>NW_023425404.1:72048845-73523845 GCF_014108245.1 Pipistrellus kuhlii
GAAGGGCCTGGGGGACTCTAGAGGCAGGCACACAGAGTGGCCTGACCTACCTGGCGGCAGGCTTGGCCAAGTCAGGTGCCTGCTGCTCTGGTGGGCTGAAGGGACTGGGTGCCACCATCTTTGAGGGTGTGATAGCCAATTAGCATATTCCCTCCTTATTGGCTGTGGACGCCACCATCTTTGTGAGGGCATGATGGTCAATTAGCATATTCCCTCTTTATTAGATAGGATGTAAACATTATGATATACTTACAAAGGGCTAAGAGAAATGGTATCTATTAGAACACCTCCAGTAATCTCAGCCTAACTTTTCTTAAATTACTTTAAAACTGAGTCTTCAATACATTCTAACTATCAGCTTGAGTCACACCAGAATGTCTGTAGATTTGCCATTCATTTTGCCTAGTAAGCAGATATCTGTTATTTAGTAATATTCCTGCCTCCTACTATCTTTATACTTCATGTCATGTTGGAGTACTCTAGAAATATAAAAATATGATGTATGTAATCACATGAACTCAGGAATTTGTAGCTTGGTCCTTGTAAGGCACAGATTTCTTACTACAGAAATGTTCTAGCTCTTTCATTTTAAAGTTGTCCAAACTTGTAAATTCCATTATAACTACAGCCCCTCCTTACCAAATGTCTCCTGGAACTACTAAGAAAATGTCTCTCTGTGGTTTTTGATATTTATGGGCTAACAGGGCACTACCACCGCTTAACCATTTGCTCACACATTAGCAGTTTTCTAGCATCCATATTCACAAAAATGTAAATATTACCTTATTTATAAAATCACAATGTTATTATTTTTCTGGCAGCCATTTGGCTTCTATGGATTCAGGCACTCGGAAAAAGGGGTGGATTTATCAATTGCAGCAGGTCCTAAAGTTACACTGTCATGCATCTACTTCCTACATGTTCAAAGTAGAAAGGATTATTGCTGTCCCTGTACATACCTTGTGATATCAATAAGGGGACAGTGTTTTACAGTATGAGCTGCCCTTGCATTAACGGTGTTTAATAACTTTGACAAAAAGTGCTGTTGACCAAAATAATGTAAAAGTCAAGTATAATATTTTCTCCTTCAAGCAACGTTTGTGCCATTATAGACTTGTGCCCAACTGTGTGATATAAATGATGACACACTAACTTGCTTAATGGACTAGATAGTCTAAGAACCTGTAAAGCATAAATCCTTCTGAAATGCATGAAACAGAATAGTAGCACAGTAAGAAATTCATGCATTAATTAATTGCATCTTCTTAATTCCTGTAGTATACTTTTCTGGCTAAACCATGAAAATACAAAGACTTTCCTTGAAGAATATTAGGTTCATTTGATCATCCTTTGATACATTATGCTGTCTTCTGTTTTTTACTGCATTTTCCCTATAACAAACAAAAGCAGTCAAGATCTAGTTGAATGACCAAGTCTTTGTTCTTTCCTGAACTACCATCTCATTAACACCAATTGTTTCACCTTGAACCAATTTGGTTTTAAATGAATGAAACAGTTCCTGTTTACACTGAACATGTCACCCTCTAACTCAGCACCCACATTGTTATCTCAGTGTCAAGGATGCCCTCAAGGTATGGTTTAACTGTAGCCAGAGTCAGAAGCAGCCAGGGCTTAGTTTTGAATCACAAAGCCCCACTTTCCCTCCCAGCTCTCATCTGCATGCTCCAGTACATAGCTGTTTCAATCACAGCTGCTTTTTCCTTCCATTAACTTTTTTCTTTTAAAGTTCTAGAACTCATGTACCCAGATAAACATGTCTAAACCTAACAATACATATCTGTGACAATCTGATTGTACAAACATTTTGCTAACTCTTCCTTTGGAATTACCCTTAAAAGAATTTCAATAATAATAATAATAATAATAATAATAATAATAAAAAACAAGTTTCCAGCTTCAAAAGCAAGATGGACTCATTAACTTCAAGTCACTGAGGACCATTTCTGGATGATAACCTATTTAACCTCCCAAGCCATACTTGTTTCTCTCTCAGCCTTCAGACTTTTATTTTGCCCCCAGGTTATAAAAAGGCTTAGAAGTCTGTAGAGAAGGGAAGGAACAGACCAAGACTAGCAGTTGATTGTCTGAAGGCCACAGGACCAAGCTGGTGTCATTGTGTGGCCTGCCTTGTATTGTGAATGTAAGTCATCAGACTTCAAATTCTTACAAACAAATCTAAGGTCCATTGAAAACATAGGCCCAAAAAGTACTGCATACACAAAAAGTATACATTCTTCCAATTGTGTGGCTTTTTTAAAAATAACTCCTGCAGGTACCATTTTATATCTCTAAACTATTTAATGTTTTAAACATTTTTCAATGAAAACAAGTTTCTTAAAATTAAACTCCTGGATAGGAAGGCCTTGTGGAAAGCCAGTAAAAAGGGAAAAAATAATTTTGAAGACCCAGTTGACTGAACTCCAAGTGAATATAATTCATATACTTTGCTCATGCTGATGAAGTGCTATAGTTTGTCTCACAGGGACAGCACAGTGATTCTGCCATGTGAAGCCGGGCGCAGAGGGAGGTGAGGTTCTCAGAAGCCCCCTGTCCCTGGCCCTGCATTTGGGGAAGTGCTGTTACCCTGCTTTCCTCCTCAGTGGTCTCCTGACCAAACCACCCTTCTTCAGCCTCATGGTTCATCATCATAAATTAACCCCCAGAATCTCACTCACCATTGCTCCAAATCTACTCTGACTTGCCTGCACTGCACTGGTGCTGAGGAGCTCGGATGGCCTGGCGCTGCCCCAGAATTCTAGCTGAATGGCCTTGGCCCTGGCATTGTCATGAGATTTACTCTGCTGAGAAACTCATGCAGGAAAAATACCCAGCTTCCAAGACGTTAAATTGGGGAGTTAAGGAAGCCGCCTTATACAGGCAATAACTCAAAGTTTAGGTCATTCCAGCAAAAGATGTCCTTGCTTTGTTCCATCCTGCAGAGGAACAGGCAATGGCCCATAGGTTCATGTGCCCATTAAAATGGCCATCCCATTGTTCAAAACATTTTGCTTGTCTCAAGAGAGTACCCAGATATGCTGGAAGCATGTCCTTCCTTGCATTTCCTGTCCTAGATGTGGTAGACAATTAATACCTGTGCAAGACAAACCTGTGATCTCAACCCATGTGTGAAATTGTTTAACCCAGTGGTTAGCAAACTCAGTCAACAGAGCCAAATATCAACAGTAAAACGATTGAAATTTCTTTGGAGAGCCAAATTTTTTAAACCTAAACTATATGGGCAGGAACATTGTTATTAACTTAATTAGGGTACTCCTTCAATCGCACTGTACGTGCATGCCCGCACGTGGTATTTTGTGGAAGAGCCACACTCAAGGGGCCAAAGAGCTGCATTTGGCTAGTGAGCCGCTGTTTGCCAACCACTGATGTAATCAAAACGTGCTACTAAGAATAGCTGACCATATTTTTTCACCTCAAAAGGATGGTTTCACCTTGCCAGCTAACAGAACTAGCTCAAGAAAAAATATTTTTTTAAAAACAGTGTAGATATGTCACAGAGGGTTGCACAGCCTGGAAACCATTCATAATCTGATGTAACAGGTCTGGATGGCCAACAGGATGGCACCATAGCAAATGTATAAAAGATGCCACTCCCAGCTCTGGCAACAAGACAGATATAGACACACTGTTATTTTTATTATAGATCTTGGCCAACGGACTGTTTTAGAAACTTCATTGTTCTTGGTTATTGTATAAGACACACTTAGAAGCTTATTATTTTAGTCCCTGTGTAAGGAAAGCTTCATGAGGTGGAAGAACTGTGCTGAATTTTTACAATTCTGTGGTTAGCAATAAGAAGAAACTGAGGGAAGCCATGCTGATATCAGTGATTTTGGGGAAAGAAGAAAGGCCAAAGGGGGCAGCAGTAGAGGGCACAGGTGTTGGAAGAAAACAAAATGAATCAGAAGAGTCTAAGAAATAGACTGTGTGCACCAAAGGAAATGACAAATAGAGCATCAAGGATGATAATAGAAGTAATGAGATGCTTAAGGCAAACTGATTGCTGAGAGAATTCAAGCCTGGTTGAGGGGGTGGGGGGTGGTTGTAATACCACAGGCAGGTGGAAGGGGGGGGGGGTGTTAAGCCAGCCAGCCGGTGGCACTCAGACTGTAATCTGTGGGAAAGAACTGCGGTTCTCGTGTGACATGCAGATCCCTTGGCTCCATTCTACTTGAGCCTGATTCAGCTGCACGAATGGAAGGAGGCCCGTGCTTTTAAGAAGGCCAGATCAGTGGTCGGCAAACTCATTAGTCAACAGAGCCAAATATCAACAGTACAACGATTGAAATTTCTTTTGTGAGCCAAATTTTTTAAACTTAAACTTCTAATGCCACTTCTTCAAAATAAAACTCACCCAGGCCATGGTATTTTGTGGAAGAGCCACACTCAAGGGGCCAAAGAGCCAAAGAGCCGCATGTGGCTCTTGAGCCACAGTTTGCTGACCACTGGGCCAGATGATTCTGCATTGTTTAAAGACACGGGTGATCCTCAGACCTCACTTTGAGAAAACTCTGCAGGCCAAGTCAGGAAAACCTTACAGATTTTAACAGCAGCAGCAACTGATGAGAAGAGAACAGATGTGCTTGTAGGTGAGAAATATTCTACATGAACCCAGACAGGAACCTTGGAAGGTGGACCTAAAATGCCGTGCCGGCTAACAGGGGAGGAGGATGTGAGATACCGCAGGGATATGGGCAAGAGGAAGCTCATCTCTGTACGTTCATTTCCTGGCTGAAAAGCAGCCTTTGTGGTTAGAGAGGCCCCTCATCCCAATGAGACAAAAAAAAAAAAAAAAAAAAAAAAAAAAAAAACACCTCAAAGAAAGCCTGAAAATAATTAAGCATGGTAATTCTGCATTATCTTTCATTAGAAGGAGGCTCCGGTGCACTCTGAGCATTAAGGGGTCATACAGCATTGGTCACCAGTGATCTGTCACTGCTGAACGGGCACATTACTCTTCCTTTTCACCTCTGCTCCTCCCTCCCCTGAGCACAGCCCTCTGCATGGCCCTGCACTGAGGCTGCAGAATAAGAGAAGTCCCCACGCTGTTCCTCCTGTGCCACTAGGTGACATGTCCCATCCAGGGGGGATGAAGATAGAGAAAATCCTCTCCTTTCTCTCCTGAATTCTGTACTGGCTCCAAGGCGCCAGCCCCATGCCTCTGCTGGAGGCCCCAGCCTATCCTGTGCTGAGGGGCAGTGCCCATCCCAGAGCCAGCCGCCTTTAAGCAGCAAGGAAGCCCGGGCAGGCCTGAGGATGCCGGCCACCAGAAGGTGAAGGAAGTGATGAGGGAGGTTTACAAGAAGAACAGGGGAAAGCCTGGTGGGATGCAGAGGGAGGAAATGATCTGGACAAAGCCTATAGCCATCCCCTCTGCTTTGAAGGCAGGCAGGCCTGCAACCATCTCTCTGCCTCTTGCTGACGTTGTTGCCAAGGCCTGTGCCTGCGCAGAAACCATCCCACCTTCCACAGTGGACACCATCGTGCCTTTTCCTCTCTTTCAGCACTAACTAGGGGCCCTACCCAATATCATCTTCCATTCCCCTTCCGCATTGGGACTCCTGTGTGCTGCTTTGAATCATTAGTTGGCTACCTGATACTTCTCCGTTAGAAGTCAGAAATCTGTCTTGCTTATCCTAGTGCCTCCACAGCACACGGGGCAACATCGTATGGAGACAGGCTGGGCAAAGAGTACCATGGGATTCAGAGTCAAATCATTCTTTCCTCCCTGGATCCAGTTCCTTAAGTTGTTAAGAAAATTCATCAAGACCCTCCTCTCAGGTGAGGGGGATTGAAATATTCATAAAATAAGCACCATCGCAATTAATATGACAACATTAGAATACAAATTCTGTCAGAAGCAAGTATGGCCTTTGAAGTCATATATTGGCGTCTAGCCTGCCATCCGTCCCTAGTTCGTTAGGAGAATCATGCCTTATCCCTACCGGTCTCCTGGCTCATGGGACATGAAGGATAATTCTCCAAGAGTCATTGTGAGGATTATATGGGAAAACTGATAGGAAAGCACCTGATAGATTTAAACGCTCAGTGAGTATTAGTTGGTTTCCCCTTCTCTTTTAATTTTGGATTGAGTTGATTTGGGTGGTTGTTTTATCTCCCCTTTTCTGGATTTTAAACTATTATTTCTAGTGTGCAAAAGTACTGATTAGGTAGCACCAGTGGTTCCATTGCTTCGTCCACTTCACAGCTGTCATTTTAAAGTTTGAAAGTGATCAGCTGTATCCGCCGGCAGGAGGCGCTCCACACCTCAGCCCTGCCCCGTGGCATTCGTCTCATTTTGAATTGTTTTGATCAACTCTGATTTCTGACACATTTGGTCAAAAATCAAAAGCTAAGCTGGGGTGATTTTCATGCCACTTCTCTTTATATTTAATTTGCAAGAAAGATGTATGTGTAAATAGGAAAAAGACCTCTTTCCGTAAATATAGTCTGCGTGTATTTTGTACGTATTCTTATAAAAGCATCTTACCATCCTTACCCTTTACTGCAGTGGGTTTCAAGGACTCCCCTTTGCTCAAAGGGGAATGTTTACTGACGGAGAGCACAGAGCACGCTGCTGCATTCTCTTCTGCTGTCACCCGAGGAAACCGGTGCCTTTTCACATGCGAAACCGGCGTCTCCATATTCCTCATGCCAGCCTCTCCTCACTAATTTTATGATTATAATGAGTCAGTGGTGCACTAGTTAGCACAGATGACCTTCTAATTGAAAGACTGTAAATTCAATCTCCATCGTTGGGCACTGACAGAAATTTAAATAAATATAGCTCCTAACACCCTTGTGCTGGCCTCCTAATGGCCAGGGGCTCACAGAGCGCAAGTCATCTGTCACAGGGGCCCCCAGGCAACTTCGGGTGTGAACTGCAGGAGCCATTCCATAGAGGTTGCCTCGAAAAACAAAGCTGGATGAGGGCCTTTTCCCTGGCTTGGATTCAGGCACCAGGCCTTGCTCTTTTGCAACAAGTTGTTTTTTAGTCAGAATGCTTCCTAAGCCCTGACCGGTTTGGCTCAGTGGATAGAGCATCAGCCTGCAGAATCAA
This sequence comes from Pipistrellus kuhlii, assembly GCF_014108245.1. Taxonomy (NCBI): domain Eukaryota; kingdom Metazoa; phylum Chordata; class Mammalia; order Chiroptera; family Vespertilionidae; genus Pipistrellus; species Pipistrellus kuhlii. The sequence continues at coordinate 72,055,945 of NW_023425404.1, forward strand.
GGGTTCCGGGTTCGATTCCAGGCAAGGGCATATACGGCGGTTGCGGGCACATCCCCAGTGGGGAGTGTGCAGGAGGCAGCTGGTCAATGTTTCTAACTCTCTATTCCTCTCCCTTTCTCTCTGTAAAAATCTAATAAAATATATTTTAAAAAAAAGAATACAAGGGCAGCCAGAACCGGTTTGGCTCAGTGAATAGAGTGTTAGCCTGTGGATGAGGGGTCCCACGTTCGATTCCGGTCAAGGGCATGTACATTGGTTGCTGGCACATCCCCAGTAAAAGTTGTGCAGGAGGCAGCTGGTCAATGTTTCTCTCTCATTGATGTTTCTTACTCTCTATCCCTTTCTCTTCCTCTCTGTGAAAATCAATAAAAAATTAATTTAAAAAAAAAAAGAAAGAAAGAAAGAATACAAGAGCAAGCTCCATTCTCCAACAGGACTCATGCAGACAAGACAAGGTTTATCTCCCAGGCTGTCCTGTCCACTGCCACTTGCAGTTATTTGCAGTGAGCTCCCCCGGGCTGTGTTGACGTCATCCCCTCGCTTGCTGTATTCACTGCTGTTTCCACCCCCATGACCTTGGACAGCAATCCAATTCAGGTTTCCAGAATGAACTGCTCTGAGGATCAAAGTGGGCGTGGGAATGGTCAGTGTGAGGTGGGCATCCATGGGGCTGCCCTGCTGGCAACATTTGCACCAAGTAATTGAGCACTTGCCCTGGATATATTTCTGACCTTCCATTTTGACTTTACTGTTGTGTGTATGTGTCTATTATGGAGAGCCACCTTGAATCTCTTTAGGAAACAAGTTGCATATATTTTTTAACTAACTAGCCACTTTAAAATGGGTCTCTGGCCTTGGCAACAGCTACCCAAACAGCCCCGTACGGCTGACGGTGCCTTAAAGCTGGTTATTGGGTTGTCAGCCTGGCACGTCTTTATCCTGAACACAGCGCACAAACACAATGGAAATTTCCCTTTGCCTTTAAAGTTCTGCATTCTGTATATCTGGTTGTTAGACAAATAGAGCAAGCTTTGCCGACTTCATTTTCATTCTTGGCAGCATGTTTTTATCATAAGGCAGATAGTCATTAATTTACAGAATCAACGCTGGGAACAGCTTTTGTGATCTCATATTAAATTTTCCCCTGAATCCGCCCCTTGGCAAAAATTACTCACATCGTTAAAAAATATTTAATTAGGCTGTAGTTTATACCCAACTCACTGGGGAAATGTTGGAATTAATATGATGTGCATGAATTCTGTTTCTCTTTTTCTGTCAGAGATTAGTTTTGAATTCAGTTCAGAGGGTCGTTGACACTGCCAAGGACTCTCAATCGTGAAGGTCAAACAGGTAGCAAATACTTCCCCTGGGTAGGTTCCCTGAAAAGACACTTCGAAATTGCTTTTAATTACGGGTTACCTGAAAGGCCACTCGCTATTTTTATTTTCCCACAGATCTCTGAAATACTGCATGACTGGAAGTTTTAGGTGAACCATTTTACTCCCAACTAAAACAGGCCTGTTATTGTGTAGAGATGCCTGTGAGGAGCTGTGTGATACCACAATAATTCCCCTAGCACTCCCAGGTTCTGTTGGTTATTCACAAAGGGGAGAAGTCTCTTCACTTTGTACTGGGATGTGGATAAAGGGCTCTTGTAAGACAGTCAGCAGTGAGTACATTTTCTTCATAGCAGTGCATCTGCTTGCTTAATTATCTCTCACAAGATAAGATACAATGTTTAGCTATGCATTTCCTGTTTTCTTCCATGGTTTAGGAAGAAAACCTTAGGGAATCCACAGTCCTATGCCACTTTTTTTTTTCAATAGAAAATTTAATGGAATATTTAATTAATAATCTAATCAATCAATTAATCTCAGTTACGTAAGTGTTGAAATCTAATTCTTTTTCACAGCTATATCAATAAAAGAAGTGAAATGGCTACCCACTTATCAGGATAATAGGAAACCGTTACAGACACAAAGGAAAATTGACATTGTATTAATTCTGCTACACTGGTCCTGAATATGCCAGTGTTAACAAAGTCTTCTTTGCATTTTAGACAAATTTCAGTTCACTCTCCAGGGCTATCGGGTATATCTTTTATGTCCTAACCTTTTCTAATGATGAAATAAAAAGCGATAGTTAGGTTTTCTGATTCCCAAAGGTTTGGGCTTTGCAGCTCTAAGTAAAAGTACATCCTGATAATAAAAGGTCATTTAAACTTTTCAGACATTACCTCTGTCTTTATTCTTGACTTCTAAGTTTAAAAAACATAAACCATATACTATCAAAATGTGTACAAACCACACCAGGCTGCTGACTAGCTAACCGCTGATGAATAAATATTTATATTCCAAATGATTTATGTGGGGCTTCTATCAGCATTGGAAAGATGAGAGTCAGTGTGACCCTCAATTCTAAAAATTGTGAGGTAAGTCACAGGGAATGGATGGCAGGGACAGCCATTGCAATAATAGCCATTTTTTACCACGATGCTAATGAAGATCACAAACATGATCCAGATTATTTGAAAGTGTTCTAAATTGGAAGAAACTTTAAAATAGGAGAAGGGAGGAAGACTGGAACTTTCTGAGTATGCAAGGGCTGCCTCATTTGGTCCACAGAACACCTTGCAAGATGGATACAATTACTCCATTTTAAAGCTTAAGGAAGATAAAATTCAAAGAGTAGATAGACCATTTTTCTTATTCAGCCCCTACTTTTTATACATGAGCATACAACCTAGAAGAAATAAGTAAGCCCCACACAATAACACAGTGTGTTAACCTTCTGGGAACAGATCTCCTAGCCACCTGCAGGGTTCTCTCTCAACTTATCTCAGTTAAGATAGATGCCTGAATTCTCCCAAATGCATCCTGAGGCCAGCTCAGGCTAAAAAGAGGTATCCTATCTAAAAAAGAGGGAATATGCTAATTGACCATCACACCCTCAAAGATAGCAGCACCCACAGCCACAAGATGGCGGCACCCAGTCCCCTCAGCTCCGCTGGGATGGCAGGCACATGTCACGCTCTGTGCACCTGCCTCCACAGCTCCCAGGTTCCTCAGGCCAGCCCAAGGCACAGTTAAGCCTCAGATTTCAGCTGCCCAGCCACTCAGGGCCGGCCCAAGGGATGACCAAAGAACAGAACAAGCAGGCTGTATGGTCACCCAGGCCGGCAAGGGGGCAGTAAGAGGTGACCAAGTCAATGGGGAGAGGTGGCAGTTGGGAGCAACCAGGCTGGCAAGGGGGGGAGGGTAGTTGGGGGCAACCAGGCTGGTGGGGGGTCAATTGGAGGTGATAAGGCTAGCAGGGGTTAGTGAGGGGTGACTAAGGCCAGTGTGGGGAGGGCGGGTAGTGGGGTGGACCAGGCTGGCAGGGAGGGGGAAGTTGGGGGCAACCTGGCTGGCAGACAGGTGAGTGAGTAGTCCAGGATTGTGAGACCAGCTGTCAGACATCCCCTAAGGGGTCCCAGATTGGAGAGGGTGCAGGCTGGGCTAAGGAGACCGCCCCCCCTCATGCACAAATTTTATGCACTGGACCTCTAGTTAAATATGTAAAATAGCATAGCTGTTTTCTTTAGACCTTTGTTCATTTTGCATTATTTGTTTTATAGCAAGTCAACTCAACTCTTTCGCTTTCCCCAGATAAAGCCAAGTGTGTATGTGGCTGTGTGAAATCTTTTACATAACAGACCAGATGCACACCCTGCCAACTAATAGGAGGAAATGCATATAGACACTTAATAGCATAATCACAATATTCTTGTCTGAATACATGAAAAATAAAATATTTAATTGACAGACATAGGAAGCACTTTTGTGGCTTCTATTACTAGAAACTGTGCAAATGCCGGCAGGACCAGAAACACTCACTCAGCCTTGGAAAAAGATGCAGGTGAACTCGGGAAGCCAGGAGAATCCTCTTTGTTGTTTGCCTTTGCTTTTTCCGGTACCTGCTTTTTTTGAAAAGCACAAAGCTATAAAGAGTCCCTATTTCATCCTCCCGTGTCTCTCCAAGGCAGCAGGCCTCAGCATTTCATCCCATGGTCTCAAAAGACCACGAGGTTGAATAAAAACCATGGAATTTGGAGCTGGCTTTTTGTCTATTCAAACGTAAGTACTAATTCCTCTCTCCTTCACTCTGAGAGGGACTAAATCATGAGAACAGAGTCTCAATTCCGGGGCCACCAGTTTTCTCACATGATGGTTGTGCCCCAACTGCATTCATTCCCCGGGCCCATGTCCCTATTTATAGCATTGGGCCCATGAAGCAAAAACAAGCATAGTATCAAATTCCCACTGGTTTATCAGACTATTTTCACAACTAGATGTATCAAAAGAGGATTGCAGCTAAGATACAATGAAAATGCAAGATTAGCATTTGGGGAGATTTCTAAATAATTGCCAAAGACTGTGATAACCATGTTGCATGTATTGGTTTCTCTTATCAATTCTGATTCAGGGCAAAAGAGTACACAGGATAATAACAGTTTTTGCTATTATTTGATTATACCTACCATTAATTAACTGCTTATTATATGCTAAGCACATTACTCATTTTAAGGACCCTAAGAGTAAATAGTAAAATCTCCATTTTATAGCTGAGAAAATGATGGTTTTGAAAGGTTTTTAATAACCTCTTCTGGGTCACACAGAAATAAACATAGCTGGATTCAAACCCTGGGCTTTCCAACTCCAAAGTCAAATTGCAGCCCTGCCTCCAATCAAAGCCATGCCTCACACCCAGCAGAGCTCTGGACGTGAGGCAGAAGCGATTGCTTGCCCTGACTGTGCAGCTGTGGGATGCAGCAGGCCCCTGAATTCTGGATCTCGGGTCGTGCAGTGACCACAACACAAGATTCCAGGGAGGAGACTGGCCACATAAGAGCAAGCATTTTGAGGTCATCAGTGTAATCAAATCAGCAAATCCTCATTAAGCACAATGCTAGGTAACTTGGGAACTATAAAAATGAATAAAATACCATCCCAGACACCAAAAAGCCTGCATTCTAGAAGAGGATTTAATCTAAGTATTCAAATAGCTAAGTGGAAGAGTGCTGATTAAGTTCCCTTATTTCTTAAAATGAGTCATTCCATTTCCTCTACCAGTATGACATTTTTAGACAGTAGATGAAAAGCAGTTGTAGAAACTTTTCCGACAGCACACATCAAATTGTTTTAAGAAATAGGGGGAGAGAATGAGAGAGTCACTATGCAGGGGCCTTACCTTCTAAAACCCCCAGTAGACTCCTGAAACTGCAGATAGTACTGAACCCTTCCATATTGTTCCTATATGTAACTACCTGTGTTAAAGTTTAATTTATAAATTAGTCACAGTAAGAGATGAACCACACCAATAATAAAATAGAACAACTGTAACAATACACTGTGATGGAAGTTCTATGACTGCCGTCTCTCTTGCTCCCCACGCATCTTATTGTAGTGCTCTCTCCTTTTCACTTAAAGGAAGCACTTTTGTGGCTTCTCCTTGGCAAATCTGAACTGCCAGCATCACTGCTCTTGTACTTGGGGGCCAATGTTAAGTACAATAAGGGTTACCTGAACACAGCACTGTGATCCTCTGACAGCAGAGTTGATAACCCAAACAGCTACCAAGTGACTAGAAGGCAGGTAGTGCCTACAGCGTGGACACATGGACAAAGGGGTGATTCACATCCCAGGCGGGTCAGAGCAGGAGGGTGGGGGTCTCCTCATATTATTCAGAATGGCAATGTAAAATTTACAAATTGTTTTATTTCTAGAATTTTCTATTTAATAATTTTTCAGACCACAATTGACTGTGAATAACTGAAACCACAGGAAATGCAACCACAGATAAGAGGAGGCGGAGGGGAGTGGGGAAGGAGAGACACTGTACATATTTCATCCATCTCCATACTACACTGTTCTGGCTGCTCATGCCAACAGTAGTTCCCACAGATCTATTCTTCGCATAAAGTTATCCAACTGCACATTATGTAAAAAGATGTTACCTTCACGGTGGGGAGTGGGAGGGAGCGGAGCGCATCTCAGGCAGTGGAAAACATCCTGCTGCAGGGGAGGGGACTGGCTGTGGGATATGCAGAAACGCGAACTCTCCCAGCCAAATGGACCTCTTCCTCTCAGCACACACCTCTTGGGGCTCCTACAAATCTCATGTATGGATTCTCTGGGAGGCCAGCCACACTACTTTCCTGTTTCTCAGCCCAAAACGGCAGAGCACCTATGTGAGCGCCCTCTGTCACTCTTTCCTGTACCTTAGGCTTCCATCTTACATACATAGACAAGGTAAAAATTGAGGGGAGTTTTTATGTACCTCCGGCATTTCTGGTGTATTTTCTAATTCATTCGTCATCACCATAAGTAGCAGTGTTGTCTCTTCAATTTAGCCAATTAACAATAAAGACCAAAAAGATGCCATGACTTGTCCACTCTCATTCTGAGAATCAGTTCTGATAACTGGGAAGGGGTAAAAAGCAACAAAAGACTTTTGCTTCTGAGACTAATGCTTAAGAAAACAGGTCAGATTATGCCTTTTTATATCAATAGCATCATCTTAACTTAATTGGTATTTCTGTTCTTTTTTTCTATTTTGAAAATCTGATTCCATATAGCCCTTGAGGTACCATAACTATGGGATGGCAACGAGTCCAGGACTGTGATCCTCACCCAGCTTTTAACAATAAAATATTGCTTTTCAAGCTAAACCTGTTGAAAGACCAAAAGCAAAACACATGATGAGCGGCTCTAGTTGGAAAGGGGTAGTGTGGTATCTTAGAGGTATCCCAGAGACTCCTTAACCCGGACCTCGTGAGTGGGTTCTAGAACCTGTGAATTCCTGCAAGCTGTCTGAAAGGCCAGGGAGAAGCTGGTGCAGGAGAGCGGACATCTTTCCAGAGCCTCAGACGATCCACAATTGCAGAGGGATCTATGGCAGCAGTCTTTCTGTTCAGCATGAGACTCATGAGCATCCCCCACCTGCTGTTGTGTATGAATGTGCTTCCAAATCAAATCCAAGTGTTTTGTTGAGCTCCTAATGACTTCCTAGGAGGTCAGATTTAAAAGCCTGAGCATAGGCTTCTGTTCATGAATGGATAAGCATAGTTGATAAGCCACCGTACTGCTCTGGCGCCTCAAACACTTACCAAACCCTTCCAAATCAGCCTATTTCTCAATAAAATTATGCCATTTATTTATTCCCTTTCTCATTTACTCATTCAATTACTATATACAGAACACCTACCATGTACCAGGGGTTGGGCCAGTAAATTAAGACAGACAGGGCTTCTGCCCTCAGGAAGCTTAGAGTCCAATGAATTAAATACTGTTACACTCGCTGATCACTCAATATATGCCATAGCTTTATTTGGTACATTGCGTGCATTATCTCATAAAGTTTTGACAACACTAAAGTTGGCAATCATTACTTTCTTTACTTTTATAGTTAAGGGGAGAGCAAAGTAAACTTGTTCGAGGTAGGTAATGGTTTAGATCTCAGGCGATCTGCCTCTAGCTAGAATCTGCATTCATAATCAATACCCTCTGTGAGCAGCATGTAAAAGTAAATATTGGAAAACCGTTTGGAACATAGCCTGCTTTGCCTGTACTGTTCATCATACAACTGGGCCCAGCTATCCTGTCTCCCCAATGAAATCCTTCTAGGCCAAGAAATATACCATGCACTTCAGGCTGTACTGGGAGGTGCCTTTTAACATTTTTCAGCATAAAGGACATACTTTCACCAATTTAAAGTACAGGACCTCGTTTCTAAATGATGTGATGAAAACTAGAACAAGAGACATAATAGTAATTGTTAGACTAAATAGTTACCAATAGCCATCAGATAGTGTGCTGTGGCTGGCTACAAATTCAACTAATAGGTTACACATCTTCAACAATCTTTCATCTAAAAAAAGAAAAAAATTAGCATTAAATGATAATGACCCATTAGCAACTTGAAATTGGGATTATCTAGCTTTGTTTCTTTGTCCATAGTTACGTAGGGTGGTTGAAACAATAGAATAGATGCTGGGAAAATCAAAGGTAGAAACAAGAAGACTTCCCAGGTATAAAGGAACCAAGTGAATGTCACCAAAATGGAAATCCTGAGCTTTCTGTGTGGGGATTGAGATCACCCAGCTCTTCCCAGGACAGCCTCCTGAAACTCAGGGAGGAGTTGGGCCATTCCACATGGGGAAAAAAAAAAAAAAAAAAAAAAAAAAAGGATAAGTAAATAATATGCAAAAGCACAAGAGGGGTAGCCTTTTCTGGCCTGGAGTCAAGGAGGCAAATGTTAAAGTAAAAGGGGGGTCTGTGTGGAGTGGGGGTGGGGGTACATATCTGGGTGCTAACCAAAGTGGATGCAGTTTGCCCATGGCTTCAGTGATGCCAAATGGGTGAGCTAGGGAAACACAATGTTCTCAGATGAAGCCCCTGCTCCTCATTTAAAAGAACGGTGTTGAGCTTATGAGCCTCTAGCAATTACGTCTGCCAGGTGCAAACCATCTCCATGGACCCATTCTCCAGCTCCTATTTGTCACAACTCACTCAGAAACACTAGAGCTGTTACCCGTGAGGCTTTGTTGTTCTTTTATGGCTAAAGAAACAGCTACAGTTGAGTCTTCACAAAAGTGGCCTGTGAAATCTTTGAGTCATCCTTGTTTTGATTTTGTTTTGTATTTGGTATTCCTCTTGGTATGGAGAGCATGGAAAGTTCAGTTTGCAAAAGGATTTAATCAACAGTAAATGTTTTGAATCAGATTAAAACACAAATACTTTAAGAGCTATGTATTTATTCTCTCCTGCTGAGTGCAGTCATTTTATCTTGCTTCTGAAGGGCAGTGCAAAGCCATGAATGCTCTAATGAATTTCTTGCAATGGGCAGGGATGTTAATGGTTAATAAAGATGAATGTTTATCTTAAAAATCCTGGGTTCTTCAAAATGTGCCCACTTCTCCTTGACACATCAAAAATGAGAAATCATCTATGAGACTGTTTTATTTGTCTGTGTTTTTGGGACAGTTTATTTACATACTCAAGAAGGCAATCAATATAAGCAAGCACAGGTCTTCCAAGAATCCTTAATTATACGTCTAAGAATGCATATGTATTCACATGTAATACTTGTGTTTCTGTAGTGCCCCCCACCCACCCACCCACCCTTTTGAGCTGACATGTGCTAAGGCTCTTTGAAAGCAGTAAAATCAAGAGTGTAACAGGCAAATGCACAATGAGTTGTTAAATGTGATGGCAAAATAAAAAAAAATAAAAATTAAAGCTTTAGTCGGTATGATCAGTAAGAGAAAAAAAAAGAAAGAAAAGAAAAAGACAGCCGGCAAACTGTCTATCATGTGATGAAATTTGACAGTAGGGATTATGGCTTTGATGGACCAGAACAGCTAATAGAAGAAGCTGACATTTTTGAAACCCTGCTAATTAAGGGTTCCTTCCTTAATATTAAAATAAAGTCTTTGTCTGGGTTTTATGGTTGGAGAATCAGGTGTTTTCATTAATATATGCCAGTCAGTCTTAATAAGCTTGGAGGGCAGAGGAAGTTATTATTGAGTGACCTTCTACAAAATAAGCATGTTGCTAAGGGCTCTAACCCTGCCCTGTTCAGACTGATGAATCTCATTTCCAATGCAAAAGCTTCACAAGAAATCCAAGTATTCTCTGTGCAATCACAGAAAATAATCCTTGTGTCTCTTGTAATGTCCAGAATTGCCACTTACTATACTACTACTGTACAATGAATATTACAATACATATTATTTTTTCTAGCACAATTGTCTACATTTCTGAATTGCCCAGAATAGAAAAACTTATTGTGAAGACACTTGTATTGAAAAGTCAGCTCATTTTAATACTTTTCAAATAGTCATCTACTCTGTTCATGAATTATAATGCTCAGAATACATCTGACAATACCGGCTTTGAAAAGAAGATATGTCTATATTATTACATATTCATTTTCAAATAAATTTCAAACAGATTTTAAACCATTCATTGAAATTCATTGAAATGATAAATTCACAGTTGGATTTTGATTGACTCTTAATCCAATTTTACTTTTGATAAATTTCCAGCCACCCCCAACCTTTCTTAACCAATATAGTTTTTGTTCTTCTATTGGTTTTTAAAGCAAAACTGATGGGTTATGGTAAAACTTGAAAGTCTTGATAACTACATGGAAAACTTATCAAATGAATTGATAAATTTAGTTAACATCGGGAAGGCACCACACTACCGGTGATTTACCTAAGCTCCAAGGCCTCAGTGCTCATCTTATGGAAGCCATGCTTATAGTAGCTGACTGTTGGTTCACAGCCGAGAGCAGAACTTTGAAAGAGTCTTTCAGTTACTGAGCTGTGCCACCCTCTCCAGAGGACAAGTGCAGATCGCCAAGGCATTGGGTGTAGGGACAGAACATTAACACCTTGATGTTTTGTGGTTACTCAGCCCTAACTAGCCACAGTTCAGCTTGAGTTCTTGCTGCCTGTGCTCGAAGGATTAGCTGGGTAACACCTCTGTGGCTGGCTATAAAGTCAAGTAAAAAAACAGCAAACCTACTAGAATCTTTTTGGAGAAGAAAGGAGCTAAATTAAAAATTGCAAAGGGCACCATGAGTTTTGTGTTCACCCGTGGGATATCAAAAACCATCAATGATAAATAGTTGATTAGATTGTCCCAGATATGGGAACAAATGAGATGAGAATCTTGGACCCAGGGCTTCAATATGTGGGGCAAAAAGCTAACTCTAAGTGTGGCAATTATTTCAGCCTACATTTATGGGAGGCAATTGTCCTTGAAATACAGACTTCAGAGGACAAACAAAATATGACATTTCTTATAAGTGATTTATTAAAGCTGTTCTTCAGTATTTTTAAAAGGAAAAAATTGTTAATGAACATTAGCATAAATCCATCTCCTTTAGGCCAAAATCAATCACCTAGTGTTTATTGGGCCTCTACCTAATGCTTTCCCAATGTCCTGGGTTTAACCCCAAAGTAGTATAGCACACCATCCCTGCCCTTATAAGTCCCAGTATAGTTAGAACCCTATTGTGCCTTCAGATTGCTCCCACCTTTTCATCAAAGCCCCCCATCCGTTCTCAGGCTTTGTGTGGAGCCAGCACAGATTTCCTCTCCCAGACTCTTGGTGCACGGCCACCTCCAAATTCATCCACATCCACATCTGTGCTACTCAAGTGTGGATCATGGGCCAGCAGTGTCAGCATCACCCAGGCTCTACCCCACAGCCATGAAGTCAGAATCTCTGGGAACCCATGACTCTATATTTTAAGGACATTCCCAAGAGCTCTTGAGAAATTTGAGAGGGAGTCATCTAGAATGCTCATATAATAAATTAATCATAGATTACATTGTGCTGTCATATACTTTTGTCATATTATTTAACTTGTGTTTGTCTTACCTCTCCAAAATGGATTCAAATAAGCTCTTTAGGGGTATATGCTGAGTTTTAATGTTTCTTTTTACCCCTATAATCCAAATTCTTTATCTTGAAGACAACAAATGATTGATAAATATTTTATTAAGTAAAACATTTTAATTAATTATAGATTAAATCTAAAAATCCAGTCCTTTTAGTCTAAAGACATTCCTCTATTTCTCTTATACCTTGTTTATTCTCTTATACCTATTCCCTTTACTATCATCTTCATAGTATTCTAACACTTCATGTTCTACTTTAAGGATTATGTGGTTTTACATCAGCATTGTTCAATAGAAATATATTGCCAATCAAATGTGTAATTTTAAATTTTCTAACAGCCATATTTAAAAAGTAAAAACAAACAAGAGATTAGTTACTCATAATCATAAAAGTGTAATATGCAAATTGAACAAATGACCAAACAGCAGATTGAAAGTCTGGTCGACCTCACTATGACACATGCTGGCACCAAGCCAGCCAACGTTGGTGCAGTGCCATTAGTGGGGGGGGTCCTGCGATCACCCCATGATCACCCTGCAGAGGGAGGCCCAGGCTAACCGGTCAGCAGTGCTGAGCGGATGGGTGGGGCCACCCTCTGTGGAGCCCAGGCCCAGGCCTGCCAAGGGATTGGATCACATGCCTGTCACCTGCAGAGGGAAGCAACCAGTGGTGGAGGAAGGGGGACAGTGCTGCACAGAGTGCAAGCAGTGGCAGTGGTGGGGGTGGGGCCAGCTGCCAGCAGCCAGGGGAAGGAAAGCCCCAATAGGCACTGATCACCAGCCAGGCCTAAGAACTCTACCAGAGGGGTCCTGGATTGCAAGAGGATGCAGGCTGGGCTGAGGGACACCCTGCTCCTCACTCATGCATGAATTTCATGCACCAGGCTTCTAGTAATAATATCATACATTCTGTTGATTCTAACATCAAAATATTATTTTAATATGTAATCAAAATAAAATATAAGACATTTTGCATTCTTTTAAATCAAAATCAAAAACAAAATCTGGAACCTGGTGTTATTTTACACTTACAGCACGTTCTAATTCAGATTAACCCCAGTCCAAGTACTCAAGGAGCCCACATGGTTAGACCATAATGATATTGGTAATGCTGTTCTAGAGAATATGTGCAAGGGTGTCTGAAATCTCTGAAAGAAAATGCCAAGTTATATGCATCTTATCAGAGCATTTTTCAGATGATAAAGAACACAGAATGTATCTGATTCCCACAAGAACTTGCTCCCCTCACCACCACCACTAAAAACCCCCGTGCTGCGGTTAGCCTCTGGGATGACTCATTCCTTTTGACTGATTTTCTCTACCTGCCAGTTCTATTTACTTTCCCTATTCTAACAAGACTAACTGAAGTCTGTTATTAAACAGTTGTGAATTCAACTTATTCCTTTAAAATAGCACCTAGAGAGTGCTCAGAGTATTGACTTGTTTCATAGAATATAACCTCAAATACTACCACAGTTAGTGTATTAGACCTTTTCCTTATGGTAATTCACTTGGAATAAATTATCTCTAGCCCAGCTGACTTGGCTCAGTGGTTGAGCATTGACCTATGAACCAAGAAGTCATGGTCCGATTCCCCGTCACTGTCCAGGCGCATGCCTGGGTTGCTGGTCAGTTCCCAATGCGGAGCATGCAGGAGGCAGCTGATCAATGATTCTCTCTCATGTTTCTCTCTTTCTTTCCCTCTCCCTTCCTTGCTGAAATCAATAAAATTATTTTATTTAAATTATCACTGGACCATTAGGCCCAGGAACTTCCCAAGATGTGCTGCAATATATCATCAACATGGAAGATTCTGGAAGGGCCAGTAATTGATCACAGCACAGAAAATTTTATCCCTCCTTATTCTTTTCATTGATTTTAAATCCCAAATTAATTTATTGACATGGGATTACCACTCACTTTCTACAGTGGCTAAAATAGTTTTATACACCTTGTGACTTTCTTGGATGGAATTTTTCAAGACCCCGTACAGAGACATACAGGAGGAGAACCAGCTGTTTCAAGTAAATATCTGTGGTGTTGACAGTGCTTCAGTCTGAGAAAGCAAGAGATCAGTTGACCAGGATCCTCTTTTTGTTTCACTTTCTTTAAAACAGAAAGACCTTTTGAAGTATATAGCCAAATTATTTTTATTGAGCCTTTCTGGTTTTGTTACTTTTTGTTTATCACTCAACATCAACTTAAATATTTTGACGTAGCTCCTGGTGACAGCTGATGTTATTAATCTTCCATCATAGAGTAGCCCCATTAAAAACAATCAGGAATGATTAATTGCACTATTTGTGTGCATTTTATTATTATTTGGGTGAAATGTTATTATATAAGTACATTAAACATATCCAGTGTTTTAGTTTCACTGTGACTAGAATAATATAAAATACCCTGTGTAACTTTCAAAAAACAAATGGAGCCTAAACCAGTTTGGCTCAGTGGTAGAGTGTCGGCCTGCGAACTGAAGGGTCCCAGGTTCAATTCCGGTCAAGGGCATGTACCTGGGTTGCGTGCACATCCCCAGTAGGGGGTGTGCAGGAGGCAGCTGGTCAATGTTTTCTCTCATCGACATTTCCAGCTCTCTATCTCTCTCCCTTCCTCTCTGTAAAAAATCAATAAAATATATTTTAAAAAAAGGAAAAGTCAACACTACAGTTATTATTGTTTTCCTTACCCATTTACCTTCCTTTAAAATAAAAGTGCTGTTCAGAATGAGGAAAGATTTAAATTTCAGTATTAACTTATAAGCATTTTCCACTTTTTTTCCTACAGAAAGTAAGAGGATAAGATTTATTATGAGAATAACAAAAACAAACAAAAGTTGCAATACATTGATACTGAAGTCATGCTATGCATAACATGAATCCCAATGTGTATCTAGATTTAAATGGCAAATATTGAACCATGTAAAATTTGAGAATAATGGATTAACTATGCCAAAATCAAGTATTTGATGTTGATTGGTCTCCTTACCACCAAGGTAATGAGGAAGCTTTGAGAGTGACATCTTACTCTTCATTTGATCTTCAGAGAAGAGAGATTCACTTCAGGTAGTTTTAAGATTGTTAATGCTTATTTCTCGGCATAATTTCATGTTTTACTATGACATAACCTTCAGTTGTGTCTGTTTCTCCTTTCCAGCACTGTGATAAACACTAAAATGTTTGCCTTTTCGGCCTTCAAACTTCAAAACTATGGGAACCTTGTAACTAAAGCAAGGCTTTAAGATTTCTTGATTTAGTCACTTTCACAAATCTGGCTCGTTCTTGTGATGCAATATCCCTCAGTATCACAGCATTCCTTAGGTGCTTCTTTTTACCAGTATTTCTTCATTATGGGAAAGTGACATTCACATACCGAAACTATTCTAAAACCACTGCTTCCATGGAGTAGGGTGTGGGAGTAATGCCTGAACCATGACGACAAGAAAAAATGAAATACAGTTTCCTAAGTAGAAAAAAATGTGAGAGACCTTCAAGTCTGGATCTGTTTTATACATACATTTCTAGAACTATTTAAATATGCTGAATTGGAATCTGAATATTTAGTAATCAGTGTTGATTACTGATTGATCAATTCACTATTGGGAATGATAGTCATAAAAGCAGACATGCCGTTCCAAATAACTGTGCCTAGGTTTGAATCAGTAACTGCAGTTGGTTCTTTATTTCCTCTTATTTTTTTATTTTTTTTTATTACTGCAACAGCTTGTCTTTTTCTTTTTCCTCTCTGGGAATGAAGAAATCCACTGGAATTATCTTCTGACCCTTCTTAATCAAAGTTCAGAACTGGCTATACAGCATTCTCTTTGGATGCACTGGTTGTAAATTCTCAAATCAGACTTTCCAGAGTTCAGAAAGAAGTAGCTAAAAATAAAAACAAACAACAACAACAAAACACATACAAGAAAAGTACTTGGCCTTACTGATTCCTCAGGGACTCAAAATGTTATTTCTGAAGGTAAAATAAGTACACAATATGTTATCTTTTTGCTCAAATTCTTCTAAGGGAGGCTCTGTTAACATATCTGCTCTTGAGAGTGGATTGGTTTTCTTATTTGATGACACTGAAAGGATTTTTCATTCTACCTCATCGCTCTGATACAGAGCCTTTCTTCCTGCTTGTTCTTCTAATTTATACATGTTTTTTCTGTAACAGACCCAATGCTTTTATGCGTTTTTCTTCAGATAAGTCAGCAGATACATAGAATGAGACAGAGCAGTAAAGAACATCAAGTTTCTGTCAAAACAGTTCATAAATATTCAGGAGAGTTCTGCAATATGGAGGAAGTTATGAAGATGGCATTAAGATACCAGTAAATCCAAAGAAAACCTATGCTAATCAAGTGATCACATCTTCTAATGTTTATTCTTTTGTCATTTTATTATCCTTCAATAATATAAATGTGACCTTCACCCCAATAAAAAAAAAAAACAACTAGAAATCATAACCTGCCATCATGGGATAGTTTCCACCTTAGACAGTTCAGGCTGTCTAACCAGGATATCAGGGTTTTATGGTAGAGCTGAAAGGCTAACCTGGAAATTAGGTTTCCAAACTACTTGCCGCTCACACACTCCTTCCTCTCAGGCCTGACCTTCTGTCCCAGGGTTGACACCATCCCCTGTGGGAGGGGGCCCACCTGCCTAGGACCCCTGGAAAGGATTGAGTCCACAGTACCGCCAAGTCTCTCAGCAATCTCAGTACCCTCAAGAAAGATTTTAAAACCCAATATCTTACAAAAGGTTTAGGAAATATTACCTTAGATGGCAGGTTTTGAATGACCTTTTTTATGTGATCAACATGAACTCTGTGTTATTCCTAAAACTGAAAATGTAAGAAAAAGAAATAGGTTTGATGATCTTTCCTTAAAGGGCATCCTTAAAAGTTGTTGCAATTCAGAGATGACTAGCAATGTTGCTGCCTGTTCCTCATTTATACCAAACCCTTTGGATCAAGGGAGCACTGAACTGGGTGATTTGCCTGTTAGTATGTCGCTGTAGTTAAAATGTATTTGCTCACCCCAGGGGGCCATGCAAAAGCTATTGGCATGCTTGCTTGATGTTTGAAAAGACAAATTAGTGCCCCATCCTATCTACCAGCAGGGTACAATGACCCAACAAGGAAAAGTCAACTCAAACCACTGTGTAATATGTTTACATTTTTTCCTAGGAAACTTCAGTTACCAGATCAACTATGTCAGTGTGCAAATTACATGCAAGCTAACGGAAGGTGGAATACATTTGAGGCAGGCCATGCGGTTTAGCTTGATGCCATTGGGGGCTATGGTTTATCTTGGAAGAATCTACAGTAGCATTGAGTGGGGAAAGGCAGGGAAATGGGGATTGAAACAAAAATGCTTATTACAACTTTCCTGTCTCCTGTCCCTTACACTGTCCCAGCTGTTTTCTAAATACTTGGCAATGTGAGAAGAATTTTTCCTATAGAGTCACTCAGCTGGAGTAAAAATGGACCAATTGAGCAAGGTCAGCAACAGTCATGCTCACTTTTTCTTCATGTGCAAGGAAAACAATGCAAAGGCCCATGGGTCTGTTGCTTCAGTTTAATGAGCCGAACATGTTTGTTGGTTTGTACCACCATAAAAACTGATTGAGTTTAATATAGAATAAAGAAGTTCTCACATTTGCCTTATAATGTAGCTAACGGCCCAGCACATGAAATTCATGTGTGGATATGGTCCCTAGGCCTGGTCTGCGATCGGCCATCTTCCCCAGCTGCCGACAGCTGGCCCCGCCCTCCACCGCTACCCACCCTGGTTCCCCATTTGCCATTGGATGATTGGTGCCTGATGGCTGGGATGGTATTCAGTGCGCCTCATAGTGACTGGCCCAGTGGTCGTTCTGGTCATTCTGCCATTAGGGTCATTTGTATATTATCCTTTTATTATATAGGATTATTTTATAGGATTTGCACTAATCAAAAGAATACAATATTAGTGAGAAGAGGGAAGCTATACCTTTCCATTAAGTAGATCTTAGGATTAAAGATGGAACAAATAATAAATGAAATGGAAATTCTCTACATTTCTACTTTCAGTGAGTTGAAGGGACAGTTCAGAAGTAAAAATTTTCATGAAATGTGAAAATTCAGATAATGAATTAATGAATAAATCAACTAACAACAGTTGTATCATAGACTGGGGAAAAATTGTTATAACAAATGACCATATTATTTGCTCTTTCCCCAAATTTTATGCAGTCCTACCCTTAGTTATATTATAAATTCAGTTTGAATGTCTCAGTGCTTATGGCAAATACTTATTGAGAAGAAATATATTATGGTACTATATTGTAACCCATTTTACAGAGTAAATAATCCTATATAATAAAAGGCTAATATGCAAATAGACCAAATGGCAGAACAACTAGTTGCTATGATATGCACTGACCATCAGGGGGTGTACGCAAAACATGGCAGGCTTCAGGTGTGGCAGGATGGTGGAGCAGGAGAGCGGGGGCACCAGACAAAGGCGGGGTGCTGGTCACTGTCATGGGGCAGACCTCTGGTGGTTACTGAAAATTCTTTGTTCCCACACACCATGGTCCTGCCTGGTGCTTGCACCTGCTACCAGCACTGGAGCTGCTGCTCACACCCACTGCCAGCACCCAGCACTGGGCACCATCAGCAATTGCAAGTGGCTGCTGCCAGACCTGATCGCCCCTAAGGGCTTCTCCACCTCCCCCTGCTCCTGAGGGGTGACCTGTGCGTGCAGCCTCCTCCTAAGTGGTCATGACGTTATGGTGTCCTGGCTAATTTGCATATTACCTCTCTATATAGACTAGAGACCCAGGACACAAATTCATGTACCAGAGAGGTCCTTGGCCTGGCATGCAGGATGGGGCTGAAACGGGCTCTCTGATATCCTCCAAGGGTGCCGGATTGCAAGAGGGCACAAGCCAGGTGGAGGGATCCCATTGGTTCATGATTAGGGCTGGAAAGGGATGCCGGAGGTTGGTCAGCCAGGGAGGAACCTTGGGAGGGCTCCAGGGTGTGTCCAGCCTGTCTCACTCAGTTCTGATTGGCCAGACCCCAGCAGCAAGCTTAATCTACCAGTCAGAGTGTCTGTCCCCTGGTGGTCAGTGCACAGGATACTTAGCAGTTGAGCGGCCTTAGCGTATCATTAGCATATTATGCTTTAATTGGTTGAACAGCTGGTTGGACTACTGGATAGTTAGCATATTAGGCTTTTATTATATAGGATTACTGATTATATGTCCTGTGTTGTACTTTACATCCTCATGATTATTTTGTAACTACCATTTACAAAGGTTACCATTAACCCTTCTAATTTATCACCCTGACCACCAAACCCCCTCTCCTCTGGCAACCATCAGTCTTTCCTCTATATCTGTTTGTTTCTGTATTTTTGTTTTCTAGATTTCACAAAAAGTGAAATCATAGGGTATGCTTATTTTCCTCTGTCTAATTTCACACACTATACCCTCTTAGGTCCATCCATATAACAAATGGCAAGATTTTCTTTTTACTTGAGGAATAATATTTCATTTTATGTATATACAACTTCTTTATCTACTTGTTTATTGCTTCTATGTCTTGGTTATTGTAAATAATGCTTCAATTAACTTAGGGGTGAATATATCTTTTCATTTAGTATATTGGATTTCTTCAAATAAATACCTATAAGTAGGATAATGGGTCATATGCTAGTTATATTTTTAATTTTTTGAGGAACCCCATACTGTTTTCTGTAGTGGTTGTTAAGAATTTATAATCTCTCCAACAGTGCACAATACTTATTTGATTTATTGATAATAGCAATTGTGACAGGAGTAAAATGATATCTCATTGTTATTATTTTGCATTTCTTTGATGATTGATGATGTTCAGCATTTTTTTTCATATTTCTATTTGTCATCCATATGTCCTCTTTGGATAAATATCTATTTAGGACCTCTGCCCATTTCTTAACTGTTTTCCGTGTGTGTGTGTGAGTGTGTTAAGTTGTATGAATACTTTATATATTTTGGATATTAATCCTTTATTGAATGTATCATTGGCAAATATCTTCCACCATTCAGTAGATTTGTCTTTTTGCTTTGTTGATAGTTTCTTTCACTGTGAAAAAATGTTTTAGTTTGATGTAGTCCCATTTGCTTATTTTTTCTTTTTTTCCCTTGCCTGAAGAGACATATCCAAAATGATATTAATAAGAACAATGTCAAAGAGCTTATTTCCTATGCTTCCTTCTAGTTTTATGGTTTTAAATCTTATATTTACATCTTTAAATCATTTTGAACTTATTATTGTATCTTGTGTAAGAAACTGGTCTAGTTTCATTTTTTGGATGTATCCAGTTTTCCCAACACCATTTATTAAATAGTCTGTCTCTACCACATTGCATATTCTTGCCTCCTTTGACATAGATTAATTGGCTGTATAGTGTTGGTTTATTTTTAGGCTCTTTATTCTGTTCCATTAATCTATGTGTCTTTTTTATATAACTATATCAGCATCATGCTGATATCGTTACTATACCTTGTAATATACTATGATATCAGGTAGCATGAATCCTCTAACTTTGCTCTTTTTTCAGATTTCTGTGGCTATTCATAGTCTTTGTGGTTCCATATAAATTTTCAGATTATTTGTTCAAGTTCTGTGAAAAATTCAATTGGTATTTTGATAGGGATTGCATTGAATCTATAGATTGCTTTTGATAGTATGGACATTTTAATGATGTGACATAAAAAATTAATAATGTTAATTCTTTCTATCCATGAGCACAGTATAGGCCTCCATTTATTTGTATCTTCTTCAATTTCTTTCTCCAATGTCATATAATTTCCCAAATACAGATCTTTTACTTCTTTGGTTAATTTTATTGCCACAAATTTTACACTTTTTGATGAAATTGTAAATAGGATTATTTTCTTAATTTATCCTTCTGATAGGTCATTATTGATGTATAAAATGCTACTGATTTCCCTATATTAATTTTGTATCCTGCTACTTTACTGTATTCATTTCTTGGTTCTAATAGATTTTTATGTAGATTCTTTAGGGTTGTCTGTATACCTAGTATCATGTTATCTGCAATTAATTATACTTTTAATTATTCCTTTTGAATTTGATGGCTTTCTTGTCTGATCACTGTGGCTAGGACTTCCAGTACTGTGTTGAATAAAAGTGGTAAAAGTGAGCTTCCTTGTCCTGTTCCTGATCTTAAGGAAATAGCTTTCAGCTTTTTACTGTGGTTTGTCATGTATGACCTTTATTATGATGAGGTATATTCTCTCTAGCTCCACACTACTGAGAGTTTTTAATATAGAAAGATGCTAGATTTTGTCAAATGCTTTTCTACATAGACACAATCATATGATTTTATCCTTTATTTCATTTATGTGTTGTACAGTGGTGCCTCACACAACGAACTTAATTCGTTCCAGGAGCAAGTTTGTTATGCGAAAAGTTCGTTATGTGAAACGCTTTTCCCATAACAATACATGTTAAAAAAAAATAATTCGTTCTGTAGCATAAAATATGCTAAGATGACATAAAAAAAGATAGATTTTTTTGTTATTATTTTTATTTAGATACATCTAAAAACATAATTTAAAAAAAAAAACACACACACATTTTTTTAATTTTAAGACAGACTAAGTAGAGTCTACCGAATCTTGCACATCTTCATCCATTTTCTGCTTTTTGGCCGATGGTTTCATGAAAAACCTGTCCAAAGTCGTTTGTTTTTCTCTTTTCTCCAACATCTGCCGGAAATAACGGACAAGAGTATCGGAGTAAAGATCGTTGATCCTGTTTGCTTCAGCTGAATCCGGATAGTGGGCATTGGTAAACTCCTGAACTGCTTTCCATTTGACCAGGATATTCTTGATGTCAGCAGTTGGGATTGGTTGATTGTTTGATTGTTGCTCCTCGTTATCAGATGACGCTTCCCTTTGAGCATTGTCCTGTTGCTGGACCAGAAGTGCTTGGAGCTCTTCAGTTGTCAGCTCTTCTTCGTGTTCAATAAGCTCCTCCACATCCTCTTCCTCTACCTCTAATTCCAACCTTTGGGCCACTGTGATGATGTCCTTCACCACTCCTGTGTCATCAACTACTGCTTCTTCCTGGGTCCACGAAGGCACAAGCATCTTCCAAGCAGAAATGAGGGTCCTTTGTGACACTTCTTCCCAGGCCTTCTGTATAAGTCGTATTGCCATAAGGACATCAAATTTCTCCTTCCAAAACTTTCGGACAGTCATATTGTCTCCACCAAACTCGCATTCTTCAAACACCTTATTAAAGAGGGCTCTAGTGTAGAGTTTTTTAAAGTTCGCAATAACTTGCTGATCCATTGGCTGAAGAATGGATGTGGTGTTTGGTGGCAAATACTGCACCTTGATAAAAGGATAATTTTCCTGCAATATTTCCTCTAGGTCTTTTGGGTGAGAAGGGGCATTGTCAAGTAGTATCAGAAGGGCTTTGAGCGGCAGTTCTTTTTCCAGCAAGAATTTCTTCACGGCAGGAGCAAAGGTTTCCAGAATCCATTTGTTGAAGATAACTTGGGTCACCCAGGCTTTTTGATTGGACTTCCAATGGATGGGCAGTTTGGACTTAATAACGTTATTTTTCTTGAAAATTCTTGGATTTTCAGAGTGATAAACCAATAGAGGTTTGATCTTGAGGTCTCCGCTGGCATTAGATGAAAACGTAAGGGTAAGTCTGTCCTTCATGGCTTTGTGTCCTGGCAATTTCTTCTCCTCTTTTGTAATGAAGGTTCTGCTCGGCATTCTTTTCCAGAAAAGACCCGTTTCATTGGCATTGAACACTTGTTGTGGGCAGTATCCTTCATCCTTAATACATTTTTGAAAGTTAATAGAGAACTTTTCTGCTTCTTTCTTGTCAGCACTGCCAGCCTCACCATGCATAGTAACGCTGTGGATTCCACACCTTTTCTTAAATCTAAAAAACCACCCCCTGCTGGCTTTGAATTCTTCTTCATTATCTTGATTGCTGCTACTTCCAGGGACGTTTTTCTTTAGATCGTCATAAATTCTCTTGGCTTTGTGACAGATAATATCTTGGGTTGTTACGTCACCTTTCACCTGCCTGTCCTTAATCCAAATCACTAATAGCCTCTCCATTTCCTCGTGGATTGAAGACCTATGTTTTTCATGAAATAGTTTTGATACTCCTTTGGCTACTTTGGCTGATTTGATTGCATCCTTATTTGTTAAAATGGTGAAAATGGTGGTCTTGCTGAGGCCAAACTCTTTGACGAGGTCACACTGTTTTACCCCACATTCACTCCTTCTAATTATTTCCTGTTTCATTTCAACAGAAATCACCTTCTTGCTTTTTTTAGAAGCCATGATATAAAAAAAATATTGAGTTTAACTTAAAAGGACGACTGCCGTGATACGTGCGTGATTTAATTCGTAATGAAGAACGATTGCCGCGATACGTGCTTAAGTTAAGCGCAGTGACTAACGACTGCCTGCAGTGCCTGCGCGGAAGGATGTAATACATCGGCAGCGATCGTGGAAGCTCGGGCGAAGCAGTCGTGGAAGCTCGGGCGACTTCGTTGTGTGAAACGAAGTTCATTGTATGAATCATGAAATGAAGTTCATTGTGTGCAGCGTTCACTGTGCGAGGCGTTCTTTCTGCGAGGCACCACTGTATCACATTAATTGATTTGTATATATTGAATTAACCTTGCATCCCAGGAATAAGTTTCACTTGATCATGATCTATTAACTTTTTAATATGTTGCTGGAATTGGTCTACTAATATTATGTTGAGAATTTTTGCATCTATATTCATCAGGAATATTGGTCTATAATTTTTTAATGCCCTTTGTCTGGTTTTAGAAGCAGGGTAATTCTGGCCTATTAAAATGGGCATGGGAGTCTTTCCTCCTCCTCCACTTTTTAGAATACTTTGAGAATAAGTGTTTAATTCTTCTTTGAATGTTTGTTAAAATTCACCTGTAAAGCCACCTGTTCCAAGAATTTATTTGTTAGGAGTTTATTATTACTTATTCTGTTTTTTAGTAGTTATTGGTATGTTCAGATTTTCTATTTCTTCTTGATTCAGTCTTGTAAGATTGTTTCTAGGACTTTATCAATTTCTTTCGGGCTGTCCAATTAGTTGGCACATAACTGTCCATAGTATTTTCTTAAGATTCTTTGTATTTCTGTGGTGTCATTTATTCCTTCTCCTCTTTCATTTCTGATTGTATTTATTTGGGTGTGTTTTTTTTTCTCTCTCATTTTTTATTTTTTTTATTTTTTGGTGAGTCTGATTTAAAAAATCATCAATCTGCTTAACTTTTCAAAGAACCGGGTCTTGGCTTCATTGGTCCCTTTGATTGATCATACATATATGACTCTCATTTGTTTATTTTCAATCTGGTCTTTATTATTTTCTTTCTTAGTTTTGGTTTTATTCTTCTTTTTCTAATGGTTCTAGGTATAATTTTAAATTATTTATTTGACATTTTTCTTGTTTCTTTAGGTAGCCCTATATAGCTATGAATTTTTCTCTTCAAATTGCTTTGGCTGTGTTTCATTGATTTGGGATCATTCTGTTTTAATTTGTCTCAAGGTATCTTTTGATTTCTCTCTTTGCCTTTAACCTTTGGCATTTTAATTATGGGTGTTAATGTGGGCTTCCTTAGGTTTATCTTATTTGTGACTATGTGCTTCCTAGACTTATATGTCTATTTCCTTCAATAGTTTAGGGAAGTTTTCAGTCATTATTTCTTAAAATGGGTTTTCAATCCATTTATTTCTCTCTCCTATTTTTGGTACCATATAGTGTGAATGTTTTCACATTTAATGTTGTCCCAGAGATCCCTTAAACTATCCTCTAAAAAAAAAAAAAAAAAAAAAAAAAAAAAACTTTTTTTTTCCTTTTTGCTCTTTTGAATGGGTTTTTTGCTACCTTGTCTTCCAAATCGCTGATTATGACATCTGCTTCATTGAATCTGCTATTGATTTCATCTAATGTATTCTTCATTTCAGTTATGATAGTCTTTATTTCTGTGTGTGTGTGTGTGTGTGTTTTAATGTTTTCTGTCTCTTTGTTGAAGTTCTCACTGAGTTAATCTATTCTTTCCCTAAGTCCATTGAACATCCTTTTAACCAGTATTTTGAACTCTATCAGGTAGAATGCTTGTCTTCATTTTATTTCATTCTTTTTCTGGATTTTTACTCTGCTCTTTCACTTGGGACATGTTTTTATTTTGGGGGTTTTTTTTTTGTTTGTTTGTCTCTTCATTTGGTCTGACTGAGTTTTTTCCTATGTATTAGTTATTAATAGTTTGGTTATGTCTCTCAGTTTTGGTAGAGTGGCCTTACACGGTAGGTGTTCTGTGGGACCTGGTTACATAGTCTCCCTGTTCACCTGTGCTGGGTATTCTAGAGGTGTCCTTTATGTGGGTTGTGTGTGCCCTCCTGTTGTAATCTATACTTGATTATTTTTGGAACCTCCATATGTGGGATTGATCTTCAGTCTGACTAGCTGTGAGACCTGACTACAGCAGAGATGTGTTGAGCAGGGAATGGGGAATGGGGAATGATCCCACATTGCAGGAGTTACTTTAGCTGGGCTCTGCTGCCAACGAAGTTCACCTCCCAGGGGTATCAGTTGTGCAGACCAAGTTCAGTTGCCCCTTGTGCTCAGCCCAGTGCCAACTGGTCGGAACTACTAAGTGATCCACTGTTGGTAGCTACTGGGCTGGGCTTAGAGGCACTTGGGAGAGGCTGTGATGTGAACTGAGGCTAGCTGCCACTTGTGACAAGCTTGGGACCCTTTGCTGGGCACCATCACGTGAGCTGAGAGGAGCTGCCACTCTTTCAGGCTTATTGCTGCTCACTTGAAGCAACATTCCAAGCCAAGACTGATTGATCGCCACTTATGCCAGGTCTAGGGCCACCTGATGGGTGATTACAATGCAAGTTGAGACTGGTCACTTCTTGTGCAGCTTTAGAGCCACTAGCAAGAAGTACAGAGAATGCCAAGACCAGCCGCTGCTTGTCCGAGGTTTGTAGACTTCTGAGAAATTTTAGGAAAGTGCACAGCATGAACCTAGGCAGGTCTCTTCTGTAGAAAAGCCACCAGGAGGAGTTTGGGCTGGACACATTAATTGGGTGTGGCGGGGCCTCAGGGAATTGCCAGGCAGGATAAAGGGTATTAGCCAGGTTAATGGACAGCACAGATTTGGTGCCTTCCTGCACTGTGCCAGCTGAGTGGGAGGAGGGGTCAGCAAAGGAACAATTGCACCTGCCAGCCACTCTGTCCTTGGGAAGAGCTGCCCTGCCCTCCTGTCCTGGTTCTGGAGATAGTCAATGTAGTTTCTCCCTGTATGTTGCCAGCACTTTTCAGGCTGATGCCCCTGGCTGGCACCTAGAGTGAGTGAGTTTGTGAGCGAGTGAGTCTCTGCCCAGGACCTTTACTAGTAAGTGGTCCTTTAAGAGGGCTCCCAGGTCTCCTGAAGCCCTCTATCTCACTCATATGTAATCCCTGCAGGGTATTCTTATAGCCAGATGATAAGGGGACTCTTCTTCCCTGCACTGGAGTCTTGGGTGTGGGACTGGGCACCCCCACTCCTTAGGAGAGGACCTGTGTAGCCGAGATATGCCTCCCAATTCTTAATCACCGCACCCTGGGCATGGGACCAACATGTTTCACAAATTCACCTGTCCTGGTGTCACTTCTTTGTGTCTTTAGTTATGCAACTTCTCTTTGGGTAGTCTTTAGGTAATTCTGGATGATGTTTTTTCTACAATTTAGTTAAGTGAGTTGTCTAAGGTCACAAAGCAGAGGAGAAAAAGAGTCTGATTTTCAAGTCAGGTTATGACGCAAGTATTTTGTGCTTTCTCCTACACAAGGTCATACTATGTGACCTCAGCTACAGCATACTCATAAAGACTGTGGTAGGGTCAAATTGTCCGTGCCAACCTTTCTATCTAATATAGGCTCTGGGGTCTCTTGACCTCAGGATCCTGTGAGATCATCGGAAGAGATGGTCCTCACTGGGCCATAGCATGACTGGCACAGGGTGGCGCAGTCCTGTCCTAGATGTGCTGTTCTCAGGATGTTATTCTGTGGAAGGGAAATGCCTGCACATCCGAGCAAGCCAGGCCGAGGAGCCACCCACCTACTCCTCCTCTCCATAAGATCAGCTTACATGAATATTCAGCAACCAGGACCCCTAAAATTCTGCTGTATCTCCCACCTGTGCTGTCATCTTATCACAATCCGTGGCCTGTGCCAAAAGCTACATTTCAGTATTAGAGAAAGGCTCGGGGTTTGAGGAAAGTGACAGAAATATTTATTGAAGTGGTGTGCTTGGACTCCATGCAACGTGGAAAAGAGACTCCCTCATACCCACTAATCCCCAAACAAAATAACCATCAGGAAATATTAAAACACACATTTTATTAGTTTCATTTAATTTCCTAATTGCTCAAAGTCAGCTTACCCATTTACTGCTGTGTGAAATGCTTAGAGGCAAGGCGCACATTAAAGGGATTATTTCCATGTAATCCCTCCCTCCCAGAGGGTAGGAACTGATCACTTATGAATTCTGATTTACTCTCTGTAACAATATCAAATGGAGGAAATAGTTATTGTAAAACGATAGAGTCGGTAGCAGGGTAATACCGCGGGAGAGTGTAATTTAATAGCAGAGAGAAAGTACCTCATTTTCGGTAAAAGTTATGCGAGCCTTTTTCAGGAACAGCTATTAACCAAACTGAATTTAGCCTCCTGTTTTTTGGGCTGTACCTCTGTTAATTGATAGATGGTGAAGATGAGTAGCCTGTTAAGATTTTAATCAAATAGGTTGTGGGAGTAGATGTGACTTGGAGACCTGAGGCTAGTGATTGCTCTGGGCTTTGGCTCTGTGTGACAGCCCTCCTTCTCGCAGGAAAGAGTGCAGGCACTCAGCCGAAACCGGTTTGGCTCAGTGGATAGAGCGTCAGTCTGGGGACTGAAGGGCCCCAGGTTCTATTCCGGTCAAGGGCATGTACATTGGTTGCGAGCACATCCCCAGTGGGGGGTGTGTAAGAGGCAGCTGGTCGATGTTTCTAGCTCTCTATCCCTCTCCCTCTCTGTAAAAAATCAATAAAATATATATTTTAAAAAAAAAGAGTGCAGGCAGTAAGGTAGAATGTAGATGCGTGAAGCAAATTACACAGGAAAGGCGATGAGGGAGGAAGGGGCTGTAGGTAAATATCCGCCAGGAAGCTGTGACAGCCTGAACTGGCGGTTCCTGTGGCACATCATAGCTGGCCCGAGACCATGCGACGGCAGGGGCTGGGAAACCCATTAGTGACCCGGGAAAAGCTCTTCCTTGTTCTGTTGCTGATACATCTCTCCCTGTCATCGCACCTATAACCCCACTACACTAGTTTAGGAGCATGATTGCTCTTCTTGGGAGGCAGGAAGCACTACAGCATTAGAGGAGCACAGAGGCAAGGCCAGTCCTTAGCAGCAATTTCTGGCCCCTCAGCACTGAAATGGGCCGTTTCTCCCTTTCAGGCTGAGCCCCTCTGATGTTTCATATTCATTCTCTACCTTCGGAGGCAGCCTCATACAAAGAGGCTACAAAATAAAACATTTTAAAGCCCTCCAGGAGATTCGTACCATGCATTTTATTAGATTGAAGGCAAAACGAGCTGATACCAGCAGAAAAAAACACAAAATGGCTGCTACAGACCCCAGCTGACCTCTTTTGCGTGGAAAATTCTCCATATGATTACAGAGCTAATGAGTAATATTTAATGAAAACATTATGCCTTTGCATATATTTTTAAGCGGCGCTTCTTCCATTCAAATTTACATAGAAATAAGCTGATATGTATAAATACGCATCTTGGGAATCCGTGTGCTTTAAGGAAAACACTCATCTGCTATCTCTGGCTCTTTCTATACGAAGCTCCAACTTCTCAACAGAGAACTGTAGAATTCAATCAATCATCCGGTTGACACGCAACATGCGAGCATTTGATGATGCGTGGATGAAACAGCTGAACCCAAGGCAGACTCACCCGCATTTCGCAGGATGTTTGGGCTTTATGCAAACAACAGTGGATGAACTGTCCTAAACAACTGCTAAATAAATACATGCGGGGGGGGGAGGCGGGGAGGAATCTTTCCATTTCAAGAATCCTTAAGCATTTGAGGATAATGACTTAGAATCACGATTGTTTCTGGGGGCTGCCTATATTTCCTTTTCTGCTCAGAACCTGAATCACGGCGGTCCTGGATATGACATTGAAAGCCTGTGACACCTCTCTTTCCCCCTCTCTCTCCCCCCTGTAGGTGGAGCTGACAGGCAGCAGCGTCTTTGACTATGTCCACCCGGGGGACCACGTGGAGATGGCAGAGCAGCTGGGCATGAAGCTCCCCCCGGGGCGGGGCCTCCTCTCCCAGGGTGCCGCGGAGGACGGAGCCAGCTCAGCATCCTCCTCCTCCCAGTCAGAGACCCCCGAGCCAGGTGGGACGCAACCCCAGCATATGGGTTGGTGGGCAGGACCTTTGCCAATGATGGCACACAAGTTGCCAGTGTGGAGGGATTACAAATAGGCTTGATGGTATTTAACAATTCCGTGCAGCTTTCTGTCCCGCGCAGTGATTAAATAAAGGAGAGATTTGAAAATAAGGAGACATTTTAAGAAGTATAATCTAGGGATCTGATTTCAGGTGAGCAATAAATACAGAAGGCACTGGGGCCTTTAGTGTCACTGTCAAATTATTGGAGGGGAAGGTTCAGGTTTGGAGAGCCCTCTTCCTTTTATTGTTACCGTGGCTACATGTAATGCGCTTATTTATTATTCAGCAAAATCTGTAGCAGAGACTCTCTGAATATTAGCTTACAGAGAATTAAAAGTGTGAGGGACTTACAGAAATCTCAATTTCTTTTTTTGGTAAGCATCAGAAGGTACTTGAAAGATGTGAGCAGATAAATTAGGGCTAAAAAGAAAACAGAAATGGCTACATTTTAAACTGCCTTTCTACCCTCCGTATTTAATTAGATCAATTGTATGGAGGAATGAACAGAGGTGACATTCCTCATTGGGATTCCTTCCAGGACTCTTATAGACTTTGCATTCAGAATGTTCCCATTTTCATTGTGTTGTACTGATGATAATTTAAGTATTAGGGGAAAATCCATTTATAAATTAAACAAAATGACTTGATATCCATCAGTCCCCTAGTTCATCAAGCTGTTCAAACACGAGGAAGATTGGCTGGTCGGCCCAGGTCTTCCGAGAGCGCTGGTAATTAGATCTGCGAAGGATTTATTCTTTGCTGATTGGGGCTTTAAATTAATTGAAGTTCCACATTTGTGGTTTTGTCCTTTTTGTACTTTTTTAGAGGAGATATTTCATATTCTTGTGTGGTGGAGTGCTTGGCCAAGCAGCACTGGTTTAAATGTTAATTTTTCTCATGAGAAGTTTAAGATTTTTAATGAATCAAGGCCTGATTTGAAGTGCAAAGTTTTATTTGCTTGTTTGAGAAATTATTTTTGCACTCTAAAGATGCTTGCACGTTATTTGATATGCTGTTTTAAAACATATTCACAACACAAAAGCATTTTATAGAAATAAAAACGAGGGGAGCTCTAATAATTACCACTAAAAGAACTCTACATACTTCTAAGGAAATATTTTCATTGGACCTCTTATAAAGAATCACAGCACATTTGCTCACACAGAAGGGGACAAACATATTTGTCCTTTTTGGAAAATAAGTCAATTCCATCTAGAACCAATCCATGTTTCCTCGTTAAAGTCAGCTGCAGCTTGTAGGGCAGTATCTGTACCACAAGTGAGTGAGCATCCTCCTTCAACGAGCTCCATGCCTGAGAAAGAGAGTAGTTAAGACTGCTCTTTATTACTTACAAATGGCAATTGTGTGTGTGTGTGTGTGTGTGTGTGTGTGTGTGTGTGTGTGTGTTGGGGGGGGGTCGTATATTCTTAGAGCATTGCTCACTGACTTCACTGAATAGATGTGTTTGTGAGCTCATTGGAACTGCTGTTTCAGGCATTGGGATGTCACATCTGGGTAGATGGAGAAGCAGCACACGCACATACAGTGTTCTATTCCTTCATGTAGACTGGGAGAGGGGAGCCTGGGTTGCTCATGAAAATCACGCAGTGTGTAAGAATTCAAGTTTATAAAACTTCATATGAACTAAAGCCTTAGAAATGTGGACTTTGTTTCCCAGAGTCACAAATTTTCGGTTTAAGTAGGATTTTCAACAATCCTTTCATCTGGCCTCCAACCTATGAGCAGGCAAAACCGGCAGATAACCTTCCACTCTCTGCTGGAACTTTCCTGATGGGAAGCCAAGCAACATACTAAGCTACCCACTCCTTTGGGGAGCAGCTCGAATAGAAATTATCCCTAACATGGAGCCAGAGTCGACATTACTGTAGCTTCTCCCTCTGATCCAAGGTCTACCCTCTGAGATCACATTTCAGATTTACTCCTTTCTGCCCATCATAACCTCTCAAATACATGAAGTCACTTACACCAAATGCCCCTTCCTCCTGCCTGCCTTTCTTTCTGGGTCAAACAGCCTAATTCCACAGCCATCATACATGTTCCTAAGACTCTCTCCACCCTAGTCACCCTTTCCTGCCTGTGCTCGTTTGCAGTGACCCTAGAAAAATATGAGTGTAGGAACTGAGTGTGGCCCTCGAGATGTAGTCTGATGAGTACAAGCAGAGGGACTGTGGCCTTCCTCCATCCACGCTGCTGTCCTTCTGTTAACACCACCTGCGGTGGAACTAGGTCTTCTTAGTAGCCTACTGACACTGCTGATTCACACTGAACTTGATGTCTGCACAAACACATGTTGAGGGCGACTGTCACTTGGAAAAGACTTTGATCGGGAGGGGAAATATCCACAGCCTGTGAGCCAGTTCTGCTAGGATCTCCTAAGCTAGAGTCCAGATCACACCGGTTTAAGCTGCATATAGAGCTCAGCTAGACCCGTGCCTTCTCTGCAGCACAGCTGGCAGAAAGCAACCCCCGTGCACTCTGAGCCCTCAGTCCTCACTGGGCATCTTTTCATTCTGGGTTGTAGAATAGCATGTCCCTCTTAAAGTTGTGTTGTCCTTTAACAATTGAGATGTGATTGAAATTTTACTTGGGGTTCTTTACCTGCTTGCCAAAGCTAACAAGTAAAATAAAAAACTCTGCTTTCTAAGCACACTCCTTAGCAACCCAGGCTCATTAGTGACAGTCGCGTAAGAAGGTTTCTCTCCCTGATGGACAGTGTCTCTCCCGCCATTAGGGAAGGTGAAACGTACTTTGCTTTAAAAGTCTGCAGTGTGGGTTCTTTTCCATCTTTGGCTTGAAAGGGCAATTAGACTGACTGCTCAAATACTGGGAAGTGGGGTGGGATGCTCCCGTTAGCTGGTTATCCTCACTAATGCAGATCACTGCTCCAAGGGAATTACTTTAAAAGTTCATGTCAGGCACTACGTCCCAAAGCTGCTTATGTTTCTTAAAAGCTGGCGGAATTTTAACAAGATTTCCTAATTCCTA
This sequence comes from Pipistrellus kuhlii, assembly GCF_014108245.1. Classification (NCBI taxonomy): domain Eukaryota; kingdom Metazoa; phylum Chordata; class Mammalia; order Chiroptera; family Vespertilionidae; genus Pipistrellus; species Pipistrellus kuhlii. The sequence continues at coordinate 72,087,959 of NW_023425404.1, forward strand.
ATAGCACAGAGGAACATTTCTGAAGAGTGTTCTTCGTTGCATCATAATCTTTTAAACTCCGGTAAAACACAGATTCTTTTTTTAAATAATAGTGTAATGTGGTTGGAAAGGGATATCAATGTGTGATGATTATGAAAATGAGGGGACTAGTAGGTAAGAAATCTTTCAGAAGCCCTGATGTGTTCAGTGTAGCATTACTAAATGGCTGCAATCTAAACAACATTTGGCATAATAATAAAAGAAAGCAAGTGACTAAACCAGCCTAAGATGTATGAGACTGTGCCATGATAGAAATTTTTTTTCTTTGAGTTGCCAGTCCTTGGATTGTCTTGTCTTCAACCAGCCTCAAGACGATGAGAGAGAGGCGTGGGGATGGGGATGGGGGGGGGAGGGGAATCTGTAGACTGGACAGCAAACCCAGATAAATATTTTATATGTATGCACATTTCTTCATAGTTTAGTAACATCTTTCTTTTAGGGAACTCTTAAGGCAGGTGTACGAAAAATAAATAAGTGGCCGTATTAAAAGTTCTGCGGTTCCGGCGTGCCTGTCTGGGGATCTCCCCAGCTTTTGGGGGAGACTGCCGTGTGCTGTCCACCAGCTCCCGCACCCTGAGGAGCACAGAGCCTCTGGGCATGATGTCTGGGTGGGTTGTTTTCTTCTTGTGGATCTGTGTGAGCCTTTTCTTCACTCTTAACTCTGTAATATTGGGGCTATGAGTACTATCCTCTTACTAAATTCCAATGCTGTATCTTTTAAACATTTAATAAGCAGAAAAGAAGCTTTTTTATGAAGTCCTAGAGAAACTTTGAAAATCTCCCTATTTTGACGGCAAAGAGTAATATTCGTTAGGTTAGGTCACAACACTGTTGTGTTTTTCCTCCTCCTTACTAAAACAGGTTTTTTCTCCAGTTATAAAATTAATTCAACTTGTTGGAAAAAAAAAATCCAGAGAATACAGGAAACAAAAAGCAACCAACATGACATTGCCCCCAAATAACCCAACCCCGTGTATGTCCTCTATGTCCATCCTTCCAGGTTTGTTTCTGCCCCTGTACACATGTACAGTCATGTGATGGGGTTCCTTTCTTTGTTTAAATATCATAACATGCATGCTTCTGGTAGCCTGCGTGTTCACTTCCCCTGCCATGTTTCTCACTGTAACATAAAATGTCCTCTCTGTCTCCAGTGGTTTGTTTCCCACCAGCTAACAATCGGTCCTAGCTCCAGGACCGCTGTCAGGAGTAATGTGCCTGGGTCCTGCTTTGGAGGGAATTCAGTCAGGACGAGAGGTTCTTGGAGCTTACTGAATGGGTGCAAGCTCACAGAGGGAGAAATCAATACCGCACCAGGATTTAGACAATTTAGCAAAATGTATGAGACAGTACTTTTGGTGAAGAATAACTACAGCAACACCATTAACCATTTGTTGTCTAACAATAGAGGTTAAGTTCCAAGCAGATCTAGCTTGTTGAATGTAGTGAGGGCAGAGGGGTGTGTGGTGAAGATAATCATTGCAGTAGAATGATCTTTATGCTCTTATGCCTACTGTATGTCCTGGATATTTTAAAGGCAAGCAAAATTGAAGCAGTTGAGTACTTGCCTGGCTGGAAATAATCTGCCTTTTCTACATATGCCTCTATGCTATGGTCCATTTGATCAGCTCCTGATTCTACAGGAGCTCTTTGCTTCTGAGATCATCAGACAATTTTCACAAGTGATATAATTAGAGGAACAGATGAATGGAAAAAACTGTCTGAGGTTCAGATCAATATTTTGTCTCAAAAACTGCTTAGATATGAGATACACTCGTACTTTTATGGGTGACTTATCTGCCATCGGATACAGGGTCGTTGGGGGTGCAGGATTCTTTTCTTCTTATTATTGGTTTGAGTTTCCTATCGATGAACTGAATTTAGAAGTCAGGCAAGGGGAAACCATCTTCCTAACCCCACATCCAACCCCAGTCCCCAGACAATGTGACTGTATCTACAGCACTTTCTGCTGTACTGCAAATGTCAAACAGAGGGTGTAATGGATTTAATATTAGTGCTGGCCAAGGTGTTGAGGGAGCTGTTAATAATGACACTCCAGTTATTGATCTGAAGCCTTTAAAAATCACAGAAAAGTGAGAGATCTCCTGCTGGGGAAAGGCACACAGTGACTGGTTTTTATTGCCAATATATTTCTGCATGTAGAGTGGCAACTTTTTGGAATTATGTTATCACCATTAATCTCTGTGAGATTTTTGGAGTCATTATATGATAAGATAATATCATGGAGACTGTTCCGCATGCTAATGCTAAGAGATCAGGCCAAGTTCTTTCAGATATAAATAGTGTGGTAACTATGACATTCAAGTTGGCAAATGGAAGGTTTATTAGCACCTGATTTATCCTCGATGACAATGTTGGACCCACTGGAAGTGTAAAATACAAACTGTATAGTCACTAGGACAGCTCACCACTGCCGCCTTTTAAAAACTCTGATTATAAGCCATAGTGACTCACTTCAGATGGAAATGAATTTTGTTCTTGCAATTAGTGTACCTTTTCAGGAAACTGGTGATTCTTCAATCTGAGTAGCAGTTTGTATGCGATGACATTCCTGCTTTCCATAGTCCCCAACAAATAAATGAAATTAAAATGAATAATTTATGTTCAATGTTTATCAAACTGTAAACACACATTGAATTCTTTTCCATATTCATATAATATCATCAAAGATAAATCCATCAGATAATGTACCACGGTCACCTCTCATGAATGGAGTAGGAGATGCCTCTGTCCTGTAGCTGTAGCAATGATCCAGATACTGCTCCATCCCCACACTGGCTGCCCCTGGGAACATATCATAGAAAGCAGCCTAGCAAAAACTACTATTTTCATAACCCAAAGGGATCAAAGGGATAAAAGTTCAGTTTTTATCCAAAACTTATAAAAATCATTTCTTTTCCTTAGCTATATCATTGTTATTTTAAAATGAAATAGAAAAGGCCTGTCACCCCTCCATGAAAATGACATATATGCTCCAAAAATAAGCCAGTGCCATTACAAGGACATCCTGGCCACATTCACAATGCTTCTTTGGCCTCAAAAAAGCTACCTGATGCAGTGCCATTTTTTTCATGCAGAAAGTAGTCATCTTTATTCCCAACTAAACTAAAGGAGATCACCTGGAACTTACCAGAGGGGAATAAATATTCCCCCACGCTCTCTTCTGATGTGCAAGGCCTAGGCACGCTTGTCACCTTTTCTTCTGTATGCTCACGTTTTTTAGTGGGCTTGTCTGTGTACAATGAGAACATTTGCAAGCAAGCAACCTTGTACTTTTAGGACCTTGTTCGAGGGAAGTAAAGAAAAGTAAGGTACAATCTCTTTCATCCCACAAGGCTCTGCTGGCTCGGTGCCTGAGCTCCGCCCTTCCAGGCCAGTTCCCAGAATGCACAGCAGCATCCTTTGAGACACAACAGGCTGGCCTGTGAGCATCTGTGTTGCTGACTCACGTAGCTACAGAAGGGCAGCCTCCCTCTTGTTCGCAGAGAAGATGCTGGAGCTCAGCATAGTTCTGTATGACATGCTGAAACGTTTTCTTCCAATATTTAGAACACAGTGGTTGTGACTCCAAAAAGTGCAGCTTTTATATAAATTAATACAGTGGTATTTACAGGGTAGCAAATGGTTTGTCCAATAATAGAAGCGCAGGCCTCTTATCAGAATACACAATAGGTTCACTCAGTTTGTATGTAGCATTTTTTCCCAAACCTATTGAAGGTTTAGAAAATCAATTTTTTAAACCCATTATTTTTAAGTTGTTGTATATAGCTTTTCAGGTCATAATTTTTACTTTTCTTTACCTGTGGTGATAATGGGTTCATTCTCAGAGTTTCTAAAATGAAACCCAAGATAAATTGTTAATGGATGGCCTGTTCTTTCCCATTTAAAAAAAAAAAATGTGGTGGTCTTTGTCGTTGGATAATTAAAAATTGTAGTTTCTACTCCTGTAACTTTTGTCTTGAACAAAGTACAATTTATTTGCTTTTAATACATAGCACTGTAAAGAAATTACATCCCTGTCCAAATTATAGCATTCTGAATTCTCCTGCACTTAAGAGCAGTCTGGCGAAGGATCGGTTACCTGGCAGTGACTGAGCTTTGCGGGGTGCACAGATCAGAAGAGGCAGAACTGGCTGGAAACCATTTCCACCCCTAGTGAGCAATTTACTCATGATTGCTTGGGGAAAATGCTGGAAATATTGCTTCTGTGTAAAGTTTGCAACTTCCAGTTGTCAGCTCTTTGCCAAGCAGTTTTATCCTGAGTATAACTTTAGCAGCAAAGTATACTCAGGCCACGGTGATAATGGTTGGCATTCATATCCAGCTTGATGTATGCAGAGCACAGAAACTGTTAATCACAGAAGTTAATTCACACCCTGTCCCTCTGAGGCAGGTCAGTATGTTATCCTCATTTTACAGATGAAGGGAAAGCAATGGAAATTCGAAGTGGCATTGTCCCAAACACAAGTTAGTTTATCAGCCAAGATTAGGGACAGAGTAGATGGCAAGCCTAGGAACTAGATGGAGATGGGGAGATAGGATCCTGGTAGGAATCAAACCAGAGGAATTTTCTCCAAGCGACTTCTGAAGTCCAGAGAGAACCCTACTAACCCTGTCCGTGTGTATTTCATTGGGCTAAAACATCTTTTTAAAATAAATAAATAAATAAATAAATAAATAGATACAGTCTCTCACTTAGGACTAAAACTAATCCATTCCTCTGCCTTCCTCCGTTGAAACTCTGGTGGCATCTGAATGAATTATGGGCACAATTTGGACCCGAGTTCCTTGGTCCCATTAGGTGCATGCCTCCTCCGCCAGAGCACATCCAGATTGTCTCTGCATTTGCTCTCTGCTCCACCTTGGCCTGGGCTGGGCCAGGCTCCCTGCGGCTTCTCTGAGCACAGTCTTTCAATACCAGCCCCCAAGGCAGGCATGAGATGGAGAAGAAGCAAAAAGATCAAGGCGTCCATCAGGGGGTGTCATATCCTCCCAGAGACATCTGCTCATGAAACACAATCATGGGTTTCTTGGGACCCAGGGGAAACATCAGCCAACTACTACAAAGCAGCCAGAGAGAGAGAGAGAGAGAGAGAGAGAGAGAGAGAGAGAGAGAGAGAGAGAGAGACCGACCTTGTATCTTCTCTCTAATTGTTATTAACCAAAGTGAATTTTCTTTCAAAATCCAGGCCCACCTGATAAGAGGGAGTGTCTGTGATTCAGTAACCATTGAATACATGTCTGCCATGTGTCAGGCATTATAAGAAGCCCTGAGGGAACAGAGATGAAGCTCCTGCCTTCAGGAGCTGACCATCATGTGAGGGAGAGTGTTCATACAGTGCAGCCATGTGATGACCAGTGCGCTCTAGTGTACGAGTAGGGTAGGTTATATTACAATCTGCTGCTCTTGCCGACTAGCTCAGGTTTGAACCTGCAACCCTGAAATTAACAGCCCAGGAGCATTGCTTCTTTGGAAGCAAATTGCCTTGACACACCCAGACATACATGAGCCATGATTGTCAGGGTCTTAGAAGCACATTGTCAAGGGTTTTATGAGTTTGTTTGTTTGTTTGTTTGACCTTAAAAATGCCTACTGTATGGTAGGTTCTCAGGAATACTTCTTCCTCTGACTATTGATATCCCTGGCTGTCAAGAAGGGTTGGAAGGGGAGGTGGCCCATACTGCCCCCTTTCATTAATACTAGGCTGACTTTACTGACTGAAATTCAGGAAATGCTAGCTATGGAAACTGTACTGACTCAAAGCTTTTTCTACTCAAGGTAGAACTTTTTACAAATACATGAATGCAAATATTCTAATTAACATTAGTGATAACATTAATAGTTTTCATTATGCTTTACCTATGTGTTCCAATGATAAGAATAGTCATGTTTTAAGTAATTTATTTCTCAAAAAGACCCTATATCAAAATTAGAGATGGTAAAAGGCTAACGCCACACCAATGCAGACTGTGGCCCTAGGATCTGTTTTGTTGTATGGACTTTGCTAGGTCCTTACAGAGAACACAAAAGGTAGAAGCTGTGACACCTGCCCTTAGAAAACGGATCTCAGGTTCATACACCGTCAGCAACCAGAGGACAAGAGAAGAGTGATCGGACTCTCTCACTTGAGGCATAACAAAGGCCATGAGGGTAAGAAGTCAGGGAAAGGCTCAGTTATTGAGGGTGGCTTTGGTAAGGGCTGACTTGCAGCCCCGCATGGAAACCAACCTAACAGGCAGAGATGATCCCCGGAGCCCCATCCCCATAGCACTGGGAGGCAGGAAGGAGCCCGGTCTTCCTCACTGAAGCTAAGGTGCATGGAGCAGATCTTGGAGGAGCAGGACTGCCAGGAAAAGCACCTGAGATTCACAAAAATTCTTAGTACAACTCATTAAACAGAGCAGTGACTCAATAAAAACATTATTTGATCACTTGTAAATACAGAAATAAATGTTGTATTTGGAAGGATCCTCCCTTGGGGAGGATGATACTATGCAACTACCATGGACTCCTGAATGCCTCAGACCTGTGGTCAGCAAACTGCGGCTTGAGAGCCACATGTGGCTCTTTGGCCCCTTAGGTGTGACTCTTCCACAAAATACCACAGCCTGGACGAGTCTATTTGAAGAAGTGGCGTTAGAAGAAGTTTAAGTTTAAAAAAATGTGGCTCTCAAAAGAAATTTCAATCGTTGTACTGTTGATGTTTGGCTCTGTTGACTAATGAGTTTGCCGACCACTGATTTAGACAACTGAGCTACTAATATTCACTGCTTGGTCACCAAGTGTCAGGCACTCTGCTAAGCCTGTTATATGTGTTGCCTCTTTCATTTCTCACAAAATACTATAAAGAAGGTACCCTTATTTTTCCCAATTTACAGATGAAGGAACTTCAACAAAAAAGAAGAGGTTTAAAAAAAAAAAAAAAAAAAAAAAAAAAAAAAAAAAAAAAAAAAAAAACCACATACACACACACAAAAAAAAAAAAACTTAGAAAAATCATACAGATGGAGAGCTTAGAATTTGAACCCAAGCAGCCTGGCACCAGAGTTTCCATCCTTAACCTTTCCACCATGCTGCTTCTCAATAGTCACTAACCTCCACCCAAGACCACCAGTTGGGGGCACTCTCCATCCTTCCTAAGCAGTTCTGTTATAACAGTCTTTCTGAGGTTACCCTGATTCCTATCCACAAGTAACTGATGTTCACTGAACTTAATACCTGTTCCTTTATTTTTGCAAGAATGTGCAGGATGTGTTGAGTAGAGTTGACTGGAAAAAGAAAACCATTCCAAAGGCCATTTCTTTAATTCAGAAGCCAGTTAGTAGACCTGGAGAAGAATTATTAAGAGGCTTTCAAAAAGAGAGAAATGATGACTTGAAAGAAACTAAGTTGATAGAAAAGGGTAGAAATCTACCTCATGGTCATTTGTTAGCCAGGAGCTAATTATGCAAGCCTCAAGCTTCCACATAATTAGGATTGATGATACCATCTGCCTACTTTTACTTTTTTATCAATTGGTAATAAAATCCGGAAAATTTTGGAACTTACATATGCTATTGATCCCAAGTTAGAAAGATGTAAATTCTCTAGAGTTCAAAGCTTCCCCTTTCTATGGTTTATTAAAGAATATCCTGTGTCTTCAGTAAAATATCAGTCTGCTTTGTCAATGCCTCTCACTTGTCCGGGGATATCCTGTTCAAATAAAAACACCAGTAAGAGCAATGGTAAAAATGGTGACATCACAAGGAATTAAAAGTCTCCTCTCCTGTGTCCAGCCATCTCCTTATTCAACAGAGAGAGGGTTGGCAGATTGGGTAGAACACTTCTGTGAAAGCAAGAGAGATGCCCAGATGCCCTGGCCATAGGACCTAAATAAATAAATAAATAAATAAATAAATAAATAAACAAACAAATAAACTCATTTCCCATAGGCCACCAAGCAGTTATGAGATGTTAATGACTTTTAGTCACTGCCAACCTGGACAAAACTCAAGCCAATGACCTATGGGTGACAGACTCTATATGTCCCATTACCAATCCCCTGAGCCATCTAGTCGCCCCTGATAAGGTATTTTATCATACCCAGCACAGTGCAGCACAATACTCCAAATTCCTCTACCATCAAAATACCTTCTTTGACTACCTAAAATAAAAGAGCACTTTGAAGAAGGGCCGAAGACCTCGGTCCTCAATCTGAGAGCAATGGCAATTAAAAAAAACAATTTTTTTTGGAAGAAGTTACACATGGGTATATAGACACACATATACGCAGCATTGAGTGATTTTTAAAAATTCCAATATTTTTCATCATGTTTATTTCACGGCACATTTGATTCTGCCTCTGGATATTTAGTAAACTGGCATATCTTGAAGTTCCATTAAAAAAGTCATTAGTTTTAGTTTAACATTTGTGTAAAGCTGATTCGTTAAACCCATGGTGCTTTCTTTCCTAGCTTGTTTTTAAGTGTCATAAATAAATGACTTAAATGTCCCACAAGACAAATGTTCTTTAATCATCTAATGCACTCATTTATCCTAAGCCTTAACCTTAGTCCTAAATTAAGTCTGTTGCAAAAACATAACTTCATCTGCAAACACCCATCAATCCTACATGCTTTTGATAAGCACATTTTAAAAACATAAACAATCAGACAGTTGTCAATCTGGATGAAGCCTAGCCCCATTTAAGAGTTATTTGCCAGGAGCCATGTTTCATGCCCACACCACCAACAGAATTTTAAGAGAATGGCTGGCATTCAGGCCTTTGCTGAGCGTTTGTATTGTGAAACGGGAGTGGGGACACGGCTTAGGAGAGCATAAAATGAAACAAAGACAAAACAAAAGATAACCCTTATTCCACATCTGATACATTCTGGTGTGTTTTTGTTGTTGTTGTTTTGTTTTGTTTTTGGTGAAGGGGAAACTACTAGAACTTTGACAGTGTTGTAGATGCATTAACATTTCATGATCACATATTTAGTAAATCGCATGCCATGTCTTTGATTAATTTTCATTTGTTCATGGTCCTAAAACTCTGTCAAAGGAATCGGGCTGCTCAGAGCTTCTACATGAGTAATGATCGCCGAAAGGTTTGGTGCAAGGAGAAATGAAGTGAAAGTTTAATGGAATAAACACTTGACTAAATTGGGTACTTAATACTTCATAACTAAGAATTGACATAGTTTGCTGAAATCTTATCTTTGACAGATTCTGTGCTTAATTCTGAATTCATCTGCATGTTTCTCTTTTACCGATGGTACCGCTTTACAGTCGGGCAAAGATAATCTTCCCGTTTTTCCACTGGCGTCAGAATTATTGCCAAGGAGCCCCTTAGGGTTGTTGGATGCTCTGCCCCATCCCCCCACTGGGGCTTTAAAATTTTTTAAAAATAGATAAGAGCATTCAGCAAATAGCTAGATTAAGAATAAACTCAAAAATTATCACCTGGGCCCTTCCTCTGGCACAATTTGTCAAATCTGCTGATAGAAAACAAATTCTATTCATAAAGATTTCATTGGGGGGGGGGGGGGACTCTTGTGATTTGGTAGCAATTCAATTATAGTTTTGTGAGATAGTGAGCCCAGAGAGAGAATCCAGACTGACAAGAAATATGACAGGACAGTTACAGAGTGTTTATGCAATTAAACTTTCACTGACAATACCTGCAGAATGATGAATGCGTGGGCGGAGGTGTGTGAGCGCAGGCAATGCCCCACAAGTATCGCCCATTTTTCATTATTACACAACTGTTCAGATCTTTCAAGAACAGCCTGAAGTGAGGAGGGAAAGAGAGTGGTGTTCTGCCACATGTTAACCAAATGCCTCTTTTCTCATTCCCTCCCTCCGATCGGTCTTGATGTGCCAGGGGATAAAAGAACATCTATTTTAGGAAAAATGTTTCAAAAAGATTAAGATTTCCCTTGCACTTGATATATATTAATTTTGGACACCAAAAGAGGGTTTTGTATTGTTGTGGGTTGTTGTTTTTTTCTATCTGCAACTTTATATCACTTCCTCACCGACAGAACAGTGCAAAATTAAACTGTTGGGTTATTCATTTTATGCAAGCAGGTGCAAAGGGCACTATAAAAGTAGGATTTTAACTGAAGGTAGATTAAGAAAGAAAAGAGAAACTTAAAGGCCTTTTGTAGAGGAGATTCATTTGGTTGGGCAAAGGCTGCATTATAGCGTCTCTGTCTTCCCAGGGTATGATCTATAAAACCAGGGAATTACAGGGCTTCAGAGCCTCTAAAAGACTATGTGGGCTTTTGTTAGATTGTTAACAACCCTTATTTGGTGTCTTGATGTGAGAAAGTTGTGGGGTTTTTGTTTTTTTGTGTTTTTTTGTTGTTGTTTGTTTTGTGTCGTGTGTGTGCGTGTGTGTGCGCGCGTGATTTTTCATTTTTAAACCAGCATTGAAAGTATAAGGATGTCTTAAAAACAGCTTGAGTTTAATTTGTGTAGACTTCATCTTGGCAAAGCCAGCAGTGCCCATATAAAGACTGAGCCAGTGGCAAAGCCACTCAGACCCCAGAGCTCGGATGAGTCCTTGTGCTGAGGGACGGAGAAAGCCTCTCCAGCCTGTGGCACAAAGATGCAAAGGGCCGAAGTGAAAACCACACGTTTTTCCTTAATATCCACACATCTCTTTACATGAATAAGAACCTCCCTCTGGTAAGCACTATACATTGTCTGTGTCTGTGAATCTTTGAGGGAAAGGGTGTGAGGGAAGTAGAAGAGGATCGGTCAATGGGGAGAGGAGGAATAAATTAATTAGAATTTACTTGCAGAGAGAAAATTATATCTATCCTCAGGCCATTCACTCATTCACTTGGACTGCTGGTAAGCTGTTATGGCTATGTTATTTGGTTTGGTATTGTTTTGTTTAGTGGTTGAAGCTCCTTTGTTAACATTCATATCTGCTTTGGGGGCATTAAAAACCTTGAGCTTTGACTTAGAAATATCCAGTTGTTGTGGCCAACCCCTGTTATCGCTTCCTAGAGTCAGGTCCAGACCACAGGCAGAGGCTGCTGTTGCATGCCCACTGAGATGGCTGCTTTCCTGGACTGAGCCTGTGATTCAACACTGAGCTCCCGCATGCCCACGTGGAGATTATGATAAACCTCACTCACATCTAGACACTCTGTTTACACAACCCCATCAATTGGATAAATTCAGTGAAATAGCTGCCACTTCAGTATCAGCAAAAATCAGTCAATTGTACTTGTATTACAAATGGGTTGACCACACGATTCTGTCAAAGTGACCAGTTCAAAAATCCTATGTAAACCATGGTCTAAATATAAGGGTTTCTTACACTCCTCTTTTTTACCCAAAAGCTGCCCTCTATTATATCCTAAAAAAAAAAAAAAAAAAAAAAACCTTTGATTTTTGTCAAATGTGGTTGTTAATATGCACTAAAATTAATAGTTAAGAAAATATTGTTTCCACATTACTTAGGTGTTAAAATTACACAGTGGTGTTCCTTTATTTTCAAAAACCAAACCTAATCCTGTTAATTCAAAGTGAATAACAAACAGGACTAAGACTTTCTCCCAAGTTGTTACATTTATTCAACCTGCTTGTGTTTTGTTCTTCATCATAATTATTTCCAAGTCAAATCTGCACTGATTTCCTTGCGGACCCGTGTACCTCTGACTAACTTAAAGAATTGAGCTGGGATAATTCACACAATTCCTCGGGGGTCATGTTCACTGTTTTTTTTCAAGGACATTTTTATTACAAAGCTGATGAAATTTGCATATTAATTCATTTCTTTCAATTTTTTAAGATTAAATGTTGTCAACATGTATCAGTGCAAGGCTCTGACAGTGCTGATGAAATGGGTCAGTCAAGCTTGAACATTTAGAGTAATGCAGCCATCTGCAACCCCTTAGCCCCTTGTGGAGCTCTGTGCTACCATTGTAACTTGATTTAAAAAAAAAAAAAAAAGTTTTATTCAATGCAAGATATTAAAACATTATCTAAGAAATGATAAGTGTTACTCTCCCCATTTACTCAGAACAAAATGTATCCAAGGAGAGCCTTGCTAATTTGGAGTTAGTGATCTGTCAGTCTTAATTATACCATGATCAAGAAACCACCCCCCCCCCAAAAAAAAAAAAGTTTTAAATTTGCTGAAGGGAACTGAGGAGAGAATTTGAGTTTCCTCTCTTGGTGAGACTCTGTGTTCTAGGAAAGCTGTGAGAAAGGGGAGAGCTGATAGTGTCAAAGACCTGTTGTGACTTATTTCCCAGTGTCCTCGGGGGCAAACCTGCCCTTCCCTTTAGACACAGCTAATAAACATGAGGGTTCTTCGGTCACAGCTAAAGCCCCCCCAAACTGGTACCAGTGTTTACGTGGAGATCTTCTGTCCACATATCCAACTGGAACATTAAAGCTATATTGATTTTCCCAATTTCCTTATAGGCAAAAACATACTTCCAACAGACACTCTCCAAGAGCAAGCCGACATAAGTGATAAATCCCTTTAAGAGTTACATTGCCTTTCTATGTGATCCCTGTCAGCCTTTTCAGCTTGCTTATTTCTTCAAGTAGAAGTCTCTTTGTGACGTACATGCCTCCAATAGATTCCACAGGCCTTGCAAGGGAAAGCAACGTTGGTCTGACTGCTGAGTTTGGGTAGCAAGGAATCCTGCCACCACAGCACTTCATCTGGCCAGCCTACTGACATAAGCCCCTCCACAGCATGAACAGGCCATGAAAAGACCTCACAGAACCACATGGCCCAACTTTTTAACTCCTGTCTCTGCTTGCAGAGGTCACCTCTAGGGAACTTCTGTAGTAGTTCACAGTGTTTTAAAAAATTAAAAAAGCATTTTCTTTGAATATAACTTATAGGTATGTCTGGTCATATACTACCCACATTAGACTCTAATGGTCAAGGTTTTCATCCTTTAACTATACATGTACCCTGGTTCATGCCTAAGGAGAACATGCTCCAATATATGTCCAACACAATTAGGTGGAAAAATTGGTTATCCAAAGTGAAAAAATAGATAAACAGAGTAAGAAGGGAACAACAGAAAGCGATGATAGTCTTAGAAATGGTTTTTATCTTGATTTTGAATTAAACTCCCAAACGCATATTGGATTGAAAAAATCAAAATCAGACTTCACATTGTCAAGTTGGAAAATGTCAGATATGAAATATTTAAACCGTAGAACACAGTCTTCGACTTTGGGTTATAAAACTTTAATTTTGTGAGTTGGTAGCACTCCAGTAGTTCAATATTTTTAATTCTACAAATCCATGTTTATTAACTTTCAAGGTTTAAACAGTATCACCAAGTCTATTGAAACTAAATTATTCTGACTTGTGAGAGCTATAGGGTAGCTATAATTTGTTTTCTATTTCTACATAAGTGACAAAGACAAAAGAAAGAACAAATAAAAGGAATTGATTGCCACACAATCCCTCTTTATACTTTCAAAGTGACCTAAAACTCTACCTGATGATTAAAGCAAAGAATCAAGCCTGCAGTTTTAATTACGGAGTTTTTCCTGCATAAGTCAAGAGGTGCTTAGATGGGGCTCCTCTTATGTCATTTTAAAGAATGCCTTCTAAACATTATTGCTGGGGAGCTAACCGTATTCCCCTCAACAAAAAACATTGCCTTCTCTTCTCCTTTAGGAAGTATGAATTGGGCATCCTTACAATGGTTTTTAAAACCTCTGCCTCGCCGAAACCTGTTTGGCTCAGTGCATAGAGCATCAGCCTGCGGATTGAAAGGTCCTAGGTTCGATTCCAGGCAAGGGCATGTACCTTGGTTGCGGGCACATCCCCAGGAGTGGTTGTGCAAGAGGCAGCTGATCGGTGATTCTCTCTCATCGATGTTTCTAACTCTCTATCCCACTCTCTTCCTCTCTGTAAAAAAATCAATAAAATATATTTAAAAATAAAAAAATAAAACCTCTACCTCAATTTCATGATTAAAGGAGAATGCCAAATGTATTTGCTAATAGAAGTGATGACTTTTCATCTTCCTCCAGTTAGTACTCTCATAACTCCCCAAGCACTTCTTTCCTATTCCTGGTAATTATCTAACATGTCACTGTTGATTTATTTAGCATTTGTCAACACCTACTATGTGCTAAGAAAATGAAGTTCTTTAATGGGATGGTTGTGATATTACAGACACAGCTCTCCCTGAAGTGTTTTAAACAGCTTACTAGAGAAATGCATTTGGTAAATAGTGCAGCAGGAGTCTTTTGAGGTTATCCTGTGATTTTTCTGTTCTTCTAGATGTACACTGGTCTCTTGGATTTTTCACACTCTAAAATCATATCCATAGCAGCTGCTGTTGACTTCAACATCCAAGTTAGATTATCCAACATGGTTTTGATGAAATTTATTCCTCCACCTAACTTAATCTGTATGTAATTTAGTTTGCTGCCAGGGAAGGAAAGTGCATTTGCTGTGAACCCAAACTCCTGGTTGCTAGCACGAAAATTCAGTATGTTTTGTTTATTGCTTTTGCTCCATCTATAATGTATATGACTTTGTGAGGGTTTGGTCGGGGAGGAGAGGTTGAGGAGTTCCTCTTGCTTCCTGAATCTGCTGACCATGTGCTGCCAAAGCCTACCCGCCTGAGTTACCCAAATCAACTTGGAATAACACCAAGTTATTGTCCGGGGGCTATTTTCCCTGCAAATATATGAGCTTTCAACCCCTGTTTCTTTTGGATAGATCCACTGATGGGTCTTTTCTGGGTTTCACAAAGTCTTGTCTTTCTTCTACTTCATGCCCATTAAGCAAACTACTGCCATCCGGGGTCCCATTTCTCCAACTGTAGAATACAAGAGAATCTTGTTCAAAATGAAGATTCTTCTCACCATCCCTAGATATCCTGACACCTGGTTATATCACTGAACCTTTTCTGAGCCACCTTTTTATCTTTATAAACCCGCTTCCCATGTCAATGAGGTGCAGTCCTGTTCACCTTCTCTGAGGGCCAAACGTGCCCAGGCAGCTGGCACTCACATGGCCAGAGCTCACACTGCAGACCAGCCAGGGGTTGGGTGCGTTTTGTTCTCGGAATAACTGCAAGTTAGGGTGAACAGGTTTTGAGTTATTTATTCTCCAACTCAAAAAAACCTTGGCTTCTTTTTTGTTGCTGTTGTTTGACATATAACTTATGAGGGGTGGGGAGAAGTTGAAGGCAATATGTTTATGGTATCAATACAAATAGAAGTTCAATCTCGAATAATGCTAGTGAAATAAACAACTAATCCATTCTCCAAAAATATCCAGATCAGATTGAACCCTAATCAGTCTTCTCAAGTGGCAATAGGGAAGTATGGTAAACTGATACCCAAAATGGTTGTGGAGACATACACTTTAAAGTTGTAATTTATCCACAAACCTACTAAGCTTCATGAATAAGCACATCTACGGTATCACATGACCATGTGGACCCAAAACACTATAGAATTATCTTTTCTTTTTCTCTATAATATACTGATTTATTTAACATATGGGTCTATTAATGGTAGTAAATGACATTCTAATGAGAGATTGTTAAGTTGATAAGAATTGTATAGTTAGTTCTTCAACCTAGCAAAGGCAGGGTAACTGGTTTTTCCCCCTTATTGTGTCTTTCTCTCAAATGGGTACAATTGTAAGTGACTATTAGAAATTTTCATTCTGAAAGAACTCCCTATGCTTAATATTTAAGTAGAATGCCTTCTTGCTACTGTACTTGGAGTGAATAAAAACTTGTTTTGCAATGTATACACCCACTGTTTGCAAAGCCCTGAGCCAGAGCTGCACACCAAGACGGTAAAAGACAGGTGACACAAGCCATCACTAACAATCACAGGACGAGAAAGAACTACAAGGTGTCAAAAGACATTACAGGGTTAATGTCTAGAATTTCTAGAAGAGAAATGTGTATTAGATGACTTTATCCCCTTTTTTATTAGGAAATAGCATAAAGGAAGTGTTTTTAATTATGAGTAAGCAATCGGTGGCATTCACCATTGAACTGGGCAGTTTCTACACTCGTTAAGAAGATAAAGTCTTGGTTATTTCATTCATCAAAGCTTATCTTGCTTCAAGAGATGGATCTCATTAAAGGGACTCTCCAGCCCTCAGAAGGTGGTCACAGGCCACTACCGGAATACTTTATGCTGTAAAAGAATTTTATTCCCCCAAGGAGATAAATCATATTTCTAGAACTTTAAAAAAATTGTCTCATCATTTTAAGTATCCATCTTGCTTTTCAGGTTATTCTGAATTGGTGGTCACCTACCCTAAATGTTAGCTTTCAATTTTCTTCTTTAAGACACATTTCACAAAGGTGCCTTAACTATTCTATTAAATAGTAGAAGTTCCTATTTAAAAAATAATAATAATCCTTTGGGGGGGGGGGGGGGAACAAAACATATATGAAAACTCATTGCAAGGTTTTTGTTTGTTTTTTGCTATTTCAAAAATAAATAGTCTGTAATTAATATTTAATGCAACTTGGCAAAATTATACCCATAGGCTAAATATTCTACTGCCATTTAAAGATATTGAAGGCATGTGTTCAAATTCAGCACAAGTTCTCATCTATTAAGCAAAGAAAAGGAAAGGGCAGAACGGTGTACGCATGCCAAGAGAATAACTGCAGACACGTGTATTGGCGAGCTCATGAAACATCTCTGCAGGGATCTGCATGAAACAGGACATGCGTGGAACTGCCGCCAGGAGAGGGCTGGGGTTTGGGGGTCAGAGCTGGGAGGAAGGTTGTTCTCACTGTAGAACCTGCCCTATTGAAGGAACTTCTTTTTAACCGTATGACTGCTTTCATTTTTATTTTAATGTTTTTAATTGTTAGAAAACTATATTAGACATTTAAAAGCTGGGATGATCAAACAACTTCTTTAAAATATCATTAATTAAAATCAAGTAATTAGCCGGGACCGGTTTGGCTCAGTGGATAGAGCGTTGGCCTGCGGACTGAAAGGCCCCAGGTTCGATTCCGGGCAAGGGCATGTACCTTGGTTGTGGGAACATCCTCAGTAGGGAGTGTGCAAGAAGCAGCTGATCAATGATTCTCTCTCATCGATGTTTCTAACTCTCTATCCCTCTCTCTTCCACTCTGTGAAAAATCAATAAAATATATTAAAAAAATAATAAAAAATAAAATCAAGTAAAGGCGAAATCATTTTTAAATGTATTTTTATATCACAGTATCCTTTTGTAATGACAACAATCCATTACTCCTAAACCGGGTGCATTCTCTGAGTAAGGTCTGGGAACCCAGGGAAAATGTGCAGTGAATCACCAATCCGTTAGCTCTCCGGACCCCTTTTCTCGGATAGGGAGGGCGCCAGGGCAGCGCTGCCTTCCTGGGGAAGGAGGAGGCCAATCAGGATGCAGCCCTGTGACCTCTGGCAACAGATACGCTCAGTGTGAAATGGGTACTAATAGAACTTTCAATGCCGAAACCCTTTGCCTGAGCCAGGTAATTAGACCTGTAATTCAGATTTGGGATTTTTCTCTGAGGTTTCACAGCTTATGAAGTCAGCAGAACAGGGTTATTAAATCATAGCCTAGCACCAAGTCAAAGAGATTTTTCTCAACGTAGAAGACAGGGAAATGCGAGCACCCGTGGAGCAGGGCTGTGGGTGAGGCGATGAACCCGTCCACAGCACAGCTAATGACCTGCTTTAGGGGCACAGCTCATATATTCCAAATAACAGGGGGGAAAGAATTCCAAATAGCTTAACATCATTAAACCCAAAATGCTATTGGATCCTTCCTCTGTGGCATCATAAAATACCTTCTCCAAGTGGAGAAGGGATGTGCTTGCTGTAAATCATGGGAAGTTTATGCCACCCCAGATGCAAACTTCGAGCTAACTTACTCACTCTGGGGAAGGTTCATGCGGTTGCTTTGTTTGGGGGTTTGGCTTGGGGTTTTTTTTTTTAAGGCAATAATGGTCTTTGTAGGATGGCTGCCATGTCAGCATTTATCTTGAAACTCATGGATATGAGTTCTGACTAGAGTCACCTTTCTGACAAGTGTTATTGCGACTGTGTTTTATATCCCTGTTCAGAATGGTTTCTAATGATAATGCTCTGTCTACCTCGCTGCTTCCCACTAAATTATAGATGCCACGATGACAGGGCAAACTGCATCCGAGCGCAGAGCTCGGCTCGTCTGTGTGATGTCAATGCCTCCACCCTGCCTGGAATTAAAAGTGGGAAGCAAAGATATGCAAAACATTTGTGCTTAAAAATAATGTTCTGTCAGTTATTAAACAAGTGATATTTCATTTAATCAGCTCAAGGGATTATTTTAAATGAAAAGGCAGCGAGGATGATTTTATTAACACATTCCTGCCCTAGAGTAATAATTCTTTACCTGCCTAAATTAAAAAGTTATAACTCAGTCTGTCTAGAGGAAAAAGTTCTGGGTGATTGGATTTTATTAGTCCTTTTATTTTCAGTTGCTCACAAATGGAGGTAAAGGCTGAAAAGCTTATCCTACAGCAGTGAGAATGTTTTAGCTACTTAATAAATCACCCCTTCTCTAAACGGTGATTGTACCCAGGACTTATAAAGCAAGTGTGCTTCTGAATATGGTATTTTATCAAAATGGGGTCTGTCTGACCGATGCGCTTACATATTTGAACCGCCCTGCAATTCGTTCCACTACACGTTAAGCCAAGGTGGGGGACTTAGCTATGACCCAAAATATATTTCTAAATGTTATTTAATTGCCGATGGCATATAAAGCACTATGCTAGGACCGAAAGGAGAAAGAGACAAAGGGATAAACACAATTGCATTTCTGGTCCTAATGGAACTTCTAGGCTAGGAGGGGAGGCACCTACTGAAACAAAGAATGCAGGGAGTCAGCGAAACAAAGGGCGAAGGAGAAGTGAGTGGAAGTGGCTGTCTCACATACCTACCCTATCCCCGTGCGAGGAAGTGTAAACATTGAAAACCCATTTATAAATATAGTGTTTTACAGTCCCCCAAGTATTTTCAAAGACATGGTCATGTTTGCTCTTTTTAGCTCCAAAACAATACTGTGAGGTTAGGAGAATATTATTTCCATTTTACTAATGAGAGAACTGCAGACAGAGAAATAATTTTTTCCTGGTCGTTGATCTCATGATTTAAACCTGAACTTCAAAGTTCTTATTAGATGTAAAGTTCTCATTAAACTTGTTAAAGCAGAGGTTGCTCACCTGGGGATTTGTTTGGTCCTCCCATGTCAAGTGGAACTCCGAATACAAAACTGTGTATATGGGCAAAAGTGCATTGTTCTTGGGGAAAGAATTTGTTCAAATCCTCAAAACGGACCATGATTCCCAGAGTGAGTAGGAATTACTATTCCAGTAGAATACTTCATCCGTTTTCATTAATGTCACTGAATTGTTTTAATTTTTTCCTGGAGAACAGGCGGTGGCCTAAAAGTGCCAGTGTGCATGGCATTTAGACCCAGCTCCACTCCCAGCCGCCTTTTGTCCCATTGATTTCTACCAAGAGTATGTTGCAGCAGCTCTTTAAAGGCCTGTTCATTAGGCCATTCATTCACTCCATTCATTCATTCATTCACAAGCATTTGTTGAGTTCCTTCAGTGCTGCTACTGAGTCAGCCTCCAGCCATGAGTTTCAGTGTGTAATTGGAGCATTAATTTGGTTATTCAACTCAAATTCTGTGTGCAGAGATCTCTACCAGATTCTTTGAAGAACATACAAATGAGATTTCCCCCCAAGGATCTTAAAATCTAGTAAGAGAAGGAAATTGGAGAAACTGTGTGGAAGAAGCAACAGATGGGGGGGCGAGAGAAAGAAAGAAAGAAGAAAGAAAGAAAGAAAGAAAGAAAGAAAGAAAGAAAGAAAGAAAGAAAGAAAGAAAGAAAGAAAGAAAGAAAGAAAGAAAGAAAGAAGGAAGGAAGGAAGGAAGGAAGGAAGGAAGGAAGGAAGGAAGGAAGGAAGGAAGGAGAGAGAGAGAGAGAGAGAGAGAGAGAGAGAGAGAGAGAGAGAGAGAGAGAGAAAGAAAGAAAGAAAGAAAGAAAGAAAGAAAGAAAGAAAGAAAGAAAGAAAGAAAGAGAGAGAGAAAGAAAGAAAGACCCAACAGAGAACTTTCTGGAAAGGAGTATTTTCAGCTCCTAGCAGAAGTAGCTCTCAAAGAGGATGTCCTCCTTCCCATGTTAAATTTCAGACTCGTTCACTTTTCTTGAAGCATGCAAAGGCTACTGGTCATCTAGTTCCTGCTCCCAACCAGTGCCGATGGTTAGCCCTGTCCCTTGGGCACAATTATCTTGGCTATATAAAGATGAGGGAATTCAGCCAAAAATGCATTTGGTGGGAGCGTGGCTTTCTGTTGCATTTGGAACAGACTAGTCCTCCTATCATTTTCACTCATTTTCAGTCCTTTTGATGGATGTCTCCAGTTGGAAAGAATTCAAAACCAATTTCAGTGCAGATGCAAAGAATCCTAACAAATTACTCTATAAATATACCACCAAGTGCAATAGTTTTTGAGGTTAATAGCTCTTAGCAAATAAGGAAACTGGAAAACAGAAGCTGTGTCCATCTGAGGAAAGTAGATTGACTCTGAATCCAGAGATGTGTTTCGTTCCTCTGGAAAACATGGCTGGGCTACACTCAACCTAGAAGAACCCTAACATTCAGTGGCTCAGGTTCCACAGGGATTCATATCTGTTTAAAAGTAACTTCTCATCTGCCAACTCCTCGTCTAGGTGTGTGTGTGTGTGTGTGTGTGTGTGTGTGTGTGTGTGTGTGTGTGTGTGGAAGGTGAGGGAGGCATGCGATGGGGAGGGACAGATCTCCTCCTAGCTTCCCTTGAGAGAAGGAATGAGAACAGAGCCAGCTCTCAAAAGGGTGGACTAATCATGTTACAACAAGTCTTACAAATTGGGATTGAGGAAGCGATGGATGGGAGTCGATGTATCTTGTTTTCTTTCACTAGAAATAGGTTGATATTTCTATGTACAAAATATTCAACCCCAAAATGTCCACTTAAAGATATGTCACATTATGTGGTCTCATATATATAACTTTCTGACTGAATTAGGACTTCCTGTTTAATACAGTAGATAATGAAATATAAATGACATCCCAAGTCAACTTATTTTCTTTGGAACTTGCATTAGATGGATAGAGGAAAATTTGGGTTTGGGGTAGGAAAATTTCTGTACTATTTAAAGTAGACTTGCAAAACTTATGGCCAAAAGGTGCATATTTTAATGAATAGTATATGACATTAAAAATTATCCTAGCTTTAGTTGTTCCAGAAATAGGGGTCTTAATTTCTAGGTTGAGACATTATTATAGTTAAAATCTATAGGTACCATCTATGGAGGCAGTAATCCATAATAATAAAATTAACAATAATAATAGCAGCAAATAACCAATGAAAACTTTCTAGGTGCCAGGCAATGTATCTCTATCCTCTCACTTAATTCTCAACAAACCCTTTGAAGTTGGAACTATTATTAACTGCATTTTACAAGAGGGTTAAAAAACCCACAAAGGTTGAGAAACGTATCCCAAGGTTATACACCCATAAGCGGCGGAGCAGAATGTGAACTCGGTGCTCTGACCCACAGCAGGTGCTCTCTCCCACCGTTCTGTGTCAAGGGCAGGACTCTAATGTCAGAGACACCTTGACTTTGAATCTTTTTTTCAGGGCAGGGTAACCCTGGACAAGTTATTTATGTTCTAAGCCAAGATATCTTTATCTGTAAAATTGATATAATAATAGTACCACCTCAAAGGATCATGTGAGGATGAAAGAAAACCCTGTAGAGAAGCACAACATAAAGCCCGTATTATGGCCCATTACTTTGCACATAAATGTTCAACAAAGTGTAGGGGATTTCTAGAGGGGGAAAAATAGTGGAGGCTTGTGATGA
The DNA here is from genome assembly GCF_014108245.1 of Pipistrellus kuhlii. NCBI lineage: Eukaryota > Metazoa > Chordata > Mammalia > Chiroptera > Vespertilionidae > Pipistrellus > Pipistrellus kuhlii. The sequence goes on from NW_023425404.1 coordinate 72,109,922, forward strand.
CAGATGGATTGAAAAGTTAGATGGATAATATAAGTTTGAAATATAATTCATGTATACATATGAATTGTAATGTGTATACATATAAATGTCAACTCTGCAGATTACTACATTTTTCTTGTAAGTTCTCATTGCAACTATTAGTAGATTTTTAGGTTAAAATTAATAAGAGCAAACTTAAAAAATTAGCATGAGGTTAACTGAGATCACTCTCAGAACCTATTAACTGGAGGTGCAGCTATGGCTGTTGGTAAGACATTATTCCACTGCTCCACTACAATGGACTGTGTTAAAAAAAAAATCTCAACTATAAAAATAAAAAGTGGTTCATGCATAAAGCATGATGCCCTGAAGCATATTAGATCTGTTTATCTCTTTGTTTAAAATGAGTGCTACTTGGTATAGTTTACATAACATGGCAGGGATCAGCCTGATAAAGTGTTTATACCACCTGGGGAACATGCCGCCTCATTTCCTCAACACCTTTCCACATGACTAGCTCTCCGGCAAGTATAATAGCAAACAAAGTTTTAATAGGTCAAGAGCGGAGTAACTGCTCGCATTAACAGAAGGAAGACGGGCTTGACATGCACCAAGGCTAATAACTGACACTTTCCGTGTGCATTTTTGAATGCTGCTTAATGGGGAGTTTGGAAGGAAAGGCGTTTACAAAAGCCTGAGATTACCTAAGCGCCTCAGGTGGGAGGAAGAGGGAACGTGGGCCGGCATCGCTCTGCCTCGCTCTGCATGCGCACTTGAAAACCTGGTGCACTTGAAGGCAGGTGGCTCATCACCCCCGTTTCTTCATCTCCTGTCTCCTTTAGCAGCTCACAATTAATTCCATTATCAAGCTTAAGGATTTACTGCTTCTCTCCCATCTTCTCTGAAGCTGCCCAAGCTAAGAGAGGCTCTCCTTTTTATTTGCTTGTTGTCTAAGTGAGGCTGCTACGTAGGGTCTGTTTTTGTCACATCAGTTTTGCTGAAAGCTGCAACATGACAGATAAACATAGGCTCTGTCTTGGAACCTGTCTTGCCTACCAGGAGGGAGGGGGAAAAGGCTGAACATCTTCTTTCTTTCTTTGCAGCTTTGCTTTCCGTGGGCAGTGTGATTATTTGTGAAGTTAATAGCACCGACAGAGTTCATAGATCCCCCAGAAGCACACACAATGAAGTTTCAATAAAGTTTTTGGGAGGATTCAAAGGAACAGCTCCGTTGCTAACCCTGGCTTTGGCAGCCCATACATGACAGAATATGCTCAATGTCGTATTTATCCATCCTGCATTACCAAGAGGGAGGCAAAATCTGCTGCTGTGATTAAACAGAAGGATGGATAGATTTGCTTTTGTTGCAAGGTGTGCGCCTTTTGTGGGCACGCTGTACCGGGAGCCCCGTTAATAATGCAGGGTGTGGAGATGCTCTGTAGAGGAAGACGCGGGAGTTCGTGTGGAGGTGCCTTGGGTACTGCCCACTGCGGCAAACAGGAAACTCTGTCAATATGTATCCAGGCTCCTGAGGGACACAGATCCGTAACTGACTCACAGGTAAATAGATGGATTAGATACGGCCGTGGCGGGAAACACAGGCTGGAAAACAAATCCGCGGGAACAGTTTACACGGCCTGCCTTCTATTTCCATAAGGAAACGGGGCCAAATCACCTGGCAAGGGCGGAAATCAAATCCTCTGTCAAGTTCCTCTGCCTTTCATTTATCACACAGTTTAATGCCGTAATGAAAAACAGCAAATGAAAAATGAAGTGAATGGTCGAAGCCGGTTTGGCTCAGTGGTAGAGCGTCGGTCTGCGGACTGAAAGGTCCCAGGTTCAATTCTGGCCAAGGGCATGTAATTTGGTTGCGGGCACATCCCCGGTGTGGGGTGTGCAAGAGGCAGCTGGTCGATGTTTCTCTCTCATCGACGTTTCTAGCTCTCTATCTCTCTCCCTTTCTCTCTGTTAAAAATCAATAAAATATATATATTTTTTTTTAAAAGAAAGAAAGAAAAATGAAGTGAATGACCAATGAAAAAGGCATTCTCGGAGGACACAGTAATGTGTTATTAGCCTAAATCCTCCACCCCCATGCGAGGGGCGTCCGTGTGGCCACACAACCCTTTTCGTTCAAGTATGACAAATCCTGGGAGGACCTTAGCACTGTGGTTGGGAGACCCCTCCATTATAAAAGCTTCCCTCCGACCTGCCATCCTCCCAGCTGCTGCATTTCCTCTTGCATCTGTACATCAACATCTGAGCCAGCACAGGGTTGCTGTAAGTGAGCAGGGGTCCGGTATCCAACACTCAGCAAGGAGATGCAATGGAAAGGGAGGGTGCGACCACCACTTATGGACAGTTCACTGCATGCCAAAGACTGATCTTCACAATCCCGATGCAAGATAGCAGGGGCCCACAACCAAGGAAGCTGAAAATCAGAATAATTAAAGCTATGTGTCCAACCCCTAAAGGTGGAAGAGGGAGAATTTGGACCCAGGCCTAGTTGATAACACACCTTCTAACCTCCCCATTGATCTTCTTTTTTTTTTTTTTTTTAATATATTTTATTGATTTTTTTAAATATATTTTATTGATTTTTTTTTTTTCAGAGAGGAAGAGAGGGATAGAGAATGAGAAACATTGATGAAAGAGAAACATTGATCAGCTGCCTCTTGCACACTCCCTACTGGGGATGTGCCCACAACCAACTTATATGCCCTTGACCGGAATCGAACCTGGGACCCTTCAGTCCGGAGGCCGATGCTCTATCCACTGAGCCAAACCGGTTTCAGCCTCCCCATTGATCTTGCTGCCTCCCATAATGCAACAAGATAGAAATGTCCCATCAACGGAATCCTAGGGAACCTGAGCGGGAATAAAGAGAATAAAAAGGAATTGCATAGATGGCTTTAAATATAAAAGCCAGCCAGTAGCAGCTAACATTTACCGTATTTTTCGGACCATATGACGCTCCGGACCATAAGACACACCAGTTTTTAGAGAAGGGAAATTAAGAAAAAAAGATTCTGAAACAAATAGTGTCCTAAAATATTTTATGTGCATTAAAACCCAACATCACAGTCATAAACACATGTAATCAACCCTGTAAAGAAAACAGCAGCATTTAGAACCATTTTAGAGCCGGGCAAGCACACAGCGACCACACAGAGCTGGGCAAGTAAAAAAACTTTTTTTTTTAAGTATATGTGTAGGCTATATTTGGACCATAAGACGCAGGGACTTTTTCCCCCCACTTCTAGGGGGAAAAAAGTGCGTCTTATGGTCCGAAAAATACGGTACTGAGCACTTCCTGGGTGCCACGCATTTCTCTTGGTGTATTAACTTGTCTGATCATCACAGTAACCCCGAGAATGGGTGTTATTCTTAACATCATTCCCAGGAGGAGGACCTGATGCTCAGAGAAGGCAGGAACTGCCCATGTGTACACAGCAAGTGGTCAGCTAGAAACCCGCTCACCGGCTGACTCCAGAGCCTCCTGCCCAATCACCACGTCTCCCCGCCTGTTAGCCAAAGACCCGGACGAAAGGGAGAATGTTTTGCCTGGGCAAAGAGAATACATGGCAGCCTGTTGGTTTATTATAAGGAAAGGCTGTTATTAAAAAAATAGTTTAGGAACAGCAATGACATCGTTCCCCTTAAATAATACCACCCATTAAAAGAAAATATCATTTATCCTCAATCCTCCTGTCCAAACAGTGTGGGCTTGGGGAAGAGATAACATTTATTTTACACACTTTGTACAGTCTGGCAGATTGTGGTACTCAAATCAGTCTCTTGCTCCTAAGCCAAGATGATTAATAAGGCAGAATATATTTATTTCTGAGGAGCGGAGGAGTTGATTCTGATTTCGACAGTATGTGCTGTTGAGCTGCAAAACAAAATTGACCTCGGCATAATTAGGTTGGACACGGTGGAGTGAGGACTTGAACACAAATAGTCCTATTTTGACAAGTAGAATTCAAGAGTGGCTGGCTTCTTTTCTTTTTTTCAAAAGGAGGATGATGATTATTTAATATTTGTTGAGTGCCAACAGTGTACTCAGCGCTGCAGACCCGGGAACCGACGCTGGAAACTGCCTGGAGGGAAATGTTAGCAAATTAAAACCCAGAGACTCAGCATGAAGGTGGCTGAGGAATACCTGATTAGAGGAACACTCTCTGCACCTGTCCCAGAACAACAACGAAAAAGGAAGCGATAAGGCAAGAAAGAAAAAAACTGTGCGGCTCAAATCGCAGGGATGCAGTCGGGTGGAAAGTAGCTTTAAAAGAGAGAACTCCCACCCAAGTGACGCTAATGGGAAGGAACATTCAGCAGGCAAGATGGAGGGCAGGAGAAGGAAGCATAAATTCAAAGAACAAAGACATTGAGGCAAGCGATCAGCCTTCTAGGACTTCTCCAAGAGGTGGAGGCTCAGAGGAGCAAGGACAGCGAAGGTCAGGGAGCTGGGAGCAGCTAATGCAAAGGCAGGGCACAGCTAGGTCATCACTGGGCCTGTGTGTGGGAGCCAAGCACAGTGGGTAAATCTCAGGCCTGGATGGGGGTTGGTGGGGAGGGTGCAGAGGGTAGGGGATTAGGGAGAACGCACTTTTAGTGGTGAAGGTGAAGCTAAGTCCTGGAAGCAGGGACATTCAAGACAGCTACAGTGAGAGCCACATGTCATTACCACACCAGGCGTTCTTAGCCCTCACTTGGCAAATCCTAGACACACACACACACACACCACACACACTCACGGTGATCACAAACACCACCACAGCTGTGACCAAGGCCGTGGCAGCAGCTGCAGCTCCAGAGCAGGCAGGCCTCCCAGCAGCCCCGCTTGGGGGACAGTGAGCCAGGCCTCCCCCTCAGGGAGCCAGCTGCATTCTGGGAAGAAGTTCTGCAGTTTGGGGATCAGAACAAACTGGAGAAGACCTGGAAGCTGTGGAGCCCTTCCAAGGAGTCCCCAAAACCATGTCTCAGTGAGAACCGGGGGTGTGATGCTTTCCGACTCTCAAAGGATGCCAGGAAAGAGAGAAAGACAATGATGATCCTTGCAAGAGGCTATTAAGCTAAATTAGTAACCATGGGGCAAGTGTTAAAATTCTGTTACATCTTAAAATCGCGTTAAGAGATGGAAGGCAATGAGTAGGAAGAAGAGGCCACTGCTTTCTGCAGAAAGAGGTTAATTGTGGGGAGCCCAGGGAAGAATGCTGATAACAGCTTTCTTCTGTCTTAATAACAACCTGGAAGAGGAAGATGAAAAGCAAGATGGCAAAACTGGCTGATGAAAAAGAATAATTTAAAGGTATTTGAGTCATGGGAGAATCTGAGAAAGTCCAAAAAACACAGACCTTGGGGCAGGAGGGGAGAGAGGGCAGGCAGGAAATTTTTAAACATCCACACGAGTAAAAATTCAGCTAAAGCAGGCAGAGGGCAGTCCATCTCAGAGAAGGAGGAAAAGCTTGGCTCACTGACTGTGCCCCTCCAGTGCTTGGCATACTGGCTGTGGCTCCTCGGGTTTCATTGTAGGATTCACTAAGATCAAGGGTTGGTCGCTGTGGAAACTGTTTTATCATCTGCAACTGTTAAACCTGAGCTCCTCAGTATTTTATTTTCTCTAGTTGTGAAATAAGGACACTAAAGGTGGCCTCATTTATAGGGATATTGAGGAATCAGACCTGTCATTGATTGCAAATTCCAAGTAAGACAGCTTTACCCCCACACACTCATTGAATTAGAGGGCAGTTCTTCACAACTGTGTTCCATTTTTCGGCCTGCACTTGGCACATGACTGAAGCTCTTTTCTGTGCACAAAAATGGCTGCTTTATTCCTATAGATGGCCCCAAAGCATACCCTGCCCGTATAAGGCAGTCAGTGTGCCCTGCACAGAGGTGGCTGTCATGAATAAGAAGCTATCAGCTTCTTATAAAATAAATTCTAGCCATTTCAAATTTGAAGGAAATACTGTCCCAGCCCAAAGCAGGATGGCAGAAAGTACAGGCATGCTCACTGCGACTTCCTGCACCCCGCCCCCTCCACCCCCCACCGTCAGGAAAACATAGCGAGGAGGGCAAGAGTTCAGGTTGACTTCGTGCTGAACTGGATGGTGTCAGAGACTGACAGCTGTAGTCAAGGCAAGAGGGACGGATATTGCAACACCTGCAAAGTTCTTGAAGGAGTGCTTTCATGTGTGTTTGATTCTCACAAAGACCCTGTGTGGGAGTCCAGATATCAACATCCTATCTAATAAAGAGGGAATATGCTAATTGACCATAACACCCTCACAAATATGGTGGCACCCACAGCCAATAAGGAGGGAATATGCTATTTGACTGCCATGCTCTCAAATATGGCAGCACCCAGTCCCCTCAGCCCTGCCAGGGCAGCAGGCATGCAGCATGGCTGGGCCTGCCCCCAGGCAGGTCTGGCTGCTCCATGCACCTGCCTCTGGAGTCCCCCAGTCCCCTCAGCCCCCCAGCTGCCCAGGGCCGGCCCCAGGCACAGGCAAGCCTCAGATGGCAGCTGCCCAGCCGCCTAGAGCCACCCAAGGTTCAGCTAACCAGGGCCGGCCAAGGCTTGCTCTGCCAGCAGTGACAGCACCAGAGGTGTGATGAGGGCATCGCCTTCCCCTGATCGCCAGGTCAACTCCCTCTCCTGAGGGCTCCTGGACTGTGAGAGGGGGCAGGCCTGGCTGAGAGAACACCCCTCCAGTGCATGAATTTTCACACACTGGGCCTCTAGTTTTATACATAAAATCCAAGGTTCAGAAAGGTTCCCTGCTACACTGAATAATGATCAAAACCGCTGGAATTCCATTGTGGCTGTTGTCACTACACAAACTGTGCCCTTTTCACTTCACCAAATAAAGCATGGAAGGAAGCCTATTCTTCATCAGCACTTAAATAAGCTTATAGGCATGTGAGATGGTTGAAAGTTAATCATACCTGTGACTTTCACAGACCCTTCTCCTACCAATTCCTACACACACACACACACACACACACACACACACACAACCATACCTGCACCCAGCCCAGCATGGAGAGCATCTGAGGTAAATGGGTGAGGCAACTTTGACCCACTTGTTAGTGAGAACACACCACTGGAGAGATGTGATTATACATCCAACATTACCTTTAGGAGGTCTGTAGAGACTCTGATTTCTGTTGGTGATTCTCATATTACATTAGCAAATTCAATCTCTGTTAATGTGAGCTAGGATTTAACAACTGTCAGACTTTGGTAGCAAATGCAAAACACCAATTCTATTCTCCAATTAAAAAATAGATTAGATACAGGGACATCAGTAGTTCCCATATTTCAGATGGAGAGTAAAGCCAACGCTGAGGGTAGGAAGTGTGGGATCCAAAAAGTTTGCAATGAAAAGAGACAGCTCGAGTTCTTGTGTTGCTCTGGGTTAAAAGAGTGTGATTTGTGAATTACATAGCTTCTTATTCACTAAGTTTACTAGAGACTCACTTAAACAGGGGTGTTGAAATCACCAATGGCCAAATTTTCTTCATCAAGCCCAGGGGTTCTCTACGGAGCCTTTCTCCATGTGCTTGGAGAGTGCAAAACAAATGACTGACCCTTCTCTGTTCTAACAGCCAATAAGGGGAGAAACATTCAAACTAGGATCCCCAAGGAAAGGAGAAAGAAGACCCAAGTGTTGGGATTGGCCTCAGGCCATTGTACTACTTGCTGGCTGTCCCCAAGAAATGCTGAGGGGCTAGGTAACTTATTTTTTCTAGGCTTTCCTAATACAAGTGATGGGCACCAAGTGGAAATGCTTTCAGGATCCGATCAAAAGCTGGAGGAAGTTGAACATATTTTACAAACAAAATCTTCTTTTCTACCTGTGCATTATAAATACGTAACTTAGATCAACTATTCCAAGATCCAAAAATGTATTCAAAGTGCCAAGTGCTTAAAAGTTCTGCTGGGAGCAGGCACGTGTTTCAAACTCACTCACCTTCATGACTGAATCCCCTCTCTAATATTATTTTTCTTTTTACCAGGCAAGGATTTATTGCTATAATATACGTGCATGCACTGTATAATAAAACTTCCCTGATTACCTTATAACTGCACATTAAAAATTTACTAAGATAAAATTAATGTGATTTTAATCATATTGTTTTAATATACAGAATATCAGGTGACAAGGAAAAAGACTATTTGGAATTCAGTGTGCAATGTGCCTCTTTGTAGCGTCCTCCTAACAATAGCTGAACTGGCAGACAGTATTGTCTTAAAATTTCTGATTCGTGGATCCCAGGGGAAATGGCTGAAGTTGGGGTCTTTTGAAATGTGACCAGGCAATAGTTTTGTGACTCTAATATAGAGAACTTCCCCGTGTAACAGGAAGACTGAGTCAAATCAACGTACATATAGACCGTGGTATGCTCTTCTATAAGGTTCAGCCAGAGAACATAACTTCAAAGAATCTTTTGATGGAGAAAAAAATGTTTTCCTTCTCCCGTTTTATGAGAGTGCTGCAGGATACGAACAGTTGATTTACTATAATGACAGGATCTGGCTGCTGTCCCAAAGGAAAAGAAATCCTACTTTCCTCCTGCCACCTACCTGCCACATGTATTATTCCCAGCTAGTGAGGGGGACAGGCAAGAGACGGGTTAAAGGAAAACACCGCTAGAACATGGCAAATAGAGATCATTAGACTCTCACCAGAGTCACTTGCATAAGGCCTGTGGCCCAGGGCAGCAACATTCCCATGGCCAGGTGCCTGCTCCCTCCAAGCCCCAAAAAAGAGAACAGACCTCCCAGCTCTGCAGGGCACTGAGGACCAAAGAGAAGAAATAGCCAGCTCCCACCCTGTTGGGCAAAGCCTCAGCCAAAGAAGTGCCAGGACACTGTTCTGACCCACTTTGGGCCCTTCCCCTCTGTTTGTTCCCAGGCAGAAGAGATACAAAAGCATCACTATGGCTGGGCGAAAAGTTGGAGAAACATCCTGGAAATTGAGATGCAAATAGGCTCTCCAAGTACTGCCCTTTGTTCTCTACATTCCCATGGCCAAGACCTGCAAAAACACCCAGCAGAAGCTAGGCAGGGCAGGGAGTGCCCAGTGGTTTTGCAGCCAGGGTCTGGGCTTTGAGGGGTTGTTTCTCCCCTGTGTCTCAGCCTGAATTGGAACAGGTGAAACTAAACTTGTGCCCACCAAATGCCTTACAAGCCAACAGGTTCAGCTTGAGTGGTATTGCTTATGAATGATCCAAGTTGACCACAAGTCAAAAGATACAGACATGCTCCATAACCAGGGGTCATGAAAGAAGCCAACCAAACATGTCTTCTAGGACAAAGTAACTGTCTCCACACCAGCTCCTGTACTCTGAGCACATGCACAACCTCCTATGAAAGGACATTCAAGTTCTAAGACAAAAATCCCTGCCTTTACACTTAATCCTGGGTTTTTAAAATCACCACTGCCTCTGAAAACCTCCATGTCAGACGCCTGCAGACAGATCCTAGGGCATACTGGATACAGTGCTAAATAGGGTCAAATGATATCTATGAAAGTGGAGTTGCTGACTGGTGCAGGGCTTGCACCGCATAAAATAAATATAAAAGCAAACAAGCAAAACAAACAAACAAAAAAAACAAAAAAAAACCACTGCTTTTATTGATATGGTGTGTCCTACTCATCTCATCAACAGGAGGCAAAATCTGAATGTGTACAGGGTCACCTGCCACATCATCTTCTACCCCTCCTAGTCATTCCAGAGCCAACTCTTTTTGAAAATTATCAACCTTCCTTCTCCCTTACTGGAGACATTCTTTGTCAGGAAAATTAAGCCACACACTCAAAGTTCTAAGTTCTGTGACTGGAAGATTTCTTTAATGCAGTATCAACTCAATTAACTTGATAGAAAGTTGTCATCTTGTGTAATAAGAAGTCCAAAGGAAGGACAATCCTGAGATTAATTCAGTGGCCCAATTAAATCGTCAAAAATCAGATTGTTCCCCTCTTTCTGCTCTTACCTCCTCAGCAAGAGTCTCGTCCTCAGTTGTGTTTCTCATTTAAGTTTGTAGCAACAGCCACACCCTCATAGCCACATCCAAATGCAGAGAAGGAGGGCTTGCATTTTTTCTTTCTGGTCTCTTTTGAAGTTGACATAAAATTTGCACCAAAAGCCAAGTCCACCAGCATTGCCCTAACTTCTCATGGTTGACCTGCATCACTGCCAATGCAGTGGGCCTTGGAGGCAACTGCCCACCTCTCTTGCTCTAACTTATCAGCACTTCCTGTCAGTGGTTCATTCCAAATAACCTGCATCTGACTAGGTTAACCGCCTTCTTTGCCACCACCTCACCCTGGACTGTGACAGCAGCCTCTCTAATGAAACCCTACTTCCCTCCTTTCTCCTATAGTCTGAGCACAGATCATGCTCAGGCCTCAGCTCTAGTGAAAATGTCCATGTAGCTTTTGTCACCCTCGTCAGATTGAAATCCAAAGCTCTTCAAGGCAGTACCCGTGATACCCCCACACCATCCTTTCATCATCTGCCTTCCCCATCTCACTCTCCCTCCCAGGGTCTGCTCTGGCCACACTGGCCTCCTTGCTATTCCTTACACACACGATGCACATTCCCACTCTGGGCCTTTGTACAGGCTCTTTCTTCTTCCTGGAACACTATTTCACCAGATATTTAAATGGTAGCTGCCTTACTTCCCTCAAGTCTATAATCAGATGCCACCTTCTCTGAGATTTCTACCGGTCACTATTTAAAATTGTAATCCTCTTCTCTCTACCTACATTCTCTATGTTCATCCTGTCTTATTTTTCTCCATAACATTTTCTACCACCTGGCATGCTATGTAGTTTATTTATATATCTTATCCTTTTTTAACCTCCTAATGGAATATAAGCTTCACTGGAGACAAAGTCAACTGTCTCAACAACACCAGCTCCTGTACTCTGAGCAGATGGGGAGGTTTTCTTATGTTTTTCTTTTTTCTCACCCCAATAACTTCAAACTTAGAACAGCAACTGGCACTTAATGAGTAGAAACTCATTAAGTACTTGTTTCATGACACATTCTAAAAATGGGTTTGGGCAAGTAGACCCACAATAGCTTTAACCAATCATGATTCATGCTTAGGGCTGAGCTTGCTTCTCCTGAAAAATGCAATTGGGTAGAGAGAGACATCGTGCTTGGGGGAGATACATATTTGAGGGGAAATGGGTATTTATAAGGAATAAAATAAAGACAGAAAGAGTTTGGAGTAAGCAATTAACAGAGCCTACTACATACTCACCCCTTGATCGATTTCCCTTTCTAAAAACAAGAGAGAATTATCATACTGATCCTGAGTCAAGAAAAATACCGTATTTCATTGATTCTATTTTTTCCATATTTTAATGTCTCTGACTTTTAGGGAGCTTACAATCAGTACCACATATGATTCTATAACTAACTTGCAGTACTTTTTATCTTGTGCATTATAAAATGATGAGTTACCTTAAAATGAGTAGTGTCATTGAAATCCCTTGAAATATGGTATGCTTCTGAAGTATGAAACAATACTAAGGAAGAAACATATTATTACCCTTGTCCATGGACATGATGCTATTATATATATAAGCCAATTTTGAGGTCTCTCATAATCTCTAATATCATTGGACGTTTTCATTTTCTCTTGTCTTCCTATTGGGAAGCCTTGATTTAAGATAATGTCTGAGCAGAGAAGCTTTCTTCAGCAGTGTCGTTTGACCCAGATTGTATGTTTTTATAGCCTGAGCCAATTAGTTAAAGTGACTTTGACTATAATAGGGACCTGTGACATTCCTCAATATTATTGCATTAGTCACCCTGGGACATTTTCTGGCTTGTGTTTGTAAGCTGACTCTGACTGTGCCTTCTTCCTCCTGATATTTATATGATTGGTTGCTCTCCTATGAAATAATGACCTTTGAGTCCTTGAAATTAAACCCTCTCTGATTTTCTTTATCTCAGTAAGTCCTTGGCACTTGATGGGACAGTGTGACTCCCCTTTATTGTTCAGATTACTAATCAAGGGTTTGGTTTTGTTTCAGCTTTTAAACCTTTATTAACCAAATGAGGGTTGGCCTGTGAGTTGACTTGGGTTGTACTTCCAACTCTATTCCTAGGGAATGAAGTAAACATGGGCAAATTGCTTACCTTCCACTGCTCTCATTTTTCTTATTATCTATGGAGAGATTGTTACAGATCACATAAGTAAGTCTGTGCTGGAATGGGCTGTGGTGCTAGGACCAATGTGCGTTTAACTTGGACTCTAATCCCAGTCTCCATCCCAAGGCTGCAGTGGAGGAGGGCTGGACCTCATCACATGCACTAACTTATCTATGAAATAAAATTAGCTAAGAACTGACCTTGAACTCCTTGAGAGCAAGACAGGGTGTCTCATTGATCTTTGTAACACATCATTAGACAGATACTCCTTGAAAACTGAGACAGTATCATTATAATTCATTTCTGTAACCCCAGTGCCCCATAGAGTGTAAGGACTTCTTAGATTTGTTGAATGAATAAGTAACTGAAATGTGGTTCTCCTGCTATTCATTCCCCTTAGCCTTGGTGAAAACCTAAATTTTCCTTCCCACCATGTCTGCATTGAATCTTGTTCCCTATTGTGTTTTGTTTTTTTTATTTCACTTCCATACTTCTACTTTTGCATTTCTTTTTTTTTCCTCTTTTTTCCCCCCTCATTGATATAATGTCAATTTTTATTAATATAAGTCCTAGACTTTTTTATGGTAAAATATACATAACATAAGCATTACCATTTGGGTCATTTCTAAGTGTAGCAGTAAGTGCATTCACATTGTGCAACCATCACCACCATCCACCCCAGAAAGTTTTCATCATCCTAAACTGACCCCTGAACCCACTAAACAATGGCTTTCCACCTGCACCTTCCCTAAGCCTCTCGTAACCACAGTTGCACTTTGTGTCTGTGAATTTGCCTGCTCTAGGTTTCTCATATATGAGGAATCCGATTATATCTTATATTCTGGGGATTTTCCCTTGCTTCCCCTGACCCTTCTTTTTTTCCCGATTTTCTTTTGATTGGTCCTTACCTGGCCTCTCTGTGAACTGTCCATGTTCTTTCTACTCTGCATCCTCAGTTGCAATCTACTGCAGAGCACTTCCTGCACATTTTCTTATTTGTTATCTCCACATGTTTTTATATTTTAATTTATTATTTCTAAAGTTGTTGCATTATATTTAAATGTGTTTCAAAACACTTAAGGGCAGAAAGATGACAAAAATTTTGAAAGCAGGTTTCTGGAAAGGGCTAGTTCACCAAATGACAGCTCCGAATAGAGGCACCAGGGAGAGAGGAGAAGAAGGGAGTTGATCTACTTACAGGGGTCCTCAAACTTTTTAAAGTGGGGGCCAGATCACGGTCCCTCAGAGAGCTGGAGGGCCGGACTATATGAACTACTAATTCCTACTGTAACACCTCGGCTTCGCTCACTGCCCAAAAAACCTGGCGGGCCGGATCAGACTCCTCTGCGGGCCGCATGTGGCCCACGGGCCATAGTTTGAAGACGCCTGATTCTACTTAATAGGTTTGCCAGAGAAGCCAGTGTTTCTCTTTGAAGACCACTATAAGGTTTCCATAAACATATGGATTGCCAAGTGACCTAAGCATTATCTGGCATTTTTCTTCCAAAGTAAAAGATTTGTTGATAATATCGATAATAGCACAACCAGGAATGTTAGTGAATAAATTTTAAGAACAAAATAGTAATATGTCTACAGTTTGTTTTTTCCAATATTAATCAGATTCACTATTAATGAGATATACACTGAGTGGCCAGATTATTATGATCTCTGAGCACATAATAATCTGGCCACTCAGTGTATATCCTATATAATAAAAGGCTAATATGCAAATTGTCCCCTCGACCAGGAGTTTGACTAGCAGGCAGGCCAGCCAATCACCCATGTCCCCTCCCTCTGGCCAGGGTGGCCCAACCCCCTCTCCCCCCAAATGCACAAATTCATACACTAGGCCTCTAATATATATATATATATATATATATATATATATATATATATATATATGTATGTATGTATGTATTATATACTATATACTGAGTGGCCAGATTATTATGAGTTCAGAGATCATAATAATCTGGCCACTCAGTATATACACACACACACACATCTCCCACAAAGATAGAAAAGCTGGTTTTCTCAGTGACAAAGGGTAGAGAAGAGTCCTGCAGTTCAGTTGCAAAGACACACTGACCCCTCTGCTCATGAGGTGCAAGTTGGGCACTCTATTAATGTTCAGTACCAACTTCTCCCTAAAATCAATATTGTTCATAGCAGGCTCAAATAACTTTTAAGGGAACTTGTGAACAGTTCAAGCACACAAACATAAGTACATAGTTAGATATAGAGTAACAAATACACATTTCATAAAATCTGGAAAACAAAGAAAAAAGTAAAATTACTCTAAATTGCTACTCTCCTTTTGTAAGCATTCCTTTTCATGCACCAAAACGCTGAAATATATTGCAGCAGGGAGGAAAGAAAGCTAAAGATTTTTAAATAAATCACAATGACTATATCTAGATTTAGATTAAGCCATGGTGTATAAGCAATAGTGGGTGTTTTAGAGTGCATGGTCACAGACAATGGATCCTCCTTAAAATGGAAAAAAAAAATAGAAGTGTTGTGACAACTAAATTAACTGTGTATGTAAATCACCTGGCATTAATCCTAATTGCCTATACCTCAGTGCTGGGATGCACAAAATATAATGGCTATTAAAAATCTAGCCTTTCATCCAGCATATGGATTCAAAGTCATAATGTTAAAAGCTTTGGGATATTTGCTTTAGTGATGGTTATATTTTTTTTTAAATACCCACATATTATTAATTCACGCCTTTTCAGTTTCTAGGTCTGGGGAAAGCATGAGTCATTGGCACATGCAACCCAGAACCAGCAGCTGGTTTGCAAACTCAAACCTACAGTGTGGTTATAGGAATAGCATTCCTATTTCTCAATATACCTAAGTTCCTGTTTGTATGTTTAGATGTTGCTCATCGGTATAATTTTTATGTGTTTTTCTCATCCTTCTTAGGCCTTTGCAGTTATCTTTCCAGCCTTCTCTCTGAAGCTTCTCTCTTACTATCCTCCATTTTTCTTCCTTCTCATTTTTATGCCCTTTTTTAAATTCTCTACTCTCTTTTTCTTTGCATTTTAATTTTCTCCTGTTCACATTTGTTTTGTAGCACTTCCTAGGAAAACTCATGACTGTAAAATTTTTGTACTATCTTGTAGTCAGTTTCAAGATACCTATTTATTTCTGAAATTTATCAGCCTAGAACTCTTTTACTCAAAGTCATGTTGTAATAATAGCACAACCAAGAATGTTAGTGAATATATAAATTTGAGAACAAAATAATATGTCTATAGTTTGTTTTTCCAATATTAATCAGATTCACATTTGATATATCAGTACTCATAAGTGCTCACCAAATGTTTGCTGAAAATTTAACATGCATTAACCAACCTTTCCTTCATATGGATTTATCTGATTCTCTGAACCACCCCCTGACATTTACAGATTGCCAAGTAACCTAAGCCCTTCATAGGGATACGGGAAAGGGACACATGATTGACTTACAACTGTAGAGCTGTTTGGTTGCTAAGCCAAACCTAGAACTCAAGCTTCCTCATTCCGTGGCACGTGTCCCACCCCTAGGCCACGCTGCTGCTCTCCATGTGTGTGGCCATCATCTTGCCCAGTGGTACCACTGTCATTATTCCAGGAGAGGATCTTCTGCTCTGGGACCCACGTGACTACTGAGCATTCTTCCCTGCTCCTTGATCCTGAAAATAGATGTTAGGAACCAACCTGCATAGATATTAGCAATACCCATGAAAACTGACATATACAGAGTGCTTGTCATGTACTAAGCAATACGCTTGGTGTAGATTAGGTTCATATTCTACTCTATACAAGGCAATTTAAAGTGACTACAATAGAGTTCTCAGAATACTATATATATATTACTATATATGTCTTACCAAACATCACCAAAACTGCTGTACAGAGAAAATGTGTCTATCCAGATGAAGGGAACAAGAAAAAGAAGCAAAGTCTTAGGGAGATTAAGATAAAAATCAAAGTGTTACTAGGAATCACTAATCTATACCATCTGCCCTGAGCTAGTGACACTAGGGAAGTAAATCTTTATATGTAAGATTGCCTTGCTATTTATGCTCAAGTCTAAAGGTCTTCTTTTCATACAGAGGCACTGTTTCTCCTCAAAGTATCTCTAAGGCCTTCCTGTAAGACCCTCCTGCATTAATTGTGGAGGTGCTTTGGCAAATCATAGCATAATTTGGGGATGTTATAATAAAAGGAAAATAAAGAAATCCCATGTTTAGGAAGAAGAAACACTAGTGCAAAAACCATATCAAATGGGGGTAAGGGAGGAGAAACCTCATTGCCAAACGTAAATTCCCAACAAAAGAAGGTAGTCATTACAATAATAATTATTATTATTACTACTAATATGAAAAGAGAAAAGCTTGGTTCTAGGTTCACTGAAACGTCTCCCTTCAGTCTTGAGTGATTTTTCTTTAGAGCCTGCCAGGAGTGCAAGCCTGTAATTTTAATTATATCTTGGCATTCTCATAAAGCAAACAGCCTGCTCAGGTAGTATTTATTACCTGTTAGGAAGAATACTTATGAATGTGCTGCACAAAAATCCAATTGCAGTGATCGGCCATGGGCCTTCTCAAGGACAGAGGGGCGAGTTGGAAGACATGCAGGAGAGACGTTGCTCATTAAGGGAAGGTTTGTTATCCGAGAACGTATAATTAAGGCAACGTCCCAGCTTCTGTGACAGCCAGCACTCTGGTAGTTGTTTGATTGCTGTGTGGGTCAAGGATCAGCTCCTGCTACAAGATGTAGCCACATTAGTGTGTTAGTGAACTGGTTAGAGAGTAAATTACAGCTGCCTATCCCGAGCACATTATTGTCGGTCTTCATTGCTTTGTTTTTACTGTACACCAGCAGGACGGTGGCTTCTGAGGACTTTGTGTGACACATCAGGCATTTTATCCTTTGAGTAAACAGTAATCATGGTGTGCAGAAAGCGGGGCATTGGAGAATTTTTCCTATTCTTTGAGAATTCCACTCTTCCTTTTTAGTTTGCTCCAAGGGCTCATTGGGGATACATATATTAAGCCCTTTAAATAGTTCATAATAAATCTTTGTCTCAGGCTGATTCTGACAGTTTTTTAAAGAGTCTTTTAAGAGAGAATCCTCAATCATTTGTTAATCCATGGGGTGATCTTCACACTTCAGGAAAAAAATAACAGCCAGGGCTCTTGGGTAGAGAAAATACAATGTAGGGAAAAAATGTATAAATATGAAAAATCCCAAGAAGATTACCTTACTGAGATTACTTACATGTTTTGCATGTAGCTAAATGCTTTCTTTCTTCCCTGGCAAGACAAAAACAGAAAGAAAAAAAAAATCATTGTCAAAATAATGAGAATTTTTGTTGCTAATTTTATATTTTTAGACTACATACATCTCCTAAAATGTTAGATTTCAAATTGTGTAAGAGAAAATATTCTTTTTAAAGCAAACTCATTATCTTGGTAGAAAGATAATTTCTTCTTTGCCCTTGTTTCCCCTTTAAAACTACTTCTGGCATCCCTGAAATTGCTTATATGCACACTGCTATTTTTCCTGGTCGGGAAGAGGCATTCCACTTTTAGAGAAAGGATTGTAGATATTGGTTATTAGCATCAACAACAACAAAAACTTTGAAGGGCAAGACATAGCTTCTAGAATAAAGTCCTTTCTAAGTTGGCTCCACATAACGTATTTTCCAGCATATAAGACGACCCCCTAATTTTACAGTTAAAACATGGGTTTAGGCCTATATTCGCTGTATAAGACTACCCCCCACTTCTGAGGCAACACCAGTTCTTTTTTTTTTAATAGACCGCCTCTCTGACTCTGGCCAATCTGAGCAGGCTTTTTACTAGAACACAGTGTACATGTTCTGTACCCGAAGTTACACATGTACTCTGTGTTCTAGTAAAAAGCCTGCTCAGATTGGCCAGAGTCAGAGAGGCGGTCTATTAAAAAAAAGAACTGGTGTTGCCTCGGAAGTGGGGGGTAGTCTTATACAGCGAATATAGGCCTAAACCCATGTTTTAACTGTAAAATTAGGGGGTCGTCTTATACGCCGGAAAATACGGTGTGTGTTTTTTTAAATATATTTTATTGATTTTTATCAGAGAGGAAGGGAGAGGGATAGAAAGTTAGAAACATCAATGACAGAGAATCATTTATCAGCTGCCTCTTGCACAACCCCTACTGGGGATGTGCCAGCAACCAAGGTACATGCCCTTGACCGGAATCAAACCCGGGACCTTTCAGTCCGCAGGCCAACGCTCTATCCACTGAGCCAAACTGATTACGGCCGGCTCCACATATTTTAGCTTTCACTTTAGATACAAGGTACTTTGTCAAATATATTCGGTGTTCATATGTTAAAGAATATAACACATTTTAGCACCAAAAAAGAAACATATACCACCAAAAGAAAGTAAAAGCAATAATATATCCCCTGTAAAATATTAATATTAGTAACCATTACAATACCTGTGCATTGCCTGTATAATGAATGGAAACCATTTAAAGTCTCTCTAAAGAAGAAAATAGTGCTGGATCTCAGGTGTTTTATGTATTTGAATGTCTAAGGTTTTGCTTATAACTGACAGGATTAAGGAGGAAATTAGGGAATGCAGGTCATAGTGAAGTAAAACATGAGGTAAGCACGGCGACGGAGACGTTTTTCTCCAGGTATATGATCTGAACCTTTGTGTCATTCTAAGATGCAGCTCTCTGAAAAAATACTAAGAACTTTACTAACGACATGCAATTGGAGATTGTGAGAAAGAAATGCAATAATAAAATGAACAAATGGGCAAAGGAGGGCCAACTGTTATAGATAGAGTCACCCTCACATTAGGTCAAATAAGGACCAGAACAAGGGCAGCCACAGCTAGCTGGAGGCCTGCAGATGAGAAGATTAACCACAACTTGGATGAATGCAGTGGGAGCCATCAGCTACCCAGGCAGCAAGGAATACATGGTGCCAGTTTTTAAAGTAATTATTTGCCATTATAGAATATACAATTTAGACCCAGAAGCCATCTGATATAATGTTAAAGTGTGGATGTTAAAAATATCAAGTACATCATTAGAGCTAGCTGTAAAATAGGGAAAGGAGCAGTAATTAATATCAATTGTAACAAATTTGCTTTGCACCCAGTTTGAAAAAAGGCTGCTTCTTTCCCATTTTCACCATCATCATTAGCAATAGCTTTTATCTTTTTAAACTATTGTATAAGAGGGAAAAAGGGTAAGTCTACAGCAAGGATAATTACAAACTACATAAATTGAATTTTTTAAATGACTGCTTTTTTTTATTCTCACCACTTGAGAAGATTATGCGTAGCCTTGAAGAAAATATACAAATTACTTTGTGGCAAGTTCAGGTGTGGAAATGATGCCCATACATATATCATGAGGTCTACACATACAGGGCATCCCAAAGAATGTACACACACACTTTGAATAATTAGGAAGGTAGTGTTTGTTAAAAATGCATTCCATTTTCAAAATTTACAGTGTATGTACCTATTTTGGGAACACCCTATATATTAACTGACCGTGATTATAATGATGACGTCCTGTCTTTCTCATAGAATGCAGGGCTACTTCCAGCAAAAGATTAGAAGAACTTGTTCAGGAACTCAGAGCAGTGACCACTGAAACTTACTGGATCATAAGAGAAAGGAAAACTTGCCTAAATAAAGGCATCAAAAGTAGATATTTGTTAGCAAAGTAACAGGTAGAGCTAATTACCAGATGCCTGCCCATTTCTGGCTCCTCTAAATTATTGTCAAGTGTCAATAAAATTACTAAGAATATTCTCCAATAAATAACCCCCAATCTTTTATTGATGATGAATTTTACACAATAGTTCTAACTCAAAACATTTTGAAAAATAACCACTTCAAGATGTGCTGGAATAGAGACATAATAAAACCAACCAATTCAATTCCAGCTGCCCAGGTTCCTCCTCTGTGATAAATAACAATTAATTAGCAGGAGATCGGGGCTAGGGAGACTGTCAGGAGACCTGCCAAGCCAGGCTCTCTTTTCTCCTCAGCACACACACACTCCCCCAGGGAAATAAAAGCTGGCCATTGTCCTAGGCCCCGCTTCTGAGAAGGCAAATTTGAAAAAGCCACATGACCACACCAACATTCATCTGGATGTTCGGTTATTGCTTAATTCTCTATCACTCTCCATTGAGAAAGTTCCAGCCATTCAGAACTTTTTCTCTGTTCAACGAAAGTATCTCAGGCCATCCTCCTAAACTCCTTAGTTCTTCCTCCTTTATTTCATAACCACATGACCCCTCTCATGCAAAACCCTTGCTCTGTGCCACATAGACTCTCATTCTTCTAGAAGCAGGGTTGCCAGATTTAGCAAATAAAAATACACTTTAACTTTATATGCAATATTCAGGTCATGTTGGGGGGAAAAAGTCTTTGTTTATCTGAAATTCAAATTTAACAATGTTTCCCATATATTACCTGAGAACCCAGATTAGGAGTAAATTCTGCTCTTTCTGCTTACTAAAACCTTTCTCCCATGCAGACCACTAATCTTGAGATGCTGTTAGTAGAGGTCATGATTCCTATGCTTCTGACTCTCCCAACATAAAAGGGGAGTGTCATTATAGTTTGTTCCCACTGCCACCTCCACACCATTACTCCCAACATGGAGAGGGTTAATGGGGGTAAAAAGGGAGGGACATCTGTAATACTGTAAAAAACAAACAGACAAAAAAAAATACTTCTTCTTTAAAAAAAATAGCACTTTACCTGCTCTCAGTGCCATTGTCTGTCAATACCCACATCACTCCCCACCTTCCTTGAAGATGTGAGCTCACGCCCTGCAGTTCTCTGCAGCAATCTCCTTCCTCACGTGGCGGCACATGCCAGCATGAGAGTTTCCAGGATGGGTTAACACTTGTGTGTGCGCATGTACACACACACACACACACACACACACACACACACGTCCTTGACTGTCAAAGCAAGAAACTCATTCTTTGACTTACCTTTAGCCCCCCATTGACATATTTGGACTTTGACTTTCAACTGTGCTTTGTTTTTTATGCCAAATATCTATTAACAATTTTTAAGAAAATATTCTAAGGTACAAGAGCAATTAAAGAAGCTACATAGAGGGAAATGTATGAACTTTTCTCTGTAAAATTTAAAAACTTATGTGTAGCAGTGAACATTGTTAACAGAAGTAAAAGGCAAACAAATGGGGAAATATTTGCAAGAAATATTTCAGAGATGATATCCTTAAAGTATATGTGTATTTAATTCAAATTAGTAAGAAATTCAATTGAAAAATACACAAAGGATACAAATATATAACTCGTTGAAAAAAATTAACTAGCCAATAAATGTGTTAAAACATTATTCAACTTTATTAGAAATAAAAATGCAAATTAAAAACACGAGATGTTTTTACATATTACTCTTCAGAGAGACCCAGAAGAGTATCTTTTCTGTATCTTCTGCTAACTTAATAATTTTTATCAAATTAGAACAAGCATTTTAAGATGGCAATCAATATGAACACCATCCAACATTGCTGAGAAATGCAAACCGACACAGCACAACTTTTCTGAAAATGTATGTGCACATTAGCTTTTTGAAAGGCTCATCCTCTTTAACCCAGTAATGCTTTCTATATATCAACCCTAAGAAACAATAAGGAAGTTGGAGGAATGTTAATTTAAAAAATTCATCACCATGCAATGAAATATTACATGGCCAATAAAATAGTGTGTTTGAAGCCCCTAGATCCCCAGCATCCCTTTATTCCCCCAAATGCTATCTAATAAAAGTAGAATTATTATTATATAGTGAGGTACAATTTTTAACATTAAAAAATGGGAGACATGGGTATGATTCTAATTTTGAAATATATAAAAAATAGCACAACAAAACATATTAATGCTAATAGTAGCTGCATAATAGGCTATTGGGGATACTTTTTAAATTTTATTTTTAGTTAAGTATCATTATTACACAATCTTATATTGGTTATATTGGTTTTAGGTATATAAGATAGTAATTCAACATTGAGAATATTTTTTTCTTACATTTTGCAAATTTTCTATGAACAGAAAAATGGAGATATAAACAAACTTGTTTAAAAGCAATAAATGTTCTCAAAAATCATTCTCTGATCAAAGTTCCCTTATTGGCTGTTTCACCCATGTCACCATCCCCAGCCCTGTCATCCTTATTCCCCTGCTCATCAATCACTCTGTCAGTTTTTACTTGTTTGTCGCCTAACCCTTTGGGATCTCTTACTTGATTGACTTTCTTTCAGTCCTACTGTGCTGGCTCCCCTCCACAGGAAAACCTCATTGTCTTGAGCATTGCCTGGAACACCCAAAGCCATTAGTAGTAGGGTACCCTAGAAAGTTAATGCTCTTACATGTAAGGCTTGCAACTTGTAGCCACTGTGCAATCTTTTTGCTTTTTTCTACTGATTCTAGTCGCTTTGCCCAGATGAAGCTGATTCATAGCTTTCTTTTCATTCTCAAAATCCTCTCCTCCCACTTCCTTTGTTTGTCTCAGCCAACAACCTTTACTCTGCGATTCACTACCATTCCCATCCTCCCTCTCTCTCTCTCTCTCTCTCTCTCTCTCTCTCTCTCTCTCTCTCTCTCTCCCTCTCCCTCTCTTTGCTCTCTCTCTCATCACATTCTCCTTTTTTTCTTTCCTCAAATTCAGAGGCTACCTTCTTTTTTTCTATTACTGATTAAATCTCTCTTAAGATTTAAATTCTTACATTAGTGTTTCCAGTGTAACCAACTTTAAATCCTCTCAACCAGTAAATATACTCAAGCTTTCTTTATTTTTATCACTGAAAGTCACCAAATAGAATAATATCATTTATTTACTCAATTTGTATCCCACTTTGCTACTGAAACTGCTCTCTCTGGAGATCCCAAAGCATTGACGACACCAATGGGTATATCTAAGAGGCAATGGACACTGAACAATTCTGTCCATTAACTCCTTCCTTAGTTTTCTTAAAATAAATGATATACTAAAGATAAATAATTTATTTTTGGGTGAAGGTTCAAAGAGAAACACACACACACACACACACACACACACACACACACACACAAAAAAAAACCTGCATACAATACAGTTAAAAATGGGCAGAGGACCTAAATTGACATTCCTCTACAGAGGACATACATATGGCCAACAGAGATATGAAAAGATGCTCAATATTACTAATCATCAGGGAAATGCAAATTAAAACAATGAGATACTGCCTCATACCTGTCAGAATGGCTGTCATTAATAAATCAACAAACAACAAGTGCTAGAGGGGATGTGAAGAAAAGGAAATCCTCATACACTATCAGTGTGAATGTAAATTAGTCACTATGGGGAACAGTATAAACATTCCTCAAAAAATTAAATATTAGCTTTTAAAAAGACATGTTCAATTGTCATTGAATTGTCATATAATCTAGCAATTATACTTCTGGGCATTTATCCAAAGAAAACAAACCAAAAAAAAAAAAAAAACACTAATTCAAAAAGTCATGTGCATCCCTGTGTTCATTGCAAAATTATTTACAATAACCAAAAATGTGGGAGCAACCTACATGTCCATCAATAGATGAATGAATAAAGAAAATGTGATACATATATCCAATGGCATATTATTCAGCCATTAAAATTACTGTAACCTTGCCTTTTGCAACAACAGAGGTGACCCTAGGGGTATTATGCTGAGTGAAATACGTCAGAGAAAAACAAATACCATCTGATTTCACTTCTATGGGGAACCTAAAAAAAGAAACAAAATAGAAAAAACCTATAGACATAGAGAACAAAGTGATGATTTCCAAAGAGGGTGGGAGGAGTAAAGGGATGGGAATAATCTTTTAAAGCAGATCATGTCTTCAATACACACACACAGCCTCCCATCTAACCTGCACTGATGCAGAAGAGAACTGTTCTAATAATTTAAAATACCCAAAACATTTTTCAAAGCTCAAAGGATAACATTCATAGAATTTCTCATGTCCATTAAAATAATAGTTTTCTGTGAAGCCTTTCACCAATCTGCAGTCATAAAGTTGCAGCACGAATTATGAGCATGGAGGTGTGTGTGGTATCATCACCCCAATATCCACATGCCTTAGTCCCCTCTCAAGTGCCATCGCATCAGGGAGGCCCCTGGGACCACTCAAACAAAATGTCTCCACCGGGCACCAGGCCTCTATCCTATCTGATAAAAGAGTAATATGCAGATTGACCATCACTCCAACACACAAGATGGCTGCCCCCATGTGGTCAAAGATCCTGCCCCCATGTGGACACACAAGATGTCCACCACAAGATGGCCAGCAGGGGAGGGCAGTTGGGAGGCACCAGGCCTGTAAGGGAGGACAGTTGGGGGTGATCAAACCTGCAGGGAGGGCAGTTAGGGGTGACCAGGCTGGCAGAGAGGGGAAGTTTGGGGGCAAACAGGCTGGCAGGGTAGCAGTTAGACATCAATCATGCTGGCATGGGAGTAGTTATGAAGTGATCAGGCTGGCTGGCAGAAGCGGTTAGGAGCAATCAGGAAGTCAGGCAGGCGAGCAGTTGGGAGCCAGCAGTCCTGGATTGTGAGAAGGATCCCAGATTGGAGAGGGTGCAGGCTGGGCTAAGGAACACCACCACCCTCTCCACCCCATGCACAAATTTCATGCACCAGGCCTCTAGTCTTATATAATAAAAGGCTAATATGCAAATTGTCTCTTTGAGAGTTCAACTGACCGGGAGTTTGACCACTTGCTATGACATGCGCTGAGCACCAAGGGGCAGCATGGAATGAGGAATCCCCCAACCAGCAGCCGGCAGCTGGGGGAAAGCAGGCACCAGCAGCCAGGGGAAGGAAGACCCTTATGTGCCCTTATCACCAGCCAGGTCTTCAGGATCCTACCTGTGTACGAATTTCATGCACCAGGCCTCCAGTACTCAATAAGTATTTACTAGTAATTTAAATACCCGAACAAAGGCAAAATGAGCTATAATAAAACACGTAATATATGCTTACATGTGCTATTTAACATACTCATTTTATGCTAAGTAAGGGCAAGAAGTTCCAGGGGCAGGCGAATCAGCCTTTCAGAACTTTTGAGGTGCAGTCTCCGTCCACAGGCCCGCATAGGGAGAGGGGTACTTTGTATATCAATGGCTTGAATCATGGCATGATTTTCCATCCAGCGCGCCCTAACCGTCTCTCATCACATGCCATTGTTGGAGTTAGTCAGAGAGCTTTAAAGCAGTGAAAGGCAGCATGCATATGTGTGTATCCGCGAGTGCCTCTGTAACCAGACTCCTCCATATAACTCCTTTTAAAACACAGCATGTCCCCGGCATCTGCGTCTGAGATGGAGATTTGGCCAGAATGCTAAGAACATAAATGTGGCCGTTTGCCTCGATGCTGGCAACCGGGCGCTGCCCCGTGGATGGGCTGCACAGAAGATTCATGTATATAAAATAGTATATTAAAGTAAACTTACAAAAGCAAAGAGCAATCATTGCAACCATAATTTTTTTCTTCCTCTTTGGGAGTCTAATTTTAAAAGCATTAAAGGAGACAGCTGCTCATGCTGTGATATGCGCTAAACAGCCTGAAGGATGGAAAAAAATATATTTGTAGCTCATAATAACTATTGACCTTTCTGATATACAATGTTCTCTGTGTTAGCTATTCGGTTCTATCAACAGTGAAGATTGAACATGACTTTTTAATAGAAAACATGGGGTTTCAAGCTGCCTTCACAAAGGTGTTTATGTATTGTTATTTTGTTTTGTACTACAAAGACCATGCCTGATGCCCTTTGTCTGACATCGTGTTTGTCGTTAAAAAGAAAAAAAAGGGGGGGAAGGAAAGGAAGGAAAGAAAAGGAAGGAAATAAAAGAAGAAAACAAAAAAAAAAAGGGGGGGGGAGCCTTGATGTTATTGAGTATATTTTATATGAGGAATTGGCTCGTAACCACTTTATAGTCGCGATAAAAGCATTGCCACACTCGATCCCATACGCAATATTGGTAATGGAATCCAAGCGGTGTCCCAGGAGGACAAGCTATATTTTCTCTCCCAGAATGGATCCCTCAAGTGGCAACATTTATGGGGAGTCTCCGGGAAGATTTAAAACACTCGCTTGCAGTATGCATGTGGCATGTTCTGTGGAGCGCGCAGCCCGCTACCAAAGGGGTCACATTGGATGGCATGTTCTCCGAAAGGCTATCTTCACAATTCCCGAGTTTCCCCCCTGAACTTGCCAGTTGCTTAGTAGTCGTGTACAGAAACACCCACAGCTTGACTCTGGCACTGTGTATGTTTCCCCAGAGGGGTACATCCAAACACCA
This sequence comes from Pipistrellus kuhlii, assembly GCF_014108245.1. Lineage (NCBI taxonomy): Eukaryota > Metazoa > Chordata > Mammalia > Chiroptera > Vespertilionidae > Pipistrellus > Pipistrellus kuhlii. The sequence continues at coordinate 72,136,459 of NW_023425404.1, forward strand.
ACTGTGGGGCAGCCGGCGGCCACTGAACACGCTCCTCTCCCTGCGGGGCGGGTGCAGGGGCCTCAGAGGCAGCCTGAGGCGTTAGACTCCCATCCAAGGAGGGTGGATACCACCAGCGCAATTGCACTGACAGGTGGCACGGGTTGGCAGATCTTTTTGGACGGATTAGTATTTTGTGTGTTACTTTGAAAGAAGTTGATTCCATCACCATTGAGCCACAATTATGTTCACACCTATGCTCCAGAGCTTCAGTTAACGGTTCACACGTTTTTAAACAAGGCTAGGCTCACAGCTGAGTGGGAATGGGAATCAGCCCTCAGGAGGCTAAATAAATGTGGCTTTTTCGTGGCCTTCCAGAGGAAGCTGGGGAGCAGAGGGAGGCTGACTGCTGAGCCAGAGCAGAACGGCTGGAACTTCATTTGCATGAGACCCAGGGGGCGGTCCCCCGGTGTCCACGAAAGACAGTGCACACGGCCTAGCCCTCAGGGGCTCAGGATCCGGCCAGGCTGCTCAGAGCCGCGACCCCCTTCAAAGGTGCCCTGCCACATGGTGGAGGACGGCCAGTGGGATGAAAACCAACCCTCAGAACAGAGAACAAAGTATCCTCTGATTCTTGGGGAAACAGGCCGATCCTCTAACAACCCTCTGGCCCCTGACTCTGAAAGTAACACTTTGCAGAAAATGCTTCCTTAGAGATGAGTATAACACGAGACACAGTGACTCCCTCTCTCCAGAGAGGGAGGAAGGAAGGGGGGTGGGGGGGGGGAGAGAGAGAGAGAGAGAGAGAGAGAGAGAGAGAGAGAGAGAGAGAGAGGGAGAGGAGAGGAGATGTTTGATATAAAAGAAAATAATTCAAATAATTCTTCTTAAAAGTAAGCATCTGACTGTTACTTTATTCTACATGCAGACTGGGTGGCTGCTTATATAAAACACAATCCTAGGTACTTGGGGAGCTGAGGGGGGCTGGAGGAGAGCAGAGACTAGACACAAAAGCCAAAAACACATCAGGCCTGCTTTTCAGGACCTCACAGTCTTGTAGATGACACTGTTGATAGCATCTCTTGCAAACTACACATTTTAAAACATCAATTGAGCATTTGCTGTGGAGAACACAGGCCCTGCTTGTAACAGTCAGCTTTGCAGGTAGTTTTCCTTGCACATGTGGGTTCAACATGAGTTGTACACACATACATGGTTGTCACATATCAAAACAAGGTGGTGATTTTCCCAAATAGTGTCTACATGGATGTTATATTAGTCATCTATTGCTGCAAAACAAATTACCCCAAATATTGACAAAGCTATCTTATATCGCTTCTACAGGCCAGGAACCAGTAGCAGGTTATCTGAGTAGTTCCAGCTCTTAATGCCATACCCTCAACTCCACTTCTCCTTTAAAAGGAAAAATATTTTGTTCACAATTGAAAAGTCACAAAGTTTTCTCAAAACTTAACATTTTAAAAAAAATTTTCCTCTCTCATACATCAGGGTTTGGTGGCAGCTGGAGGGTTCTGGCATTTACAACTACACTTGGAGTGCACTGGGAAGAAAGGCCCTCTTTATGCTTTGATCTCATTCACCTGCATCATTCCCCTGCAGAGACCTGGAGAGAATACTGCAAGTGTCCAGAATGGACCTGGCCTAGGATTGGCCGGCAAGAACTAGATGGTCCTCAGCCTTCCCACCCTCTCCCACCCCCGGCCCTCCATGATAAAGAAGCAGAAACTCCCAAACCAGTGAGGGAATCATTCGCAGATGGGGACTAACACTGACATGGTTGCACATTATGGTGGCATTTGCCATAGCACAAAAATTATTACAACTTTTGCTATAAATCGTTCTGAAAATTTTACAAAATATGCAAAAACTGACATTTCAAGAGCTGAGATAATTTAGATTTATTAAAAAGTTGAGGCCCTTGACATTCAGCAAAAGGTAGTATATTTCTTTATCTAGCTTTGAGTTGTATGTGTCTTATTTTTGTTTTTGTTTTTAGCTCCTTGTTTATCATTCATAGGTCAAAACTGGCCACATCTAAGCTTTGACCACTTAATCCAGTTTTTATCCATAAATTTCTCCTGGATCTCAGGAAGCAGCTATAACTTCTCTGAATCTCAGATTTCTTATCAGAGTATGCGGTAGGTATCATGGCCTTGCCTCGTTGAGTTGACAGAAAAGTCTTTGATTCCTAGAAAGCACTCTAAAATGCTTCTTCAACAGACTGGTTCCCACTGTCTTTCTATAGCTCCAGTTCTAAGAATACATTTCTCATTACTCCACCCTCCCAACACACACATACATGTATGCACACACAGGCATGTATGCACACATATGCACACACCCCTTCTCTGTTCAGGGCTGCAGTCCTATCACCCATGAAGGCCATGCTGCCTTGGCTCTGTCCCAAGCAGAACCTTCATGAACATGGTACTTCTCACCTGAGACACTTAGGAGGCCTCCCCTCTGTCTGTGTACGGGACAGACTCCATTGCAGGAGCTGGGACGGCCTCAGCACACAGGCTGGCCCTGAGCAAACATGGCCGTGGTGTGGGTGCCTGAAAGAGCTTGTCACATGCTCCTTGGATAGGGACAGTGTGGTCCATGACCTCTGCCCCTTCTCAGCACCAGACAGGCACATGGAACTAAAAGAGAAATCTTCATCAAGAATCAAACCCTTCTCCTCAACGCCCAACGCATCCCTCCACACTCTTGAAATAAAGCTTGAGGGCCAGTTTAGATTTAAAATCTCAGCTTCCACGGGACAAAACCTGACTTCGACTTTGACAACTGCATACCAGCTGTCATGGTTTTAATTAGGTGGCCCTGTATGTTTATTATTTTTTTAAATATATTTTATTGATTTTTTTACAGAGAGGAAGAGAGAGGGACAGAAAGTTAGAAACATCGATGAGAGAGAAACATCGACCAGCTGCCTCCTGCACACCCCCTACTGGGGATGTACCCGCATCCAAGGTACATGCCCTTGACCAGAATCGAACCTGGGACCCTTCAGTCCGCAGGCTGACGCTCTATCCACTAAGCCAAACCAGTCAGGGCGGCAGCCCTGTATGTTTAGACAATTACTGTTGTAACACACGGGGTGCTGTGTACAATGCTTCAGTCAGGGCACAAGGCAATGTTCCGCCTCCAGAGCTCAGGCGAAGCTTGTGTCTCACATCCCCATTCCTTGGGAAATACCCATACTGTGGTCTCTAACGTGCATGCTAAGTGTTTGCTTTGTGATCCCACACTGAGCACAAAAACCATTTCTAATGGTGCCTAAATTGCTCACTCTTCTACAGGTAGATAGCTCCTTCTTTCCTGGAGTAGGGTACCAGAAGCCCTAACCATATTTCACTTCTCTGGGAAGTTTCATTTGTCCTCAGCTATTGCAAACACGATCTTGCTGAACAGAGCTGAATTTTTAAGGCCGAGTTTGCAGTGTGGATTCTGATGGCAGCACGTTAGTTCAAGTCTCTGAGGACCAGGGCCAATAAATGTGAAAGGGACAACAGTAGATTGGCATAGTTTTCCACTTCCACCAGGATGAAAAGCTGCTATAAATTAAGTCTAACCTTAAATGTATAATCTGTCCTTGGGAGAGGAAAAAAAAGGATATAGCATCTTCAAGCTCTCGGCATCCCTTATGAGAAAAAAAATTGGTTCTAAGGGTCTCTGATCTTGTGTTTTAGTAAAATAGAACTGCACGGCTGACTGACAGTTCTGATCTAAAGCATTTACGTTTAAGTTTTGATCTCTCTGCTTTTGATTAAAACTAATGAGCTCATTTAATTCAAAATGGGAATCTCTGATAAGAGAAATAAGGTTGATGTGATTGGATTAGAGGGGTAAATTAAACTCTTAGAGCAGAAGTTTGTGCTTATATAGTGTATTAAAAAGCTGTTGGCGTATTATGGCGTGTTAGATGATGAGAAAAATTTCATAGTAATTCATATTTAATCAGAAGAAATGAAAGTACTAAATATAACATGGCTCTGCTTTTCCCTCGAGTGATAAAAAGCTGTACATTTAAAATGACATCAGATCCATTCTCTCTAAAACAAAAAAACAAAAAAAGAAAATCTTAGGAGAGGGACATAAGAAAAGGACACTTGCCGGTGGTTCCATCACCCCAGAATAGAAACACCATAAATATAGGAAAATATAGTCACATTAAAACAGAATGACATAGAAAAGGCCCCAGACCATAGACAGCAGGGTTTCTCTTATTACAGTAGCTCTCATTCTTCTTTTGTCTTAAGTCAACCCTGGATCATTTGTATTGAGCACAACGTTTAATATAAAAAAACAGAGATGCCTTTGCCTTAGAAACGTGGAATATGTTATATAATATAAAATTTTACAGTTTTTGGCCTATCTTCCTTTGTTTTCATAACTATATATTTAATTCTTAAATCTTTACCCCCACCCAGAGAATATAAGTGCTATTTTGATATTCTACTTTGAGGATATCAGAAAAAGGACTGTTCAAAAGAAATACTAATGTTGTTGCAACTTTTTTTTGCTTTAGAATAAGAAAAGCTTTAAAAGCACTATTTTAGAAGAATAAAATGAGAGTATTTATTGGGCTTAAACATCCCAAAATTATTTTTTTGCAGAAAAAAACAAATTTATATAATACCTTAGAAGCTTGACTATAAAGAAAAGAGACTTATGTTGCCTTCTAGTCTTATGAATAAAGCATTTTTAGATCAGCAAGACTGCAAAATACCATTTTAAGTTTCCCAAGTAAAAAATGTATTGTACTTAGTTTAAAAATCTGTAAAGGGAAAGAGATCTTACTAAGAGAGGATACTATTATTTTCCACCCCAGAAGCAGAGAAGGGGGAAACCCTGAGACTGTTTCCTATTGGGGTGAGGGCAAGGAGGGGACAGGCTGCCATTAGTGATGGGAATGGAAAGTTGAAATTGTGAGGAGCTTGTGTTTGTTTGTCTGTATATCCCACTCTCAGCCCTCTATCTTAAGTCAGTTGAGAATTTTTCATGCTTCCTATTCCCCACAATGAAGAAAACCAACTCCAGTATTCAAAGGCATTGATGGTTCTGTGGTTCTCAGAACGCCCCAGGAGGTAAATGACACAAGACAGGATTCTCAGGGAGAACAAGGGGCAGGCCATCCTCACCCTCCCTCAGAAACAGCTCTGCCTGAGTCTTAGTTGATCCTGTCAATCTGGGGAGTCTTTCTTTCTCATGACAGTTCTCTCCATGCACATCGGCCAAGCCTCCCAATGTGCTGTCACTGCTTAGCTACTATCAGACCTCATGTAGGGAGCTGCTGGGGATTAAAGGCCAGGGAAAAACTCTTGCTAGAAACTGGAATGAAGTTACTTTGGATAATTAATTTTTCTTTTTTATTTTCTGCAAAGTAAACATTTTCTAAATGAGGTAAATTGATTACTTGGCTCTTAGCACCTCTCAGTCATTTATTTTTAGTGAATTCAAGGATTGCACCTGAGCAGTAGCTGTGAGGGGCTGTGCGGAGATCTAAATCATGTGTGTATGTCTTTGTATCCTCAGTGGAGTCAACCAGTCCCAGCCTGCTAACCACTGACAACACCCTTGAGCGTTCCTTTTTCATCCGAATGAAATCTACTCTGACCAAACGTGGTGTGCACATCAAATCATCAGGATATAAGGTAAGCTGGGCTTCAGAAGTGGACATATCTCTGTCTTAGGTCCATATAATTAACACATGTGATCTTGAGCAACCCACAGGGTTCTTAGCTGTCTTCCTGTCTCAAGGTAGAGCTTCCTTACACCTTAGTCTCACTTCAGGCATTACTGCTACACCAAATACCTCAATATCGTGCCTTTTCTTAGAGCACTTGTGAATAATGCACCAAGGGCCTCAGCACATTAGAAATTCACTTAGCTGGAGAAGGTGAGCCAAATGTATGTCAGTCCTTAAAATGAGAATTCTGGAATTGCTGCTTATCAGAATTCCACTTCTCCCACTTAACTCTCCAAAGCCCTCCTTTCTCTTGAGAGAAAGACTGTCCATTTTAATATTTCAAACTGGCCACTGAAATTCATACATGTAAGTAAGAAAATCAGGTTGGATATCAGAAATCGTATACCATAATAAAGAGAATAGTTAGTATACAGATTATACGTTCCCCACAACAGTGAAGACCAAGTTTAGAGTCGTAATCTTCATTATTATATCATTTTAGTTACTATAGCAACATAAACTGAGACCTATGAAACTTACAAAATGCCTTTGGCAATGCAAATCCTATCAGTATTACAACATACTAACCAACCTCTCAAACAATGTTTATTAGATGTGGAAGATAAACATAAGTAGACTGTACTATGGATGTGGCCCCCATAGCCTTCCCCAATTTCAGAGTGTAGTGCTTTTGATAGCTCTTGAGGGTGAGCACCGTCAGTAAGGGTAACAGTCCATATTATCAGGCCTTAAAAACTATATATAAGTAATCAAGACCCTGCATAAAAGTCAGAGTCAGGCACTGTATTTGACATGAATTCTTCAGAGAGAAAAAAAGACAGGAGGTGGGGAATCAGGCCCTTCCATGCACCCCCCAAACCTGAGCTGACCAGTCTAAAAGGCAGGCTCAGAGCAGCCATAACCTTAACAGGGTCAGAGTGAAGGAGAGGACCTGAGCGGCCACTATGCTTTACCCTACAGACCCCATTATAAAGAGCTATGCTGGGGGAAACAAAACGCGCTCTATCCTTAGGATCATTTGTATTTGCCTACCTTGCTGAGTCCAATTCATTTATTAGTTATTACTGTGTGGCATTGGCCAGTTTGATTTCTATAGGTCACTATGGGTTTAATGACTATTGCCATTTGAATGCAAGAAAGTTACATTCTTTGTGTCCAGTTTCAGGAGCTGTAGGTCTCCTTTTCAAGGATTCCTGTCTGTCTGTCTGTCAGCATTGTTCTTCACCGTTAGTGATTTTTACTGGTTCGTAGGGGACATGTCCCAGAAGTGAAGAAGGTGAGACAGGAGAGGTATCGTTTGAAAAAGGAATACTTAGTGTAATTCAATGTCACTACATAATTTAATATTCTGAAAGAATGCATAGCACCCACATGACCAACTAGAGATGTAAAAGCTCTGTAAAATTTTCGATCTGCAAAAATGTGGGATGTTTGGGTAAAAAATATAATAATAATAAGGGAAAGTAATATGAGTTTCAATCTAGGCAAGAAACCAAATAGCTTGGGTTCTGTTTGTTTGTTTGTTTTGTTATAGGGGCACCTCAGTAACATGAGAAGAAATTGGGCAAACTAACGTTTTAAATATTAATACAGCATTCATTCATTCAACAAATATTTATTGAACTCCTACTATGAAGCCTCTTCTAGATCCTGGCAATGCAGTTCTAATATTAAAAAGTCTCTGCTTCCATGGCATTGCATTCTAACAGCAGGAGACGGAAAATGACAAGATGATGAGAAGGGAATAAATTAAAAAGGTGATTTCAGAGAGTGATGAGGAATAAAATAAAAGTAGCTAACATTTCTGCACACTGCAAGGTGTTGGGCAGGTAGTGGGTACATGTATTAGCCCTCGCCAAAATCCTAGAAGAAAGTAGTTCATTGTTTTCATTTTACAGATGAAGAAACTAAGGCAGAGGAGGTTAATTGCATATCTCAAGGTCAAAGATTGAAGAGACAGAGCTAGATTTTGATCTCTGGGATTCCGGCTCAAAGCCCCATGTACTCAACCATTAGGCTACACTTATTACACAGACAGTGGTGCAAGGTAATGTGAAGGCCTGGCTGGTGAGGGCCCCACATTAGTTATGAGGGTCACAGAAGGTCTTCCTGAGCAGGTGACATGCCACCTGTGAGTGGTGAATGAGAAGGGACATGATGAAAACAAAAGGAACGCTAAGACTGGTTTGGCTCTGTGGACAGAGTGTCTGCCTGAGAACTGAAAGGTCCCAGGTTCGATTCCGGTCAAGGGCATGTACCTTGGTTGCGGGCACATCCCCAGTAGGGGGTGTGCAGGAGGCAGCTGGTCGATGTTTCTCTCTCATCAATGTTTCTAACGCTCTATCCCTCTCTCTTCCTTTCTGTAAAAAAATCAATAAAATATATTATTTAAAAAAAAAAAAAAGAAAGAAAACATAAGGAAGAATTTCTGGAGCTCCTTGGGTTTAGGATTGAAGACACCTTGCTATAAGAAGGGGCCTTTGAGAAACAAAATATGAAAAAGCACAATCATGGATGTCTAGGACTGGAAAAGATTTAGGAGCTGTTCCCACTTCCACCCAATCTTATGTTAAAGTGATCACACTCCTCTGACAGAACTCTGTCAGTACGTCTTTCTCAAGGTTTCGTAAAAGTTTCCCTCCAATCAATGCCTAACCCCTTCCCAGAACCACTAACAAGAGGAGATTCACCAGCCTCCCCTTTACCCCCACCCCCATCACCACCCCCAACACCTTAAGATGAATCATCCAGCAGACCCAGCTCTCCTCTCCTCCCTCCAAGGTGAACTTCTCTAGTTAATTAGCTTTGTCTGAAAGTTAGCAGAAGAGCTGGCTGTGAGAACCCATGACACCACACAGCTGAATAACATCCCTATTTATCTGTTCATGCTCAGTAAATAAATCTAACAGCTTATAAAACATTCAAATAAAACTGGTAATCACCCTAACACCACACAATAAACACAAATAAAAAGAAACAACGATGATAATTTCTCCATACTCCTAATTTACTACCGTTGTGTGCTTATTTCTTTTCCTTTAGTTAAAGATCCAAGATGTTAAGCCTTCCTCAGTGAAGGTCATTATATTTCTCTCTATTTTTTCCTGTAACCTCAGCACCTGGCCTTTTTTGACTTTCACCATCATTTTATCTGCCACTCTTTCTTTAGTGTCATTGTCACCAAAAATTGTTTTAAAAGACTACTTATTGACTCCGTGGCAGACACTATACCAAAGACTTTATGTTTATTTTAGCTAATTGGCACATTAAAGACTTTCTCTGTCCTAGGCATTATTATACCCATTTTGCAGGTGATGAAACTGAGGCTTCAACAGGTTCAATAGCTACTGTGGAGTCAGGATTAATCCAGGTGATTAGGCTCCAGATTTTGTCCTCGTCACTCCTCTACTTCACTACTTCACAGATCAAGTCCAAAGAAAGGCTCAGCATTAACAGGATCTCAATACACAAAAAATTAAAGTATTTTTTAAATCTTTATTGTTGAAAGTATTACATAGGTCCTCCTTTTTTCCCCCCATTAACTTCTTCCAGCCTGCTCCTGTCCCCCTCCCCCCCAACTCCCAATTCCTCACCACCTCATTGTCCACGCCCACGGGTTATGCATATATTTATATAGGTTCATTGGTTGACCTTTTCCCACCCACCCTCTGAATTTCAACAGTCTTTTCATGCTTCTGTGACTCAATTTTGACCATCAGTTTATTTGGTTCATTAGAGTCCACATATGAGTGAGATCATGTGATATCGATACTTATTTTTCTCTGACTGGCTTATTTCATTCAGCATAATATTCTCCAGGTCCATCCATGCTGTTGCAAGTGGTAAGAGTTCTTTTTTCTGTACCGCTGCATAAATTCCATTGTGTAAATATACAAAAGTTTTTTTATCCACTCATCTGCTGATGGGCACTTAGCAAAGACTTTCAAGTCTTAGCTATTATAAATTTGCTAAGAACATCATAGCATAAACTTCTGATGAGTGTTTTGGGTTTCTTAAGACACATTCCAAGAAGTGGGATGACTGAGTCAAATGGGAATTTCATTTTTTATCTTTTGAGGAAGTTCTATATTGTTCTCCACAGTGGCTGCACCAGTCTGCATTCCCACCAGCAGTGTACTAGGGTTTCCTTTTCTCCAAACCTCGCCAACACTTGTCATTAGTTGATTTGTTGATGATTACATGCTGACAGGTATGAGGTGATATCTCATTGTTGCTTTGATTTGCATCTCTTAGATCAGTGTTTCCCAAAGTGTGGTATGTGTACCCCCAGGGGTACGGGAAGAGTTTGGTGGGGGTACACATTGCACCAGAGTTTGGTGGGGATGTGCACTGCACCGTGCTTAGCTGCGCCTAATTCTACATTCTCATGAGTACGAGGGGTACTCAGCGTTACGAAAATTATAGAAGGGGTACATATATGTCAAAAGTTTGGGAAACACTGTTTAGATGATTAGTGACTTTGAGCATTTTTCCATATGTCTCTTGGCTTTCTGCATGTCCTCTCTAGAGAAGTGTCTATTTTGGTCCTTTGCACATTTTTAATTGGACTGTTCGTCTTCCTTTTGTTAAATTGTATAAGTTCCCTATATATTTTGGAGATTAATGCCTTATCATGTGTATCATTGGCAAACATGTCCTCCCATGTAATGGGCTCTCTTGTTATTTTTATGATGGTTTCTTTTGCAGTGCAAAAGCTTTTTATTTTTATATAGTTCCATTTGTTTGTTTTCTCTTTATTTTCCATTTTATGTGGTTCCATTTGTTTATTTTCTCTTTATTTTCAATTGATGTATCAGTAAACATATTGTAGGAGAGCAAATAGCCCCAGCAATATTGAGAAAGAAAAACAAAGTTGGGGGATCAAAATACCAAATATCAAGTTACACTACAAAGCCACTGTACTCAAAACAGCAAAACAGCCTGGTACTGGCACAAGAACAGGCATGTAGATCACTCGAACAGAACAAAGAACCCAGAAATTGACCCAAACCACTATGTTCAATTAATATTTGACAAAGGAACCAAGAACATACATTGTAGCAGAGACAGTCTCTTCAATAAATGGTGTTGGGAAAATTGGGGGGGGGAGGGAGAAAAAAGAAAAGAAAAAAAAGAAAAGTAACTAGACCACCAATTTACACCAGGCCTAAGAATAAGCTCAAAATGGATAAAAGGCTTAAACATGAAACCATAAAAGTCCTAGAAGAAACCATAGGCATCATAGTCTTAATAAAAAATAAAAATAAAAAAACAACCTGTGACCTGGTTAAGGCCTGTCCTTTGTGGCTCAGCGTCTCCATAGCACCAGTTTACGTAGATGTGCAGAGATTTGCCTTTCTTTCCAGGAACTACAAATACCACTCAGGTGCCCATGACCAAGAGTTCTAGCTAAGGAAGTGCCATCTGGATCTGCTCATCCAGGCAGAGTGTAGTCTGCTGTTGCTTTCACACCTCAGTCCTCAGGAACCATGCCCTCTCTCTGATGAAGTTTCCCAACTGTGAGCTGACATTTAGTGTCTCTCTCTTCAAATGTTTTGAAATCCACAGTAGCACTGTTATCTGGACCAGCCACTTTTTATGCCTCAGGGGCTTCCTTGTTGCTTAGGTCTCACTGTTGGCCACATACCTGAGCACAACACAGCTCTCCTGCAAATTGCGCCATATTAATATTCTGCCTTCCTGATGTGTCTGTGTCTGGGGGAACTTACCAGGTGTAGCACAGAGGGTGAGAGGAGATCTGTAATCAGGGAAATTAGAGAAGTGAAGACTAATTAGGTCGCATCCTTAGCCCCTATCTTCGGAGGATAGTTTCCTCTGGCACGGGACTGTCAGTTTTCTAATCTGTCCTTGAATGCCTGCCAGCACCACTGGAGTTTCTGTGGTACTTACCCAACCACATTATGTTGTCCTAACTCTGATGGCCTGGGAGAGTGTCCTGGACTGGGAATCACAGAAGAAGAGAGAAAAGCTCCGTCATGTTTATGTAATGCTGAGAATGTCTCTGAACTCTCTCTGCGAAGACAAATATCTCCTAGTAGCGAGGATTCCTGCTATGACACGAATGAACAGATTCCTAGAGGGCATGGGAGAACTCCAGATGCTGAGAAATAAGCAATCTCCCACCTGAGATGATTTGGATGTGGATTTGCCTATAGCCAAGTGTTGAACTAAATGATTTCTGAAATCTATCCAACCTCCTTATAAGAGTCATAAAGTATAAGTAAAAGAGAAAATAATGTGTAGATTCACTAGTTTATTAAGACTGCAGATATGCTTTAGCTTTAAGACTGTATCTAAAGATGAAGTAACAAAAGCAAAAAATTTAGAGAGTGCTAATTATCTCTATTTGCCTTCTCTAAGCACAAACATAAGTGCCTTTTAAATTAGAAAATCCTCTTGTTCACTTTTTAAAATTCATGGTCGTATCTGTTCTGTGGAGTGAGGCACTTTCATAATTTTAACAGTGATTTGTTTTATTTTGGGTGTCATAGATGCCTTTAAAGGTTCGATGAAATTTGTCAAGCCTCTTCCAAGGTAAATTCATTTTGCATCAGGAAGTTCCTGAACCCTCAAACTGTTTCCAATGATTTCAGGTTACAATACAATCTAATATGATATCTTAATACTTATTTTAAAAAAGAAAAAGCAAATTACATATTCCAGAATATATTTCACCAATATCACAATAGCCTTTTCTTTCTCACTCCTCCCTCCCATTTATGCATTTGGTTTAATACACAGTGAGGTCCTATTGCAAAAGACATCACATTTTCAACCTAATATTTAGAATTGCATCTGTTCTTTTCAATGGTATTGTACATAGTCCTCTTTTTTTTTCTTTTTTTTTCCTGTCACTTAGGTATGCAACAGAATTGCATCACTTGGGTGCCCAATGTCAAAATCACAGCCAAGTAAAATTTAATGTTGAAGGTTTCTCATATGCAAACATATTCTTGACTCAATGTGCATATTGACAAGTTTCAAAATAGCAGTCTAAAAGGGAATTATTATTTACTGTTTCAACAATCTGGAATTTTATTCTTGGTTTAATTATTTAATGAAATACATAATATCAACCCCTCCCTCTTGATCACCTGCCCCTTTAATGTGCTGTCAATATTGGTTGAATCCACCTGCTTCTATTTACATTCCTTCAGTTTAGCATTTTTTTCTGGATCTATTGTGAGAAAGTACCAAATTACCTCCCAGAAGACTTTACTTCTCCATTCTATCCTGCATGCTGCTCTCTGGAACATCTTCCGAAAGCTCTCGCAATCATTTACTCCTCTGCTAAATCATCAATGGTTCGTAGTGTCATGTATTCAAGAATTTGGCTCTAGGCCACCTTTTTTTTTTTTTACCACCATCTCCATCATTCTTTCCTGAAACTATTAATGCTGATACTCTAGGAAAATCCATCCAACTATCTTTCCTGAAATAAATTTGCATATTCATACTGCTGTGCCTTTGACCGTGTTGTTTCCTTTTTCTGAAATGCCACACTTCCAGCTAGAAAAATCATAACCAACATGGCACCATGCAGATGCACGTTTTTGTTTTCATCTCTTCCTATCTCCCATCCTGCTTCCATGCCTCAATTTTCTCACTGTTAAAAAATGAAGCTATTAGCTTTACATCACCCACAGACTTTTCCTGGGGATCAAATGAGATAACACAGGCTCAGCTAAGCATCTCTTCTTCATTTTTATGAATCGCTTTCATATAATTTTGTATGAACCTTAACCTTATCAATTAGGAGCTCTTCTCCTCCTAGACAAGTGTGGACAGGCAAGGTGCCCCCCGGATGTTTCTTCCGCTCCGAGATGCAGAGCCGTTCGAGGTGTTGGCCATGTCAGTTCTTCTCCTGGAGCCTCTGCCTCGGCTCTGTGTTGTCTTGAAGTGATGACCACAGTGTTCCAAGCTGTGCACAGTGCAGCTGTCTTGTCCAATCAACAGGTGAATTTTCAGAGAAACCAGAAATTCTGTCAACCCATTCAGGTTTTCTAAGACTACCCATTTGTTGCCTTTCAATCAATCCAGACACCTAGAATAAATGAAAGGGGGAGGGGAGATTCTCAGGGTAGAACTTACAGGCAGAGGTTATTGTGATGAAAAATGCAAATAGAGGCAAGAACCAATGCTATCAAATTTTTTTAAATCCTGTTATTGCACTTTAGTCCCTGTTCACCTCTGTACAATTGTTCATTACAACATGGTTTCCAGTGTCATTTCAAATACAACTGGCATTGTTTCTGATCTTAAAGAATGCATTTCCCATTTCCAAGGCATGATGGTAGTTCTACTCTGGGATGTGTCATTTCTGCCGGGACTAATCACTAGCTATTTTACCAACTGGAGCCATTATCACTAGCCATTCTGTAAAGCATCTGTGAAGTCTAAGTGTGTCAATAAATGCAACCCAAGTATCTTGCTAACTGACAGGTACTTCATTTTTCATTATACAGATTTTAGAAACAAGGTAGGAGAAGTAGCAGCACCCTGTCTCCGAACAATGCTAGAGCTTTTCAGGTTGGGTTTATTAGTCTTTGGTAACTAAAAATAATGGAAGTGATTATCTCTTTAAAAGTGACATCATTGGTGCAGAAATTAACAATTCTTTCTGCATATAATGTCTTCACTAACAAATGCCCTTCAAACCTGTCATTAATGTCCCTGTAAATATATTCTCAATCTGGTAGATTTTAAGATAAAATCTTTCTATCATGAGACTTTGGCCTATTAAAAAGAGTTTTAAAAGAAAAATAATCAGACTTAAGCACTAACAAGTAAACTCAAGTACAGTTCATCGCTTTTTCAGGACCAGCACTCTTTGATGTTTGGAGATGCCTGACAGCAGCAAAGGCGCACCATTTCTGTTCCCCTAAAGTAATCTCTTGATCCAATGATCTGAAGTGACAGTTCCTTAACTCTTTACAGATTTCAAGGGCTGCCAGATACATTGCCCTCTTTGACCCTCATTACCTCAAAGCCACTTTACTAAAGAATGATTAAGCACACAGGCTGTGATGTCACACAGTCGACGATGTGGACTTGGTCCTGCCATTGACTCTGACTGCAAATAAGCACATATTTCCTCCCCTGTAAAGTGGGAGTACCAGTAGGACCTCCTTCAAAAAACTATTGTGAAATAAGTTGAGATAATGCAGGTAAAGTACTACCGGAATGCCTGGCACACAATGAGCTTGCAATGCATGTTCATATGTGAAGTCTCAGGTTTATGGAACTTGTGTTGTGAGGTTGATAAAGGTTAATCTAGGCAATCCACAACTTAACTTCTACACCTCTGCATATGCGCCTGTAACTTTGGAAAGTAGTAAATCGTCGGTAATATTTCAGATTATCTCCTGGAAGTTATATGTGTCTAGAATAATAAACGATTTATTCCGAATATAGAAAGTACATTTATTTCTGGGAAATTTCTCTTTGCTTAGTGTCCTGAATATTGACTTGATTATAAGTGACAAAATATGATTAAGATAGGTCATCTGTCCCTTTAACAAAAGGAGCACATACCCCGTGATTTTCTTTGGAATTTATTTATGATATGGCAAGACTAATATTGCCCTTTCATGCAAGAAATGAAGGATGGGCAGAGCCAATTTGATGTTGTTGGTCTCTGGGATAAATAGGGTTCCTAGGATCCTATAACACACAAGGCTCCTAGGCAAACTAACAGTGAGGCATGAACCTACTGCATCTCAGAGGCACTACAGGACACCCAGTGTAAGGGAAAGAAGCCAGAGTTCAGGGGTTCATATGCCTCATGTAGAGACTTCCCGGGGCCAAGGAAGTCATCACATCTTTCCCATCTCTATCTCTCCACCGTCAAACTAAAGAAGGCCTTGTTGCAAAGTGTGCTTTGAGTTATAAGAACACTCTTTTTTAAACAAAAAGTCATCTGTATAATCAATTCTCAAATCTCTTTAGTAATATATTCAAGGGAGAAGCTTTGGACTTCTGCCTTGACTTTGTGTGTGTGTGTGTGTGTGTGTGTGTGTGTGTGTGTGTGTGGATGGGTGCGCGCGCGCGCACATGCGGTGTGTTTAATCTGAACTACAGTGGGAAATGGATCTCCCTGTGTTGCCATGTTGGAAACATCACTCACAGCTCATTGTTGGCAATGATGTACAGAGACAATCCGTGTAAGTTATTATTAGACTGCCAGCAGTATTTATACCCCCATGCTTCCCTTTCTCTGGGGCTTTTGTACCAGGCCCTATTGCTAGTAAATAAGTTGATGTTTCCTTCTTTTACCTTTTAAAAGGGCTGCACTAAGAGTTGACATATGCTATGACATTTCTCATGCTATCATATACAGTCTTTTAAATCAACTTGTATTGAACTTGTATCCCACTTGCCCCAGTTCTCGTTGTTAGAACTCTGGAAGCACAATCAAGAGTCATTTGCTTAGTACTTGGTGGTTCTGAATACATTCACTAGTCCTCAATAGCTCCTTGTCAAATGTCCTTCAAACCTACGACTCCTTGAGAAGTCATGAAAACTGAGTGGCTTCATAGGGGCACACCTGGTGAGGGGACCCAGAAATCCCATGCTGATGCCAGCACACGCTTCTTACTTGCTCTGCAACACTTGGCAAGCAGCCTGATGATTTGGGGCTTCCGTTTCACTGATACAAACAAAGTACAGTAAGTCCTTACTTTCACGTCATTAGTAGATTCAGTGGCTTTAACTGAAAGATGTATAATGACACCAGTTTTGTCATCAGCTAATTGATATAAACAAGTTCCTATGTCTTCTCATCATCATCAAAACAAAACAACATTATAACAAAACTATGTTGCATGGAAAGTTATTTGAGGTCCTTCTGTGTACAATAGGACTTTATTTCAGTGTTCTTAGTCATCTGACATTTGAAATTACATCTCTGTAGCTCTACTTTCTCCATTATGATGAAAGCCCCTTTGGGATACTCTGGCTGGAATAAAATGAAGGATCTGCCTCATCAGGAGCAGCCTCTGACTCTTGGGAAAACAGAGGCCACAGCCTGCCAGGAGATCCCAGGGAAGGCTCCCCAGAGCTGCCCATGGCCTCTCGCCAGTGCTATTTGAAAACTGAAATATTAATGGAAACGCTTAACCTAATCATTACCCCAAAGGAGAAGAAATCTGGGGATTCTGTAATTCTCAGGGAGGACTCAGTGAAATTTTGTACCATGTCCTATGTAGAGACAATGGATAGATTAGAATCTGGGAAATCAATCTAGATCCTAAATTAAAGATAAAAGTAAAATGTGACTTGAGAGTAATATTCTGTTGCTTAATTCCATGAACAGTGACACATTTCTATACTCACTTTAACATAATATGTACTCATCCCTCTTTTTATGCCACAAACATACAACATCATGTTCTTATCAAACTTATCAGTCTTCCCCTTTTAATTTTTTTGCAGTTTGCTTTTTGGTGAACACTTTGTAAGTCAGAAATGGTTATAAATTCCCATTTGAAAGGAACTACAATTTATAAACTGCCTGGAATAGCCCTTCAGGCAGTTGAGTCTTGAATAAATGTTCTTTAAACTGATGAGTGGAATTAACAATATTATAATTGTCAAACTGCTCGAAGAGGGGTATCATGGAATGTAGAACATTCTTACTCTTGAATCGTTATGTCCTATGGACGTCCCCTCTGGAACACAGAAGGGACAAGGCCTCAGACCTCCAGGGCTCAAGCACACACAGAGCCCTGGAGGTCAGTCACAGAGCAGTTATAACCCACAAGTCAACATGGGTGGACAGCAAGCCAGTCAGTAGGTGAAAAGAGAGGAGAGCCCAGAACCAACAGGTCATGTTGTCACTGTCCCACAGAGGACTGACAGGATGCCAAGCCTGGAGGGTCCCCTCGTCCCATCTTTCTCCTCAGATGCGGTTACCCTGGCAGAAAGCAGCAGTGGAGGTGTCCCGCGAGAGCTCAGGAACCCTTTCCCTCCGGCATCCATAAATCTTACCTCCTTACCCAACCATCCAATCCTAAAGCATCTAAAAGGACGGTGCTCCGCTAGTGAAAATTCACAGGCACCTGCTGTTGGTTTCCTGCCTGCTCAGAAGATTCTTATGCAGCTGTGATATCACAGAGTGACTCTGTTCAAAGCACTGAGCAGTGAGGCTCAAACAATGTTTGGTTATAATGATGTCAGCTGCTCCTCTTCTCCTACAGCATCAGTAATCTGTCATTCTAATAATAATAATTCCCTTTTGACATCATGGAGGAAAGGAGAAATCATCACTGACATCAAAAATGAGGTGATATTTCAGCAGTATTATTTCACTGAAGATAAAATGGAAAGCTTTATTACTCCCCATGCCTTTGAAAAAAAAGGCTGAGCGAGGCATATGCTGACCCTAGAGCTTATCTATTTCAGTTCCTTTAGACTGATCTGAAATAACTAACTTTAATTATCCCAACTAGAGTTTCAGATCCTGCTTCCCCACCAAAGCTTTGCAGCTACATAATGGAAACTTCTTCAAAAACAAGTTTTATCAGATCATAATAAACTGGAAATCAAAAGAAAAGAAAAAGTCCAGTGTGACCCAGAATCATCTATAACTTTCATGTTTCAGCATCACCTTTTGTTCAGAGTATTTAGGAATTGATTTCACTCAATCATGCAGTCAATACTGATTGTGTACTGTTGTGTATTACACACTCTACTGGGCACTAGGAAGACAAAGATGGATAAAACAAAGTCCTAGGTCCAGAGAACAGAGTCTAGACTTAGGCAGGCACACAAAGTAATGGCTAGGAGACCATGTGACATGTGCTGTAAAGGAGTATGTTTCAAGAGCCATGGCATGAAGTGAGTAACTCTGATGGACGAGGAGCGGTTCTCACAGAGGGCATCATTTTAGCCAGACCTGAGGGAGGGAAACGCTATGCAGAGGGAACAGTATTAGCACAGAGATGAAGGCATCAAGTGCGTCGAGCAGAAAGAAATCTGTTTCTGAAGGGACTCCTGGGTGAAGACATCTAATCTGAGTAAGCAAATGCAGATGGAGCAGGAGTCTTCACTCAGCACAGTGCCAGCCCATGGGCGGATCAGCTTTCAGGGCAATAGGATGAAGATTAGGATTGCTACATTCTAACAAACCTTCTGGCATTTACTGTAAAAGAGATAAAAAATAAAAAATACTGCTTTCTAACAAGGAGACCAAGAAGGTTGTTCTTAGCCGATAGTGTAAGGGAGTAAGTAAGTGGATTTAAGTAAGTCATTGGATAATTCCTTTTGGAATTTTTCTCAATTTATTTTTCCTTTCACTATTCTGGCCTACATGAGTACAGGGATTTCTTTTTCCCCCTGACTCTTCGTTGCTGGTATAAATAGACATTCTGAAAGGAGGAATATGACTTTCCTAGAGCCAGTCACTCAAGAAAAAAAAAACAAAAAACTAAAGGCATTATGCATTAAAAACTTAGATTGTGAAATGAATCAGAAATAGGAAGCATCACACAGACCTCAGTCACCCAAGTCCCAACAGCGCTCCTTACACTGTGATGTGGCTGAATTCTTAGGCATGTCTGGGTATTTGGAACAATGTAAGCAAAGCTTCCATTTTAGGGAGTCTAAATTACTAGATTGACAATTTAGTAAACCTCCTGGCTTTAAGGATGATGACATTTTTCTCATTTTAAAAAAAATTACTTGTTCTTCAACTCATTTTACTTCTAATTCTAGCTGGTTATCCAGCCCTTCTGCTAACCATTGCAGCCTTTATAAAAAGTGTTGTCTGAGCACACAGTCCCTTTGTTCCAATAAGACATGAGTATGTCAGATCAGTTACGATTCACTTGCAATTAAAGAACTGTTGTCAAATGAGCAGTAACCAATGATATAAAATCTGAATTATAAATTGGCAAACATTCAATATTTTAAGTAATTTTTTAAAATAAAATACAGGTAATAGCTACTGGATTTTCAGTATGAACAAATTTTCACCCTTTCTCTGTCTCTCTCCCCAGAAAATATAAATTTATATCCCTGGATTGAATGCTTACTTTTTAAAAAATAAACTTTTTAACAAATAAAAAGAAGAAAACCTCCTTTTCCCTATATTTTGCATGGTCTGTGTTTATCAAAGATAGTGTGAAATGGGTACTTTGTGTTGCAGATCGCTAGTGGGGCTGCTTTTTATCTGCTTGATTTTATTCGTTTTTCTTTCTCAAACATCTTTTTTCTTCTTCGAACAATTGCCCTCAATGCATCTACTTCTGTCATCACCTAATGTAACCCTGCACACTTCCTAGCCATGCAAGAGCCATTGAGAAGTGGTAGGTCTTTCTGTTTAAGTCAGCTTTCCAGATGCAAGGGAATCAGATCCCCAGTTGACCCTGAACTTTTTCAGATTCAGAAGCTAAAAAAGAGAACCGGACAAAAACGGGCCTGGGTGTAGGTTGGGTTTCTCTGTGTGCACTGAAGCAGAATAAACAAACACGCATTATGGGTTGTTTTTCAGTCACTTTATAGACATATGCATTCATAAATTTTGATATGGTTGTAAGAAGCCGACTTTGATGGGACCAAACTCACAGACGAGCGTTCGATCGCTGGAGCAACCACACTCTAACTTTATGTTGACAATTTATCAGTTCTTCTCCGTCAAGGAAAATTGTTTTTTAGTGCTTGCCTATTAGCAATCACATGCATAATATGAAATTGAGTTTTGGGGAGGACGGCCTACCATCTGTCTTTCTGATATTTTTTTTTCAGTGTTTCACGCTCAAGTTCAACTCTCTCGTCTCAGAATGCTGTAAAACAGGATTCACCCATAATACGGGCACTTAGCAAAAGAAATGGGCCAGATCCAATGTAATCTTATAACGTGCAGACTTTTAAAATGGAAAATCATTGGTACCCCAATCTGTGCATTATCTTTTGAGTGCACTTCAAATTCTGCCTGCCTCTCACAGCCAACTTTGGTACGGCTGCTTCTTCTTAGAGAGCAGTTCATTAGTGTGCCTCGAGAAGTGTTATAACACTTTTATAAAAATAAAAATTCAAAGAGAAAGCGAAATGCATTGTGAGGTTTAAGAAAATGAAGCTCTAAAGAATTGTTGTGAAGAATTGAAAAGATGCATTTAGCTTCCCTTCCGAGTTCCAATATGCTAAGATTGTTATCAATAATATTGTTTTCCTGCAACAATACCCGCCTCGGGGAAAATCTGCTCTGTAGCTGTCAGGATTATGCTTCTCAGAATATGCTTAAGGTGATTCCGTTAAATGGATAAAAAACAGTACACCCCGAAATGTGGAAGGGTCGTTTAAAAGAACATTCCCAAGCCTTTCATGTGTGACGGCATTTGTGCAGTGGGCATTTATTATGCTATAAATTCTATCCCTGATTTTGGCCAGGTCAGATTGATTCTGCAGTAACTGTAAGTAATGAACCTTCCAAAGGTAAAGGGAGGGAGGGAGGAGGGGAAAGAGCAGTAGCCAATACCCGTGTGGCTGTGAAAATATACATTGGAGGGTTCATTTGGTCACAGCTTTAATCAGATGATGCAGTCAGTACCCTACAAAGCCGGACAACAGAGGCCCGGAAGAACATGCAGGCTCCTTGATATGACTCCAGCAACTGTGCTGGGCAGACACAAGGAGAATGCTTCTTGGGGAAGGAAACGTGTTTTTCCCCCCAAGCCTTTTCTTTCCAGATGTGTTCCCTCTCATCGTTTTTACCTTGCTTCTTACCTAATGTGTAGGCAGAAGGCCATGCTACAGGAGCACCAAAATATGGAGCTCGCTTTCCCCAGGGCAAAGCTAGCCCTTCCTGAAGCTCAGCCCCACCTCGGTCCAGTGCCTGGGGCTGGGTGGACCTCAGCCCAGAAGAGGCTCCCAGAGGTGGGTTGGGTGGGACTATCGCAGTCAGACTTTCATAGAGAGGCAAATCATTTACCCTGGAGTTGATTGCTGAGCCTGTTGAGAAACTAGGGTAGCCAATGATGAACACCAGGAGAAACAAACTGAGTCAGAGATGCCCCGTGGCCCCCGCTAAGGTGGTGGCTGGAGTAAAAATAAGGCAAATGACAGAAACTGAGGCAGTAGGAGTCAGTATTGCAGAGAAAGCAACACCATTTCATATTAGGGGCTTGGCTTTTTTGTAATATTCTTTAAAACTGGCACTCAGGAAACAAAGGAGTGTAAATTGGGATCACGCATACCAGCACTAGAGAGCAGAGGAACTATGGGCAGCCAGAGGTCTGAGAGGAATGTGTAAAATTATGACACGAAAGACACATTTCACTTACTCAGGAGGCCAAGGAAGTACTTGTTTTAGTCTTGTCCAGTTCCCACCCTTCTCTGACCTCATTTGCATAGCATGCTTAGGAGCAGGGAAGGGGTAAGTGTTGGAGGAGCAGTGGGCTGGGGTCAGGCCCAGAATGTTGTATCCATGGTGACAGCATGGGCATGGGGGGAGGGGGAAGGGGAATGGGGTGTGCCGGGGGGGGGGGGGGGGGGGGTTGTCACAACTTCAATGGAACATGGGCAGACAATATTTTGTGCCAGCCCTTGGGCCAGTATCCCTATACCCATCACATTGAAGTTTTAGAAACACAGAGATACAAACCAGTAATCCATCAAAGCATCCTCACTGTCCATTTGTCCCCATGAATAAAATATCACAAGTGTTTTGAGATATTTCCCTTTCCCTCTTTTTTTAAAATATGTATGTTGTTGATTTTAGAAAGGGATAGAGAGATAGAAACATTGATGAGAGAGAAACATCGTGCCTCCTGCATGTGCCCCACTGGGGACCAAGCCCGCAACCTGGGCATGTGCCTTGACCTGACCAGAAATGAACTCTGACCTCCTGGTTCGTGAGCCAATGCTCAAACACACTGACCAGTGGGCTTTCCTTCCCTCTTAAGAATCAGAGTCATGGAGCTGAAAGGCCAGTAGATGCGGTGTTTGGCTATTGTGAGGTAGGGCTGATAGAATGGACCACTTGTGGCCTCTTTAAATATGTCCATTTTTCATTGGGCTATTAATAACTGCCATTAGATGTCTTATGTAAGAAATCCAGAAAGAATAGGGCAAACCTTTATATGTGGACACCCAACGTTAGCCAAATGGAGAAACCCAGAGCCAATTATGGGGGTGGATACTAGACAGCAGGGTACCAGGCCCTACTGGACATTTCCAGCTCCCAAGTACGTCTGACAAAACTTCTTCCTGTAGGTGTCACCTGTTACTATTAACATTATATTAATAGAATCTCGCCATCAGTTACCCTTCCCAAGATCTTCTTCAATGACTCTCTGGGCACAGAGTCAAAGAGAAAGCAAAAGGCATCACATTGTAAAGAGCTTCAATTTTCAGCTTCAAATCCTTTCTTTAGAAATGACTAGGGGTAACAACGAGTTTTGAAAAGTGTGAATTATTTTAGTCCCATCCATGGAGAAAGGCTTGTTTCTAAATTCTGGCTGATGGTACTGCAATCTGCCACCACACTGGGGCTACTTCTGATGTGGTTCAATCTGTCATTTCCTGTGGGCATACTGGAATTTGAACACCTCATTTAGAAAATCCGAATTATTAAGGGGACTGAATGCTAGTGAATTTTCGGAGCTATTTGGAGTACCATCCATGGGTCATAGAGGAGATACAAAAATGGGGCTGTTGATAGAGATAGCATAGTTATTTGTCTTTTCAAGATAACTAGACAATTCAGTAGACATATTTATGACTTGTTAAGACTGCCACAGGGTCATTTTTGTGAGTTGTATAAAAATTACCCATTCATTGAGGAATTAAAATAAGTGTACAGAAGTTGATTCACACATATCATTGGAATCTAAACTCTACAGCTATCAGTTATGTGACGTTAATTAGCCTAGCCCAAAAGAGCTACCAAATGGAAATTAGTAAAAATTATCTGTCAATTATTAAAAGCAGACAGTAATCTTTAACATAGATATTTATGAGTGGCTTTTGTATATGTAATGACTAATATAAAAAAATAATCAGGTTAGAGGCATATTTGGTGACTTGGAAGAATGTTCAGAGCCCTGGCATTAAAGTCAAAAGATGTAGGTTTGAATCCTGGGTTTGCCATTTGGTATGTATTTGACATCACGTAACTTATTTAGCCTCCCTAAATCTGCTGAAAGGGAATAATAGTGCCTCTTCTGAAATATCATAAAGTTATTATAAGGTTAGTGTAAAATGAATGAAAATGTTCTGTAAACTCTTAAGTCTCTGTAAATACCTAATAGTATCTTTATTGGATTATAACTGTAAAATCTAGGATTTTAGCATTTCAGAAAATATTACCTTAGCTTATGTTTATTACTAGTAATGTATCTTTTTCCCACTTTATTTCTGTGCTTAGTATATATATTTTTTTGTGAGAGAAAAAAATCTTTAATAGAAGCCTTCAGGTTATCTACTTTATTTTTGAAGAGGGCAAAGGGGCAGAAAGTATGTTCCTAAAATAAGGAGAGGGAGGTATCTGGAGTTCCCACCATGACCCTATCCCCTCAGCGGGGGGTTTCCTCAGGAGAATGGATGGGAAGTGGCCCTGAATCTCCGTGGTCAACAACCTGATCAGGGACCTGTGGGCAGGAGGAAACTCTTAGGACTTTGTCATTGTCACTCACTTTGGTTAATTCTAAAATTAGTTGTCTAGTGTTCATATTAGCATATTGTCAAGTTGGTGTGTATTAAATAAATAAATATATATATATATATATATATATATATATATATATATATATATATTATATATATACTTACACACACACACAGTATATATCCCTGTTGGCATTGAAATAAAGAAATCAGTTATCAGACTCAGTAATTAGTAATATAGAGACTTGAAGTTCCATGAAGTGAAATGGTAAGTGTATTCTCTTCAGGGCCATGATGAGCCGAACTCCCTGGATGTTTTCTGTAGTTTAAGAGGGTGACCTCCTGAATATGCAATTGTATCCAGGGAGTAACTAGTAACTAATCCCCGAGGAGAACCTTATCAACATGTACTTTCTAAAGCAATTTTATTTTTAAAGGTTTCTGAAGGGTCAGAGAGAACTGAACAGTTTTAGAAGCTCAGATGTATCAAAACAGGAACTGAGAACAGTGTGGGGAAAAGGAGCACTGAACTTGGAGGAACATCAGAACCACATTATAGCTGTGCCCTCATAACCAAACACTTCATCTCTCTTAGCCTCCGGTTCCTGATTTATAGAACCAGTGCACTAATACCTGCTCTGCCTATCTTAGAGGCTTTGTAAGAATCAAAAGAAATAAGGTGAGGACACTATGAGCTCTCATGCGGCTGGTGTCCAAGCAGTCACTCCATCAGTGGGCGCCTCCCATGTTCTGTGTCCTGTAAGGTACACACAGAAATGAAAGACACATTCTGTCCCTTTAAGAAGAAAGAGACAGAGACAAGGAGAGAACAACCTATAATGAGACGTAACTAGGGCTGGCTGGGTGGCAGGAATAATCGTATGAGTTCAAAGGGATGAGCGCAGTTTGGGGCTAGTGTGGCCCAAGAAGAGCAAAAAGGGTTTTGACATAGATCTTGAAACCGGGTATTATTTTCACTGACACAGGGGGACAAGGAGGGGTTTCTGGCGCAAGAGGTGGTGTGAGCAAAGATATGGAGAAGGTAAACACAAGGCAGATGCAGTGGACGGTGGGCAAAGCTTTAAGAGTTTAGGGAGGGACGCTATACAAGATGAGGTTGGGACTAAATTGTCACAAGACTTTTATAAAAGCTGAATGGTCTAGTTAGTCTCAATTTTAGTCCAGAATCAATCAAGGTTATTGACTTAAATAAGATTAACAACAATAATATTTCATGTGTCAACATGGCGCTAAACATTTTCAAGGTATTTTTAAATGCACTGCCTCGTGTTTTTTGTTTTGTTTTGTTTTTTTGTTTTGGTTTTTTGTTTTTGCTTTCAGCAATTCTGTAAGACAGAGATGGCAAGGGTGAGCGAGCTCACTTGACACAGGGGAAATGGAGGCTCAGAGAGGCCATGTGGTTGCTCCAAAGTGGCATATGACGGGGATCGTGTCACTAATGGTCTGTTTTTCTAAGTGAAAGGCACTGTAGGAAGATGAATCTGCAGGATAAACCAGAGAGAGAAAATAAGAGAGACCAGGTAGGAAGCCTCCCACCGCATTGTCCGGATGTAAGACTTCAATCGTCTGTGTTGGTCCCGCGGCACACGGAATGGCTATCGAGAGGCGTGCTCAAGGAAGCATTCACAAGCCTCGGTGATTGACTGGCTCTGGGAAGTGAGAGGCAGAGGATCGAAGATGAGTCCATGGGAAGTGACACACTCAATAATTCTAACTTTAACCTCTGATGAAGTTGATGGAAGGGTTATTAAAAATAAAGAGCAGTTCAAGATTCAAGACTGACTAACTAGCTGAACACTAGCCTTACCGACATTCATTCTTTACCCTCATCCTGACAGGCCGCTGGCCATTCCTTTTTTTCACTTTTCTGTTTTAGCCCTGATCGCATTAGGTATAGAGAGGTGGATGTGTGAGCTGCTGCCTGGTAAAAGTTAACCAGACATTGACTGAATGAATGAATGAGAGAGTGAATGATGAATGAGTGACCTTAGAATTTTCTTCCTAAAAATCAGGTCAAGTCACATAATATTCTCTTGAAAAGTCTTCAGTGGCGTCCCCTTTGTCTATAAAATAAAGTCGCCATTCCTTGGGGCAGCATCAGAGTGTTCCCCAGCCCAGCCCTATGGCACCTGCCCCAGCGTTTCCCCACCACCTCTACTCTGGTCCCTGTACTCCCCTCCAGTCCGAAACACAAAACTGCAGTTCTGTGTCTCTGTGCTTTTACTTACAGTTCTTTGACCTAAATGCCAATTAAACTCTATTTGTTTATTAAAATTCAGCTCAAGTGCTGCTTCCTCCGTGGCACCTCCCGCTGTGCCTCATCAGGACAGTTCTCCCCAGTGCTGCCCTGCCCCTTCCATGTTCAGGTCTAGTTCAGGTTTGCCTCCACAGAGCCTGGCAGAGGGTGGCACCTCGTAAGGTTTCATGTTGGGGGGAAATAAAGAAAAACGGCAGGAGAGCTGCTTAGGAAAGAAGGGAATGAGCTTAATTTTCATGTTCTCTTCTAAAATGTACCTCTTTTCTACAAATTTCTCTCAGCGGAAACGAAAATTCATTTAAACATTGCATACTTAAACAAAGAAACTGCTTCCCTCTCTCTGCCTGCTAAGATGCAGGGTAGTTTTTAGTTAATACCCAGGATTTTTGTGTGTGTTTTAATTCCTTACTCAGCGGAAAAAGCCCAATCAAACAAAAGGAAGAAGCCAACATCTTTTGGATTGACAGATATCAAGGGACACTACCATCTAATTTCCTTGTTGATTAATTTGAAGGTAATTTCCTGGTGACCCAGGCTTCCAAAAATGTATTTTAAGTGGCATGTTGGTAAAAGAAAATTAATTTCTCTGCGTTAAACTTGCCAGCTTTTGAATTAATTGCATGAGCATAACAATCAATTAATAAATGTTAAGCAAACAAGGGAAAATCGGTCAATTAAAAATGACAAAATTGATTCCAAGGGTAGATAAACCAAAAGACTGTCATAATGCTCACTTCTCAGTTCGGATATCCTGCCTCCGCCCGACCGCCCTCCCTCTTTCTGCACAGCATTCAAATTGCTGAAGCCTTATTATAATTTCTTATAAATAAATTACCAGCTAAGCCTTCTTCGCTGCTTTAGCGGGATTAAGGAAATCAAACATAAACAGCAGTCCTCTAGCAGCTACTAGGAGAAGGTCATTGCTTTGTGGACGTGTGCGCAAGTGATTTTGAAAGGGAAGCCTTTGCAGAGTGGGCCCACGTTGGCTAAGTGTTTGCCAGTGCTCTGCCAGAGGAACCTCTACAGGCCGCCTTCCTGCCTCCTGATCATAAACTTGGATCCTCCCTTCCAGAGACAAGGTGCAGTGGGTGTGGCAATGGCTAGGCATAGAGCTTACCTTCCCAGAACATTCAACTAGAACCTTCTTAAACACAGTGCTGTCTATACTTTCATCCCGGGGGCTGGGTGTGACCCGGGATTCGCGGATGTAGCCTCCTGGCCTGGATTGCGGAGAGAGAGAAGGAAATGCTGTCTGATGGAAGTGTATGAAGAACAGAATTTGTCCTGGGAAAATCTCTGCAAGTTGCATAGGCTTCACGATGTGGGTCGTTATTACTGTTGCTTATCTGCCTGCTATGCTGGCCGTTAGTCCTAACTCAACAGTGTGTTTTACCAGAAAATAACCCCATTGTCCTCTCAGACATGGACTAAAAAAATTCAGGGACTGGAGCACACACATCACTAATTTCCCCATTTAACCAATGGCATTTGCCATGGCATATGGGTAAGATTTCTGAAACTATATGTTAGCAGGTAGAAGATTTCTGAATAGAGTATGAAAAAGAAGTATATTTAAACTTCTACGTCCTACTGACCCTTTACCTGGATGTGGACAATTTTTCAATCTTAATGTAATCAAAACAAAAACCACTTCTCAACACCTTTTGCCATCCACCAGCCCTTAGCACCTCAGTAAGTGTCAGCACCCCCACCCCGGGGCTCTGGCCAACAGCTTAGAGACCACTCGCCACCTCAGACCCCACATTTGATACATCGGCAAACTCTACCAGCTCTACCTCAAAGTGTATCCACAACTCAGCTGCCTCCCACCATTTCCTCCTGGGCTACCACTGTCTCCCTGACCTGGCCTCGCAGGAGTCTCTTAGTTGGCATTCCTGCTTCCACTCAGGCCCCCCGAGCAGCACCTTACAGCAGCAAGAACTACTTATCAGACTCATCTCTCCATTTCTGTCGGTCCTTTTCATCACTATATCCCCAGAGCCTGGCAACAGAGGGTGCCCTCCAAAAAATGTACATACACTCTGAATAATTATTAAAATACATTTCATTTTTAAAATGTAATAGAAATCAGCTGTTAAAGAGTCTATACATTTTGAGGGGACACCCTGTATATTAATCTCATAATACTTGTCAAATGAATCTCATTCCAATGGGGTACACAAACTGCTGCAGGAGCATTTGAACATTTGGGAAGTATTATCTGACCAGGTAGAAAGCAGGACAGAGTAAGACACCTGCCTCTAAATGTGAGTAAGTCACACATCTGCCAGTTCACACACCTGCCAGTCTACTGCTCACCTCACCGTTCCTTTCAGAAGTGTCATGGAAAAGGAGATGTTATGGGGAAGGGGGGGAAAGTCTGCCCACACTGCCTAAGGCTTCTCATCCAGGAGTTATGTCTGCCCAACCAAAGTAGAAATAAAAAAGCCAGGTGCTGATGCCAGTTCACTTAAACAGTCGCAACTCTTACTTGGCAGTCATGATAGCACAAGTCACTCCAATAATCAAAAGAATCATTACTTGTTTTGCTAAAATCCCCTCCTCAAAATAGCACAAGACGTGATATTTCAGCACTAATGAGGTTGCGCCTGACGAAGTGTGATTTTAATTGTGACGGATTTGGAGAATCCACGGCAGTACTGCAGGAGAGCAGCGTGCTCTTCCCAGTTCCGGGAAAGTGCATTAATATCCCATGTCTTTGTTTTATTTAGTCTCTGCTGGCTGTGTGGAGAATCACCTAAGGTAATGGGAGAGCTAGTAGAGACGACATCAAATAGAGCTCTACACAGAAACTTTATTTTCTCCTCCTACACTTTGACTTTAGACTGCACAACAGAGGAATATTTGTCTTGAGTTGCTTACAAGCTACTGAATTCATTTGTTTTGCCACTGACGGTTCTGATCCCAACACAACCTTTCCACCACCTCCCATCCTTCAAAGGTGGAAAGTCACCATTTCAGTACCCTGGCTCCCTGCGCCTTTTCCCTGGCAGATGGCGGAAAGGAGTTTCTGCAAAATTTTACTTCCTCCTCAAGGCCGGTCAGGGTTGGGTGTGAGAGCTCCTGGCGGATGCACACACCTGTGCGATGTGGTGATTCCTTCATTAGAACCCTGTGCACTTCAAGGGCCGTATGCTTTGAAGCTTCTTTAAATGACATTAGGGGGAAATATCCTCAAGGCATTATTTTTAAAGGGGACTTCAAACAGTTACCCAAGAGGGGGTGGGGGGGAGTAGAGCACATTTGAACTCCAGGGGATTGCAGGAGAAATCTTCCTTAGCAAGACTGTGCAGAGGAGCAGTCTTTTCCATTTGAGGGGAAAGTAAGTGTTGGTCCCAACCAGGGATAAATTTGTGGATGGAGAAAGATGCAGAAAATCTCCCCAAATCCTTGAATCCTTAACATAAAATCCTTCCCAAAGAAGACAATGACTTGAGGAAGAAAATATTCTTTAAAAATAGTTTTCGCTCTTCTATGCAATGGAATAAAGATAATTGAATGGCCTCCCAGTATCTTGCAGAGTGCAAAAGTCTGCAAGTTCTTCCCATTCCCTGCCACATAGGAGACGCTTCTAAAATGATTTTCCTACTTGTATTACATGATTCAAACTCCTATTTTAAAGACCTGGGAAGCTAAGCTACAGGAGAGGTAAAGCTATTTATTTTGAGTTTCCCTGCAGAGGGTCTGCTTCAGAGGTCAAATCAAAGAGACACTTCTTCAAGTGTAAACCCTCCTTCTTTCTAGACAGATCCCAACCTGATCTCATTTAATGCATTATGTCTGCTTTCTTAGGCATTATAGTTGCAGTATTACATATCCAAAGGGCTCTTGAGAAATTCCCTCGAATTGATAATTCTAATTTCTTATGTATAACTACTCTATATTCACGCCGAGGACAGCTGCATTGTATGCTAAACCATGAAGCGCAGAAATTGGTCCCTTTGTATGTAGGTCTGTATTAAATTGAGATGCTCTCTTTCCCCCCGTTTGTTCCCACACTTGAGTTCCTGGTGTCAGTTTGTATTTGGCTTCTTGAGCATATTAAAGTTCCTCCAGCGCTTGTGATGTTCTTGCCAAGAGCACACTTGCAGCAATCTGCACTAGAACAGTCTTTGTGCCAATTACTTCAAAAAGTCTTCTTTACAAT
The DNA here is from genome assembly GCF_014108245.1 of Pipistrellus kuhlii. Classification (NCBI taxonomy): domain Eukaryota; kingdom Metazoa; phylum Chordata; class Mammalia; order Chiroptera; family Vespertilionidae; genus Pipistrellus; species Pipistrellus kuhlii. The sequence goes on from NW_023425404.1 coordinate 72,167,242, forward strand.
AAAAAGAGGGAGGGGATTTTTTTTCTCTCTCTCTTTTAGGGAACTTTCAGGTTACAGTGTGGTGGCTTCAATTTTAATTTCTTAGTCTTCCTGAAATGATGACTTACAGGCTCCGGATTGTGCATCTTTGGGTAGTTTCTCTCTCTCTCTCTCTCTCTCTCTCTCTCTCTCTCTCTCTCTCTCTCTCTCTCTCTCTCTCTCTCTCTTAAAAGCCTTTCTATAAAATGGAAGTCTGATAAAGACATAGGAGAAGCGGGGAGAGTCAGTGCGGAGGAAATTGCTGTCACTGCTGAGGCCACACCTCATCTAGTTAAACAGCTTTGGAAAGGAAACCGCTAGAAGCTTGTTAAAGAGTTTCCAAATGTGTGACTGTAAATGACTCCCTCTAATCATGGCTGAATCAACCAAATGCAGCAAACGAGCTGGTGACACGCACAAAAGTCATATGAGTGTTTTGAATTGCATATGCTGAGTGGATAATAATCCATGTCAGTGCCTTGGGGTCTTTGGAAGGTTAAAATCTTAAGTTTGATTGAGTCATTTATATAGAGAGATACAAACACATTTGGGAAAACAAAAGAGGGAAGTGAAAGGGAACACATGCTTACGTCCTCTGCAGAGCACTCCTGAACAGCAGAAAAGGGACTGGGCGAGGATGAGGAGACCTCCCTATTCTGCCCGTGTCTGCGGGCTCTGGCCCGTCACCACATCTGTACTGGGAGGGTCGCACGAGGTAGTCTGCAGGACCCTCCAGCTGTGCACGCGGTCTTTCTGGGATGCTGAGCACAAAGAGGTCTTGGAACAGGTGTGGATTAATTCACTCCATAAAATGTGAGACGTTTTGAGAGGCATGCCATTATTAGAAATTACTCTCATTAAGGATGAAATTTAGGATTGCATTAAGCAGCCTTATAAAACACTAGCTACATTTTAAGAAACATTTACGAAAATATCCTGTGCTAATCAATGCTAAACACGTAACATCCAGGCCCAGCAAAGAATGGAAACCGAGATAAGAGAGACGGAAGGTTACAGAGCTTAGGGCTTTGATGATGGGTCAGGGCTTCATGTTCAAATATCGGATTTAATAGACGCCACGCAAAGGAGAGGTCTCCCAGGCCGCACAGTTAGGCCCACTCACTTCCCCGATGAGGAAATCAATGCAGAGCAAGGAGGGCCTTGAAGTCCAACATGGAAAAACGTTGCCTGAGTGTGCCAGGAACACTGCGCAAGCCCGGCTTCGCGTCAGTTCCTTGTTTCATGCACAGTGTTGGGTCGAAAGGGCCTGGGTCGAGAGAACTCTGTGTCTGCCCTTACTGTAAGAGTCCCAGACACATCCTGCAGCCTCCTGGGAAGGAATCCTTTTTAGTTTTGATCTTTAAAGAAGTTTTATGTCTAAATATGGGGAGTAATGAGGCTTTAATTTTTTTCAAAACATCTATGATCCATCTGTTTGCTTTAATATTATCTATCAGAAATGTGATTGCTGGTATTTGTGTGTTTCCCCTTTAAGGGGATGGCTGCTTTAAAAAATCCTTCAGCTCTTGAGACAGCAGAGTTGTCCTTCTACAAGGACCAAGGTTTTTCCCAGCTACGTGGATAATTGTCTTTAACGCATCCTCTGCAACTCAGGAGGAGGGGGTAGCCGACTCCCACACCCAGGAGATGTTCCTCTAGGTTTCCTTTGTTATCAACATGCAATCATCCACTCTCAGGTTGGGGCTGGGGAGGAAGGCTGCCTCGGTGTGTCTCGGGACCCTGAGCGCCCTCCGGAATGGCCGTGTTCATGTGAGAAGCCCTTCGTCTCTGGCACACAGCTGTCGTCGGGCGAGTGTTGCAGTTCCGAGAGTCTCTGTACAATTCTCACACACGCAAGAAATGAAAGCTCAGGAGTCTAGCAATATTAGTTGTTTAACTAAAGAAGATTTAAGTAAAACATACACTCGACAACTGTGTTAAGCAAGGATGAGGAATAGAAACTATTTGATTTGTATAGTATCTTTCCTGATGAGAGCTCATGGGTTCTGAAGAAAATATACGATACCCCGTAGTATTTCTGTGGGGTGAGATGGGAGTAGGGAGCCAGTTTCTATTCCTTACCTGGCACACAGGACTGGTTCTGAATTCTTTTTTCAATGGTGTCGGGAAATACAACTGTCATCTGTTAGGCTAAGAACTGCCTCTTTACCCTCAAGACAGTAACCCCAAACCACAAGGGGCGTCTAGGACCCTGAGGGCACTCCCCTACCCAATGAGTGATAGAGGGATGAAAAGTTGCCCTCCACGGAGGTACAGTGGTCTCTGTCCTTCTCTAGGAGATTTTAATAAAGTAACAGAATCAAGCGAAATTGGATCAAATGTATATAGTTCAGCCTTCTTGCTTTGCCCCCTCACAATTTTTCAAGGGGTTTCTACCTGTTATATTAAATGATATTTGAGGTGTTCCACTCTATGAGAAAATGTGGCTTACATCTTTGCCATACATTTACATAATCTCATTAAGGAAATCTCTCCAGTTTAAACTATCCCAATAAAAAAAAAAATCTTATCTTTGGTAGAAGAAAGATTTTCCCCAAAGGGAACAGGAAACAAATATGGAGTCCAGACACATTTTGAGAAGCTAAGGCTATAATTGTGGTTCTATTTTTTTATGTTCTGTATTTGAAGTGTGGTAACAGAGATGGATGAGAAGTAATTGTTATGTTTGGAGGATACAGTCGTGTCAGAATAGAATGCTGTAGCTAATGTATTTTAAATGCGGTTTTTAAAAATAATTTTTTATTTGTTGCCTTAGAAAGTGTTTCTATATTGAAAAAAAAAACAAACACCAAAATAAGAAAAACAGGGTGATAAATTACCGGCAATCTCTCAGCTCCTCACTGGAGCCATTAAATTAAGGGTTAACCTCCCAGGATTCCCCTGAATTAATCAGGAGCTAAGCCAGAGGCTGGCGGGGCTGGGGGAGGGGATTGGCGGAGCTCGACCTCCCCCAAGAGGCTTGCAGCACCGCTGTGCAGCCGCTGTGGCATGGCCACCGAGAGAAAGCAGACCATGACACAAATAAAGGAGCTGACAGGGCTCCCGGGCGGCCCCCGTGGGTGGCCCTGAGCACAGAAAGCAGGGCCTGGTCCCACATCAGCCCAGGGTTCCGGCTTACTGCCCGAGCTTCCATCCCAAAGAATGGAGACAATGGCTAGTGCTCTATGGAGGAGGGATTCTTTCAGCCCAGAGTGAAATGCAAATGTATGTTCATCTTTCTTTGCTCCTTTAGGAGGCAGTTTGGGCTGTATGTGTAGGTTGTCTTTATCTATTTCTTCATCTCTCTAAAGGGGAAGCTGCAGGTGGATGGCTGTATGGCCAGGCCCTGAGGCAAACTTCAAGGATGGCCCTGTGTTGGCATCCAAAGCACTTGCAATGGTGAAATGCAGATTCCCAGGTCTCTGCCTTGATGTAAATAATGAGCAATTGGGGGAGGGGTCCACTTTACCAATACGCTCCCCAGGTGAGTCTTGTGCACTTTCAAATTTAAGAACCACTCACCTTAGAGTTGTTTTTGTTTAAAATACATCCTTAACATCAGCCTTAAGTGCTATAAGCTCGCCTAGTAAAGAACACAACATGTTTTCCTTCAGGCACCAGGCCCATTTAGTAGTTTATGGACTGGACAGAGCGGGTAGACTTCACCTACAAGAGGAGAAACGCCCAAATGCATGCGTGGGCGTGGGCCTGTTTTCCGTCAGGACCTTAGTGTCTCAGTAAAGAGATCAGCCCTGGCTTCCTCCCTTCCTCTGCTGTCCGCAGATGCCCTCCCCTGCAGCCTCAGGTTATCTGTTTCCTGGAGTGCTCACTGAGTCTTTCGGGAATCACGCCAAGCATTCAAACCAAATGGAAGGTCACAGGTCCCTGGGAATTAAGGAAGTATGGTCCTTTTACCCAGAAGGACTGGCTTCTACCAGGATTCCTTCTTAACTTTGGCCAGGACGCCTCCCAGCACCCAGCCGTCTCCACTGGCAGAGCTGGCCTCACACTGAGCCCCCTGAGACCCTGACAGCCTCTCCTTTCTGGTTATTGCTGGTCTTCTATCCCCAACCCAGTGCAATACTGAAGGTCCCTGACCTGAGGACATGCTCAGGGGCAAACTCCTAGGAAGACTGCCACCACCCACACGGTCCCGAGCTGGTAACCACCTCAGAGATTTAGTCACACACTCCCTGCCAAGCCCCTTCTCCCCCCAGTCTCACCTCCCCCACATCTCACCTCTGCTTTTAGAAATAACTTTCCCTCTTTGGTCATTTTCTAATCCCCTGCTGCCAAAGTCCCAATGTGAATTATGACAAAGTCCCCTAGAGTGGAGTTAGTCTCCAGAAATAGAACCTGACATTCCAGAAAGGAGAGGGAGAGGTATTCTTGTGCATATTGCTTGCCTCTGTGGACAAGTACTTGGTCTCAGGTCTCTGTCCCCCCCCCCCCCCCCCCGACCTTGTGCCAAGACCTAGGAGGCAGGAGGCAGACAGACAGGGACAGAGAGACCTGTTAGGGCAGATTCTCCAACCTATGAACCAATATGATCTAAATCTCGGAAAGCCCAATCCCTAAAAAATTTGCATGAAGGAATTTGCATGGGGCTGATCTTCTCGGGCTGGTTCAGATTAAGTTGTTACTCTATAGGCTAGATGTCGGAGCTTAGAAGACCTTGATAAGCCTTTATCTGTCAGCAGGTTATGGGCCACCTCACAGCCCCCATCGCTTAGAAATAATTAGCTGGCTCTCCCTTCGGAGCCAGCTACTTGATGATCTGTATGCTAAAACAGACTTCTACTGGGGAATGAAAGGAAAAAGAGAAGAGTGCCAGAAGGAAACTAAGGTTTTTAAGGTAAATTTAGATTCCCTTAAAGGACAAGTGAAAAATCTCTGAAGATGCTCTAAACCCAGGGAATCCATCGTTCTTTCGTGCCTGCAGCATTTTTGTGCCCCTATTTGCTTAGCCCTATTCTCTCCTTTACATTATATGTGGAAAATAATGCACATAATACTTAGCACTTCCTTTTGATAAAGAAAACGTTTCATATTACTGAGATTTTTCCCCCCTAAAAGATGGAGGATAGCTTCCAGATGCATTTTTTTTTTTCTTACATGGACTTCCCTTCTTTAAGTATCGACTGAGGGGAGGCTTTATCAAGGTCTTTGCTCAGGAGGAGATATTAGTGGAGCACATCTAAGCGTTTGTCACTAACAGATGACTGAAAGGAGCATGTGGCAGGAAGAGAAATATACATTTGTCCAAGCAAGGTAGCTTGTTAACACTCCCCCACTCAACTTAAATTCTGAGGATAAGGACTTACAGTCTCACGCAAATCAGCTTGTAGCAGAGAAGAAAAATAAGAGTCCGACAATGATGTCTTCAATGTAAGACTGATGCATAATGTTAATTTGGAGGTTTTTGTTAAAAAAAAAAAAAAAAAAAAAAAAAAAAAAAAAAAAAAAAAAAAAAACACGGTGGAATTTCAGCTCAGAAATCCTGTGCATTCTGCTTCCCTGGGGCTGGCATCTGGACAGTGCTGTGTGAGGGGTTCTGGAAAATATGGGCTTTCCCATTTTTGTACAGCTCTTTATGATAAAGCAAGAACAATGAAAGGAAGCTCGGCGAGGATTGAGTTCTAATACAGCATTGAGCTCAGGGGTGAAGACTCCCTCAGTTCAGAAATCGATTCTGACGAATGTGTGTAGGTTAGATTTAAGACCAGACTAAGATGAACCTTTACAACACAGAGGCAGTTTTCACCCGGTATCGGCCCAAACAAAAGCATTGCTCCAACTCAGCGATGACCCAGAAAAATCCCATTGCTTGATTCTTGAAGTGTACTTTGCATGTATTAACTTGCAGCTGTACTCAAACTCCCAGTCCACCATGCCGTGAGGGCCGTCCTATTGAGCACTCGGCCATAGCATTCTCTAGAACTCAGGGAAGCCCTCGGTCTGATTGTCTGCTCCTTAGCCTCCTCTTTGTATCTGAGGAAACGCAGCCCCAGCCAAAGGCCTTGCCAAGGCGGCCGGAACCAGAACTTGAAAGCAAGTGTTTCTCAATTCCATGCTATTTCTGCTCCACACTGCTCCTTTCATTTTAAAGCTGCTCTGTTATTTGTATAGTGTTAATGGCTCTTCACAAAATATGTGTATCTGGGCTTATACATTTACATTCAAAATCATTTTCCATCCACTCACTTCATTTGGTAAGGAAGCCATCCCATCCTTTTGGATGTTACTACTGCGACAGGCAACAATTTGGCATTTCTATCAGAATGGAATTGGTGGAGAAAAGGGGACTTTAGAGCTTTGAGAAATGTTTATATTTTTGACAAACGTAATTATTATAGAGCAAGGGAACCTTAACTTAGAGGAAAACTTAAGTTGCCTTAAGCTTCAGGTACTTACAGTACAGTAGGGGGAAATGCCTTTAGTGTTCTCTTATCTGCTTTCTTTGTTAGTAATATCACTGAATTTCCTGGTTTTAACTATCACCTCAAAAAAAAAAAAAAAAAAAAGGAATCCAAATTGTACCTTCAACTGGCATTTCTTAAGCATGCAGGTCCTTGTTCCAACTAGCCCCTGGACACGTTGTTTAGGCCCCCTCACCCCACTCCACCCAAATACTCAAGGTCCACAGGGAAATCTGTCTCCATACCTCTCATACCCGCACACTGGTAGTTCCTGTATTACAATTACCATTTAGCCTAGGGGTGTCGAACTCAATCAGAGAAGGGGCCAAAATCTAAAATCCAGCCTAAATCGAGGGCCGAATGGTTTACTGAACAGTCATAAACTGTCATTGTGATGGAAACGCAGTGGAGTGCAGTGATGACAGCGCAGTGCGGGCCACATTGCAAGGCCTGGCGGGACGGATTTGGCCCGCAGGCCTTGTGTTTGACACATGTCATTTAGCCTATCATTATCACCATCATCATCATCCTCCTCCCCCTTATTCTATGAGGCAGGCTCAAAATCATGGTGCCAGCTCTCCTCAGCAGCTCCCATTGCCAATCTCTACTGCTTTACCTGTATCTGACATTTTGGCCCATCCCTGTCTCGTCCCCTGTTGTCACTTATTGCTCCTGTGCCAATAGGTTCCCTTTTATATTCGTTTGTTCTCGCTCTTCTCTCAATCTAAAAAGCCCTTCCACCATTCCATGACCATATCTTATGGCAACAATGTACTCAAATGCCACTTTCACGTGTCCTTCCTGATCCATTCAGTTAAAAGTATTTCTAGCTACCCTGAATTTCCAAAGACCTTATCCTTTACCTTTCTTATGAAGCACAGTTGTTACTTAATAAAAGTAGTACTTGTTGAGCATATACTGTGTGTCAGTGTATTTTTAATACACACACATACATACATAAGCACTTTATATACATTTTCACTTAATCCCCTGAGCAGCCCTATAAGACCCAGAGGTCCCTGTTTAATTGGTTTTAGGTACAGCTTGAACATGGGGACTTTTAAGACTCCCTGGTATTCCACTGTGTGGCAGACTGAGAACCAGTGGTAACTCCAAACCCATAAGCCACCTATTCTCCAGGAGGACGTATCACATTTGGAGCTTTCAAAACCAACGCTGGACTCCAGCCCAGTCCTAACAAACTGGAATCCCTGAGGGACAGAACCTGGGAATCCACGTGTTAGCAAAGCTTCACAGGTGATTCTGCCACATAACCAGGATGGAAAACTAGTCTCTCACTCAGTCACTGTGTCATCTCCCAATGTCACTGGACTACAGGTGATTACATATGTCTACTCCCACTTTGTTGTCCATCAACTCTGAGGAAATGTTCATATTTGATTCATCTTGATCTACTTTCTGGCACATAGCAAGGTCCCTTGTACATAATAGGTTTTAGAAACTTAAAAGTAAAATAAAAGGCCCTTTGCTGATCTTATTAAGAAAACAACGAACACCTTTACGGAATACGTATCCTCTTCATGGGACTAGGTTCTAATCTCTACTACGCCAGCCTGGAAGCAAGTCATCGCAGTGCTCTGCGGTGTGAGCCCGGGCTGGAACCCGGACTCCCCTCTGCATCTCCTGCCTTAAAGCAACTGCCAAGTGAAACAACAATCAACGTGTTTGGATAGGTGCTGTTTCACATGTTCTACAGTTTCAACATAACCTGGTTATTTGAACATAACTCGTCACATGGGGGGAGGGGGGGCGGGCGGAAACTGTTGGCATCACAAGATGGATTTGGAAAAACATATCAATTTAAAACCAAAAAGTTAATTATGTGACCCAACATACTCCGCCCCACCCTCCCGCACCCCAGACGCACATATGAACAAACACACCCTCTGATTGTTCTTTGACATTTCTTGACAACTGTTTAATTACTACATTAGTAAGTTTCTTAGCTTTCTTTTTCTTCTCAGTTCGTGCTGTTTCTCAGACTTTTCAAGTCACCTGAGCTTCTGGTTATTTAAAGGTTTATATACAGATTACCGAAGGCAGTAGATTGTCATAATGTTCCAATCAATATGAATATGCACAAAAAAATGTATACAGGGATAAATTGGAAATGACACACAAGACATACAAACCTGGATTTAGGCTCTTTTTTTGCCATTTCCAAGTCAGGCAACTCTACACGGAGAATGAACTTTCCAGAATCTCTTTTCTCACCTAAAAAAAAAAAATGGAAGTGAAAAGGACCTAAAATAGACCCTCCAAAATTTTCTTCCAAACATTATTATTTTAGAGGGTCATAAACTTTCATAATTCATTACCAGGCTTTTGGTCAAGATTAAATTAATAATCTTGCTTCTTATCCTTATTATCCAGGTGATATTTTTAAAGGCCAACAGAATCATAGTGAAATTTGCAGACTTCTTTACAATTTAGAGAGTGTTGCCCTCCATTATCTCCTTTTGTTTTTATAACATAACTGCAGAATAGTGATTATGCCCATTTCACAGAAGATGAAACTGAGATGCAGAGAGTTGACTCGCCCAGGGTAATGAAATGAGCAAATGGCAAATCTAGACCCCACCGGACCCAACTGTGATCCTCAGCGACACCTCGGCGGCCACCGGCAAAGCTGGAGATGGAGGCCCGGGAGATCTGACATGCAGGCAGCTCAGCCCAGTAGCCTGTCTGTCTCCCCAAAATGTGTTCTAGCCCAGACACCTATAAATCTCTTTCCAATAGAACACCAAGCGGGGATTTACTTAGCATACCATTTCTGAGGGTGTGATTTCCTGAGCATTTATAGATCTGTGTTTTTCCAAGAAGCTGAGTGTTCCTGATAGGGCAAGACAGATAATGATAAATGAGCACCTACTTACGCCTGGCTGGGAGGAGGACCAGGAACTGTTGACACCCCTCCTGTGAAGTTAATCAGATTCTTTTAGCTATTTCTTTATTAGCTAATGAGGACTTGCCAAAAAAAAATGTGTCTGTGATGATGTGTTAGCATCTTTGCCTCTGGGTACATTTTCAAGTATTCATAAAGTAGCTCATCCGACCAAAGCTTAAAGCAAAGGTGCATTAAATATGAATTTAGTTAACTTCAAATGTGGGTGATCGAAAAACTGCTCCTGAAAAAACCTAAATAATCCTCTTCATTGGCGTTTCCAGATGGGCGGCTCTGGGCGCCACGTGGAGGGGGACGGGGAAGAGGGGGGATGCAGAGCAGCCAGGACTCGCAGGGCAGCCGGCGGCTTGGATCCTGGTCCTGACTGACAGCAGTGTGGCTGGCTTCGGGAAACTGAATAACTTAAGGGAAACAAAAACAAAATGAGAAAGGAATTACCAGTCAAGCCCCTGGGAAGGAGAGCAGCCGCTAGGTCTTAGTGCTCCTGGGAGTCCAGAAACCGCTTCCCACCTCGGTTCCTTATGGCCATGGTTGGCAAACTGCAGCTCGTGAGCCACGTGTGGCTCTTCCGCAAAATACCACGTCTTGGGTGAGTCTATTTTGAAGAAGTGGCATTAGAAGAAGTTTAAGTTTAAAAAAATTGGCTCTCAAAAGAAATTTCAATCATTCCACTGTTGATATTTGGCACTGTTGAATAAGAGTTTGCCAACCACTGCCTTATGGCAAAGAGGGAAAAGGAATATCTCTAAAGGGATGCACTTGGAAAGGCAAACCACCTGTGAAGCTTGGTTCGCCACTGCCCTGAGTTCCGGGTCCAGTGCATCGCAGCGATGGCCTCCACGCCCTGGCTCTAGAAGACCACGCTGCACACTGCAGCAAAGTCCTGGGGACACAGCTAGAACACACACACACACACACACACACACACACACACACACACAGCTTCCATCATTCCAAAGCACAGCCACATAGATCCTTTCCACTTTCCATCCTTTCATGATTTTGATTCCCCAAAACATCATTTAATGAAGTTAACGTTTTGGCTCTTCTACATACAGCTGAGAAGCAAAGGAACTTTTTCAAGAGATGCCTTTCGTTTGGTTCTAGTGGCCTGGGCTACCGAGTGCGTATTTGGGCTAACAAAGTGAAAATCATAGCCCGGTATTCTCCTTCCTGTTTCTGCATAAGTGACCAAAAGGAGCCCCCTAAATGGTGTGGGTCTCCCTCACCCTTCGTCAGGAGGAGGTCAAGAAATAAGGAAGGAAAGAAGGCCCAAATCTTCCCACCTTCAGCCTTATGGGCACGGCAGTACATCACAGTATTACTGCTTATTCAGTATCGCCTGCAGATTTCTGTGCTCAGAAAGGGTGCATTCATGTCATCCCCACCGACTCTTTTATTCATGGAGTCTTTGGCCTTTTGCAATATCAACTCCTTCATTTGAGCCACACTTCTGAAAGGGGTTGGCCATGTAATCCTACTCGGTGTGGATCTGGAGAGAAAGAGACATCATCCATGAACAAGGGCTGATGGTGCAAATGTTTCCTTCGCAGCTCAGTGCTCAACTTTCTGGTCATTTAGCTGGTTGAAGAACTTCCTCTAAATCTTAAAAAAAGTGCCTGAGAAGTAGCAACAGCATAGATAATAATAATGCTGCCTTGGGACACGCTCAGAGTATACTATTTCTCTATTGCCGCCTGCCTTGAGGACACGGAGGCTCTTCGACAGCCATTCTGATTGCAGAGGGTAAAAGCTACTATTGGCTGTGCCAGGTGTAATTTCACATTTCTCCAAAGAAGCACTGTTCCTCTTCCATCCCAGATGTGAATGTGACCGTGTCCTGTCCTCACTGCTCTGTTCCAGGTGATCCACATCACAGGCCGGCTCCGCCTGCGGGTGTCCCTGTCCCACGGGAGGACCATCCCCAGCCAGATCATGGGCCTCGTAGTCGTGGCGCACGCCCTGCCTCCGCCTACAATCAACGAAGTCAGAATCGACTGCCATATGTTCGTCACTCGAGTAAATATGGACCTCAATATCATTTACTGTGAAAATAGGTACTTGGTTTTTGTTTCCGTTTGCCCTGCTGTATGTTGCACATTGGTGAGGGTTGGTGTTGTCAGCAGGCTGCAGGGTTCTGCTTTCCCAGGGAGGCTCATTATCAATCCCGATCTTATTTTTAACGGATGCTTGGACTGATACCAAACATGTGTGTGTGTGTTTTAATTTAAAATGTACATTGCTGCCCTGATTTGCATTGGGGATAACAATGGGATGGATTGGGATACCTAGGCATCTATGTGCTATAATTAACACCCATTTTGCCCAAAGATCCAAGGAGAGAGCAAGACTGAGACATTACTGGGAAAATGATGCAGTACAGGGTGATCAGGAGTGATGCCTTCGCCAGACCCTCTTCCTGACTCCTGATGGTCAGTGTTCACGTGGGCAGGCATTAAGCATGTTGCCTTCGTCAGCTCAGGCTGAGGCTGCTACAACAAATCACCACAGACCGGTGGCCTAAACAACAGACAGGCATTTCTCACAGTTCTGGAGGCTGGGAAGTCCAAGGTCAAAGTGCAGGCTGGTGAGATTCCCGGGGAGAGCCCTCTTCCTGGCTTACCGAAGGCTGCCTTCTGCTGTCCTCACGCACAGAGACCGAGAGCTGAGGGCTCTCCTCTATGTAAGGACTCGCATTCCATCGCAGGGCTCTATCCCCATGAACTCTTCCAAACCTCATCCAAACCAAGGGTCCTGCCTCCTAATACCATCACATGGAGGGTAAGGGCTGTAATATAGGAATTTGGGGGAAGACACATTTAGTCCATAGTACATATACGGAACCAATGAGAATCAGAGCCCCCTAGAGGAAAAAAGGACCAAACACTTGATCCTGATATAGGTCATCATCAGACTGGTCTGGGCTCTCTACACATAGAGTAAATAAAATTTGTAATTTTCACTTTCATAAACTAAAAAATAAGATGACTCATTGTGTGAATGATGTGCCGGTCCTTCCTCAGGATTGAACTTTTATAAAAGGATTTCTTGGCCTTTGGTTAAAAGTTCACTTTTTCCATTAAGCACAAAGCGAGGGACACAGAAATGGGAAATGCCCCTTCAGACCTTTCACCTAGAAGTCAGAAGCCCTCGGACTAATTTAAAGAGAAGAGGTTGCTGGGATGAGGGGAGCAGGGAAAGGAGCAGTGCAGGGGCTGCTGAGGGAGCTGTGGTGATGCTGTCTCTCCCCAGCGCTATGAGAATACAGAGTCATTTTGGAGAAGAAGCTATTGTGGCTCAGTGTCATCAGCCATGGATACAGTACATGCTCACTGAGCCCTGTGAGTTCCTATGGAGGAAAAATGAAAAAGCAGAATGGCCCTAACCAGTTTGGCTCAGTGGATAGAGCGTCAGCCTAAGGACTGAAAGGTCCCAGGTTTGATTCCCGTCAAGGGCATGTACCTTGGTTGCGGGCACATCCCCAGTAAGGGGTGTGCAGGAGGCAGCTGATTGATGTTTCTCTCTCATCGGTGTTTCTAACTCTCTATCCTCTCTGTAAAAAAAAAAAAAAAAAAAAAAAAAAAAAAAAAATCAATAAATAAATTTAAAAAAAAGAAGAAGAAAGTAAAAAGCAGAATGGCCAAGTGGCTTGGTAATTGACCTCTTCATGGCCAAGCCAAGAGGCATTCAGTCCATCGGGAAGTGAAAGGTGCTGCAGCTGAGTTAGAAATGCCAACCATTTCCAGGCAGGATTGGATTCAGAGAAAAGAATTCACTAATGGGAAAGATAGCCCCCTGATTCTTAATGTTCAGTGGGGTAGAAGATATCATGAAATAGGCACTACCTATCTAATAACAGGGTAATATGCAAATTGGTCAGGATACCTTCACATAATGACTGATCAGCAGGTTGTGTGCACAGGTGTGGGCGGGGACTTGCAGTGTTTGGGATGAGGGCAGGGGAGGCAGGGTCCAGTGGAGGGTGGCCTGTACTCCCCACATGGTGGCAGCAGCTGTGAGCGCTCCCAATAGCCGCTGCCACTTGCCCGGGGCTGGCCTTGGAGCTCTGGCGAGCCACCAATGGCCACTGCCGCTGAGAGGGCCCAAGGCTCAGGCAATGAGGGCCAGACAATACTCAAGCAAGCTGCAGAGGCTGTGATGGCTGAGGCTCAGGCAACCTCACTGCCAGCAGTGGCAGCAACAGAGGCATGATGAGGGTGTTGCCTTCCCCTGATTGCAGGGTTGCCTCCACAGAGGAAGGCCAGAGGCAGCAGCAGTGAGGGGGTAATGGGGCTGTGTCTTCCCCTGATAGGCTAGTCACCTCCTGCAGCGGGAGGCTGTGGCCAGACTGTGGCCTAGGCCCGCTCCTGGTGGGTAGTGTACCTAAGCTGTCAGTAGGACATCCACTGACGACTCCTAGACTGTGAGAAAGGGCAGGCCAGGCTGTGAGATCCCTCCCTCCAGTACAAGAATTTCATGCACCGGGCCTCTAGTTATTTAATAAGTAACTCTAAATCTATTTTTTAAGTTTTTGGTGGCATTTAGTAAAAATTGTATCATCTTAACTGTATAGTTAGCTATATCTAAGGTATTCTGGAATGGTCATAGGAAATCAGGAAGGGTATTTAGCCAAATGATTGGCTAGAGTTGGCAAGTAATAATAAAGATGTCTAACACTGAACACTTACACACACTTGGCAATGTGCAGAACTCATTATAAGGAAATTGGGGACAAAAGTAGGTTTGTAGCTGTGAGTACATGAAACAGTTTATTCTTGTATTATTCTTTATTAATTATTGTATTATTTTCCATCTGAACAACTGTAAGCCTACTTTTTGCCCCACCCTGGCTGTGCCATCTAACTCAAGTTTCTAGACAGTTCTGTGAGGCAGGTCTTGCCATTGTCTCAATCCCCCTCAGGTGATTTCAGGTGAAAGAGAAAGGTAAGTGGCTTACCTGAGGCCAAGATTTAAATCCAAATCTGACAGACTCAAAAACCTCGCACTTAGCTCCAACCTGTGGGGCCCTCATGCATTCCCTGTCTCTTATTTTCCTCAGAAGTCAGGCGAGATGGTAAGGAATTGGTCATAATAACTGCCTAGGTCCATGGTCGGCAAACTGTGACTTATGAGCCACAAGCAGCTCTGTGGCCCTTGAGTGTGGCTCTTCCACAAAATACCACGGCCTGGGCAAGTCTATTTTGAAGAAGTGGCGTTAAAAGAAGTTTAAGTTTAAAAATTTGGGCTCTCAAAAGAAATTTCAATCATTGTGCTGTTGATATTTGGCTCTGTTGACTAGTGAGTTTGCCAACCACTGGCCTAGGTAGACCTTTCACACATGTGCACCCACAGAAAAACAGCCGCAGCCCATAGAGCTGTTTATCCTGGTTTAAAATGTACAATGCTGGAGACCCAGGAGGCAGAAAGTCGAAGGATGAACCACGGTATTTCTTCTTTGGAAATATAGGTCAGCTCCCTTGATTTAGATTATCAACACCAATTCCTAAAAACAAGGGGCAGGGGAGTGTCTTGTCTTATTTACCTAACATTTACCCAGTGATTGTCCTATCCCAAAACTAGCACTTAATTTTCATGAGATCACAGACTAATTCTTTTGACATGTTCCACGGAACCAAGTGCCTTATGGTGCCACTCTAGTCATTGAGATTACATTCTGTAACCACTTTAAGCTATTTTTTCTTCACATTTAAATAAAGTTTTCTACAACCCCTTATTAGCCAATACAATAAAGCATTATTTCCTGACTGAAGATGCTAGTAATTATTAAAAAGACTAATGTGGAGGTAATTGTGTATTTTACCTACAGGAGAAGCATACTGACAGCTGCCTTCTGCTATTGCATCTTGTATTCTGGTGCAAATGTGTGTTTGGTGCAATGCTATGTCCATTTCATTCATTCATCCCCTTACCAAGCTCTGAGCTATTTTACAGGTGAGGAAACTGAGGCTCAGAGTGCAAGGTGCCAGGGGGTTCTGGTTCTCATAGAGATCGTCAGACTGTTCTGGGGCTCCCACTACACAGAGTAAGAGGTCCCTGAACACTGAGCCGGTCACCGTCACCTCAGTCCCAGGCTCTGGTACCAAGAAGTGGTTCTATTGTTTGGGAGAATTTCATTCAAATAAAAAATAAACTAAAGAGATGTCTTCCCTAAAGAATGAAGTGGATTTTTCCCTGGGTTTGTTGTTTAATTAGGGGATTGCTAACTAGAAACTAAAGCCAATCCCTAACTCTGCAGACCACCCCCTTCACCCCCCAGCCCTGTTCCCCGGGGTTCCCCGGACAGCCTCCGGCAAAGCTGACATCTAATGCTTTCAGAGGAGCTGGCAAACTTCAGAAACACCAGTGAGGGCCTCTTAATGACATCCTTGTTCCCCTCATTTGCAGAAAGGAGGTGTAAAGAGTGCAGGGAAAGCAGCTAATGGTTTCAGGAAAACACCAACTAATCTGTTTTGTACCAGAAAACCGTGGAATCCTGAGGAAATACTCCTTTTTATCAACCCATTTAGTCTTACCTTGCCAAGAATTCTACGTTTGCCAACTAGGATTTATATTGCTAGACATTTAGACATTCACTCACTGTGTAGCATGTTTTAATTATACTCCATATTATTCTGTTTTTTGTTTTATTTCTTATTTCCCTGCCTCGGGAGTCAGAGTTAACTCCCCAGCAGTGATCTCATGAGTTTCTTAAACATGTCATTTCTAAAGACTCGCTTCGTATTTGAATACATTAGAAGTCACAGACCACAAAACAAGCAGGGACAAGAAAGGGAATGAAGTAAACAGAAGGCGTATTTTAGTTTGGACTGACCAGAATGAGCCTGCACTTGGGAAGGGAGGAGGATAATAAGCATTCTGACATGTCTGTGTAAACCAGGCAGCTTCTCCCAACGTGTTTTCCAATTTTGTGCCCTTTTCCCGCGCTCCTGCCCAAGGACACTGACGTCTGGACAATCAAATGGCACCGGCTCACACACATGCAGTGCTGCGCACAAGGCTGGCAGAGCCGCTGACACGGTTTAAAGTTTCCGTGTGGACGCCACCAAAAAGTGCCAGTTAAAAGGCCAGGAGTGAGAGCCGGGTTCCCAGATGACTAAGACTAAAAAAGATAACACCCCCAGGCATCTGTGTGTCTCCGCATTCAAATTCCATCCCTTGAAATGCCAATTTGGACTTTGTGCCAAGAAGCAGCTGAAGCCCTTTTTCATGGAAATACCCAATAGAAGGCCAATCTGTTAAAATGAAAGATATCTCTAATCATTTGGTATAAACATAACATGTTTCAAATTTACTAAGTAACCTTGAACTATCTTGGCCTCTAATGAGAATCTTCCATTGTTCCTGATTCTCAATAATTCCATGGAATTATGTTGTCTAACTGTGTATTCTGATAAGAAGAAGAAGAAGAAGAAGAAGAAGAAGAAGAAGAAGAAGAAGAAGAAGAAGAAGAAGAAGAAGAAGAAGAAAAAGAAGAAGAAGAAGAAGAAGAAGAAGAAGAAGAAGAAGAAGAAGAAGAAGAAGAGGAGAAAGAACCTCTCTAATTATTTAAACACAATTGCTTGATCTAGCACATCTTCTAGTTTAGAAAAAGTCTGTTATTCGTTAAAGAAAATAACCTTATGTATAAAGGGTTTTCCCTCCAAAGGCTAAATGCTCGCAGGTACCCTGGGATAATGAAAATCGCCAGTAGGTTCATTTCTGAGACATCTGACAGTTTCTATATTTCTCCCCTTCTGAATCCCAGTCTGTTGTTCTTATTGCAGGATCAGCGATTACATGGATCTGACCCCGGTAGACATTGTGGGGAAGAGATGCTACCACTTCATCCACGCGGAGGACGTGGAAGGCATCCGGCACAGCCACCTGGACTGTAAGTACCTCTCGTGTGGGCATGGGCACAAGCTGGCGGGCTTGTCTCTGGTTCCTGTTTGGCTTCAGTGCGGGTTTCTTCCTGTGTACCTCCGAGAGGACTGTCAGCGTGCGGTGAGAAAAAGTGAGACATAAATCACTTCAACTTGTGTTGGAATGAGATTGAAAGTCGCACCTCGGGCCCAGAGAAATGGCTGGGTCTTTAGGCACTCACCTGGGATTTCATGGTCTCCTGTGCTTTCTCTCCCCTGAAGCAATGACAGAACCTTTGTCTTAAGTGCTTTCTTGACCCCTTCATTTTCTAGGGAGTGACTTTCCACTCTGAAATGTGTAGTGTCTGTTTCAAAATGTACAAGGGAGGAGACAAGGTCAAACAGGCCAGAGCCTATAAAATGCCCAGCGGACCAGCCACAGCGCCAGGGTGAGGGGAAGCCCGGGGAGCAGGGGCGGAGCACGTGGCCGGGCCAGCGCAGCCCTCAAAGGCAGGGTCTCCTTGGTGTGTTTCTGGAAAGAGGGTGATTCAGAGGAGCAGGAGGCTCCATCTCCCGAATTTCAGCCCTTTGAGTCCAGTTCCCTGCTCCTGACCTGCAGGCTGACCTCCAAGGCACCCTTTGTTGCGTTTAAGCAAAGCAGGACAGCAGTTCCCCGGCTGGGTCCATCTAGTGACCTGCACACCAGCATCCTCCTGGCGTTTTCCCTCATCAGAACCAGCTGGGCCGGGTACTGTGTGTGCGTGGGGTCTGCCCATCCCCCAGGCGACAGGCACTGACCGGGAGAGCTCTTGGGAAGGGACCGTCTCCTTCCAACCAGGGCCCTTTTAGTGGCCTTCCCATGTTCTCCTCCTAGAAGAGGAGGGCCTCCCAGCTTCCTTCCTGGAAGTTTAAAACCCTGAACGCTGCTTTTAAACACCCGCAAGGCACCACAGATGAGCTTGAAAGTGAAGCTTTTTGTAGTAAAAGCAGCCAGGTGGCCTTTGCACTTCCTTCTGCCTCCCTAGCCCCCTCCCCCCTTTCTCGCCACAGCAAGGACAGCAGTTGTTCACTCCTTTCAAACTCAGATCTTCAAAAGGATGATGGAGAGACAAAAGTCTAGCAAAGTCTCAGAGTGGGAGCGTCTCGTTCTGTGGTTTTAACCCTGAATTGGCAACAATGGCCTGGGACCAAGTTCAGTGTCAAGTTTTGTCGGTAGCTTGTCTCTGGGAAAAGCCTGCTCTCCAGCAGTCTGCACCAAGTGTGTGCCTAGGATAGCACACCAGGGACTGAGGGGACATGCTGTTGCTGTGGATGAATGGGGCGTGTGAATTGTAGAAGCAGAGGCTTTTCGGTTAATTGGAGGGAGGGAGGAGGAATGATGCTGTTTCCTGAAAGGAAACACCCAGGGTTTTTGTAGCTGGGGATTTAGAGAAAATGGAGAAAAAATCAGAATCTTTAGAGGAAGCTGAAGGTATGTAGGTATATTTTTACACCAATATAGGCCAGAGAGCCAGACTTTTAAAATGAATATTGTTTGTAGGACACTGTGGTAGGGAGAGAGTGGTGTTTTTTCCTTTGAGAATCTTAATTGAGGTCTAAATTCATAAACCTGACACTGACAAAAAAAAAAAAAGAACTTTGTCATCCTTGGTTATTATTTGGAAAACATCGTGCTTTCTCTCTGGGATTTGATTTACAGCTTGAAGAAACACAATTCCTCAAGTATAGTGGGCGAGGGCAGTTCATTCCTTCCCATAAAGCAAAGGTCTCCGACAAAATATATTTGATGCCATTCTTTCCGATCTACTTTTTCTCATTTTAAGTATCCAGAATAATTTGAAAGCGCTGAAAATAAACAACTCTGCCATTCACTATTGTGGTAGTCTCCTAATTTTTCTGGTATCTTGCCAGGTAATAAACAGAGACGGTATGCTTTCAAATTCCCTGATTTTTTTTTTCATTACTTGATATTGACATACTGGCTATTGCTTTATGATTTAGCCTACTAACAATGATTGAGTTCACTCTTTCAACTCGTACACATGACTTCTAATTTAAAATTCTTTTAATAACCTTAAACACATGAAAAACAAATAGAATGAGCTGATAATTCTGCACAGTAAAATACACTGCACATATTTAGCTATCATGCTGTGGAATAACTCCACAATGTCAAGTAGCACACAATTAGTAAAACTGTAGGGGGAGAAAAAGGAGTGTTTTGATCCTGAAGAATTTTGATCCTAATCAGATTGAAATTTCATCGCTCTTATAGAGCTTAATATCTTCAAACACACACACACACACACACACACACACACACACACACCAAACTAATGCCAATGTCAGGTTTTGCATTCTGTGACCAAAATAAAAATGCTAAAATATACAAATGCATCGTGCCTTGTACAATACACATTAGCATCATTATAAAGTAAGATTGAGTCTAAAATTGTGTGATGGAATGTCCCATGTTTACCTAATTCTCTAACTAAAGCCAGCCCAGTAACAAAATGACAGGGCATGTAATAAGTCTCGGTCTGGTCGTGTAAACATTGGGGAAAAAGGCAAAGAGCCAGCAAGCGTCTCCCTTGTCCACAGCCCTAGGCTGTTCCTGAAGATGCCTCCGCTGTGCCTTCTTGGCCGGAGAAGGTCATGATGACACTGAATCAGCTCAAGAATAAGACTGAATTCTAAAACAAAGGCATGGTTAAAAAATAAACCACATTAACTATTTAGCTTTTCTTCCTAGAGCTATTGGCACAATTCCTGGTGCTGCCCGTGAAAGACAGTTTTTAGCTGTCTGATGATATTTCTGATACTTTGATATCTGTCTTGTGCTCCAGTTTATGGATAAGATTTTGAAAAAAGACTCAGTAGACTTAAATAACTCAAAACGCTGTCTTTATCACATATCTCTTTTTTCCTGGCATAGGCAGCTGCAAATCCTTAGGTGCACTTGTCTCTAGAATAAGAAAAGTAAAAGGAAACCTCAGCTGCACCAGCATTTGACAACTCGGATAAATTGAACCAAGAACTTTGAACCATCTACTCTCCCATTAGGTTAGCAGGAGACGCCTGATAGTTCAGTGTGTTTCAACATAGAGAATCACGAAAAATCACATTATCTGTGCGTTAGTGAGTTAGTGAAATGATACTGGTATTCTGAAACCAAAGGAGTTTTAGGTCCTCTTTTTTTCACACTCCTAGGATTTTTTTCTTTTTTGTCACCTCACTGAAGTCATTGAGCCCATCTCATCAATTCTTTAGGCCAAACTGACCAAATCCACATGCCAAGGTTTGAATATTAAACCATTCAGATCACCAATTATTTGAGCATCTTTGCCTATCTCCCTCCAGCTCTCCCTTGCTAGGGAGATATTGACCACGAGATGACTAGTCCTGTCTAGTCTTGTCACCTGGAGTGGCACGTTCCAGTTACCCAGAGCATCAGTGTCACTGTTCCATGTGAACGGAGTAGCATAGCTATCTACTCCTCCACCTCTACCAGCAGCCTGGGAAATAGATGAGCACACCACAAATGCTAAACCAGACAAGAAGCTCTCCATGTACCTTCTAACCCAGCCTTTTGTCCACAGAAGATGTTGAATGTATCTTGACATGGCCCTGCGGTTCTCCCCTGGTCAAACCAACAACAACTCTCTAAAACCTGGAAAGAGTGGCCTGAAGGGAGACTTCCTCCAGGCCCAGGGCTCCGGAGCTGTGGGACTGGAGAGAAAAGAAGCCAGACACTATGGAGAGGAGGAAGCTCTCCCTCCCTGGGGCCCTGAGGGATGAGGAAACTGAGAGGGTTCTTTCCAAATGGGAGCAGGACTTCCAGCTTGTCTAAATGACCGTGTAGAGTTAAAAAGCATGGTCTGCCCAATATATTTGGAGGTGTTACAGCAGCCTAAGTATTTCTTTCTTAATTACTAAATTCTATACTTCCTAACAAAACTAATGCACAGCTACCTGGCATAATGCATTCCATGCTGTTTTGCATCAATAAACCCTACACTTTCCTCCTGAAGGCGTCTCATCACCAATGCAAGCCGACTGCTTAATGCAGGACTAATTAGTAATATTCCCTTCCAGTCTGCAGGCCCTCCATTGTAATTCCTTCCCAGCTCATTTTTTTCCACAACGCAGCATCCATCAAAGTAAGTGCCCTGCCTGCCTAGGAAACACAAGATGTCCTCCATGCATTTGTCATCTGCCACACAAACAAAGGGGGAATTTAATCGTTGATTTGGGTGTGCTGCCATTGCACTCAGTAGCGGAAGCTGGGGGTGAAGGGAGAAGGGAAGGGATCAAGTTTGATGTGTGGGCTACAGCCAGAGAGCACAGGAGACCCTCGTCCGTTTCCTGATCTTAGCCATTTTCAGGGACTTAGATGCAACCTAATCATTGTCTGGACTTCTTTCCCCAAAGCAAACGATGTTTCTGCTTCTCGCCATGTCTGACTTTTTTCAAAAGCCACTTTAGCCCATATTGTGTGTCTGTCCGCGATAGAGACTTGTCACACAGAGACAAAAGAAAGCCAGGTTTTCACACAGGAGTGAATTAGTATTATCATTTTATGTATTTTTGAGGGGTAGGGTCAGGGAGGAGTGGAAAATGCTGATTTGGGCTTTTCAAGTTCAAGGACAGGCACACTCAGAGAACACAGACTAGCATGGCTCTAACCACCCACAGGCCAGCCGTCCCTGCCGCAGTGCATTACAGAAACACAGACGGTCAGGCCTCTCCCAGGCTCCTGAATCTGGATCTGCGGTTAACAAGATCCCAGCTGACTCAATTCACGTTAAAGCTTAAGAAGTACTGACTATACTAGTATTTAAAAGGCATTGTTTTACATGGAGTAAAAGTAAATACACATCAACTAAGGATTTAAGGGCTTTATTTTAAATTTATTAGTAGTAGTAAAATATGAGTAGTGCATTGGCTCTCAGGATCTCTCGATCAGTGGTCGAGTATGTGATTATTTGCTAAAGTCTTTAAAAAGTTGTAAAAGTTTACATGTCAGTGGGCAAAGTTGAGTTCAAAAAGTAGTAATAGTCAACTCATCGTCAAAAGGCCTTCAGTTTTCTCTGCAGGTTAATAGTCTCCTATGTACTTGATTACATGTATGAATATTCCTGTTCCATTTTCCTGCTCAAGTTCATCTACCATTTCTGAGTACTTCCTATATGCAAAACTTGGTGGTACTGCTCTAAGGTTCCAAAAATAACCAATATATGGTCTCCACCTTCAAGGAGTTTGCACACTGATGGGAAAGGCGGCATGAAACAGCCCATTTTGAAAAGGGGGCATGACTATTGAGGTATATAAACAAAACACAGAAGCCCCAGAGGGAGGGGCAACTAGGGGAGGATGGAGAAGTCCCGCAGGAAGCATTTTTCCCGGGACCTTGAAAGAAGGTGGCAAGCAGCCCCGCTGGCAGAGATATCGGGGTGGGGGTGGGGGTAAGTGCACACCAGGCTTAGAAGGACATGAAGTTCAATCACACACAACGTTTTCTCCTTAATCTCAGAGAGTTAGCCAAAGCTTCGATTTGACTGATACATTCTAATACAATTCTAATGTGGATTCCTTGTGTTTTTTCTTAGCACTATTTTAATTAGTAGTTGCTTTAATTATTAAAAAAAGAAAGAAAAAAAAAGAACACATGATATTTGAGAGAAAATAACCCTAGCTCTTACAAATCATTATGGGGGGGGAGGAGGGGGAAGAGGGGAATACTTCTAAATCATCCATTTTAACCTAGAACAATTCCATTTCTACTTACAATAGCATCTTGTTCTTTACCTTCCATAAACTACATATTTTAAAAATACTTGCCTTAAAATAAACCCATTTAACGATATCCCTCATGTCTCCAAAAGACCTCAAATTTTTTTTTTACACAAATGAGTAGCATATGATTTAATTTGCGCATGTCTTTAGCATACAGTGTTGTTGTTTTCCGTAATGTAGGGTTGACTGAGGATCCGGTTATTGGAACCCATTTATGAACTTCCACATATGCCCTAGGATTTTCGGTGGGGCCTGTCAGCTAGAATTCATCTAGGTACAAATAACAGAAAACCCAAGTAAAATGACTTATACTTTCTCTGTAATTACCTTTCACTTCATGATCAAAAAACAGCTGGAGAACCACCAACCCTTAGTCCTTCACAGGCAATGCCCACAGTCAGGAAAGAGTCAGTCCTCATTTTATGTTCATTTTGGAAAGAAAAGAAAATATTCCCCTAGGTCCTCCAGGAGAGCCACCCCCTATGTCTCATTGTCCAGTGTTTCATCAAATGCCTAAACCTAAGCCACACACAGGCAGTGGTGGAATTAACATGACCGGTTTAAACAATCAAGGTCTATCCCCCGGGACTTGGGCGGAGACCATCAAACACAAAACCCTGGAGTAGAGCTGTCGCCAGAGGAAGTGACCGAATAGCTGTGCTGTGCGGGGAACAGTCAACAATCAGGACTCCGTGGGAGGGTAACATTTTCACAACAACAAAGGACGTGGGTTTCTGAAAATCTGCAGAACAAGTGAACAAATAGAATTTGTGTGGACCGCTTTAAATATCACTGATTTTATACAGAACACTAGTTTTTGAATGTCTATGCCTCTCCACTTTCATACTTCTTATTGAAGATGTTTAGTGGATTTAATGAAGTGACTGCATCCAAAACACAGGGTCCCTGAGAGGACATAAAACAAATCTGAGTGGAAGACCCACCTTCATCCCTTTTACCTTTTTGGAGTTCTCCCTACATTCCCATTTAACCACCCAGAGACTCCATCACCCTTCACTTCTAGGGGGAGGAGAAGAATTCAGCCAGGCCAGACACACACCTCCACACACACCCATGCTTCCCATCATGGTTGTCACTATTATAAATTTATTAGTGACAATAACTGACAAAAGTCTATCTTCCAGCCGAAACTGGTTTGGCTCAGTAGATAGAGCGTCGGCCTGCGGACTGAAGGGTCCCGGGTTCAATTCCGGTCAAGGGCATGTACCTTGGTTGTGGGCACATCCCTGGTGGGGGGTGTGCAGAAGGCAGCTGATTGATGTTTCTCTGTCATCGCTGTTTCTAACTCTCTATTTCCCTTCTTCTCTGTAAAAATCAATAAAATATATATATATATATATATATATATTTTTAAAGTCTATCTCCCATTCAAAGGCAAATAGAAGCAAAGACAAACAGAAAAAGAGTCTCACTGTCCAGGACTATCTCATATTCCAACCGTAAACCAACTACTGGCACAGGGAGTGGGATTTCTGTGAGTCATGGAGACTGCTATAGGAGGAGAGGCCCACAGCAGGTGCCTGGCACAGCGGAGACATTAAAAACAATATTCAGTGAAAGAGAATAAATCCACCATTTCCCTCATTTTTTAGCCATGATTCTTTCTTAATTCCATGTTGAAGAGTCACAGCTTTTCCCTTATATATTAAATCCCTGCCAATAAAAAGAAAGCGTGGGGCTAAACATCCTCTGACCTTAGCTGCTTTAGGTGGAGAAGGGCAGGAACGTGTGGTACTGAGCTCCCCGGTTGGACTGAAACAGCTTGAAAAAGTATCTGTGATCTCAGATGTCACTCACACCCGCAAGTACTTCAATCCTTCCTGTCCTAGGACACCTCACCATCGCTGTTTAAAAGCTTTGGCCTCCAAATCAGTCCATTATCACAAAGAAAAGGGGAATTTATTTTTAAAACTTAACAAATTGACATGTTCTAAATCAATGAAAAGTTTTCTGCATGATTCAATATTAACAGTTAATAAAAATCTATCAGTTGGCTGGGGTATAGGAAAAAACCTCTTCTGAGGTTATAAATCACACAGATAGCAACTCAAACAGGGCCTGTCATTAGCGTATTAGGGGGAAAATCCATAGATGATGCATATTGTTCACAGAACATCCGCAGGTCTCTGTCCTTAAACTCAGAACAAGTATCAAATATTATTAAATGTTACCAAATATTGCTCAGCATATAGATTTGCAAAAAACAAACACACACACACACAAAAAAAATAAAAACCTAAAAACCAATTTATGGATGTCTGCTATTTAAGACATCTAGCTCACTAATTGCAAAATCTTTAGGAAAGTCTGCCCAGCATCAAAGCCTTGGTTGATCCTATGAGCAATTCTAAATGAAAAACTGTCTCCACTGTGAGTAAATAAGCACTTAATGCAGTTTCTGGCTCTAATGCTGTTTCTCCTGTGGGTTTTGAAAATGACCTTCCTGAAAGCATCAAGGACTATAACTTTTTAGATAAAGAAACTTGTTCTTGTTTTAAGTCTGTGTCAGGTTCATTCCCCTATAAGCCCACAGTTTTCAAAAGCAGAGGAAAAAGTAATCCAGAATTTTTTTTTTTTAAATCCTGTTTCCAGAATGAAGTTGCCTGTCAGCCTGCCTTGGGCCTTAGGTGGAAAAGCAGAGATTAAAGAGTCAGTATTCTTTTTCATGTTTCATCTGCCAGTTTGTGAATGTAGAAAGAGAACCAGTGGCTATAGCTAAGCACCCAGCTGTGGTATTAAGTAGAAACACTCTCTCTCTCTCTCTCTCTCTCTCTCTCTCTCTCTCTCTCTCTCTCTCACACACACACACACACACACACACACACACACACACACTCCACATTAGTGAATTGAAGATAATTTCTGAGTTTCCAGCACAAAGCGTCCGCTCTCCGTTCTCCGCGGCCGTTGAAGGAGGTACCTCAGGAGGGTGAATGGCGCTGCAGATGCGTCCTCCTGTCACTAGGACGATAATGAAGCTCTTTGTTCAGCCTGTGAATGTGAGTGTGAAATCTCCGATGATCTCACCATTTCCTATTTATTCTATACTTACCTGAATACGCCAAGTATTGCCGCTTTTTAATGCATATGCAAGCCACTAAAACGTCCTTTTGTGAGACACTTTGCTAAAAGGCCGCTTTTGATGGGTGCTCTCTGTCTCCTCTTCACACCGAATTAGACTGTTTCCTTCTTTGTGAGGCACAAGTAACTCACTATTTAGAGTCTTTGGCTTTGATTTCGTAGGACAGCCCAACAGGAAGAGGCCATGTTCTCTTTTATTCTCCATATTTCTGAAGGCAAACTTGGACCCATTTGTTTTGATTTACGGACAGAATGATGTTCCTGCCATGAACACAGGCTTCCTTTATGTCCTTTCAGTCTTCAGTCTATCTTTGTGGACCGAGTTTCTCCCCCAAAAAAAAAACACAACTGAACCGCCTCTTGGTAAGAGCAGAGCCATGGCCATGGCCGTGTGCGTCAGCCAGAGAGGCCCTCAGGTTTGGGGGGACGGCAGCACATCTCTTGCATCTCCACCAGCAAGCCCAAACCCACTGACCCGGTGACATTTAAAAAAGATATTCAATAACTCTGAGCATCCAGTCTGTGGCTGGGGAATGGGGAGGGAGGGTGTATTTGATGTAAAAAGCCACATGTTCAGTCACGGGTTCGGTAACACTGGCTCTCTGCAGTTCTCTTTTGATTGAACCATATTGGCCACCCCCTTCACACGTGGAGGCGGATGGGTTCTGATGCCACCAGCCCGGCCAGTGAATGAGCAGCCTGGCGCAGCGCGGCCCGGAGGGGCTCCGGCTCCTGGTCTGTGCCGTGTCGTTCTCACAGTGGGGTCCCCTCTCTCCTCTGAAGAACACGGTTTGTAACTCAGGCATCGTTAGCTTGAAGGTGGGGTGGCACTGATGCCAGGTTCATGGCTTTCCTCAGAGTGATGACAGCCAAAGCAGTGGTTACAGCCTAGACTTCAGAGTAAAAAAAAGAGCAGGCTCTTGCCCTAACCGGTTTGGCTCAGTGGATAGAGCATCCGCCTATGGACTCAAGGGTCCCAGGTTCAATTCCAGTCAAGGGCATGTATAATACTTTGGTTGTGGGCACATCCCCAGTAGGAGGTGTGCAGGAAGCAGCTGATTGATGTTTCTAACTCTCTATCCCTCTCCCTTCCTCTCTGTAGAAAATCAATAAAATATATCTTAAAGGGGGGAAAAAGAGCAGGCTCTTGCGTAGTAGCAGAGACGTTCACAGTCATACCTGGGACCCTTTGAGATTGTAAGTGAACCTGGGAAAGAGGTCCTTGTCTTCCCTCTACCTTCATCTTTGCCCTATAAAAGCTAAGAAAAGACCATTTACATGTTTAGGGATCCTTTAAGAAAAACTAATTCCTTCAGCACAGCTTTAAAGACGTAATTTTACAGATGTGACGATGTGATGATGTGATTAACGAATTCAGTGAGAGACACACAGGCTGCGCTACCAAACAGTGTGGAAAGCAAAAGGTAGACTTTGACCTCGATCACAAAGAAGGTGCTAGGGAAGGGGTCCTACCTCATCATGACGTCAGGTTAAAGACAGGGCCTGCACATGCCTTCCCTCTCTCTCTCTCTCTCTATAGTTTGAGCACATTGCTACGAAATTACTCCCAGAATCTTTTCAAGGGACAATTAACCATATTTTAAGGACTTTAACAACAAATGACTTACATCATGCTTATTTCTGTTTTTCATCACAAAAAAAAAAAAATGAGATACACTGAAACACACATTCTCTCATTTTCTATCACAAGCTAAAACTCAAAAATAAAACAACAGCTACTGGATTAAAGAGAATGGAAAAAAAAATAAAGTTTTGTGTTTTTCAAATTACCTAAATTAAAATGTGTAATACAAACTGGCACTAAGGTGACTCTTCTCCTTGAGCTGCTTAAGACACCTGAGCTCAGGAAAGGCCCGCAGACCCTGCCTCTGGCCCAGCTGAAACGATCCAGCTGATCTGCCAATATCCTGGAGCCCCAAGAAAAATATTTTCCTTGTGTATTTTAAACGAAGCAAAATTCCACTGGAACCTCTTTTATGGGGCCTCTTGAAAAACAAAAGCAACTAGGCAACACTCTAGTCATCAGTGGATGCCACCGTGGCGCTAACTCGGGGCCTTATCCTACCTGTGTAGATTCCCACCAGCATGTGGGGTCTCATTCAGAAAATGCTAATCCTCAGGAAATAGTCGTGATCTGAGACCATGGTTAAATGGTGGCCTTTTAAGAATTCTGTTTGTCAGGCTGGTTTCAGGGAGGAGGGGGGGGGGGGGGTAGAGTAATGGATTAAGTCAAACTTTTCCTCAGCCGAGCGAGGGTGGGCTCCCAGATCTACTCTGTGGCACTCACCAGGGTATGTGAAAGGCCTCAACTAGCTCCTGGCACCCAAGGAACCCCTTGTCAATCCTCTCACAACCACCTCCTCACATCAACACTTACCGGGCCTGCCTCTCTGTCAGGAGGTCCGCGCCTTTGCTAGGTGGCCCTTTGCCTGGGTGATGAAGAAGGCTGTATTGAAGAAGGCTAATAAATGTGTATGTATCTTCTCAGGAGGCACAGATGCACGTAAGCACACCAGGAGTCGTACTGCCTTACCTCACAACGACACCGCCACCCTTCCAGAGCACAGTGGGGATCCCCCCGGGGAGGGAGACATTGTGTGTGTGGGCTTTGCATTTCAAATTTGAGATTTTTTCTTTCTTTGTCTCTAAGTAAGAGAAAGTATTAAAAAGAGGGACTGATCTTTATGTTGATTCTGTACATCCTAATTTGACTATAATTCCTTTTTCACTTTGACCCTTTCTATGCAAAGTATTCTGGGGATACTCATATAATTTTAAATTTGTCTGCTTTGGGTCAAAAATCCAAAATCCCAGCCACCTAAGTGGTCTACCACCTCAGTGTTTTCTTTATGTGCTTCAAAAAATAGACTTCTTAGACTCTCCGCCTTTGTTAAATAACTAGAACCATTCAAAATAATTCCTTGTTCCTGCCTAAACCGGTTTGGCTCAGTGGATAGAGCGTCGGCCTATGGACAGAAAGGTCCCAGGTTCGATTCCAGTCAAGGGCATGTACCTTGGTTGTGGGCACATCTCCAGTGAGGGGTGTGCAGGAGGCAGTTGATGGATGTTTCTAACTATCCCTCTCCTTCCCTCTTTGTGAAAAATCAATAAAATATATTTTAAAAAATAATAATAATTCCTTGTTCCAGTTACACAGCTGACAATTATACACCAATCCCTGATTGGGGGCTATCAACTTTCTCTGTGAAAATAGTGGGCAGAATTTCATAACCCATTATTCCTCTACGAACAGATAACCAGGTTGACAGGATCTGAATAAAGCACAGCTTGTTGCATGCAACAATAGTTTACAGAGAGCTGTGTGACGTAGTTAGTATTTTACTGCTCTCAGCTTCACCACACAGTCTTGTAGCCTGAAAAGCCATGCACACAGAATGGCAGAACATATATCCGCACACAAGAGGCCAGTACAATGCCCCCTGTGGAGCCTGGCCACCAGCAGGTGACAGTCCCGGACTTAAAAGCACCCTACGCTGTGGAATAGTTATGGAACAGAACTTGCTACTACCTGAAGCCCTCATCAAAGCCAGGCTTTCCCAAGCAACTGTTAAGATATATAATTATTTCAGCTTTACAACCATCCATTTAGTGTGTTGTGAGAAAAGGGAGGAATTGGAGAAAGGCATTGACACTTATATGTTTATGAGTATAATAGGTGGAGGTTTGGGTGTGTTTTTTTTATCACTTTCGGGGCCGGGAAGAGTGGCTCAGACATGTCAGCAAAGTGCTTCACCATCCTTAAACACTTAACCACAGCTCTTTTCCAAAGTGACTTCCCTTTACCCATCTACCCCCCCCCCCCCAAAAAAAGTACTTCATGGAACTATTGTATATGAAGCACTTATTAGCCGTAATTAAATGGACAATATGAATTTACTACGTCTTTAGGACTCTGGCTTGTTCTGGTTTAGAGCAAGATGATTAATGCAAATACATATTACTTGAGATAACCATTTAGCAGCTAATTTAGCCAAATTTATTACAGCAGTTAGAGCTTTTTCATTTTAGCAGACAGAGACAAGGACATGCCAAACGCGGGTGATGTGGACGAGTGCACACTGCCCTCTAGTGGCCAGCCAGCTGGCAGGCTGCTGGGGGGGGTGTGGAGTGGCTGCCATGCGTATCCAAGCAATAGCTGAGGATTTGCACGTTTCCAGCATCTTTTTAAACCATTCCGACCCCTAGCACTTTATTTCAGGGATGATTTAATGCATTTCCCCTCCTTTTACTAGCTCAGGAATACCCAGATACAAGTCAAATCAATTTCGACTTGGCAAGATTTTGGTTAAAGTATCATTTTTTAACATCTGCATTTTAAAGCTCTCTTTCCGTGGGTATTTAATGGCACCGTTTCACATTACTGATTGTTTTTACTTGTTCCTTCATTTCGGGCCATATTTCAGCGTCTGTGTGGAGCTGTCACTCTGGCTCCAGCCAAGTCAATTCTGTGCCTCCCTTAGGCCAGCGTTTCTCTCTGACTCGGTTGGGAAATTTATTTTGCTCCAACATTTGTCAAGTCTCACCAGAATTTCCCCTGACTGACCAATGTAAATTTAGCTTCTACATGGGCTGTAAATTCCGTTGCATGAGATCAAAAGGAACAGAGGCACAAGGACGCTGGTTGACACCGCCCGCTCGCACGGAGGTGGGCAGTCAAAGGAGGGGGGAAAGTATCTCCAGAGTGCCTTGAATACCCAGAATCTCAAAGAGGTCTACCTCGAAGCTATGAATAAATCTGTACACATTCGCCTTTGTTGCCATCCGATGGCGAACCCATTGACAATATCCACACTGCATTAGGGATTCTGTGAGCCAAAAAGATTTGTAGTCCTTTTATTCTTCCTTTCACTCCATGGCTGCCCAAAATGGAACAAAGTCTTGCTACACACGCGAGTAACCCTCCCTGGGGAGACGCTGCTCCACTGGATTGTTGATTTTATTTGTTCTGCTAATGGCATTCTGCATTAAGCACACAGGGAGCCACCCTGGCTCAGGGCGCTCCTCCCTTCTTCCTAAGCTGGAGGTTTTGCAGACATGACAGTCACCTCGTCCCAGTCCTAACACGCAGGGCCTTCTGCTTTGTTTTTCCCCCTCCAGTGCTGAATAAGGGCCAGTGTGTGACGAAGTACTACCGTTGGATGCAGAAGAATGGAGGCTATATCTGGATACAGTCTAGTGCCACCATCGCTATCAACGCCAAGAATGCGAATGAGAAGAACATCATCTGGGTGAATTATCTTCTTAGGTAGATTTTCCAATTCTTGTTTGCTTCTGTTTCAGTCACAAAACGGGCATCCCAATGGTTAGTCTCTGGCATGTTGTGTTATCTTTTGACAGTATCAGGTGTGCAATTATGTGGAAATGCTGCTTTTCTTTCCACAAGAGTCAGAGAAATGTGAAAAGATCAAAGCTGTGTTGGAAGGGACTTCCGGGGCAAATTCACAACACTGTCAATAGTTCTTGGTCTGTCAGCATTTGGAAAGCTCTGCAGAAGCTGCTTTGGTTTTCCCACAAATGCTCAGGCCGTAAAAAGAATATAGACGTTTGCCTAAAGCTGATGCCTTCAAAAGCACCCCCTTCTTCACATGTACTTACAGGCACTCACACACTCCAATCCTTGTGAAAATTAAGCAAGAGAGGATAAAATTAAGCAAGGTACATTATAGTTCTCCTGTACCCCATGCCTTTGAATCCCCCAGCGTATTGCATAGGATTGAAGTTTTGATAAGCAAAGTCACTTGCTTTGCTAGAATTAAGATAATCCTATATAATAAAAGGGTGATATGCAAATCAGCCAGACAGCAGAATGACCTGTCACTGACATGCACTGACCACCAGGGGGCAGACGCTCAGTGCAAGAGGATGTCCGACTACCCAGCTTAGCCTCCCCAGGGGGAGTAGGCCTACACTGTCAGTCCCACTGTGAGAGGGTGCAGGCCAGGCATAGCAAACCACCCCCCACGTGCACAAATTTCATGCACTGGGCCTTTAGTGTCAGTATAAAAATGAAGTCAGCCTTCTTTTGCCTAGTCTGTGACCTCAGGCAAGTTTTACCTTTATTAATGTGCCCTCAAATTGACATCCATGAATGTGGCCAGACTCAAAAGCTTCCTAAATTCTAGGATGCAGCACCATTTCTCAGTCCTTCCTCCTTTCTGCCTTTGGATTTAAACTAGCAAAAAACTAGCCAAGACCAAAGCCTGGGTGGTCTGCATTTGGGGGCAAGCTCTGTGGGAGGTTCTCACCAATCCTGCCATGGAGCTATCTGACCGTTCAGCCGGCTCCCTCCCACCGCTGTCAGTCCCGCCTCCGGCTTCCCTTGGCCTGCAGCCACCGAGCAGAGCCCACACATGAGCTGAGCAGGAAAACTTCGGATAGGTCTTATGAATGGAAGTTGTTGCCCTTTGGCTGATTATCTAGACAGGGAGTCCTTGAATCCCATTTTTCTTTGAGACAGCCAAATGGAGCTGAGACGCTGACAACCATGGCTCATCAGCACGCTGGCCCTTCAGAGTGTATTCATGCACGTTGGTGATGACTTGAAGGCATGAATGTGCTTGCTACCAATAGCATATCAATCAGACACTAATGATTATTGCTCTAGAGAGGGTTTTAATGTGCACCACTTAAAAGAGTCTTCATTTATCTACTTTTTTTCCCCTTTTTTGACCTCTTCTACTCTACATCAATTCTCTCTAAAGGTATGTGTATTTAATGTGGATTCCTCCAAGGCCTGAATTTCATGCAATTGTGTATTTATGGCATCAAGAAATCTCTTTATATAAAGGTTATGGAACAGTGGCAATATGTCGAGCAGAAGGTTATAAAAACTCAATGCCAATGAGGAAATAGAGTAAGATTCTATGTCATTGACAGTATTTTGCTTGGGGGTTAAAATGGAGTTGTGCTAAGGAGACCCATTATTATTAAGAACTAGACACAGGTAACAGGGACATCATAGGTAAGACGGCTGTTTCCCACAGTGATGTAACCTAGGGTACTGAAACAATCTATATGGTTGTTGCTCCCATTCAGGGAGATCTCTTCCTATTTGGATCTTCCTGGCCCACCATCATTCTCATGACGTCCTGCTCTGCCTCCAGACAGAGGGCATGAGAAGGGTTAAGGAGAGGTCAGTCCATGCAGCTCTGGGTGCACACTGTTAGTATAGCTGAGAACCACATGGACAAGCTCATGAGTGTTTGGTGATTCTAGTCCATCTAATAACATAGGGAGAGGAATAAATCAGATTGGGCACCAAAGACAAGTCTTCAGGCTCAAGAACCTCAATCTCAGACATGCTAGACCTGTTTCAGCTAACCTCTAAAGACTCGCCTTGAGTTCAATAACTAGAGACCATAAGTGTCAAATAACTTGTGAACCTCCATGCCATCTGGACCAAAGGAGACTAATATAGATGGGCTTTAGCAGGAAAAAACTCTGCCAAGTGCCAAGTCCTTGGTATCACTTCTATAGGCTAGAAATCTAGTAAGAAAAGAACTGGCCTTGGCGAACAGCAACTACTCAAGTTTGTTTTTCTTTCCTACCTTCTTGTCCTTTGTTCTTCCCTGAGCAATGTTGCCATGCTCCTTCTTCCTCCTCAGAATCTCTCCTGGGCTCCATCTAGGCTTGTTTTCTCTGTTCTGAGATGATTACTCCCCAGTCTTCCTCCCATTCCCTCACAATGCTTGGTAGAATTACAGACTCGGAATATTCCGAAACTGCATTAGTGCTAAGGCTTCCTTTCCACCATTAGTCTCATCTGATTACCTAAAGAAAGCACCACTGCTGAAGCTAATTCACACTACGGAGTATCCGTCTGATAATCCATCTTAGTGAATTAACCCTCCCAGAGACGTGAAATTTTAGTTACTGAACCAGTGACTCTTTAATACAGGAATTTCACTAGAAATTAGCAAATGATTTGGTAAACCTCTATGGCAGTGGTTCTCAACCTTTCTAATGCCACGACCCTTTAATACAGCTCCTCATATTGTGGTGAGCCCCCAACCATAAAATTATTTTGGTTGCTACTTCATAACTGTAATTTTGATACTGTTATGAATCGTAATGTAAATATCTGTGTTTTCCAATGGTCTTAGGCGACCTGCAGGTTGAGAACCGCTGCTGTAGAGCCAAAGACCATTGGAAAACACAGATATTTATATTACGATTCATAACAGTAGCAAAATTGCAGTTATGAAGTAGCAACCAAAATAATTTTATGGTTGGGGGTCACCACAACATGAGGACCTGTATTAAAGGGTGGCGACATTAGAAAGATTGAGAACCACTGCTCTTTTGCAAGCCTCTGGTTGGCTAAGCATTATGGAGGGTTAGCAGAGGCATCTTCCTTTTTGAGGCAAGAGACTTTCTTTGTGGCTTCTGGTTATAGTAGCCTGCACTGCTCACGCCTTGGGCCAGCCTTGGAGTGGCATTTTTAGAAGACAGCTAGCTCAAATTGACTGAATAGTCTCACTTTTCCAGAAAAGGCTTATTTCTGAATTTAAAATTGAACAAAAATTCAACATGTTTGTGCAAGTGAGGTTAGCTCCATTCTGCTTAGGGTCTCTTTCACACTGGGACCTCCCCACCGCAATCGAATTTCCAGCTAACAAGTTACAGGTGTACACCACATGCACAGATGAAAATGTGATTGTAATGGGTGTGTTGACAGTTCAGTAGCCGTAATCCACGCATCCCAGGGAGCACCTGTGCATCTGTCAGATCTTAGGCACTCAGGGCTCTGCCCCTCCCCCCCACACACACTGCCTTGGAGCCATCTGAATACCTGAGATGCTCCATCAAGGAGCCAAGACAAAGGTACCGAGGCATGGGCTCATGAGGAGCCCAGGAAAAGACAGGGCACCCCAGGGGCTATGGGAAGGAATTGCTGAGAATGCTTCTCCTCCTCTCTGCCCCCTCCCCCAGGTGTTATACTGTGAGGAATGTCAAGCAGCACAGTTCCTGGCCCCCAGTGGTACCTGATTATGTAAAAGCTTTTTAGTGGCTTTCGTGTAGTATTTGGGTATTCAATCATCATAGCAGGGTGCACCTGTGTCCCGCACAGGCATCCAAGCTTCAGTAAAATTGCCATGATGAACAGAGAAATTATTTCATGCTTAGTCGTTTACACGCTCTAAACTCCAAAAGTTTGGGGCAAGGAAATGGGAAGAGGATGGTGGAGAGCAAACTGTGCAGAGTGGGTGTGTGCACTCCTGACGAGTCCTCCCTCCCCTCCCCGCAGTAATCCCGAGTACAAGGACACCCCGATGGACATCGCACAGCTCCCCCACCTGCCGGAGAAGACTTCGGAGTCCTCGGAGACGTCGGACTCTGAGTCAGACTCTAAAGACACCTCAGGTATTACAGGTATTACTCCTTCTCCGTGTTCTGCAGTTATGGCGTGCCTTTCCGGGCGTGCGGGATGGGTCACGGCAGAGGGCCATCGGCAGAGCACGGCAACTGGCCGATTTTACGACATTTGCTGAGCCTCTCTTTCTACACAGATGTGTATATAAACACTGTACTTATACCACCACATACATTATACACACATATGTGTATACACACAATACTTAACATTTCTATGTGATAGTGTATAAATATATACATTATGTGTGTAAATATATACTTATGTGTATGTTGTGATATATTTACATACATGTAGATATACCGTACTGTATAAATATATGCACACAAATATACTTCATGTCAGCCCTCCACTGGCCATACAGAAGGGGCCCTGCCCTAACCCCATAGTGAGGGCTGGCCTCTTTACCAGAAGCAGATAGCAGAGATGTCTCTGGTGCTCAAAGACAGACTCTGACTATGTACCCAAATATCCACATCCTCACCAGGCTGGAAGGAAGCCTCTAAAGTGGGATACTTAATGCCCTTGGCAATGACTCAGGTGCCGGGCTGTTACTCATTTCCTACATCTCTGCAGAGCAAACCCATGCTTTCCCATTTCTGGTTACAGTATTTTCCGGTGTATAAGACGACCCCCTAATTTTTACAGTTAAAACATAGGTTTAGGCCTATATTCACTGTATAAGACTACCCCCCACTTCTGAGGCAACACCAGTTTGTTTGTTTGTTTGTTTTTTTAATAGACCGCCTCTCTGATTCTGGCCAATCTGAGCAGGCTTTTTACTAGAACACAGTGTAACTTCGGGTACAGAACATGCCTCGGAAGTGGGGGGTAGTCTTATACAGCGAATATAAGCCTAAACCTATGTTTTAACTGTAAAATTAGGGGGTCGTCATATAAGCCAGAAAATACGGTATTTGAGAAGTAGGCTTTCTGAGCTCTTTGGAGCACAGGAAAATTAATGTTAAAAAATGTACCTTTCCCCCAATCTTTAGGCCCCTGCACAGACATAGAGAGCCAGGGAACACGGAACTCACAGGAGTTCAGAGCTGCCCAAAGCCCTGAGCCTCTTCTAACCCAATCTCTTTGGCCACAGGAAGGCCTGGGTAGTTCCATGCTTTGATCAAGGTTCTAGTCCAGGCTGCCACCCAAAAGCATCACAGCAGAGCCATAAAACCAGCATCATCCCTAACTCTTCTGAGGTTGTGGTCCTGAGAAAATCTATTCTCCCTAAAAAGTGTTGGACAGCTAGGGTTCCTGGACACTCCCCAGCCTTAGGGCACCTGCTCTCCGGGTTTGTAAACAATATCCCTCTATTCCAGACACAGCCTCAGGGAAGCCCAGGTGGTGAGGGTCACTCCCAGAGGATCTGATTGTTTTCCTGGCTCCTAAACTGCATTCATCAGAAAGTTCTGTCCTGGTGCAGAAGTTCTAGAATAGACAGACTCTGCTTCTCATTTACACAGGGGGCCAAAAAGGCAAACATTCCTTGCCCCATGGAGCATATATGCCAGTTGGGAGAGACAGAAGTTAATAAAAATAAATAAAACATACGGTGAATCAGATGGTGGTGAGTAGTGCAGAGAAAAGTATCTTTATGAAAAGAACATGGTTTTCCACGAACAGGTAGTCACCCGTGGAAGGTGCCAGACCTCTTTAGAAAACCACCTTGCACAGCACCATTTTTCTGTGCGGCTCACACCCTATTCTAAGATGTGTACTCTGACTCCCTCGGGTAGTTCTGCAGGCCCTCTCAGTCGTTAATGCACCTGTTCATCTCCACAGGATCTTATTCAAATACAAAATCTGACCGATGGGGAAGCTGGGACGCTGCCTTTGCAGCAAGTGTCCAGTCCTGCCAGTGCTGCTGGGCCAGGGACCACACTTTGCGGAAAGGTCCAGCTAACCTGGGCCCTCGAGAGAGAAAGCAGGGCATCAAGGTGGTGTGGAGAAGCTTAGGGACGCAACACAGCTCCCCCGCGCACACCCCCTCCCCACACACACACACACACACCCAAAAAGTGGGGGATGAGCCTCGCCCTTGCTAACCTGGTGTCTCCTTTGCCTCCTCTTCCCCTCCCGCCACGCCCGGGCCACCGCGGGCCCCACACAGAGGACAACGAGAACTCCAAGTCCGACGAGAAGGGGAACCAGTCCGAGAACAGCGAGGACCCGGAGCCCGACCGGAAGAAGTCGGGCAGCACGTGCGACCAGGACATGAACTGCCACGACCAAGGCCACAGCTCCAGCAACCCCGACAGCCGCGACAGCGACGACGACAGCTTCGAGCACTCGGACTTCGAGAACCCCAAGGCCGGGGAGGAAGGCTTCCGCGCGCTGGGGCCCATGCAGATCAAGGTGGAGCGCTACGTGGAGAGCGAGCCGGACCCGCGGCTGCAGGACTGCGAGCCGCTCACGTCGGACAGCGCCAGCGCCAAGGACTCGGACAGCGCGGGCGAGGCGGGCGCGCAGGCGGCGGGCAGGCTCCAGCGGCGCAGGAAGCGGCGGAAGCGGCAGAAGGGCGGCAGCGCCAGCCGCCGGCGCCTGTCCAGCGCGTCCAGCCCGGGCCTGGAGGGGGGCCTGGTGGAGCCCCCGCGGCTGCTGGCCTCCCCCAACAGCGCCGCCTCGTCGGTGCTCAAGATCAAGACGGAGATCGCCGAGCCCATCAACTTCGACAACGACAGCAGCATCTGGAACTACCCGCCCAACAGGGAGATCTCCAGGAACGAGTCCCCCTACAGCATGACCAAGCCCCCCAACTCCAACCCCGAGCACTTCCCGTCCCCGCAGGGTCAGGGCGGCGGCGGCGGGGCCGGGGGTGGCAGCGGGGGCGGTGGGGGCCTGCACGTGGCCATCCCCGACTCGGTCCTCACCCCGCCCGGCGGCGCAGACAGCGCGGCCCCGCGCAAGACTCAGTTCGGCGCCTCGGCCACCTCGGCCCTGGCCCCCGTCACCTCCGACCCCCTGTCGCCCCCGCTGTCAGCATCCCCGCGGGACAAGCACCCGGGGGGTGGCGGCGGCGGTGGAGGCGGCAGTGGCGGCGGCACTGGGGGTGGCCCCAGCGCGCCCAACTCCTTGCTGTACCCCGGGGACCTGGAGGCGCTGCAGAGGCTGCAGGCGGGCAACGTGGTGCTGCCGCTGGTGCACAGGGTGACCGGGACGCTGGCGGCCACCGGCACTGCGGCGGCGCAGCGGGTCTACACCACGGGCACCATCCGCTACGCGCCCGCCGAGGTGACCCTGGCCATGCAGGGCAACCTGCTGCCCAACGCGCACGCCGTCAACTTCGTGGACGTCAACAGCCCGGGCTTCGGCCTCGACCCCAAGACGCCAATGGAGATGCTCTACCACCACGTGCACCGGCTCAACATGTCGGGACCGTTCGGCGGCGCGGTGAGCGCGGCGGCCAGCCTGACGCAGATGCCGGGGGGCAACGTGTTCACCACGGCCGAGGGGCTCTTCTCCACGCTGCCCTTCCCCGTCTACAGCAACGGCATCGCCGCCGCACAGGCGCTGGAGCGCAAGGACGACTGAGGCGCCCGCCCCCCGCAGGGCGGTCCAAGGGGAGGCATCGTGGGCGTTTTTCCGTTTCCACCTTTATTCTAGCACTTTGAATTTGGGCAGGTCAGCATCTTCTCTCCACCACACGACGGTCCCCATCCCATCCCCTCACCCCCTTTCTTTAACTTGACCTATGCTTTCCTGTAAAGATATGTTTATGTTTGGCCTTCCGGGGCCAGAGGACCAGTGACCTGCCGTTTTGTCTTCTTCTTCTTCTAAGATGTGTGTTGGGTTGTTTTGCTTTCCTTTTGCATCTTTATTAAGATGTCTTTAATGCGTATATGCCTCTGCCATAGAATACTCAGTCTTGTGGTCAAGAGATTTCTCAAGTGACAACCATTTTTCTTCCTAACGATCTTGATGTGATCAAGATTGCAAGAGACAAGCATAAACAATGTGCCCTGTTTGACTAAGTCAAATGAAATGGGGTGGCTCTTTTTTGGTTTTTGTTCCTAATTCCTTTAAAAAAAAAATAGGGAGATAGTATTTTAGAATTTTATGCAGAATTTAATTCTCTTTTTATGGTTAAGATTTTAAGATTTTTCTTACTTGCACATAAAAGTAATTTGGGTTCTTAAAACTTAATTTCTGGCCTGTGACTAGAATGTTTAAAACAAACCAACAACAGTGGGACTAAATGTTAATTACTGAAACATTAACTTAATTTCTAAAACCATGGTGCTATCATTTATTAATCTGTAATGTCTTCATACAAAATGCAGCTCCTGGCTGGGTTTTGGGGGGGGAAGAAAACGTGTGTCCTGTCCTGGTCTGGAGTCCATTGCTACAGTCGCCCTGGTGAGTTAAGACAAAGCCCTCATTAACGTTTGCTGCGGAACTTAAATGTGTTGCCTCCCAACTCACAAGCGTAGCCTCACATTCAATGTAATGGGTCCGTAAAGCCCTTTTCGAAGGGGCTTATGGGAAACTCAATCAAACCGATTGAGGAGCAGGTTAGGTACATACTGCCTTTCGTTAAGCCCCCCCCCCCCCTTCTCAGTCTAACTGAGGCTAATTTTTGCAACGTCAATAACACTTCAGAGTAAAAGAGGAGAAATATTTAACATCTTTTAATTCTTTTTTTTTTTTCATTTCTTGCTAAAAAAAAAAAAAGTTTGTATTTTGGGGGGACTGATTTGATTTGATGGAATTTCTTTTCCCTTTGATTCTCTTATTTCTAGGTTGGAACCAATACAGCTTAAAAATAAAGAATGGGTTAATAAACTTCAAACAGATAACTCAACTGAAAACTGCACATTAAGTACAAAAAAAAAAAAAAAGAAAAAGAAAAAGAAAAAAATATCCTATTTTGTCTTTGTTGCCAGAAATCAGTGTAGTGTCAAACACTCCAAATGACTGTCAAGTATAAATTCTTCTTCCACTCCATTTTGGCAGCTGTTTGTTAAGGCATCCAATAACAGATGTGAGAACTGTAATGTCTGCAATGTGTACATGTCCTTGGCTGTCGTCCATTGCGGTTTCAATGTGTTTCTATATGCAGTATATACTGAGCTAATGTAGTTGTTTTGTCCTTTGTCTTCTCTGTGCTCTCTCTCTAGTCGGGGTAGTCCCGTCCCATTCCTGCAGTCCTAGTGAATCAGTGATTCTTGGGGGTTAGTGATTTTTGTGCAGTGGCCTTCCTCTGTAATGTCACCCCTATGCTGCTTCTACTGTCTGTGAACCTTCCGTTTCACTTTATAAAATTCCTGCTGTTGCTTATTCTGGTGTGTGAAATTCTCCCAACCTCTCCTTTCTTTCCCTCTCCCTATCCTCTCCCCTTTCCCTTCCTCGTCTTTCCTTCCCCGTTCTCCAAAACCTTTTTCATTCTCAGAGATAAAAAGACTCTTAACTAGCTCAAGGTTAATGGAGCCATTTTTCCCACATGGAATTCTGGTATGACTCTTTCTTCCAGAGTGAAGAGTAATGCTCAGATATATTCAATAAATTGATGCCATATAGCCTCAGTTGTTAACATTCCCAGAGTCCCTTGTGCTCTACCTATAAGCAGTGGGTGCTTTTCTTTGGTTTCCTTCCAGGTTGGCTGATGGAGCAATATAATAAAGCAATTACCAGTGAGACAGAAAATTAGTTCAAAGGTCAACCAACGTTTTTTAAAAACAGGAGGGGAAGGTATAATGGAATATAGAATTGTCATATATATATATATATGTTTATGCGTGCAATGCTACTATAGTAACTCAGCTGTCCTTTAAATATCACTGTGTTGAGTGAATTCCTCTAGGATCTTTAATTCCATGAGCTGGGCCCAAACCACTGTGGAATAAGTCATCATTTAATAATGAGCTTAATTCAAGGATTTAATAGGTTTGGAAGGTGAAGAAAGTTAATCACGAAATTTAAACATTAATTTTGGAAGCTCTATTCTAGCTATCGAACAATCAAAGGAATGCACCTATCAGCTACAAAGAACAGCTAAATAGCTGTTTGTTTTTCTTTTATAAATGTTTCTGTGTTGTGTCAAAATGATTTCTGGTGATTTAAACTAACAGATAATCACAGCTGCTGTCTAAATCCATAGTGTTAAAATTACAAAACGAAAAAAAAAAAAAAACTTCATTACCTGTGAAGACTGTGTCTGTTTGTGTTTTTAACTATTGTACAAATATATGAAAACTTTTATGAGGAGACTGGTGCCAAGTAGCTGAATAATGGGGAAAGGGATATTCTGTTTGTAAAAATCTTAGCAGTGTTACCAACTCTACCACACACATATATATATAAATTAAAACATTACAAAGTGACAGCTATGATACATTTGTTTTGTGTGAAGCTAACCGGACCTAACTTCCTGAGTGCCTGGCTTATTTTGAAACATTTTTTTCATTGACCATTGATAATGCTGCAAATCAGAAATGTACATACTTCATTTACAACAGGGTTCTTTTTATACTTTTGTAGATTCTCATACATGTCACATACATGGTTGTCTTTATGTAACTTAATTTTTTCATCCACAGGTGCCATTTTCATAATAAATTTCTCTTGGATTTGTTACTATCTGGCATCATTTCTTTTACATGTAACCATCCTAATTAATGACTGCTGGTAGTATTTGTTTAAGCAGGTACCTTGGTCATAATTCTCAATTAAAAGAAAAAAATGTTTAATGCATTCATATTTTTGCTAGTTTTGAAAAAAAATGTATAGCTTGTGTACTGATGAGGCTGACAAGGCACAGATTAAGATGCTAATCCAAATACTACACAAACTTGCAACCATCCTAAATTTTCAGCTACCCCAACTCATTGTCATACTAAGCATTACTATGCACGCTGCCCAAGCCAAGCGATGGGCCTGCAACCTTAACCACTATTGGAAGTGTGCATTCTTTTATTAATGCACAGTAAGTGATGACAGTTTTCATACATTAATCATTTAAAATGCACTCAATATTTTCATTTATTACAAGCTATAATGTTTAACCAACTATTCCATTGCTTATATCTTCTCTTAATACTAATTTTGCATTCTCTTTCTCCAGACAAGCTGAGTTAAGTCATGTTTGTGCTGTGGAATTGGTCAGGTCAGCCTGCAGCCTGTCACGTTTTAAGGCAGGTCAGCAAGCTAACTCAAAAAGAAGAAAGAAATAAATCTTCAGTGCTATCTCAGAGTTAAGGATATAGGTGGGTCACCTGTTCAGAAAATGAAGAGATATAAATATGTTAAACTGAAAAAAAAGGCAAACAGTTTTTTCCAAAAGCTACCAACTCTAGTAAATCTTATTCTCTAATTTAAGTCTTCAGTGACACCAATTTGAGGGTACTTTTTTAATTAATGGGGGGTTGCTTCAGACTGTGGATATTAAAATGTATTTATGATGTGGGGCCCTATATTTCCCTTCATGGGCCATTCAAATAAGCACATAAAATTAGACATAGGAAGAGGATGATTGAAACATAGAATTGGATTCTCCCAACTATTTTTCCAAAATGTATCATTCCCTTTTGCTCTTGAGAAGAATATAGTATAGCTAGATTTTTAAGTAAAAAAAAAAAAAAAAAATTGATAGAACTAGAATCTCAATCCTGAGGGCAGCCAGATTACTCACGGCGTAGTCTAGGTCTATAAGCATTGATGGAGGTGGCTCTTAGTGAGGGTGTCCAGAGCTTTGCATAGCGGAGGCTCCATGGAGGCAGAAAGGCAGTTGGGATTAAGGCAGTTGGGTGTGGGATTAGGCTGACCCCTGTTGGCTGAATGACAATGTGCGCTAGCCATAATCCTTTACCTCAGCCCTGTGATCTGAATGTGGTGGCAGAGGAGCTTGAGAAGGAAAAGTCAGACATGAATTGAAATCCTCCCAGTATTTGGAGCCTGTGGTAGAGATTCTGGATTCTTACTCAAC
This sequence comes from Pipistrellus kuhlii, assembly GCF_014108245.1. Classification (NCBI taxonomy): domain Eukaryota; kingdom Metazoa; phylum Chordata; class Mammalia; order Chiroptera; family Vespertilionidae; genus Pipistrellus; species Pipistrellus kuhlii. The sequence continues at coordinate 72,210,704 of NW_023425404.1, forward strand.
TGCAAGTCTCCTTTAGCATCAACAAGTTCCCTGTCCTTCATATGTTCCCGTCTATGCTAAAACATGTCACCAATGGGATGAAGAACATCTTTCTGTCAGACCCACGATGATCATGAGGTTTGGGCCACTACTGCAGCCCGAGGCCTCACAGTCAGGCCAGGGCCCTGGGCTCCCCAGAGACCCAGCACCTCTTCTTGCCAGGCTGGCAGCAAGTCAGTTTGCAAGGCTCCAGTTTGTAGGTGATGGATAGGAAGGGGTCACTGGCCAGCTCTTTGCACCCTGTTTCCTTCCAGCCAATGCCTATACTTGTTTATTTGGCAGAGGAACCTGATAACAGATAAGGCAGTAAGCAGGACAAGAGGGAAGATATGCACTCAGTGGGGCAAAAGGAAAGTGGTTTCAGTCCTTGTGGACTATAATCTTACCCACCTTTGCCTACTCTTACATGAAGCCTATTGAAAACAGTTTTCAATCGGGCCCTCTCCGCATTACATTAAAGGTAAGAGATAATGTATATGATCAAGCCCAGAAGATAATCTGTTCAAGCCAAGGATATTATTATCCAGGTTCAAAAAGTAGATCTAGGAACTTGGGAGAAAAGGAAGACTGACTGTCTTTGCCAATACTTCATATCATGTAGTGCAAAAAAAAGAGGAATTTTTCTCAAGCGTTGTTCCCAAAGAAGGATGGACAACTGGCAGACTTAGAAAACAATTCTGGGATGCTCAGGTAAGTAAACACACCAGCTGTCCTGCTTTCCTGAATCTCCTAGGAACCATTATAAAGAAGGGGGGCTGACCTGGCAAACTCCCTGCAGGCACAAATCATGGCTTGTTCATCTTCGCGTCCTCCCATAATGCCCAACTCAGTGATTTACAAATAGCTTTGGCTCCGAAGAGATCTGCCAGATACTGATGGATGAGGACATGTGGAAAATGAAAATGAAACATGACTTGTCAAGGAGCGAAGATTCCACTAGAAATGTTCATGGGGTTTGGCAGGATAGCTTGACTTGTATCCAGAAAGGGATGGCAAAATGGATGAAGCTGCAAGTTCATTCATTCCTGCCTTTTCAGGTAGTCCCATGGCCAACAGAGAGTTGGCTGACCATCGATAGGTATTGGTTGAAGGATGTCTGTGTGCATCCACAATACTGTATGCAGCAATAAATTAGATAACACAAAGAGAGAAAGGAGGAAGAGGAGAGCCCATGCACTTGATAACTGAGTTAGGAAACTTTGACGTCTTGGCCCATGGACAGCTAAGCAAATGAATCTTAGACTCACAGGAAGGTGCCTTTATTAGAATAGTGTATCCTCGCAGAATAGCACTGAGATAAATAAACTTAGTTGTCATGTAGAGAATGTCAGCAACTGAGAGGGACCCTCTCATGTAAAGATCACATCTCCTTAATTCTAGCAGTGAAGGTCTTTCTAGCCCACTACTGGATAGTTATAATTTTTAGAGGGTTTTAAGTCAAAATCGTACCTCAAGAGTTAAACGGACTAAGTCTAAATTATCTTCCATCTGAGTGGCCTTCAAATATGTGAAAGTGAATATTAGAGTTTCACTACTTCTCTAGGCTAATTATCATCTATTCTTTCAGTTGTTCCTCTAAATGGCAGGGTGGCAGATCCCCTCGCCATCCTCCTCTAGGTGCACCAGGATTTGTCAAGGCCCCTGTACTGATTTCCCAGGGTGGCCTTGTTATCACAAACTGGGTGGCTTGGCATGTATTCTCTCACAGTTCTGGAGACTAGAAGTGTGAATTAAAGATTCTGGAAGGCTCTGGGCAGCGGGGGGGTTCAAGAGGGGGGTGAGTCTGCTCCATGCTTCTCTCCTGCCTTCTAATGGCTACCAGCCATGCTTGGCATTCCTTCACTTATAAATACATCACTCTGATCTCTGCCTCCATCATCACATGACCATCTCTCTCTCTGTGTGTATTTGTGCTCACATAGAGTTCTCCCCACTGCCTGTGTCTTTCTCATCTTCTAAGAACCCTACACTAATTATATTGGTTTAAGGGCCCTCCCTACTCCAGTATAACCTCAACTAAATACATCTAAAGGACCCTACCATGAAAAGAAAATGAAGTTAGGTTCACAGGCTGAAGTATGGAGGGTTAGGACTTCCTTTTTGGAGGTCACAATTCAACCTATAACAGCCCCAATTAAAAGGTGGCGCCTTAGATCAATTACAACTCCAGATGATACCTGGTGTCTGCATGGGATAAGGTCTCATTACATATCTTGCTCAAGACTCTCAACTCAATTAAAATAGCCTGAATCCACAGTCACTTCCTGGCAGTCAGATCAAACTATTATCTCATCTTGAGCCTCTAATCAGCCAGAACACCCTGGTCTTTTCACAAACTTCTTAAATTAGGTGTCTCACCTCCCATGGCCCTCACGCAATGCTGGCATGTGCTTAGGTGAGAAGTGATTCCGGGGGGAAAACACTGGTTCACTAGACAAGGAAAGTGAGCAAGAACCTATCGCTGTGAACACACACTTCTCACTTTCATTGTACTCGGCATGCCCCCTGAGACTACTTCACCCAGCCGCACTAGAGAGGACAGACCTGACCCTGGTATTTATGGAGCCCTGGGGTACAGGTACATCCATACAGACATTCCCAGCAGGCTACTCCTCCATAAGTAAACTGAGGCAGGGGGGAAGCAACCATGAGGAGGAAATTGAAAAACTAGAGGGAGAAATGACCATATAAGTCATTTCACATGAGCAGAACTGAGGTAAGAGGTGCCAGGACACCTGTTACATATGGTATAAAATCATTCAAAGTTCAAGGAAGAATCATGAGGCAAAACACATCAACTTTGTGCAATTGAGTAGGCCTCCATGTGTCCCCTGTATGGATAAAAATCAAAGAGAGATTCGTGTAAGATTGTCTTGTACTTTTCTGGGGACAAAACACAGTTGTTTTTTCATTCTACTGTTCGTCATTCTCTATTTGGCAGCCATGAGCTACGCTAACAGGAATGACCAGATAATGTTCCTATATTGAAAGAATTCTCCTAGGAAAATAAAATTAATTTCAGTTTTAAAAATATATATGTAAACTGTTTAATGTGGGAAAATGGAGCAGAGGGTAAGGAGGTGGCTCTTGCTTGTACTGAAGAACTTCTCAAATTTATAGCTGAAGTGTCAGAAACAGGATGTAATAACCGTGTGACCCCCCCCACCTCCCCCAAACAAAACCATTATACCCTTGATGAATTATTGACTTTAGAGTTTTATCTATGCCATGAATAATAACAAACTTGGGAGTCTCAGGGCACAGTTCATAAACAAATAATTATATCACAATGATAATTTTTCAGGAATTACAACATCAATCATGGCCATGTTATTATCAAGTACATTTTCTGGTTGCCTCTATTCATCAAACCCTCCTCCTTCTCCACCCTTTCACACCACACAAGCAACACTCATCACCAGATTGCCTCTTATTTACACATCACTCAAAGCAGGACAGATCAGGCACACACAAAATGGGCCAACCCAGCATTTATGAGGGATGAGTTTTCATTAAGAAAGTTCAAATTAAATGCGTTGAGAAAGATGGAGGGGGGAGAGAGAATTAATTATTCCAGACTTCCCCAAAGAAGCTTCTCTGAAAGGATTGTATTCAGAAGATAAAAACAGTGAGAAGGTTTATCCTGCTGCAGGCAGTAGTAATAAAAAGTTAAAAATTAAAAAAAAGGAGTGTGTCTCTCAAAGCCAAGGAAACAGCAACAATAATGTGACACTTGGAAGGAAAAAAAAAAAAAAAAACTAGCAAGGCAACATAAAGAAGGTGTCCTCTTAAAATACAAGGTCGGATGATAGGGTTAAATCCCTAATACAGTGTTGCTTACCATTATTAACTCCGTGTGCAAGATAACTGTTTCATTGGCCCCTCTTTCAAACCGGCAAGCTATGCAGACAAAGCAATGTAATTGGGAATGACCACCAGAGTGAACATTTAAACCCCTGGAAAGGGCATACCAACCCAAGCATCTGAGACAATCCAACCTCCCAGTAACCTCACTGTTGAAGACACAGCCCTTGGGTACCTATGACCGGAACTTAGATCAGAGTTTCTTCTCCTTGACATCAAATGTGTCCAGGAAAAGGTAGAGCTGGTGCCCAGCAGTAGGCACCACAGGTGGGGAGGCAATGCTGCCCTGTCATTTGGGGCAGCCGGAGGGGTTGGGGGGGGGGGGGCTCACTCCAAACCCCACCAGGAGGCAACCAGCTTGAGGTTACAAGGACCCCACCTACTTCAGGTGAAACATCGTCTGCCCTCTCCACTCCTCTCACTTTAAATCTCCCGGTTTCTAAAATGTACTCGGACGATTGTGAAGTCAACCTGCTTTCAGACCAATCTTACATATAACTCAATCTTACATATAAACTCATTAAAAAGAGGGGAAGTGGAATTGTGGGGGGCGGAGGATGGGGGAGAAGGCAGACACAACTCCCAGTCCACAGCCCAATGTAACTTCTGAATATGCCTTCAAAGGTCTTTCTCCCCTAACAAGATGCTGCCTTCACAGCAGGCCAAGTCTCTCCTCCCTTCCTCCCTGAGACAAGGGCACCACCTCTGGGGGCATTGCTTGCCCTCAAGTCAAGCCCAGCTCCCCTCCTCCCACTGGGCTCCGTGCTGCCTCCCTGCCTCCTGCACCAGGGGCACTCCTGCGGGCAGGTCCCCGCTCTTGGTTCCTCTCCTACTCCTCGCCACCCATCACCCCACCCTCAAGCCGGCCCATAAACCAACGACCCTTTGGGATAAGGTTCTCCTTTTAGAAAGCGTTGGAGGGACTGACTATAAATTCTCAGTAACTGCATTTTGGATCACACTGTGTGATCCAACAAGTGCACATAATCCTCCTGGCACTGCCGAGAGTTCTGAGCTGGACTTGTGTACGCCCCTGCCTGCCTCCTCCCCGGTGGGGACACCTTCAGGCAGAGGGGGGTGAGCCGTGGGAGGAAGAGGAGAAATAAGGATGCTCACATGAGCTCTAAGAGCAATCTGCACTGACACGAGCAGCTTCTGAAGGTTCACGTGGATTCATCCAAGAGGTCTCAGCACCCCTATGCCTGGAATTCACAGACTCAGCGGACACCTCTGCTCTTGAATCACATGAAGAAATAGACTTCTAACCATTAAGATGACATTTTGTCAAAATATAAATCTAACTGCTATTTCCTTAGTAGCATTCTTCTAGGATAAGGGCACTAGCAATTATTTTTCATTCTTAACATTTTAAATAAACTAAAAGGAAGCACAGATGTATTTCCCTAGTATTTACACTTGACTTCCCCACATGCTACACTGCATATTTACACAGAGCTGCCCACGTTACAGACACTTTTCAGACATTGATTAATCTATAATTCTTTGAAGTAAGAAAGCATTATTATCTCCACTTTACAGATGTGGAAACTAAGACACAGAGGTTAATGACTTGCCCCAAGGTCAAGCATCCAGTCGATTGCAAAGTGGGTTTCAAACAGAAGCTCCCCTTTCTGCTCTGAGACTTAATTCAAGTCTGTTTTAGCTCATCTGCCCTATTCACAGCAGAGCCATCTCCTACGTCTGAACACCTCTTAAATTTTGCCTAAAGCATTTAATATGCTTCCTGCGAGCCCAGTGCGTCCCTCGCTGCCTGTCCACACGTGCCCTCTTCTTCCTCATGCCTGTGCTCTTACATAAAAAAATGGCAATTCCGTTCTGGAGTGTTTTACAATGATGTTGCATCACCAAATAGGGCTATTATTTTACTTTTTAAAAATAAATATAAGCCCTAAAGTTTTGTCTAAACCTAGAATCTTGTGTTTTGTTTAACTTCTGGCAAATGTCCTACAATTAATATGTGAGATTCTACCCCCACCCTGCCAGGAATATAAAGATGAGTAAAGGATTGTCCCCTGCCCTTAAGTTGTTTACAAAGTAGAGAATGAGACAAATGTAAAAGTTAATCATTACAACAGCATGACAAAGTGACATGACTGACATTCAGGTCGGGTGTTAGAGGTGCACCAAGTGATGGCAAATATTTCACGCTATGAGGGCAGAGAAGTCTCCGGGGAGGAGATGATGCTTAAAACAGGTCTTGAAAGGAAAGTAGGAGTTAGTCATGAGTGCGATAGGAAGAGAGATTTCTGAAAGGCAGAGGGAATATCATGGAAGCAGGAGAGAGCTTGCAAATAATTCAACATGCTAGAGTACAGCCACAAGTTCATGAAATGCGTTCAGCTGAAGCTTTGTAAGTCACAGCCTGTGGCCCCTGCAGGGCTGCATTCTCCCAAAGGATGAGGTACCTCTCTCAGGTAAAGGCATACGTTGCTCTCCCTGCCCTCCTTCTGCACCCATATTGGCAGCTTTTTCCTATTCACACTGCAGCCCTATGAGAGACCTACCTTGGATGTCATACTGAGGAGTTTGAGTAGCATTCTATGGGGGTTGGGAGTTTAAAGGATTTATTCAGAGAAATAACATAATGGGGCTTTTGTATTGAAAGGTCACTTTGATGGCAGTCCGAAGGACAGCAGTTAGGAAGCGGTTGTAGTTATACTCCATGTGATCAAGGATGAGGCCTGACTGAGGATGGTGATAGGGGTGAAAGCAGAAGGTGGATTTGGGAGCCTTAAGGAAGAGGTTTAGATCTGGAGAAAGATGATGGAGAGAATGAAATTTAAAAAAAAGGGCTCTGAGCTTCTAGCTTAAGTATGTGGGTGTCACTGATGGAGACAGAGAATACTGGGGGAGAAAGGAAAGATTTAAAAGAATCAGTGAGTAGGAGGAATGGAAGAACTCCATTTTCGATGTGGTAAGTTTTAGTGCTCATGGGGAATCTAGGCAGAAATATCCAATGAGCAGCTGGAAAATAGTTCCAGTTCCCTAGAGAGAAATGTTTTTAAAGATATAGCTTCAGAGACATCAGCACTTAGACAGTAGGAGGAGCCATGGGCCTTGGGAATGCTGCACAGGAGAGAAGGGAAGAGACTGAGGATAGGGCCAAGAATGGTGTGGTAGGCGATATCCAAGGAGTGAGCAGAGGAACATGAGTCCCTGAAAAGGCCAGAAGGATAAAGTGTGTCACAGCAATCAGCAAAGGAAAGACTTCCAAGAAGGCAAGAATTAACATTACTGCTGCTTCACAAAAGGTATTAAGGACTGAAGTGTCAAACTGTTGTGGAGAACAATGGCAGCAAATGATGGTCACCCTTTCCAGAAATTTGGCAATAAAGAAAATGAAAAAGCAAAGGCTTCATTCTTAAGGAGCAACCTTATATTAACACTGATTGGCATGATCTTTGTTTGAATAATTACAATTCCTTTACCAGTATTAAATGAGTTCTGAATAGCCCTGGCCAGTGTGGTTCAGTGGTTAGAGAAGTGGCCTGTGAACTGAAGGGTCATGTGTTCGATGCCCAGTCAAAAGTACATACCTGGGTTGTAGGTCCAATCCTAACCCCCCCAGTCAGGGCATGTGCAGGAGGCAATCAATCAATATGTCTCGCTCACATGTCTCTCTCTCCTCCCTCTCTCTCTCTCTCTCTCTCTCTCTCTCTCTCTCTCTCTCTCTCTCTCTCTCTCTCTCTCTCTCTCTCCCCCCCCCCCTTTTCCCCATCCCTCATCCCTTCTACTATCTTCAAAAATCAATGGGAAAAAATGCCCACAGGTGATGATTTAAAAGGAAAACTGGTACTGAACAAAAAGATTTGACACAAGATCTCACCCTTGTGGAGCCTACCATGTCACCTTCTTCCTATGTGCATCACATAGGCTTACCTTAGAGCCTAGGCTCTAGAGCAAACACTGAAGTCAGACAAGACACTGTGTATGTATCAGGGACTTACTGAACTCTTACTGACACTTCTCCCCAGAGAAATTGACTTTATTTGACATAACTGTCTTATAATTTTCACAGTGGCTTTTGTGAGCTATCTATATCTTTAAAAGAAACCTGATCCCAAAAAATAGAAAGTAATGAAGTGTATAATTGATTCCATAGAGAAAGGATGAGTTTGTTTTCAAACCTGGATGAGGCTGGGGTTGAGTCATTTGGAATCACCAACCCCTTAAGCTACCACAGCCAAATACCACTGAAACAAACACTGTTGGTTGATTACAAAAATCCATTCTCTTTTTCCTCGTTTGTAACAGAGCCCAAAACTTTAACTAGGCATAGTGCTGCCCAGAACAAAATTTTATATTCCCCAGATTCTCTTGCAGCTAGATATAGCCATTTGACAAAGTTCTAGCCAATGAGGTCTGATCACAGGATGGAAACGTCCAAGAAAGCTAGTAAATTGGGAGAGCACCTTCCTGTTTCCGTTTTTCCCTTGTGACTTGCACATAATAACTGGAGTTCTAGCAGCCAGGATGGATCGTGACGTGAACTTAAAGACGGACTAGGACAGCGGAGCAGACCTTAGTTCTCTGAGGATCATGCCATCCATGGGCTACCTACCTGTGAACATCTTTTATATTGAACTAAATAAACCATCTTGTTTAAGCCATGTTATTGGGTAGGGGGAACTTACATTTTACTACTGAATTTTATTCTTAACTAATGTATATATTCTATTAGATTCATTGGCTACTTACTGTTCATCATTATAAAAGGTTCCATACTTCTTTCCTAAAGACCATGCGTTGCTCCTAACATTTTTTAGCACAAGGATGAGAAATCAAATGTTGGGAAAAGCTAGAAGCTTCAACATTGCAGGACAGATGTATGAGGTTCTTTAAGTCTTTAGCAAATGTTGACAAGTGGGGATTCTAGTTAACGCCGCATATCCAAAGAGAAAGACTCCCACAGGAAAGATTAAGTAGTTCACAGTCAAAAACAAAACCAATGCTGTCCCCACAGACAATATGTGGAAGTTCTGTATCCCATTTGTTGGAAGGTGGTATCTTCTGTGGAATCCCTTACCTCAGAAGCACCCTCTGAGCTGTTTTTAAACACCAGGCACACTCACACGACGAAGAAAAGGCAGAGGGCCTCTAATGTGAACAACTCAGAGAATGAACCAAAAAATTCCCAAATGAACTTTACTATCGGATTACAGTGAAAAGTTTACAGGATGATTCCTGGCATGGATGCAATTGGGAAACCTTCTTAATGGAAGCTGGACTAGTAATGAAAACGTAAAATGATGTTATTAATCAGCCACTAGCTATCTGGAGATATGAGCTCCACCCTGAGCTGGGTGAGAGCATTGCCTAATGTGCAGAACTAAATATTTAAAGAAAATTTCAGGTCATCACAAGAAGATAAAAGAGATACCATTTACCATATGCCAGGTACTATGGTAAACACTTTACATTCATTCTCTCACTGTATCCTCATGACTCAAATATGGCAGGTGCTATTATTCTCTCTAGCTTATAGGTGAAGAAGGTGAGATTCCGAGAAGATGGGTGACTTTCTCAAAGTCTCATCTATATATACAAAAGCCTAAGCGATCAGCCAACCAGCAATTGGCCAGCAGCTATGATGTGCACTAACCACCAGGGGGCAGATGCTCAACACAGGACCTGCCAAGTGATTTACCTTTACAGAGTGCCCTCTCACACTCGGGGACCCTCGGAAGATGATGGACCGCCGGGATCCTCACAGGCCAGGCTGAGGGACCCCATCAGTGCATGAATCCATGCACCAGGCCTCTAGTAACTAATAAGAAACCAGGTCTCCCTGGTTCTAAAACTTAATTTTTTCTTTAATCATTATGCTGTGGGCTACTTATTTATTTATTTTGGTATGAAAGAGGATTTGGAGGTGAAAATTTTTCCTGAAATGGACAGCATTTATTTTTTTTCTTAAATAGTTCATGAAACAAAGATTTTTAAGGCAAAACAAAAAAACAGAAGCAATACTAAAAATAAAGAGAGCTTCTTGATAAAATATTCACCAGAAATTTTAAAATTACATTTATATTCCCACATAACAGTCCAAACATTTATAAAGCCCAATATTTCAAATCCACAAACTTATATCCATATCCATATAAAATATTAAACACCTTAGAAACTGAAAAAATAGCAGGAAGAAAAAAATAAATGTATAAATGATTTGAACATGATTAATAAATTTTATCTAATGTACATATATAGAACACTGCACTAAATAATTGAAATATTGAACTTTAAAGTTCATATTAAACATTAATAAAAATGATTATATACAGGACTTCAACAAGTCTCAATAAATGTCTAAGGATTTAAATGTTCATATTCAGCATGTTCTTTCACCATAATACAATTAGGCGTGAATTAATAACAGAAATAGCCCTGGCTGGTATGGATCAGTTGGTTGGGTGTCACCCATGCACTGAAGGCTGCTGGTTCCATTCCTAGTCAGGCACATGCCTAAGTTGCAGGCTCAGTGCCCGATGGGGGGCATGCAGGAGACAGCCAAATGATTTTCCGCTCTCACACAGCAATGTGAGAGCGGAAAATCACCATATGTTTGGAAATTAAGAAAAAAAGAATCATAAGGAAAACTAGAAAGTAAATGAAAAATAATAAAAAATACTATATATCAAAACTTGTAAAAGCATTAGTTACAGAGAAATATATAACTGTATAAACAGTTTTTAAAAAATGACTAAAAACTAATCGTAAGCATATCAAGAAGTTAACAAAATAATAAATAAAATGAAAAGACAATGTATGAAATGATAAATACATTTGCAAATCATATATCTTATAAAGGGTTAATATCCAAAGCATATAAATAAATCATACAACTCAGCAAAAATAATAACTCAATTAAAAAAGGGCAGAGGATTTGAATAGAAATTTTCCTAAAGAAGACATACAGATGTCCAACAGGTACATGAAAAGATGCTCAACATTGTTAATCTTCAGTAAATGAAACCAATATCACTTCACACCTGTTAGAATGGCCATTTTCACAAAGACAAGACATAAACATTGATGAGGACATAGAAAAAAAGGGAATTTTATGCACTGTTGGTGGGAAGGTCAATTGGTGCAGGCACTATGAAAAGCAATATGGAAGTTCCTTAAAAAATAAAAATAGAAATATCCAAAGAAAAAAAGAACACGATCTTGGAAAGATACATATATGCAAGTCCATGTTTACTGAAGCATTATTTGCAAAAGCCATATAAAAAACAAGTTAAGTGCCCATTGATGGATGAATGGATAGAGAAGAGATGTACATATATATAAAATGGAATATTATTTAGCCATAATAAAGGAGGAAATCTTGCCATTTACTACAACATAGATGAAACTTGGGAGTATTATACTAGGTGAAATAAAGAAGAGAGAGAAACAAATACCATAATATCTCAATTATAAAGAATCTTTTAAAAACAAAATGCATAAAAATAAAGAACATAGATTTGCAGTTGTAAGAGGCAGGAGTTGGGGGATGGTAGAAACAGGTGAAGGTGAAAAGGTACAAATTTCCAGTTGTAAAATAAATAAGTTCTAGTGATGTAATGTATAGCATGGTGAATACAGTTCATAATATATTGTCTATTTGACAGTTGCTAAGAGAGTAAATCTTAAAATTTCTCATATCAAGGAAAAAAAATTTGTAATTATGTGAGGAGACAGATATTAACTAAATTTATTGTGGTTATTTTAGGATATATACATATATCAAATAATCATGCTATACATCTTAAACTAATAAAACGTTATATGTTAATTTTATCAGTTGGCAAGTCGACCAGTCATAACAGTCGCTTAGGCTGTTATATATATGTAAATGTAAATGAATACATTTAGATATCTTAATTTAATGTGAAATGTTATAGGTACAAATGCATTGGGCTAATCTATTTTTTAAATAAACTTTTTAATTAAAATATCATTCTTGATTTTGCTAGATAGTAAGGCTCCTTTTGTAATTTCATAACTGGGATTATGTTTATGCAAAATAAATACAGAGTTTGTTAAGTAGGTTTTGCTAAGGCGCACAGCTTCAAATAAAATTTTCTTCTCAGCATTCTGAAATGGCTCAAATGGTGATTCTTCAACCTTTGTTTCTGTGCTTTTTGCCACATTCTCTGCTTTTTCGTATCAGTCTGAGACAAGTGAGACCACATCAGCGACAAGCATTTAAAATACCCAAGCAAAGGAACAGAAGAGCAATTTCACCTTTGAGTCCTCTCCAGAAATCCATGCCTCATGCTAGCCTCAGCATTCCACACAGTAACTTTTGTTTCTACTATTACCCCCAGTACCATCTGGTTGGACAGGAAATTTAGTAGAAGGAGCGTTACACTTTAACTCAGAAGACGTAGGTCCTCAACATAAAAATGACATTTGCAAGACTATTGGAAGAAACCGTCTCAGTTTCCCCATGCTACCTTTCTAATTTCAGAACAACGAAACAAAGACAAATGAGGTCTACAAAAAGGTTTTCATAAATTGTCTCCAGAGGAATTAAAAATGTATCCCATCTTAACACATTTTAATACAGATGAATTTACTAAATATGTAGCCAAGTTTAATGTAGAAGTAAATAGAGGGATGAAAGATGGCAATAAAGTTATCTAGGAGAAGCTTGGCTCACTCTTGTCAGTGTCCAGTGGCAAAAGACCATAAAGACACATTCTAACTAAAATGTACAAAAGACCCAAGGAAGGCATTAGGCTGGCAATATATTAAAGTGAGAAATAGAATTGTCAGACAGACTGGAATTATTCAGGTTGGCATAACAATCTTCTTTTCTCCCCTATCATCTGAGAAAGCCAAATGGTAATCAGAAGTCACTCGTTACCATGAGAAATCACTGTGAAAGACTTAGAACCATTAAAAATCTGTATATTTTCTGCATTCTCTCTCTACATCAGCAGACCTTCACTGGAACCAGAAAATTGCTATGAGGATAGGGAATTAGTAAAAGGGAAGTCAGATGAATCTCATGTTTTAACTTTAAATAAGGCCCACACTACATACCTGCCTTTGGAAATGGAATTCTGGAGTCTGATTGTGAATTCTCCTCTTCCCTGGAAGAGAGCAGGTATGAGAGAACCAAGATGGTGAAGTAGGTAAACACCTGTACTTGCCACCTCCCACAACCAGATTAAAATTACAACTAAAATACAGAATAACCATCATTCAGAACCACCTGAAAGTTGTCTGAATGAAGTCCTACAACTAGGAAAGTAAAAAAGAAAGCACATTGAGACTGGTAGGAGGGGTGGAGTGGAGGAATGGCCTGGTCCAACAGCTAGGTGTGCCTTTTTTTTTTTTTTTTTTTTTTTTTTAATTGGGCAGGAGATTAGTAATACTGCAGAGGCTTCCTGTGAGGAGCAATGGACCCCAGCACCACACCAGGTCCCAAGCCCAGGATCCAGAGCTGGGAAGAGAAGTCTCCATAACTGTGGGCTGTAAAAACCAGCAGGGATTGTGGCTGAGTGACACGGAGGCTGCTGGAGATCCAGGTGTTCCTTTTTAAGGGCCAGCACTCAAACTTACTTAGACTGAATCCCTCTGAGTTCCAGCACCAGGTGGCTTTGGGGAACCCAGACACATATAGGGAGGAACTGGATTGTCTGTATTGGGGTATGAACTCAGGGCAGCTTCCTCCCAGATGGGGGTGCATGAAAGGGACATTGTTCTTGTGCTGGGACCTTGCTGCCTCAGGGCTGACTGGCAACTATATCTGAGTTTCCATAAGCCTGGCTCACACTGCTTGCTCCACCCTATTGATTCTCTGAGACCTCAATCCATCCAATTTGCAGCCACACCCAGTTTGTTTGTATCAGCTTTTCCATATGAATGGCCTGTCCTTGATTTGGGCTTTAGAGTTTGCTAAAATCTCTCAAAGAAGCTACAACTGGTGTCAGTGCATCCCAAACTATCAAGAAAAGGCAAGACCTGGCACTAGGACAACTAGGCTTCACCTGGGCACCTCCAAGCTCAATATAAATAGCAGCCTTCTTCTTATGCCTCTGAAGCTCCTGCTGAGTAGCCCCAGGCAGTGGCTGACTTTGCCCCTCCTTGAAGGCCCTAGAGCCAGTGCACCTGGGGGACAGTTCAGACTATAGCAGATTACAACTCTGCACACCCATAAATGCTGAGCTCCAGAGGAAGATTCAGTGAGCCCCACTGAAGCAAGTCCTGCTCCATAGGGGTGTTTCCTGCACAGCAGTTCTCACACTGCAGTCACATGTGATCTTCACAGCCAATTGGCCTGGGGGTCAATTCCTCCTAGAGACACCAATAGCAATCAAGGCTCAACTACAAGACTGTGCACACAGCCTACTCAGAAGTGCCCCTAGATTGCTCAGCTCAGTTGAATGAGGAGAATGAGCCACTGGGCCCTACAGGACACCTACTACACAAGGCCACTCTATCAATTCCAGGATACATAGCCATTCTACCTAATACATAGAAATAAACACAGGGAAGCATCCAAAATGTGGAGACAAAGAAACATGTCACAAATGAGAGAAATGGAACCAATCAAATTACTGATACAAAGTTCAAAATCATGATTATAAGGTTACTCAAAAATCTTCATGAGAGTTTCAAGGGACTTAGTGAGATTTTCAAGGATATTAATGAGAATGTCAAATATATGGAAAAGGACCAGTCAGAAATTATGTATACACTAACTGAAATAAAGAATAATTGCAGGGTTTCAACAGTAGAGCAGAGAATTCCGAGAATCAAATCAACAATTTGGAATATGAGGAAGCAAAAAACACCCAATTAGAAGAGCAAAACAGAATCCAAAAATATGAAGATAGTGTAAGGAACCTCTGGGACAACTTCAAGTGTACCAACATCTGAATTATGGGGGTGACAGAAGAAGAGAGAGAGCAAGATATTGAAAACCTATTTGAAGAAATAATGACAAAAAACTCCCCCTACCTGGTGAAATAAATAAACTTACAAATCCAGAAAACACAGAGTCCCAAACAAGAGGCCCACTCTAAGACATATCATAATTATAATGCCAAGGGTTAATAACAAAGAGAGAATCTTAAAAGCAGCAAGAAAAAAGCAGTTAATTATCTACAAAGGAACATCATATGATTGTCAGCTGATTTTTTAACAGAAACTGTGCAGGCCAGACAGGGGTGGCAAGAAAAATTCAAAGTGATGAATATCAAGGACTTACAACCAAGATTGCTCTACCCAGTAAAGCTAACATTTACAATTGAGGGTCAAATAAAGAGCTTCACGGACAAAAAAACCTAAAGGAGTTCATCACCACCAAACCAGTATTACATGAAATGTTCTTTAAGAAGAGGAAGGGGGAAGAGGAGAAAGAAGAGGAGGAGAAGGAGGAGGAGGAGGAGGAAGAAGAGGAAAAGGAGGAAGAGAAGGGAAACATGAACAATAAAATGGCAACAATACATAGCTATTAACAATTGACTCTAAAAATAAGAATAAATGAACAAAAAAATCTAATGAACAAAATAAACTGGTGAATAAAATAGAATCAGAAGCATGACTGACCAGTATCAGAGAGAAGGGAGAAGAGGGGGAAAGGAAGAGATTAACCAAAGATCTTACCTATGGACACAGAAAGTAAGGTGGTGAAGGCCTGAGGAAGGGTGGGAACCAGGTAGAGGGGGCAATGGAGAGGGAAAAGGAGGACATCTGTAATACTCTCAACAATAATTTAAAAAAAAAAAAAAAAGGAAGAAGAAGAAGAAGGAGGAGGAGGAGGAAGAGGAGGAGGAGGAGGAGGAGGAGAAAAATGCTTATATGGGATCTTTGGTGATATTTTCTCTTCTATGCTGTTGCTTCCCATAGCTGACAACACCCTCTGCTTTGGACACATTATTTCTTTAATTCTGCTAATGCATTTATATGTGCACACAAGGTTGAATCCTGCAAGCCTTGGCAGCAATCTGCTTCTTGCAGGTGACTATGCCCCTCTCCTCGGTCCCATCTAACTTGACCTATTTCCCTCACCTCTTAGTTCTAGGAGAGGCACTATAGCCCCTTAACCCAGCCTCCCTGATAGTCTCTGGAAGACACAAATCTGCTTCAAGTACAGGTTCAAAACTGACTTCTGATTTGATTTTGATGTTCCTAACTCTTTACTAATTGTCTCAGTTTCCCTTCTAGATAAACAAATCTGGGTATTTTGAAACAAAAACAAAAACAAACAAAACAAAAAAAACCCCTGAAATTTATCCAACAAAAATATGGTTTTCCCATTCATATGAATTCGCTGTTTTTTCAAAATATTTTATTCCCAAACACTTTTAAATGGGTATTTTCAATTGTGTTGAAACAATTTTAAATAACTAACATTTTAGGCCTACATATTCATGAACACAACCTTACTGGAACTCATGAATATTGTTATCCCCTCCTCGTCTTCAGTCACCTTAAATGAAACTTCATGCAACCCAAAGTAATAGCTAGCCATGTAGAATTAAGAAAAAATTATCTAGGTTCATATTAAAATGACAGGTTAAAAGTTGTGACTGAATTGTTATCCTTTGTTACCTAACAAAATGAGAAAAATAGTAATAAAATATAAGGCAAAAGAAATTTCATGACAGCAACAAAAAACAAAAAGCAGCAGAATCTAACTCAACAAGCCTCAACACGGAACATTTTTGGAACAAAGAGAACAGACTCCACACAAATCCATTTCTTAACAATCTCTCATTCCCCCAAAAATTTAAACTGTTAATTTTAACAAAAATAGAGAAAAATCACTAATACTCTCATATCTGGAGAGAAGCAAATTGAGTAGTTAACATCAACTTTTCCCTCTCCTGACAGAAACTATTACTAAGGAAAAAAATGTATGAAATACAGAAATGAATGACAGGACATTCAAAAGTGAGTTATCCATGGCAACATATACCATTGAAAAGATGTGTAGTGAACCTGGCAGAGAATACATTAAAAAAAAAAAAAAAAAAAAACTCAGAAGAGGGCCAGGTAGCCTAACTAACACAGCTTAACTCTTAATGAGCTCTCTTTACTCCACCCCAAACCAAAGCCCAAGATCCTACCATTTTCTCACATTACAGAAAAGTAGAAACTCAGACTCATTCTGTAGCCTAAATGAAAAATGAATTGGTTTGGGATATTGTGGGAAGAAAGTTTAAAAGTCATCCAAACTGTATCAGAGCAAACAGAAAATCTAGACAAAGCTTCCTAAACATGAGAAGATGCAAAACAGGCAAATAAAAATAAGCCAGGATGAAAACTCTGCACACAAATATAGCAAAACAAACCAAAAACATGTATTGTACCATAAAGCAACTAAATAAGAGTTTTAAAATCAAGAATTCAAGGACAAAATAATTCATTGGGATGAAATGGTAGATTGCAACTTAAAATTAATTGAGAGCTGTAGATTGCAACTTAAAATTAATTGAGAGCTGAAGCAACATAATTTTAAAATTAATACAAAAATTATAAATGAAAGGAACTGAATAAGTTTGTCTGAAAATTCATTACTAACAATAGGAATGACTAGAGATAAATACAGTCAATGCAGAAGAAAAGATAAACATAAATAAGTTAATGAAAAGCCGATATGAAAGACATAAAAATAAATTGACAAAAAGACCATCAGGATTCCTGAAGTACATCCCTGCTCCCCCAATGAAACAAAATGTATATTCAAAGATATACTATATTGCCGAAACCGGTTATAGTGGATAGAGCATCAGTCTGCAGACTGAAAGTTCCCAGGTTCGATTCCAGTCAAGGGCATGTACATTGGTTGTGGGCACATTGGTGTGCAGAAGGCAGCTGGTCGATGTATCTCTCTTATCGATGTTTCTGGCTCTCTGTCCCTCTCCCTTCCTCTCTGTGAAAAATCAATAAAATATATTTTTTAAAAATAAGAAGTAGTAGTAGATATGTTAAGCCTGACCAGCGTGGTTCAGTGGTTAAGGGTGGACCTATGAACCAAGAGGTCACAGTTTGATTACTGGTCAGGGCACATGCCAGTGGGAGCCATGCAGGAAGCAGCCAATCCATGATTCCAGCTAATCATTGATGTTTCTATCTCTCTCTCCTTCTGTCTCTTAAATCAGTAAAAAAATAAATAAAAAATCTTAAAGGAACTTATGTTAAGAAGGCCAAATGATTAGAAGATCCAAGATGGTGGCAAAGTAGGTGGAAGCTACATCACCTCCTCCCAGGACCAAACTGAAATTGCAACTAAAATACAGAGCAATCAACCTGAATTACCAACTGAAGACTAGCTTAAGAGAGAAGCAGCCACATGAGACTGATAGGAAGGGCAGAGACACAAAAAGAGCTGGCCTTGTTCCAACCGGCAGTTGCTGAGATTCCAGAGGGATATCTCAGCTGCAAAGGTCCCCTCTTAGAAGCATGGTGTCTCAATCCCAAGCCAGGCCCCAGGCAGAGCCCTAGAGCTGGGAAGAGATGCCCATGTAACATCTGGCTGTGAAACAAAGCAGGGATTCTGCCAATCAGGAAAAGATAGGAGACTGATAGAGACAGAGGCGCTCCCTTAAAGAGCCAGTGCACAAAATCTCATTCAGCTTCCTCCTCTGTAAAGTAGGGAAAGCAAAGGCATTAGCTCACCAAGGTGTTGTGAACATCAAGCAAGATAAAACATGTAAAGCATTTCAATAAATAATAAGTTCTCAATAAATGTTAATTACAGAATATGTCTAAGTGGTAACATATTTAATTCCTCTCTCAGCCTTGATTTTCCACTACAGTGATGACTTGTTCGTACAACCCTGAGATAGCTGACATGTTTGGCTGCCTCTGTGTAAGCATCAATCTACCGTGTTGCCCCGAAAATAAGACATCCTTCGAAAATAAGACCTAGCGCATGGAAAAATAAGACATCCCTTGAAAATAAGACCTAGTGCATCTTTGGGAGCAAAAATTAATATAAGACACTGTCTTATTTTCGGGGAAACGGGGTACTTGGGTGATGAAACCCACGAATCTAAGTGGATGGAAGGGGTACCGACTGCACCCATTTTGGTTTAGATTTTTGCCAGCAGAGTACCTTCTGGAGGCCTGCACATATCATATTAGCTCTAGGAAGTTTCTCTGGGAGGCGGAGCCTGCCATCCATTCTCCTGTATGGATTAACGGGGCCAGGAAAAGCTCAGAACATGTGAGGCCTACACAAGCTGGAGGTCTCTACAGTCCTTCCTTCTCCGAGCACAGCTTCCCAACCAGTGCGGGGTGGATGGGCCACCAGCCCAGAACACTGTAAATATTGTCATTATCTATTAGCACTTTTGTGTGTAAAGGATTGGGAAGCAATGCAGAGTTCACTACCATTGTCAGGGGTTAAGAACTATCGACTATGATTTAGGATCTCAGTTGCTAACTCTTATATTCAAATTCCTTGACTATAAACCATCTCAGTCATGGACTGTTTGCCTCTCCATGAGAATCAAAAATTCATTTAGTTAAGAATATAAAAAATACATTTACTATTCTTAAACACTGTGGCCATGACCAGAAAATGGGTCTCCTAATTAGACATGCAGTACCATTTAGCTCTTCCCTCACAATACGCTTTGTGATTCTAACTTATCTGCCAACCCAAAACTGCACTCAGATCAAATGCTAGACCACCACCATCCCCCCCCCAAAAAAAAAAAAAAAAAAAAAAAAAAACAGGCAGAGGTGTCCAGAAATCACCAGTATTTTTTAAACACACCTTAACGAAAAGTCACTTTTCTATCAGATCGAGCATATTTGAGTGGATAAACCAAATATTTTTGCTTTAATAAGTATAGAGAGCATGACAAGGTAATGGCTTTTTTTTTCCTCCCCCAGCACTAATCTCAAATACAATAATGTCTAAACGTGATATTTATCTTTAGACATTCTGTTATGGAGCAAATACTGAATTCTCAGGCTTATACCTTCAGTTTGTCTCTCCATCACTGCCTCGAAAATAAAGATGAGTGGGAGACGCTGAATGAACTGGACTCCTGCATGCAGTGGTTTATGACAGATGACGATGTATGTTGAGAATGCAAAGCCCTGACCGTGATAGGCTTATTTATCAATTGTGAATAAAATTCATGAAGTGTGAAGCCAAGAACCATGCTGGAGGGAACCAGCAGGAGGCCATCAGGAAGGCTGAGCACCACACAGAAGCAGAACCAAGAGTTGCCTGGTGCAGGCCAGAGTGGACGAGACCTGGAGAGGACTGGGAATGGTGCTGACTTGCTGGTCCTCTTTCTGCTTCCACCTCCTTAGGCCTGTGAAGTGACTGGGAGGTGAAGAGAAAGGCACAGGAATTCAGAAGGCTGGTATTCCAGAACCAGCTCTGCCCCTAACAAGCTATGTGACATTACACAAGAATTTGAATCCCCTTGGGCAGGGAGGCAGGCAGCAGGAATCCCTTTGTGTTCTTTCTCTGTCAAAGAAGAGGTTTTATTCCACATCACAGTGCTCAGTCCTGGGCCTAACAATGCCAAGACAAGTTAAGTGAGGTTGCCCTATTAGCTGTGGAGGCCAATGCTGTAGGCCCACCCAATGCAATGAGACACGCAGCCAGCTCAGTGATGGGTCTTGCATTCCCAACATCCTTTAGGAGTAGATATCCTATTGTTTAAACTATAAAATCATAATTTGCAAGCACTTGAGAAGCTAACAAAAATGGGCTAAAAAGCAGCAAAATATGAGAGGCTTGTTAATACCCAGGCAATGTCTGTCTAAGAGGGCTAGAAGGAAAGCACTGCAGATCTGAGAAGTCATTTGCATATTGTTGGATGATTTACATGCCTGAGGGAGCCAGTGCCTTCCCTTATAGTCTCCCTCACCAAACCACTGCTGAGACAGCTCAACCCGCAAGAGGGTTTGGTCCAATGTACCTGGGCATTTACATACCATAATCTCACAAAATGAGAGCAGAAGAAACGCATCTCTTTAGTGTATTTATCTTCCTGCAGCCCCAGAAGCACGCTCACAGGAAACCCTCAATGACAGAGCTTCCGAAGAGGTGGTTCCCGGAGAGTCATGGCAGGTACTGATTGAAGAAGAGAATAATTGTGGCTCTAATTTAGATTAGCAACAATACAGTCTTGTAGTAGATGTCATCTTGAAGACTTATTGAAATTGCATTTGATAAACACAGGATCTACATTGTTTCCTAATGCTGCCTAACAAATTCACACGTACCTAGCAGCTTAAAGTAACACAGATGTATCAGTGTGGGTTTGCTGGGTTCTCTGTCCAGGGTCACTATCGATAGATTGAGGACTGCAGCTCCTACAGGCCACTACAGGTTTCTGCCATGTGACCCTCTCCATAACATGGCAGCTGCCTTTGCAGGGCCGGCAGGAGAATCTCTGACTATTTCCATCTCTGATCTCTCCAAGCATAGCAAATGGCCACGAGTTTGACATGTGTACCCTCATTTAAGAGCTCACCTGATTGAATCAGGCCACTTAGGACAGCTCCTTTTTTAATTGAAGTCAACTGAACAGAGACTTTAATTACACCTGTCAAATTTCTTCATCTTTGCCATGTAAGGCAACATAATCATGGGAATAAGAGCCCATCATCTTTGCCCAATTCCACTGCTTAGAAGCAAGTGACCAGTTCTACCCACTCAAGGGGAGGGAATTTGATTACACACAGGCAGGCAAAGATAGGCATGGTCTTTGAGCGTCATTTCAGAATTCTGCCTACTAAAGAATCTCTCTTGGGATCCTTTTAAATGGTTTGGTTTACTTCTGTTTGTTTCGTTGTAAGGATTCTCTGCTTTTTCTGAAAAACAGTCTTCCAGAAACAAGTCTCTCTCTCTCATCAGTGTTGTGCTCATATTTTATCATTACTCTTCTGGGGTGTGGGAAAAGGGGGTGACAGGAAGTCTTTACCCTCCTGCGTTAGCAACTTCTTATTCCTTCTACTGCTTTCTCCTGGGAGAAGGAGTAAAAAGGTACAATATAGATCTCTCACAATCAACTCAAAATCCCCACAGATTACATGAAATTACCCTAGAGAAGGTCACCAAGCAGAGGGAAATTTCTCTGCGGAAATCACACCGAGCAGAAGGAGTTTTGGCCCCAGGGGAGACCACAGAGGGGGCTCAGCCAACAAGGCATTGCAAACACAGTGCCACCCATCAAACTGATACATCCTCTTGTTTCAAAGTAAAACCCACTGCTTATATGCTCCCCTCTGGGGCTTTACCAAGCCTCCTGCAGCCAGATCAGCAAGCTTCCTGACCTCACCCCACACTCCAGGACTGAAGGACTTAACTTCTTAACATTATCTTTTCAACAGGAAAGAAGTTTGGGGTTAACAGGACTCATGGTGTTTTCACCAAAAGCTTTTTGTTTCTGTACTAATTCCTGGCACTTTTCCATGCACCTACCTTCCACCGCCCCTTCTCCTTGGTACTTCCAGATCTTTTTCTACATCCCTCCTGTTTTGCTGGATGGGGTTCAGCCATCACTTCAACCCATCACCCAGGCTCTTTACTATTCCCTCCCTGGGCCTGCCTCCAACACCCTCCTTAGTCCATACTATATTGATTTTCTGAAGTAAGAAGCCCTTTGCACTTATGGGTAAATGGTGCCAAATCAACCCAGCAAGGTTGAAAGAGAATACTCTATAGGGAAAGAAAATGGAAGAAAAAGAAAAGAAGGGGGAGAGAGAAAAACCAAAAAACAGACAAGTCAACTGAATTTCTGTAACATAAAACTAAATCTTAGACAAAGACTGAATCTGACTTGGGCAGGGAGAAACCTAGACCTAACGATTGCAAATAAAAGGAGGTGCTGACTGTTTTACAAAGAACGCACTGTTGGAGCAGGAGCTCCCCTGGGGTCTGTGCTGCCCATTAACATCTGAGCCAATAACTGAGAAGAAGCATGTGTCCTTGGGCATCACCCAGTTTTTAAGAATGTGGGTCACTGGGCCTGGGTGTGAACCTTAGTTCTGTTACTTACTCTATCCAATCATTGATCTGCTAAAAGCCTCAGTTTCTCCTTTGTAAAACGGAAGCCGTGTACTCACCTCACGGCTGCTGTTGTGAGGATCGCATTAGATACACAATCTGTGCCGGGATTAGCACAGTGCCTGGCATGTTATAGATGCTCAACAGGTACTGCTGCTCCTGTTAATAAAACTCCCTAGACCGAGGAGCGAGCGTCCCAGCATATGCTGTTCGACTTTACCTTCCTGCCTCACTTAAACATTGCGATCAGACTAGCTTCTTTGATTTTGTTTTAATTTATGAGAGAGAACTTTTCTCCCAAATGAAGAGTTTCTGAAACTTAAGGCTAAAACAGTCACCTGAGGCAGGAGCCATGGAAACCCTGCCATGCTTAAAGCCTCTGCCCCCGGATCAGGGTCTTGTAAGTGGTTTTCTTTGGGAATAAAGTTCGGTAGAAGCACACTGGCAACTGAAGTCCAGAGTCGCACCTGGGACTGTTTATTTCTGCAATTTTGCAACTGATATCCAAGAAGGTCAAAAGAAAAAGGAACCTTATCAGAGCAGCCTTCCTGGAACTGGTGTGAGCCAGACCCACTCCATGAGTTCATTTGAAAACCTGGAATACATGGGATCAAGGAAAGTATAAGGAGACAAGAGGGGCGGTTTCTAATAAAATAAATAAACCTTTAAACTATATTTGAAAAACCATTGTTGATTTAGAAATATCTCAAGCACACAGTCAGCAAGTGAGATGCTAAGTGTCTTTCTGTAATAAGCCCTGAACCATAAAGCAAGTCCAAGCCCTTCACAGAAGCCTCACGCATTAAGTCAGGCCCAGTTCCGAAATCACACAGACTAGCTCTTTTCACAAAGTATCTGGCAGTAGGTCATGAGCTCTCTTATCCAGCCAAGGTCAAAGGTTTCCAGGTCTGAAGCAAATTATAGAGCGCGAAGATGAGGCTCACATTAAATTCTACCTAGAGCTTGATCCCTAATAAGTGGGACTTCTAGAGCAGGAGTTCTCACACTTAGTGTGCCTACGAAATGAGCAGAGATGCTTGGCATCAGGACCCTCATATTCAATTTCTATTCATTCAACAAAGATTTACTGAATGACTTACATGTCAGGCAGCGGGGATGCAAACAAGATCTCTCTCCTCACAAAAGCTTATTGTCCAGTGGGGAACTGGACAAAAAACAAAAACATACCATTGCAGTAGTTCAGGCCTCAAAACTGCCATCACAAGGACAGAGTTAGCTTTTTCTCGCAATGTCTTCCCAGAAATCAGGAAGTTAGGCCAAGTTACAATGAGAAAACCACAATGTGCCAGGTCATGTGCATACATTTGCCCATTAAACCCTGTGGCAGGGAACATTCTCCCCATATCACCCGGGAAGAAACGAATGGTTTAGTGGGTGGGTTCCTGTTCTGGGTCTGAAGCCCAGGTCTTCCTGCCTCCTAAGGCCATGTCAGACCCACTGGCTCAGGCCCTCAGTGATAACAACTTCATTCAAGACTCTGCAGCTATGAACTGGCACTAGAGTTTGGGTCAGCTGGGTTTTTCAGCTGGCCAGTGCACTGTTATGGGGCATGGAGAGAGGAACTACTGAATGAAAAGAATGCAGAAATTCCTGCAAGATAATGCTTGGGACAGAGAGGTGGTGCAGTGCAAGGCGGCTCCTCTGCCACTGCCTGCCGGGGTTCCGGTGGATACCCCTCGGGTCGTGGGAAAACTTGGCCACAAGAGGGCAGAGTGTGCATTGGGAAAATCACAGCAAAAGTCCCAGTAGGCCTTAGTGAAAAAGAAACCCAATGCTGCAAGCCTCATTAACTGTTCGGGTGCTGATAAATATTGGCTGTCCTCCTCCTCAGACAGGAAGCAGATGAGAGAAGGTCATGCTGGAAAATGGCACCTGGTTGCTGCTCCTCGGAACATAATGTGTGGGAAGTGGCTGACCAGCTCCATTCCTTTCCATAATTCTTAGAACTATAAAGCGCATGCAGTTTAACTAACCCTGGGACTAACGACTGAAGCCTTCTTCGGCATACTACAAACTTTCCCACTAGCATGAAGTAGGTTTATAGTTGTTCATATGGAAAATAATGCAATAATTAATAAATGCAAGAATAAACGCTGTCTTTCGTACTAACAACGGTAACCCTACTTATTGCTCACCCCATGAAGTGCAGTTAAAAAAAAAAAAAAAAAAGGCAAGTTCATAATGTCAATGTCATATGATAGCCTTACAATAACCAAAGTAATAGCCATAGCAGGAGGGTTGGGAATCAGTTTAGGGTTTAAGTCCTGGCTCTATAACTTGCCAACTATAACCTCAGTCAAGTACTTAACCTCTATGAACTCCCATTTCCTCATCTCCAAAATAGAACCAATTCTATAGGTTTTTTTGGGAGAATAAATGAGTTACTGAAGATAAATACTTAGCGTAGTTAGCAGTCATTACTGGTAGCTGCTAGCCTGTGATAATAGTTATGTTAATAGAGTTTTAGCTGCAGACTAATGCCTTCGAGAAAGCAGAGCCTTTACCTCTGCCCTCCTCACCACTGCCACACCCTGCACTGCCTCCATCACCTCCTCCGCTCCTCCTCCGGGAGAGCCTTTCCTCCTCAGACGATTGTGAATTTTCATTTTCCCCCTTCTCTGGCCATCCATTCCCACCCTGAAACACACTCCAGTCTCTTCTATAATAAAAACAAATATTAGTACACAAAACCCAAACCTCCCCATACCCCATGTGTCCCAGGAATTCCCCTCCCTCTTCCCGCTGTGCAGCAAAACTTCTCAATGGAGCTTTCTACAGCCCAAAGCCCGTACCTCCTCCCTGTCCACTTACTTCTCTGCCCATTCCAGCTGCTGTGAAAATGAAGGGTGGCCAATGATATTCTATATCAAGATGTTGGTGATAATGGAACAAAGAAGCTTGAGAATTTGGTATAACTTATCCCCACTAGGACCTAAGACGAGGCAGGCAAAGTCCCCGTTGGAATTACAGCAAACTAGCATCTGTTACCTCAACCACAAGAGTTGGTGGGAATCCCGGAAAAGAAGGACATAAAAGAAAGGATTGATGATACAGTAGGGGAGCAACACGAGGTGGGGACAGCGAGCCCCACTCTCAGAACAAGCTGTGAAAAGTGGGGAATAACAGGAGCTGATTGTAAAACTTAAGCAGATGAGACTCTATCAAGTACTTCGTAATGCACCATTGAGGCAACCAAGTAAGAGGCCTAAAACATTTATATTCCAATTGCTAAAACATTACAGTCAATCTAAAAACCCACAGAAGTTCTGCTGAACAACTGTATCAGTTAGAATGGATCTGTCTCCTTGCACAGGACCTAATAGCGTGAGACCTAAAACAAGCGGAGCAACGCCCCTCACCAGGTAAATCACCTCCAAAAGACCTGCCACCGCAGTGCTCCTTTTTCCTCCTTTCAAAAAGCACCGAGGTAATTCCCTGGTTAATGGGATTTTTATTTCTTATTTACTTGCATTTTTTTCCTCTCGGCAGAAAAGACCAAAAGCTGTCAGGGTGAGGAATCTATTACCCAGGAGCCAGTCTTCCTCCCTGGGAAGTCCCCCATCTGACTGGAGAAAAGTGGAATGAGGAGCTGGTGGTTACATTATAGAAGCTGAAATCAACACATAAACATGCATACTTACATACTAATACACACACACACACACACACACACACACACACACACTGCAAATTGAAGAACAAGAATCTAGGCCAAGAGCCAAGGAAAGAAAGTTCTGTGTCTGTTCCTGTCACAGACATGATGTGATGGTTGGGGCAGGCTCCCTTTCCCACTGCTCCTCTGTTTCCATTCCATCTCAGTTGATTGATAACAGTTCTAAAACATGCACTGAGGCAGCAGAGAGGTGAGGAAGAATGACCTTTTCCCTCAGGTTCGCATTCACAATTATAAACCATGAATTAACGAGTGGAGCAGAGTCCAGTGTTTATGTAATCGTCACAACACTATGAGATAGATATGATTATTGCATCTCTAGCTCTCAGACCTAAATGCTGAGATCTAGTGAGGTTAAGTAATTTGCTCACTGTCACACAGCTAGTAAGTGGCAGGTCTGGGGTTTGAACACAGGGTTTTCTGAGCATACTGTATGGAAGACAGCTGCAGTGTGGGCAACTCAGGAGCAGAAGTGACACAAATTCCCTCCTCCTCTAAAGATGGCCCTAACGTGGGGAGAAGCCAAAGATGGGTTCCTTGTTGGTTTTTCCCACTAAATATAAATTCTCTGGGGAAGCTCCCACTTTCCACTCCACAACCTATTCAGGATTCTGTGTCCAGGTGGAGCAAGATTATTTATGGATGGTGCATCAAGTATTAAAGAACATCCAAGAATAGAGAGGTTCAGTGAGGCCCAATGGGGTCTAGAATCTCTTCTATCCTTACTATTAACTGAAAAATCCTTCTTGGGTTCCTATGTTCAAATCTGAGAGAGAGAGAGAGAGAGAGAGAGAGAGAGAGAGAGAGAGAGAGAGAGAGAGAGAGAGAAGAGAGAAGAAGAAGAAGAAGAAGAAGAAGAAGAAGAAGAAGAAGAAGAAGAAGAAGAAGAAGAAGAAGAGGGAGGGGAGGGGGAGAGGAGGGGGGGAGGGGAGGGGAGGGGAGGGGAGGGGAGAGGAGCCTTTATCAAAGGATGGGACCACCATCAACCCTAGGAGAAAAATGAGTCCCCTCAAAATAGTCCTAACTCTAACCTGTTCCTCACCACTGCTGCCTAATTGGTCCCAGACATACTACTTTAGATCTATTCCCTCCCCACTGTCTCAGATCAGGCTCCTTATCATCTCTCACAGCTATGGGAACAGCTTCCTAATTGGTCTCTGCCTCTAATAATTCTCTTCCAGACCATGTCCATATGCCCCCAGACTTGGTTCTCTGAAACTCCAATCTGACCATGTCACCTCCCGTCCTCTCCTCTCCTACTTCATAAACTTCAAAACAACAGAACTAATTATGTTCTAATAATTAGAACATCATAATTATGTTCTAATCCTTGTGTCACTCTCCAAACTTTAATAAACATACCCTCACAGCCACCTGGGCTGTATTGTGAAATCTTTCCTGAGTGAAGTCAAGAACCCACACACTATTGGATGGCCCTAGGTAAACCTGCTGGGACTGTACTAGATTTCACAGTCCAGGTGGCTGTGAGGGTATGTTTATCAAAGCTTGGGATAATGAAACAAGGATTAGAACATAATTATGATGTTCAACGGATTCTAATTATGATGGCCTGTGGGGGCGGTGTTTTAAAAATGACATCAGGATTTGAAAGGCCTTGTGCTCTTGCTTATACCATTTCCCAATTTCCAGCCTGGCAAACTCCTTCCCATTCTTAAACACCAAAGTCAAATGTTATCTCTAATGAGAGTCTCTCCAACTGCTTCTTTCCCCTTCACTGCTCTCCTTAGCTACTTAATTCCCTGTGTTCTACATGCCTTTGGGCATTAGAAGAAGTCATCACAGGAGACCCCCATTGAGCCCATTGAAAGCCCTTTCTGGCCCTGGAGGAACACAGGCTGAGGAGGGTGGGCGGTGGGGGCTGGGGAAGTCAGGTGAGTGGGCAGGAACACTGGAGTGAGCCCAGGGCCAGGCCTGACAGTCAGTCTTGAGTTTTCCTAAAAACAAGTTTTAGAGGCTTTGACATACCTTCTGGCCTCTCTCCACCCAGGCTGAGTCTCGTGCTCACACCTGGTACTACAATATTATAGTGCTTACCACTCTTTGGCAAGGAAATGGGGAACGTGATTGTTGTGTCCTGGGGATGATGCTAAGTAATGTTCATATTCAGTTAACTCTTGAACAACAGGGAGGGAGCTGGGGGTGCCAATGCCCTCCATGGTTGAAAATCCACATGTAACAAATCAGCCCTCCACATCCAAGGATTCCCAGCCACAGATTCAAAACAGTGGTTGAATCCACAGATGTGAAACCTGGGCCAACTACATATTTATTGGAAAAAATCTGCATGGAAGTGGACCTAAACAGTTGGTCCGATTGTTCAAGAGTCAACTGTATTATTCCATTAAAACTCACAGCAACCTGTCAACGTAAGAAATGTTCAAAATTTTTATTAGTTTATTTAAGCCAAACTGATGACAATTAATGGGAAGCAAAATATCAATGAATTGAGAAAATACTTCAGAGAATGGCAGTTTTGTACCTTATTTTATACTAGGGGCCCAGTGCACGAATATTAATATATCCACCTTGAAAGGAATTCTGGGCCTGCAAGGCACAGGGGCTGGTCTTCTTGGCCCATCCTCTGCACCCCAGCCCGGCCCCTTCCACTGTGGTTCCCTTTCTGCTGGCAGCCCCATTCCCACTGCCACCACTCACACCCGCTGATACCCGCTGATGGTGCAGAGTGATGGGGGCCAGCACTGGCAGCAGGTGCAAGTGCCAGGTGGGACTGCAGCACACAGGAGCAAAGAATTTTCAGTAACCACCAGAGGCTCGCCCTGATGACAGCAACTGGTGCCCAGCCTTGGTCTGGCACCCCCACTCACCTACTCCACCATCCGGCCACAGCCAATGCCTGCATGTTCCAAACATGCCCCCTGGTGGTCAGTGCACATCATAGCGACCAGTTGTTCCACCATTCAGTCTATTTGCATATTAGTCTTTTATTATATAGGATATTACAATCAGGGGAGGAGGTATAAGTGATTACATGAAATCCATTGGTGATAGATCAGGGAGGCAGGATAAAGCAAAACAGGAAAATCTCTGGGACTGGATAAAAAGTAAAATGAATATACATGTACTTCTTTTACATTGGTGGGTACAGGATAGTTAACAGTCAACAATTAACATAATAACAATAACAATGAGGGGTTCTATGGTCTCCTGCTCTGGTGGGAGATTGTGCCCTGAGGGGTCTAAAAAAAAAGAAAATTAGCCTTGGATTCCAAAGATATGTTATCGTAGACACAGAAAGATAATAGGCTGGTAAAAATTGACCTTTGTCAAGAAAGATACCAGTCTAGGACATGACTTCCTTCCATGAGTCGCTTTTAATAAGAAAATTTTCATTTCAGACCATCGTATGTTGTTATTTTCAGTCTCTGAGTTTGTAAGGCCTCCGTGCAGGGTTCCCCTGGGCTTGTCAGGTTTGATATATGGTCCCTTTTCTCGTCCACAAATCCTATGAGGCAGCTGTTATTATTACCCTCATTCGACATATGAGGAATTTGAGATTAAAAACAAATAAGTAACTTTCCCAAGGTGATTACAGCCCATAAACAGTGAAGTTGGAAACCTAACCCATGCCCTCTGATTCTGGAGCCTAAATTCTAAGCCATTAAATCATACAGGCTGTATTTGTTAAATTATTCCAAACCCACTGTGTTGCTACATTGCACATGGAGCTACACCAGGCATAGCTGTACTTAGGCTGGGGGTGAGGAGCAGTAGAAAAATAAAACAGGCCATTATTATAATGTGTATTGGTTATAAGGACTAACATGCAGAAGCGCAGGAAAGTTAGGGTACATATCCTTTCTTGGCAGCAGGGATATTGCCTGTGAAGAGGTTGCAGGTAGATGAGAACTGGGCACAGGGGTGAATGAAGAAGAGGGAATAGCACCAATGGAGTCACTCTCCCACTAGGTTGAAGATCCCCATGCGGCTGCAGAGGGCTAAGGTGAAGAGGGAGGGAAGACCCTGCGTCAGAAGGCTGGAGAGGGACCCAAGGACAAAATGAATTGGGCCTCCATCCCGGGAGCAGTGAGAATTACTAAGGGAGTGTCTTGACCAGACTTTAAAATTCTGACTTTGGCATCTGTGAAAAAAAAACATATTGGAGGAAAGCAAAAGGAGTATACAGAACAACCAGCCAGGAGTCCATTGCAATAGTCCAAGAAAGACAATAGGAATGATGACAGGGGAGGTGGAGGCAGAGAGAATCAAGTGATAAGGAGACAAAATGGACAAAATCTAGTGACTGGCAAAGAGAGAAGTCAAGTAGGGCTCCATGGTCCACTTCATTGTTAAATGGGAAACCTGGCAGGAGAGCTGTGAGGACGGTGGTATAGTAATGAGCTCAGAGTGCAGCCCTGAGTTGGAAATGTTTGTCAACAACTCACTGGAAATGCTTAGCAGGAAGCAGGCATACTGTACTTTAACTATTGCTGTGTCTTGTTTTTCTTCTCATTTTGCTTACTAATCATCTAGGGGCAGGGTCAATATCTTAACTGTGTTTTAATTCTCAATGCCTACCTATTGGGCCACTCAAATGCTTGATAAGCAACCATAAGTATGAACAAATTAAAGGGGGAATCCACAAGGGAGAGGAAGGAGGGAAGAAAAGGAATAAACACCAAAACCACCACAAAAAGCAGGAAAAGAATGGAGATGGAAGTAAGTCTAAGAACAACTCTGATTAGTAATAATAAACTTGATGTTTAGGAAATAAGGTCATTTACACAAATAGTTTCAAAACTAGCAGCACCAAGAAATAATGAAATAGAGAGACATTATGGATAATAAACTGTTGAAATAGCAGTTTTATAACGAGAATATATCCATATTTATCTCATAAATTTGCTAAGAATATATTTATCCCACAAATTTACTGAAAATTAGTAAGAACAAAGCAAGTTCACAGGCAGTAATAGAAATACACATTAACAATACTGATCAGTCTGATTGATGCTTCTCTGTCTCTGGATCTGTTTTTGTTCAACAGTTTATGTTGTTAATTATATTCCACAAATGAGTGAGATCATGTGATATTTATCTTTCTCTGATTGGCTTATTTCACTTAGCATAATGGTCTCCATCCCGGGAGCAGTGAGAATTACTAAGTTCTATCCATGCTGTTGCAAATGGTAAGAATCCCTTTCTTTTTTACTGCAGTATAGTATTCCATTGTATAGATATACCACAGTTTTTAATCCACTCATCTTCTGATGGGTACTTAGTCTGTTTCCAAATCTTAGTGATGGTAAATTGTATTGCTATGAACATGGGGGTGCATATATATTTTTTGGTTGGTGTTTCTAGTTTGTTGGGATATATTCCTAAAAGTGGGATCACTGGGTCAAATGGGAGTTCCATTTTTAGTTTTTTGAGGAAACTCCATACTGTTCTCCATAGTGGCAGTACCAGTCTGCATTCCACCAGCAGTGCATGAAGATCCTTTTTCTCCACATCCTCACCAGCACTTGTCCTTTGTTGATTTGTTGATGATAGCCATTCTGATAGGTGTGAGATTGTACCTCATTATTGTTTTAATTTGCATCTCTCTGATGATTAGAGACTTTGACCATGCTTTCATACGTCTCTTGGCCTTCCTTATGTCCTTATATCCTCTTTCAAAAACTGTCTATTTAGGTCAGTTGCCCATTTTTTGATTGGGTTGTTTATCTTCTTTTTGTTAAGTTGTATGAGTTCCCTGTAGGAGATTAAACCCTTATTGGTGATAACATTGGCAAATATGTTCTCTCACACAGTGGGCTTGCTTGTTTTATTGATGGTTTTTTATCCTGTGCTTTTTATTTTTATATAGTCCCATTTGTTTTTCTCTTTAGTTCCCATTGCCCTTGGGGCTATATCAGTGAAGATATTGTTTTGGCACATGTCTGAGATTTTGCTGCCTGTGGATTCCTCTAATATTTTGATGGTTTCCCATCTTATGTTTAAGTTCTTTATCAATTTTTAGTTTATTTTTGTGTATGGTGTAAGTTGGGGGTCTAGTTTTATTTTATTTTTTTTTGCATGTATCTGTTCAATTTTACCAACACCATTTATTGAAGAGACTGTCTTGACTCCATTGTATGATCTTGCCTTCTTTTTTTTTCTTTATAAAAATATATTTTATTGATTTTTCACAGAGAGGAAGGGAGAGAGATAGAGAGCTAGAAATGTCAATGAGAGAGAAACATCAACCAGCTGCCTCTTGCACATCCCCTACATGTGCAACCAATGTACATGCCCTTGACCGGAATCGAACCTGGGACCTTTCAGTCTGCAGACCGATGCTCTACCACTGAGCCAAACCGGCTTCGGCTGATCTTGCCTTCTTTGTCAAATATTGAGCATAGTGGTTTGAGTCAATTTCTGGGTTCTCTATTCTATTTTATTCTATATGTCTGTTCTTGTGCCAGTACCAGGCAGTTTTGAGAACAGTGGCTTTGTAATACAGCTTGATATCTGATATTGAGATCCCTTCTACTTTGTTCTTCTTTATCAGGATTGCTGCAGCTATTCAGGGTCTTTTTTTTATTCCAGATGAATTTTTGGAGAGTTAATTCTAGGCCTGTGAAATATGCCATTGGTATTTTAATGGGGAGTGGATTGAATCTATAGATTGCTTTGTGTAGTATAGACATTTTAATGATGTTGATTCTACCAATCCATGAACATGATATGTTCTTCCATCTGTCTACATCTTCCTCTATCTCTTTTTTCAGTGTTCTGAAGTTTTCTGAGTATAGGTCTTTTACTTCCTTAGTTAAGTTTATTCCTAGGTATCTTAATTTTTTTGGTGCAAGTGTAAATGGAACTGTTTTTTCAATCTTTCTGTAAGTTCACTATGAATATATACAAATGCCATAGATTTCTTGGTGTTAATTTTGTATTCTGCTACATTGCCGAATTCATTTATTAAGTCTAATAATTTTTAATGGAGTCTTTAGTGTTTTCTATGTACAGTATTGGAAGGGTTTTGATTTGATTATCTCTGAAGCTGCCTTCTAAAGGCCAATAATGTATTCATTCCAGTTCAGAAACTCCGAAATTTTCAGAAGTAACACTCTGGGGTTTAGGGAGATACGGGACAGTGGCAGTGGCATGAAAGGGAACACCACAAAGACATTTAATCCAGGAGGGGAAAAGAACACAAGATCAGGATGACGGGCTCCAGGTGCAAAGAGTTTAAGGGTCAGTCTTTCTCCCCATTTTTACTTAGAGGGAAATCGGAGCCATAAATCTAAACTTGTTATTTCTTCATTTAAAACTCTTCAAAATGTGCCCAGTACTTCTGGATCAAGTACAAACTCGTCAGCCTGGATGAAACACTATATGTGTCCCCCCACATCATGATCTGGTTCTTTCCTCTGCTGCCTTACTCAGTGGTGAAACTAAGACTAAGTCGTACTTGGGAGGGAGATGGTTGGAAACTAATTTCCTATTGCTGTGTAATAAATAGCCATAACTTGGCAGCATAAAACAGCACGTTAATTATCTCACAATTTCCAGGAATCAGGAGGAGTCTGGGCACAGCTTAAATGGGTCCTCTATTTAGGATCCCTCAAGGCTGTAATCAAGGTGTTGATAAGGTTGGGTTCTTCTGGAGGTTCAACTGGGGAAGTATTTGCTTCCTTATACTTGTAGTTGTTGGGAACATCCCGTTCCTTGTGGTCATAGGATTCATGGTAGCTTGCTTATTCAAATCCAGAAACGCAGGGAGAGACTCCTGCAGGATGCATGCAACAATCTTATGTAATCTCATAAACAACATGATCATACCCACCCCATTGTTTTTGCCATATTCCCTGGATTAAAGTCAAATACTGTTGCTGCCTACACTTAAGAGGAAGGGATTATACAAGGGTGTGAACTCGAGGAGGTGGGACTCACAGGTCACTTTATGTCCATCCACACAAAAGGCAGATGCTGTATAGTCTTCAGGCTGCATTAAGCTCAGGGAGTCTTCCCCACAAGGAGGATTGGGGCACAAGGAGAAGATTGACAGTATCTGTCACCTTCCAACACAAATGTTAATCACAGCACTTTCAAGATGATTTGATTATTTTTCTCTTTCTAGACCTGAAAATCTTTGGAGGGAGGTACCATATGTTTTATACCAACTCTAGTATCATTACTGGCACACAGCACTCCCTCACTACAAATGTGTGTCAATGAACAGACAGACTGGTTTTGAATGGATAGGTATCAATTTAAAAACTATATCAATGATCTTCAATGTGATGTATCTCTCTCAAGTTCTAGTTTTGCCCATCCTCAACCATTGGCTGCAAGCATAGTTTCAGATTATCAACTGTTTCAGAAATCCTATTTTTTATATGTTAAACAATTTTACTTATGAAGTGATATTCTAATGAATGTTTCCTTGATCACAAATAAACTGTCAATGGCCAAGTTTTGCAAATACTATCTAGGGGCCTCTAGGCTATAGGAAGGGTGATGGCTCATGGAGATATCAATGCACAGACTTAGTCAAACTATAAATCGATTGAGGAGGAGGGCAGGGAAAGGTAAGACTTTGGCTCTAGCTGGCCAGCTCACTCATACTTACCTTGAGGATTTATAACCCTTACCATCCTCAACTTCCCAATGAGAAGACATGTGAAAGCCTTTGCAAAGAAAAATGAAAACCATATCAATATAGACACTCTAGAGCAAGCATTATCAAACTCACAGCCCACAGGCCTCATGACTAATTTATTTTGCTGGTGTTAGCCTTTGAGTTTGACATGCTTGCTCTAGAGCTATTTTCTGGTGCAAAATAATAAGTAGGGAAAAAAATAAACCATTGGCTTAGCCTTCCATGTTAGATGTTTAATATGTTAAATATTCAACACAAATACTTAATTTGCTGTTTCCTTCTGGGCATGTGCCAATTAAACATCCATTATATGTAATGCCAGTTAGTTCAATCCCATTGCTATCTTACAAACCAATAGATGAATGTGATCAGCAGGAGTGTAAGATCTGTATGGCAGCATGATGAGTCTTACAAATTAGAAAAGGCTTATAAACCCTTGCATTTCTGTAGCTCCTGGGAAATCAAGCAAATTGGAAACTCACATTCATATGTGACAAAAATATTCTTTGTGTGCACCAAATTCCACTGGAAGCCAACATG
The DNA here is from genome assembly GCF_014108245.1 of Pipistrellus kuhlii. NCBI lineage: Eukaryota > Metazoa > Chordata > Mammalia > Chiroptera > Vespertilionidae > Pipistrellus > Pipistrellus kuhlii. Next base: position 72,246,476 of record NW_023425404.1, read on the forward strand.
ATTTTCAGCTTTGTTCCCCCTTCCAAAGTTCTAGCAGAATAAGAAGTCAAAGACTTTCCTTATATTTTGTGAAGGTATACAAAAACCAAAAGCTCTTCCCACATGAAGTTAACAACCTAGAAAGAGAACCATAAGATGCACTAATGGCCTGAATAAATATTGAACAATCTTGAGTGCTAAGTATTATGGTTGGTAGGCTGAAAAATATCCCCCCAAAATTATCCACACCCTAATCTCTGCAACCTGTGGCTTTTACCTTATATGGCAAAAAGGATTGCAGATGTAATTAGATGAGGATCTTGAGATAGATTATCCTGCGTTATCAGAGTGAGCTTTAAATGCAAATGTGTGCATCTTTATGACAGTGAGACTGGGACATCTCTCTCTCTCTCTCTCTCTCTCTCTCTCTCTCTCTCTCTCATTCTCTCTCATTCTCTCTCTCTCTCTCTCATTCTCTCTCTCTCTCATTCTCTCTCTCTCTCATTCTCTCTCTCTCTCTCTCTCTCTCTCTCTCTCTCTCTCTCTCACACACACACACACACACACACACACACACATAAGAGAAGGCAGTGTGATCACAGAAGCAGAGATTAGGATACACAGCCACAAGCCAAGGACTGTGGACAGTCACCAGAAGCTATTGGAGGCAAGGAATAGAGTCTTTCCTAGAGCCTCAACCAGGAGGGAGTGCTATCCTGCCAACACCTTCATTTCAGCTTAGAGAAATGGATTTTGGGTCTCTGGTCTCCAGATATGTTGTTGTTTTAAGCCAGCAAGTTTGTGGTAATTTGTTACAGCAGTCCTAGGAAACTAAAACAAGTACTATGAAAGAAATCACACAGGAGGGTTGCAAGTATAACAGAGGGAGAGGGAAAGGCAGCTGTGATAGATGGGATAGTCAGGGAGAGTCTGGGATAACAGGAGAGCTCAGAGCTAACTGAGAGAAATGGCTGAAAAGAGACGGAGAATGGCCAGTGTTTGGGTAGGAGGGAGCATATGGTTCTCCTGATTAGAATGATTTTACTGGAAAGGTGAGACCTGTTTGGAGTGAGTAAAAGAGAGAATGAGAGGTGATGAACTGGAGACAGAATAGAACAGAAGGCACTTCTGTGTAGTTCTGCTCCAGAAGAAAGACAGAGGAAAAGGACAACAATGAGCAAAGCGGGGAGTCAAAAGCCTATTTACATACTATGTCTAATTTAATGCAATGGTCTTGAAAGAAAGCTCCCCTGAGGTCTACACAGGTTCTGTGATTTGGCCATAGTCATATAGCAGAAGAGAGACTAAGAAAAACTTCAAAACAGTTTTAATTCTTTGTATAAAACTCTTTTGTGACACAGTAATAAAAAAAGATAAAAATGGCTTATTCCTGAAGAAAGGTGAACTGAGCCTGTGTCAGTAACTGTCCTCTGAGCCCCTCACTACACATCAACAAAGACCCAGGCTTCCTGGCACCAGCTCTGCCACTGCAGAGTGGAGACATAAGACAAACATTCCTGACCAGTAATTTGGTCAATAAGTACAGGCTCAAGGAATGAATGAAAAATAAGACTAGTCATTCTTGTATATTGCATAAGTAACTCCAAAGATTGTTAGTGAAGAGAATATTATTGTCAGTAATAAAAAGAAAGTATTTTTATTATAAATGCTAATTGACTATACAGAGTAGACAAGTGAAAGATCTATGGCATATGTTTTGGTGTTTAAAAGAGTAAATATTCTCTCTCATCGATGTTTCTAGCTCTCTCTCTCTCCCTTCCTCTCTGTAAAATCAATAAAATATATTTAAAAAATAAAAAAATAAAAATAAAAAAATAAAAGAGTAAATATTTTCAGATTTGGCCAATAAAGTTAAATTGAAGATAAATATAAGAATTTAATTTTAATAATGAAATCAATCACATGCATACAGTGGGTGTTTTGATCATATTGTGTGTGGTTCCACTGCATTTGCTGAACCATACACAATAGTGAGAGTTACTTAGGGTTCATATTTCATAGTTGATCTCTATGAAGTATAAGTAATAGTCCCTGCTTTCCAGGGAATTAAATAAGATAAAGATATATAAACTCTTAGCCACCCACTGTCCATAGAGGCCAGGATAAATATAATAATATATAACCCTCCCCTATCTTCGCCATCCTCCTTTTCTTCCTCCTTCTCTCTCCCCCATCACCACTACCACCAGCCACAGGCCCTGGGAAATCTGGCTCTGCCTATCCCTATGATTTCATTTCCACCCACTGTTCCTTCTGCTGACTATGCTCCAGCTCTACTGACCTTCCTTATGTTCCTTGAACACACTGTGCTTGCTGGCTCCTCAAGCTGAAAAGCTCTCCCCCATGATCTTGACATGGGGGATTCTCTCTCTGTTCACATCTGAGCTCAAGTGCCATCTCCTTGAAGAGGCATTTTACAAGCACCACATTAAATCCTCTTCCAGTAGTTACTCTCAAATCACAGCACCTCATTTTATTTTCTTCACAGCACTCCTTTCTGGAATAAGCTTTGTCCTGTCTCCCTACACTGATGGCAAAGGCCTTGTCTGTCATATCTCTTGCTTCTCACGCAGCACCTGGGACAGTACCTGGCCAGAGTAGTGGCAGTCAATTAACACTTAATGGAGTGAATCATCCCTGGAGTATGTACACACACCTATTTTATGTATTGGCAATTGTGTGATCACAGGCAAAATGCCTGGGATCTCAATCCTGATTCCCTGTCAGTGAAGGGCGATAAGGATCTCCCTCCATCATGAGCATTCAATGAAGTGCTCTAAGTCAAGCATTTAACAATCTTAGATACAACATATAAGCTCTTAATAGCTGTTAGCATGTGTTCCCTGTCTAGCAAAATTGTTGTCATATGGTACATACTATAACACACTACTGTTAGCAAGCTCCCAGGACTACAGTATCAAAATCCTAAAACACCAACATATTCTAGGATACCCAGTTGTAATGACCAACAGTTATCAGGGCCCTGAGGTTTTACCAAAGTAAAAGGTTATATATTGAGTCTAATGCTAAAAATTCTTTAGTGCACATTCCTAATTTGGGTTATGAAAATTAAGAATAAAAGATACCCAAGATGTTGTGACAACTTGCCACTTGAGAACCACTTAATGGAAAAATATCAGTAAACCCCAAGCTCCAGTATCCTGGCTCCCCTCTCCCCCACCTCTACTGTCTGGCAAGTTGCACAAAGTCAAGGTTTTTTTTATACAACATGGTGATAGGTCAGATTCTGGGAACTGATATTCTCAAGTCAGAGAAAATGCTGTCGAAGTTACAATGAAAGGAGATCCAACAGCCATTTTGGGGAGAATTGAAACTTATTTCCAACCCTCGGGACCTGGGCATCCAGCTGTGGCGCAGCATGCTGAGGACAAAGGCCTGTGGAAAATGAACCAAGGAGCCAGAACAGGTGGAGCTTCTCAGATGCAGAAGCCAGAGCCCTCCAGCTGAAGCCCCTGCATGGAGCCCACACAAACCTCTAATGACAGTGAGTCTAACACTTCCATTGTTTTCTTCACCTGTTAGTGTCTTTTCAAATCTTCCTTTGAACATACTAGGGAAGTCTGCAGGAAAATGGAAAATTTCAGCAGCTCATGTCCTTCTATACATGCTGATTTCCTCAGTGCTGGGGCTCCTGCCCAGGGTGCCTCATATCCAGGGTGTCCCAGGAGCTTCTCATAGAAACTTATTGCAGAAGAAACCAAGGCCCAGGAAAGTGATGTGACTTGCTCAAGGCAGAACCATAGCTACAAATGGGCTTCCTATTTCTAGATTCAGTGTTAAGTTCATTGTAGTAATTGGCAACGGGGTTTTGTCCCCTTGGGATGCAGTAGGTGAGGGGACAACCACGCAGAACATCCTCCACTTCTTAAGGTGTGAATCTCAGTCCGTCTGCAGAACCATTTGGAAGAGGATGACTCCGTTCAAACTCAAATGTAAAAAGAAGCACATTGTTCTACTTTCTCTAAATCCTTCTGAAGGCTCTACAACTGAGCTGTTATGCAGTCTCGCTAATTACTGGGGCTTCCTTCTCTGTACTCCCACCCCGTGGTGTGGCTGATTGTTTGGGAGTTTTCTACACCACCAAAGCTCCCCCATTGCCCCTCTGCTATCAGTCCACACTGGCTAAGCTGGAAAACTCCCCGCCTGGCACCCAGCCTCCCTGCGCTGTCAGCGAAGGCCCTGCAGGCCCCCTTGACAATGCCACAAAACACAGCCTCTGTCCACCCCATCCACTGAACTCATCCACCTGCCAACCATCTATGGCCACTTGGCCTCTGGGACAGCTCGTTCCCCAGCGCTACCTTCCTCCCCTCTACACTGGGGTCCCCAAGAAGCTTGGCACGTTGAGAAAAAGAGAGGAAGAGGCACTGACTTCAAGCAGTTTCTGCCTCTGGTCCTGAAGAAACCCCTCAGGCAAAAAAATGCGAGGGGGTCTAACTACCCAATTAAAATTCAGGAGAAAAAGCTGTTCAGCAAACAAAATTCAAAACAGTACTCTGCCTCACTATCACAGGTCATGCTGCCTCTGGCTCCCTGGTGCTAGCATATTAAATGTTTCTAAAAACTAATAGGAAAGAGCTTTAGTTAGACACCTAAGACAATTTGATTTAAAGTGTGCATCCTTTGTTCATGCTCTCTCTCTCTCTCTCTCTCACACACACACACACACACACACACACACAATTTGGGAACAATACACTATTTATGTTTATTTATGTATAAAATATTTGAAGATCTGTTTCATAGTTTTTTTTAGAATTGTTTCCCAAAATAAAGGTAATATAAAATTTTTAAAATACTGCTCATCACATAAAAGAAAAAAAATACCGCCCATTAGAACATACTCTATGATATGCTTTGCCTCACTCCAGAGGGTTAGTTGAGCAGGTCAGGAATATAATAGTATATCTAGCCCCCTGGGGTTTTTGAGTAATTGTAATGTTGCTAGTTCCACATGTTAAGATGATAATATTTTGGAGATTTCAGGTTGTTTAAAACATATTATTTTCAATTCTATATGCTTGTTTTTACTATTTTTTAAGACTCCTATTGGCTTTTTTAATTTGCTTTTTTGAAATATATTTTGTATTTTTTTTTCAGAGAGGGAGAGCGAGAGAGAGAGAAACATCAATGATGAGAATCATTGATCAGCTGTCTTCTGCACACCCCCTACTGGGAATCAAGCCAACAACCCTGGTATATGCCCTTGACCAGAATTTAACCCAGGACCCTTCAATCCACAGGCCAACGCTCTACCCACTGAGTCAAACGAGCTAGGGCTATTTTTACTATTTAAATGTGCTCCCAGAATATAGCCATTGAACAGCCTTCATTTTTTTTTCTGATTTTTTTTATTAAATTATTATCTGTGTACATATTTTAACATTGCCCCCCCTCCCATACATACCCTCCCTCCCCAGAGTTTTGTGTCCATTGGTTACCTTTGATCTGTGGGACAGTGCCCTGGGTTCGATCCCTGAGTGGTCTAGGGTCCTGTCCCTGGTTCAGTGTGTCCTGTGTTCCCAACAGAACTATCTGACACAGCTGACTCCTGACTCTGGAATAGTGACTAATGTAACTCAGGCATCATGCACTGTTAGAGGCACTAAGGGGGTGAAACAGAGGTCAAAGTATCCACCTTCACAGAGCTTACAGAAGAGGTGCTTTTGTGTCAATTTACTAAAAAGTAACCAGATCACAAATTTGATGAGAAAACTTCCTTTCATTATAACCTGGTAGAAAAATTGCAAAGAAATAGCTAAAACTCACCTGTTCCAGAATACTGCCCCCAGATCAGAAGCTCTGGCACTTTAAAGGGCCTTGTCTGGACTTTTCCAGACACATCTCTCCCCCAAGGCAGCTGTATGCGCCTGAGCCCTGCAACCTGCTGGGGTTCAATGCTGTGCTGCTTCAAGCTGATGACAGTAGTGATGTAATGTAGGGGCCACAAGATTCATGTCTGTGATCACAGCACCAAAAGCCCCAAGCTGGATCACTGCCTGGTGTAGGCCATCGCCCTGGTGACTGATGGGCATGGCTGCAGAATTATAAATGGGCTGTCTGTTTGCACTAAAATGGGTTGGTGCTTAAAGGCCATACATCCATCCTCTCCATTATATTAAAATAAAGGTGCAGCAATTCCTGGGAATTGTATTTATATCACATATATTAAAGTGGAAGGTTTATAGTGATCTTTAGTGACATATAAATTATATTTAGAATACACACATTTATTCTATATCCTGTGGGAGATTCTTAATGCAATGACCCCAAATGAATCATGTCTCCTAGTATCTATGCCTTCATTAGTCCCTTCCCACTTAAATCTGACTTGGTATGCAACTTGCTTTGGCCAATAGAACAGCAGCCAAAATGATGAAGCAAGCAGAGGCTGGGTAAGTGCTTGCACACTGCAACTTTCTCTCTTGTCACCCCAAGGCTACTATGATATGAAGGAGCTTAGGGTTTTTGGAGAGAACGGCCTGGATTGTCTTAGCTCACCCAGCATCTACCTCCCACCTGCACCCACCAGTTGAATGCAACTGCACAAGTGAGCCCAGCCCAGATGAGATCAGCAGCAGAACTTCCCAGAATTATCCTAACAATCCTATCTAACAAAAGAGTAATATGCAAATTAGCCATCACTCTGTCACAAATATGGTGGCACCCATAGCCACAAGATGGCGACGCTCAGTCCTCTCAGCCCCGCTGGTGTGTCCCAGTCCCAGGGGGGGCAGCTGCTGAGAGTGGGCAGCGTCAGCAGCCTGGCGAAATGTTTGCTTCATTGCTGCGGTGACAAGGCAAGTGTTCCGGGTCCAGCAGCGGATGGGCCTCTGGCCAGGCCAGGCCCCAGATGGGCCTCTGAGCAGCAGGCGCAGAGCAGCCAGGCCCCGCAGAGAGCTCCTGGAGCTCATGTGCAGAGCTACTATGGTAGGAAGTAATAAGTGTTGTTTTGTAAATGTTTAAAGCCATTGATTTTAGGGGTGGTCTGTTGTGCAGTGACAGAATCTCTTAAATCTCATTAAGGTCAGACATTTCCCTGCCTAAAAGGCTTCTCTACATCCCACCAGCACTGGCACAGTAGAGTATGAGGTTAGTGTTAAACACTTATGGATTGAATAATAAAAATGTTAGAAATGAAAATCTGGTTTTTTAATATAAAACAAGGCTGATCATCTGTTTCATATAAAGATTATCTGTTAATATTGGAATTCTGACTCTACTGGTAAGTGTAACACATTTGATTTTTAGAGCTTTCATAACTACTGAAGGAGGCGGCCATGAGCTAAATTTATAGGCTATGTTAACAGCTACACTAATATAGAAAGTCTTATTTTTAATTTTTTTTTACTTATAAGAGGCAAAAAGCACTACTTCCTGAAAAATCTAAAAATCATTCAAGTCAATTTAATATTTTGTCATAAAAGAGAAGATCTGAAATCAAGGTCTCCCATGCACAAAACTGTTAGAAAACTAAGAGTATGTAAGTAAATGCAAAATTAATCAGAGCAGAAAATAAGTGCTCTGAGAGTTTAAAAACGAAGAGACTAATCTGTGCTGGAATCCGTAGGAGGAGACTTAGAGAAAAGATGTTTCCAGTTAAGTATGGCAAACTGAACACATTCATTCATTCTCTTCCAATACTGCTCAAGATTACAGTATAGATAAATTTTAAAGGCATAAAATAAGGGCAAAACAAATAAGAAAATAGGCAACAGTAACAGATTTTTGTACAAATAGTATCTGACTTTGTGGACTAGAGCAGTGGTCAGCAAACTCATTAGTCAATAGAGCCAAATAACAATAGTACAACGATTGAAATTTCTTTTGAAAGCCAAATTTCTTTCTTTTTTTTTTAATATATTTTATTTATTTTGTACAGAGAGGAAGGGAGAGAGATAGAGAGTTAGAAACATCAATGAGAGAGACTCATCGATCAGCTGCCTCTTGCACACCCCCTACTTGGGATGTGCCCGCAACCAAGGTACATGCCCTTGACCAGAATCAAACCCGGGACCCTTCAGTCCCCAAGCCAACGCTCTATCCGTTGAGCCAAACCAGTCTTGGCGAGAGCCAAATTTCTTAAGCTTAAACTTCTTCTAACGCCACTTCTTCAAAATAGATTCACCCCGGTCATGGTATTTTGTAGAAGAGCCACACTCAAGGGGCCAAAGAGCTGCTTGTGGCTCATGAGCCACAGTTTGCCAACCACAGGACTAGAGAAAGTAGAAATGTGAGCTAGGAATGGGAGAAACCCAGAAGCAAGCCAGTCCATTTGGCAGGATCGCTGCCCTCAAAAACAGACATAGGGAACCAGAGGCACCAAGTATCCTCTGGAAGTAGGTGTAGCAGGTAGAGTTGAAGGCAGGAATGCTCCCAATGGCTTGAATATTAGTATAGCAGCAGCCTGACCCCTCATCAATGCTGAGCACTGTGACAGTGCTTTCCTAACCCTGCCTGGTCCTGAAGCTCTGGATACAGGCACCACCAAGCGCAGGTGAGGCCAGAGGTAACATTCTACAGCAGAAGGATTACATGGAAAACTACACATCAAATCAGAGAACTCAAGTTCTCTTTTTCCTTGTCTCCAAGATCACTTGCAGCTAAGAATATATTTTAAAGACCATAGATTAAACCACATGTGTCAAACACAAGGCCCGCAGGCCAAATCCGTCCCGCCAGGCCTTGCAATGTGGCCCACACCGCGCTGTCATCACTGCACTCCGCTGGGTTTCAATCACAATGACAGTTTATGACTGTTCAGTAAACCATTCAGCCCTCGATTTAGGCTGGATTTTAGATTTTGGCACCTTCTCTGATTGAGTTCGACACCCCTAGATTAAACCATTAATTAAGCCCTCTGGGGGGGAAAATGGCCATTCAATAGAAAAGACACCCAAGGATACTCATAGTCAAAAAGCCCAGACTACAAATAGGACTCTAGTCAGGTCTGATGGACCTTACTCTTAAATAGGAAGAGAGGGGCACGATTCAACAGATAGTTCAGAGCAGCTTCTAACATGAAAGAAAAATAGTGAGTCAAACAAAGACAGTGCAGGGAGCTAGGAAAAGAAGTCTAAAAAGTCTAATATATTTAAACAACTTTGGGAAATATGTTAGATGCATTATGCTATAAACAGGATGCTAAAAAATTTCAGAGAAAAAGAAGGAAAAATGAAGTGATGGGAGAGATTTTATAAATCCAAATAGATTTGAAAGCCAAAGTAGGAACAATGTTCCAGAAAACAGAATAAAATGAAAGGAGATGGAAAGTGTGTGTGTGTGTGGGGGGGGGGGGGGGGGGAAAAAAACTTATAATTAGTCACAGAAGCCAATCATTTAAATAAAAGGAGTTGGAGAAAAGGGGGAGGATGTGATGAGAGGAATAAGAAAGTGCTCAATAAATAAAGAATAGGAATTTCCAACTATAAGTACATATCAAGTTGTAACAAAGAATAAAAAAGATACAATGTGAAATTTTAGAAAACTGTTAGACAGAAAGTTCTTTTAAATATTCTAGAGATGGAAGGGAAAGATCAAAATAAAGATTAGAAATTAAAATGGCATCTGATATGTATTTATCACTAGAAGTTAAAAATAAAAGGAAAGAATGCATTTACAAATTTGGGAAAAATTATTTCCAGTCTAGAATTTTATACCCAAACACTGAGGGCAGAATAAAAGTACTATCAGATAAGTGAGATCTCAAAAAGTTGACCTTCCTTGTAATTTTCTTCAGTCTGTGCCTCAACAGAATAACAAAGCAAACCAAGAAAGAAGATGATGAAAAAACCAGGAAGCAAGAGATACAGTGCAGGGGAGATGCACAGGGAATCCCCAGGTCAGCAGCAGAAGCAGATCCTCTCACCCAAGGATGGCCACTGTGATGCTGGCCTGAAGAGCAGCTGGTCCAGACAGGAGCCAAAGAATGTGACTTTCAGGAGGTCTGTCTCCAAGAAAAATATGATTACTTATATGTTCAGACACACTGAGATTTTGTCTTCTGTTAGAGTATTTAGAAGTTCATAGAAAATTGAAAGTAACCATTATCAACTCAGGGGAAAACCAAGAGTTATAACAGCATGAAAATGTGATCACAGAATATTGCATGGCTTGGGTCAAATAACATTTCCATATGCTTATTAATGAAACCAATCAAACAGCATGATATAAATTTGTTGAGAGGATGGGAAAAGGGAGGAGTGTGAGTTGATAGTGATGGTTAGGAGGAACGGCACAATATAACCCTCATTTTTAAAGCATAAAGTCAACAACATGCCAAACTTAAATCAATCAGGAAATAGCTGTGTAAGCAACTATCTAGAAATATAGAAATAAATATCCAAAGAAAAAGCTTCCAAAATCAAAATATAATTACCTGTTATGTGAATGGGGAAGGGAAATAAAGGACTATTTAGTTAAAATTTATATCCATATAATCAATTAAATATTGTTTTAATTTTTTAAAAGAAAGAAATGAAACTGAGCAAACTATGATCTAGCTAGTTGAAAGGAAGACATTTCTGCCCAATTCTGTTATGTTTAAAGGCCTTGACCACCCAGAGGGAGAGATGGATCTTAACTTGGAATGATGCCTATGAAAAAGCAGAGGTCCTTTTTTTTTTTTTTTTTTTTTTTTTTTTTTAAGCCTTTAGTAAGAAACTGAATATGAGAAGGCTGGGAAGGGAAAAAGCAAAAAAAAAAAAAACAACCCTTAAGAGAAAGAACACCATGAAAAAAGAAATAGCTCAGCAATGAGCATGGCAAGTGGCCAGGCCCTAAGGATCTCAGCCTGGCTAGAGGAGCATTGAGTTGGGAAGTATAATAATTAGAGGAGGGGATGAGGCCAGATTCCAACCTGAGGAGTTTGCCAACACTGGGCCTTTCAGCCAACATCTCATCTGTGGCTCCTGTGGATGCTATCTGGAGCCACTCACTGACCAGAAAATTATGAAGCCTCTGAAAACAGACTTGCTGACACCACCTCACCTTCCATCTCCCTTACATTTTTTGTGCCCCCCCCCCCCCGCCTCCATCCTCCAGCTCAGGAATTCCTTGTGAAACATCAAAATTCCAGCAGGATAAATTCTCAATCCTAACACCTTCTACACCAAAGTCAGGGTCCTGGGTAGACCCCCTTAGCCACCTTGAACCTCAAAATGTCCTTAAATCCTTTGGGTCTGTAAAAATTGCTCATTCCCCTATTAGAGGATAGCAGCCAAGCCTTGTTTGAAGACAATGCAGAATCTGCAGTGCAAGCAGGTGCCTTATGGGATAATGCTTGCCCGCCTCAGGATTTGCTCCCATGTCCCATCTCAGATCAAGAATTGGGATCAAATCTCAGAATGGCCCAACTGGAGATATTCAAGCTGCCAAGGGATGAGGAGTATTATGCACTGAAGGCGCTGCAGGAGCTAGGAAAGGTATACCAGCAAGGAGGGCAAGAATTTGGACTGAATCAAGATACTGAATCAAGGAGAGTAGAATATAAATCTGGATACGAGAGTCATCAATATGGAAATACTCTTCCATGACACAAGATTTGACACCAGAAAAGTTTCTAACTCTCTATCCCTCTCTCTTCCTCTCTGTAAAAAAAAAAAAAAAAAATCAATAAAATATATTAAAAGGAAGGAAGAAAGAAAGAAAGGAAGGAAGGAAGGAAGGAAGGAAGGAAGGAAGGAAGGAAGGAAGGAAGGAAGAAAAAAAGAAAGCAAGCACATGCCTATCCAGGGCAATTTGAGCATTCCTAAATTTGAAAGATTATTAAATAAAACAAACAACTATGGGGTTAGAATGATATAAATAAGGGAGGGTTGTATCTTACTGTAGGAAGTCAACTATAGAAACTACCATTTTACAAGCACCTTGACTCAGGCAAGAATCACCAATGATTGCTAAAATAGTCAATGGAAGTTGAATGAGAAACAGGAAATAATATTCCCATAGTCTCAAGTATCACCTCCTCCCCCAAGATATATATTAATCACAAAGTATACAATAGAAACCTAGCAAGTACTACTTTAGCCAAGTTGTCAAATTTAGCATTGTCAGCAATGGGACTAACCTATAGCATGTCTCTTGCTGTGATGTACTTAGAAGGATACAATGCCACTTTGGTGGTAGTTCTGCCAAGACACATAACTTGAATCTGATCATGAAGCATACAAACTCAAATTGAAGAACACCGTACGAAATAATTAATTTTTGCTCTTCAAAAATGTCAATTTCATGAACTACAAAGACAGACTCGGGACCTGTTGTAGATTAAAGACTACAGAGATATTACAACTGAATGCAATGCATGACCCTGAATATTGTTTTACTACAAAGAATGCTATTGGAACAATTGGTAAAACCTAAATAAGGTCTATAGTTTATAGTATCATATTAATGTTATCATACCATATTAATAATGTACTAATCTTAATATTCTGATTTTGATCATTGCACTGTGGCTATTTAAGAAAGTCCTTATTTTTAGAAAATATACATTGAAGTGTTTATAAAGGGGAATCATTGAAAATAAGTGTGTATATCTATTTATCTAGCAACAGAGAAAAGCATATAGCTAATGTAGTAAAATATTAACATATGGGATAGCTGATAATAGATTTCCAGGAATTCTTGCAACTTTCCTTTAAGTTTTAAATAATATAAAAATGAAATATATTAGAAAGAAGCTTCACTATCACAAAAAAATGTATATAGTAGTGATTACCAGAGTTTTTCCTGATATAGGTCTATGATCATTTACTCAAATAACCATATATTAGGGGGAAATTGAGAACCTAGATTTTTAAAGGTTACACTGAGACCCAGAAAATGAAAGCACCATTCTGACCTCCTGTTACGCAGAGGTATTTGGGATCAGGTAATAAATGGATTTCTGACCCAATCCTATTCATCTCACAATAGGCCTATTAGGTCTATGGAGTATCTGGTGATCTTTTCTGCTGTTATTAAATTTGTAAATAGAATGGACATACTAACTTAAAAAATTTTTTGCATTGGACATTGGTTTTTTAAATAGGAGAATAAAAAATATTTTAGTAGGTAAAACTACCACCACCTTTAGTCAAAATAATAAATTTAAAAACCCAATATTGCTTCTTAGGGAGAATGAGAGAGATTAAGGTCACTCAAATGGCCCCTACAAAAAAACTTAATGAATCATGCTGGCTAGCAGTGGACTATCATAAACTTAATCAACTAGTAGCCTCAATAGCAATTATTATGCCAGATGTGGTTAATTTTACTAGAGAAGATTAACACAAGCTATAGAATGTGGTACACAGCTATTTATCTGGCTAATGAACTCTTTCCCACATCAATCAGGAGGGAAGATCAGAAGCAGGTTGTATTCTTATGGAATGGACAGCCATGTCCATTCATGATCTTGTCCCACATTATTAATTCTCTTGCTCTCTGTCACATAGTGCCAAAGTATCCTAAAACATCCAGACATTCTGTATAACATCACAATGATCTATTATATTGATGACATCATATTAATCAAACCAATGACATGATGTATTTTTTATGTCTATGTAAGATATATGGGCTCCATGGGGTAGGAAATAAACCCTACAAAGATTCAGAATCTTGCTACCTCCAAAGTGTTCGTGTCCAATTCTCTGGGGCATTCCAGGACATCACCTTTAAAGTAAAGGACAATTCATTATACTTCGTATTTCCTCAAATGGTAAACAAGGAATAAACAATGCTTGGTAGGCCCCTGTAGATTTTGTGGATAGTGTTCATTCGTAGGAACCCTGCTCTCACATCTTTATCAAGTGATTTTGAAGGCTTCCAGGTTTGAATGGATCCGGATTAAGGAAAGGAGGAGTAGTAGGTTCAGACTGTAGCTCAAGCAACCCTGACACTTGGGCCATGTTATTTGGCAGATTCAATGATATTTGAGGTGGTAAGTGGCTTGTGAAGTCTGGGGCAAACGCTAAGAGGAAAGTCACCACACACATTATTCAGGTTGTGCGTGTACGGTATAGAGGGAATTATTCACTATTTGAGAAATAGCTTCTGGAATGCAAGAGATGGAGCATCTTATCATGGCATATCAAGAAACCATATATGACCATGTACCATCATGACCCACATAGCCACAGTAGCAATCTACCCTGAGATTTAAGTGACACATCTGGGATTAGGCTCAAGCAGGTCCAGAGGTCACAAATCAGCTGCCAAGAACGGGTGACCCAGATCCCCATGGCACTTATCACTACTCACTGATGCCTTTCCCTGGGCTCACACCTATGACCTTATGGGGGAGTTCCCTATAATCAACTGAAAAAAGAAAAGAAAAACATAAGCTTGATGGTTGGGCTCAGATCCCTCTGAAGTGAGAGCTTGGGTTATCCTACCCAACGAGCCCTCTAGACCACCAGAGTGATAGCTGAGGGTGAGGAGCATCTAGAAGGAATGTAAAGGAAGGAGATAATGAGTATTAATTGCAACTCATAGGACTCGTAATACCACTAGGGCAATCCTTTTCCCACTAACTCTCCTCTGTATGTTTTTCTAGAAACTTTGACCAACCAGAATCCTGTAGAATCTATGTTTTAGTGAGATAAATGTAAGGTTATCTTAAGCAGTGAATTTGAATAGGGTGGATTGCTATTAGTGTCACACTCAAATCTGATTACCAGGCTGTGTACCCATTCCCTCAGCTGCTGCAAGTATTGACTGATAATAGTTCATAGGCACCCTTTTTGTGGAAACTTACCCTCATACCAAGGGAACTATATTGCCAAGTCTACAACACTTACTTCTCCACCTCTACCAACACTGCTAAAGATTAACAGTGTATGGAATACAAGAGATAGTGTGATTTATGCTCCAGACCATTCCTCACCCACCACATAGCTGATCTACACTTTCCTGAACCTCCCTTCCTTGCTTTGCCTCTTTCTCTGCCTTATTGCACTCCCTCCATTCTCATCTTCTCCATCACCCCAACACTTCTATCCTGATGCTCCAAAGAGTGTGTCCATCTCATTTTCAAGAGTTTCTAAAAATACGATGAAAGCAGCATTTTAGAGAGGTTAATTTGGAGCAAAACATTGAAACAAAACAAAAAAAAAAATGGATTGGGGCTAATACAAGGAAAAGGAGACCTGTGAAGAGCTTGTGCAGGTGAGTCTAGATGGAAAGTGGTGAAAAGTTAAATTTATGTGGTAGCAAAGGAAGGAATAGAAAGTGAGAGTTATTTTACATAAACCTAATCCAAATATTCTCGGGCTCCACCATCCTGTGGGCTCAAGTCACATCAAGGCAACATTATTAGCAAAATTTTTCTGGATTATAACCATACCTGCTAGTGCAATCTCACCTTCCCCATTCATTCCTGCCTACCGAAAGAGCCTCATACATGCTCAGGAACAAGTGTGTTCATGTCCTTGTGCCTCAGCCTCCTCCTCAATGTTGGCTTCCTACATACCGCAGGTGCCTCAACACGGTGGTCACCTGAGGTTCCCTGAGCACTGACTGCTCTTCGCCAGGTTTCAAAACCTCTGCATGACAGAGTCCTCCTTGTTTCCCAGATGACAGCACCCCAGAGCTACACTCTCCCAAAGCCAGTTTGTTCTTCATGAAGGCTTGTGGTGTCAAGAGCACTGATGAAGAGTTTCTTTAAAGTAATTTCTTTAGACAATTGAGTCATATACCAACAACTCATTCACTGAGTACAGAATCCCCCCCACCCCCCATCCTGGATTCTTCTCTCCACACTTTTAGTTACCTATGGTTCAAAAATATTAAATAGAAAATTTCAGAAATAAATAATTCATAAGCTTTAAACTGTGTGCCTTTCTGAGTAGTGTGATGAAATCTCATGTCATTGGCTCCATCCCACATGGAATGTGAGTCATCCTTTTTCCAGGGTATCCACACTGTATACGCTCCCCACAAGTTAGTCACTTAACAGCCTTCTCCAGTATCAGATGGACTGTCCAGGTGTTACAGTGCTTGTGTTCAAGTAACCCTTATGGTAGCCTAAAACCGCTTCACAACGCCTACATCATTCGCCTCACTTCATCTTCTCACACAGGCATTGTATCATCTCAAGAAGAAGGGTGCATACAGTACAATCAGATAGTTTGAGAGAGAAACATTTACATAACTTTTATTACAGTATATCATTGCAATTTTTCTATTTTATTATTAATTACTATTGGTAAGCTCTTACGGTGTTTAATTTATAAATTAAGCTTTATATATAAATACCTTCATCAGAGGTATGTATATGAAGAAACATTAAATAGGTATACTGTATATAATACTACCCGCTGTTTTAGACATCCACTGAGGGTGTTGGAACACATCCCCCATGGGTAAAGGAGGATCACTGTAATTCATATGGTTGTATGTTGCCTAACCAATTATATTGAACATTTCTTCTTGGAACCTACTTTTTCTGTATTTTCCATATTGTACGCAGAGGTACAAGACATATTGATCCTGTTCCAAAATAACCCCAGTGGAATGGTTAACCAATAGAAACCTGGGCAAGGTTCTCAAGCTGTTGCTTAAAGAAAAGAAACTCTTTCATTCCATATGTGATAGAAGTGATGGTAAGTGAAAGTGGAATCTGTTAATTTGATCATATGAACATAAATTATTTTTTGGAGATTATAATGTGTTGGCACTCAAGACCTAGAAATACAAAATGGCTGAGGCAAATGGTCAAAGCAACAGAATGACAGCTGGGAATACAAAAAGTGATTGTACATTCTCAGTAGGTAATTCCAACCGCACAAGAAAATAATCTACCAAAAGAGGCGAAGCCACAGGAAACAAAAAGGGAAAGTTGCAGAGACCAATGTTGGCTGCTCCTGCTCCCAGCCTCAGCTGGAAAAGGTGCCACACATCATTGTTTTAAATGAAATAAATATTGTTACACACACACAAGTCCTAAATGGAAGCTAACAGAAATATTCCATTTGGTCTACTGTCTGGTTAGCTCAGATGATGACAGCACATTGCTAAATAGCAACAAAACTTCAGATATGATCCCTCAACTACTATTTAGTGATTACGTTATAAAATTATTCAGCTAGGTACTTTGTTTCCACAAAGAGATATACAAAACCAAGCAAAATAAAACATGCTTGCTAACAGCTACAAAGATGTGTGTGATGAAGTTCTTAGCATAGTAGAATGGGAAATTAAGACAACAGATACGATGGAAATAGTATTTAATTTTATGTTAAATAGGTAAAAGCACAGGAAAACTGAGTTCTCTGCGCCTAAACCAGATTAGTTGCTTTCAGATATATTCTATTTGCTCTATCAAGAGGAGGTAAAAACAAACCCATCATCATAATTGGGTCATAATATATGCTGATAATCCAGCTGATAGCAGACCAAGGGTATCATTGTTATACAAAATAAATAAATAAAAATTTTCAGCCCTTTACAAGAGAACGTCTTGCTCCTTCCACTGGCACAGCACCAAAGCCTGCACTGAGCAACCTTGAAAGTCCTTCTATTGAATGGGAAGGCATTTAAGGCAAGGGGTTCGGCACAGGCAGTTCAATGCAGAAGTTGTGCTCCCTTGAGTGTGTGGCCGTAGAAAACTGGGCCATTCCATTACTGCTAATTATGTAGGCAGAGAAGCAAAGACAAGAATACTTTGCTTTTGAAGAAAAATCCCCACAGGAAAGCTGCTTTGCTCAGTGTAGGCAGAAATACAAAGAGTTGCAAGAAAAGTCGCATCCTCTAACACTTCTATTTCTCTTGCTGCCTAGCAACTTCCACAGGTGGGGTGTGAAGAGGGAAAACTCCCATGGACGCCCGGGAATAAGCAGGCACCCTGTCTGCAATGTCATCTCTTAGGAGCTTCAGTAACACAACCTCTGAAGGGCTGCCCAGACCAACAAGGTTTGGGAGAATGTTCTTACCTTTTCCTGTGACTTCTTGTAGAATCTTATTTCCGGTTGGTTCTCTGGGCTCTCTCTTCAAGCTCCCAAGAGGAAGAGGAGAGTTGCTCTATTAATTGAAGCCAAAGAAATATTATGGTTTAAAAATAAGCTAGGGCTATTGGGCTGGCTTTAGCTCAGCGGTTCCTTCAACTACAAAAATAAGCAAGGGCATCTGTTCCACTGCCCTCCTACTGAGTATCTCAACGTGGCAGCCCCTGCTTCTGCAGGTGCCAGCCCAGTGACAGGGAGCACCGCTTGCTCACTCCCTCCCTCAGGAACTCCTCCTGCTACTAGAAAGAGCTTCCTAATCTTAAACCAGGATTAGGCTCATAGAGATACCGAGAAAACAGTAAGAAAATAAAAGAGAGAAAAGGATAAATGAATAGAAAATTTTCTCCCTGCTCAGAAATGAGAGAAGACGTCACATTTAATACAGAGCAACATTTAAAAAGAAAAACTAAAAATACCTAAATCTAAAATATATAAATCTAGAAAAACTGTAGAGAATTTATTATATAATTTATATGTAAAATTAACATTAACAAAGATTACTTAATACAGATCTATATGTACATATAAATAACTTTGCATTCTTTAGAATAGGGATGGAGAACATCCAGTACACAGGCCATATAAGGTCTAAGAAATCATTTGGTCTGGCCCCATTAAGGCATTAGAGCTGAGTTAATTAAAAGTTTGACCAATACAGCAGGCTAATTTCTAAGTTGGTAATTTTGTATGACCTGTGAATGATATTATAAATATACAAATGGTCTTTGGTAGAAAAAAGATTTTCCATCCCTGCTTTAGAAAATAGACATTCTCAAATGTTTCTGGGACAAAATTTGTTTAGGTATTAGATTACTGAGATCCTTAAAAGACTTGTAACCTGAAATAAAACTGGAAATAAATAAAAACAAAAACAAATGGGTATATACTAACCATTTGAAGATTTTAATAAAAAGTAAGTAAATAATCTTGATTCAGAAAAAAAACAAACAAACAAACAAGCAAAAAAAAAACTCAACACCCTAAAGGTGGAGGCTATTAAGAAATAATGAAAATATTAGTTGAACAGTAAGCATTCAATTGTTACTTGGATGTCAAATAATTTTTAACTACTTTCTATTTAATTTTTCTACTTACACTGAAAGGTAGATGCTATCATCTCCATTCTTTCAGGTGAGAAAATGGAGATCCATAGAGGTCAAATAGCTAGCCAAGGTCAATCAGGCAATAAGTGACAGAGTCAGAATTTGTAGCAAGGCAGCCTGGTTCTAAAGCCCACATCCTTAACCACTATACTGTGTAACTTCATATAAAAACCTACAGGAATCGTCAAAGACATAAAGAAGAAAATGCATACCCTTAATAGCTTTTCATATTTAAGAAATAGATTTGTGAACATCAGATTGCAGCACAATGACAGCCTTAGTCAATGATCCGATTGCCTCTGTCTGCACTAATTGTCTGAGGTTAGGAGATGGAGGAATGAAATGGAGATGCCCTGCCCAGGGATGTACCAATATCCATATGGACGGTGTTGAGCTGAGGTGTGTAGTTCCATGTATAGGCATATACACAGGGTAAGGATTGGTAGGAATCATGGCTTTGACTAACAATGCCATGAGTTTTATAGCATCTGTGCATATTGAGTCAAACTTTAATTCTCTGATTCTATTTCTAATGATTTTTGTTCCGGTAACTTGTAAAATTGCTATAAATGGGGACTTCTAGAATAAAGTGTGAGACTTCGGTTTGAGGCTGTGGCTTGGCCACCTGCTAGTTTTGTGACCTTGGTGAAGCTACTTACCCTCATTTTCTCCTTACAAAACACTGGAAAAACAATAGCCACCACCAACTCTACCATCTCCTGAGGTTGTTGGAAGGACTAACTATACAGCACTTAAGGTTTCTGGTACAGAATAGCTTTATTCTCTTGTTTTATATATGTTCTTCACACATACATCATTGAAACTAAGAGACTGCTGTTAGCCAACTAAAAATCAAAGAATATCCACCCTCCAAAAGTCAGAAATAAGGAAGAAATAAATTTTCCAAGGAAACCATAAGATGTATCTATATATAATAATAGACTAGGGTATTTGGACAAGTCCTTTTGAAAACAAACCTAAAAATATCTGGGTGAAGTGTTTAAAAATAAAAGAAAAACAGACAACTTGCTTAAAGGTAGAGGGGCTAACAATGTAAGCAGAACAAAAGAAACTGCAGAGATAAATGAACACATAAGCTATTTTTGTCTGAGATAATCTGTTGCTCTCACTAGACTTAAACTTGCATGTGAAAACATCTGCATGGAACAGAAAACTCACCAAGTGATCTTGCACATAAGAAGAGCCAGCCCTGTCCGGTGACTCAGTTGGTTGAGTGGTATTCCATGTGCCAAAAGGTCACTGGTTCACAGTTCAATTCCTGGCAAAGCACATGCCCTGGTTGTGGGCTTAATCCCACAGTAGGGGGCATGCAGGAAGCAGCTGATTTCTCTCTTCTTCTCTCTTCAGTATCAATAAAAACATATTTTAAAAAAAAAGAATCAAATAGAACTTTTAGAATTGAAAAAAAATGTGATAGCCAAAGTTAAGAATGCAGAGAAAAGTTAACAGAATAAAAAACCTTCATGAATAGAGATAAAAATCAAAAGAAGTTACCCAAGATATAGCCCAGAAAGGAGATCAACAGAGAGAGAGAGAGAGAGAGAGAGAGAGAGAGAGAGAGAGAGAGAGAGAGAGAGAGAGAGAGAGAGAAGAATTGATTTTTAAAAAAAAGTAAGAGTTACAGATATAAAGGATATTCAATTGGGGTCCCCAAAGAAGACAATGGGTCAGAGACCACATTTGAAGAGATAATGGGTGAGAATTTTAATAAGCAATCCAGATTCAAGAAGCTTAATGAATTCCAAAATTCAGAATAAATAAAAGTAAGTCCACACCTAAGAAATCTTATATAATAAAAGCTAATATGTAAATTGACTGAATGGCAGAATGACTGGTCACTGATGTGCACTGACCACCAGGGAGCAGACATTCAATGCAGAAGCTGCCCCCTTGTGGTCAGTGTGCTCCCATATGGAGGTGTGCCGCTCAGCCAGAAGCTGGGCTCATAGCTGGTGAGCACAGCAGTGGTGGTGGGAGCCTCTCCTGCCTCTGTGTCAGCGCTAAGGATGTCCAACTGATGGCTTAGGCCCACTTCTCCCAGGGGGCTTTGTGAGAGGGTACAGGCTGGGCTGAGGGACCCTCACCCTCAAGTGCATGAATTTTGTGCACCAGGCCTCTAGTTCATATTAAAATTGCTGAAAACCAAAGATAAGGAGGATGCTCCTAAATGAAACCTGTGAAGAACTAAAAGATTTTCCTAAAAAGAGTTTCAGACTGACAGCAACAAGGCAAAAAACAATAGAATGTTTGTTTGTTTTTTAATATATAAAAGATCTCTGTCCACCTAGAATTCTATTCCAAGTGAAATATTTTTAGAGTAAAGGTAAAATAAAGACATTTTCAGAAAACAAAATTAGAGTTTGCCAACAAAATAAAGGAAACAGATACCTTCCTGGAAAAGCAAATATAATACAAAACGAAAGCTCAGAGATGTAAGAAGGACATGTGAGTTCATCTAAATAAACACTGAATGCATAAACCAGGTCTTGCCAGGTTAAATATAGAAAGGTCATTGCATTTTCCAGAAAGGTAAAGTTAACTTTAGACCTTGATACATGGTGTAGTTTTAAGATAACATCTAAGCTCCTGCAAACAACTGAGCTGGATTCTTTAAAAGAGAAAAATATAGGCTGGGGCCCTGATCAGATAACTATGTTGGTTAGAGAGTCATTCTAGTATGCAAAAAATAAAAATAAAAAATAAAATAATAATAATAATAATAATAATAATAAATATAAAGCTTAAACTAGTAGGGAAAATGGAATTATAAAAAAAAATTAAGATGTAAGAAAGGAAAGAGTGCAACAAAACAAGGCAAGTACAAAGCACAAAATAACATGTTAGATTTAAGTCCAAATAAACCAATGATCACACCTAATTTAATTGAAATATACACAAGAATGGGAAAATCTTTATGAGTTAATGATATAGGGTGATTTTCAGGATGTGTTTTTAAGTGAAAATAGCAAGACACAAAAAAATTGTATGTCATCTTTTGTGTAAAAAAATAAACATAGGAATACACACATTTATTTTTAGAAAGTTAAACAGAAAGTATAAAGAAGAAATAAAACCAGTGGCCTATGTGGTGAAGGGTTGGTATCTGTGGAGAGGAAGAGACAGAGAAGGGAATGAGACTCCTAGGTTTTGACTTTTGAACCATATTAATGTTTATGCATGCAAAATTAAATTGAAACAACAATGGGGAGAACTCTAAAACTGAATGTAAATAGAAACAAAAAAAAACACCAACCATCATTTCATTCACATTGATATATAATTACCCAGAAGAAAAATGTAATCTAAATTTCTGAACACCGTCTCTGACAATACACCCTCAATGGAATACAGTTTTGTCTAAGGGGGGGGAGGCAAAGAAACTTTAAACTTGACTTGTTAGTTTTTGTTGATGAAGCGATTATGAAATATTCTGAAATGTACTGTAGGACTGAGCAAATACACTCTTGGAACTCCAGGTTCTCACTGAGGGAGAGCAGAGATATAAATATTGAATGTGGACAGGAGAGAGAAAAACCTCATGGTGTTAGAGTAGAATTAGAGACCATCACTATAAACTCAGTATTTCTGAACTCTTTCCACAGAAAGGGCCTGGAAGCAATTAGATCTCCGTGCCAAGGAGAACACCTAGCATCCAGTCCTTAGCATCGAATACTATTCCCCACTATAATGAGACATTATGATGTCTTGGAGAAATGACTGATTTCAGGGCTGAGACAGGGAAGCCTGAAAGGTCTTGCTGTACCAGACAGTAAATAAGTGCTCAAAACTAATGGGAATAGTATAAGGGCATGGGAGTGTGATAGCTCTCTAACCTCAAAATGATTAGTCACAGGAATAGATTATAACACTGAGTAAACAATGAAATTGCTTATTATATTGAATAAACCACCCTGATCTTAAAATTTTATTTTAAAAGGATGGGCAAGAGAAGACAGGAGGAAAATCTTTCCCTTTAAGTAGAAAGTCTACTAATACAAGTAGAAGAAATGACCAAGTAGAAAATCATTATTTCACAACGGAAAAATCACAAATGGATAAAATATTGGGTAAGAAATTGTTGGGGAGCATATTGTGGAGAAATGCGACAGACACCCACCTTAACCAAGTGGTCAAAGTATCAGTAATACTATTATAGTAATGGGACAACCTCTATCATGCACCCCTAATATACCGCACTGACATGAACACAACATTGCCCATCTGTGCAGCACTGACAGAAATGTTTACCTGACCTAATTGTGAACAGGGAAAGAGACAGACAAATACAAATTGAGAGACATCCTGCAAACAACTGAGCTGGATTCTTTAAAAGAGAGAAAAAGAAAAAGAAAAAAAAGAGGCTGGGGCCCTGATCAGGTAGCTGTGTTGGTTAGAGAGTCATTCCAGTATGCCAAGGTTGTGGGTTCAATCCTTGGTTAGGGCACATACAAGAATAAACCAATGAATGCATAGATAAGTGGAGCAGCAAACAAATCGATGTTTCTTTCTCTCTTTCTCTTTTCCTTCCTCTCTGAAATCAATTATATACTTTTTAAAGAAATAAATTTCCAAAATTGTTATGTCTAATAAAATGACTTCAATATATAAACCAAAACTGACATAACTACCAAGAGAAATAGAAAAACCCACAATCATAGTAAGAGATTTTAACCTGAATCTCAGTTATTGGTAAACCAAGCAGCCAACGTAGCATTCAAAATAGAAAAGGAAAAAATCCAGACATGTGAAGACCTGAATTTAGCACCATGAACACCTTCTGAAATACTATAGGGCCTTGTAAACAAGACATGCTAAAGGAGGGGGAGGGGGAAGATGAATCTAAAAGGACTGAAATACAAAAAAAACAATGGCAACCAAGGAAACCATTAAAACAAAAACAAAAGACCTCTGAAAATTCATATTACAGGAAAATAGCCTTAGAACTAGTATCTAAGATTATCTTCATGTGAGAGGGGAATGGAATAGAAGAAGAAGAAACTGCAAACATGATTATTTTGTGCAGGAGGGAGCTATGGGTTCTGATTACCTCCAGAGGATAGATACACATAAAATATTTAAGGTTAACCACTAAAAAATACAGTGTATTGTTTCTGAACCACTAGAGGAAAAAAAAAGAAAAAAACAGGAAGAACAAAAGCAAGCAAAAACTTGATCAAAGACAGGAAAGGAACAAAGCAAACAAGAAAACAAAAAGCATGGTAAAACATGGCATGCCGCTAAACACGTCAGTGGCTATAGCAGATAGTTTGTATGACGGAAAGCAAAGTTTTTATGGGCTATTTACAAGAGATAGCCCTAAAATAGAATGACACCAAAATGTTGAAAATAAAGAGATGAAAAAACATATAGCAGAAAAATGCTTAACTGAAGGATGATGAACAGACCACTGTCAATCTCAGACAAAACAGAATTCAAGGTAGCCATCACTAAGAGAAATCAAAGATACTTTTACTTCTGAAAAGTTACAATCCACAAAAATCATTATAGTCACAAAGAGTAGTGCATAAAGCAAAAAGCTTTATATTTCACTAGAGGCAAAATTCATGCATGAGTAGGCCTTCCTTTCCCCAGCTGCTGGCACCCATTTTTTTCCGGCATCTGGACCTGGGCTTCCCTCTCAGGGGGAGGCCCCACCCACCCGCTGCAGCCCGCTGGTCAGTGGCCTGGGCTTCCCTCTGTGGGGCGATCATGGGATGATGGCCAGGCCCCTGACCAATCGCATCACACCCGCCTTGGCTGGCCTGGCGCCACTGGGTGTCATAGCATGGTCCTGGATGGTGGTCCCAATTGGTCATTCCACTGTTCAGCTGGTCGGTCAATTTGCATATTATGCTCTTATTTCATTTATATATATATATATAATATATATAATATATAAAATAGAGAAATATGCTAATTAACCGGGACGCTGTAATACACATGTGTCAAACACAAGGCCCTCGGGCCAAATCCGTCCCGCCAGGCCTTGCAATGTGGCCCGCACTGCGCTGTCATCACTGCACTCCGCTGCGTTTCCATCACAATGACAGTTTATGACTGTTCAGTAAACCATTCGGCCCGCGATTTAGGCTGGATTTTAGATTTTGGCCCCTTCTCTGATTGAGTTTGACACCCCTACTGTAATAGGTCGACCAGACAGAAGGAGGTTGTGCGCCAAGTGTTGGGGGCGGGGCAGCAGGGGCCTCCGCATGCCAGCGCTGGGGGAAGGTCTGATCAGCAGAGGTCCCTACTGCTTCCAGGCCCAGAGAGGGAAGCAGGGTCGGACCGGCAGCGGTCATGGCTGCTGTTAGGCGCGTGGAGGGAGGCAAGGACAGTCCTGTGACTCAAGGGTGGGTGGCACCACTTGATTTTGAATCATGCTCTGGGCTCGTAGTATAGGATACTTGTAGAAATGTAAGAGGAAAGCCCATAATCTCAGTAAGTCTAACACCCTTGGAATCCACTCCCGTACATATTCTCCAGGTGTCTCCTGATAGAGTAGCAAAGTGTTACAATTGGTTCAGTGTGGAAGGGATGTCTTCTCAGGTCACAGGAAATTCCTGGAACATGCTGGGTATTGACCCTACTTTTAGGGCTAATTACCGGTAACAAGACATAGTTGTGGCGGGCGTTGAGGAAAATGAGCATCCCTGTCAAGGTATCTGCTCCCAAATAAGCTTATCATGGGGTTTTTCAAGCAAAGGAAGGCTTGTCTCTTCTGATAGGAGGGCAAGACCCTTCTCCTGAGCAGGGGAGCTCGAGGTGAGCTGGTGGGGTTGGAGGAGGAGGTTCTCAAGATTGTTAATTTTATCAAAATCTAACCAGATATTCTCATTTCAAGTTTCAGATTTTCATTCTTTTCCAGTCAATAACCTCAACTTTAACATGAGAAAGTAGGCCATATAGTGAATTTCCCAATCATAATTCAACAATCCACACAATTAAATTTTGTATCTGATTTCAGCAACATCAGGCCTGTGGCTACTGACGTTCTGTAGTCACACCATGAGGTAAGCTATACTAAAGGGCCCAAGCTTGTCAT
Source organism: Pipistrellus kuhlii (assembly GCF_014108245.1). NCBI lineage: Eukaryota > Metazoa > Chordata > Mammalia > Chiroptera > Vespertilionidae > Pipistrellus > Pipistrellus kuhlii. The sequence goes on from NW_023425404.1 coordinate 72,272,653, forward strand.
TTTCTCTCTGTAATACTCAAGTATATGCAGCAACTCCCACCTGAGTCTCCGTCTTTGTAGCCATCATTACTGCCGTACATCATTACTTCAGTTGCTTGTGGTTCTGAGGCATTTGTTTCCATTGGAACTGTATCACAGTTAGCCACAGTTGATAGCTTCATTAGCTCTGATGCTGATATATGCCATAGACTACCCACACCCCATTTCCCATTGATAAGGAGCTGAGCGCTGCACTTAAACCCAGACTAATCCCAACACACCATTTGTGTGCAGTGGGGGGAACAGGAAGTCTATCTTCTGGGACCACCCCTCGCACCACTTCTAGTCAGTCAGGGGCCAGGTGGGAGATAGAAACTGCATAGGAATGTCAACATGGGAGGTTAACAAGAAGAACCATTTACAGGGAGTCTGTACAGATAGGTAAAGAATAACCTAGTGTGAAGGAAGAGTAACAAAGGAAGAACAAACTTGGAAGGCTGACTCCTTCCCCAGGTTGAGATTCACATCCTCCCAGAGAACGAGGCAGCAGCCACTGGTGATGGAGAAGCACTTCCGGTGCCCAGGGATGTGCTGGTCCAAAGTGGGTGGAGGGGAAGTTGCTGGTCAGGAAGCCTCCCGCTGGGAGCCTCCGCGGAGCCCTGGGCTGGGGCTGGCAGTGAAACTTATGGGAGGCCCGGGCAGTGTGGTTTGGCAGTTGAGCATAGACCCATGAACCAGGAGGTCAGGCTTCAATTCAAGGTCAGGGAACTTGCCTGGTTTGCAGGCTAGATCTCCGGTGAAGGGTATGCCAGAGGCAGCCAATCAATGATTCTCTCTCATCATTGATGTTTCTCTCCCTCTCCCTTCCTCTCTCTGAAATCAATAGAAATAAATATATATATATTTTTTAATTATGGGAGGATAAAGCCACTCAGAGTCCTTTAACATATTCCACTGGCAACACTGGAGCAAGCAGAACAGGAGCACACTGCGAACAGAAAGACTCCCCTTTCCTCCTGTGATGCCCCTCCAGCACCGTCTAACTAAGCTTAGCATGTGCCCAGTGGCAAAGGAGAAATGTCTACAGTGTCTAGCTCCATTACCAAGGCAACGAAGAGAGGATTTGGAGCTGAGAGGCAGTACGCTGGTAACTGTCTAACTTCATCACTCCCCATCGCACCTCCTTTTCCTTCAACCAGCTCCCCAGCTGTCCAGGGCTCTTTACCTGGAACAGTACCCTAAACCCCCATTCCCGGTGGAGCTGAGCCCCAGGCAGTGAGTGCCGCCTGGGGAGTGCCACTAAAGCTGCCCGCTATCCTTTATTCAGGGCATGGTTGTCCTAGGACAGACCCCTGGGGTTTAATTGTGTGGGTTGTTGTATTATGATTGCTATTCTTTACCTATCTGTACAGACTCCCTGTAATATGGATGCATATGTGCCATCCATATTTCTCTGAATATTCCTCAGGCAGCTTCAGCAATCATTCCAGCCTAGCTTGGGCTGTGCTATAGTCATTCAGTCACTACTCCTGAGGCCACAATGGCCAGGCAGCTCTCTCAACATCCAAATTCAAAAGACTTGCATTTGTCCTTCAGGCACAAAGACCTCCAGTTAGCAGAACCCAGATTCAGGTGGGACAGGAAACGCTGTGTGAGTGAGTTATCATATAATCGTTAAGCAAAGTTATAGAGAAAACCAAGGCACAGACACCTTACCCAGGTGCACAGTTAAAAACAGCGGAACTGAAATTCAAAACCAGACCTGACTCCAAAGTCCATGTTGTTTCCGATAAACCATGGTGCCTCCCTACCATCTGCCGAGCTGCTATGAGGTACTGGGATGAAGTGTCACACCCCATGCTCTCTCGGCATCTAAGAGAATCACCCACATCTCACAGACACACCCGGAGTTGTGCTTAGCTGCTCACAATATGCCCTCCTGTTTGTGCTGTTTAATTCCCCCAAAGCAGCACCATTTACCCAAGACTGTCCGAAGTGTCTCACCTGGGTAGCTAGTTTCCTCTCCGTATCTCAGAGCCGCACCTTTTCTGAGCTTGAAAATACCACGTGACTTTCGGCAGCGCACCGCCACACTTCCTACCTTGTGGGCAGGGACTGAGTTGGGCTCAAGTGTGGTCTTGCCGAAAAAGTCATAACTGGTGGGGTAACTGGTGGGGAACGGCTGACCTTTAAGGACGCCTTCAGCCAGAGCTTGGCTGTTTAGTTCAAGGAGCAGCAGCTGTGAAGGAGCTCAGCCCTTCAGGTGGTTTCGGGTCACTAATGCCTCTGCTGTGAGAGGTAGTGGGTGTTAGGTCTGATGGAGCAATTGAGTCGATACCCTTCTCCCAGGAACTGGCCTTCCGGGCCACTTCACTATGGACATTCCCTTTGCTGAGACCACATTTCACTTGCCGTGACCACATTCCATTCTTTCCCCTCCGGGTATGCATAAAGAGGTCTCTGCCCAGAAAAATCCTGCCAAAAGTCCTTTAAAAGCAGCTGACTCCCCCCTCACTGGGTGCTAGAGTCATCCAGGCTCAGCCACCTGGTGTGCGGATGATCCAATAAATTCATAATCCCTCACCACTCTGGCCTCTTGCACTCATCCTTCGGCAACCCTACACAGTGGGGTGTGGCTAACAGCCTTGAAGTAGCTGGATTTTATGAAGATGCTTCCTCCAGGGCACAGGAGGGGAGCAGGGGAAGCACACGGCTGGGATTTGGGGGAAATACTAACTAGTACGGACGGTAAATACAGAGTAGTTATTTTTATCCCCCTAAGAAGCCCCTGGCCATAATCTAATAAGGAAAGAAATGACCATGATATAATTACTCTCCTGGAAGCTGAAACTTCATAATAATATTACTCTCATTGGTGCAGGTCACTCGGAAGACCAGCTCCGATGCGGGTTTCAGACATGATCCAATTTGTACAGCCCAAGTGCTCAGGCCGGCCATCACTCATCCGCTCCCCTCACTTCACCAGAGGCAGAGCCCACCTTGGGAAATGGGAAATGAGGGGAAGTGCCCCAGGCTGCTGCCACCCAACAGGGTGTCATTCCCTCCCCCCTCCCCTCGCGTCCCTCCCCTCCCCCCAGCTCCGGAGCCCCAGCCTCCTACTCGCCTTCGCCTCCTTCTGAAACTTACTTTCTGTGTCTCAAGCGCTCCCAGCCAGGATGTCCAATGGTAAGTCTGACTCACAAACCAGTGCCCGTGTGAGGAGGCAAGTAAGCAGCCTACCACTATTTCAGTACACATTTTTTAGTAAAACACAGCTTTCACCTTTTGTCAAGTGAGACTAAGTGCAATCATTTCACTTCTGTTTTTAACAAGGACCTAAAGAGTGAATGAGACCCTGTGTGATCTGGAGGGGCCTGCCCCGCCCACACCCCCTTCCCAGAGAAACAGCCCCAACAGCTGGCGGGGAACCAGGTGATGCGACGCCTTCCCCCTCCCCCATCCCAACACTGGTCCACACCTGACCACCCACTCCTTCATGCCTGTGTGGTACTGTGCTCGCTATGTCTTGTGGCTTGCCCTCCCAACCTTGGTAAAAAAAAAAAAAAAAAAAAAAAAAAAAAGGTTCCTTTATTTAACTCTCCTCCAATTATCCTAATTTGTACATCATCCATTTCTTCCCAGGGCCCTGGCTGGGGTTGGTACACGACCACGGGCTTACATCTTAGCTGTGCGGGCGGTTTCTCTGTTTTCCGTGTCCATCACGGAAAACGACAGGTTCCTGAGTGTAGGAGTTGAGGATTAAGAAAGAAAGAGACCAGAGGCAGAAGTAGATTCATCAAGCTGGGCACTAGGTGGGCGCCATCTCTCTGATGGAGAGGCAGCAAGCGACCCCCAAGCCAAACAGCAGGTTTATTTTATAGAGTCAAAGGAGCTTATTTACATTCTTAACTAGGCTCTAGGATTACTGGATTTACATATCTAGACCCGCCCCTGCTGATACCTGGACAAAGGTACTCTTCGAGTGCCTCGGGCTCAGCTAACAATTTAAAGAATGTCCATGTGCCTTCTCAGACAGGCCCTCCACACTAAGTGATGTTGTTCTTCAATCCTTTGACATTAGTCTGCCATGCTGTGAAGCTGCGCTATGGATCTCTTTTTGTTTGTAGCTTCTGTTTCCAAGTGCCTATCACAGTGCTATAGGAAATGCACAGCCGCTGTATGCATTGGATGCGTGACAAAGCTCAGGGACACTGAGAGAGGACCGGCCCACTGAGAACTAAATGCAGTTGGAGGCCATGAAGTTCAAGTCTCGAGCACGTTCCCATGCACAGCCCTCTCTGGGGAGTGCAGCCAGTCACTGCGACCCCCACGCCACTCTCAGGTTAAAGGCTTTCTCTGTACCCTCGTGTCAGTTGGAGAACTTTCAGCCATAACCGTATTTAGTCATATTTGGGGAGGGGGCGTGTCAGGAAGGGCAAAGGTGAAAAAGAAAAAAGAAAGAATGTATATGTACTTAACCTAGCGGAGATCAGCTCACTCCTAACATACTTGTCTGGGAAAGCCGCAGTCAGAGGGCACATGACAAGCAAAACAAACAACCCCTTCCCTTCACTTGGGTGGACACTGGCTGCTTTCATCCCTCTCAATCCTAGAATCATCCTGTCCAGGCTCAATCACACTGCGGAGCCCTACGTGGCTGCAAGGCCACCGCCAAGGGACCTTCAGTCCCTTCTAATCACTGCAAGCCGCAGCAGTCTTTTTTTTTTTTTAAGCATGTTTCCTTCATCAAGATAAGATGAACTCACAGACAAAAGGAAATCCACAGATAGCCCGGAGCGGAGGAGAAGATAAGAGTGAATTGCCCAATTTAAAACAGGAAGGAACGTGGGCAGAGGAGAAAGTTTCCCTGACCTCAGAAGCTGAGCCAGGCTCCCTGCGCCCTGAGCACCCGCTCTGGACCCAGAACCCTGGCACAGTGAATTACACCCATGTGTTCTGCTCACACCCTCTGAGGAAGCCAGAAAAGGCAGAGAAAATAAGGCAGAAAAGACTCGTGGAAACAAGAAGCAAAGAGGAAAGGATGTAGAGGCTGGTTAAAAATAAAGCGTATCAGATGAGAATTAAGTCCTGAGAATGTTATCTCTCTCCACAGGAGGGTGGAAAGGCATGTCGCGGAGAACGCAGGCCACAGGATGAATAAGCATAAAAATAGGAGGAAATGACCAAGCAAACGTGCCAACAGGCAGGGGAAGGGCCTTGCTTGAGGTGCTAACTTTTCAGGATGAGGCAGATAGCCATGGGGAAAGAGACCTTTCCCCCTCTGTACATTTTTCAAACTCTTTGCTTTTGGTTTTTCAAGTGCATTCTCTCTCTCTCTCTCTCTCTCTCTCTCTCTCTCTCTCTCTCTCTCTCTCTCTCTCTCAATAAGGGCCTTTGGAAAAGATTCTTGGGAACTCCTACTCCCCAGCATTTTTATAGCAGGTAACTTGGGCCCAATGAATGCTTCAGAAAGCAGAAAGAGGGCAACTACTTCCCTGTTGCTCACTCCTGTTCCCTTCATCCTCGCCAGGCAGCTGCCCACTCCTAACCACCCCCCACTCCCACTCCCTTGACCTCCAACAGCTCTTCTGAGATCTGGCCTGAGTTTGGGTTGCTCCCAAAGCCGCTTCCAAACAGGCCCACCACACCCAGACCCTGTGTTAACTCCCAATCCCCTCGAAGCTCTCCAGGGAAAATGCTCCTCCCGTTACTTAGTCCCAAGTCAACTTCTACATCTACATCCACCAGGCATCCATCGTAAGGGGCATACCATTTCCCCTAAAAAGCCAAAAAACAAACAAAAAACAACTATTGGTTAATTTCTAATGACCCAGTGTTTATCTGCTGCTAAAATAATGAATTTCTCTCCACAACTCCTTAAATCTGTATGCAAAATTGTAACAATAAAACACAACAGCTCTGAGATGTTTTTTCAACTTAAAAAAAAAAAGAATCACAAAATGGTCTTTATAAATTTTCTGAAAAATTTCAGCACTCAGGAGCATGAGCAACAACTATTTAAAAAAAAAAAAAGCTGACTTTTCTAAGTGCTGAGTTTATCAAAGGTCAAACAAACAGGATTCAAGAAAGAAATCTGATGCTTTTTCAACTCTAAGTCTTTCACAGTATTTAAGAAAAAGCTCTGTGTTTTAAAGAAATTAAAATGACATCCTTCTACAAGCCACTTTAAAAAGATTAGGTAGCGATCACTCAAGTGCCTTTGGGAATTAAACAATGTTTGTAAATCTCCTCTCAATATCACTCAGAGGTGTTAAAGTATTCCCTGAGATCCCATGTCCTTGCTCAGTCTCTTCTTTAAGTTTCCATGTATCACATACAAGCATTTGTCAGTAACAGAACTCCACTGGCAGCCCTACCTCAAGCCCAAGCTGGAACGTTAGGTTCATCAGAAATAGAAAGAAGTGTTTCCTTTCCTCCCCCTCAGAGGGCATCCGACACCACTGTCATTAACCTAGTTATTAATAACAGGAAGGGAGCAAAGGGAAGGCCAAATACTGTAGGCTTGTCACTTGGGCAGCTTTGCCAGGAAGCTGCAGGTTAACACTCCCCAGGGGGCCACCCGGTCTATTCCCCAGGGATCTCTGTCGGTGGAAGGAGAGACTGGACAGGGAGAGAATAGACACACATGCCTAATAAAGTCTGAGTGAAATAGGGAAGGTACTTGTTTGTTTTTCAGTCACACTTTGGAACAACTCATTGGCAAGAGTAAGTGTGTGTGTGTGTGTGTGGTGTCCGGGGGAGGTTGGGATATTTAATCTCCTACACAAAGGAGTTCATTCTCTTTCACTCTTGGCCCACTTGGTTGCTCTTGGTTGTGCTCTCATGCTCCTGCGTTTGCCCCCCGCCACACAATGGACAATGGACTTCAAGCAGCCTGATGCTAAGCCAGACCCATTTCCAACACTGAATGGTAATGCTGGCCCCTGGCCTTTCTTATAGCTCTACTGAACCCCCAGAGGCACTTCTTCCAAGACTGGATTAGCGAAACGGGCCTTTGGAAACCCAGAGGTGTAATTCCACACAAGTGAAAGTCACTTATCCTCTTGTGTGAATCTCAGAAAATTCTTTTCTCAAGGTATTGTAAGGAACCCACACCTAGCACTCAGCAGGAAAAGGAATACCCCACTTCCACCAATAACACATCGACATAAGGGCATAAGGGTGGCAGCTTATACATTGTCTAAATGTCCCAATGCACTGCGGCCCACTGGGAGGTCTTTAAATTGCACCCAGGAAACCTTAATCTGTTTTCACTTCCAGATGGCCCACACTGCTCAACTGTGCCTCATTGATGACAGCACACCCATCGCTCAAGCCCAGTGTTAGTCAGAGGGGCCAGTGTTGGACATATACCTAAGTTCCTCCACAGTCCTGTTATGCAGGCAGGAAAGACCCCGTTGCAAAGACAAGAGAGAATTCAAATATGAACTTGGTATTTTCTGTTTATGTAGTTTATATTGAAAATTTGACATTCATTTAGGATGTTTGGCATGAGACCCTTAATGATAATCAAAATCTACAATAATAAACTCGTAATATGCTAATTAGTCTGGACAGCTGAACAACCTTCCGGACATTATTCCAGATGTCCTTCCAGATGAAGCCACGGGGGAACCGAGGCAGAGGCAGTTAGGGGAGATCAGGCAGTAGGCAAGCAGATAGAGGTGATCAGGCAGGCAAACAGAGAAGTTAGGGGTGATGAAGCAGGCAGGCAGAATGGTTAGGGGTGATCAAGCAGGTGAGCAGTTAGGAGCCAATGGTCCTAGATTGTGAGAGGGTGCAGGCCAAGCTGAGGGACACCTTCCCCCTCCCCCCCATGCACAAATTTCGTGCACCAGGACTCTAGTATTACATAAAAATATCAAGTAACAATCATTTATTTAAAGCTCCCTCTCTGCCAATTCCATTAATTCCCACTCTTTTGTTTGGCATCTCTTCTGCAGGTAGGAGACAGCAAAGGCAGTACTGGAGAAGTTGGAAGTTTTGAGTCAATCCTGATGTGTTACCTTGTCACTGTATAACCTTTGACAAGCCACCTAACCACTCAGAGTGCACTTCCTTATCTGTAATGAGGAAGAACTGTCTGAGAGGCTGCCAAGAATGGCATGTGACCGCATGTAGAACGGGCATGGCAGACAGGTATTCTCCGAGTGCTTAAGAACTGTCTTACCAATTGTTTTCTATCATGAGTGTTTAGCTACTGAATTTGGCCTTGTAAATATAAAGGAGACAAGCCATGGTAATCCAGACTCTCAAAGGGCCTACACTGCCATCAGTGTGAAACAGCAGCATAAAAATAATTTTAAAAAAATAAAAATAAAAAAACCATTTTGACAGTAGATTGAATCTAAAAGTACATTGTGTCTTTAATATAAAGGAGCATATATTATCCAACACAGTTCAACTATAGCCAGCTTCACTTTGAAAACTATTTCCACAGTTTTGACAATAGTATCTAACCAACTAGCTATTCAGTATTCTTGTCATGCCACTTAAAAGATTCAAGACTGAATCTCAATTTTGTACTATTTTCATTTTAAGTAACTTTACTAAGAACATCCCTTGTGCTTGTCCTCACAGTTATCAATGTAAAAGCACCTGACATGTCCAAAATCCCATTTTACACAGACTGCTGACCCAGCATGGCATTTCTCATCATTGCTTTCTGAAACACAGGAAATTTGAAGACCTAATGGCCAAAGTAAATTAGGATGACTCAGCCTCTAAAAAATCTGAGTTATTTTAAAGAAGGAAAAACAAAATCATGTCTGAATGGATAATTCATGATTCAGACAGCCTAGCATTTAATTGGTATTAACTACTCTACTGAAGATCTATTTAATGCACTTAGTAAGACCTCTTATATTCAAGAATTGGCTATTTGGTTCAAAATTTAATCTCCTGCCAAGGACTCTCCACTATATAGATGATGTAACACTGAGGTAGGCTCTTAATATTTCATTGCCAGGAATATAAAGGAAATTGATCAGATTATTTGCCAAATAATATTGCTTTAGCAAGGCTAAGTCTTCCCCTAAGTGGGCTGTCAGTGAAGCAAAATAGCAGACACTATTATAGCTGTATTTTCCAGGTTAGTCTTCCAGAACTCAAATTCATCCAGGAAAAACTCAGTGCATTAAGTTGATTTGATATATAGTTTATTAGTTTATAGGACCTTTGTCTGGAAGGAGTAAGCAAGGCCTAAAATGTTCAATATTTTGGCAAGTCAAAATATTGAGCAAAATGAAAGATATAAGGCATATTATTGAAACATAGCATTCCTTCAGAATATTCTATCATTCCCATGACATTAGTAATCATGGGGGGAAAAATCTTAGTTGCAATTTTATAGATTATAAATTCCTAAGAAACAGCCTTCTTTCTTTCTCTCTTAATGACATTTTTCAAAACTGTTCCAAAGGAAGAGTGTGTCTGCCTGTCTGAAGCTATTAGTGGAAGTTCCTTCAGTCAATTTTCACTTTCGTAGTGGTCAATGACCTGTTCAAATAGGTGAACAAATATGAAATGACACGATGCCCAAAGCTTTCTAAAACTCTTAGCCTAGATATATAAATCAACAATGAGAGATGATTGTACAAAAACTCTACGCGAGTCCTTCTCGCCAAGGATGAAGGAAATTAATCAGACCATTTACGTGCGACGATAGGAGAACGAGTTTATTCAGAGTCCTTGCTGTGTGGCAGGCACCATTTTAGGTGTGGAAATACCTCCCATTGATTAAAAACATACAAAAATCCATGTCTTCTTTGTGCTTACACTCTAGGGGAAGGATACAAGATAATAAACACAATAAATAAGAAAATTACATAGCAAGTTAGAAGGTGATAAGTACCATGAAAAAAAAAAAAAAAAAAAGAGAGAGAGAGAGCAGTTGTGAGAATGAAGACACGTCTTAGCTAGAAATTTTTTAAAACCAGAAAAGGAAAAAAATAAGCTTATTTCTTGCAAAGTCTATAAATGACCAAATATATATAGCTCTTTAAAGTTCATGTGATTTTCAAGCAAGTAATTGAATGACTTTTTAATTTATGAAAATGGAATTGAAAACTAGGAAGAGTAACTTTCATAGAGCAGACACTCGATGCAAAGTTCTTCAAGATCGATCGATGCTTACTGCAGCAGCAGAACCCTCCACAGTTCCAGCAGATCCCATGATTCTCCACACTGCCAACCGCGGTGGATCTGGAGTCCAGCTTGTGGAAAAAGGCAATTCGGGACAGAAACAGTGAAAGAACTCAAACAGCTTTTCAGGATGTTTGTTTTATTTCCATTTCCTTTTTTTAAATACAGCACCCAATTTCTAAAAATTATTTTATTTCGTTAAAGAAGGGTGAGCTCATTTAAAAGGAAACCGAAGAATGAGAATGTCCATATTTCTAACTCTATCTTGCTCTCAGAATGTTCAAATGCACACACATTTGTTGTATATCTGTAGACCTAGATCTTTCAACACCAGTATCAGAGGTTGCTGACCCTAAACTACCAGGTACATTGTTTTCCCTTTGCTTTAAATTCAAATTCCATGTTAACAAAGCAATCCAACGATTAATGTCTATTTTTTGCCTCTGAGGAACTAGGTTCCCCAAGGAAGTGAAAATAGAAAACACCTGGTGTTTTGCCATTTTTTATCAGAAAGTCATATGTTCAGTAAAATGGGGCAGAGGTCAAAAGTCCAGGTTGTAGGACAAGGATAAAAGGAGTATCAACCCACAGGACACTTATAAATGGGTGACTGAGACAGCAGCCCTTTCTAGAGGTAAGAATGTCATTAGGTTGTGATAATTCTCCAGAAACACCAACAGCCCTGGATTAAAAACATCTCGAAACTGTTCAGATGGCACAGATTCCTGTTTCTTGCTGTCAAAGGCTTCAAAGATGCCTCTCGGTGGCACCTGTCACCATGTTGTCTTCGTTGTAAGCCTCCTCCTTTCAAATCAGGAAGTGTGCATAAAGTGCAAATAAGATTTATTCTCTTGCCCATGCTCCTGGGCTCTTGTTTGATAGACAGTATTACCAAATATGAGAGTTAAACTGCTGGCAAAAGAGGTCGTCTGCAGGTGTTTTCCAAGCTAGACAATGAGTTCATCTGGCAAAGAGAGAGTCTGAAGATGGATGCAGTCTTGGCAAGAAAACACAAAGTACCATTCGCAAGACAGGGATGTGGATGATGCAAGCAGGAGGGGGTCGCACATCACCAATTCACTGAAGAGGCCTTCTTTGGGTCTCAACTCTTAAAGAGAATCCTGGAACCATTGCTAAAATGAATGAGGCCAGCGATTTCAGAGCACACAGTCAGTCTTCAGTGAGGGCAGATTCTGTTTTCCCTGGATTAGGGTCAGAAAAGAAAATGAAGAGGGTAAGGAGTCGGGGATCTGGTGAGTTTAATATCACAAATGTCACCCAAAAAGCTCTAGTAAATACTTCCCACTTTACAGAACAAAATTGAGCAGAGTGCCTCCTGACAGAGTTTAGCAAAATGTGTTTTCTTAGGTGTTTGATAGGCATTTAGTCCAAATAGGTCATGAGTTAGACAATATTACATATGCCTTTACTGCAGGATTTCTTAGACTACTTTTTTTGTTTAATATGCCAATGAAGACTGTGACTCTTCAAGAGAGGAATACAATATGTAACATTTCCTATATTGTAGGGCCCAGCAATTTACCTTCTCGTAAACTACCTTGGCAAGACTAGCAAGATTAGTGTTTCTGTAAAATGTATTTGGGGAAATGCTGCTTTACAGTACTGAGGGTGCAGGGGTGTTCTTAAGTCATATTCAATTTATGTTATATGAGCCCAGTTTCTATATTGGGAGTCACAGTCCCACACCAATAAATGAATCATTCTAGCTGGGTTCCACCGTGTTTCTTTTGCAATGTGACAAAAATATGGGCAACATTTAATGTTATGTTGGATGGGTGAACATTAATGATAAAAAGCTAACAATTTCCCATCAATTATAACCTCTCATGCAAAAGTAGGCATTCACAAAGGATGTCCTTTGCATTTTTCTGATTTTCCCAGCAGAGCTAAGGCGAGGGTTTCAGAATTAAGCCCAGCAAGATGTCTTTATGTATCATATGAAGCTAAGGCACAGCTGAACAGAGTAGATGAGAATATATTTTAAAAAATGAAATAAAAGTCAAGGATTGACTTGATCAAAAGTCACAGAAAATTATCAAATACATACTAGTTAAATTCCTGAATTTCTTTTTGGCTTCTGCTCTTTCGTCAGCATCAAAGTACCAAACAGTCATAGCGTATCTGTGAAAGATAAGCAGATAGAAGAAAAGAGATTTAAAAATACTACCAAAAAGTAAAAATGCATACTACAATCTCCCTTCAGAGTCATTCATAAAGCCAACATTTAAAATGTCCCCTATCTTTAGAAATCCATTCCAATTTTAATTTAAAATAAACTTCTCTGGTTTCAATTCTATTTCAATGTAATAAAACGTGTAAGGAATTCCAATTATGCACCAGGCATCAATGTGGGCAATGGTAGTTCAAATGATCATGCAAATATAGCTCAGCCCCTAGTGGGGAGACAGGCAATTTAACAAATACTGTAACAGGCCGTGTAGTGATCTACACAGAAAGACTAGAAGGGAATTATTCTGCTAAAGACTGGCAGACCCAACTTGGTGGGGAGAGCACAGGAAAGAGGAGGTGACATCTGAGTGAGGCTTTGAAGAATAACTTATTTAAATGACAGGACACCTAAAACTCTTGGCAGTCTTTCTTTAGTTTTGGACACCGAGGGAAAAATGCAATGGAATAATGATGCCCCCAAGCTATCTACTGTATCCTCATTAATAAGCTTTATCCCATCTATGGGCTAACCTGGAATAGGAGTTGCTTTATGCATGAGTTTTCAAAGTTCCTTTTTATAACTATTATTAGCTACTCAAATTTCTATAGCACTTGATTTTCTTCAAGGGCTTCCCATCAACGTTCACTAATGTTTCCTATGACTCCAGCCATCGAGGGATTGTGGAATAACAAGGGAATTCTGGCACAAACCACAGGGTCCAATTATTGTACCCATTAAGCAAGCCACAAGCAGGCTTTGGTGGTGGAATTAGTCACCTGCTCACCTAAGGCACATTCCACGTTGACATTTAATATGTGACTCTGTGAGAGACTCAGATCTGTGACTTCTGGAGGGGGACACATAAATCTTAAGAACTTTACATGTGTGAATTTAATTTAATTAGGCTTGTTAAGGTTTAGTCAATATCCTTCTACCCATGTTCACACCCCTGGCCCAGATCTGCTATTCCCAATTCAAGCAGCACACTAGTACTGCCTGATTTGCAGCATCGACCATAAAACAACAGCAAATGAAAGGCAGAATCCAAAATTAATATTGTATCAAGAGTTTCTAGATTAACACTAAACAATACTAAGTTGTTCAGTTACTCTGAAAATCTTCCCATGTATGATCATACATGATTATTTTAATATTTTACATCCAACGGTTGGGATCTGATCAGTAAAGTGAGCCCAAACCAATTTTATGCTAAGGAAAGGATAATAAAAGAATAGAATTCAAAACAAATTCCTCTTTCTTTTCACAAGATTCTTTCTCTGTTTTTTACTGGCAACTCATAAACTCATCCAGAGTTGACCAGACAGAATTCCTGGTGTGTGATAGCCAACATTCTTGGGGAGCAGTTCTACATTAGGTTTTTGAAAGGAGCGGGGAAGAAAGGACAGAAGAAAAAAAACACTCTGGGAAATTTAGAATCCAATATGCTCACCTAATGGAAAAATAGTTTGTTAATAATTCAAACCAACGATAGACTTTGTATACTAAAGAATCCAAAGCACCCTAGCTGGTTTGGCTCAGTGGATAGCGCCTCCGCCTACAGACTGAAGTGTCCCGGGTTCGATTCTGGTCAAGGGCACATGCTCAGCTCAGGTTGTAGGCTCAATCCCCAGTGGGTGGCATGCAGGAAGCAGCCGATCAATGATTATCTCTCATCATTGATGTTTCTCTCTCTCTCTCCCTCTCCTTTCCTCTCTGAAATCAATAAAAGTATTTTTATGTTTAGTTGGTCCGAAGGTTGTGGGTTATTGTTAAGCTGATTAAAAGTATTTTTATGTTTATTTTTTTAATAATCCAAAGCTTCCACTTTAACAAAAATTAAAATGGACTCCAAACAGGTTTGCTATCAACTTAGGGGTGTGGTTACTCCCTCATCTGCATAGGACACACATTTAGAGAATTCTCCAGGAACTGGTGTTTGTACAAGAAACCACTCATGAGGACTCGAGGCCCCAGCTGTTACCTGGTTGCATAGGAAGGCTGGACTTCATGTGGGTTCCTCCTGTCTGACCAGAAGAACAAGAGTCTGTCAAAAATGGGCTCCACGTCTGCGACGAATGACTTTCCTTCTGGAAATATCCGCAGGACCCCACCGTGTCGCTAAGGGCCACAAAGAAGGTAGGCCATTTTAACAATGACATTTAAGACTTGTTTAAAACAAAGCCATCTTCCCACCTCCACTCTAAAAACATATGACTTCTACATTTTTAATTCAGCCTCATACTTTGATTAAAGTTTATTTCAAACTTGGCTAGAGCTATTTCCTTATTGACCTCATGCCAAAGGAAGCCTTCCCACCCCTCGCTCATGAAGCCCATGGAGTTCTATTAGGTCCAATCACACAGATCACCAATATGCGACAGATTATGACCTACAACCCCCCCCCCCAAAACACACACACACACACACACACACACACAAAAAAAAAAAAAAAACCCAGCAATTTTGTATGTTCAATCTAATATGAACAGCTTTCTAGGATAGTCGTCCCACATAATAATCATTCCCCTTCAATTAGAATCTACAGCTTTCCTCTGAACTCCACTAGCTCCTGTATGACTTCATTAGTTGGAAGTGACATGCTTTTTTTCTCCTAAGATTGCTTTATCTGTACCTTTTATTATATGTGTCTCTCTTTTCATTGAATTACTTTTTCATGTTACATGTATGCCCAATCTGTCCTACTAGAATAACCATAGTAGGGTATAACACTCATACACCAGTGTTTCCCACAACACGATGCTTGGCACTAGCAGCCACTCCACTGTTGGTTGAATGATTTCACATTTTACAATTTGTTATCACTGGCCCGACAACTTCATTTGCTTGCCTGTAACACCACCTTTCCAGTTTTTAAAGGACAATCAAAGGATGAATTCTAATCATGCTTCCCAACATGGAGACGAAATGAGCCTTGCCACTGATCCCCTGGTTTCCTAGGTTTAGTCTTTCGGAGCCCAGATAAACGTCCCATCACAGCAACAGCCGGCAGCTGCCCTAATGAACAGGACATGGAGACGCGGAAGGTTCAAAAGCCAAACAGGCTTAAAAAGTTCTGACTTCCCAGACTCCTAAATCATCCCCAGCGCTCACAAGGCATACACATTCCAGACAGACGTTTGTACGTGTGGAACCAGACCTCGTATCTCCATCTATCTATATGTTCAGAAATACAAAAATAAACCATAAAGCCTCTGGCATTCGCAAACCACAGTAAGCCATGGCAGGCAGCCACCAATAAGATGTATCACCCCGAGAGAGGACTGTGTGGGAAGCCTTGCCGGGAGAGGTTTCTATCCCACAGCTCTATTTTTGTGAAATCCTCTCAATGTTGCTGCTAGAAAAGTGTATATTTTATTCTGCCCTGGGAGTCCCATCAGCCCTGGAGTACACTAAAAATGTCGATCCCTAAAATAACAAATCACCTTCTCTTCCTCAACCACCCCTTCCACATCCTAATAATGACTCTATCTACCCCCGTAAAAATTAACTTGATATCCATTATTTTCATCTCAAATTTTCAAAGTTGAGATGAAAATAATGGATATCAAGTTAATTTTTCAACACCCTGTGGGGTGTGGGAGGGTGTTGAAAAAGAAAAGATGCATCTGTGTGAATTACGAACACCAAACTCTCCTCTAATCATCTGCCCTCTTTTCCTTTAGTTTCTAACCCCACACGCTATTCCCATTATTCCACGTACCTTGGAATCCCAGTTCTTGTTCAGGTAGTAGATGCAGGTGATGCAGCGGCCGTCCCCGTTGGGGTTGTCTACGTGTCGGACATAACCTGTTCCATTTCCTGGGTAGCAAGCCACCATTGCCTGTGGAGAAACCCCAAGAAAGATGGTTAACAACCCGAGACAACCTTCTCCCACCGGTGAACAGCTGAGTAACACAGTCTGCTTGGGTACTATGTGGCATCTATAGGTGGCTGCTGGTTTCTTCATTGCACATACAGTACATAAATTTGGACTTTTCAGTCTACAAGACTTTTGGTTTTTTTTTTTAAATATATTTTATTGATTTTTTTACAGAGAAGAGAGAGGAACAGAGTTAGAAACATCAATGGGAGAGAAACATCGATCAACTGCCTCTTGCACACCCCTTACTGGGGATGTGCCCGCAACCAAGGTACATGCCCTTGACCGGAATTGAACCTGGGACCTTTCAGTCTGCATGCTGACGCTCTATCCACTGAGCCAAACCAGTTTCAGCCAGCCTACAAGACTTTTAAAGGCCAAGTCATCCCCATGGCTCAGCCCAGTAGAAAGGGATTCAACAATATTTCCATGGTTGTAGAATGTAACCCATATACATCTCACTAGGATTCCCATCTTTCTTCAGTCCTCCTTAAAATAGCAGTTTTCCCCCTAGACTAAGGTGACCAGACATCCTGATTTTTAACAATTTGTCCTGCGTTCCGTGGCGTTTTTAAAAAGTCCCAATATTTGGAAAGAACCATCACTGAGCCAAAAATGAAAGTCATTTAAGCTACAAATAATTATAAGCTGCATTCCCTACCATCTCAGCATCCCCCCACTGTGAAGCCCTGAAAAGAAAAAGTGCTCCATCGATGCTACGTAAACTTATATTCTCAAATAGCTCCACTCCAGGGAAAAGGTCAATTGTCCGGATGCCTGCCACCCAGTTCACACTGGTTGCAACTATTTGTGTGATCCCAGGCTTGTTTTCTTTTCAATAAAGAGGGGCTTGTGTTACATGCCTCCGACGGTCCGAGAAGATCTAAGACTAAATCTAAGCATCAACCCCTCCCCCCAAAAAAGCAAGAGAGAGAGAGTTACTCAGGTAATTATGAAGTGCACATCTATCTCAGGGCCCAACTTAGACTCAAATATTGAAAAATCAGATACGAACTCACAAAAGCACATCTTTTGCAAATTGCTGCGTCTGTGAAACACACACAGAAAAAGGGCCAGCACGTGCCAGGGGCCTTACCAGTGGGACAAAACCTCTAAGTGTCAGCAAAGCATCTATTGCTCAAGGGAGAGGAACAGAGAGCATTGCTCTGGCCAGAATGAATCTTCACCCTTTCTCCTGGTTCCTGCAGCCACCGTGTCAAGTTCGAAACAATGGAAGGAAGTCAGTGTGGGCCTCAGTGGGCCTGTTGAAACCTCAGACAGTCAATTTTATCAGTGTTTTCTGGATAACAGCCATAGGCGATGGGTCTTGGCTTGCGCACATTCCTGGCTACTTGCTGGTCTTTGGCACAGTCTAAAACCAGAAGGCTTTGGATGCGCTCTAAAGCGAGGATCACGTCACTAACGAGTCACTCATTTCTGTGCCAGTTTGTGCACGGGGCAGGAACAAACCCCGGAAACTGATTGGGTCAACTGAGCTGCTATCTAAACCTCATCAAGCTCGGGAAAGGATTTAGAGTATGTAAAGGAGGAAAATGCTTCAGACCAACAGGGCTAAAGTATTAATAGTTCAATTATCATGTGACAAATGGGCCACACAATGACGCCGACACAGATCAGGAAGATGTCTCATTTATTAAAGACGTTGTATTTGCCAAAACTTCCTGACTGGATTGATATTTGAAATGTCAGTGTGATCTACAAACCCATATACTGCATAGTCTTACAGTTCTATTGTTGGAGGTGCACATTAATCCACGTGTCCCCTTATGCATTCCCCATTCCTTCCTCTGACCTCAGTGTGGACGCCCTCCCACCAACCACACAGGCCTCTTACAGCTCTGTGGCCAAAGAAAAGCTGGCTGAGGGATGAGCCCCCCCAGGCTCTCAGGCTGGCTCCGGACCAGAGAAATGTACTCTAGACACTGTGGCAGTCACGTTCAGGCAGGAAATGTGCACGTATTCTTTGAAGATATACACAGATATACATAAACTTTAACAGCCAAATACAGGTAACAAAATGTACTCCCCAAATGCTACAAGTGGAAAAGAAAACAGTTGCTCTAATAGAGTTATTGGTAAGCTGACATCATGAACAGCCAGATCTCATCAATCCCAAAGGTAAAGTTGCAAAATAAAAGTCCAGGCTTTCCATTCCAATGCCTAGATCAGTGTTTCCCAACCTTCTCTCATGATGAGAATCACCTGGTGGAGTTGTTAAACTACAGATTCCCAAATCCCAACTAAGAAGTGCTAAACTAGAATTTTTGAGAACATATAGGTAAAATTGCATACCTAACTTAGTGCTCTGTATATAAAATCTGTCTTAGAGCACTAGTTAAGTATACAATTTTACCTATATGTTCCCAAAAATTCTAGTTTAGCACTTCTTAGTTGGGATTCAGGAATCTGTGTTTTAACAACTCCACCAGGTGATTCTCATCATGAGAGAAGGTTGGGAAACACTGGCCTAGAGTGTTCTTGATTGAAACCAACTACAGCTGGATTCCACACGGATAAACCATTTCGAAAATTGGCGTTGGCAACCCACACTGTCCATTCAGCAGTGATGATTATTTTGGACTCACGGGTGGCAAGGGGGTAGATCTGCTCCACTCCAGCCCCCAGGTAGGCTCACTAGTTCTCCAGTAACAAGCAACAGCACAGGTTTTTACAGAAATGTATTTTACATCTCGCATAACTTTGGTGTCAGATTCACTAGTATGACTTGATCTTGAACAAGTTATAGTCAAATGGCATTTTACATGAATTTTAGCTCCACACATTGAAATATTAATCAAGTCTCACTTTATTTGCAAAATTTATAATAAATGGGAATCAATTTTTTGAAATTGTGTCAAAAAATAGCATAACTTCAAAGCTGTTTGGCCGAGTGACCTTTAAGCTGGCATTCTGGTCCCCTGCCAAGGGCTAAGACCCATCTCACTGCTGTGCAGAAATACCAGCCCATCTTCGGAAGGATTCATTTTGAATTATGAATTGGTCTTGAACACAGCAGACTTTGAGTAAAAGGCAACCTAAGTACAAAATAACCTGTACTTAACCTCTTCATGTCTCAGTTTTCTCATCTGTAAAATGGTTTACGAGGCTCGAAGGAGATACTCCTTATGCTGCCTAATGTCCACTGTGTTTTAAAGCTGATGATATGCACACTTCTGTTCCCTCAAGTGCGGCTTCAGCATGTCTCCTTCAGGGATCTGGTCCTACTTAAGGGATTTGTAGCTTCAAATCCAGAGCTAGCAAATTCAAATAGCTTTCGGAGCTTGTGAATAGCACAGATGATTGAAGCCAATCACGTATATGTGTATGTGTCAGAACTCTGGAGTGCGTGCTATGCTAACTACACGACGGAATTTACCTTCCTTTGCAATGAGGGCCCAGCATTACAAAATCCTCACATTCTAGGATAGCAGTAGACAACCAAACCGGATTTGTGGGTTAAAGCTCCTGAATATTTTTATCCTAATTTTTAAATTAGGGTCTCAAAAAAAGACATATCAGGCTATATTTGGAGATCACAGTCTGAGAACTCCTAAGAAAGCGAACCACCCTGCATGGGCTACTCTCTTCACCAGGTTCAGGTGTTTGCAGGTGGAAGGCACAGCCTCGCCCCTCATTCCACATGCCTCCTCCACGCCTCCTCCCCCTCAGGTCCTTCCCCCATGCCCACTGTGGACAGAGAGAAGGGGACCCAGGCCCCTTCCCGCTCCACCAAAAGGCACTCACTACATGGAGAATTAGATGGGGAAAGAGTTGAGAAGAAATACACAAGACTATGCACATTCTTTAGCTTGGGAAAACAGCCACGCAGCTAATCATAGCGGAGAAAGTAATAGCTGAAGTTTTCTGGCCAGAAACGGGTATAACTTATATTCGGGTGACAACAGCCTAGGGGACAAACTTGCCAATGTTTCTAGTCCGCTGTGGGTAGAGGTGCCAAAGGCTATATTCCCGGGGTCGTTTTTCTGGGTGGTTTGTGTTCGGCACATATTTCACTTTAACACGCACATCTAACGTGGACAGTGAGCGGGCAGCCCGTGGTTGTACACAGCCTTACATCCCATGTCCACAAAGGCACCTGCCAGGGAGGAGGCCTCTCTGGTAATTCACTGCGGGAAGGTGTGAGACCTGGAACAAAGGCACTGCATGTGCCAGCAGCTGCTCTACAACTGAAATTTTCTTAGCTTAAAAGAAAACAAGAAATCAAAACATCTTTACGTATTCCAAGTGCTAAGCGTAGGCACCACAGGAAAGGCTGGTGTGGGAGAAAAATGGGAAGTGGCACGATCTTTGCAAGTTTTGCTCTCTCAACAACAAACAGAAAAATTGAAGATGGCGCTGGGAGAGGGCCAGGGGAGAGATTAACTGAGGAACTAATAATATACCGACATGCACAGCCCCTGGACACAGGCAATAGCGTGGTGAAGGCCCGGGAGGGGCAGGAGCAGGGTTGAGGGGGTCAATGGGGGGGAAAAAGGTGGGGGGGAGCATATGTGATAGTTTCAACAATAAATTTAAAATACCACTAAAAGCAAATTAAGCCAAAATGTCATTTTCCATTATTTTCCATTTGGCTGTGACAAGGAGTGAAGAAAATTCCAAAACTCCTCTGCAAGGACAGTAAGTGAGAGGCAGAGGCCTTTCCCCACCTCCTTGTCCAGGGGTGTGTACTCTTCCAGGACACCCTGTGGGGCCCGCGGTTGTCATTTTTTTTTAAATATATTTTATTGATTTTTACACAGAGGAAATGAGAGGGATAGAGAGTTAGAAACGTCGATGAGAAAGATACATCCACCAGCTGCCTCTTGCACACCCCCCACTGGGGATGTGCCCGCAACCAAGGTACGTGCCCTTGACCGGAATCGAACCCGGGACCTTTCAGTCCGCAGGCCGACGCTCTATCCATTGAGCCAAACCGGTTTCGGCCCGCTGCTGTCACTTAACTAATTACTACAGTACCATATTCACAAGGCAGCGTCACCAGCTGAGGACAACGGTGCAAAGCTTTCTCCAGGAGTTTTAAGGACATGCCATTACACCAAGTTCGCATTGCTGCCCGTCGCCTCCTTTAGGCGAAGTTAAATGAAACAGGAAGCTCTTGATGTGACGATGGACAACGCATACACTTCAAAAGTGCCTGAGCACTGTTACATGCTCATCCTCACTTCCTCCTGCTCGGCCTAAAGAATCAGCTGCAGGCCAGGTAGGTACTTTAGAGACAAAAGGAACTTGGTGCAAACTGTCATTGGCTGTCTTAGCATCTTGTTTGCCCTCTGTCTTGCTAGATGACCTAACAGAGGCCTCGCTATTTCCTCCTAGTGCCTCTAGTTAAAGATTAATGTAACACAACGAGGAGGGAATAGGAAATAAATATGCTTTTGGGGGGAGAGAGGGAACAACTTGAGCTGTGTACAGTCCCCACATTCCCCTTCTCAATGTTTCAGCATCTGGCCAGAAGTTTCTGGAAACTGAGAACCCCAGTCAAATATCTGGCAGTCAGTACAGCAGCCCCTTGACTAGCATCGTTTTGTTCTAACATTGATGAGATGCTGTAGGAACTTAATTCTTGTTTAAATTAATTAGCCCATGGTAAAACTGATTCCATTATATGTAGTTTTGTTTAAAGTTGCAGAACCTACTGACAACACTGAGGCTGTACCGTAATCCTTTCAACAAACTCCAAGTTACTTAGTGAGTACTCTCTACTCTTCTGTTTTCTATACTGAGAACTACTTCTGCCCCGTCATTTGCCAGCCTCCACAGTCCAGGGGTCCTCAAACTTTTTAAAGTGGGGGCCAGATCACGGTCCCTCAGAGAGCTGGAGGGCCGGACTATATGAACTACTAATTCCTACTGTAACACCTCGGCTGCGCTCACTGCCCAAAAAACCTGGCGGGCCGGATCAGACTCTTCTGTGGGCCGCATGTGGCCCACGAGCTGTAGTTTGAAGACGCCTGCTCCACACTAAAGTGCCTCTGAACCTACATACACACAACGCTGCTTGACACACATCATCTCATCTCCAATTCAGAACAATATCAGCATGCCCCATTTCTGAATTTTGTTGCAGGGCAGGAACTTTAGAAATTCTGAAAATAAAAAGTGAGACATTACAACCAACTTCCAGGGGCTCTGTGAAGTGGGTCTGCCGGCCCCCTGGTCAGGCCAGAGCATCCTGAGCAGGGAATGTATCATCTTTTCCTGAAAACCTGTCCCCAGGTAGACCTTCTTCTCATCAGTGCCCTTGTTTAACTCTACTATGAACTAGGTCGTAGATCCAGGGTCATCCAAACAACCATTGACAATTGCCAAGATTCTGGAACCTTCTATGAAGTTCTCCCAGCTCAGTGAAAATAGTGCCATGAGATTCTTACATTAAAGAGCTGGGCTCCCACCTCCCACCCCCCGGAAATGTGCACTCATACACGCAGCCACAGAGGACTCCTGGTCCTTAAAGTCTAACTGCTCTGTGTCAAGATTCTATTCCAGGGACCGTGCACGATGTGCAGGAACTGAAGTAAATCTCCCTTCCCCAAGAAGCCGCCGAAGCCTCTTGTAAGCAAGAGACTATTGTCATTCCTCCCTGAATTGTGGTTAATTCTTCCTCTTGGAGGGGATTCAGCCGGAGCCCTGCAGTTAAGCACAGTAAACAGGCCTGGGAACATCCACACATCAATGCAGGCTGCTGGGTTTGGGAAGGCAGCCCTTCCCGTGGCGGCCTGGCTCCCGGCCAGCTGGGTGACGGCTGAGTGACAGGGCTACGTGCGTTCCGTGAGGGTGGCAGCCAGCCCACACCGAGCACACAGCCCGGGACTGGGGAGGGAACAAGCAAAAGAGAGCATCCTCCGGCCCTCCTCCTGCCCCTCCCCCTCCCACCACCACAGTCACCAGAGAAGTGTTTTGAGTAAGGGCTTCCTTGCAATTAGGAAATCGGTAAAAGCCAGGCTCAGGGTTAAGGACATTAGGAGGCATTTAACCACATCCATTCTGATACCCTTCCCCAAATCGGAACAGCTGCCATTTCCTGGGGACCCAGGTAACCAGGTGGCCCTTTAGGGTGGTGCTTTACACCTATCACCTCGTTTAATTTCCTGGTTACAGAGGAGGGGAGTGACGGGGCGGGGGAGGGGGAGGGGGAGGAGTGAGCAGCAGTCATCTGCATGAGTCACTGCTCATTTCTCAGAAGTCATTAACCCTGGAAGCTATAGGGGCCTAGAAGTTATCTTATTTCTATAGAAAAACAAATTCATGAGTAATTCTTAAAACTAGTATATGGGATAGGGAGTCGCAATATTTAACTTTCTTTGATGTGAGAAACTGCCCTCTCTGAAAAATAAAACTTTACCTGCAGCTTTCCAAAGGCTCCAAGTGTAATAGAAAAAAAAAAGAATGTTTGTGACTGTCGAATTATCAGAATATGGTTGTCTTTAAATTCTCACCTGAAGAAAATCCTGAAATACTTTAGGGAATCTATGATAACTTAAATACAAATGTTAAGGCAAGATTTTATTAATGGGTAATCCACACAAAAAAATACAGTTACCAATCAAAACATGTCCTGAAAAATGCCTGGAAGCAATGTATTAAAGAGAAACCAGGAAAACACTTCACCTGCAATTCCCAGTGAATTTTAAGACTTGGAACACTGAAACTGCTAGAAAAAATAAAAAACTTGCTAGAAAACCAAATATTATTTACATTTGCATTTCAGCATTTGGAAAAACATTTCTGCTGAATGAAAGAAATGACACATAGCAAGTCAGTCAGAATTAGAACTCATGAAATTCAGTAAGCATATGTACTCACCAAACAAACACCTGTATAGTGCTGTGCTTCCCAAATCTCACCTCGCTCACTATTCATGAGGCAGGAACCATTACTGCCTCTGCTCTACAGATGAAGACACTGAGGCAGAAGGAGGCTAAGTAACTGTCTTTTCGAACCCAGTCAGCCGGGCTGCAGAGTGGGAGGTCTTAGTAACCAGGGCAGTTTATCTGATGTCCGACATTAACCAACTCACTTAGTTTTTCCATTTTTTGAGAAAACTAAGATTTTCAGTTCCACTTGAAGTATTTGATTCCCTCTCACCCTGGCCTGTCATCCCTACCATAATGATAGAAAAATCACAAAATGCAAAAATATGAAAAATGAGTGTGCTTTCAATTAAGTCTATGAACTAAAAGCTCGGGCAGGGGTTGGGGGATTGGGATATAACAAAAGGAGCTAAGGAAATTGACTCTGAATCCTGTGGCAAAGCACTAGCTGTCCGAGTTGTCTGCTTCGGTTACTCACTGAGGACAAGCCCGGGTCCACCCCACAGCGCACTTTCTGTAGCCCCTGCAGGGCCCACACCTGCTTCACATGCCAAGCGGTCAAAAGTCAGCTCAGTCTGAGCCGCAGGCTGCCCTGCCCCTGCCAGGTTCAGAAGAAGGAAAGCAGCGTCTCCAGGACCTTTCCTTGTTAGCTCAGGTCCACAGCAGGCAAGGCTTTCAGACTTGTTTCAAAGTCAGAAGATAAATTACCAATTAAGAAAAGATTTTAAAGTAAATACAAAATTGTGCCTCCCTTGAGAAGGCACGGGATGGGATAAACTCTCCTCACTCAGGTGCAACACTTGTTTAGGAGACATCTTTGTTGTCTACTCCCACATTAATTAGCAGTCACTGAATACAGAACTTGCTAAAACTGCATGAATTAGCACACAATGGACACAGACCCACTGTGACTTTCAGGAGGGGTGAGATCCAGAAAACCTCTTACGAGTGAAAGTCAAAAGATCATCTGAGAGAAATGTATAAAGTATTTTTGGGGAGTCAGAAGGGGACTAGAAATAAAGGCGTGCCAGCCTCTGAGTCTTGGGAGCAGGAATGGCTAATTTAATTTCCTTCCAGATAGATACAAGCTCCGTTTTACAAACATAGAAAGTGAGAGTCAGACACAAAAAGTGGCAAAATCAAAAGTTCTGGAGCAATGCCTCCCCTAAGTGATAAGAGGTAAATAGTCAGCTGCACTATTAATTTGGAGACCAGGAGGTGGTGGGTAGAGCAGGGAGCAAGGGGAATTCCTAGGGCAGCTTCTGGCACAGGTTCAGCAGTGCGGTTCCTCAAGCTGGCAGGAAACGGTGAGATTGTAACCATCCAGTGGTGGAGGATTGCTGTCATGGCCGTCATCCTCCCCGAGTGGTGACTGCTGGTAGAGCCAGCTCTTCGGGAACGCAGTGAGAGGCACCTATCTGCACTTTCAGATGTAAATGCAGTCTCGCTTTTCTTTTCTTTTTCTTTTTTAAATATGTTTTTATTGATTGCAGAGAATCAGAAGGGAGAGGGAGAGAGAGAAAGGAACATAAATGATGACAATCATTGATCGGCTGCCTCTTGCCCATTCCCTTCAGGGGATTGAGCCCACAACCCCCTGGCTGGGGATCGAACTGAGACCTCCTGGTTCATGGATAGACACACAACCTCTGAGCCACACCAGCTGGGCTTTTCTTTTCTTTCTTTTTTTAATCATATAATTGTAAAGTGTACAGAGTTCAACATGTAACAAAGTAAAGATGCCAATGGCTAAATACAAACAAAACAGTACAAAATACAGATATAAGGCCATTATGATACAAGCCATTATCAGGCATGACTACATATTCCATCCTATAATCTCATAAATCAAAGCTTTCAACCGTCTGGATTAATATGTGACTGCATTCTTTCCAATATGCATCCTTTCCTCTCTTAGGGGTTGTTCAATAACGGCAGGTACATTCCCGCCATAAAGTTCACAGTGTTCTAGAAACTGAACACATTCTTGAATAACACTCTCATAAAACATGATCATGTGTTTTGACATGTTCTGTAATAAAGACAAGAAGCGTCTTTTGGCACAATACCAGGTACCAGTTCCAAGTTTTTTATTATAAGGTGCCAAGCTTTTGATAACTCGGGAAATCCCAAAGTCATCATTTCCTTTGGCACAGTGCAGTGTCCCTGTCACCAAACCCACAGACGGTGTGTTTTCTTCTCTGGGTCATCCTCTTCAGTCTTCCTCATCAACTCCTCAGCGTCTTCACTTTGACTTGTCAGAATATATGAAGCACAGAGGTTAGCCGGTACAGTAGCACTGACATTGAGGCAGTTGTCATATTGCTTCTTGACTATGTGCTCATGAAAGCAGATGGCATCTTTGTGTTTGTTTTCATGGAGAGAACATGAGCCACATTCAGCTTCCACACATCATGGTCATTGCCGAATTCCACACATTTGCAAAAGATCTCTTCTACCACTGAATAATTTTCAAAGTTCCAGTAGATTTTTTGCCTGAGCCATCAATTCGGGAATATACTTCTCCAGGATGTCATCATATTCATTCACTGCCTTCTGGACAACTTCATCATCGCTATTGTGTGTTGCTTCCTGTACTTCTATGGCGAGTTTCCGAAGCTGCTCCATCAGCATCCCTGCCAGTCCATCAAGCTTTATAAAAGCTTCTTCAGGAACCGTTTGGCAAATGAGCATGCTACCCAAGAAGTCACAGAGACAGGGTGTGAGGAACTTATAAGGCAAGTGGCATTCTCCGCTGGGACAGCTGCTGCCATATCAAAACACATTTGCAGTGGAGCAGCGACAGGATGCCAAAGTCTGTGGAGGAAAGGGTTCTGTTGGAACAGAAACTAGTTTTTCAAACCCTCTGTAGGCCTGGCCTCCGTGCTCATTAACGCCTGGCTGTGCTAGGCCCCGGGTCTTCCTCTCCCTCAGCCCTCGGCGGCATGGGAGGGCTTCCTGGACGCCTTATCATTTCTCAGTTGGTATTCTATGGCTGCCTTGAGGTTGAAGGCGTCCACCAGCACAGTCTGGTGAAGGACTACAGTGTTGCCAGCACTGCCAACATCAGTGCCCTCAAAGTCATGCCCACACTAGCTCTGGGTGCTGGCGGATGCCCACTCCAGTCAGCGATGTGTTTCAGCACAGAGAGCACATTGCCCGCAGCTACAATAGCCCCAAGCCAGGTTGAAGGAAAGGTCAGGCCAGTAGCCCAAGGCCTCTGGGGCTGTGAGGAACTCAGAGTGCATAGCTTGATACTGTCCCCCTTCCAAAGCAAACAACCCAGGTTTACCTGGCCATCTGACCCATCCTCACCCCCACAGGTTTCTCCCCCTCCCCACTCAGTGGCTGCTCCAGCAGGCTCCTGGCCCCAGGAAGATGCCCTCTCTGTGGTAGTCCGGGTTGTCAAGAGGAGGAAAGCAACCAGGGGGCCTCCGGATAAAGGCGGGCCTTGGACAGGGCCTGGCACAGACCACTGGGCCACCACTGGGAACCACTGCCAGGGCAGCAGCAGCCCAGCAGGAGCCAGTACACCCTTCTGGGTGCACCCCCCCATAACTGCCAAAGCGGTAAGCCAACCAGAAACAGAAACCATTAAGAATGTTTGGAGGTTTTATTTTCTGGGGTGTTTTTTTGTTTTGTTTTGTTTTGTTTTTTGTTTTTTGCATGTTCCCAAAGTTCCTTTAACTAGGACTAGAACCAGATAGGGAAGGTCTTCATATCTGGTCTCACCCCAGAAGAGGCCAAAATGTGAGCATCCTTTGTTTGTGAGGGGAGAGGAAATGCCTCCAGGTAATTCCTAGTCTCACTTTTCATTTAATTCCTTATATTTAAATCCTGGAGGAAGACATTTCTTACTGTACCCATATTATAAAAGTCAGGCTCAGAGAACTGACGTGCCCAAGGTCACAGTGAGATGAAATAAATGAAAAGGTCCATCCTGCAGTGGTAGGTAGTGACTAAATGAAGTTAAAATATCAAATCAAACTCATTCCTAAAGAAGTGGAAACTGAGGTCCTGAGAGGCCGTTTTCCAGGGGCTGAGCCAGGAGCAGAAGCCAGGACTCCAGGCTTCTCTGGCTGCTCTGAAGCAGACCTGTATGCATGAGCTGCCGGCATCCAGGTGTGACTTCTAGGGCCAAGCATGGAATTCCAAAACGGAGGAGAGAACCTCACCACGCATGTTAATGCAATAAAATATTTCAACGCTGTGACATCAAATTAGGGACCCTGCTGTAAAACCATTTTTTTTTTTTTTGACATCCTGACATCCTTTGAAATCAAAGTTCCTTTTGAAAAGAAAAGTAAATCAACAAGCACCTATAATTGTAAAGGACTGTTCACGGCACTAAAAGTACAATATATACTAAGTTTATATATCTGCCTTAAAGGGATTTTTAAGTAAATGTGGGATTAGAGGAAGCAGCCAAAAGAAATAAATGGTCCAGGGCAGCCTGCCCTGAGCCACTCACAGAGTTCCAGGGAGCAGAAGGGAAGACTTCATGGAGAAGGCACTAAGATGGATTCTGAAGAGTAGCGACAATGGGGTGCTCAGTGGCCCTGGCAAAATCAGTTCCTAGCATTTCAGGGACTGGGAGAGAAGGAAAGAGGTGAGCAGGAGGTTAAGTATGGAAAGGTCAATGGGGTCAGTTGGGGTCAGAGGTGGGAGGCCTTACATGGCACACTAGGAAGTGCACAGCATGTAGAGTAGACAACAGGGACAGAGCCCGGTTGGGGGTTTTTAAGCACAGAGACTGCACGATTAGAGACAGGCTTGGGGCCGTTTACACTCTGACAAAAGCACATGAAAATGGATTACAGGGAGAATGAAAACAAAAGGGACGTGAGTTATGGTTAAGTCTCTTTAAAATATTTTCCTCCTCAAGGATTTCTACTATGAAAGGAAAACAAAATTTAGTTTTAAAGACAAAACTTGAGGCTCCATGGTGAACCTAAAACACAAACATAATAAAAAGCAAAAATGGCGCAAAATAGGCCAAACTTTGACCAATAATATTTCATGTGCCTGCCTGAATCTTCAATATAATGTGCTTTAAAAAAGGCTTTCCTTATCTACTCCCATCACCCAAAAACAATATGAATACGGAAAAAAGCCATCCAAAAAACAAAAAGACTCACTGTCCATTTTATGTAGGGTACTGAAACTTCTGAGTAATAGTCCCTCTCAGGGGTCCTCAAACTTTTTAAAGTGGGGGCCAGATCACGGTCCCTCAGAGAGCTGGAGGGCCGGACTATATGAACTACTAATTCCTACTGTAACACTTCGGCTGCGCTCACTGCCCAAAAAACCTGGCGGGCCGGATCAGACTCCTCTGCGGGCCACATGTGGCCCACGGGCCGTAGTTTGAAGACGCCTGGTAGATAGATGAATAGAAATGGGAGTTAACTGGAGAAAGGGACACAGGCAGATTCTTGTTCTGTGTCTGGAGAACACAGAGCAAGGTCCAAAAGCAGTTCAGACTGTTTAAAACAGTGGATGTTCACTGCTTCCAGGAAATACTCAAATAGAAAACTATTACCCTGAATACCTCAGAACAACTTCACGTTCCCCTGGAACACTGGTTCTCAACCTTTCTAATGCCACGACCCTTTAATACAGGTCCTCATGTTGTGGTGACCCCCAACCATAAAATTATTTTCATTGCTACTTCATAACTGTAATTTTGCTACTGTTATGAATCGTAATGTAAATATCGTGGCATTAGAAAGGTTGAGAACCAAAAATAGATGTCGCTGACACCTGGAACTGACTTTTCCATTTTGTCTTCTTCCGACTGGCAAATCATCAAGATGACTGTCATATTCTTTCATTCTTTGAATTTTGAAATTACTTTTTATGATAATAGTATTTTGGCCTGATTTGGGAAGGAAACAATATTTAATATGAGACTGATACATTTACTTCAGAAATTGAGAAAGGTTGATCATTGTATCTCCTAAAGAATCAAAAATTGTCTTGACTTAATAAAGAGGTATTGACATTGCACTGAACATGGAGTTCTCTCAGTAAGCAAGTACAGGATGAATCCAGCATAAGATCCAGAAGCCTGTATTATACAGCTGCAAGCCCACGTGTCTGTAAGGCTGGGACTGGATTGGGGCAGGAGGTGAAAAATATAACAGTCACTGCCAGCTCACCAAAAAACAAACATAGGAACTCACGCACAAATCCCAATATCAAAAGATACAAAATTAAGGTGAGAGGCACACTGGTTGAAGATGGAAATAATGGAGGGAAGTAGGGTATAAATTCTACGGATAATGAGCTGAGCTAACTAATCTCTTGGCAAATGGACACATGGCTCTGAATCTGAGCCAAATCAACGGCTCTGGGCAACCTGCCAAGGCTGAATTCCTTAGTCTGGCATCAGAAAATGATTTGCCTGTCGCACTTACAATTCCAGCGCCTCTGGATGTAGCTCCCTGCTGGGCACCCCTGGCACTTGCCCAGCAGAATACATCTGAACGATCATTGCTGTCAAAACATGTGTCTTTGACAAACACTGCAGAAAAACGACTCCCATTTCTTGGAGCAATATTAGTTAACAGCTACAAAGTGGTGCTACAAAGGAATTATCAAGTCTGTTGCAGTAATAATTAACAAAGAATTAATAATCTTCTCCATCGTGTGAACCTGCAAGCTGCTCCTTAGTATTCAAAAGACACGGGTCAAAATGTCCCTTAATTTACCTGAGGCTACAAAGGTGAGTCCAGAGCAGAGAGGTCATGCCAAACTCAGCCAAGGCAGCCCACAGTGGAGATGCCCTCTAAGCTTTTTAATGAAATGCACGATGCTGGGGCGCTTCAAGATGCTTCTCAGAGATGATCTGCTCATTATGGGACACCCCTACCCTCATCTGTTACAAGATGTCTTCCCTACATTGTTGTTCAGAATGAAGCAGTAACATGCAAGGCTCCCCATTATTTATAAAACCTGAAATTTTTCTAGTCAGAATCAAGAACCAGAAAAGAATCACAGTCCTAGCCAGTTTGGCTCAGTGGATAAAGCATCAGTCTGTGATGAGCGGCCAGTGGCCCACAAGTGAACAAAAAAATTATAAAGTATGCACATACATGCACACCACACCTATCTTCTTTGCTTTGTTCCCAAGTGTTAGTCAACAAAGCAGCCAAAAGACACCATGAAAACCACCCAGTGGAGAAACTGACTTCACTATCACTGAAGCTGCATTCTGTACATTATTTCCTTGGATTAATTTCCTTCCTCCGAGAGCTAAGTTATTTTTAAATACAAAACCTTTCATAGGAATCCCTCACATCCTCACAGAAAAATGTTCCAGTCTTTCAAACTCAGTGCCTCCTCCCCTGAAATAGCACCTTCCCAGGTAGATTTGTAAGCTTTTGAACTACAGAGACGCCGTTGATGGATCTAATCCTCAAGCCCCGTGCCTTAAGAATTGCTCTTCTCGTCCAGGCAACCATAGTTGTGATCTGTGATTTCACATGCCCCATGCCCCACTGCCTCCCCAACCAAGGCTGATGGGTCCCCTGAGCCAAGGCAAGGCTGCCATCCCTCTCCGAGGGAATGAAAAGGAGATTCTAGAACGTTGGTCAAGTGCTTGCTGATCTCACACTGAGGCTGAGGCGGCCACTGAGGGGGAGGAAGCCATTGTGAGCCACGTGCATGGAAAAGCAGAAAAAGCTAAACAGAACGAGAGTGGGGGAGAAGTAATGGGCACAAGCAGAGAAGCAAAGATGGGGGCCATCAAGCCCCAGAGAAAAGAACCAACACACAAGCTGCCCTGGGTAGTTAGGACTTTCTGGTTCATGGTTCATGGTTCATGGCTCCACCTATTCTTGTGTGAACCAGGACTGCATTCCCTGCACTTGGCTCCTGGGAGAGATCCTGATCTTCAAAACACATGAGCCCGTTTTTGCTGAAAGCATTTTGCAACCATGAAAAGCTCCTGTGAGCATCGGGACATTCCTGACATCGCGTGAGAAGGGTGGGCCAAACTGTTATTGCGAAACAGCAGAGGGACAAGCCCACCGCTTCGCAACAATTCTTCTTTTATTCATAACCTACTTCTGTTTCATCACTTCTCTGCATTGTTTCCACGGGAGGGCTGATCTATCCGTTCACAATACAACCCACAGACCCCCTTTAGTCAGGGACCCTAACAAGCAACCTTGTTCACAAACACCTCGCGGCCAGTGACAGTAGGAAAGCATTAGCAACGCCATTCTCTTCCTCACATGTATTAGCTGACCCACTGCAACGCTTGGGTTTTGTCTCTTTTCTTTTTTAGGATTGAGAATGAATCCAGTGGGAACTGGAGGATCCTGCATGCAAAAGTGTACGTGAACGTTGAGCCCCATGAGGCGGGGATTATGCCTGTTCACCTTTGTACCTTGCAGAGGATCCCACGCGGGGGGAGCACTTGCTGAGTAAATGAAAGGGTGAAAACTAGGAGCATCACAGCCAAGAACACAAACTCTGGAGTCAGACAGAACTGGGTTTAGAACCCCAAGTCTTCCACTGACAGCCTACAACATTTACGAAGGCTTGGAACTCTGCTAAGAATTTTATGTGCATTATCTTATTTAATGCTCCGTCCCTGAAAAGCTTTAAGGTATTATTATCCCTCATTTTACACTTGGTGAAAATTGAGCAACTTACCTACAGGGTCAGTACCCGGCATAAGCTCCTAACTTTTATTTTATTTTATATTAACTTTATTGGGGTGACATTGGTTAATAAAGTTATATAAGTTTCAGGTGTACAATTCTGTAATGCATCATCTGTAAATCACAGATCTGACCACCCCAAGTCAAATCTCCCTATACCCTCTTCTACCTCCTCCTAACCCCCTTCCTCTCTGGTAAATCCCATGCTATTGTCCGTATCTGTGAGTTTTTCCTAACTTTTATGATAAACTGCTCCTTACAATAGACTTTGTGACCTTAGGTAAATGACTTAATCACTCAATTTGCTGAAGATTGTGGTTTTGAAGACTAAGTCAGACAGACGGTGTTTTTAAAGTGCTTATTAGTACAATGCCAGACAGAGCAAACTGCTCATTAAAATGTAGCTTTTATAGTTACTCACTAGTGAGTCTACAGTGAGATGCTTCAAGCAGAACATTCGGTTCTTTAAGTTACATGATCGCTGGAAAACAGCCATTTCTAGGCAACCAAAACAAAAGGAGCAAATTATAACCAATATTTATCTTGGATATAGTCTAAAGGCTCCAAAAGGAAGTAACAGATAAATCTTCTGATAGCCTGAAAGCAATGATCATGCTTGCAGTTAGGGGGCGCCATACTGCCATACTACATTATAGGAAACCACTGCCCCAGAGTCTTCACCACCCTAGGACTTTTCTCTAACAAAGTGGAGATAGATAACTTCTGACCTGTAATAAGTTTTTTGGCAGGGAAGAGGGAAGCCCTTGAATATTTATTTCCATATTTTTCCACAATTTCCATTTCAATTCCAACATATATTCCTATTTTATTTCCAATGCCTTTGCTATTGCCTCATTGAGATAAAGGGCATTATTACATTATTCAATGACCTTTAAAAACCTGGGACGGGGGTAAAGTACTTAGTTAGAATCAATACACTAATAAGCACAGAAATTTAAAGTATCTGAAAAAGAATTGGTCTAAAACAAACATATATATTGGCAAATGTTGAAAATGGGGGATGGGAGTTCATTATACTAACCTCTCTAAATTAATATGTTTGAAATTTTTAATTAAAAGTTACAAATAAATTTTTAAAATAAATTTACATGTTCGGCTTTTTAAAAATTCAGTTTTTCTAAAATTGGGCATGAAAAAAGTGGGTCTATATCAGAAGAGTAAGGTACTCAGTTGAAGGAAGAGAAGTAGCTTAAATTAAGTTGAAACTAATATAAATCCTGTAGAGATGCAATGTGTTTCTACAATGCTTTAATAATGAACTTCAAACAAGACACCCAGGGACACAGACATTACTAAGGAGACTTCTTTATACAAACAAATCAAACTTTTAAAAATTTTCACTATAACAATTGTTTGCTCAAACCTGGTTTACATTTGGTTCTAATTGGCCGGGAATGTCCCAATCTAGAGATGATTTTTCTCAAAGGAAGGGATGAAGAGCTTTGTGCCAAAATAGCCAAAAGAGAGCTGGATCTCTAGGTATGGGCAGACAGATGTCTCTTTGGTGGACAACAGATGAATTCCCTCTTTTCAATCCACAGTCACATTCAGTTAACTGAAAGTTTTAACTGAAAAGTCATTTGTTCCACCCAGAAGATAATCTATAATTGAAAAATCATATCTATGAACCTTGTTGTCCTCAGCCAGACATACACAGTGTTTTTCATCCCGTTTGTGGAGTTAAATTCTGGCCTAAAACCCTACCACTGTTCATCAAGTCAAAGCTAAATAAAAATACTTAACATTCAAACATGTTAGTGACCTCTTTCTGCCAATTAATTCTGACCTCCTTCAGAGCGAATTCTGTTCCTAGAATGCCGAGGGAGGTGGGGGGAGGGGAGGATTCCTAACGCCCCAAGTTTAAAAGAAAGTTTTAAGAACTGGGCAGAAGCCATCTGCTGTTCCAAGCTGAAGCTGCAAGCACCTCTGCAATACTCAGGCTAGCCATTTCCCTCCCCTACCGGGGCCCCAGACGGGCAAGGTGCAAATACAAGACTGATCAAGACAGTCAGCTTTCTAATCCACCCCCCAAATGATGGAAGAAGAGCAGAGAAACAATAACATCGAACTTCTACTGAGTCCGGCTAACTCTGAATTTTCCCCAAATCAAAGTAAAAGTTAGAAAGCAGCATTTTCTTCTAAGATTTACTTTTAGGGTGAGATTAATAATGGTGTCTTCGGATAGTCTATTCACGTCCCTCTAGTTCAAAAGCAACCTCTTTCTCCTCTACTCCATTCACCCACTCCAACCCGCTCATTTCTATACATTTCCAGTCTTCACTACTTGCACTATATTCAGAGTGTTCCTCTCAGCTTATGACAACAAATGTGACAACAAGGTGTGTTATCACAGGACGAATCTTAAATTGAGAAATACTACCTATACGGCTGAAGAATGGTACAGAGGTGAGTGTTCACCTTCCTTCTCACGCTAGCCGTGCTGTGTTAAAGTGCAAGTTTTCTGCGGTTCTGAGTGCCCCTTGACCAGCCCACAATGAAAGACATGCACATCGCTCTGAGACCTGCCGCTGGACAGCAGGCTGGACTGTCATCTGTAGAAAAGACGGGGTGGCTAGCCTCTCCCAAATGAATGTACGCGGTACTACATGTTCCCACCTTTCTGCCAACCTACCTGTAAATGTTTCCAAGATAAATTTTTACCCAGGGAGTCCTTCTGGCTGTGAATGAAAACAAAATTTCTTCCCAGAGGTACTTCTACCCTCTCCTGATCACATAACCCGTGGGTTTTAAAAATATATATTTTATTGATTTTTTTACAGAGAGGAAGGGAGGGGGACAGAGTTAGAAACATCAATGAGAGAGAAACATGGATCAGCTGCCTCTTGCACACCCCCTACGGGGTATGTGCACTCAACCAAGGAGCATGCCCTTCACCAGAATGGAACCTGGGACCCTTTGGTCCACAGGCTGACGCTCTATCCAGTGAGCCAAACTGGTTAGGGCATAACCGGTGGTTTTGAGTAGATTTCCCCACCAACTGAACGTTAGGGAAGGGAAGGTGGTGGTGTGGGCTCAGCACCAGGAGAGGATTTCCAGTCAAGCGGATTATCTAAGTGTCCTGGGTGCAAGAAGCCCAGGGCAGCACTCAAAAGCGAAGAGGAGCTTTACTCTTTCACAGGGCAAACTCTCCCCACACCTGCCAAACTCCACAAGCCAAATGCCACATTGCAAAACCACAGCTGTCTCCAGCATTCTTTAAAAGTGTGTTCATAGAAATCCCCTTTGAAATCAATGAAGGGCAAATAGTAGGTGACTTTTAGAGTAGACAGTGAAGATCAATGAGTTCACGTGTGTCTCGGATCCTACACAATCTTTCTACCAACCTGCCCCTCATTTGGACTTTTGAGAACCTCCATGTCTTAACATCAGACCAAAAAGCCCACCGCTGGTCCGGCTTGCACCACCCACCAGGGCACATTGTGCCAAAGTGATCAGAAGGTCATTATAATCATACACCTAAGTCCCTTAGCACGGATCCCCCCCCCCCCCGGGGGGGATGGGAAGACCAGACTGACTTCGTTCTTGCTTCTTGGTTAAAACCTAAAGTTCGCTTGTAAGCCCCGCGAAGGTGACAGACAACAGACTCCGAACGTCTCCAGTCCCTGCGGGCTGTGGCAGCGGCAGCGGCGGGGCGCCCGCGCGCGTCCTACCTTGGACCTCTCCTTGACGTAGTATTTGCCCAGCCGGCTCCCGCAGTACAGGACCAGCCTGTCGATGAGGGACAGGAGGAAGCTGATGGCCTCGCAGCCCTCCTCGTTGCCCCCGATCCACGTGATCTGGTCGCCCCGCAGGTGCCGCTTGGAGACGCCGGCGCGCGGCCCCGCCAGCTGGCCGTCCCGCAGGGCCCCGTCGCTGTGCAGCTGCCGGACGCGCTCCAGGACGCAGTCGCCCACCACCTCGCCCAGGAAGTTGTCCAGGTAACAGAAGCCCACTTCGTGCAGGCAGGGCACGATGTACTCCAGGGCGATCTTCTCCAGGTCCAGCCTCATGATGTGTCCCAGAGGCATCTCCCCGGCAGAGCGGAGCCCCGGGACCCCCAGCGTGCACCGAGAGAGAGAGGGACCCGCGCGCGCTCCGCCGGGGCTGGGGGAGCGTGGCCCCGCGATCAGCTGCCTGCGGCCGCCCCGCACCCCGAGCCACTCCCTGCAGCGCCGGGGAGCCGGGAAAGTTGCTCGCAACTCTGGGGAGAAGGGACCCAGTTGCGGACCAGGGGGGGTTGCGGGGAGTTCCACGACCCAGCAGCACCAGACTGATCCAGGGAGGATTCCCAGGGCCCCTTTTGGAGACGCGGAGCAGCCAATGGTGCGGCGGCGGCGGCGGCCCGGGCGGGGAAAGTCTGAGGTCCGGCCCCGCAGCCGGCCAGCTCGGCGCGTCACGGCCCCGCCCAGGCCCCGCCCCGGGACCGCCTCGCGGACAGTCCTTCCCCCCACCCCCCCTCCCCGCCCATCACCCCGCCGGGCCCACCACTCCGCCGCCTGGGCTGTTTGTGACTGGGTGGGGGGAGTGGGGGGGGCGGGGCTGGAGAAAAGACGGGATTTTAGAATGCTATAGATTTGCATGTGTTTTGCATGAAGTCCAAGAACAAACTTGAAAACCTGACTCCCAGCTCTGAAAACATAAATGGAATAGCACAGTTTACTGCCACATTCTGGCTGCTGACCTCACAGGCTTTTGAACAAAAAAATAAAGCCAGGGACAAATTATCTGTATATTAAATAGTGATCTCTTTCTAGCTTGACCATCATGATACCTTTCCTTATTCCCCTTTCCTCAAGCCAGGAAGTTCAAGGCACTGAGCGACTGAGAGAAATTCAATTTTAACTAAAATTAACAAACATTTCTCTAACCCCCACTGTATTCAAGACCCTCCGCGCTCAATGCACAATGAAGAAATGCTGGGTCAGAGCTGACTGAAAGATGAAAATACCTATTTTCCTTTGCTGTATGTTTTCATTGACTTATCTTTCAAGTTTACTCAAATATGGTGCTCTGAAAGTCTGTCTTCGAAATTAACCACATGCTTGTGGAACAGCCAGTTTGGGTACATCTCCCAAAAGATAGACTGTGTTCTCACCTCACTTTCCCCACAGGAAGGGAGGGAGGAATATCACCAAAAGAGTTTTTAGTTACCCAAAGATAAGCCGACTGCTTAATGGTTTGTTTTTTTTAATTTATTTTATTTCCTAATGAACACTAGAGATAAAAATCAGGAAAACAAAATTCATAAATTGGATGCAAAGCTATTTTCATACTTTTAATTTTACATTAGTTTCCACTCAGGTTCTTTTTTTTTTTTAATATATTTTATTGATTTTTTACAGAGAGGAAGGGAGACGGATAGAGAGCCAGAAACGTCGACGAGAGAAACATCGACCAGCCGCCTCCTGCACACCCCCCACCGGGGGTATGCCCACAACCAACGAACATGCCCTTGACCGGAATCGAACCCGGGACCTTTCAGTTCGCAGACCAACGCTCTACCACTGAGCCAAACCGGTTTCGGTGGCACTCAGGTTCTTCATTTAAGTTGAACAGAAGGATGTACAGGTTTTACAGGCATTGCTTAATTTGCACACAATCCCTCTGGCTTTTTCCCTTTTATTCTCCTGCCTATAGCCTTCTCTCTGCATGTGAGAGGAGCAATATGAGAGGAGGGATGGCATGAAGTCCAGGCCAAGAACCAAGAATGGAAGAGGAAAGGGACGCTGCAGCTCCGTGATGGAAAGCAACAAATAGAAGGAACGTTCAAGAAGAGCAGTCAGTGGGAAACTGGTGAAACCTCGTTACACTGAGGGGTTCTCAGCCAAGAGGGCGAGTCTTTGGCATTGCTGGTGTGACCTCTCAGGAGGTGCACTGGCGTAAAGGCTTGACATGGCCCGCCTCAGGAGCTGTCCACATTCTCTCAGCTGCTCCGCGATGCCTGCAGCCCGCAAGCTTAGACCTCCAGAAACTAGCAGCTAAAAGCTGTCTAATAATGTGGGCCTGGATAGACTGTGGCTTCTGGTTTGTGCAGCTTTGGGGACTGTTGTAGACCTCCAAAGTAGATATCTCTGAAGAAACCAGAATTTAAGATGGGGCGGGGGGGTGGGGGTGTGTGTTGTGTAACTGATAAACCTTGGTAGATGGCTGAAATGTTTCCAGATGAAGTCTATGTAGGTGCACCTGAGACTCCTAGGAATGACTAGGACGCAATTTACGGAAGACCGGTAACCTGGAGTAGCCAGTAGTGGAGGGGTGTGTGTGTGTGTGTGTGCGCGCGCGCGCGCGCGCGAGCGTGAGCGTGCCATTGAGACGGCTCTGACTCCTAGCAACTCCATGAATTAGTGATGTTCACAGTGGCCTGTCCTCAACAACTTGTGGACTCATGCGATGATGGGCAATATACAGAAAATTACATACCCAACTCCCAGACTTTAAGTCCTAGGACTGCGTAAATTTGGCTTACTATTCAAGTAACATTTCAATAATTTCAGAGTAAAGTTCTAACTTAGTCTAGTTGTGATCAGAGCAGTGGTCTATAGCATGTTCTAATGACTGATGGCCCCGAGCTGTTTTAGATGACTTGGTTGCAAAGAGAGGGCCGTTGAGAAGGGTATTTAATCCCTTGTCACCATCCTGCTTGGCAAGGGCACCGGTTAATCAATCAAGGGCCTCCCAATCACCATGATTCTGCCAGCACTGCTCTTGGCTGAAGAGCTTGAGATACGGTGACTGGCAGAAAGCACAGTGTGTGATTACATGGCGAGTACAGACAGGCTGGAGCCGAGCATGGGCTCCGAGCCTAAGTAGCCGAGTGGCGAACTCCACGCTAATGGCCCAAGTGCATTTGTTTAGGTTACTTGCCCATTAATTTGTGTCATTGTAATAATTAATATTAAAATATTTTTCATATGAATAACTAAAACAAATTAATTTCCCTGTAATTTACTTACAACAACACTCATTGTCTCCCAGTATACATCTGCAGTACAGATGCAGTTGTTTTCAAGCCTGGGGATGAGACAGGGAGGAAAGAGGGATGCTGAGTTTCATTGCCTGAGAATTTGAAGTGAAGAGGATCCTCGTAATCACCTCATCCAATTTCATTTTCTTACAGATAAGAAAACCACGGCCCAGAGGGGGTGGCTGTTAGATAGCTTTCTCAAAGAAGGCCTCTGGTGAGTAGAAGAGGAGTCTGGAATGTTCTGTATTCTCAACTAGGACAAAGACAGCACTCACTCTGGTCCCACTTACGCGGGTGTGATTTTTTTAGGAGGTAAGACTCACATCACATAAACTGAGCCCCAACAAACGGAACAACTCAATGGCATTTAGTACATTCACAAACTTGTGTAACCCCTACCACTCTCTAGTTCCAAACATGTCTACCACCAGAAAAGAAAACGCTCCACCCCTTAACAGTTCCTCCCCAATTACCCAGCTCAGAACAAGCACCGATCTGTGTTCAGGTGCTATGAATTCATCAACTCTGATATTCCCTAAAAGTAGAATCGTGGGACGTGGGACCTTTTGTGTCTGGTTCCTTTCACTCAGTAAAATGTTTCCCAGGTTCACCCACGTGGTACCATTTATCAGCACTTTGTTCTCTTGTGTGGCTGAATAATATCCTATTATATGGACAGGCCGCGTTTGTTTATTCTTTCCTAAGCTAGTGAGCAGTTGGTTGTTTCCATTTTTTTCGTTATTGAGAACCTGCTTTCAATTCTTTGGGGTATATACCTAAGAGTGGAATTGCTGGGACATATGGTAACTCTGTTTAACTTTTTAAGGTACTGCTAACCTGTTTCTGAAAGGGCTGAGTCATTTTACATTTCCACCAATAATATGGGAGTTTTCCATCACATTCGCTTTTATTTCTCATGAAAACTTCTTCTCCTTCAATGTCCTGCCATGCCTGAGGCTCCTTCCTTGAGCATTATTTTCTGCGTTTTTGCTATGAGATATCATCAAGAGGTCTATTGTTATATTGAATGACTTCAATGTGAGCAAGGGCTATCTTATTTATTAGTTTGTTAATTTATTAATTTATTAGTTTATTAATTTATTAAACAAACACTTTTGTTAACACCATATTCCAGGCATTTTGCTAAAATGTTATAAACATTACTTGGATTAATTCATATAACACTGCCAAGAAATAGGTACTATTAATATTCCCCATTGTGAAGATAAAAATGAGGCAGTGAGGGGGTGGGGGGTGGTACGGAATTTGTTCAAGGTCACACAGTGAAAGAGTAAAACAATGATGGAAAAAATCTGAGAGATTCCAACGTAATAAGATCAGGGAGGAGGGGGGAATTATTTCAAGCCACTTGCATGGCATAGCAACAGTTTTGCCCTTAAGCACTTTATTTTTTTTATCCAAAGTGTGTTCTTTGGGATGGCTCCCTACTCATCTTGATTTGGAGTGCTGTTAGCGCTGCTTCCTTCTGAAAGAGCACCCTCTGTCAGCCTTGCCTTTCCTCCTGTTGGCCGACAGAGGACAGTGAGCAGCCTACACAGGAAGCGACCTGTGTGCAGCGCCCAGAAGGGGTGATTGTTAGCGTCCTGGGCGTTCCACAGGCATGGGCGGGCTCTGCACCAGGTGCTCTGGTGTCTCCTGGGCTCCTCTTCCGGAGGGGGGTGAAGGTGGTCCTAGGGAGAGGCGTCTGGTGTGGGGGCCCACCACCACCAGAACGGCCCTTCAGCACTCCTTGTGTTATAACTCTTCATTATAACACTCTGACCCTGCATTGACCCCTTTACTTATCCGTTTCCTTACTAGTACTTGTATGCAAACTTACCATAAATTACTTAGCGGACTACATTGAGGGGAGCCCTCCAAACTACAAGTTAAGATTTGCTCCTTGCTCCGTTCCAAATATGGCCCAGTGATTCCAGGAATTGCACATTCCACTGGTGTACACTCTGCCGAGATGAGTCATCTGCGATGAGCCACCCCTCTGTCCACGGGTCGCACGGGTCACCCCTCAGGACACAAGAAGCACATTTCACTCCAATGGAGCTGCTGGGACAGCAGGGCGGTGCTGGGGGATGTGCGTCCCAGCTCACTGTGAACTGGGTTCTGAGTAAGGTGCCTTTGACTGCAGCCCGTTCCCCACGGAGTCCAGCCGTCCTCCTTCTTTCCCAGACTAAGGGGGAAAGAAAGTGACTTTTTATGTAGGTCCTTAACTATTTCTAAGCACCTGGACAAGTTTATGCCTCTCTCATTAGCTCTTTGATAATTCTGGCCGTGTACAGATTCTGAGGATGTGGCAAATCAGGAATTTCATCAATATTTTCAAATTCAGCTCTTGTTTAAACTGAAAATGTTCAAAAAGCATTTGCTCTGGCTAAAAAACATGGCAAAAAAAAATCATGGTATCAATCATGAAAATATAACAGTATCAAGGTTATATTAATATGGAGCATTTTAAAGAAGCATTTATGCTTAAATTTTATTTTATTTTTTGTCTTTTTTATTAAGGTATCATTTATGCTTAATTTTAATAAACTCTTTACAAAGGTGCTTCCATCTGTTAGAATTTCACAGCTTAATGTGTTGTATTTAAAATAACCTTTTTATTTTAGAACAGTTTTAGATCTACAGGAAAGAAAGTTGACTTCACAGAGTGCCCATATACCCCACACCCAGTTCCCCCTGTTGATACATGACATGAGTATGGTACATATGTCACAGTTTAAGAATGAATACTGACATATTATTAACCAAAGTCTTTATTGTATGCAGCTCTCCTTTGTTTTCACCTAATGGTCTTTTTCTTTTCCAGGACCCTCGTGAAATTGTGCCGTGGTTAAAATTAGTTCACAATGTTTTCGGGAAAGCGTATGCCAAGTCAGTCTTTTCAGCCCTTCAGCTCTGGTAGAAACTTCTAGGGAGTCCTGGGGTAAAAGGATTAGACACCAACAAAACATGGCTTCTTCTGTTCCGAAGAGCCCATTGCAGGGGCTGAGGCATGGTGGCAACATTCAGAGGCCTTGTCGGTACAGCAGGAGTCTCCCAATTCAGGTGCTGATCCCTCTTTCTGTCTCTGGCCTGTGCTGGGAGGAGGGAGTGCTAAAGGGGCCAGCGCCCCGCGATCCACTGCCCCAAAGACCTCAGCTTTTGCTCACACATGTCCTTGCTTCCCAGCTCCACAGAAGGAGCTTGGCTGGTCTGAGGCAATCGGTCCATCAGAATCAAGCTTACTAGTATTAAAACACAATACTAGGGCTGACTCCAACCCCAGAGTGTCTGCATTAATAGGTCTGGGTGGTGCCTGATAATTTACATTTCTGACAGGCTCCCTGGAGCTGCTTCTGCTAGGCGGAGGGGGAAAAGAAGCATATTCTGAGATCCATTTTCCCAAACCAATCAGTATTATCCTAGTGACTATCAGTCTAGCAATAGACAGGTTACCTAAACCAGCGTAATCCAGTGGTTCTCCGTCCTGGCTGTACATGAGAATCACTTGGGAGCTTTTAAAAATGACCTCCAGCTGGGCCCCACCCTAGACTAATAAATTAATTTTCTAAAGATAAGGCCAAGGTCCTGGCTGGTATGGCTCAGGTGGTTGAGGTGTCGTTCCATACCACCAACAGGTGGCAAGTTTGATTCCCAGTCAGGGCACATACTCAGGTTTCATGTTTAATCACCAATCAGGGTGTGTACATTTTTAATGTCCAATCAATGTTTCTCTCTCACCTTCTTCTCTATCAAATCAATTTTTAAAAAATTAAACATAAGGCCTAGACAGTTAAAAAAAATACAATAGCAAATAAATAAATAAACAAAATAAAAAATAAATACTATTAATACATAAATAATTCAAAAAGCACTCCTGGTGATTTTAACATACAACAGTATTGAAACCACTGGTCTGCTAAAACTGAAAAGAACTGATATCCTGCCGAACACGGAAAAGGAAACAGGCAGCTCTGAGGCCTCTGGCAGCCCTCTCGTCACCAAGAAAGGAGCCAGACTCGGGATGAAGCCAACACCCAGAAAGGCGGGACAGAGTGTTGAAAGGACTTGAGACCTTGGTGACATCACTGAATGGCTTATCTCACTATTCTGGGAGCCTGTCCTACCTCTGGACTTCTAGTTATGCAAGATAATACATTTCTTCATTTTTAAAGCCAGTGGAAGGAAGTCACCGTTCAGCCACTGGTAGTCAAAAACGTTCTAACAGATAACATGAGAGAAATGGCTGCCCAAGTGGCCATAGTAATGGGTCCACACTTAAAGGCACTTTGTCTCCGTGTCACCCTTCTGCCCACTCCAGAGGACCAGCTCTCTCATCAGCCGTCTGATGCCGTGGAGAGACACAGAGGGGGCAGCAGGACGGTTCTACAGCTGCAAATAATGCTCCTCCCCAGCTCTGGCCTGCATGCATTCCCAGCTCTGAAATTCCAGTGTTTTTTCTGCTTCCCAACAAAAGAAATGAACAGGATAGAAAAAGACCTGGCATTTAACCTTATGTTTAAAATAGTTTTCTCGTTCCACTTAAGCAAACAATCTCATAATAGTCCAACTACAGATTATGATTATATTCTTTACATACTGTTTTTATAAATGACAAATTTGTTTTCAAGCAATAATTCCCTTTTTATATTCACAATAGGAAATTGTTGCTATAACAATAAATATTAATTACTGGGAACTAGTTGGAACAAAGTAAATGTCCAGCAAATGTTTACTGCAAAAAATTTT
The DNA here is from genome assembly GCF_014108245.1 of Pipistrellus kuhlii. NCBI lineage: Eukaryota > Metazoa > Chordata > Mammalia > Chiroptera > Vespertilionidae > Pipistrellus > Pipistrellus kuhlii. The sequence goes on from NW_023425404.1 coordinate 72,317,123, forward strand.
GTACAGTGGGTTACAGAGCCGATTATAGAGTAAGAGTCTCTTTGAGAGACAGAGAGAGAGAGAGGGAGAGAGAGAAAGAGACCCCAAAATGCATTTAATGATTGTTTCTGGGTCAGTGGGAATATGGTGGTTTTTAATGTCCTGTTTGTATCTTCTAATTATTCTCTAATGGAAACATATAGCCTTTGTAGGAAAAAGGAAATGTGTATCTGTAAAGAAGATGGGATTCAGTGGCTTATTGGCCCTGGTACCATTCCCGCCATTGTGTGCACTGTTGGAGGCGGCTGGAATCCTGACTTGAGTTTCCCAGACACCTTTGCCAGCTGGCTCAGTTAGATGCCACCAGTGGGAAGCACTGGTGGGAAACTGGATGGGGGAGAGACCCTTTTTTAAAGCTCTGGCAGTGGCTGTGGTAGCAAACAGCGGCTGGGGGCTCCAGGAGCCTCGGCAGTTCCAGCAGCAGCACCCGTGCCTGGGCCATGGCCAGCTCCAGCCGCATCTGCAGCTCCACACAGTGTCTGAGGCCAGACGCTTCGGGCTCTGATAACATCACCACCACTTTTTTCCCTCCAGCCTTGGGAGTGGTCCTGCCTTCCTGCACACACTCACCTCTCGGTTTCCACACCTTCTCCTTTCTATTTCTCTCACCTTCCCAACAGTTTTGTAACTACAGTAAAACCTCGATACACTGGACCGATTGGAGAAGGGGGTGTCCCTTAAAGCCGAAAGTCTGTTATATAATAAAATAGGTTTTCCGAATGCATATGTTAAAATATTAACAAGTTAGTTTACCTGTTTTTATTTACATAAATACATTTTGTGTAATTAAAATTAAGCATGTATGAGAAGTTTAATTTTGGAAGAACAAGGTTGGAGGGATCACAATACCAGATATCAAGCCATATTACAAAGCCACTGTTCTCAAAACTGCCTGGTACTAGCACAAGAACAGACATATAGACCAGTGGAACAGAACAGACAACCCAGAAATTAACCCAAGTCATTATGCCTAATAAATATTTGACAGAGGAGGCAAGAGCATACGATGGAGTCAAGACAGTCTCTTCAATAAATGGTTTTGGGAAAATTGGATAGATACATGAGGAAAAAAATGAAACTAGATACCCAACTTACACCGCACATAAAAATAAACTCAAAATGGAAAAAGGACTTACACGTAAGACGGGAAACCATAAAAATCTTAGAAGAATCCATAGGCAGCAAAATATCAGACATATGCCCTAGCAATATGTTTACCCACACATCTCCTAAAACAATAGAGACTAAGGAGGAAATAATCAAATGAGACTACATCAAAGTAAAAAGCTTCTGCACAGCAAAAGAAACCATCAACAAAACAACAAGAGAGCCCACTGCATGGGAGAACATATTTGTCAATGTTATATCCAAAATTTATAGGGAACTTATACAACTTAACAAAAGGAAGATAAACAATCCAATCAAAAAATGGGCAAATGACCTAAATAGACACTTTTTGAAAGAGGACCTGCAGAAGGCCAAGAGACATATGAAAACATGCTCAAAGTCATTAATCATTTGAGGGATGCAATTCAAAATAACAATGAGGTACCATCTCACACTTGTCAGAATGGCTATCATCAACAAATCAACAAACGACAAGTGCTGTTGAGGATGCGGAGAAAAAGGAACCCTCCTTCACTGCTGGTGGGAATGCAGACTGGTGCAGCCACTGTGGAGAACAGTGTGGAGTTTCCTCAAAAAATTAAAAGTGCAACTCCCATTTTACCCAGTAATCCCACGTCTAGGAATATATTCCAAGAAATCAGAAATACCAATCAGGAAGGATATATGCACCCCTATGTTCTCAGCAGCACAATTTCAATAGCTAAGATTTGGAAACAGTCCATGTGCCCATCAGCAGAAGAGTGATTTTAAAAACAGTGGTACATCTACACAATGGAATATTATGCTGTTGTAAAAAAGAAGAAACTCTTACCATTTGCATTAGCATGACTGAACCTGGAAAGCATTATACTAAGCAAAATAAGCCAGTCAGAGAAAGATAAATATCACAGGATCTCATTTGTGGAATATAATAAACAACATAAACTGATGAACAAAAATAGAGTCAGAAACATAGAAGCATCAAACAGATCATTCAACCTCAGAGGGAAGGCAGGGTGAAGGAGAGTGGGTAAGAGATTAACCAAAACACTTACATGGCTGCATATAAGCATAACCCATAGACACAGGCAGTGTGGGGGGGGAGGGGTGAAAGCATGTGTTGGGGGGTGGGAATGGCCAGGGAGAGGTCAATGGGGGCAAAAGGAGACATATATAATACTTTAAGCAATAAAGAATTTAATTAAAATGTATATATATTAAAATTTCTAAAAAATTTAATTTTGCATTAAAGTAATTTTGAATTTATACTGAATATGTCTAGTACAGTGGTTAGCAAACCACGGCTCATGAGCCACATGCAGCTCTTTGGCCCCTTGAGTGTGAGACTCCTCGAAGTGGCCTCGTTTTATAAGTCTGAGGGCAAATCGGATGGCAAAACCTGAGAGTCACAAAATAATGCTAATAAAAAGAAAACTTTGTAGAGCGTTTTTAGCTACTTTTTAAAAATGAAGAAAGGAAAGAGGAAGGAGGGAGGGAAGGAGGGAGAGAAGGAGGGAGGGAGGAAGGGAGGGAGGGAGGGAGGGAGAAAGAAAGGGAGGGAGGGAGGGAGGGAAAGGGGGAAGGGTTACAAGAGTAAATGGAATACAGTGGAGCTACTCCTCAGTTTGTCCCCTTTTTCAAAGATCCCTGCCTCCTTTACTTAAAAAAAATAAATAAATAAATAAAAAAGATTAAAAAACACACTATATAACTTCTTGATTTATGTGGCAGTAATTTTTCCTGCCAGCCTGGTTTACTCCCCACCCTCCTCAAAGTTTCTCCACCCCCTCACCCCCCACCCCCCACTCCTGGAAGCAGCATGTGTTTGACAACTGGCAAAAAGAAGGTGAATACTCGGTGATTTTTCTACAAGGTAAGAACTGTTTATAGGCTGCTTGCCTCCAAGAAGACTGGTTGGCTCAGAGAATGATCTGGGAATGTGATGTTATGTTGCCATCTTCTTGCCAGACACGACCAGCTGTGTTCCAAATCGGAGGTCAGAAACGCCAGGGGAAGGACGAGCTCTGGGGGCAGGATGCTGCCCGGAGCTCCCGCGGGCCCCTCCAGGGCCGAGAGCGCTAGGCTGGCAAAGGCAGAGGGCACCGTGCCTCGGACGGGGGCCACGTGGACCTCGCTGCAGAGGTTAGTCTTTGCGTGAGAGTGGAGTGGTTTTGGAGGCTTAAGAAGAAGGCATGGGGCTGGGGGGCTGTGCAGGACTGGGGTAAAGCATATCAGAATCACCTGCGAAGCTTTTCCAAGCTCTCACATTTGACCCATCCCTGTCCCCCATCCTACTCACCCCTCACATGCCTCCACCCCTCCTCTACCGCCCTCACTGGGGTATGAACCTGTTACTAACAGCCATGTGCCCATCGCCCAGGTGTTTTGGGGTCAAAGTGTACACAGATTTTGTGAAGCCTGAAGCTGATACAATTGCAGGGGCCCTCTTTAATTACAAAATAGCAAATATAGAATGTCTGCAACCCAATACAAAATGCACCATAAGTGCTCCAGTGCCACAAAGAAATCTGCCTCATTCTTCTTAATATCTGGTGCTCCTTTATTGTATGAAGGCGCTCTAATCTATTTACCCATCCCCTACTGACACACCCACGTACTGTTTCCAGATTCTTTTTTATTTTATTTTATATATTTTATTAATTTTTCTTACAGAGAGGAAGGGAGAGGGATAGAGAGCTAGAAACATCAATGAGAGAGAAATATTGACCAGGATGTGCCTGCAACCAATGTACATGCCCTTGACCGGAATCGAACCTGGGACCTTTCAGTCTGCAGACAGAAGCTCTATCACTGAGCCAAACTGGTTTTGGCTGTTTCCAGATTCTTGTTATTGTATAAAACACTGCCAAGAGTTCCTTTTTACATACTCTATATCAATTCCCACACTTGAGAGAGTATCTGTAAGGCAAATTTGTAGAAGTAAAAAATCATTGGGTGGAAGGGTTGGTGTTTGCAATTTTGATAAATATTATCCAATTACTCTCTATAGAAATTGTCCCTGTTACACTCTTAGCAGGAGATGAGGGTGCCTGATGCCCATTCCCTTGCGGGTACAATGTTATTGTTTTATCTTTGTTGATCTGATAGATGAAACGTACTCCTGTAGGTGAGTGTAAGTAGTTTTCCATATGTTTGGGCAGCCTATGCGGGTTGCTTTTCTGGTAAACTGTTCATATCCTTTGTCCATTTTTTTTTCACATTAGACCAATAATCCAATTAGTCTTTTTATTATTATTATTATTATTGGATTGTAAAAAGCCTTTCTATTTTAGGGGAAATAGCCCTGTACTGTTAATATACAAATCTTCTCCCTTGTGTTTTATTCTTTATCTCTGACTTGGGTTATAGGCGCTTCTTAATGTTATCAAATTTGCCTCCCAGGGGAGTTGTGTTACCTGTGGTGGTCAGCCAAGCTCCTTTAGAAAGGCAGCTCTTGAACTGACACCTGAAAGCTCCCACGGGCATCTGCCTGTGCGTGTGTCTCACGCAAAGAGCAGCCGACAAAAGCTCGAGTCACAGGCTCTGGGCAGGCACATCTGGGGAAGGTAGAGGAGTTGCGAGGGCTCAGCAAGCACGGAGCACAGGAGTGGAGAGACAAACATGCCCGAATCCGGAGGCATCTGCAGGCCAGGGCAACAAGTGGCAGTTAGCTTTAAGGCCCAGAGGGGACCAAAATCAATGGGGGGAAACGATAGGAAGGTGTTTCTAATAATTACCACGGCCCAGTCTGGAATGCACTCCATGAATATCATCAGCGTTTCTGTCCTGGGAACTTTTCAAGAAGGTAACACACTGGGCGGGAACACTATGGAGACTCAAGCATTCGATGGGAGCTCCACTAGGTGATATTTATTGTATATAGCTCTGCTTTCTCTTTCCTCATGGTTCCTCTCCCTTTCTGTTCTTAAATTTTTATTTCTCCCTCCCTTTTTCCCTTCTTCCCTTCCTCCCTTCCTCCCTCCTCCCCCACCTCTCTTTCTTTTATCCTTCCCCATGTGATAGTACTGCCAATGGTTTATTCTTGGCTCTTCTGATAGCATTAAAGGCCAAGGTGATATCGTGTTTACATGAAAATAACTTTCTACTTTCAGTAATACCTGCTTACAGCTATGCCATGCATGTACCTGGCAGTAGAACCCTCTTTGATCCAGGAGTCCCTGAGGGCAGGAACTACAACCTTTCCCTCCTGTGCTGTCTCCTGGTGAAAGACACAGATCCAATAGGTCCTCAATAAGCAGGTAATGCTAAGATGCATTTGCAGGCTGCTTTTGCAAAATGGCTCACCGCAGAAAGTATGGTTTCCTCTTAACAGCTGAGATCTAGGACCAGTGAGGACAATGACTGGTCCGAGGAATCAGGACAGGAAATGGATTTGAAGTAAGCCATGGTCATGGATGGAGCCACTAAACCAGAACGCAGTGTAGAAGGTGCTGGAAGCAAGAAAAGACAGAAAACATCCATGATCTTTCTAGCACAGGAACATCTTGCAACTTTAGACTGATGCTGTCACACAATACTAGATTTGGAGAGATGAGAGGGCAGGATCTGAAACTGAGATGGGAAGGAAAACAGACAAAGAGGACAGAGCAGGCTGCTCTCAGAACCTGGCCAGCATGGAAGCAGCCCAGTGGGAGGGTGGGGGAGTTGGGTGGTGGGATAGAGATGAGTTTACAGCAGTGAGAGCCTTTGCTAGGCCAAGAACTTCTACTCACTTTACAACTTTTGCCTCATTTAATTTCACAGCAGCTCTGAAAGATACAGATTATTATCCTAGTTTTACAGTTGTGGAAACTGAGGCTGAGTAGTTGAGTGACTTCCCCAAAAGTAAGTGATGGCACTGGGATTAACCCGCCTGCTGCTAAGGCCTCCCTCCTGCACTGCATCCAGAAAAGAAGTTCCTGTGTTACGGCACAGACATTGCCTGGGCAGCCCAAGCACAGGTCTCCACGTGAACGTAGACTGTGCCTTCAGCCAGGTGGCCTGGACCACAGATGTGCTCTGGTCTTGGCAGGAGAAAGGAAAAGAGAACCACAGTGACAAGCTTGATTGGCTTCTCTCGCCAGTCAGGTCAACATCATGGTTGTTCCGGGTCATCTTTTAACCAAATAATACCTTCGTCTTTTGTTTCCACAAAGAGAGATATCAATGTACTTATTTTGGATGCACCAAGTTATTTCCATTTTCCTGGGGCTACATTCTCTTGACACATCTCCCTTCCATATGTAGCAACCACACACTAATTTGGAATTGGAATCCTACACACAAATAGGAAAATAAATGCTTAAAAGCCTCTTTTTAAACCTGAAACTAATATAACACTTTTAAATCATTTGTAAAATGATTTAAAAATAAGATGCTTTTTTTTTTTTACCCACCATGGATATAGTTGGAAATGGAAGTGGTCCTGCTTCAAACACTCTGCTGCACAAGTAGGTACACAGCACAAAGAATCCTGAATGTATGTTGTGCTCACTGTTTACATCATACAATGTATTGAATACAAGAACAAAGCCAAACATTTGCAAATGGGGACAAGAGGTAAGCAGTCCAAAATATAACAGAAAGTAGGAGTTCATTTTCTGCTTTTTAAGAAATTGATACGTCCATCCCACATGAGTCCTTGCCTACCATAATATATGAGGTGTCCCCGCCCCCAGAATAAAAATGTATACACACTTTAACAGCTGATAGCTCAATTTTGAAAATGAAATGTATTTTAATAAACACTGTCTTAATAATTATTCAAATTGTATGTTTACATTTTAGGGGACACCCTATACTTTCCTTATCAGTGGGTGCATAAAGAATATCTATAAACTTGTTATCATGGAACAAGTTCAAACAAAATAAATTTACAGAACACAGAGACTATTTCTTCTGCAAGTCCTGAGTTGGAGAATGCCAAAAAACAACAGAAGATGAGAGAGCGCCTGCTGATATATGACTAGGCCCTCAAAAAGGTTTCCACCTTTAAGGCTCACCTTTTATCTCACTCTTTCTCAGCCACCTCCGTGTGCCACTGACTTGGTAAGTGTGTGAAACCGGAGTAAGTCACTTCCGCACGCTGAGTCTCAGGCTTCTCACCTACCAAGTGAGGGGCACAGATTCAATCGATTCTCAAGGGACTACCTACCAAGCTTTAATGCAAATTGTTGTACATCCTGCTGCCTCTTCCCATTCATCTTATGGTCCAAGCCAGAGCTGGTGGATTTGTGAGTAATGCTAGAAGAAAGTGCAAAAAGTCTTCTGTGCTTTTCTCAAAGTAATACATAGACACACTGTGCACAAAACCCTCCACCACCACCCAAGCAGGTCCCTTCTGTACCTTTTCCTTAAGGAGCAGGCAGGACTTTTGGTTTTGTAATATCACATAATGTGGGTCTCATAAAAGTTAATTATCTCATGAACCAAAATACCAGAGCTTGCTTTTATTCAAGATCTGGTCTAGCCTAGTGATAAGCAAATCATCCCATATGTAAAATCACTTCGAATGTAGTTATTTATTTATTTTTTTAGTTTCCCCATTTTTTAAAATTAACAATTATTTCTATTTGTCCTTTGACACTAATGGTAATGACAGACAGTAAACTGTTCACTGAACTTCCGGTTGCGTAACTTTTGCCGTGAATGTCCATTTGATGAACCTTGACACTTGGTTAGAAAATGTGTAATCTCGTAAGAGCAGGTTTTCTCAAGACAAACCATTCTTGAAAACAAGCTTGGAGTTTTTGTCTTTAATTCCTGCTTTAGACTTGTGATAAACATGCAAGTTTATTTCCCAGTTGATTCAATATGCCATCTCTAAATCTTTAGAGAGAATTACAGAAATGGAGATAAAATCTTGGTAATTTATGCAATTTTATCACTTTTACTGATACCATAAAAGGACTCCATCTGTCAAATTATCTTCTTTAAAAAAAAACAAAAAACCTTTTATAATTTTCTTTATATGGGAATGTTGAAAACGAGTAGTTTAAGTATCTGTGTCATGAAAACTATTGACGTTTCAATAAAATCTGTTCTTTCTAAATTATCTGTTCTTCAGCCTCTTTTGAGAGGAAACTTCAGCTTCTATCATTTGTTTATAATTTGCTTGTGCAGCTTGGGATTTATTGCTTTGAGTGAATATATTATGGCATGTTTGGAAGTGCAGAATGAAATATTCTTATGTTAACATATTCTGTGATTTGGATTCCAATCCATAATCACTACATCTTTCTTCTGAAAATTTCTGCTGCTTCGTTTTATTGAAAGCACAAATAGGAGACATAAAAAGAAGAGAAACCTAGTTGAATCCCATCTTTGATCACATATTTTAGGCCTTGTTTCTGTATCAGAGGCTGTGTGAACGCCAAAGCACCTGGGCATCAGAGCTCCACCAGAGAAACACCGCACCACCACTGCCACCTGCTTTCTGATTTCTAATCTTAATTGGGCTCTCTTTGTGCTAATCTTTGACTAGTGCTCTCATTCTCTCAATGACCACGCCTGAACTTCACTTTTCTTTTGAAGGACCCACCTAGGATTGTAAAACAAAATGCAGAATGCACAGTAAAATTTGAATTTTAGCCTTGGCCAGTCATCTAAGTGATTAGAACATCAGCCCGCACATTAAAGGGCCTCGTGTTCAATTCCAGTCAAGGGCATGTACCTGGGTTGTAGGTTTGTTCCCTGACCCTAGTCAGGGTGCATGCAGGAGGCAACCAATTAACATGTCTCTCTCTCATCTCTCTCTCTCTCTCTCTCTCTCTCTCTCTCTCTCTCTCTCTCTCTCTCTCCCCCTCCCTCCCTCCCTCCCTCCCCTCTTCTCTTCCTCCCTCCCTTCTACTCTCCTAAAATTCAATGGAAAAAATATTCTTGGGTGAGAATTAATTAAAAAAAAATTGAATTTCAGTTAAACAATTAATAGGTGTGTTTTTTTCTTTTTATGGTTTTTAAAATTTTTTTGAGAGAGAGAAAGGGAGAGGGTTAGAGAAATAGAAGCATCCACAGGAGAGAAATGTCACCCTTCAACTGCCTCCTGCACACACAGCCCCCTACAGAGAATGGAGCCTGCAACCAGGCATATGCCCCAATCAGAATTGAACCAAGAACCTCTTGGTGCTTGGGTCAACCCTCAACCACTGAATCACACTGGCTTGGCAACAATGAATAGCTTTTTTAGTGTAAGTCTTGTCTCATGCAATATTTAACATGTTCTGCTAAATCTACTCCTAACCTTGTCTCATGAAGGAGCCTTTAACAATAACTCCCTCATCTTCCTTCCAACTCTTCAAATTTACCTTCCTTAGGATATCCAGTGACCTGTTACCTGGCTCTCTCCCAACCCAGTCTGTTCAAGACCAGCCTCCAGGCTGAGCTCTTGACTGCCCCTTCCCTGACCATCTCCTGTGTGAGATGTCCTGACACCAAAGTGCAGAGCCAGAGGCAGTATTTAGGGAGTGCACCCTATGGCAGCCAGCACCGGATGCATATGTGGAATGGAGAAGAAGCAGTTTGAAATGTATGGAACCAGAAGCCAGTCTTTGGAAAACCTCTTTCGAACTTTATAGCTCAGCTAGGAGAGAAGCCTGATAGCTTCACCACATTTGACAACAATCTTACTTACATGGCATCATCAATAATTATCCTGATGCTAAAAAAAAGGAAACAAAAACCTTTCTGAACTATTTTTACAAGTGCTAACAATTATGCTAGAGGAAAGACTGAATTACTTTCCTATTTACTCTATGGAAAGTAATAATTATAAAATCATATGAAGAGGAGATTTAAAATTAGAAAGCCAAAAATTTAGGGGGAAATTATGTTAGAGGTATTTAAAAGAATTGATTTTTAAAAAATTATGTGATTTTCTAGATTTTGTGAAGCTTTTGATATTTGCCAACTTTTAAAAATTTGTAATTATTGTCATTTATTTTATCATTCTAAATATTTATTTTTGTGCCTTAATTTGTATTTGTAATTTTGTATTCTTTTTCTTAAAATGTCTCCACTATTATGTGAACTTCAAGGTCCCATTCAAACCTGTATTCCTCCCTGTGTGGGGAAATGCCAGAACAGGAAATGCCGCTGAATTATCATCAATCAAGGTGAAAACGAATAGAGCCCTCATGAGGTGGGAAGGGGAGTGGACAAGGAATCTAGAAAATCCCTTGAGGGAAACAAGCAGTGAACTTGATAAACTGCAGAAATGATAAGCAAATGCCTTGTTGGCAGTTCTTTACACATTCCTGGAGTTCTCTGACACGTTCACTTTGAGTTCATTTTGGGAGAGATGACTTGTCTTCCTTTGTTCAGCCCATAAGTCCTATTCCTCAGGATTCTGTTCTTATCCTTCCCTCCTTTCTGCACACAATTAAAAATTTACTATATGATCTCATCTATTCCCCTGGTTATCATCAACAGCTATAAACTAACTAGAAGCCTGGTGCACGACAATCATGCACTGCGGTTTGGCTGGGGGGGAGGGGAGGCGTGTGGGGGAAGCAACCAATCAATGTACCTCTCACACATTGATATTTCTGTGTCTTCTCTCTCTCTCTCTCTCTCTCTCTCTCTCTCTCTCTCTCTCTCTCTCTCCCTCTCTCCCTCCCTCCCTCCCTCTCTTCTCTCCCTCCCTTCCTTTCACTCTCTCTAAAAATCAATAGAAAAAATATGCTCAGATGAGGATTAACAAAAAATAATATATATATATATATACACACACACATATATATACACATATATATGTTAGAATACTTATTGCATGCAGGCTTATCTAAAAATTGGAAACAACCTAAATGTCCAAAAATTGGAGATTGGTTAAATAAATCACAGGGTCCTATGTAACTATTTAAAATGATCATGTAGGCTTATAATTGTTGATATGAAAATATATTCAGTGAGGGGAAAACAGTCATAAAGTGGCAGGTTCTAATCCCATTTCGTAAAGTAAGTAAATACATACATACGTACATACACACTGTATGGATCTGAAATTTCAAATGATGTGTGTCAAAGTGTAAGTGACAGGAAATATGAGTGAACTATTTAGATTTCTGTATCTTTTATTATCTGGGTTTGTTTGCTTATAATGCATATATTTTACCTTCATAGTTATAACTAATAGTTATGTTATTCTCATTTTGAAAAATCTCTTTACTTCTGAAGAGTAGAGTTAAAGGGTTGTGATGTCAAAAGGACAGCAGAGGCTTCCTTAATCCAACTTCCTGCACCACCCACCTGCTACCTCCAGAGCTGGAATCCCTTCTGGAAGTTTCTGACGGTCATTCAACTTAATTCATGAGTAACTAATTACTTCCTAAGTATAACAAGATAATTCTGATGAAGCAGAATTCCATGATGACAAGAATAGAGAGAAATATAAGCTACTTTGGGGGTTCTGGGGTATGTGAGCCCCCAAGAGTGTGGTATGTGCCATGCTCAGGTGTTCTGTATGAGACAAGGAGAATCATTTGTGTTCTTCCTGGAAGTGGTGGAGGAGAGGTTTGCAGAGAGAGGAATAAGAAGAGAGTGCGTTTAGCGAGAGGGAGAGAGACTGGGGCCACTGCAGCCACCTCTGAGAGAGCTGGCAGGAGTCTTTCTGTCTAGCGCACTATGATGCTCTTTTCTGTTTTCCTGTGATATTAACAACTCCTACTTTCCTGTGCCCCACTGTGTGTGTGTGTGTGTGTGTGTGTGTGTGTGTGTGTGTGTGTAAATCAAAGCTGAGGTGAGCGTACTATCTGACCAACATGCTGCATATCAGACACAAGCAGGCACCTGGGGTCAGCACTAACCACTGGAAAGGAAGGCTTTGCCAAACTCCGTGGGGGCGGCTCAGGACCTTTATCTGAGGGGTAAGGGTAAGTCCATTTTACTTGGAGTTCCACTGGCAGAGGCTCCAGGTGCCGTCAGATCTCAGAGGCAGGTCCTCCCGCAGATTCACAGCTCTTTCCGCCTCATGGCAACACAAAATCTGCTTCTGCGGCCCTCCATTCCTTTGGCCCTACTCTGTAGCCAACCAGAGTCAGTTGAATCCCCATTCTGAATACAAGGTAAAGGAAAGAGGACACCTTTAGAATATTAACCCAAAGTAACTTTCATTCCCTGTAAGTGGTGTTATCCTATGACCCCTCACTCATGGACTCAGTCGGGTTCGCTGCTTCATGGGAAGGCTGAATTCCTAACTAGAACAAAGTCAGCGCTCAGCTTAGATTGTAGGAAATCCCTTCATTTCACAGCAAGATAATTCCAGGCTTTGTGAAAAGGAAAAAAGGATTTTGCCTAAACTCTCAAAGTTTTCTTTGTCAACATTTGAAGAGCAAAGCTGTGGGGCCTGCGCACACAGCTTCCCAAGAACGCTATGGTCTCCACGCTGGCAGGCGTGCTCCTGGAAGCACCTGAGCACTTTCTACTGGGTGCCTGGTTCCTGAGAATTTTAAGGGAACAAACTCCCATGTGTATTCTTTCCTATTACTTCTCCGCCTTTAGAATTTGCAGATTAGCCTGCCTTTTCCCCCTCCTTTACAAGAGGAAAGCATACCTCTTACCATCCAGGACCTTTAACTGGTGCATTGCCTCAGGCCACAGAGACCTCTGGGCCAGCACATGCTGGAGGTGGCCCTTCGTGGGGAGTGCCAGGGAGGCTCATGGGAAGACACTGAGGCTCCGGGACCTTATTTCATTCAGGCTTCAGAGCCATGCGCAGCTCATTGCCTCGCCTATTTATCGTTGTTTCTATGCATTAGAATTCAGAAGTGATATGGTTGCCATGAGAACTTATATTGAAATATTGACTTAAATTGAGAAATAAAATCAAGACTTATCCTGCCAGAAAGTACAGCTGATTTGGCTGATTGGTTAGACAATGAAAACTGACTTTGCCGGTTAGGTTCTGTGTGAATGTTTTCCACACATGGAATGAGCAAAACCTAATGTTCTGAGGTTTTAACAAAAATATACTTAGAGTATATATTCAATACAAAATAAACCAGAGATCACATCTTTTGCACCTATTAAACTTATGACAAAAAAAAAAATCTACATGTCCACAAAGGTGTTCAAGCTTTTCAGAATTCATTTAGAGAATCTGAAAAGAAAAGGTTTGCTAAAAATCAGTATAGTGAGACAGGATAGGATGGACAGGCTTTAGACAGGCTATGAGGGTGAAGAAAGCTGGGGAGGAGGGGGGAAGAACCAGTGGTCAGATGTGAAGGTGGGAGCTCTCCTCCCTCCTCCCTCCAAACTTAAAAATCCAAGAGTCATTGGGGAGCAGGGAGTACTAGGAATGAATAAAAAACATGGGACTTGTTTCTTGCCTTCCAGGAAATAGTAGCTCAGGAAAATTTCAAGCACTGTCGTCCCAAAACACCATGGAGTAACAACAGACGTGGAAACGGTGGCAGAGAAAGCACACAAACTTAGTCACATGTGTGAAAGAAATTTCCAAATCCCACATGACCTCATGAGGGATAGGCAAGGTGACTGGGAATTAGGAATGGCCTGGTCTTTAGGAGAACATGGCTGAACTCACTGGGTACAGCCCTGTTCCCCTCCCCCTCTCCTGTCTGTGTCCTGATGTCATTCAGGGAGAAGAAAAGAATCTGATACTGGAGGAAACCCTGAAGGAGGCAGTTTTAAATCAGCCTTAGGACTCCTACCCTGCATCTGTGAGTCCTCAAATAATTGAGATAAGTGGGAGCCCCTTTCACGTCCAGTGTGGTTCAGGGTTCTGGCTCAGGGTTCGAGTTCTGGAGAAAGCTGAACACAAATGAAAGAGACTAGAACAAATTTAATTTGGAAAATGGGGTGGGTGGGGCAGGCAGTAATCCAACTCTAGTGGGAGAACTCCTACTAAGCTCTGGCTTTACTATCACTTTTATTGAGAATATTTGATACACCCATTACCCTTAAGCAGGTTTGGGATACACCCATAGCCCTTAGGCAGGTAATAATCAGATTATCATATCAGTAAGGAGTTACATGATTACAAGATGGGGAAGTTGCCTCAGTTACCACTGTCTCAATTAGAATAGGGAGTGGTTGGCTCTGACCTTTCAGAGCTTCAAGGTTGACCAGCCTTTTACATCTTTCTATTAGTGAGACAATGATCGGTTTTTGGCAGAGACATGCAACAGTTTTCTCATCAGAATGATATATAGTCTTTGAGTTTTAGAGCTTGGAGGAACCTGAAAGATTGGCCCTCTGCTCTTATTTGACAACGATGGAAAGGGAAGCCCAGGGCAATAGAGTGAGCGGCTGGTGTTTGGGAGCTCGCACTGGGAGTGGTATTCCCACTGGCTCACCCTATGGGTGGGTCTTTGCTAGTGCTTTATGGAACCAGCCTTCTAATGCTTTTCAGAACGTAAATTCTATGTGCTCAGGGTGGATGCTCTTCGACCTTTAGGCAGACAGAGTTTCTAGGAACTCCTGACAGTTTACAGTGGTGAATTGTACATGAATAGAATAACAGTGAAACAAACTTCAGAAATATTATATTAGGATCATAAAAATACTTTACAGCTGCCCAATAGCATCTTATGTATGCAATTTTAGAAAAATGTTCTCTATTGTCCCTGTCCAATGTTGTGATGACTGGTGATTGAGGCTATTGGGCACTAGAAATGTGGCTAGTATGACTGAGGAATTGAGTTTTTTTTTATTTAATTTTAATTAATTTTAATTTATATATAATCACATGTTGCTAAATGGATACTGTACCTATTAATATATATATCCCATATGGATATATATTTCATATATATATATATATATATATATATATATATATATATATATGGAAGGTTCCTCTTCTTTTTTGTCATAATTATCAGGAATTTGTTTGAAATTCATCATTTTTGGCCTACACACCAATGTTTTTCTCATATATTTTACCTAATTCTTGAGGAGAAGACAGTTTGTTTGATTTTAATATTGTACTAACACAGTGGTCGTTCTCTGGAAGAACAAGCATTTCTTTTGAAGGCCAAAGTTTTTGACTTAATCTTAGTCTCTGAACCAAGACTTATTGGTATTGTTTATTTAATTAAAGTTTTATTTACTTTTACTGTGCCTATCATTTTTAATTCAGTTTAGTAGTCACATTATCAGCTTTAATAGTTTTAATTTCTAAGTAAATTTTCCCTAATTTCTTCCAATTTTCAAATGATATTGGGTCTATAATACTACTGTATTCATTATCTATTGTTGTGTGACAAATTATGTCAAAACTTAGTGACTTAAAACATCTAAATTTTAACTATCACAGAGTTTCTGGAGTTGGGAATCAGTGCATAGCTTAGCTGGGTCCCCTGGCTCAGTCTCTCATAAGGCTGCACTCAAGGTGTCAGCCAAGACTGCAGTCAACTCAAGGCTTGACCCGGAGAGGATCTGCTTCCAGCTCCCTCCTACGGCTGTTGGCTGACTGTTGATAGAGGCTCTAGTCTCTTGCCATGGAGGCCTCTTTACAGTGCTACTCACAATAGCCAGCCAGCTGGTGGCTGCCCTCAGATCTTTGCCACATTGACCTCTGCATGGAACAGCTCACAACATGACATCTTGCTTTACAGAGAGAAAGCAAGAAAATCCAGAAAGATAGTGTGAGCCAAGAACACAGTCTTTTGTAATCTAATCTCAGAAGTTGACATCCCCCCACTTTTGCTGTATTTATTTATTAGCAGCACTTCGTTAGGCACAGCCTGTACTCAAGGTGAGAGGACTAGAAAAAGGGGTGCATTCCAGAAGGCAGGGACCATTGAGAATGAACTGAGAAATTGCTCTCCACAATTACTTTAAAGAAGTTTCCTTTTCTCTCTGGTCTAGTCCATCCTGAATCTGAGGGTCAGTGTTACTGAAAGTCAGAGTGTGGGTGAGTCCAATCTCACCCAACTGGTTGGCAGGAGAAGTAGAACTAGCCAAGTCTCCTAAGTTTCTGACAAGTTCTGCTTTCTGTTGTATGTGATGCTTGGTTAGGTCACCAGCACAGGCACATGGAGCCCCACAAGGCCAAACAAAAGCATTTTACCATAAAAAAAAAATAGGTACTAAGGTTTTTTAATAGAAGAGCACTATAACAGAAGCAATTTTATTTATTTTTATTTTTAAAAAATATATTTTCTTGATTTTTTACAGAGAGAAAGAGAGAGGGAAAGAAAGTTAGAAACATCGATCAGCTGCCTCTTGCACACCCCCTACCGGGGACGTGCCTGCAACCAAGGTGTTGACCAGAATCGAACCTGGGACCTTTCAGTCTGCAGGCCGATGCTCTATGCACTGAGCCAAACTGGTTTCGGCAACAGAAGCGATTTTAAAGTAAGATTAGTGTGAGGACTAATGTAATGAATTAGAGAAAGACAGAAAACTATAGTAATTCCTTTTTATTTATAATTAGCATATTTATTACCTTAAATTTTGTATTTTGTTATTATTAAGACATTCCATTTTTTTTTAATAAGTCTTAATAAAATCATCTTTCAAAAAATTACTTGGGCCAAAAAATATATCAAGTAAAATACTAAGACTATAACCAAATATTATAACAATATTTTCACATATATGTTAAAATAAACTCTAAGAGTTATTTTAAGTGAATTTCAGAGATGGTGCTTTTTACTAACATAGGAAGCTCCTGCGAGATTCAGGACTTGAGAACCCTGAGAAGATACTATTTTCTGTAAAATGTTTTAAAGTTTTACCCTCCAACTCCAGCCATGACAACACATAAACTTGCATGTAAATGCTAGGATGGTGTGGCAAAGACTTCTACTTACCCATCAATATTCATCCTCAACTTTTTCTTTCAGTAGTAAGTTTTCTGAAGTTTAGCTGGGCACATTGCCCATTTAAGACTACATTTCCCAGCCTTCCTTGTAGTTAGGTGCAGCCATTAAGACTAAGTCTGGCCAATGGGGTGTGAGTAGAAGTGATGTACAGTAAGTCATTCCTAGTTGTGTCCTTAATGGGAAAGGTATGTGCTCCCCTTACTCCTTCTCCCCTCTGACTGGCTGGAATGCACATGTGATGACAGGAGCTGGGAGCAGTCACGATGAAAGCTCCCATAACAGCCTTGGAACATCTATCTCCGGAAATTTCCATGATTGTTATAAACTTCTTTCTTCTGGAAGCCACTGAGTTTTGGAGTCTCTGCCTTAAAACAGTTTATACTATAACTTAACTAATTTAATTACAGATACATCTTTCCTTTATCTTGGTTCTCTACCCAAAGAAATAACATATAGGGATCTAGGCTAATGTGTTAAGGAAAAGGGATGTATTGGGCCATGTTAAAGTCTTGCTTTCCTCTCCTACCTACCCTTGAAGTTAGCAGGGTCATAGTGTCAGTAGTAAACTCCTAATTATTTCTTTTTTATATATGGCTTTACTCCCCCTCCTTATTTGCCAATAATTAAAGGAGCCATAGTATCATAAGCTCAGACTTGTTAATGAGCCAAGGATAATTTTCAGTTTCCCTCCCTCAAATTTGATCAGGGTCAGAAACTAGAGATCTATTCAGTCTGGGGCTGATAAACACTTAACCACTGACTCTCTAGGGTAGGGGTGTCGAACTCAATCAGAGAAGGGGCCAAAATCTAAAATCCAGCCTAAATCGCGGGCCAAATGGTTTACTGAACAGTCATAAACTGTCATTGTGATGGAAACGCAGCGGAGTGCAGTGATGACAGCGCGGTGCGGGCCACATTGCAAGGCCTGGTGGGACGGATTTGGCGGGCCTTGTGTTTGACACATGTGCAGTCTAGGGAAACACAAGCCCGGATTTCTATGGTGTAAATACTCCCATTATGTCCTGTTTCAAGCTAGCAATATGAAGTCACTGAACATAGGGCCAGGAAGAAATGTTCACAAATGACTTTTCAAGATAATAGTAGCTGGTTCCAGAACACTGGGATCTATCCACCAGTTACCTCAACCTGGGACTGTTTCTGATTCCCTTTCTTGGCTACAGTATGGAGAAGGATGCTAAATTTACAATGCTATACAGCAGAAACAGAAAAGACAATGGTGGGGTGTGGCTCTGATGATCTTTGAAATACAGCTGGGGCCTTGCTTTCACCAGATCTGATGCTCCTGCATCATTTTTTTTTTTGGTTCAAGTCAATGGTTGGTAAACTTGAATGCACACTGGAAACCCTGGAGAGCTTTAAAATATAGTAATGTCTGAGATTCTGACTGGATTGGTCTGGAGTTGGGGTATTAAAAATAGATCATTTTATTGTGCATCCGAGGTTTAAAAACACTGGTTTAAAGTAATAAATCTCTTATTAATGTGACAGAGGGTTGGTATTACTGTTATTATTACTATTTTTTTTTTAATTTTACTTATTTATTTTTGTTTTGTTTTGGCACAAAGAGGAAAAGTCAACCTACATGGCTTGGCAAGAAGGGAAGAAGTTAGTGGTAAGGTCAGGCCATTTCCTTAGTGAAAGGAAAGGCAGGAGAGAAGAGCCTTGTGGTCTGCCTTCTCTGTGGATCCTGAAAAGAACCTGAAATATTTTTGAACCTGGAGACAACACTAGTGATTCTACCTTTTTAATTAGGGATGTAAGTAAGATAGGAAATGTGAAATCCTGGGAGACTATTATAGATCATATTATCACCTCTGCTATGTTTTGAGCCTATATAAACTATGAAATCTGGTTCAATTCTTTCTATCCATATTAGATTTGCATCTATTCCTAAAAGCAGGTACTAAATTTACTGCTATTAAAAAAATCAACAGACATCTTGGTCATATAGTTTTTGACCATTATGTTAGCCTCTGAAGGAAGTTGTAATTAGAATTTTACAGATTAATAAAAGTGCTAGTTTTCTAATGGATCAATTCCATGCAGTATTATTTCATCCATACAGGTGATATAAACAAGATTATAAATATCTGTTGAGCCTAGCCGTATGGTCAATAGAGGGACAGCATGAGATGGAGGATGAACATAGGAACAGGAAGCTTGGATGCTAACCTTGACACTGTGCAAGTCTGATGCAATTTCCTGATTTATAAAAGTGAGGGCGTAGGACAGGGTGACTGACTCCTTCAACTTTAACATTTGATAAGGTATCTCAAGACTGAAACCATCAGTTGTGTCAATAAACCAAATGGGTTTTTTTTCTCATAGATTTGTCAGACATTGACAACTCTGAGAATCAGTACATATTTTTCTAGATTACTAAAAGGGGTGAAATAGCAATGCTCCATCCCATGTCCCACCCCTGGCCACAATCTGTTTCATTTAGACCAATGTTTCCTTCATTTCCCATTAGGTACTTCTTCCCCCTCGTCCCCAACTTTTACTGATTGATTGATTCAGGAGAGACAGACAGATAGACAGACAGACAGACAGACAGAAGAGAGTGCATCGATTTCTTGTTTCACCTATTAATATTTACACATTCTTTGGTAGCTTCTTGTATATGCCCTTTTCTGAGAGCAAAAACCAACAACCTGGGGGTATTGGAATGACACTCTAACCAACTGAGCTCCTGGCCAGGACTTTCCATTAGGTACTTCTAAATCAAATAAATTTGAAGGCTCTATATCTTACCATTTTCCACCAGGAAAATTTAGTCCATTGTCAAAGTGGTAATGGCTGTGAAGGTATTCAATGAAAACATTTAGCTATTGACTTTTTGACAAACAGCTTCAATTTAGGTTATATCTTTATAATGATCAAACAACTATCACTTGATTCACTTAAACTATGTAAAGAGAGAGAAAACGTATTATTTAATATTATTTTGACTAAAACAGAAAATGCTTTTAGATTCTTTTGCCTTTAAGCCAGTCCCATTAGACACAGTCTAAAAAATAACAGAAATCGTGACCTTCCTTATCTCCTTCCAACTTAGGTCTGGATGGCTGCGGTTTTCTCTTTAGGCTGTGTAACACCCCAGCATGATCTGAAAAGTAATTAACTACTTTAGAAGTTAATCCAGCATATACTTTGAAGCAGAAGCAATTCCATCCCTAATAGGTGCTTGGCAGATTGCTTCCTCCTTCTGACTCTTGAAACTCTATGCAGTAATTGTCCCAGAATTTAAAAAATCTCTGGGGAATTCCTTGTTCCACATTTAGGATACAAACAGCTAATGACTTTGACACATCACTGTGTGTGTGTGTGTGTGTGTGTGTGTGTGTGTGTGTATGTGTGTGTGTTGCAGAGGAGGGGTGAGAGCAGTGCCCTGAGAATTACTGTATGAAAAAGAAAGATGTCTTCTCATTGTAAAGATCTGGGGGAAAAAATCTTATTTTATTCGGATTGTGAAACTGAGTTTGAAAACTAGTAAAATTGCTAATGTGTTTGAATGTATGTCTATAGAGAGACTTTTACAAGGAAAAGCTTCTCAGTGTTGTGCTATTGCATTTAGGATCTCTGTAACAGATTTGCCTACTTTTGTGCCAGTTTTGGTAGTGCTGTAGTTTGTAACAGTGTTGTGAGCCTCTGGTATGTGTTGAGACACAGCACTTCTGAGCAACAGCCTAGCTTGATCAAAAGATTTTGTGATAAAAAAAAAAAGTTTACTTTCCCACTATTCACACATTCCTTTGTTTTATTTTTATTTTATTTTTATTTTTTAAAATAAATCTTTATTGTTCATATTATTACAAATGTTCCTCATTTTTCCTCCCTCCATTGCTCCCCTCTACCAGGTTCCCACCCTACCCTCTGCCCTTTTCCCACCCCCCATTGTTCTCATCCATAGGTGCACAGTTTATGTTCAGTCTCTTTCCGTACCCCCCACTCTCCTTTTCCCTGAGAATTGTTAGTTCACCCCGCTTCCATACTTCTGATTCTATTATATCCACCAGTTAATATTGTTCATCAGATTTTTTTTAATTCCCTTGGTTTTTAGATTCACTTGTTGATAGTTACGTATTTGTTGTTCATAATTTTTATCTTTATCTTCTTCCTCTTCCTAAAGAACCTCCTTCAGCAATTCATATAATTCTGGTTTGGTGGTAGTGAACTCCTTGAGCTTTTTTTATTTTTATTTTTTATTTTTTTATTTTTATTTTTTTTTATTAGGGAAGCTCTTTATCTGGCCTTGGATTCTGAGTGATAGCTTTGCTGGGTAGAGTATTTTTGGTTGTAGGTTCTTGCTATTCATCACCTTGAATATTTCTTGCCATTCCCGTCTGGCCTGCATGGTTTCTGTTGAGAAATCAGCTGACAATCATATGGGTGCTCCTTTATAGGTAACTACCTGCTTTTCTCTTGCTGCTTTTAATATTCTCTCTTTGTCTTTTGCTCTTGGAATTTTAATTATGATGTGTCTTGGTGTGGTCCTCTTTGGATTCCTTTTGTTTGGGGTTCTGTGCGCTTCCTGGACTTGTAGGTCTAATTCTTTCACCAGGTGGGAGAAGTTTTCTGTCACTATTTCTTCCAGTATGTTTTCGGTATCTTGCTCTCTCTCTTCTTTTGGGACCCCTATAATTCTGAGGTTGGTTCGCTTGAAGTTGTCCCAGAGGTTTCTTACATTATCTTCAACTTTCTAGATTCTCTTGTCTTCTTGCTTCTATGCAGGAGTGTCTTCTGGCTCTTTATGTTCCAGAATCTTTGACTTGATTCTTGAGATCTTCCATTCTGTTTTTAGGTCTCTGTGTAATATTTTTTATTTCAGACAATGTATTTTTTATTTCTAGTTGATCCCTTTTCATATCTTCATAGGTCTCATTTATTTTATTGGCCTTTTCTAGAAAATTCTTGAAAAACCTTATAAGCATGGTTTTGAACTCTATATCCAGTCACTTTTTGTCCTCCATTTCTTTTGTTTGTGATCTGTTTCCTTGCCTCAGCATTTTCGCTGCTTCCCTGAGTTGGTAGGGTGGATTTGGGTGCTAAGTTGTCCTATATGGTTCAGTGGGTCAGCCTCCCAGTTACCTGAGGTGGACACTCTTGGTGCCCCCTTTTGTGGACTGTGTGTACAGCCTTGTTATAGTTAAGATTTGATTGTTGTTGATATCACTGGGAGGAACTGACCTCCAGGCTAATTGGCTGTGAGGATCAGCTGTGTCTATGCCAGGAGACAGCCTTATTTGACTAGACTTGGAAAATTGTAAAAGCTTCTGTGCTCAGCTTGGATGGGGCAGAGTTTCAGGGTGGAGCCTACAGCCTTGGCTTCTCGTCAGCCCTGCCCTATGAGGTTCCTGAGTCTCAGTGTTCCTCAGTGTCCTTTAGTTCTCACTGCAAGAGAAAGGTGCCCTTGAGTTTCACCAGCTACCAAACAATCTAGGCTTTCTCCCAATGAGCCCAGAACTGGGGTTCAGTGCAGTTGGAAGTGGGGTTCAGAGCAGTCTAGAGTCACTGTCTCCTTCCTGCTAGGGCAATCCAGCGGCGCAGTCAACACTCCGTTCTCTGCGTGTAATGTGTGTGCCTCCAGGACTGCCTTTCACCGCTCCCCTGCGTTTCCACCTTACAGCCCAGCTCCCTCCGTACGAGCCTGGTTCCCCAGGGTCTCACCCAGAACTGGGGTTCAGTGCTATCGGAGCCGGGGTTCAGCACAGTCTAGAGCTTTTGTCTCCTTCCCGCTAGGGAATGTCAGCCAGGCATTCAGCCACCCCTCCTCTCCAGCTCCTTTTTCTCCCCGTGTGCACCGTGTCTCCGTACCTTAGGCTTTTACAGCTCCTCTGATTTCCCTTCTGGTTTCCTCTCTCCTTCTAGTTGTAGAATTTCCAGTCAGTCAATTTTCCTGTAGTTCTGGATAATGTCCATTTTGTATTTTAGTTGTATTTTTTTTTAATTGTTGTGTGAGGCTGCAGTTAAGCATTTACCTATGCCACCATCTTGGTTTCCATCTCCTAACATTCCTTCATTTTATATCTATTATTACCTTGATCTGATCATTAGACTATGTTCTGCTCACCACCCTTCCTACAATCTGCTCAGTTCCCTGCGATTGAGAAGGTGGGTCAGGCCCTCTTCCAATCTCTTTCTTATCCTTCAATTTTATGGTCTCGTGAAGCACTTGACACACACACAGAAGCCCTCACCCAATAGTCTGCGGACCAATATCATGCTGGTCATGTTTAGTTTATATTAGTTATTTATATTCTGTCTCCCTTCAAAACCAGGATGGTTCAACAGGGGTTTTCAGCTATCATCAGTTATCCATCAACCTACACAAATCCTTGAATTGTCAAGCAGCTTTCAAGATCATAATGACTTTAAATAACTAAAAGTAATTAAACTAACAAATAATTCCTAAACCAGAGATCAGTCAAAAAAGCAATCAGTAAAGAGGAATTATTGTTTACTTGTGGTCAGAAGAAAACAAAACATAGGCATTGCTTTCGAGTTGCTTGCAGTTTGGTTGGAGAAAAAACGAAGGGCATGAAACAACACGCGCAGCATCAGGCATTTGGTTACTAGATCCTAGTGCTCTGTAAGTTGGGGTTCAGGGGTTATGATCCTTGGGATTGGTTAATGCCTGAAGGCTTCAGAGACCAGGTTAGTTGGGTCTGGTGTTAAAGGAGAACACGTGTGGAAAGGCAAAGGGAGAAGGGCATGCTTTCCCAGTGAGGTGACAACAGGAACACATGCACAGAGATAATAAGTAGTGTGGCCAATGAGGTAGCCAACCTGTCTACAGCCAGGGGTTGAAAACTAAGGGAATTATGTAAACGTGATAAGAAGAGGTCCAATTATGGTGGGCCTTTGAAGCTGCAGGGTGAAAGGCTTATAGTTAATGTATTAGAAAATAAGAAGCCACTGAAGGATTTTGACCTAGGGAGTGGTATTATAAAATGGTGTTTTCATTCTATTTCTAGCTGTTATATATAAGATGAAGTAAGACCAGAAACAAGGCAGCTGAACTGGCTTAGCAGTAAGGCAAAATAGGGAAGTCTGGCTACAGTGGGAGCTGTGGGAACAGAAACAAGGACTATTTCAAAAGAAAATTCAACCAGTCTTAGTGTCTGGCTAACTGTGAGATAAGGGTGGATGATCCGAGTAAGTCAACGTTAAATTTGAAGGTTGGTGAATGTATGTGTGAGGGCTGGGAGGGGAGGGTGGAGGAACGGGGAATGGAGGGGGAAGTGGGGGAAACCAATGACACAGCCAGGGAAGTTGAAAGAGGAACTGTCTTTGAACATGTGGAATTTGAAATGGCAGTGAGCAGTGTAAGAAGGTAACACCATAGGAGGCAGATTTGAGGAAGTAATGAAACTTCATTTCAAAACCTGAGTCTAAGTCATTTAACTTCAGTAACAAGAATAGTACCTGACTCACAAGGCTGTGGAGCTGATTAACTGTGGTAAGAATGTGAAAGTGTTTCGCAAAGTGCTATCCAAATGTAAGCCTTTGGCATTTTACTACTGAAAAGGATGTAAAACTTCTCATAAATTTCTCTCTGGTATGTGCTGAGATACATCACTTTTGGTGGCAGAGAGATGGGTTGAAAGGCTTTAGCAGTGAAACAGATAAGAGATGATGATGAGGATCTGGCCCAGAGTAGTGACAGCACAAGTAGAAAAATAATATATTTCTGTTGCTTTAAGTCACTAAGTTTGTGGAAACTTTTTACTGCAGCAATGGAAAACCATATAGACCACACATGTCAAACACAAGGCCCGCGGGCCAAATCCGGCCCGCCAGGCCTTGCAATGTGGCCCGCACCGCGCTGTCATCACTGCACTCCGCTGCGTTCCATCACAATGACGCGCGGTGACATAGGAGGTTTGTGATCTCGCCGTCCGCCTCGCAGGCTGCCATACTTGCTATCTATTACGCATGCGCATAGATAACAAGTCACGCGAGATTCAGGAGGCGTGACCTATAGTCCGGCATCCGATGTGGTTGTGTGGGTGGCAGAGCAGAGGAGAGAGTGAGTGTGCGGGCATAAAAAATACACAGCAGAAGCTGCCAGTTCCTGGCATAAAGTGCAGGCATAAAAATCGCAACAGAATCTGCTATCTGTACCCAGCCAGGCATTTATTGACTGACTTTTTTTTTCTCCACTCCATCTGCCAAATCAAGCTATCCCTGTGCAGTTTTCAACTTTTTCCTTCTAACGCAGATTTCCAATAAACTACATCTTTTACTGCCAATATTGATCCCAAAATGTCCAGGAAAAGAAAAGTTGACAGTGAAGGCAGACAATTTAATGACAAATGGGAAAATGAATACATGTTTGTGCTTAGAGAGGGCAAACCAGTGTGTAAATTGTTATGAGACAGTGTCAGTGATGAAAGAGTACAATATACGTCATCATTTTGACACCAAACATAATGTTAAGTATGGCAAATATACTTTGGAAGAAAAGCATAAAATTGTTAAAGAACTAAAAGGCAAACTACAATCACAGCAGCAAATGTTTACAAAGGCTACAGCGAAAAATGATGCTGCAGTGAAAGCAAGCTTTATAGTGGCTGAAGAAATTGCCCGTACTTCAAGGTGTTTTTCAGAGGGTGCCTTTTTGAAGCAATGCATGCTAAAAGTGTGTGAGCAAGTATGCCCAGACCAGATACAGAGTTTTCAAAATGTCAGTTTGTCAAGAAACACCATTGCAGATAGAGTTCAAGAACTCTCAGGAAATCTATCATCACAGCTGGCCGAACAGGCATGCAGTTATCTCGCTTTTTCACTTGCTATCGATGAAAGCACAGACAACACTGATACAGCGCAGCTGTCCATCTTTATACGTGCTACGAAGACCGACCTCTCTGTCACTGAGGAACTTTTGGATGTAGCTGCCATGCATGGGACTACGACTGGTAGAGATATATTTGAGGCTGTGGAGAAATCTATAAATTTTAAATTACCCTGGGAAAAGTTGGTGGGGCTAACTACCGATGGCGCACCCTCAATGTGCGGAGAAAAGAAAGGCTTGGTTGGACTAATGAAGGAAAGAATGCAAAAAAGTCACTGCCACACACCCTTGATTACTTATCATTGCATTATCCACCAAGAGGCTATGTGTGGAAAAGTTCTGGACATGAATGACATAATGACCACAGTCATTAAAACTATTAACTTTATACGGGCACGTGGCCTGAATCATCGCCAGTTCCAGCAGTTTTTACAGGAGGTGGGTGCAGAGCATGGAGACGTGCCATACCACACAGAAGTAAGATGGCTGAGCAAGAGCGCAGTCCTCAAAAGATTTTTTGAGCTCAGAGAACAAATTGCTCTTTTCATGGAAAGTAAAGGAAAGCCCTTGCCTGAACTGTCGGATCCCGCCTGGCTATGTGATTTTGCTATGATGTGTGACATATGCGAGCATCTCGCCCAACTGAATCTGAAGCTGCAGGGACGCAAACAAGTCATCACGAAGATGTCTGACATGATCACAGCATTCCAGCGTAAACTTCAACTATGGAAGTCCCAACTGGAACAGGACAATCTTGCCCACTTTCCCATTTGTTTGAGTATCTCAACCACTATTTCTGGTACTTTTCCTTGCAGTCGGCTGGCTACAAAGTTAGCCGTTTACTAAGTGAATTTGAGCGGCGCTTCTCTGACTTTAGAACACAGCACTCAGGCTTTGACATCTTTGCCAATCCTTTTACAGTTGATGTCAACAATGTGCCCCATCACCTTCAGATGGAGATAATCAAGCTTCAGTCTGACAGTGGCCTGAAATCAAGGTTTCAGGATGTTGAAATTGAGGACTTCTACCCTCTACTGCCCCCTGACTCAATGCCAGAGCTCCGACTTCATGCTGCCCATATTCTATCCATGTTCAGGAGCACCTATCTTTGTGAACAGATGTTTTCAATAATGAATCTGAACAAAAACAAGCACAGATCACGCATTACCGATGACAACCTCCATGCTGTTTTGCGGGTTGCTACAGCCCAAGAAATAAAACCGAACATTGACTCATTGATCCGGGGAAAACGGTGTCAGACATCTAGCCAGAAAACAAAACAATGAGCATTTTAGGTACATTCCAATATTACTGTTTTGCTTGATACCAATATTACTGTTTTGCTTGATAGCATGTGAGTTGGTTAACAGCACTGTTAAGGAAAAGATTGTTCCACTCATTTTAAATTCACATTTCTGGTTAACATTGTCAGTTTATGACTGTTCAGTAAACCATTCGGCCCGCGATTTAGGCTGGATTTTAGATTTTGGCCCCTTCTCTGATTGAGTTCGACACCCCTGAATAGACGCATTAGAATTTGAGGTTCATAGAAGTCACCTGAGTGGAGACTTGAGGCAGACATATTATATATAGAGGTCTGGGATGGAAAATAGATTTAAGAGTCATTAGTACATGCTAATAGAATTGTATTCTAACATCTCTAAAACCAGGATGTGTCTTACAGCTGATAATATCTTGTAATTGTCATTGGTAGACAACAGATATATTGCCTGTGTATGTCTAGGTCAGGTGGCCGCACTACACAAACATGATCCCTGGACAGTTAGGTCAACAAAACACAAGGACTATTTGAGAAAGGTATGTGAGTCCTGTTTGTTGTCTGAAGATTTTCTGTTAATACATTTGGTAAGATCAGGAAAGGGACAAAAGAATTTTCAGAATGAACGTCAGTGACTTCAAAGAAAACCTTAGAGAACTTAGTAAAAAAAATTCTTGTAAGTAATGCTGAATTACCCATACTCTTGATGGAACAAGAGACAGCTCAATGCTGTAAAATGAAAGTATAAATGAAATTTGAGTAAAAAAGTAGCCCTGAAGAGTTGTTTCTGAAAAATCCTAAGTAACACATTAAATATATTGTGCTTGTATTTCCTTTTTATACATGCACAAAAATCTAAAAGAGCTTTTTTAAAAGTTATGAAATAAAAATTATGAAGTATAAGAAAGCATTGTGAGAACCTAATTAATACTATGTTTTACCTCTGCAATTCATAAAATAATGGTGAATCTTATAATTGAATGGTGTCTTGAACTTGACAGTCTTCATAGTCATTAGACAGGTAAGATAATTCAGAGAAAGAATAAAGAATAAAAAGAGAAAAAATTCCAGGGGAAAATTCTCAGAAATTATAGTAGCAAGTAATTTAACAATATATTTCTAGAGCCATAAAAATATTTAGATTCTTTAATTCATCACAAGAAAGCCATCTAGAAGGAAAAAAATTATATTACATAATAGGAGCTTACTTCCGTGAAAAAGTGAGATGAGCATGTACGACAGTCTCAGAAGCTGGACTGTGACCCTGAGTCCAGCCCACTGACACTGGCAAGTACACCACAACTCATGCTAAATGAGAAGCACAGTTGATCATTATTAAGAATGTAGTACTAGTAGCTTCAGTAAGAAAATGCCTTTTATGTTCTAGTAATATTTTTCTATCTCCAGAAGAACATACAGAATATTCTGACTTCTCTGTATAATCTCACATTTATATTTACCAAAAGAGAGATGATAATTGGATCAGTTTGATCCCATCCAATATGGTACCTGGCTATTAGGCAGAGTCTCTTGCAGAGCCACTTCGTGAGCCTTTCTGATATCTAACCTAAATATATCTGCCTTTTGGTCCAGGCACAGATGGTCCAGCCCATTAGTATCTATCTATAGGGATGGCAAAGTCACATGGGATAGAGTGTGACAACTTTATGAAGAAAGAATTGCCTGTGACTACTTCCTCAGAGGCAGCCTATAGCCATGGCACTTGGAATTTCATTCACAATCCAGAACTACACAATTTGGGAAGAGGGTAAAGTGTGTACTTTTTATTACACACATACACATACACAGAGAGAGAGAGGGGGAGAGAGAAAAAGAGAAAGAGAGAGAGAGAGAGAGAGAGAGAGAGAGAGAGAGAGAGAGAGAGAGAGAGGCAAATATCTAAAAATAGTGAAATGGCCAGTCCATTATTTTAGTGCATTCACTCAATGTAATTAGATGATAATTATGAACAATAAGAATAACAAGTAGCAACATGGAAAGGGGGCTATAACATTGAACATAAATACCAGTGAAATTTCACAAAAATATATATCTATATGGGAAATAATCATAGTTGTTAGAAAATTGAATTATGAATAACAATTTTCTCTATAATTTGAAATTTGTGAAGCATTAGTATTTTATTATCATAATAGAAGTAGGAGAAAAACATAGCTTGAACAACTATAGTTTGAAATAAAGCCATTGATCCAACATCATAAAAATATACCGTCTTTAGTTGCAAACTACTAAAATTTAAAATAATTTATAGGAACTATTATATGACAAGTGACCAATAAAAGTCTTATCTAAGTTAATGATGCTTTAAAATGAACTCATAAAGACCTAAAGCAAAATCCATTTACCTTCATCTTTTTTTCATTAAAGTAAATTTGTACTTTACTATGTAAAAGTATTTGTACAATACTATGGTTCTTACAAAAAAACACAAAATATAACTTCTACTTAATAAGTTCTTGACTTCTCAAAAAATCTTTAAAAATGTTCACCTATAGTAAGCTTCTTTATCTTAACAATTGGATAGTAAATATCAGTCCTATTTTATGAAGGAGGAATTGGTAAAGACCTGTTCAAGATAACACATTCCCATAAATTCAAGTGAAAAATTGGACTTTTTTTTTTTTTTTTTTTTTTTTTTTAACTATTTAACAATATCAAATACCCAGCGCTCTGGACTCCTCTAGTATTGCTGAATAATAGTTTTCTAGTAGCTTAAGTCCATATCTTTAGATACCAAAGATTCCCACCCCTACATTTAGGATTATTCTCTTTTATCAATGCATTAACATTTTCTCTGCCTTCCTAATATATTGAACATAAGTTAGCTTTTTAGAAAATTGAGGTCTTTAGTAATTAAAATTAATATCAATAATTATATATTAATTTTCTTACAGTAAGGACTTCTTAGGATATTTAAATTTATAATAATTATAATGGAAAAATGTCCCCAGATCTGTATATATGTGTATATATACATGCTTGCACATGTGTGTACACATGCACACACACACTCACACACATTCAGATTTCATCCTGGTAAGCCTTCCTACTTTCTTACTGTCCCTTCTTAATTCCTACTTCTAATTTGCCTTGGACATAGAAACTGGCAAGGAAGTTCATTAAAAATGTTCATAATATGAGAGTTTAAAACTTTTGAGTTAGATACTTTTACATATATAAAATTATAAACTTAGGTATAAACTATTTAGAGGCTCTTTTACGGAGATACTAGAGGCCCAGTGAATGAAATTCATGCACTTGGAGTGGTCCCTCAGCCCAGTCTGTGCCCTCTTGCAGTCTGGGAGCCCTCAGGGGATGTCCTACTGGTGTCTTAGGCTCGCTCTCCTAAGCCATCAGTCATACATCTCTAGCACTGCCATGGGGGCAGGAGAGGCTCCTGCCACCGCCACTGCACTTGCCAGCCATGAGCCTGGCTCAGGGCTTATAGCTGAGCAGCGCTCCCCCTGTGGGAGCACACTGACCAGCAGGGGGCAGCTCCTGCATTGAGCGTCTGCCTCCTGGTGGTCAGTGCACATAATAGCAACCAGTCATTCTGCTGTTTGGTTGATTTGCATATTAGCCTTTTATTATATAGGATGAAATTGTCAAATAAAGAATCTCCAATTAAGGGGAGGGTGAAAAATACTTATGTGCCAAGGACCTTGATTTATGCTCCACTCCTTGATTTCTGAAAAATTCCCCCATTTTATCTGCAAGTACCCACTCCTCCATCATGTGGTTTTAATCGAAAATGCCATCGTTGGGCAATATCATCCCTTCCCCTCATAGAGCTATAAATGTTTGGCACAGGAGAGACACATGACTGAAGACTGGTCAAATGTCCTTCCCTGGACATTTGAAATTGGAAAGAAATGAAGGGGTGGGGGAGAAAGATCAGTTTCTCTCCAAATCACCAGACCCATGAAGTGAAACTTCTAAGAGCTGTTGAAGTTCATGTTTCCATCACATGAACTTGAAGGCAGGAAGGCAGGTAGAGAGGAGGGAGCAGATTCATAGATGAGAAATAGTGGAAGAAGCCTGACAGTTCCCAAGGCCCTGGGTCTACCTTCCTGAGGCCTAGCTAACTCTTTGCCCTTAGGCTCCATGAGACACTCATGTTTCTTAGGTAGGGGTGACTCTCAAAATACTTAACAATGATACAGGGGGGAAATCAGGACAGCGGCAGACAGCTAGCACACAGTCCTTGATGTCTGCTGCCATTCCAGACATTACCCCTTTGTTATGAAGCATAGAGTCATGAGAAATCCCCAGGGGGTAAGCGGGATGGTTGTGGCAGTGAGGAGACATTTGGAGGTCTCCGAGTAACAGGAACCAAAGTACTTTTTAATGTAAATAACCAGCATCACTCCATAGGTGCAACCAGCTGACTATAAGGCCTCCATATCCTCATAAAAAATGTTACAGGAGAAACCAAGATGGCAGCATAGGTTAAAAACCTGAACTTGCTGCCTCACACAACCACTTCAAAACTACAACTGAAAGAAAAAATGAGTATTATCCAGAACCATGGGAAGGTTGACTGAGTAGAGATTATACAACTAGAAGGAAAAGAAAAGCACACTGAGATTCCGAGGAG
Source organism: Pipistrellus kuhlii (assembly GCF_014108245.1). NCBI lineage: Eukaryota > Metazoa > Chordata > Mammalia > Chiroptera > Vespertilionidae > Pipistrellus > Pipistrellus kuhlii. Next base: position 72,348,766 of record NW_023425404.1, read on the forward strand.
GTACAGAGGTGCAGAAGTGAAGTGCAAAAGTACAGAGGCGTGCGAGCGGAAAGGGCTGGCAACTGGCTACAGTGTTGTCTTTTTCAATTGGGAAGGCGATACACACTCCTGACTGCTCTGAACTCCAGTTCTTGGCAAGACTCTGGGGACCCAGACTCATAGAGGGAGAAACTGGACTGTCTGGCATCAGGTGGAACTCAAGAGCAAATTTCTCTCAGAGGTGCTTGTAGCAATCATTGTTCCTGGATAGTGTCACTGGACACAGAGACACCGGACCTGTTTCAGGCAGGGCTAATGATCAGCCATTGCTGTTTGCTCCACCCTGGTGATTTCCTAAGACCATGCCCCACCCAATTTACAACCCCACCCAAGCTGTGCCCAGAGGCTTTTGCATATGAATGGCCTGGCTCTTTGCAATTTGAAACCTAATGTACTGCAGCTGGGTCAAAGAGCCCCAGTGCCTCCAAAAGAAGACCCAAGACTCAACATTATAATGCATTGCTTCACAGCTGGCCCTCATCTGGGCATCTCCAAACCCCAAACTAAGAGAAAGAATCTTCAGGTCTCTCTGTAGCTCCTGCTGGGTGGCCTCTCTCCTTGGATATCCAAGAGCCAGTGTAGCCAGTGGTCAGGGTGAGACCATCCACATTACAACTCTTCAGATCCATAAGAGACACACTCAGGGGGCAGACTCAGTGAGCACCAAAGCCCCACTGAAATAGGTCTTGCCCCATAAGGGTGTCTCTAGCACAGAAGTTCTCCCATCATAGACACAACTGATCCTCACAGCCAATTGGCCTGAAGGTCAATTCCTCCCAGCGATACCAACAACAAGCAAGGCTTAACTACAACAAGACTATGCACACAGCCCACAAAGGAGTTCACCAAAAGTGTTCACCTCAGGTAATTAGGGAGACTAAGCCACTGGGCCCTATAGGACACTTAGCACACAGAGCCATACTATCAACACAGGGGAGCAGCCAAAATGAGGAGACAAAGAAACAGGTCACAAATGACAGAAATGTAGGAAAGCAAATTACTGGATATAAAGTTCAAAACCACGGTTATAAGGTTATTCAAGAATCTTCTAGGAACTGCTGATAAATTTAGTGAGGCTCTCAAAGATATGAAAAAGGACCAACTAGAAACTAAGCATACACTGACTGAAATAAAGAATAATATACAGAGATCCAATAATAGACTAAAGAATCAAGTCAAAGATTTGAAATACGAAGAAGCAAAAAATACTCAACCAGAAAAGAAAAAAGAAAAAAGAATCCAAAAATATGAAGATAATGTAAGGAGGCTCTGGGACAAATTCAAGCATACTAACATATGAATTATAGGGTGCCAGAAGAAGAGAGAGAGCAAGATACTGAAAACCCATTTGAAGAAATTATGACAGAAAACTTCCCTTACCTAGTGAAAGAAATAAACTTACAAGTCCAGAAAGCACAAAGAACCCCAAACAAAAGGAATCCAAAAAGGACCACACCAAGACACATTATAATTAAAATGCCAAGGTCTAAAGACAAAGAGAGAATCTTAAAAGCAGCAAGAGAAAAACAGTTAGTTACCCACAAGGGAATGCCTATACAACTGTCAGCTAATTTCTCAATAGAAACTATGCAGTCCAGAAGGGAGTGGCAAGAAATATTCCAAGTGATGAAGAGTAAGAACCTACAACCAAGATTGCTCTATTATTCAGAATTGAAGGTGAGATAAAGAGCTTCACAGACAAGAAAAAGCTAAAGCAGTTCATTACCACCAAACTGGAATAATATGAAATGATGAAAGGTATTCTTTAAGAAGAAGAAGAAAAAGGTAAAGATAAAAATTATGAACAACAAAGTGACAACAAATACATATCTATCAACAAATGAATCTAAAAATCAAGTGAATTAAAAGTCTGATGAACAGAATAAACTCGTGAATATAATAGGATCAGGGACATAAAAAGGGAGTGAACTGACAATTCTCAGGGGGAAAGAGGTGTGTGGGGTGTGGGAAGAGACTGGACAAAAATCGTACACCTATGGATGAGGACAGTGGAAGGGGGGATAAGGGCAGAGGGAAGGTGGGAACTGGGAGGAGGGGAGCTATGGGGGGAAAAAGAAGAACAACTATAATAATCTGAACAATATTTATTAGAGAGAGAAAAAGGAATGTTACTCTTTCACTTCAGCTAGTTTGAATTGTAAGTTCTAAAAATATAGTTTGTTCTGTATCATTGTTTGCCATCTATTTTGCTGACTGAATTGGATGGTAACTTCATAAAGCCTTAGGGCTGTAACAAACTTTGAAGTGTGAATGAAAAGCAGGCTATATAGTGGCTCCGACAAGCTCAGAGATGGAAAGGAATCTCACAGGGTGATCTGATTATACATTCCTAACTGGGCAGGTCATAGTGGGTAGTCATGTCCCAGGCTTACAACTTCCTTTATCTTTTTGCCTTAAGCAAGCACTGTCCATTGTTTTTTCTGCACCTGCGTTAACACAACTTTGAAATGCCAGAGTCCTTGGAGGTGTAACCACCCCAAGGAAGCACATACATGATCTTCTCATCCGTATACCATCCTATTTACAGCAAATGTTAAAGTATCCTGTGTCTATCAATGTAAACAAAGCATCTCTCCATTTTTGCTTTTTGTCTGCCTTCTTAATCTACCACCAATTTCATGTAATTTTCTTTGTTGTTTTTGTTGTTGTTAATCCTCAATAAGGATATTTTTCCATTGCTTTAAGATAGCGTGAAAGAGAGGGAGGGAGGGAGGGAGGGAGGGAGGGAGGGAGGGAGGGAGGGAGGGAGGGAGGGAGAGAGGGAGGGAGATAAATACCCATGTGAGAGAGACACATCAATTGGTTGCTTTCTGCACGTGCCCTAACCAGAGCCAGGGATCAAACCTGCAACCCAGGTACATGCCCTTGATAGAGAATTGAATCCATGACCTTCCAGTGCACAGACTAAGGCTCTACTTACCAGTTCTCATGCAATGTTCTTGTTGTTCCCTCCCTTGATTCCAAGTATATAAAAAAATATAAACTGCCCTTCTCTGGAGAATTTCTGAGATCTTGCTTCTAAGCATGTCTTCAGTTTGGCTCGAATACATTTACAAAATTACCTATAGGTTTAAATATTCTTATGTTAGCAGAAGTAATTTTGTCCAGTTTCCCACACAAATTAACTTTTCATCCAAATAATTTATCACAAGGTAGGAAAAAAAAAATCTGTGCCTTTCCAGTTAATAAAGGTTTAAGAAATATTTTATATTACAATATGTGCTTATTGTAAAAAATTATTTAATCTAGATGAAAAAGCAAAAAACAAACAAACAAACAAAAAACACAAAACAACAAACCCACTTAACCAATCATTAGTTTTTAAAAAATCACTGTTAACATTTTTGTTTGTATTATATGCATTTTTATAATTTCTAGCTTTTGCAAGAATAGTTTTATAATACATGGAAACTACCTTTTATTTCTTATGCTCCTTCTTTCTAAAAAACCCAGATTTAAAAACAAACAAAACTTGAGTCCTGTATTTTCTTTCCTGGATGTTTTCATTTCTGAGGCATCAGGAACGGGGGAGGACAGATCCCCGGAGTTCCTTAAGGAACAAGGTTTATGTAGCTCCTTGCTCTTTGCTCACAGTGCAGATCTCAAGAGAACAAGGTTGACCTTATTGCCAGGCAGAATTATTCATGTCGCCACTTTTACTTTGGAAGCTGCTTAAAGAGTCATGTCTGGCTATATGAGAAAGGATGAGTTTACACACTCAGCAGCAGGTGCACTAAGTCAACAAAGTCCATTATTTAATCTCCAATATTAGCTCCTGAGTTGCAAAATGGGAGGAAGACAAATGAGTTATGGAACCTCATATATCACTTAGCTTTCTTTTATCCATTGGGAAGTAAAGTCTTTTCAAGTAAGAAAGGCCATATGCCTTTAATCATGTAGACTTACTAGTATATCTAGAGTATTGTTTAATTTAAATTATTTTTATTGTTAAAATTATTACATGTCTTCTTTTTCCCCCATTGACCTGTCCCTGACTGCTCCTAACCCCCAGTACATGCCCTCACCTCCCAACTGTCTGTGTCCATTGGTTATGCTCATATGCATGCAAACAAGGCCTTTGGTTGATCTCTTACCCACCCCCACTCCCCTGCCTTCCTTCTTAGGTTGAACTGTCTGTTTGATACTTCTATTACTCTGGCTCTATTTTCGTTCATCAGTTTATGCTGATTATTATATCCCAGAAATGAGTGAGATCATATGATATTTATCTTTCTCCGACTGACTTATTTCACTTAGCATAATGCTCTCTGGGTCCATCCATGCTGCTCCAAATGGTAAGAGATCCTTCTTTTCACAGCAGCATAGTATTCCATTGTTTAGATGTACCATTGTTTTTTAATCCTTTCATCTGCTGATGGGCACCTAGGCTGCTTCCAAATCTTAGCTATTGTAAATTGTGCTGCTGTGAACAAAGGGGTGCATATATCTTTTCTGACTGATGTTTCTGATTTATTGGGATATAGTCCTAGAAGTGGGATCATGGGGTCAAACGGGAGTTCATTTTTAATTTTTAAGGTAATGCAAATTGTTGGTGTAAAGAAAATCTGCCAGACCAACTAAAGTGGCTGGCCAGTGCTGGGGACAAGTCATCCACAATGGGACAAAAAAGGGGTACCCGAGAATTCAAATGAAGAGACCACAAAGGAATAACCATGGACATTGGAAACAAAGAGAAGAAGTTATCCGCAGGAAGCCAGGCAGAAGCCAAACAAAAGGCAATAAGAAAACTACTGCCATTTTGAGCAGCATAAATAAAAGTGAGAGCTGTTGAAGCTCATATTTCCATCACATGAACTTGGAAGCAGGAAGTTCAAAAATATGCAATAGTTCCCCTGAACTCCACGTTCCTCATCCTCTGTCTGGACCAAGTGCTCAGTTCTGGGAACCTCGTTTGAAGAGGGAGGTTGGCAAATTAGGCTTCATCCAACGGTAAACAAGCCAGAGGCCAAAGGGCACCTGAGGAGGCTTTGAGATAATGGGTGTAGTTCATTTGGAGAAAAGACGGAAAGAGAGGCCCTTACTCTATAAACTTGAAAGCATTTAAATGTGTATCAAAAGGAAAATATCTATAATAATAAAAGCATAATATGCTAACTAGACCAGATGACCTTCCAAACGAAGCCGGGGCAGCTAGAGCTGAGGCAGCCGATGTGGCTGTGAGGGCCGACGCAAGCCGCCAAGGCAAGCCACTGCGGCTGAAAGGGCCAAGCCTCTTGCATGAATTTCATGCATCAGGCCTCTAGTTTAAATATAAGTTTGATGTGATGTATTATGGAACAACATGTTAATTTTTGCACAAGTGAAAAGGCAGTCTTTGATTTAAGTCAGTCTTCTAACAATCAGAAGGGGATACAGGAATAGTTTTTAAGTCACCAAAAACCAAAGAAAGAAAGGAATGAATGAAGAAAGGGAGGGAGGGAGGGAGGAAGGGAGGGAAGGAAAAAAGTACAGTGATTGGATTTTTTTTCTTTTTTCCTGCTTGTCTTGTCTTCCTACCAGGATTGAAAACTCCCGAGGGCAAGGCCCCTATGCTCTCCTTTTGAATCCCTCCAAGTCAGTATCCTCCCAGAGGGAATTCTAAGGCCCTACATTACCCAGCTTCTGCCACCTGCCTTCATCTCATTCCACAGCTACCTGTGCACACCTGCTTCCCACACCTGGCTTATTCCATTTCTCACATCTGCCAGGCTCTCTCCTACCCTGAGCCTCTGACAATGCTGGTCCTTCTGGCTGAATGCTTCTCCATTGTCTTTTCATGGTTACCTTTTTTTCATCCTTCAGGTCTCAGCTTAAATGTTACCTCCTCAGAAAGGCCCTTCCTCACTACCCCATATTCATTAAGTAGGTTCCAATGGGAGTCTGTCATCTCATCTTGTTTAATTCACAGCCTATACCAAAATGTCTTTCCAAAACATCCCATAAGTATTTATTCAGCCCCTATCTATGTATCAGGCATAAAATAAAATGTTTTAAGTGCTGGAGGTACAACAGTATACAAAACAAATAGTAATTTAACTTACACTTGTTGTTTCTTGAGTATTCTTTATCCTCTCTACCATGACCTATTATTTAACCTTCCCCATCATGTAACTTCTTTGTAGGAAGAGACTGGCTATGGGGAGGCAACATGATGTACTGGTCACGAGCCACAACTTCAGAGCCAGAGAACTAGGATAGAATCCTGGTTGTACCACTTGACCAAATTACTTCATTGCTCTGATTCTGTTTCCTCATTCAGTATAAAACAGACATAATCATAGTACCTTCTTTGGGGAGCTGTTATGAGGATTAAGTGAGTAGAATGGTTTAATCACTTGAAAAATACTTGGTACACAGTAAGCCCTATAAAAATAAATATTAAAGAAACGTTTTCTGGCAGAAATAAACACAACCTATATGACAAAGGAGGCAAGACCATACAATGGGGTAAAGACAGTCTCTTTAATAAAGTTTTGGGAAAATGCAAGAAAATGAAATTAAACCACCTTCTCACATCATATACAAGAATAAACTCAAAATGAATAAAAGCCTTAAATGTAAGACTCTAAGTCACATGTGTCAAACACAAGGCCCGCGGGCCAAATCCATCCCGCCAGGCCTTGCAATGTGGCCCGCACCACGCTGTCATCACTGCACTCCGCTGCGTTTCCATCACAATGACAGTTTATGACTGTTCAGTAAACCATTCGGCCCGCGATTTAGGCTGGATTTTAGATTTTGGCCCCTTCTCTGATTGAGTTCGACACCCCTACTCTAAGTCATAAAACTCCTAAAAGAAAACATAGCCAGTAATATCTCTGCCACTTATCTTAGCAATATTTTTTCTGACATACCTCCTTAGACAAGGGAAACAAGAGAGAAAAGTTTAATTTATTCCAATTAAAAAGTTGACAGAGGACCTGAATAGACACTTCTCCAAAGAAGACATACAGATGGCCAATAGATATAGGAAAAGATTCCAAATGTCACTAATCATCAGAGAAATGCAAATTAAAACCACAATAAGATATCACCTCCAGCTGTTAGAATGGCTATCTACCTAATAAAAGAGTAACATGCTAATTGAACATGCCTTCATGATACCCATCAGCCAATCAGAAGTGAGTATGCAAATTAACCCAACAAAGATGGCGGGTTAATTTGCATACACAGGCACCCAGCAGCTGGAGGCAGGGCGAGACATTTGTGTCGTTACCATGGCGACAACACAGGCATTCAGCACCACCCCAGCAGCTCCGGGCCTCTGGGCAGTATGGGAAGTCAGAAAGGCGGCTCTGGCCAGAGCCAAGGTGCTGCCAGCAGCCAGGGGAAGAAAGGCCCATTCTTGCACGAATCTTTGTGCATTGGGCTTCTATTCATCAATAAATCAACAAACAAGAGTGGGTGAGGATGTGGAGAAAAAGGAACCCTCGAGCACTGTTGGTAAGAATGCAAATTGGGATTGCCACTATGGAAAACAGTGGGGAGGTTCATAAAAAAAATTAAAAATGGAATTTCCTATCATGTAGCAATTTTACTTCTGGGTATATACTTGGCATTTCTCTCTACTATAAAAACCAAAATACAGTGTGAAGAGGCAGACTACTGCATTCTGGATAGCATTCCCAACAACTCCTTCCCGTCATCAAAACACTAATTTGAAAGCATATATGCACCCCTATGTTCACTGCAGTATTATCTACAATAGCCAAGAACCATCAATAGACATGTTGATAAACAACACTGTGATACAGATATAAAATGGTATATTACTCAGCCATAAAAAAGAAGGAAATCCTGCCATTTGTGTCAGCATGATAGGCCTAAAAAGTATACTAAATGAAATGTCAGTCAGAGAAAGACAAATTCTATATAATTCCACTTATATGTGGGGTCTAAAGAACAAAGGAAATGCAATAGACTTATAAAGACAAAGAACAGACTGATGAATGCTAGAAGAGATGGGGTTTAGAGGGCTGGGCAAAAAATAAAAATAAAAAGACTAAGAAGTACAAATTGGTAGTTACAAAATAGTCATGAGGATGTAAAGTACAGCACAGGGAATACATCCTAATATATAAAAAGCCAGGGGCCATCACAATTGAAACAACTGGATGGATGACCAAACACAGGCTGTGTGGGGCGACCAGGCCAGTGGGAGGAAGCAGTTAGGGGCGATCAGGCAGGCAGGCAGGTGAGCAGCTAGGAGCCAGCAGTCCCAGATTGTGAGAAGGATGTCAGACATCCCACAAGGGGTCCCGGATTGGAAAGGGTGCAGGCTGGGCTGAGGGCCCCCCACCCCATGTATGAATTTCGTGCACTGGCCTCTAGTATTGTAATAAATATGTATGGTGCCAGATGGCTACTTGAAATATTGGCAGGGTGGGAGCACTTTGTAAAGTCTAACCTCTATGCTGTACACCTAAAACTAACATAAAATAATGTTGGACAGCCCTGACCAGTTTGGCTCAGTGGATAGAGCATCGGTCTATGGACTGAAAGGTCCCAGGTTTGATTCTGCTCAAGGGCATGTACCTTAGTTGCAGACTCGATCCCCAATAGGGGGCATGCAGGAGGCAGCTGATTGATGTTTTTCTCTCATTGATGTCTCTAATTCTCTATCCTTCTCCCCTCCTCTCTGCAAAAAGTCAATAAAAATATTTTTTAAAAAAATAATAATGTTTAACATAAACTGTAATTGAAAAATAAAAATTTTAAAAATATTAGATTTTTTTATTATTAGGGCAATAGAGTGTCTGACAGTTGGTTTTAGTTAAATGAATTAGTAAATTGTGGTGGCCATGGCTAAACTTATGTTTGTAATTGGGCCAAAACATAAAGACAGAACAGATCAGCAAGAATAAAATGCCCCTTTTCATCTTGAAGTTCTTTGCTGGAAAAAAAAATTCTTTAGTCTTATAGATAAAATGTGACATTCTTGGTCAATTCCAAGCTAGTGGAATTCTCTTTGGAATCTGCTAGAAATATTGTGGTTTTTTTCTAGTGTAGAAGGTTCTGGGACTTTCCAGAAAGGAAGCACTATCAGCATCCAGCTTAGTCTACAATTTGGCTTCGATGCCATAATTAGTTTACAATTTGGCTTTCCTGTCTCCAGGAGCTAGTAGAGGTATCCTCTGTTCTCATAATCTACTTCTCCTATCCTCTTCCCATTACATATACCCACCATTTCTAATTTGACATTTCTCTCTACTATAAAAACCAAAATACAGTGTGAAGAGGCAGACTACTGCATTCTGGATAGCATTTCCAACAACTCCTTCCCATCATCATTAGTCAGCACAGGAATAAATGTAAGCACAGCAGCACCTGCCCATTCCGTACGTGCATACTTCCAGGAGAGACATCATAAAGTGGAAGGAGGGTGACTACAAAACAAAGCAATTCAGAGCTGCTGGGAAGTATTTACTAAAATCTTACTAAATTCTGTCATTTTTTTTTTAATGCTACAGGGAAGACCAAAAATATAGGAAAGCAAAATATTTTTTTCACACATTTGCCTTGAAGAAATCCACAGTCTATTTAGATTAGGGGTGTCGAACTCAATCAGAGAAGGGGCCAAAATCTAAAATCCAGCCTAAATCGCGGGCCGAATGGTTTACTGAACAGTCATAAACTGTCATTGTGATGGAAACGCAGCGGAGTGCAGTGATGACAGCGCGGTGCGGGCCACATTGCAAGGCCTGGTGGGACGGATTTGGCCTGTGGGCCTTGTGTTTGACACATGTGATTTAGATCAAAATCTTCATGTATCTGTAAATTTCTGTTTATGTTGCCCAAGATGTTTTCCCCAAAGCCTTAATAAAAGGGGATGGCAGGGCCAGAGCAGGGAGTAGTTCTCCCACTAGAGTTGGACTACCACCTGGTCCCCCATATCGCTAAATTGAATTTCTTCAAGTCTCAAGTCCTTTCATTTGTGTGCGGCCCTTCTTCAGAACCCAAACCCTGAATTGGAACTCTTTCCACGCTGGCCATGAAAGAGATTCCTATAAGGGTGGGTGGGTAGGAGGTAATCAACTAAAGACCAATTATATGCATAACCCATGGATATGGACAATAGGGTGCTGAAGGCCTGGAGGGAGGGGGCCTGGAGGGGCTCAATGGGGAACAGAGGGGAACATATGTAAAACTTTCAACAATAAAGAATTACTTTTTTTAAAGTGGAAAAAAAAAATCTTCATGTATCAAAACTAGGAACCCAGAGCATGATTCAAAATCACGCAGAGCTGCCCACCCTCAAGTTGCCGGTCTGGCCCTGCCTCACTCCCCGGGCCTCGCAGCAACCTCGGCCACTGCCAGTCCCACCCTGCCTCCCTCTCTGGCCCTTGAAGCAGCCAAGGCTGCTGCTTATCAGGCCCTCCACTCAGCGCAAGTGTGCAAAGGCCACTGCTGTCCTGACCCCAAGGCTGCACACACAACCTCCTCCTGTCGGGTCAACCCATTATGGTGTCCTGGTTAATTAACATATTTCTCTCATATATATATATATATATATATATATATATATATATATATATATATATATAAAACTTTATAAAGGAGTAAAATGTATGGTAAGCAGGATAAAGATGTCCCCATCCTAATGCCAGGACCTCTGAATATGTTAGGTTACATGGCAAAAGAAAATTGAAGTTGCAGGCATAATTAAAATTGCTAGTCTGCTGACCTTAAAATAGTGAGATTATTCTAGATTTCTCTGGTTGTGTCCAATGTAATCACAAGTGTACTTAAAAGTGGAAGAGGGAGGCAGCATAGTGTTAGAGAAAAAGATGTGATGGCAGATGCAAGGTCAGAGAATTGCTATGATACTGTCTTTGAAAACGAAGGGAAGGAGGCATGAGCCAGGGAATGCAGACCGCCTTTAGAAGCTAGAAAAAGTACCGAAACAAATTCTCCCCTACAGCTTCGAGAAGGAACAAAGCCCCGCCGACATCTTGATTTTAGTCCAATGAGACCCTGCGGGACTTCTAACCTACAGAACTGCAAGATAATAAATGTGTGTTGTTTCAAGCCACTAAGTTTGTGGTAATTTATTATACCAGCCATAAAAAACTAGCATGATGTGAAATAAAAACTAAATTAGTATTATCAGAAAATAAATTAGGAATAGGAGAGAGAGCAATGCTGACTAAAGTTCTTAGGAAAAATGACTTTGAGTGAGTGGGAGTTCATATTGCTCTTTTCATAATTTATGGGATGAACATAGAAAGATAAGAAACTGAGAAGGGATATTTATTAGATTTATAAAATCATAAAGGAAGCACAGATTTGTTTACTAAAGTCCAGATTACCATAACCAGTAATCACTTCCCTGAAACTTGAAAGGGTGGCTTTAGGATGGATGAATATATAGATAAAGAAAGAGGTAGATAGATAAATGGAAAGAGGAGGGACAGGGGGAGGGAGGGAGGAAAATGGAGAGAAGAAAAAGAAAAGGATAGAAAAAAATATACAAATAGAGAGAGAAAATAAAGGAAGAAAGAAAGGAAAGGAGGGAGGGAGGGAGGGAGGAAACTGCTGCCTGGTGCAATAGGAGACCCATGAATCCTTAGAGAAAGGAGAAACTGAAAATATAAAAAGCTTAAAATTTTTCAGATGCATTCAGGAATGCCAGATCCAAAATGAGATCAAGGAAAACAAGATGTTTGGGGTGAAAGTGGAGCCTTTGTCGTACAACTTGCTTTTCCCCCAGACTGAGTTACTACAGCCTGTCAGAGACAGACCAGCCACTTGGAGCTGACACCGTATGGCAATTCCCATTCTTATCCTTGGTTTGGGGATTCTGGGGAAATAACAAAGTTGGCTTAAGTCTCCCTCCCCCTTCAGACTGTAATGGGTCTTTTTCTCTGGCCTAAAAACAGCAAACAAACCAGGTCCTCGTGTGTTCTTTTAGGGATGGAATTGAAACCTGAAGTCTTGAGCAGCTCAGAGCGCCTTTCCGAAGTGCGGGGCGTTAGTCACACAGTTGTTCTTTTGCTGCTGTGATACATAGTAAGTCAGATACAAAATGACCCTCCTACAGGAATCCTCCCCGTCCCAGACTATATTCTATATTTCCTACTGGACTACCTTCCTCTGAGCTACTAGACAGTACTCTTCAGGGAGCTGTGTGACCGCGGTGGGCGCAGTGACACCTACAGAATCTGTCAACACTTGCTGGTTCTTGCATCCTCCGGAACCAGGACCCGCATTTGCGCGGATGATGTGCGCTGCGTCAGTGCGGACCTGCTGCCGGAGGAAACTGAGCTGCCGGCCCCTGAGGCCTGACATGGGGGCGCTGGGGGAAGAAGGCATCGGGCCGCCACCGCAACTGCTCTCAGAGTTATGGCAGGCGTGAGACCCAAAGACCAAAAGCCGGCTGTGACTCACCCTTTAGTCTCCTCCGCTGACATGTCAGCATCTGCTAAAAGCAAGTTCACTGAGGTCTTTAAACCAGTAAGCTTTGGAACTGGCTATAGTGGACATTTTCTGATCTGGAGTCTGATAAGACCAAAAAATAAAAATAAAAAAATAAAAAAATAGAATTTAAGTTACCAACCTAGTCCATATGCTTTTTGTGTAAATTGTCACAGTGAGTATAGAACCAGTTGTAACTCAATGCAAACCTAGGCGTGTACCTGTTATACTTCCTTTAGAGGATCACAAACTTAGAAATATTTTAGGTTCCCAGGAATTGTTTAAAAAGCAGATAAAAAAATATAACCAACACACATGGTGCTGAAATAGAACCATCTGACTGTCACATGGTCATCACTGGAGGCAGGCGTGCCTGCCTTCACTTAGCGATTCGCTGGACATTTATAACTTTGGGGGAGTGGAGGGCTTCTCTCACCAACATTACAAGCTGTCACTCTGTCAGGAGGTGGACTTTATCAGCACCAAAGGACTATCTTGGAGCTAATTCAGGAAGCATTTAAATGGACTGTTTTACCAATTGAAGGTCAAAAGGGCAATAGGAAACAAATGACCATAAAATGAATTTTCCGCTACTGGAATAAAAGAGTTTCCTAGAAATTAACATCTCTGCCCTTCTGTTCCTTTGATAGGGATTTCCAGTGATATTCAAAGAACTCTGCTCTTTTATCCCTGCCATACCTCTTGCTCTTTCCAATGTTTATTTCTATTATCGTCTACCAATATATGAGGCAATTTTGTGCATAAGGCCTATCCTTAAGCTTGGCTCAGTTCTATTAACCTTTATGCAGTAATTTACAGTTAAGATCTAAATGGCACTGGTGCATGTAAATAGTGTCTGTGGGCTCTGCCAGCAGGAGGAAAGTGCTGTGCTTAAGTGGCTCCAACACATTTGCTCAGAATATTATGGAAGGAACCACTGAGATCTCTGTAGGAAATTATTTAGTAAAAGTCTACATAAGATGAAAATTGCTTGTAATGGACATGTTGTGTTGACTCTAGAATTTTTCAGGGAAATATGGGGAATCCAAGGCTTCATCTTTTGTTAGTATCAGTCGCTACACTGCTCATCTAAAAAATAAAAATAAAAAATCTGGAAGCCAGAAATCTCAGGGACTTTCAAATTCCCTTGTGATGGCTCATAAAGGATGAGTGGATTTGAGAAATCTGTACCTCAGGAGTGAAAGCAAATAAAGTAGAGACACCGTTGGCCACGTTGATGCCATTGAACAAATTTCTCAAATTCCTCCAGGTCCTTCCTTTCACCTTCTCTCATCCGATAGCAATCTCTCTATCACTGACAATTCCCAAAACTGTCCATCCAGATTCATACTAGGCTGGAAAGTATCCAACTGGCCCAGTCAACCCATTGCTCAAAGCTTCCCAAACACTTGAGTGGTTTCATATTATTTCTATCCCATCGATATTTTATTGATTGCCCATGTTTATGAGGCCCTCTTCTAGACTCTGGGATATACAACTATGAGCAAGATGACTATGGCTCTTTTCCTCATGGAGTTTTAAATCTCAGCTGGGAAAAGACACCTTAAAAGGTAATTCCACAACTAATTATTTAATTGCAACTGGGTAAGTACCCTAGAGGAAGAGCATGTTGCAGTGAGATAATTTACCAGAGGCTCCTGGCTTAGTCTAGGCATGAAGGTGGGGGAAGGCAAGGAAAGCTTCTCTGAGGAAGTAGCAACTGTGCTGATTCGTAGAGGATGAGCAAGAATTCATCAGACAAATGGTATGTGTGGGAGGATGGTGCAAGGAAGGGCCGGAGGTGGGGGTTAGAGAATCTGGGCAGCCAGATAAGCAAGAGAAGGCCCTGGGAACAGAGATGAGGACAAGCAGGTCAATGCAGCTGGAGCATGGCCAGCAGTGGGGAGGGGAGCAGAAGACCAGGCCAGATTCAACTCTGGGAAGGTTTTGGGAAGAAGTATTTGGGTCATTTTAGCTTGCCCCCAGAGCAGTCAAAATTCTGACCCCATTGCCTTCTTGGGGTTCTCAGGCTGATGTTCATCAGACCTGTATCCGTGAGGCCAGGCTAAACGACACAAGGCCAAAGCTACATGTAATGAACAGTCAGTCAGTCAAAAGCATAAACACCAAAGGCAGTATGTGGACCTGGTTTGAATCCCAATTTGACTAAATCGACCATAAACAGATATTTGGGGGACATTGAGGAAATGCAATGCTTTAGATCAGGCGTCTTCAAACTACGGCCCTCGGGCCACATGTGGCCCGCAGAGGAGTCTGATCCGGCCCGCCAGGTTTTTTGGGCAGTGAGCGCAGCCGAGGTGTTACAGTAGGAATTAGTAGTTCATATAGTCCGGCCCTCCAGCTCTCTGAGGGACTGTGATCTGGCCCCCACTTTAAAAAGTTTGAGGACGCCTGCTTTAGATGATATGTAGAAATTATTGTTAATCTGTAAGTACAAAAATGGTACTGTGATTGAGGGAGAATATGGCCTCGTTTTTTGAGTTTTTAGGAGTGAAATGTCATAATGTCTATGATTTCAATGAACTCAGCAAAAATTTTCAAGAGTTATTTATGGCACAATGTTAGCAATTTTTCTGCTAGGTGATGTGTATATGGGAGTTAATTAAATTATTCTAGTCACTTTTATTTTGTTTAGAAAGTAAACCTGAAATCCACCATCTCACCAAAGGCAAAAGGCATGCATAAACATGCATTTTCCTTTTACATTTATATTTTATATTTCTTGTTTATTGGTCTATGAAAATTCAGTTCATACTAATAAAGCTCCTAAAAGTGAGTGAGACTCTATTCCATGCTTTTATGTTTCTGGACAGGCTGATGAATTTCAGAGGGAAGGTGGGGATGGGGGTTTGAAAGAGATGGGGAGGGGTGGTGATGGAACCAGGGAACTTATTTGCATATATACATAGCCGAAGGCCTGGGAGGAGTAGGTGTGGGGTGGAGTGGGTCAATGGGAAAAACAAACAAACAACAAAGGGAACATCTGTAATACTTTCAATAATAAAGATAAATTCTAAGTAAAAAAATGATTTAAGTGAAAATAAGTGCTATTTTTTCAAACACCTAATTGAGCACCTACTATGCACCTGAGATAACCCCCTCAACAATAACAATTTGCTTGACCTAGAGTAGGGGTGTCGAACTCAATCAGAGAAGGGGCCAAAATCTAAAATCCAGCCTAAATCGCGGGCCGAATGGTTTACTGAACAGTCATAAACTGTCATTGTGATGGAAACGCAGCGGAGTGCAGTGATGACAGCGCGGTGCGGGCCACATTGCAAGGCCTGGCGGGACGGATTTGGCCCTCGGGCCTTGTGTTTGACACATGTGACCTAGAGGTTTTCTATCCAGTGCAGAGCATTCAAAAGTTTACTTGGATCCAAACCTGGAAAACTAGTATTTGTATTGATTCTACATAACAGTAATTGTATCAATTTTATTTTGGGCATTTTCATGCCTTA
The DNA here is from genome assembly GCF_014108245.1 of Pipistrellus kuhlii. Taxonomy (NCBI): domain Eukaryota; kingdom Metazoa; phylum Chordata; class Mammalia; order Chiroptera; family Vespertilionidae; genus Pipistrellus; species Pipistrellus kuhlii. The sequence goes on from NW_023425404.1 coordinate 72,364,722, forward strand.
GGGAACTACAGCTCAGGAAAGGAAATTTGATTTGTATACTTCAGTGATATTGTTGTCAGCCAATTTTTTATTCCAAGATGAATGAACAATGTGCTCACAGTGGATGAGGCTTGGATGGGGTGGAACAGGAACCCAGCATGAAATGTCCATGAAGTGTCAAAGATGAGGTCACTGTCCCACAACTGCATTCAGGGAGCCTGAAGGCCCAAGGCCCACCAGTCACAGAAATGAGGTTGCCAGAGGTTCCTGTTTGTTTCATGTGCATTGCCTTGAAAAAAAAATTGTTTTTTCCCTCCAAAGTTCTTCCTCCTATGTTCCATTCCCTTCTCTGAAGAAGAACTTGGGTGAGCCAGCCACCAAAGCTCAGAATCCCCTTTGCTTCTTTCTTCTCCCCTGTGCCCAGTAGCTATCACTGCAAAGTCCTACCAATGCTACCCATGTAGCACCAATGTCGCCTGTTCCTCTCCATATTCATTCCATAAATCTACACAACAAATTATGCCTGAGTTTAGCAGCTTAAAACAACATATTTATTATTTCACACACTTTCTGAGGATTAGGGATCTGGGGGTGGCTTAATTTAGCTGGTTTCCCATGGGGCTGCAGGCAAGCTGTTGCTACAACTGCAGTCACCACAGCGCTTGATGAGAGCTGGAGGATCCGCATCTGAGGTCACTCTTGCAGTTGTTAGCAGGTCTCTGTTCTATGCTGCCTGTTGGATGGAGGCTTCAGTACCTCACCAAGTAGCTCACCCCATAGGGTTGTTTACAGTGTGACCACTTGCTTCTCTCCAGAGGGAGAGAGAGAGAAAGGGAGGGCAGGTGGGAAGGAAATTGTTTTTCCATCTCTTCATTCATTCTGTGTGAATATTTTGTTCTGAGGTGGGTCTCTGGTAGACAGCATATAGTTGGGTCATATATTTGTATCTATTCAGCTACCCTGTCTTTTGATTGGAGCATTTAAGTCATTAACACTTAAGGTTATTGTTGATACCTATTTATTGCTATTTTAATGCTGTATACCTATGTTTCTATGTTTCTCTCTATATATTTCTTATTATTATAGGAGTCCCTTTAGCATTTCTTGCAGTGCTGGTCTGGTGGTGATAAACTCCTTTAGCCTTTTTTTATTTTTTTATTTTTTATTTTTTGGTCTGGGACGCTCTCTATATCACCATCTATTTGGAGTGATAACCTTTTGTTTCAGATCCTTGCTTTTCATTGCCTTGAATACTTCATGCCATTCCCTTCTATTCTATAGAGTTTCTGATGAGAAACTAACAGCCTTGTGGGAACTTCTTTGTAGGTAGCAGTTTGCTTTTCTCTTCTGCCTTTAAGATGATCTTTGCCTTCACTTTTTAGCATTTTAATTATGATGTGTCTAGGTGTGGGCTGTTTGGGTTCTTCTTGCTTTGGACTATCTGTGCCTCATGAACTTGTTTGACTTTTTTCATTTACCAGGTTAAGGAAGTTTTCTTTAGCCATTATTTTTTCAAACACATTCTCTATTCCTTGCTCACTTTCTTCTCCTTCTAGCACTCCTATTATGAAAATACTAGAAATTTGTGCAAGAATAGGCCTTCCTTCCCTGGGCTGCCAGCACCGGCTTCCCTCCAGCACCTGGAACCTGGGCTTACCTCTGTCTTCTGCCAGGCACCTGGGACCTGGGCTCCCCTCACAGCCCTGGCTTTGTCCAGAAGACGTCCAGTCTAATTAGCATATTATGCTTTTATTATAGATTGTTATGTTTCATGTTGTCCCATAGCTCCCTTAAGCTGTCCTATTTTTAATTGTTTTCTTTTTGGTTCTCAGATTGAGTGATTTTTTTCCTATCTTGTCTTAATAATTTACTGATCCTATCCTCAGCTTCCCATAATCTGCTGTGTATTCCTTCCACTGTGTTCTTTATTAGTGCTACGTCATTCTTCATAGTTACTGTATCTTTTCTCATGCTGCTGAATATCTTTGCCATCATTATTCTGAACTGTATTCTGATAATTTTATTATACCCATTTCATTTAGCTCTTCTGGAGAATTCTCTTGTTCTTTCATTTGGGGTTTGTTTTTTATTTTCCCATTTTGGTTGCCTGTTTGGGTTTGTGTCTATATATTAGGTAGACCTACTATGCTTCCCAATTTCTAGTGCAGGACAGTGTCAGATGCTGTTTCTGGCCCTGAGTACCCTGTTTGGAGCTATCAGCAATCACAGCTTCTGGCTTCTTCTCCTGGGGCTAGGTGCCTTTGGAAAGGACCAAGATGTACAACTCTGCTTTTCCTTGCCCTGAGTCCCAAAATAGATCAGGCAAAGACTTAAACCTCTAGAGAACTCACCTCTGCCTGCAATCTGATTATATGCAGTATTTATTAGCCTCAGGCTATTGACCATAGGGTGAGGTAAGAGGTTTCCCAACAGTGGGGACCATTGCTTCTGCCTGTATTCTGATTGTTATTCTCAGTCTCTTAATGGGCCTCAGAAATTCCCCAGGGTGGGGAAAAGAGTTTTCCAATAGGGTGGGGCAAGTGCTTTCTCCCCAGGCAAAAACCACCTGGATAGCAGAAGTTTAACAGAGAAAGATGTCCTCTGCAGCATAAAGGAACAACAACACTGAAACCGGGGTGTCTGCCTTCTGCGGTCTAACCCCAGAGCCCTCAACCCTGGAATCTGCTCACATAGCTCCAGTCCAGTCTGCCCTCCCTCTGCCAGAGCCCAAGATGAGTGGCTGCACACAAAATCTTATGCATTGGCTTTCTCAGTTCTGGTGCTCTGGGATGGGGATCCCAGCTTGGGGTTTAGACCCCAGAATTCTCAGCAAGAACACCCCCATAGCCGAGATATTCCTCTCCTTTTTGTCTTTGGTTATCAAGGTTCTCTCGGGTTAGTCTTCAGTTGATTATTCAGGAAGTTTTTCTGTATTTCAGTTGTAATTCCAGTTTGATCCTGGGGGCATGTTAGTGTAGCTTCCACTTACTCTATCACCATTTTGGAATCTCATGTCCCTGTTTCTGAGCTGCCATTTGACTTTTATTTCAGTCTCTTTGTCTCTCTTTTCTTGGTCTTTTTCTCCATCTCTGTCCTACATTCAAACTCCCCAAGAGAAGTTCTAATTGGTTTATGTAGTTGATATCCTGTGTCTCTCCAGATTACCTCACAGGGGGCTGGAGAGATTAAAGGAGTGTCTTTGGGTCAAGTGTTGCCTCCTGTCTCCACAAGTTTTTCCCAACGAGGTGGGTTACTTAACCCTACTTCATGCTCCCTTATGTCAAGCTATAGTCCCCCTCCACCTCTCTTCTCTGCCTCCACTGGCCTTTCTCAGAAGGTCTTGAGGGCTATTTTTCTGCCTGTCACAGAGCCCCTGCTTGATTTTCTCCTCCACCTGGTACCTCTCTGGCTCACTCCTGTGCATCTTTATGTCTCAGTAGGAGTCACCTCTTCTGGTCATACTTCTCACCCTCCATTTACATTAGGTTCCTATGAGCTCTCAGAATACCCTGTACCTTTTCTTCATATTTGTGTAGCTATTTGTTTAACATCTCATTCTTTCACTATATTGTAGCCTGTATAACAGCAGGGACCCTTCTCTCCCAATGCTTGGGCTTGGTATGAACACAGAGATTATTTACTATAATAAATCTTCATTCTCTGGGCTCCTCTGTCATAGTTATAGTGACATAACGAATCCTTCCCGAGCATTCATGCCTCTCCCTTGCTCAGGGAGAGTCATACCATTTACCCTGTCATTCAAAGCCCTTTGTAATGGCCATCTCTCTTTTTCTGGTTTTATTTCTTAGCAATCCTTTTAACAGACCAAAAGGTCTAACCACAATGAATTACTTGCTATTTCATTTTATGCTTTATCCTATGCATCTTTGATCCTATTATTCCCTGTATCCAGGAACGAATTTTTCTCACTAGGATTATATCAAATTATCTTTTTAGAAAACATTTTAGTTTGTATCTTGTGAGTTGCAAATATATATATATATATATATATATATATATATATATATATATATATATGTATATATGATGCCCCTTGCAGGAAGATTCCTGCAATAGGGCTTTCCACTGCCCCATCCACTTCTCTCCCTTCTCCCCCATCCTGCCTGCTTCCCTTCTTTCTTTGAAGCCCTGCTTGCTTGCTTCTCTGCAGCTTTGCTCCCTTCTGCAGCACTTGGCTTCTTTCTATGCTATCTTCAGTCTTCACTCTGGCCTAGATATGCAAATTAACTCCCATCTTGGTTGGGTTAATTTGCATACTCACCTTGATTGGCTGGTGGGCATGGCTTGTGGGTGTGGCAAAGTATGGTCAATTTACATGTTTCTCTTTTATTAGAGAGGAGATATATATATATATATATATATATATATATATATATATATATAGACAAACATATACTTAATAGGTGCTAGGCATTAGTCAAATGTCTGGTAACTCATTTAATGATTATGACAATCCTATAAAATAACTCACCTTCCTATGCCCAGTAGGCACAGAAAGCTTAAGTAGTTGTTACAAAGACCTGCCTAATAAGTGTCATAACTGGAGTTTGAACCCAGTGGTCTGGTTCCAGAATGCAACTTGAGTCTAGTTCTCTGCCACTATGCTGTTACTCTTAGAGGCTCTGGGGTCATCTTGTTATTCATCTTTGTTTATCTCTCCAGGACCTCACGCCCAGCAGGTCCCAATTAATGCGTAAGAAGCCAGTGGCTTGGCAGGAAGTGATGGAAGGAAATTTTTCCTTGAAAGATTGTTCGCAGATAACTAATGTTTTCACTTCTTTCATCCAAAACCCTCATTTATTTCTTCTTGGCCAAAGGTCTCATCTGAATTCCTTAGCCCAGTGTCCCAAACTGATGGGTTCAACATTTAGGATATTCCTGTGATTTGGCTTTTTCCCCAAATTCATTCATTCCTGTGTTGATTTGCTAGATTTAGAAAACAAAAGAAAAAAGAGAGGGAGAAATAAAGGAGAAGTACAAAGTGCCCAGCTAAATTTGAATTTCAGATAAACAATTATGTTTTTTAATATGTCTTAAATATTGCATGGGGCATACTTATACTAAAAATTATTCTTTATTTAGTTGAAACTCAAGTTGAATTGGGCATTTTGTATTTAATCTGGCAACCTCATTTCTGTGACTGGTGGGCCTTGGGCCTTCAGGCTCCCTGAACGCAGTTGTGGGACGGTGACCTCATCTTTGACACTTCATGGACATTTCATGCTGGGTTCCTGTTTTTTTCAAGGCAATGCACATGAAACAGATGCATTTATGGAACCAAATGATATAAAATGTAAGTAACATACAGAGAGAGAGAGAAAAAAAAAGTAACATGCAGAGAAAAGAGTGAAATCCCTAAAGAGAGATTTAATAAGGAGAAGACCGTTGCTAGGCCTAAAAACCATTAACAGGGATCCTGACGCTGGAAAGTTCTATCTCACACCGTAAATCCATATATTGGATTATTACCAAAATTGCAATTGGTGTGGTCAGCAGTGACTACACAGAGGAACTCAAATGTTGAGGTCTAACAATACTGAAGGCAAGACCTTGAGATGTAGTGACCCTGGCAAAGCACTGGCTACAAAGGAGAGTTCTCCTCAGAGCATCTATGCATTTTTCTATCACGTGTCTCTCAAATTGCAACAGGAGGATATTCATGATTTTCTCTACACAACCTGCTTTTTTCACAAATGGGGATTTTTCAAGCTGTAAAATATGAAGGCCTACTCATGGACCTCAGGGTCAGTTTCCACTGTAGGGTTGAGAAAGCGGGTAAGCAGTTTCCAGAGCTACCTGCCTCGTCTCAGGGAGAAGCAGAACACCGTTCAGATTGAGGCAGCAGTTTGTCCAGCCGCCTGCCATTCCTGAAGCACCTCATGCATGCTCTTCCTTTCTCTACTTGCTGCTTCTTGTTTATCCACTAACAGCTTTTGATGCCTTTTTTCATAGCTTCTATTTAGTAAAGTCACCTATTGCCTCAGTTTCTATTTACTGCCTTCTCTTTCCACATCTCTAGTTTTCTGCATTGGCACTTGACTACCTTATCTGTAGTCTTTCCTTTCTCTTTTCTTTCATGATCTTCTCACCCTCTGTTTCAAGTTCAAAATTCCAGAGAGAGGATTTGATTGGTTCAGGCAGTAAAACCCAGAGCCACCCAGGCCACCTCATAGGGGGTTGAAGAGCCTAAAGCCAGCTGCCTTTATTTTTATTTATTTTTTTTAATCAATCTTTATTGTTCATATTATTACAAAGGTTCCTCATTTCTTCCCCCCTCCACCAGGTTCCCACCCCACCCTCTGCCCTTTCCCCACCCCACATTGTCCTCATCCATAGGTGCACAGTTTATGTTCAGTCTCTTCCCGCATCCACCACTCCCCCTTTCCCCGAGAACAGTCAGTCCATTCCCCTCCCATATTGCCGACTGTACTACAATCAACAGCTAATATTGTTCATCAGGTTTTTCAATCTCCTTTTTTGTTGTTGTTGTTATTATTATTTTGTTTTGTTTTTAATTAATAAACTTTTACACTTCTAAGAATAAATTTTAAAATCTAATAATTTTAAACCTTGTTTTTTTCTCTTCCCTGGGAATTGAGAAGCAAACTTGTTTACATGTAAACTTGCCTTTAGGCTATCAAAAGGTGTAGCCATTCAAGTGTAAATGGACACATTGTTTAAAGATAGCTGCTGGCTGGAATTGGATTACCTGTTCTGGGTGGGAAGGGCTTGTCCTCCCCTTTCTCCATTAAAATTAAGGTGTTAGCTTTAAAACCTCTTTTTGGCAAGAGACCTTAAATTTTCAGAACTTTAAATTTTTCAGATATTAAATCAGTTACTTAGCATTTTCTCAAATCAATAATACTTCCACATGCCCAAGGATTCACTTCACACAAAAGACGTTTCCAAATATATCAACCAACCTCATCCAGGCCCCACACAAGGCACTCACAGATCAACACCCCAGCGCTATACTAACTCAATACATCCAGATCTAAGCTTTCATCACTTGATTCAGCAAACCCTCAAGTTCCCCCAAAAGTTTCCAGCCATGTCTGAGAGGCAGCCCTGGGGTGGGGGCAGGCGGGGAGCGAGCTGTTCCAGGCCTGGATGCTCCGGGCCTGGCCTCTGTTGCTCTGGTCCATTCCACAACCAGCTGCTCCGGGTCTAGCCACTGCCGCTCCCGGCCTGGCTGCTGCTGCTCTGAGGCTAAGCCAGCTGCCTTTAGGCAAGTGTTGGTTCCTGGCTCAACCAGCTGTGGCCAAGGTGGTGGGGAGGTTGGCACTAAGCCTAGAGAACTCCCTGTAATCCCTTTTTCCCAAAAGGAAGCATTGGGCCTGAAAGCCACATTGAGACCTAGTGCCCTTTTGAGTACAAATCCCCCCAATGAATGGATGGTAAAGGGGTTTAGAACTTCCTCTTTCAAGTACAGACTTGTTCCAAACAGGTTTTTGTCTTTAATATTTGTTCAATTTAGCAGCAACTACCTGTGGTGCTAAACCTCAAAGTAGCACACACTAGCTGCGCACAGATAAAAACCCCAAGGTAGAGATAAAGAATACAAGCATGGAAGCCTTTGATAAACTATAAAGGCCTAAAACATTTCAATGAACTCTGCCTAACATTAGTCAGTTAGTTCCTGCTCTTCATTCTTATTCATTCATTCATACCTGGTAGGCATTTTCCTAAGTTTATAAAGATAGTTTAGACAGAAACTCGACCCTCTAAGAGCTGACCTCTAAAAGAAGAGACAGGATCTGTGTCTTATCTTTCTTTGGTCTGGTTTGACTTTTCCCTCCCTTCCCCTTTACTCTGTGCTTCTTTTGAAAATGGGCTTGTTGATATTCAGTTCTTTCTTTCCCCATGTTTCTTCACTACACTTGTCAAGGATTTATAGAAACCCTCACTGACTCTGGATCTATGAACAGGTAAATGTGGCTGGAAGAAACAGGGTTGGGGTGAGAGTCTTTTTAAATTTATATGCCTTTATGTTGTTCAAATTTTTATAAACTTTTATTTCATATTTACTTTTTGTAATAGAAAATAAATCAATAAGTTTTTTTTTAAGTTTTATATATAAAGAAGGAAAATAAACGAGAAGGGATGGGCAACTATGAACAAATGGAGTTGGGTAAAATTTTCCATGACCCTGCTGGCAAGATTATTTTGTTTTCATTAAAAAAAAAAAAAAAAAAAAAAAAAAAAAAAAAAAAAAAAAAAAAAAAACTCAAAGGAAGTATTGTGGAGTGAAGGAGGAACATACTATTTTTGAAAGTGACTGGGGGAAAAAAATCTCTTTTGTCCTTTAGATTTGGTTGATTCATGTAGATTGCTTTCTTATTATTGAAATTCAAGTGCCCATATTCACTATAGAAAAGCAATTGACATCATAAAATAAGCAACCATTTGGGAAGATGAGATTTCAGAAGCAGGCAATGGAAAATTTGGTGGTGAAGGGCCAACAGGGCATGGTTTCTTAGACGTGTGAGTTAGTTTCCTGTAATGTGGAATGCGTACGTGTGAAATCACCAGTCACTACATTTGCAATCATTTAATAACATGACGGTTCCTCCACCCGTTCTCTTTCCCCACACCGAGTTCCAGTTTCACACTGGGCCACACGTACTGTGAAGCTTTACAAAGAAGGAAGGAAGGAAGCCTACCAACGAGGCAGCAGCATGTTTCAAACACCACATTCTCCACCAGATGAAAGTTTCCTTTATCGCATTTGTTTGTAATGCTACATGGTTCAGAGTGGATGGTCCAAGCTTGTAGTTAATGGTCTCACTGTGCCCAGGACCTTCAAATGTATTAATAATTATTTAAAATCTCATGAGGACTGAGTTAGCAGTCAAAATTATTCTAGCCAAGGTCATTCTGCTTCAAGATTGTATGTGCTCCTTCATCTGAACTAAAGAAGTTAAAAAAAAAAAAAAAAGTGATATTAAGTGGCCACCTCCTTTTGTCTGGTGCCAGGAGAGAGATTAGAGCTCCTGTTTCTACACTGTTGTTCATGCTAAAGGGTTTCCAAGTGTGTAACACTTAGCCGAATTAATTCCCTGCTCCCTAAAAGCAAATAGCTCTGCAGGGGAGAGGCAGCAGCTGGCCCGTGGGGCCCAGTAATCCCTGCAGCACAGCAGGCGCTAGCAGGAGATTGCTGTGTTTGAGAAAACTGATAGTATCTAGAGAGAAACCAAAGCTTAATACCTTGTCTGCCATCCCTCTTAAAAATTAGGAAACAGCCAAAGTAGGCAAATGGCTGCTTAAGGAATGAATAAGGAGGTAAGGAAATTGGGGGCCGACTGCCTTGTTCTAGGGCAGCCCTTTGATCCTAAACTGGGCTTGGCACCAAGGCAGATAGAGCCAGATAAATCTGCAGAATTGCAAATTTACTAATAATTCAGAACAATGCTACACCCTTAGACAGATTCAAAATGGTATTTTATTTTTTAAATAAATTTTTATTGATTTCAGAGAGGAAGGGAGAGAGAGAGGGAGATAGAAACATAAATGATGAGAGAGAATCTTTGATTGGCTGCCTCCTGCCTGTCCCCTACTAGAGATAGAGCCCGAACCCAGGCGTGTGCCTGACCAGGAATCGCACCATGACCTCCTGGTTCATCGGCCGACCCCTCACCCGCTGAGCCACGCCAACAGGGCATCAAAGTGGCATTCTGAATGGCTATTCAATGAGCAGAGCCTGCCAGCTGACAAAACATAGCTGGTATTTGGCTCCCTATGAGAAAGAAAAGCATGAGCATATACATATTTTAATTAAAATTTAATATGGAACTCGCTGTGCTTAATATTGAACTTGGAACTACAATCACCCACTGCTTTCATCTTAGCTCTGACACTGTTAAACATAAGCAGCCAGTGAGAATGTTTGCTTTTTAAAAAAAAAACAAAAAAAACACACTTTTGAAAAAACCCAAGGCTAAGCTGAACAATTCTAAAAGCAGTAATGACAGTTACAAATGTTGGTTCTACCATTTACAATTTGAAAAAATATTGTTCATTTCTTCTTTGATTTTATGAGGCGATTTTGAAAAACATCAATCAAAGACCTGCTCTGAATCTCCAGGTGTGAAAACAGAGTATGATGGGAAATCCAGATGGTCAAACCATCAGGAGAGTTCTTGTATTTGTGATTGGTAGAGAGAAGGCGGCCCGTGTTTGAAGTACAACAGATGGGATATGCCAACTTCATAAGATGGGAAATGCCAACTTCATCACTTCAGAAGTATGATCCTCACTCCCACCCCACAATCTGGAAACCAGCAATGAGGTTGCTCTATTTAAAGGTAGCAGTCCTTTACGAGATGAGGGGCAACAAGAGACCTGTTTAATTACCCTTACACACCTCTTTTGGGTCAATCACTATGTCCATTATTTAATGAGGAGTTACTGTGAGTCATTAAAAAAATTACAATCTTATTAGAAAAAAATTTTAATTACATATGTATATTTTATAATTCTGAAAGGCCAAAAGAAAAATATTTTAATGATGAGTAATTAGACAACAAAATGTGTGTGTAAACTAACACACATGTGCCTGAGTGTGTGCATACCTGAGCACATTTACACTTTAAAGTGGTAGAAAAAAATTATACTTTGAAATGATTAAGCATATTTTTTTCCATAAGAAATCTCATTGGTATTCTAAAAAAGGAGGAGGAGGGGGAAAAAGAAATCTCATTGGCAGCTGAATTATTCCTCCCAACCCCATTGCCTCAGGCAGGTAGAGACATGATTATTCCTTCTGGGTAGAAGGAAGGCGAAGAGTTACTTAAGGTCTGAGAGAGAGAGAGAGAGAGAGAGAGAGAGAGAGAGAGAGAGGAGGAAAGGGAAAGGGAGGGGAGGGCAGGGGAGGGGAGGGGAAGAGAGGGGAGAAAAGGGGAGGAGAAGCGACAGGAGGGGAGGGTCATGGTAACATCAAATATCAAATTCTACTTAAGTTAAGTATCTGGTCCATGAGATCGTTTGATCTTAGGCATTCTTTTTGTCCATCTTGGACTTCTGACCTATGTATGTCCTAATTTTGATCACTGCTAAAATAGAGGGAAAACCACCCAACCCATGAAGCAGCTAAATTAAACGAAAACAAACTGACCTTTAAAAATATTTTAATTTAAAATTCTTTGGGAATGGATGCTATAAATATACAACTGGTTAATGTTCAAAACTGTTTATAATTTTTTAACTTAACTTCAAGTAATAATTTATTTATCTCATAATGAAACCACAATTGTTTGTCAAAATGATACTTTCTGGCAATTGATTTTGGAATATTTGTTAGGAAACAACTAAGGTGTGCACTAAATCAGCAAACCCAAACACACACCAAGCATATGCGGTCAGGAGCAGACTTTGCTTCTGTAAGGGAGGTCAGCTGGACTGCTCTTCTTTCTAAGGAAACACCTGTATCACTTCCATTTTGATAAATTTTTAAAAAAGAATTAAAATAAAAAAAGGATGACAAAAAATTAATGTCTTTATTAGAGTTTTATGATTTTAAGTATTGTGTTTAAGTCTTTAACGTATGCATTTTTAGTTTATTTTTGTGTATGGTTTATGAAAGTAGTCTAGTTTCAACTTCTTTTGCATTTTTATGTCCAGTTTTTACAACACCATTTATTGAAGAGATAGTCTTTTCCCATCGTATGTCCTTGCCTCCTTTGACATAGATTAATTAACCATATATATGTGGGCTTATTTCTGGGCTTTCTATCCTGTTCAATTGTTCTATGTGTCTGTTTTTATGCCAGAACCATGCTGTTATAACTAACATACCTGATACTTTGAGGTCAGATAGCATGATGTCTCCGACTTGGTTTTTCTTTCATGATTTCTTTGGCTACTCACGGTTTTGGGGGTTCCCTATAGATTTTAGGATTATTCTTTCTGGTTCTGTGAAAAACTGCCATTGGTATTGAAACACCACACATGGATGTGGGACCATCCCATTCAAATGTCTCCAACCAGTCTCCACATGGCTCCTTTGAAATATTCTTACCCCAAGAGCTCTGTTTGGCTAGTATCCAGGTGGTCCTCAAGGATGGCTGTTCTGTAATTTCATTGTAATTTTGATGTGGACTTGGGAGGAAGTGAGCATAATAATTACCTACTCTGTGATCTTGACCAGAAGTCCTAAATCTGTGATTTCTAATGTTCATTTCATTTTCCATTAACACACAAAACTACCTTATTAAGTGTGAGTAAAATCTGCACTCAGAGACACTAAAATGTTGGCCAATTCCTAGCTGGAAGATGATGCTAGGGATCTTGAAGTGGGTGGTTCGGGAGGGTACATACTTTTGGTTGCTGGGGGACACTTAACTGTCTGCATGTCAAGCACACCACATGCTCTCAGATGTAGAAAGAGCCAGAGTGTGGACAAACAAGGGTCAGGACCAGGGTTAAATGAGAGTGAAGTCATGGTGAGCCAGAAATGCAAATCAGTGTGCCTTGGCTCTCTGCAGAACTCATGGTGCCTGAACACTCTCTTCTTTCTTCAGCTTACCTAATGTCCCAAGGGAGGCTCCAGCGACTTAGAAAAAGAAGAAAAGTGGAGGGAAGCAGCAGGCAGCAATGGAATGTAATTTTATTTGAGAAGCATCTTCATAATTTATAGTGGACTTCAGGGGGGGGGGGGGAGTTTTGACATTTATTTCCCTTTCTTTGCATTGCTGTTACACCTTGACTAGTCCAAATTCAAAGCTCAAACTCAGAGGTGATTTTAACACTGACTCTTTTTTTTTTTAAATAAATCTTTATTGTTCAGATTATTACAAATGTGATCCTCTTCCCCCCCTCAATTGCTCCCCTTCACCAGGTTCCCACCCCACCCTCTGTCCTTTCCCTATCCCCCATTGTCCTCATCCATAGGTGCACAGTTTTTGTTCAGTCTCTTCCCGCACCCCCACTCCCCTTTTCCCTGAGAATCGTCAGTCCACTCCCCTTCCATACCTCTGATTCTATTATATTCACCAGTTAATATTGTTCATCAGATTTTTAAATTCCCTTGGTTTTTAGATTCACTTGTTGATAGCTACGTATTTGTTGATCATAATTTTTATCTTTATCTTCTTCCTCTTCCTAAATAACCTCCTTCAGCAATTCATATAATTCTGGTTTGGTGGTGATGAACTCTTTTAGCTTTTTTTTATTTGTGAAGTTCTTTATCTGTCCTTTGATTCTGAGTGATAGCTTTGCTGGGTAGATTATTTTTGGCTGTAGGTTCTTGTTATTCATCACCTTGAATATTTCTTGCCATTCCCGTCTGGCCTGCATGGTTTCTGTTGAGAAATCAGCTGACAAACTTATGGGTGCTCCTTTATAGGTCACTACCTGCTTTTCTCTTGCTGCTTTTAATATTCTCTCTTTGTCTTTTGCTCTTGGAATTTTAATTATGATATGTCTTGGTGTGGTCCTCCTTGGATTCCTTTTGTTTGGGGTTCTGCGGGCTTCCTGGACTTGTAAGTCTATTTCTTTCCCCAGGTGGGGGAAGTTTTCTGTCACTATTTCTTCTAGTACTCTTTCGGTATCTTGCTCTCTCTCTTCTGGAATCCCCATAATTCTGATGTTGGTTCGCTTGAAATTGTCCCAGAGGTTTCTTACACTATCTTCAACTTTCTGGATTCTCTTATCTTCTCCCTTCTGCAGAGGAGTGTCCTCTGGCTCTTTGTGTTCTAAATCTTTGTCTTGATTCTTGCGATCTTCCAGTCTGTTTTTAGGGCTTTGTATAATATTTTTTATTTCAGACAATGTTTTCTTCATTTCTTGTTGATCCCTTATTATTTCTAGTTGCTCCCTTTTCATATCCTCATAGGTCTCATTTATTTTATTGGCTTTTTTTAGGATATTGTTGAATAACCTTATAACTGTAGTTTTGAACTCAATGTCCAGTCTTTTCTTTTCCTCCATCTCCTTCCTTTGTGTCCTTCTTCTTGTCTGCATTTTAGTTGTTTCCCTGATTTGATGGAATAGCTTTGTGTGCTAGGTGTTCTGGTAGAGCCCAGTAGCACAGCCTTCCCAGTTACCTGTGGTGGACAGTCTTGGTGTAGCCCTTTGTGGGCTGTGTGTGCAGTCTTGTTGTTAAGCCTTGCTTATTGTTGGTATCACTGGGAAGCATTGATCTCCAAGCCAATTGGCTGTGAGGATCAGCAGTGTCTCAGCTAGGAGGGTTTCCGTACTCTGCTTGAATAGGGCGGGGTCTCGGGGTGGAGCAGACAATCTTTGGTTCCCTGTCAGTCTCGCCTTAGAAAAGTCCTGTTCGTGGAGAGTTTTGGAAGATTGGTTGCAGGTGCATGCGCACCTCTTTGGTAAAGGCGCAGACAAGCTTTGGATTCCGGCCAGTCTCTCCTTAGAGAAAGCCAGCCTCTGGGAGAGCTTCTGTGCTCAGCCACAGGTAGGGCGGAGTCTCGGGTTGGTGCAGACAAACTTTGTTTTCCCTTCGGCTCCTCCCCAAGTCCCGCAGTAATGGCCTCTGACTTCACACACCTCCAAGAGATCTCTGCCCACTGCCTGACAGTCTGGCCTCTCCCTGTCTGGGGCCATTTATCAGAGCAATAGGGTGATTCTGTTTTCCTCTCGGACAAGAAAGCCAGCCGCGTTAGCTGTTCGCCCTCTCCGCGCGCCAGGAGTAAGCCAGTAGCGAACTCAGCCTGGCCCGCCCTCTCTGTGTGCAGGGAGTAAGCCAGCAGCAATCTCGGTCCGGCCCTTCCTCTCCGCACCGGGATTAAGCCAGCGCCTTTTCGCACACACAGTTCTCCGTACCTTCACAGTTCCTGAGGTTCAGCGTGCCTTCTCTCTCCTTCCCAGATGGCAGAGCCTCTTCTCAGCCAGCCGTCTGGCGCTTCAGGGCAATGCCTCCCCTGTTTTTCAGTTCTAAATTCAAATTTGTTGTGGTAGGCTGCATTCGGGTGTCTACCCTATGCCGCCATCTTGGTTTCTTAACACTGACTCTTAAACAATCATAAAAGTGAGGTGTTCTAGCATCCAGATTTATCATTCTCATCTGCATTTTGTCCTACAAAGTTGCAAAGTGTGCAGGAAGCTCCTGGCCAATGACAGAAAGGTTCCTAAAATATAAATTTCAGGTCAATAATGTCATGGTTCGCATCACTAATGGAATTAGGAGAAAGAGAGAAAGGGAAAATGGAGGGAGAAAAGAGGTGGGGGAAGAAAAGAGAGATGATAAATTAAAGAAAAAGAAATTAGTGCAGATTTTTTAAGAAAAATAATGGAAGTCAAGATCAGAGAGGAATTTATTTTAAAAAATGATTAAACAAGATAGGCCAAGGATAGATAGCAAAGAAATTACAAATGTGAATCACCAAATGCCCTGGGCTTGAACCAAGACTCCCTACTTAATTTCTGGGTGGCTCGGCCTCCTGAAGATTTGTTAATTACCTTCAGGATTAATTGTGAAAACCTATGCAAAGTGCCTGGCGTGGTGCTGGGGCAGAGTGTTAATGACCAATAGCTTGACAGACAGCCTGTTTATATCCCAGGACTAGGGGAGGCATGAGCTGAACTCTCAACTTCTACCTTCCTCTGTCTCCACACCTGAGGACATTTGATAATAGTGACTATTTGGCGGCCTAGAACAACACCAAAGACAGGGAGCACTGAACTTTTGAATTCAAATCAATGTTCTGCCACTTGTCAGCTGTTAATAGATTAATTTATGCAACAAATACATATCAACTGTTTGCTACCTTTCAGTTTCTGAGTCAGGGTCTGGTGAATGAAAACACAGTCCCAGCCCTCACACAGCTCATGGGAGAGCCAGATAAATATCAAATAATTAAGCAAACAAATATAAAATTAAAACCATGAAAAAGAAGCATATGGTGCCATAAAACTACATTAAGTCCTTTGAGGAAGCACTATTGAGTTGAGGTCTGTAAGCTAAGTGGGCATCAACCTAGACTGTGAAAGGGAAGGGAAGAATATTCGAGGCAGGATGAATAGCTGGTGTAGTGAAAGGCCAGAGAAGAAGAGCCAGTAGCAGTCATCCAGGGCCAGACCAGGCAGGACATGGCAGGTCTGGCTAAAGACTTTGGTCTTTAAGAATGAATAGAAAGAAAGAAAAATCAATGGAGGGTTTTTAATCAAGAAAATGACATCATCATATGTGACGTTTGAGAAGTCCACTAAAACTTTTGGTGTTGGGAATAGACTTGAGGGGGGTAAGGTAGACTATTGAAGCTCGGGGTTGTCCATGGAGAATGGATGGTGGCTGGGGCTGGAATGGAAGCCATACAGGTTGTTTACAGATGTGTGGATGTTCTGTCAGCAGGACCCAGAAATTGAATATAGACGGAAGATTTCTCATTGGAGGAACTGGATTTTCATCCACTGAGACAGAACATGCTGGGAGAATGCCAACCTTGGGAGAGATTGCTCAGAGTTTTAGTGTCAGGCATGTTTACTTATGTGGCTTTGGGGAACCCCCCTAAGCCTTGACATCTTTGTGAGGATTAAGTGAGATCATATGCCTGAGTGCCTAGCACACAGTAAATGCTCAGTAATAGTATCAAGTGTGTTACTGGTATTTTAGACAAGAAATACTGCAGCAACTTTGCCTTGACCTTCCACAAAGAATTGAGATTTTTTCATGAACAGACCTAAGACAGTAGAAGGCCCACAAAGACAAGATCATAAAGTGTAAAGTCCCATTTGAGCACAAAGTAAATTGGGACCCTTGAATCATACAGGAGAATGATTCACAATTTATTTGTGAGACTATTCCTTGCTTACCTTTTTTATTATTATTCTGAGAAGTCAAGTTTTGAGGTTTTTATACATGTCATTTTTCTCCTTTTCACATTTGGACTGGGAAACTTACATTTAATAGTTCAATTTACCAACTTTTAGGATAACTAGTGTATGTATATAACAAAAATTCCTTAAGTACCTCCCTTATGTATTGAACTATGGAACACAAAAACAAACGAGGAATCCTTAAGAATTCTGAGGTCTGTAAGAGTCCTACAATCCTACTGAAATACCCTGAGGGAGTAACAATAAACATAGTGGGGTGCAAAATTCTCAAGTCTGAAAATAGCAGATTCTAAATTTCAAATTAGAAACTGAAAAACAAAAGTGCTATTTTTAAATGCTCTGCTAGTCCCATGATTTTGGTAATGAAGGATTGTATTTAAGTTTGGAGTTTGGAAAACAAACTGGATAGATATTGTCTCAACCCCATGGCAGAAAATTAAAAGTACCATGAGGCCTAGATATAATAAATAGATAGCCAAATCATTATTACTATATATTATTGGGGGGAGGGAGAGGCCTAAAGTGTAAAGTCTAAAAAAAAAAAAAAAAGAGTGTTTGCTAAAGAAAAATATTTTCTATGAACATCAAGTTAAAGAACTGCTTGTAGTCAAAACCAGTTTGGCTCAGTGGATTGAGCTTCGGCCTGCAGACTGAAGGGTCCTATGTTCAATTCCGGTCAAGGGCATGGACCTTGGTTACGGGGGATGTGCAGGAGGCAGCTGATTGATGTTTCTCTCTCATCGATGTTTCTATCTATCTATCTATCCTTCTCTCTTCCTCTCTGTGAAAAATCAATAAAATATATTTTAAAATAAAGAACTGCTTGTATAGTATAGCCAGAGAAGTGATGGATACTATGTTACATGGTTGACACCATGGTTTTATCTCATTGAAGTGACTTGAAAATAACCCACAACATTCTGCCCAGCACCGGGACTGCCAACTCCTTCCAGTGTCAGCGCTCTAAGGAACAGCAAACTCAAGGGGCCAGCTTACCCACATGGGCTTTCACTTCATAAATTTTCTTCTGAAATTTACATTAAAACCAGTTCTCTAGCAATGGCCTTCATTTTTATCTATATAGCAAGGTAAACACGCCATTCATTTTCTGTCTGCCATGATATTGGGAAACCAGCCATACTGAACATAAAGCAAAGCTAATTCTAGGGATTTTTAAAATCAAAGGCCATGTTCAGAACATCTTTACGTTAGGGGAACTTGAAAGTTCTAGAGAGTCTACTTTCCTTGTACTCCAATAACTGAAATAATTTAGGCCTGAATATTCACTGAATTACTTGAAATAAGAGAGATCCTCTGAGTTAGTTATCTGAGTTCATCCAAAACCAGTTATTGGTTTATACTTCCCCTTCTAGCAGGATGATTGCCATTAAGCAGAAAAGGTAATTCTCTTTAGACCTGATTCAGAAGTCGCCTCCATGACTGCCTCCCTGGCTTCATACATGCCTCTTTTGGAGTCTGTCACACTGACTCTAGTGCTAATCTCCTCTTCTACACTGTAAACCCGTCAAGGCAAGGATAGGGTTATATGCACTTTTGTGACAATGCCTAACACACAGTAGGTATAATCAAATAGGGAGGAAAAACTCAGAAATACAACCAGAGAGACAGTGGCCCAGAGAAATAATAAAATTACACCACTTACTGGGTCATATACAAAGAGAAAGGGGGCGGGGGGGGGGGGGGGGGGGGGCACGCGGGAGGAAAGTCAGTGAAGTTGTGGTGACATGTCCAGTTGGCTGCTGCAGAAGCTGGACATCAACCAAAGACTTGGGCATGAGCACCGGTCATCTCTCCTTGAAGATACTTTTACCTTACTACTTCCTCCCTGGGTCTGGTCACTGGTCAAGGGGACAAACGACTCCAAAAGCTGGCTGTGCTGGCTGCGGCAAGTCCCAGGCTCCCACCCAAGTAACACATAGGCGTCTGGGGTTCGAGGTCCTTGCTGTTGTTTTTTGTTTGCTGAGTTTTAATGGAGAGTTGCAGGGAAGGGGTCTTAAAGGCAAAAAGCCTGTGAATGAACTTTGCAGTCTCTGAATGGGCCATATGCTCAAGGAATAAATCTAGCTCCCCCTCACTAAACACCATGACGGTGCATCACCCCCCATTATGCAAGCCTTTATCAAAGCAGGAAAGGGAGGGGGCATAAATTCTATCCCCAAAAGGAGTTCAGATGAAAATCTTACATCTTTTGACTTTGATGCTTTTCAAAGGAAACCTGTATCTTGAGACTTCTGATACCATTTTTTTTTTAAAGATTCTGTGATCAAATAAGCTATACAAACCCAGAGCTAACCAAACTTTTTAAAGTACTTTTTATTTTAAAACTGTCAGACTTCTCAGAACCTTTAAGATACCAATATGTACACCATGAATATCTAAGAAGAAGGAAAAGTAAACTCCTTTTCCCCCCCCAGGGAATATTCATTGTGTCATAGAATGCTAGTGTTCAGCAGAGCACAGCTTAGGAAAATTAGCTATGGAAGTTTTCTGCTGTAGTAATCATCTATAATTTATTGTAGCTATTGACTTTTATTCACAGAGATAGGATGTAAATTTGTCCTTGAGCTTCCTAGTAGCCAATGCAAAAGGCAGTGATCAGATCATCTATTATATAATCACATAAAAAGTCTGTGGCGTTCATCCGATGAAAACAAATAGTGGCTCCAGAGGCACCAGCGATTCCTGGTGCTGAGAGATGGAAGACGGCTCCTCTGGAGTCTTCCTAAAGAGAGTGAGGATGCCATCCTCAGCAACACCACATTCCGTGCATAAAACAGAGGTTTATAGGCAACTCCATGGCATCCTTTTATGGACACTGTTACAGCCACAGTGCGTTCCAGCAGAAGCAGCTTTACCAGGAGTCACATCATGTTTCACAGGTTCCTAGTTCTTAACTGTCCACCTTAACCCAAGTCCAGTTCAAATTTCTAGAAGTCTGTAGGATTTGTTAGTTTGTTTTGTTGTTGTTGTTGTTGTTTTTTCATAAAAGTATCAAGCTTCCAGTCTCCTATGAAAGTGTGAATTTGTCCTTGTAGGTGTCTGCGCCTTAGGTAGCCTATACTCACAGGAGATATGTCTAACATATCACTCAGACCTTAAGCTAGGGGTGTCGAACTCAATCAGAGAAGGGGCCAAAATCTAAAATCCAGCCTAAATCGCGGGCCGAATGGTTTACTGAACAGTCATAAACTGTCATTGTGATGGAAACGCAGCAGAGTGCAGTGATGACAGCGCGGTGAGGGCCACATTGCAAGGCCTGGCGGGACGGATTTGGCCTGCGGGCCTTGTGTTTGACACATGTGCCTTAAGCCATGTGATGTGTTAAAAATTTGGAAGATCCAAAAGGAAAAGGAACAAACTAAGTACAAAAGTGGAAGAGTACCAAAAATAATTGTATCTACTTGAACATTTGCTATAAGTCAACCTTACTTTCTTTAGGAGACTTTAATAATGATGGCAATAATAATCATAAATATTTGCTCTAAATCAACCTACAGTGCCTTAGGAAATAATAATAACACCAGTAATAGTAATGGGAATAATAGAAGCAGCAGCAAACACATAATGCTTTTCTTATCCTGTTTCACAGATGAGGAAACTGGCTCCGAGGGGCTGAATAACTTGCCTAAAGTCCCGTGAAGAGGAGCAGCAGGTCCAGAATTCAGGTTGGCTCTGGAGCCTGAGGTTTAACCAGCACACCCAGCTGCCTCTGGCACCTGCCATCGGAGACGGTGGCAGGTCTGAGAGGCAGCCTCCCTCTAGCTATGTGCTGGATATTCGAGAGAGCACCCTCCTCTCAAAATAAGACTGTTGAAAACTTATGTGGGGCTTTCTAAGAAACACAATACCATAAGTGCAGAGAACAGTAAAGGTTTTCATGCCCAATGTTACCCAAATATGAATACGACAGAAACAATTCTTGGAAAACTGAAGGTGGACTGATCATACAGCAATCATTAACTCACTTGGTAAAACTTGAACAAACAGACCACCGGAAAGTCAACCAGGTCACAGAGCCAGGGGCAGAGGGGAGCTGACTTCCCTGGTTCCATTCCAGATGTGCACAGACTCCCCCTCCCCCCACCCCCCACCCCAAGGTCCTCAGGCTATCTTCCTCCAGTTAACATCAAATTCTAGTCTTTGTTCCAACATCTCCTCTTTCTTCTAGCCCTTCCCCGTCCCTCTCAGCACATACTGTCCTGTTTGGAGATGTATGAGAGGAATGTATTTGAAATAGTCGGACAGCACTCTAACATATAATCACACGTTATAATCACACATCAGGAATCAAGTCTCAAGCTTCTCATTACCTTTCATCAGAGGATCGCAAAGCACTTTTCAAACAGTAATCATCTCTTCTTATGTGCTTCCTACTAAGAGCTCAAAGACAAAGCATGACAATTATATGTCTTACCCTCTAACTACTACCAACACTTCCTTGAGACCTGTAAGCCAGACACACACACACACACGCGCACACACACACACACACACACACACTGCAGAGGTTGGGAGGAGACAGAATGTTTTAAATGGTGACAGGCAATGGAATGCTTCATATCCTGTCCTGTGCTCACAGCAGGCGTGGGGCTCAGGTCATCTGTGCATATAAGCACTAATAATGATGTAAGGTTTCCAACACATTGTTAATCAAATAAGAATCCATTTCCATTGGTGAAGTTGCTTGTCTCCTTCTATTAATTCTGCTTCTCTGAGCCACCCATATCCTGCCTTAGTAAAACCACCTCTTAGCTAAACCACCCTTTTCTCCCCTCCCGGCCCATCCTGGGGTCCTGAAGTGCAGGGCTTCCTCCATGAAGAACCGAGCATTTCAGAATGGGGTGAATTGGTTCTTAAAAGTTGGCTACTTCCTACATCAATGAAACTTATTGGGCCCTTGCAGTGAACGGCAAACTCGTGGTGCTTGTCAATAAATATGGACAATGTAAGAAGCTAAGTTTTAAGCTTACTTTTGCTCAGCTTGTGCTACCTCCCCTTCGTTTCTCTCCTACCCGCAGTGTTGAGTTGAAATAAGACCTTGAAATCTGGAAGCCGTAGGAGTCCCATCGGCAAACTGACTTCCCGCCCAATGGCCCAGCCTGGCCTGAGGGCCAGCTCCGGGGCATTGCAGGGTGCTTTCTGAGAGAAAGAGCTGCGCTTCCTGTTGGGCGGACTGTGAACAGAATAGACATGGGTTCTGCCCTCTCGAAGATGCAGGCGGACAAATGGTAAACAATCAGGCAAAGAGCAATAACCTTATTCCAGAGTTTGATGTGTGCCTTCTGGTAAGGACAGGATGCCATGAACGAGCTGACAGGCAGATCTAATGAGGACACTTGTGCAAAGCATTTGTCAGACCATCTGTCCTGAACAGTAGACTGGCCACAGCCAGCGTAGGCCTCTCACAGTGGCCTTCCTGGTCTGGCGAGGATTCCTTTAAAGAAAAGCAGCTGTCCTTCAGGATTTGCCTCAGAGAGGAATCCTCTTTTGCTTTGAACTGTAAAGAGCTTGAAGAAACTTCCAGAAGCAGCGTCACCTGTCACATAACCCCAGGCATTGTAATCTATGAATGGAGTTACACACTAGATTGTTCATGACAAATTCCACATTTCTAAGTAGGAGTTCCAATTTGGTGGATGAATATTCAAGCAACTGTGGATCTTCCAGAGCATCCTCACCACTTCTCTCTTGATCTTTCTTTAAAAGGACATTGGTAGATAGAGATTTCATTTCCCCTCAATAACTCTCTTTAGGAAGCATAAAACCCCCCAATTAATTCCAAGCTTTGCCTTGTGGTGATGGGCACTGGCCTGAACAGATACCCGAGGTCTGGATGCTGTGCCCGGGCATGGCTCACAGGAGTTCACCCTTGGTCTAAAGACCTGCATGGCGACAGGTGCCCTGATGCAGACCTCCTGTACTGCCAGTGAGGAATTGGGCATTGGCTTGGCTCACAAAATATGTACAACTTGAGGTTTAAGAGGGTAGGCTCTAGAACCAGAGAGAATGGACTATGTGCCCCAGCCACACCACTGGCTAGCTGTGTGACTTTGGGCATATTATTTAAGGTCATTGGGCCTCAGTTTTCTCATCTACAAACCTCATGTTCTGTGTGTGTGCACATATGTTGATTAAGTGAAATGATATCTATAAAATGATTAGCAAAATCCCAACACAAAGTAAAAAGTCAATATTTGTTAGCAAATACATATATTTTAGCAAAAAACTATACACGTATAAAATAGCGAAGCATGTCAGACACTTGCTCAGAATCATCTGGTTAAGTGACAAAGCAATTTGATAACTTGAACCTGTACAGTTTGGCTCTGGTAGTTTAGCCATTCCACCATAAATAGGAGAAAAAACAACAACAAAAAACACAGGGAATTGGTGAGGAGAAATGGAGGAGAATAAAAAGGAGGAAGATGATGGGAAATAAAGATAAAATAAGTAACATTTAATCATTTTAAAAATCAAAATTAATGCAAAAAAATTATGATGAACAAAATTTCAAAGTGTTAAATAAAGATACTGTTAGTGTTACTAGTTTTTCCTTTTGCCTTAGGCTTCACTATGGCATGGCATGACACTGTGGGGAAGGGTGCTGGTTTGCTTGTTCTTCCTGAGATTTGAGAATCGACGAGCCCAGAGAGAATGTCTGAAGCTGACTAGTGAGCCTGTTTTATGCAACTTTCCCCAACTCTCTGTTAATGACATCATCTTAGTAGCTTGGTATCAAATACAGTAAGAATATTTATATCACGGATAAAGGCCCCCTTCTCCCCCTGAAGATGCTGGTTTACCAGCATCTACCTACTGTCAACTCTCCGTTGGGAACAAACATCATTGGTGAGGGTTTTAGTTAGAGTTGGCTGGACTGCAGGGTACAATTGACATTTGGGGTCAGATAATTCTTTATTGTGGGGGGTTGCCATGTGCCTGGTGGGATGAATAGCAGCATTGTGGACATCTTGACCTACTCAATGTCAATAGCACTCCTTTTCATGGTGACAATAAAAAATGTCCGAACATTGCCAAATGTCCCTGGTTGGGGGTTGAGGGTGAGTGTAGCTTACTTAAGAACCAAGAGTGACCAAAGGGGATAGCCCCAGGCTGAAGAAGCCCAAACACTGTGGAACACTTACTCCAGCCTTTCCCATCAGGAAGAGGCAGCAGCTGGGAAGAGCCAACTAGCCGGGAGTTCCCTGGCTCCTCGGTGTATGATCATCAGGCCTCTCTGGGCCCGAGGCTTGGCCTCCTCAGATAAGTAAACATTGGGTTAGTGTGAGGGGTGATCCAAAGTATGATTAGAAACAGATTACTTGGCTCCAGGCTTATGTTTATTTGGCCAGGAACAAAACTACACACACAAATCCCCATCCACTTTCCAGGAAGAGGCCTCCTCAGGGATTGGGAACTGCAGCCTTTTCCTGAACTTTTAATTTTCTCAGGTATTTCTAGGTCCCTGTGCTTCTCCTTGAGGTACTGGCCTGGGGTGGTTACCAGCCAAATCCAGAATCTTTGAGTGCATTCATTCCATTGCCCTGTAGCAAGGATGTGTGTGTGTGTATGCCCAGGGCAGTCACCTGCAATCAGGGAATCCTGAAAGTAGAGGTATGATTTTCTAATCAACAGGAAATGGAATAAAATAGGAAGTAGAATCATCTTTAATACAGAATTAAAGCTTTTTAAATAACACTCAATTTACTGCTAGAAGCTAGGGAGGGATCTAGGGACAGATGAGAAAAGCTGGCCAGCAATTTTTACCTACTCCCTGCTGAGTCTGTCTGTCTGTCTGTCTCTCTCTCTCTCTCTCTCTCTCTCTCTCTCTCTCTCTCTCTTACACACACACACACACACACACACACACACACACACACTCATCTTGGCATCAGCTGTAGCCAGACAGTATCTTTATCCTGGATGCCTTATGGATTCCCAATACACAGCTGTTGAGTTGGCCCACACTCACCTACTCCAGCTGTTGTTTGCAGAATTAGAAGCTGTACAAGTGAGGGAGAAGAGGCAAAGCTATGCTCAGTAAAGGAGAATAGGGTTGATGCACTTCTCTCTTGGAATCTCAAGGTTTGGATTGGAATTAGCCATTCAGATACCAGAAAACATCCGTCCACCTGTCCTCACCCATGCAACCGAAAACCCAAGCCTTTAAGTGATTAAGGGAGCTAAACAATTTGCCATTTCACTATTACCCTTATGTTGCCAACATCCAGTCTCCATCTTTAGCCCTGACTACATTCTTGAGTTCCAGACCTGAATTTCCAGGGATCATGTCCAGAGGTACATCCTGCCAGTCCCTCAAATGAAATGTGACCTATGTGATGATCCCTTCCCCAGCCTAGCGAACCCTCCTCCTGGCTCTTTCCTCTCAGTGGCATTTCCCCCTAACCTCTGCTCCCAATTGGTAAGGGCTTGAAACCTTGTGTTACCCTCAAAGCCTTCTTCTCCACTCCCACTTCCATTCCACCTCTCAGATCCTCCCTTTATATTCGTTTCTACAGAAACTATTCTCTCTCTCTCCTAAGTTACTACATTATTGTGGCTACTGGTCACACTGCCTCATTTCTGTCCTTTACCTGGGCACTGTTTCCTAAATGGCTCTACCTCTGTCCCCTGCTTATAAAACAGCAATGGCTCTCCTTGACCAACGATGCTCCTGAACAAGTGTTTCAAGGACTGCTGTAGTTTGCCTGCCACGCCACTTCTCTCATCTGTCCCTGGATCCCTCCCTACTTCCAGCCATTTCTCCAAAGAGCATGGTAGGCACAACCCCTGCTGCTCATGCTACTCCCTCCACATGGAATCTCTTCCTCTGATAATTAACCTTGAGTCCTGGATCAAACCCTGCCTCTACACCCAGAAAACCTATTTCTGCTTCATCCCCATGATCCTTTGAGGTACATATATAAAATTTACATTTCATCTATGTTCCCCTCATTCACTGTACTAGACAACTGGGGCACAATATCTGCATTTACTACTCAGCCATCAGGAAATAGTTAACAAGTTAAAACCAATCCCAAGAAAGAATGGGTCAACTCAAAGGTGGAACCAGGATAAGATTAACTTCAGGGGCAGCACTGAAAGGGGAGTGCATTGAAAGAGTAATGTAATAAGAAGGGGGGGCAAGGGAAAATACCCACTTCCTTTGGTGGTGAGGAAAAGGGAAGAGGTCCACCTCACCCCAAATCTCCAGTTTCCCCAGGGATCCATCACCAGCGACTATGAAAAGAACGCTGCCCAGACACTGTCCTGATGCCTGCGCTGTAACAAACTGAACACTGCCTCAAGGTTAAGAGTTAAGAAATCAACCCTACAGTGAGTTCACTTGGCCAAGCACACCCCACAGAGCCTTTCCCCAGAGACTGCCTCACATGTGGTAACTCAATACTACATTTTCCCTTGGTGCTGACCACATATTTAAACTGCAGTTCTTCCACTTGAGATATTCTTAAAGAAAAAATCTCAGGAGACTGTTGACAAGAGTATTCATGCTGAGCCAAGAGTTTCTTCGAAAACTTAAAAAACTATCAGCCCTGTTGAAGTGACTAGAAAAGCTAGAAGACAACAAATTGTTGTTTTAAACTCATATTCAAATCTTATTTGTTGAGCACCTATGCTAGTCACAGAAATCACTGGGTCTAATTGCCACATGCCACACAAGGCAGGTTGAGTTTCTTCATTTTAGAAATGAGAAAACTGCGGTTCCAGAGCATGCATGTGAGCTTACTTTGTTTCTTAACTAGCTGGTAACCTTTTTGAGGACAGCCCATGTATAGTCGGTCAATCCTACTATAGTGTTTTCCATGGTCTCAAAGAATAGTATGTGTTTGATAAGTGCTTACTGAGCCCCCAACTTAAGGTTTCCAGCCCTTATGTGGAAGGCTTACATTTGGTAATTTTTCTCTTCTTATTAACTAGAAGTCATCTCTTCTTGCTTCTGAACTACCTCATGACACCTGGAGAAGGCCCCCCTCCCCACCCCACAGGCTTCCACTTTCAGGGAGCGTTTATTGGTGAATGCCCTCTCCTCCCAGGCTCCCAGCCAATGAGTGAGTGTGGCTGGGATGCTGAAAGCATCAGTCCTGGGAGCCAGGGCAACCTCTGACCTTCAACTGAGGCTGGCGGTATCCTTGCTGGCCTCACTGGACATTCTCCAGAAGCCACAGAATATTTAGTATGGTCCTCTTCGCCTTCCTTTCTTCTCTTCTTCACTGTAAGATCAGACTTCCATCACAGCCTAAAGACCCACCCATCTCCCTCCAGCCTCTCCCCATTTTATGTTCATACATCTTCCCCCTAATAAAACCCTGGTACATTAACTCCTTCTTAGAGGAATGGGGACTAACATATCCCAGTTTTTGCTTTAATACCTAATTTCTAACCTTCGTTCACTTCAGAGTATTCAGGGAGCACTTATTGCATGCTGGGAGTATAGTGGTGCCCAACCAAAGCATTATTGATGCCCCTAGGGAGCAGGAGGAGTAATCAAATAATCACAAAAAATTAAAAGTAGAGGGAGCTTTGTTGAGTTGAAAGAGAGGGAACCTGACCAAATCTGTAGGACTGTGAGAGAATTCCCTAGAGAAGAGTCATTTCATTTGAGACCTGAAGGATGAGGAGGAGTTAACCAGGCAAAGATGTGGAGCATTTCAGACTGATGGAATAGAAGGTGCAAAGGGTGTGAGATGGTAAGAAGCTCAACAAACAAAAGGACACAAAGGTAGGAGATGGGACTGAAAAGGAGGGCAGGCCTCATCTCAGCAGGCCTGCGGGCCATCTTGGGAATATGAGAGGATTATTTATCTTTCTAGAGTGTAAGTTCTTTGAAAGCAAGAACCTTGTGTTGGCCCTATTTGCTAGGTCTAGTATAATGCCTGACAGAGTAAAGGCTCACTAAATATTTAATGAATCAAAATAGAAATTATGACCTGATTAGCATAGCTCAGTGGTTAGAGTGTCATCCTGTGAACCAAAGGGTCACGGGTTTGATTCCAGTCAAGGTCACGTACCTGGGTTGCAGGTTCCCCTCCCCAACTGGGGCATGTGTGGGAGGCAACCAATTGATGTGGCTCTCTCACATTGATGTTTCTCTCTCTCCTCTCTCCTCTCTCCTCTTTCCCCCTCCTTCTCCATTCCACTCTCTCTAAAATTAATGGGGGGAAATCCTCCAATGAGGAGTAACAAAAAGTAGAAATCAATGAGGAAATAACCAATTGTTGCATTATTATCTCTAACATTAAGTATGTAGCAAATTAGCCAAAAGCATCAACCAGCAGAAGCATCTGACCTCCACTGGCTGATACAACTGATGATAACAAAGAGGATGATCATTCTCAGGCATTGGTCCAATCCTTGAAGAGACTTAAGCAGAGAGATGTCATAACACTGAGCACTATGGTGTATGAGTGTGCCATATAGATTACCTTTTTCAAATACTGGCATCACTACCTCCTACCTGGCTGGCCTTGAACAAGTTACCTAATATCATCACATCTCAGTGTCCTCGGGTATCAGGCAGAGCCTGACACAGAACCCCATTGGAATGCTGATATGGGAAATTGCAGGAAATCACTATGTAAAGCACCCTTAGTGGGCTGCCTGGGGCATAGCATGTGATCAAGAAATGATACCAATTGCTAGTATTCAAACATGGTTCTCTCTGCTGAGGTAAGAGAACATCAGCTTGGAGATTTCCCAAACTAGGGTGAGTTGTCATAAACCACCTGTCATCAAAACTGTGTGGGATCACTTCTAATGCAAGAGGCCAGCTTTGGGGACCAGCTGGGTGGGCTGAAAACCCTGCGACCTGGTCAAGAGACCACGCCTAGACATGCATTTTTACACACTCAGACTCTGAATCTCACACTAGTATTTAAATATCCATTTGAACATCTGACCAGACTGCACCACAAATGTGTAGGTATATGCAATCGGCTCACCGGATAGGCCATGGTGAAGAAAGAAGGACACACTGCTTCTAGGTTTTCTGTCCTGGAGGGCGGAAGCTGGGTCTTTTAGCTCCGTTTCAGAAAGCAAAAGACAGCTCCTTTCGGGTTTGTTTTCCCATGCCGGACATTGCAGTTAGAGCCCAAGCTTAGAAGAAAAATGCCTGTGAAGTCAAAAAGGATAGAAAGAGGAGAAATACTCCTTCCCTCCTCACACACTGTGTCCCAGCTGGCTCTGGCTGCCTTGGAATGAAGCAGGGTAATTGGGATGTAATTGCCCAGACAGAGATAGGAGGTATTTGAGCCTACGTGCGCTGCAGCACACACCACCAGGCAGAGAGGGACTCTGGTTAGTGAGTGCCCATCCGATAACAGCCTGGATCCTTAAGATGCCAGCTGCCTGCCAAGCTGGACATGTCTGTGCACTGGCACTCAGAGGGCCAGGAGACAGAATAAGAAGCCTGTTACTGACTCAGTCTGTGTTAGCAAGTCAGTTGGCGGAACAGCTGTATTCAGGAATTCCTGAATGGAGACTATTACATTTTAAAGGGGTTCTCTGATGGTAAGTTCAATGTCAATGATTGATTCTGAGCCTTCTTATTAGAATTTGGCACTTGGGCTCACATCTTCCAAAGAGTATTCTTTTATGCCTCCTATTGTCACAAGGCCCCCCAAGTGCTGGCTTCTTTGGTGACCTCTTCTTTAGGGCATAGTATCCATCAAGACCTGAAACCTCCCCATTTCACTAGGACAATATATAGTATTTATAGTAATAGTAATTATGGCCAACACATAATTACTACTTACACCAGCCACCTACTACTTTAACTGATATACGTATATTTTAACTCATTTACTCATCACAGCAACCCTATGTGTACAATTACTTTCCCATTTAACCTGAGTAAACTGAGGCACCAAGAGGTTACATAATCCCCAAAGCCACATAGATAGTAAAGGGCAGAGCCAGGAAGCAAGTCCAGGTAGTTTGGATCCAGAGGTAATGCTCTTATCCATTATGCTCTATTTCCTCTCTATCCATGACCAATTTCTTACCAATTAAATATTTTTAAAAGGTGTCATATTCCTAGATGTTTTTCCAGAACGAACTGCACTCTAGTGCAGAGCTACAATTGCATAACTCCCAATTTTGTGTACAGTAAAATTGGGAAATGTTTACAAATTAGGAGAGTCTGGGGAGGAAAGCTCAGCTGCTGCAGAACTTGATATCAGCATTAATACTGAGAATTCTGCTGTTTTTAGCCCAGCAAGTGGGTGGACAAAGTATATTTCCTGATCCAAGTTGTGCATTGGAGTTTCTGGTTGAAGAGAGACAAAACGTAGCCTCGCTGGGAAAGCACAGTTAGGAAAAGCAGCTACTGACTCACGGGTTGTTTATAACACCGTCTCCACAAAAGGAGAAAGCGCAGTCTTGCAAATCTAAGCTCTGTGTCCAAATTGGTGAGGCATTCCTAAGGATTCATCCCAGAAGGAATTCCTTGCAGCCATGTAGATGAAGGAACAGGTCGAACACTACTAAGCACTTACTCAGCTAGAATTAAACACTCACAGACAGCCTCAGACGTCACTGTTCTTTTCCCCATCTATCAATGAGAAGACTGAGGCCCAGAGATCTTGTACTCACCCAACATAAATCCAGGTAAATCCAAATTCAAACCTCAGAAGAGAAGGAGTCAGTACCAGTCCAAGCCCGACCTTTCCAGGAGCCATTGCTTGGACTCACATGAGCCCCTCCTTTTTGAATATTTATATTACTTGTCATCTTTGTCACAATCTAGTTCTTGCTAACATTGTTTCATTACTGGACCAGTTTTGCTAGCCAACCAGATTGCAAATTTGGGAGGTAATAACTGTGGGTGGAATTTTTTTTTTTTTTGGGGGGGGGGGTGTCCGCGATTATTTCAGAATGAGAAAACTGGAAGAAGTAAGACCTAGAACCACAGCCTGGTCTCCCCCGTCAGGGTAGATCATTCACTTCATCCCCAGAAGGTACCAGCTTGGCTTTGTAAGTTTTTAAAGCATTAGCTTGGAATGGCTTACATGTTATTCTTTCCCTCCTTTGTCAATCTCTTTAAAACTCCTTGCAATTGGGTCCAGATATTGCAAAGTGTTCCCCAATGTAAGTAACATGACTGCATTATCACTAACTGGGTTTGGCACAGGAGCATCGGTAGCTGAATTTTCAATCCTGCTTCTGCCTTACTATAGCCCATCATGCTGCAGGCCCCTCCTCCTAGTGTGGCACCAACAGCATGAGATCCAAGGTCTAATCTCAACCCTTTCTGAACCTCAAACACTTTAGATTAGAAATAACGTCACACTGCAGGCACACTCAGACATGCCTGCGTCATCACCAAGTCAAAGCCAAGATACAGTCCAGGAGAATGTACAAGGCAGAAAGCACCCTCTAATTTAACAGGAGAGCAAAAGACTGGGTGTTTCTTTTCCTTCCCGAAGGTAAGACACAAAGGCTTTTCTTATATTAAAGAACCAGAACCTACCCAACTTCATTCTCTCCTCTCAGTCAACACCAATGTCAAAACAGTGACCAGGGCACATGGAGTCACGTATGAAAGGCAACTAGACAAAGGTATTGTCTCTTTCCTATCACATCTCCAGAATATGGGATAGTGACAGGGTTGTCAGCTGACTGCTTCAAAGGTGAGCAGGGCAGTTGGCTGTTCCATGTCCCCTGAGAACCTGAATGCTACCTCACACCATGATTCACTACAAAAACAAAGCAGAGACCATCTGTAAGGTAAGATGGTAAAGACTTCTCATATAGGCCCTTCCTGATGCCTCTCAGCTACTGGGATTTCCCAATTTGGGGGTAGATAATGAGACCATCTTAGGCTCAGCCCCTTACTGATCCCATCTCTTTTCACTAAACCTTATCTTTCCAGTGTGCTGTTCCTCTATGCTTTCAATTCCTCTGGTCAGTGACTCCAAAAAGAATATGGCAGTGTATTCTCGTGTATTATAGGACAATGCTTGCCAGCCTCTCTCCTCCTCCTCTTGGTGATATGAGCATCTTAAATGTAGGTAACTCTTTTAAATGGGACTCACAATTCCAGCTTCATTCTAGATTAGTGAGGTGTGAACTTTGACTCCCTTCATATCCTTATTTCTCCACTCCTTCCTCCACTGCCCCTACAGTCCATTGAAAAGGACATTTGTCTAAGTCAGGATTCCCAGGTTTGTCTTGCCACTCCTGCCATACTCGGGCCCTTCTCTGATTGAAGTCCCCTCCAGTTATGTCATGCTCTTGTTTCTCTTGGTGCAAAGTTTCTCCAGGGATAGTGTGTGCTCTTTGGTCAAGAAGGAAAAGAAGGAGGAACCAAGATGGAAGCGTAGATAAATATGGTACTCACATCCTTCTACAACCACATCAAAATTACAACTAAAATACAGAACAACCATCATTCAGAACCACCTGAAATCCAGCTGAATGGAATCCCTACAACTAGAGAATTAAAGAAAGCATATTGAGACTGATAGGAAGGGCGGAGGCATGGAATGGGCTGGTCTGACACCCATGTGTGGTGTGTTTTTAATCGGGAGGGATATCTTGGCTGAGGAGGCCTTCTGTGAAGAACAAGGGGTCCAAGCTCTACTTCTAGCCCCCAGGTAAGGGTTCCAGTGCTGAGGTAAAAAGGTTCCCATAACATCCTATATAATAAAGATGTGATGTGCAAATTAACCCTCAAGCCCTCATAAGATGGCTGCCTATGACCAGGCCAGCCAGGGGGGTTAGTGAGGGATAACCAAACTACTGGACAATCAGGCTGCTTTGGGTGACCAAGCCATCAGGGGTGTTAATGAGGGACAACCAAACAACTGAACAGCAAACTGCATGGGGAAACCGGGCCAGTGGGGGGGACGTGACAGGAGCAACCAGACCAGCAGGGAGGTGACCAGGCTGGCAGGGGGAGGTAGTAAGGGGCAACCAGGCCAGCAAGGGGGACCACTGGGGGTGACCAGGCTGGCAGCAGGGGCAATTAGGAGTGACCAGGCCAGCAGAGAGGTAGTTAGGGGCTATGAGTCCAGCAGGGGTGACCAGGCTGGTGGGGAGGAAGTTAGGAGTGACCAAGGGGCAATCAGGCTGGTGGGGGGGGGAGTTAGGGGCAACCAGGCAGGCAAGCAAGTAAGCAATTGGGAGCCAGGGAGCCAGGATTGTGAAAGGGATGTCTGACTGCTGGTTTAGGCCTGGTCCTAAAATGGCAAAACCAGCAGTCGGACATCCCCCAAGAGATACCAGATTGGAGAGGATGCATACTGGGCTGAGGGACACCCTCCTACCCCCCATGCATGAATTTTGTGCACCAAGCCTCTAATTATGCTATAAAAACCAGTGGGGATTATGGCTGAGTGACATGGACGCTACTGGAGACCCAGAGAGTTCCTCTAAAAGGGCAAGTGCATGATTTACTGGGATTCACTCCCTCTGAGCTCCAATTCAGGGGCAGCAGCTGAAAGGATCCAGGGACATAAAGGGAGAAATTAAATTGTCTGGCATAAGAACAAGAACTTGGGGGCAGCTTTCTTCCAGATAAAAGTGCTCTCAGAAGTCATTGTATGCTGAAACCTCTCCACACAGCTGACTGGCAGGTGCCATATCAAAGTCTCCACCAACCTACCCCACACTGTTCATCCTGACCTAGTGATTCCCTGAGACCCTACCCTACCCAATTTGAAGCTCCATCCAAGCTTGCTTGCAGCAGCTTTTCCATACATATTGTCTATCCTGGTTTGGGCTTCAGACTTGCCTAAAATCTCTCAAACAAATAGCAACTGGATTCAGAGTGCCCCATATCTCTGGATAAATGACCCTAGACCTGGCACTATCAGCAGCCTGCCTTGGTGCAGTTGGACCTCTCTTGGCATCTCCAAGTCCAATACAAGAAGTATCTATCTGCAGAATGCTCTGTAGCTTGTCACTCGGCAGAGCATAGTCAGTGACTGACTTCGTACCTCCTCGGAGGACCCAGAACCAGAGCACCCAGTGGAAAGCTTGAGACCATACCAGACTGTAACTCTACTACATCCATGAGGATACATTCAAGAGGCAGAAAAAGTGAACACCAAAGCCTCTCTGAAGCAAGTTATTATATGTTCCATAGGGGTATCTCCTACACAGCAGCTCTACTGCCTTAGTCGCACCTGCTCCTTACAGCCAGTTGGCCTGAGGATCAATTCCTCCCAGTGATACTAACAGCAATCATGGCTCAATTACAAGACTGTGTACACAGCCCACACAGGGCACACCTAGAGTGCCCAGCTCAGGTGACTGGGGAGACTGAGACATTGGACCCTACAGGACACCTACTATACAGGGCCACTCCTCTATCAATTCCAGGAGTTATAGAATTGATAACTAGATCTATCTAATTAGCTCTACCTAATACCTAGAAACAATCACAGAGAAGCAGCCAAAATTGTGGAGACAAAGAAACATGTCAGAAATAAAATAACAGGCCCTAAACAGTTTTGCTCAGTGGATAGAGCATTGACTGAAAGGTCCCAGGTTCAATTCCTGTCAAGGGTATGTACCTTGGTTGTGGGCACATCCCCAGTAGGAGGTGTGCAGGAGGCAGCTGATCAATGTTTCTCTCTCACCAATGTTTCTAACTCTCTATACCTCTCCCTTCCTCTCTGTAAAAAAAAATCAATAAAATATATTAAAAAATACTTTATGTTTAAAATAAACAAACAAACAAAAAAATACCACAGAACTCTCCAGAAAAAGAACTAAATGAAATGGAAGCAAGCAAACTACTAGATACAGAGTTCAAAGCAATGGTTATAAGGATGCTCAAGGATCTTAATGATAGTTTCAAGAGACAGAGTAAGAATTTCAAGGATATTAGTGAGAACATCAAAGACATGATAAAAGACCAATCCCAGATAAAGGGTATACTAACTGAAATAAAGAATAGTTTACAGGGAATCAACAGTATCAACAGTAGAGTAGAGGATGATGAGAATCAAGTCAGTGATTTGGAATATGAAGAAGCAAAAAACACCATTCAGAAGAGTAAAAAGAAAAAATAAGCCAAAAATTATGAAGACAGTGTAAAGAGACTTTAGGACCACTTCAAGAATATTGACATTCGCATTATAGGGGTACCAGAAGGAGAGGAAAGAGAGCAAGATATTGGAAATCTATTTGAAGAAATGATAGAAAACTCCTCCTACGTGGTGAAAAAATAAAATTACAAGTCTAGGCAGCACAGAAAGTCTCAAACAAGAGGAACCCAAAGAGACCCATTCACTATAGATTGGTTTGTAGTGTCTGGAATTTTATATAAGTGGAATCATACATTATATACTCTTGTGTAGTCTGACTTTTACCCTGGGGCTAAGATTTTGAGATATTAAGGGAAGTTTAAGAAAACTTGGTCTTTCCTTTACAGTGGAGCTTATTGCTCCTAACTGAGGAAATAAATCTTTTTTCCCCCTCAAATGAAGAGTAACAAAGAAAATTCAGCCATTTAAGATTCTTAAACGATAAAAAGAATGTTGCAATATCCAGGGACTGTGGGCTGTGAGGAATAAGGAGAAAGAGACCTGGGATCATCATTCTTGCCCAGGATAATTTTCAGGCCATCCTAACTTTCAATCTCCTACTCGGTGTGTTTCTTCCCTTGGGAAATGGTCTGAAGAGAATGTTCCCATCGCAGTTGAGATTTTGCTGTTGAAATCACTAAAAGGAAAGACTCCTCTGCAACCACAGTTAAGAGTTATTCTTTTATTTGCTCATTCACTCACCATACACATATTAGGTGTCTTCTGTACGCCGGGCCTCATACTGGGAGTGCATAGATACACCAAAGACTTATGGGAAGACTTGGTTTGTCCTTTTACAAAGTTATAGGCTGTGCAGGCTTCATGGCTGGTTAGTTTTACAACAAACTCCTTCACAATAAGCAAGAAGTCAGAGATGACAGACAGGTCAACACGGTAGTTGGGGGTGAGCTGTTACCATGATGGAGACTAGAAGCCAAGATTGAATGGGGATATGGTAGCAGAGGAAGAATTACAGTTCATAGACTATCAGTAAGCACAGTGACAGAGACAGCAACCCCCACTCCACCATGTGGGGCAATAGGAAGACAGGAAGATGCAGGGAATACATGCAGCATGTCTTCTGTCCCTCAAAACTTGCTTTGGACATGCCCATTGCTGTTTGTGCTACGAAAAAGTAGAGGAACCTACTTTTCTAATAGGTGACAGTAGTCTAACAAAGATTTCTTTAAAAAGGCAGACCAGTGTTTGTTCCCAGTCCTTCTGTCATAAAGTGACACTAAAAGCACACAAGTGATAATAGTAGGATACCAAATTGAATGAGTAAGATGATTTATAATAAATCAAAGAAACAATCTATTACTTAAAAGGGAGGGGTCTAGTGAGTAAATGTCCAAAGAAATCACACTTAAAAAGTCAAAAACCACTTGATGTTCTTCTTCAAATTTTCTTCAGTGCGTATTTTGCTATTAAATTTTTAAAGAATGAATTTGAAACTCATCCTTCATTAGAAGTCATGGATTCTCTCTGAGCCAAGGGAAACCAAAGCCAACAATCTGAATTTGCCTGTAGTTTAGAGAGAAGCCTGGAACCATGGAGGGACTTTGGGAAAACCAGTGACAGAAGAAGGCTGAGACCTTGCAGAAGGGTTTCACCAGCCTGAGGTGCAGAGAGTGAAGGGCAGTTGCAGATAGAAGTGGGGGCTGGAGTTCACCTGGAGAGTAGCATGAGGTGGTTAGGAGACTATGGACAGCCTCCAAAGGTCCAAAACCAATGAGGCCAGGACCTGCTGGCAACCACGAGAAAGTAATTTGGGCATCAGGATCCTTTCTTATAAAAAATGGAAAAGCAAGACTAGATGTTCTGTAAGTTCCCTTCTAACTCTATCTAAATATATAAGAATCTATCAATTTCAACATCTGAAGCACCGTGGGTCAAACAACCACAAACACCCTCTTTGATGTAGTGCACATGAGACAAAAGCAATTGAACATTAGTTACTAAATGGATCGTGATGTATATTTTCTAGAAACAGAGCTGTGAAAAATCAGTCCGGATTAGAGCAAAGGCTCAGAGAGCAAATCTACCTCTTATGTAATGTGACAATCCATTCTTGTTATGGGTATCAGAGAAAGGGTTCTCTGGGAATCATGGAATAGAAATTGATTCACACCTCAGCGGGGAGATGCCAAGGCATTGAGACAAGGCGGCCTGCCGCCCTCGTGAGCTTCACTATTGGAGGGTGTGTTCCCATCTTCCTCCCAGAACTGACTCACCGCTGTCAGCTGGAGTTAGAGGTAAGCTGCTGTCTGTTGGTGAGAAATATGAAAAGTCACGCACAGATGGGTGGAGAAGGAAGCTGAGGGGAGGTCAGAGAGAAAACAAAGGGGTTTCCTGTGATGAATCACTGCCTTCTGGGAAACAATTGCAGAAGCCACCATAAAGTTCCCAGCACCTGTCAAGTCCGTACTTTGTGCTGAAAGAAACTGTGGCAAATGAAGTACTGAGCCACATGTGACAGCCCTCAGGCCACATGTAGGGCAAAGGTCTGAGAAAGAGCCACTTGGCACATGTGACAATTTGCATATCACCTGCCAGGAGTCCCTGGGGCGCACCTGTGGGTAGGCTGAAGACTCGGTTCTATTCTTTTCTTTAAATGGAGCAAACGTTATGCTACTTTGCCTTGAATAGTCCTAGCTTGGATTTGGAGATAAATTTTTTTCTTTCTATTGCCCCATGATTAAGGTCAATGAAAACCAGATAAAGTTTTTTAAGTGTAAAAAGCTTCCTGAATCTAGAAAGCAAACAAATTTGACTATAAATCTGGGTCTACAAAGCAAAATGGAAATAGTCTGTTTGGCCCCACAGAGGATAAATTTCTTTGCTTAGTTTATGTTGATCTGAAAAAAAGAACCAACATTTATTTTCTCACCCATTAAAAGTGGTTTATATGCAGTAGGGTAATAAGCACATAGGCAGTCTCAGATCACTAGCAGATGACTAGACAATAAAACTGGAAGAGTGAACCAAGACATAAGAAGTCAAGGGAGCCAGAACTCAGAGGATCCAACTGAGGAGGGAGGTGTAGGAAAATTCCAGAATGATGATGATAAAGACAACACGTAGCAGCCTGGGCAGCTGCCAGTCCTGATCGGGGAAGGAGGATGGGAGACTATAGGAGGGCCCTCTCTCTCAAGAAAAATAAAATAATAATGTTTGCACACAGATCAGATGTGATTTATAATTCTGTCAGAGAGCTCTGTGTAGAAAACCAAACAACTGAACAAATTAAACAAAAATAAATCAAGTATTAATTCCAGAGGTAAAGAGCTAAATAAGACAGGAAGGACAATCCTAGTATTCCACATAGCTCAGTTTTAATAATGTTTATATATACATAGAACTATAAAAACCAAATATTTATTTAATCCACATCACAGAACACTGTTATAGCCAAATTTAAAGAAAGGGAGAAAGAGAAGAGTGAGAAAAATTGGGGGCACAGACCTAAGAAACTAAACCCTTACACAGCAGGAATTCAATGCATAATATCTAAACCTGAAAAATCAACAAAGAGCAGTATAAGCATGTTATTGGGTGGAATTTAGTGTGGGACAGAATGGGCAAAGCAGCAAATATTTCTTCATGTAAGACTCGTACTATTTTGATATTTTCAACAGGTACATATATACATTCCTTTGATTTAAAAAAAAAAAAACTTTTAAAAGTATAATGTAAAGGCTGATTTTTCCCCCCCTCTTTGGACAAGGAAAGAAAGAAGGAAGGAAGGAAGGAAGGAAGGAAGGAAGGAAGGAAGGAAGGAAGGAAGGAAGGAAGGAAGGAAGGAAGGAAAAGTTATAAGAACTATGAGGTCTAGCTGGTTTGGCTCAGTAAATAGAGCATCAGCCTGTGGACTGAAGGGTCCCAGGTTCGATTCCAATCAAGGGCACATGCCTGGGTTACAGGCTTGATCCACCATCAGGAACTTGCAGGAGGCAGCAGATCAATGATTCTCTCCCATCATTAATGTTTCTCTCTCTCTCTCCCTCTCCCTTCCTCTCTGAGATCAATAAAAATACATTTAAAAAAAAGAATTATGAGATATATAAGATCATATTTATTATTACATCTATTGTATGCATAGAAAGCCATCTAGAATGACATATATCAAAGTGTTAACAGTAATAATCACTGATATATCAATAATTATAATCTTTTTTTACTTTTAAATTTTTCTTTTACTTACAGTGTCATATTCTATCTTAATATGTTTAATAACATTTAACAGGGGTACTATATTGTCTCCACCAAAAATATAATAAAACCTTTAAAATAAAAAAGAGAAGGAAAAGAGGAAGAACAGAAGAAAGAGGGGGAAGTGGACCTGAGTTCAGAAATAAAGCCCTGCCACTTGCAAGCTTTTCTATAGGAGGCACATTTGTATGCTTTTGGGACTTTAGATTCCTCAGTCATAAAATGGGGATACTGCTACCTTTTCTGTCTTCCTAGAGAAGCTGTCCTAAGAGGTCATCGCAATCGCTGCGCAAAGCTTCCCAGCTGTAACGCGTGCTTATAACATATGAGATGTAGTAAGAGCCATGGGAAGAACATGCAAAATGGTGGAGTCTTGTACTTCACACAATCCCGGATGACATCACTACCTTCTTCCCTAGAGATGTCACTCACTCAGAGCTCCCTGGGGCCACCGCAGGGTAATCCCTTAAGGCTCCTTCCTGTGAGAGCTGCGGGTGGCTGAAACTCCAGGAAGCCTCTTTGTGCCTCTCCTTGCTTCTTCCCTCTCAGGGGCAGCCCAGCTAAATCAGATCTTCTATGTCCACCTCCCCACCCTCCCACGCCCTTACTCACAAACCTTCTGTTTTCCAGGAAATGCTTACTTGCCCTCATTCCTCCCCAGGCCCACTGGCTTCAACTGTAATCACCGCCCCACCCCCACCCCCACTTCTACTGTCACCGACCTACTCAGCTGGATGCTGCCACGTAGGGGTTTTGCACAGGGCCTTGGAGAAGGCCTTAAAGCTGTATTTCTCCAAAGACCTCTACAAAGATAAAAGATCTTATTACTGAGGTCATACCCCTTAGAACTAGGCTGCTTTGAAAGACCAGGATGCCAGCCCAGAATCCAGGAGAGACATAAAAGTCTGTAGCTGGAAGTGAGTGTATTTCAAAATTAAGCAATTTCTATCCAAAGCTTTGGAAGTCAGCCCGTGCCCTTTCAGCCAAATTGTAAAACCTGAACCACCAACCCACTCTCTGATTTGATCTGCACCCTCAAAACCTTTTACTCATATGTGGAATCTAATGAACCAAATAAACTGATGATCAAAAATAGATCCATAGTCATAGAAGCATGAACAAACTGTTGAACCTCAGAGGAAAGGCAGGGGAGGGTGGATGGGAAGAGATCAACCAATGAACTTGTATGCATTTATGCATAATCTATGGACACAGACAATGGGGTGGTGAGGGCATCAGGGTGGGGAAGGAAGAGGGTTGGAAGAGGTTAATTGGTGGGGGAAGGAGAACTTATGTAATGCTTTTAACAATAAAGATGGGTGTGGGTTTTTTTTTTTAAAACACTCTGAAAGGACTGTACTAGGACTCAATCCCCAGCCTCATCTCTGTCTCTGACTAGCATGAGATCGTGGCAAGTCATTTAACAGCTTTGAGTCTCAGTTTTCTCATCTATATAATGAGGCAATAATCACACTGGTTTCATGCAAAAGTAACAATCCTCTTCTGAAGGTGTGCTCACAGGTCCTGCCACCTTTGGTACCTAGAGTTTTCTGGTTTCCTCTTACTCTGCAGTCTAGCCTCACATTTTGCTTTCCTATTGTCTTGGTAGCTCTCAGTCCTTTTGCCCCATCTCCATGCTCAGGAACAAAGAGAGTAGAGCTACCTCTACTCCCTATGGTAGCCAGCTGTCTTCCAGGGGCAAGCTACCAGCGGGAACTAGTGAACACGTATGGACAAGACATCCAGGAGCTGTGCAGGGCCCGTGATAGAGTAACAGGTCGTTTTTTGGCAATCTCAAGGAGCCTCCCTTTGCATAAAAAGAATATAGAGAGCTACTTTTATTTTTAAAACTCAATCCTCAATTTGTTAAAGGTGCAAACTTTAAAGTCTAGGTCTTCCTTAAACTTTTAAGTTCAATTTAGAGATATTATTACTCTTCATAAATATAGCAAGTGTTGATCAATTTTAAGAGGCCTTTTATTTAATGTTTGATTCTATTTACAAATTTAGCTTATAAAACTCATTCTTTATTTATATATTTAAAATATTTAATATCAGTAAGTAAATTTTCTAAAAAGCTCTTAAATATAGAGTATATTTAAACTTTAAAATATGGAAAACTTAGAGGCTCTCAAATATTTCAATACTAAGAGTAATTTTAGAATGTCTTTTAATTTAAAATCACAGAAATAAGTTAATTTCTTTATTATGTATTTTAAATTGGTATCAAAAGGATAATTATTACTCTAATGGGCCAACTTCCCTTAAATAGGACAAATATTTTAAAAAACAAATGTGTACAAATTAAGAAAACTATTATAAGTTTGATGATTCTGTTAAACATTTCTACATTTATTTATAAATCGTCTCAGAATTACAAATGCTTACCCAAAGCCCATAGTTTATATTATGGTTTGTTGTACAGTCTATGGGTTTAGATAAATGTATAATGACACTGTAATAGAAACTATGGACCTTCAGTGTTTATGATGTGTCAATACAGGTTCATCAATTATAACAAATGTATCACTCTGGTAGGGATGTTGATAATAGGAAAGGCTATTTACTAGTATATATAGGGTTGAAGGGGGGTGGGGGGAGGGAGTAATGGGAATTCTGTGCATCTACCCATCAATTTTGCTGATCTAAAATGGAACATAAAACTAGTCTAAAAAAGTAAAATCTCGCCCAGCTGGAGTGGCTCAGTTGCTTGAGTGCACCAAACGATCGCCATTTGATTCCCAGTCAGGGCACATACCTGGTTTACAGGTTCAATCCCCAGTCAGGGCACACACAGAAGGCAACGGATTCATGTTTTTTCTCTCACAGTGATCTCTCTCTCTCTCTCTCTCCCTCTCTCTCTCTCTCCAATCCCTCGGATGAAGATTTACATAAATAAATAAAATAAATATTAATTTTTGAAAATTGCTTACCCTCTAAGGAAACAATGCCATCTTAAATAGGCCTGGGTTATGCCTTAAACTTATGAGTAAGAAAATAGTCCTGGGTTATACTCCCGGGCAATTTTGGGAGTGCCATCTCAGCTGGATTTGGTATTTAACAACCAGAGAGGCTCCTGGTAGGATCACCACAGATCCCCGCCTTCACACGACTGTCACTTCGGGCCTGTCTGAGTTGCCTTGTCTCACAGCCAACCTCCCAAAGATTCAGTTAAATGTCAGGGAGGTACATTTAACAAAACAGATTATTCTCTCTCCCAGTTCTACACTTGGTTAGTTTCAACCAAACTACTTGCTGCTCCATTCTATTCTGAATGTTTTCTTATTAACTCATTGATTCTTTTAGCACCACAGCTCTTACAGATATTTCAATGCCACCCCATGGAATTCCTCACAGCTTCGTACAGCTGTGCTTGCACAGTTCCAAGTTCATGCCCCTGCTAGGTAAAAGAAGATGGAGTAGCTAGAGTATGTTTAAATTTCTGGATCCTTTTGCCATAGCACCTTCCTCTGCATAAGGACCAGGAACAAGCAGAGAAAGAACACACTCTTTGTCCACAGTGGTCACTTCTCATCTGCCTGACCTCAAGATTCTCCGTGCAGAGTTCTGAAGGTCCACCAGGCTCTAAGTATCCCATAGTCAGTTCACATAGCCAAAGGGGCTTATCATGTCTCTCTCCCTCTCTCTCTCTCTCTCTCTCTCTCTCTCTCTCTCTCTCTCTCTCTCTCTCTCTCTCACACACACACACACACACACACACACACACCCTCTATATCAGTGTTTCCCAACCTTCTCTCATGATGAGAATCACCTGGTGGAGTTGTTAAAACACAGATTCCTGAATCCCAACTAAGAAGTGCTAAACTAGAATTTTTGAGAACATATAGGTAAAATTGCATACCTAACTTAGTGCTCTGTATATAAAATCTGTCTTAGAGCACTAGTTAAGTATACAATTTTACCTATATGTTCCCAAAAATTCTAGTTTAGCACTTCTTAGTTGGGATTCAGGAATCTGTGTTTTAACAACTCCACCAGGTGATTCTCATCATGAGAGAAGGTTGGGAAACACTGCTCTATATAACTGATTCTCTGTGGCCCTGATCA
The DNA here is from genome assembly GCF_014108245.1 of Pipistrellus kuhlii. Taxonomy (NCBI): domain Eukaryota; kingdom Metazoa; phylum Chordata; class Mammalia; order Chiroptera; family Vespertilionidae; genus Pipistrellus; species Pipistrellus kuhlii. The sequence goes on from NW_023425404.1 coordinate 72,407,867, forward strand.
CAGCCTTACAATCATTCCCATTAACTATGCTGAGGGGCCAGGCACTGAAACTCCTAAGCAGGTTGCACTATCCTATCATGCCCTTCAGCTGTTAACAACAGCTGCCTAACCTCTTTCTTTTTTGGCCTTTTACTTTAATATCTGAACCAAGGCAGACAGGCTGAAGGACTAGTTTAGGACAGACCATTCGGGGGTGAGGGGAGAGACATTTAACAAAATTGATGAGCAAGTCTCCCTCTTCCGGCCAAGAGGGAGCCATGGCACAGAGAGTTGAGGTGCAGTTAGAGAGCACTGGGCACGGATGAGGGGTTCAGTCTCTAATCTGTTTCTGCTCAGACTATGCATCCTGGGACCAACCTCCATGAGCCTTAGTTCCCTCGCCTGTGACATCATGGGCATGGACATAGGAGCAATTGGCATTGGTGTTTCTAATATTAAATTCAAAAGCATGTAAAAACACTTGAAATCTTTTCTTTAGTTACCTACCAGGATCTGACAAGCTCCTTGTTTTCCTCTGCCTCAGCTGACTGGCCCACCTCAGTCTCTTTGCCAGTTCCTCCTCACCTTTCAAACCTCTACAGATCGGGTTCAATCCTTAGACTTCTGCTTTTTATCTCTACTCACTTCCTTAATGATCTTGCCCAGTCACATGACTTTTGATATAGGCTGATGGCTCCCACATTCCTACTCCAGCGCAGAACTCTCCCCTGAGCTCCGGACTTGTATTTTCACCTGCCTTGTCATCAGCTCAGCTCAGGGGACAAATAGGCATCTCAAACTGTACACTCCACCCCTACTCTCCTACAGTCTTTCCTTGTTCAACAAATGTCAATTCCATCTTTCCAATTGATTGGATCCAAAATTGTGCAGTTATTGATGACTCACCTCTTTCACATATTTCATGTATGTCTATCAGCAAATTTTTTGGGTCCTATCTTCAAAAGATATCCCAAACCAGATTATTTTTCACTACTTCCACTGCTACCACCTGATGCAAAACAGCATTATATCTCACCTGGATTCTCTTTATAGTTTCCTACGTGGTCTCCTTGGTTCTGGCCTGGCCCCCTTCCAGCCTTCTCAGTCTGTTCTTAACACAACAGACACAATAATCCTGTTAAAAAATAAATTAGATCATGTCATGCCTCACCACAATACCTTCCAATTTCTACCCATCACGTTCAGAGAAATTACTAATATACATCACTTACTATAAAAACAGGATCGTAACAATGCCTACTTCATAAGGTTGTTGTAAGGATTAAAATCAATATATGTACAGCATTTAGAATTAAAACTCTATTTACTATGTATGAAGCACTGTTCTACATGCTTTACATATGTTACCTCATTATTAACTCATTAATTCTCAAAAGAATTTTGAGGTATGTACTGTTATTATGCCCATTTTAGAGTTGAGAAAACTATCTTGCAGACAGATTAAATAACTTTGCCAAGGTCACACAGCTAGTGAGTGGCAGGACTGGGTTCCAAAGACTGTGCTTTCTCTACCCTGCTTAGTTAGTAAGCCTTCTTCTATGTCATCCTCTCTAAAGTAATATACCATCATATGGAGGAACCATTGATGTACTTACCTAATCACTAAGTCCCCTGGTCATTCCAGAGGTTCTCACTTAAGCTAATAATTCATTTCTTCAACAAATATTATTGAGTGGCAATAGACTAGGGACACAGCAGTGAACCACAACAAAATGGACACAAAACTCTGTTCTCACAGAACTTACATTCTTTTAAAGGACTTTTTATAACTCCCCAGAGGCCTGATTTGCTTTTTGACTCCTCTCTCCTGAGGCGATCATGCTCAGCTTCTTGCATTTAGCATGTCTCTCAGGCAAGGCACAAGCTTGGCTAACTTTGGTAGAAAGGAACCAAATGACTCAGACATGGCCTGGCTCTCTCTCAGGAGGGTGGGCATTAACATGTTCCTGGGTATTCCTAGGAAGCGGTTATTGTTGAACCTGTTTCTGGGTCTGTCCCTTTCGAGTCCGTCCAGTGCCTTTTTCATTTGCATACCTCTCATTAAACATCCGAGCTCCCTCAGGGGAAGAACACTCAATGGTTTCCTTTGGCTCTGCCCAGAGCCCAGAAGAGAGCTTTCAATACAGTGGCTTCACAGTTTTATGTTCTTTACTGAGCACTGAGTTCTGGGAAGACTCCTTAAGAAACTATCTGGCCACAAATTTTATTCCCCATGTATCTGCCTTTATTAAGACCATAGAAATTTAGTCCATCCTCAGAGAAAAGAACTAATGCTATGAGTTACTTTTTATAATTATGAATAATTTGTCATCTCCCTGACTAGTTTTAACCATTTAGCCACTAGGGTGAAGAAACCCTGATAATATATTGAATGTTCACTTTAAAATACAAAGGGTTAACCACACACACACACACACACACACACACACACACACACACACACTATTTAAAATCCTTAATTTCCATCACTTTTGGGGTGGAATTGCCAAATCCCCAGCAAGGTCTCTAATACACAAGGCCCTGGGTGGCCTGGCCTCACAGTGTGCCATGAGTCCCCTTATTTTCTGCACTCTGAGCACAGGGCCTGCTTGTGGTTCCCCAAACAAGCCCACTTCATTCTGCCACAAGGCTTTTGCATGTGACCTTCCCTCTTTCTAGAAAGCATTGTTTTCTCCAGTCTTCAGATTCAACTCAGTCTTTACCTCCTTGGGCCCCAGATCCAGCCTCACACCTTCTCAAAGTATCTGTACCTCTCCTGTAGGCCCCTGTTCATACCAGCTGTAATTTTACTTGTATACATGAAAACATGTCATTCGTGTCTCTCCTCCAGGAAACTCTATGCTTCATGAATGCAAGGCCCATTTCTGATTTTGCTTACTGTTGTATATCCAGAGAGGAGCACAGTGCTGAAAACTAAAAAAAGTTCTCATTCATTCAACAAATATTTAATGAGCACCTTCTTATCCCCAGCCCTGCTCTATCTGTCGAAGTCCCTGCCTTCTTGGAGCTTATAGTCTAGTCTTAGAGAAGAGACAATAAGCAAATAAACAGGAGGATTTCAGGGAATGATCGGGATTAAAGGGTAGGACGTGAGCACTGGGGACAGGGTGGGATGCTAGTTCAGACAATGGTCAGGGAAGGCCTCTGTCAGGAGGCGGCATGTGAGCAGAGTTCCATATGCTCCTCAGTGGGCGTGAGGGAGCTGCAGATTCTGTGCAAATACTGGGAAAATCCCAAGTAACCAGACAGTTGATCACTCCAGCACAGAACGCTACCAGGAGCCTGGCAGCCTGCCTTCAGCCACTTACCCAGGAAACGGTTCTCCCACGTCTTCCAAATCTGTTCCAGAAACACCCACTTTCCGGGAAGTTTGTGCAGCTTAGAACTTAAGAACTGCTTTGTAATGATGAGGAGACTTCCAAGGAATCCACGCCCACCCAGTTTAGGAACAATCCTGGCTTTGGGACACCTGCAGTCCTCCAGCTGTTGGAGGCCAATATTTGGATTTCCGTTTCGGTGGAATCCACTCACCAGAAAAAGCTCATTTCCTCCCTCCCTCTGGCTCACACTCCCAACCTGGAGCCTTTCCCCACAACATCCCTTGGTGAACTCCTGCACTGCCCCCAGCAGGTGTGAGTTCAGAGAGTCCCACCGAATAAAAAACTACCTGTAGCAAACTAGCGTGGTAGGTAGGTAGGTCCCTACCCAGGGGTATTCCCACTGCTTTTGGCCGCCTTCAAGCAGACCCTCCCGAAACAACTGGCAGCTGCCCCCCTGGCCACAGGTGCTAATTCTTCTCCAAGGAAATTGCTCTAAACTACCTCACTGGTGTATTTTAAAACAGCTCACTGCTTACCCTTATTTTGGATTTCGTCTCCAAATTTCAAAGCCATTGTTAAAAGCTTGTCTTTTTCTTTTAACCCCTTCCTCACCTTCCCCTCTCCCTCACCTTCTTTTCTATTCTCCTCACGTCCTCCTATGGATCTGAGTGTCCTGGAGCCAAACTTACACATTCTAGTCCCAATTCTCCTCTCACCAACGCTATGGGCAACCTTAGCACCTTCCTCATTGGGATGTTAGGAGGATTAGGAGTCCATATATGTTAGGCACATAGGAAAGTAGTTTGCAGTAGGCCTTCATCTGGATTTAGTAAAGAAATGAAATGTTAGCTCTTGTTATTGTCCCTGAGATCTGTTTCTTGCTCTGAGAGTAAGCTGCTGCCTCCTGTGGTTTTATTTGAGGAGAACAAATCCTTTGGCCTAAATGCCTCCGACCCACACTTTAAAACCCTTACAACTAGCATCTGAATTTAACAGAACACATGAGGAGGAGGAGAAACCTTATAAAATAATTACCCCATTCTTTTTCCAAACGTGTTTATCAGATTAGATAAATGAAGATACTAGGGACTGGAGCTGGAAGGGAGGAGAGAGTATGTGGTGGTGTAGAGAAGGTGGAGAGGGGAGGGAGAGGCATGGTGAGGACACCGGGTTCTGAGTGGGGAGGGAGGCTGAAGCACAGGGCACGGAGAATGGGAAGGACGTGCCGAGGAAAGATACAAAGACAAAAGTCATCGAGGTTGATGAAACCAAGTCCTTTTCTAAATCAACACACCTCTACGGCTCCGCCCCAACCCAGACTGGGGTGCTCACTGCAGGCATCCTGCCCAAGAGAAAAGAGCCGGGATTTTCAAGCCAGTACAAACTTGGAGCAAATTCCAGTTCTATCATTGACTAATCAACAAGATAATTGACCTCTCTAAACCGTGGATTCCTCTTCCAAAAAAAACAAACAAAAAACCTCTAAAAAGCAGCTGTGAGAATTCAAAAAGGTAACTTTAAAAAGAAAGCCAGCTTTCTCAACACACACTAATTCCATAACCTCCTGCTCAGCCAGCTTTCTCAAACCCTTATTAGCTGTATATCCTTGGAGAAGTGATAGAATCATAAAATCTCAAGGTTTTAAAGAGAACTTAAAGATCACTAGTCCAACCTCTCATTAGAGAGTTTCAGTCCCTCCCAAGGGGATCAAACTGCCCCTATTTCATGAAAATGTTTATATCATTTGACCTAAAAATTCCACTTCAGGAAACCCATGCTAAGGAGATAATAAATAAAGTGGCCAAATATTTATACACAAAGATAGTCATTGAAGTCTTGCTTAGCCAAAAAAATGGAAACAACCTAAACTTCCAAGAACTGGGGAACTGTTGAAAAACAATGCATTCATAAAGATAACTATAAAAGGTTTAATGACATGGGGAAATGTGCTTGCTATAGTATTAAACAAGTAAGTAAGACACCATAACATAGATTGGGGGCTCAATTATATTAAAATTGACTTTTGAAATACTTAGAAAGAAATGTACCTGAAATGCTAACATTATTGGCATATGAATATTGTATTACAAGGTTTTTTTTTCTTTATGTTTTAGTGTGTTTTTATTAGAGCATATATTTACTTTATAATCTAGAAAGATTATAAAACCCCTTCCCTCCAAAAAAGAAAAAAAATTATAACAAAAACAACCCTGAAATAAGCAAAAGTGAAAAGTGCTGTACAAGTGGCTGAGGCCTGTTGGCAGTCAAGATCCTGAAACTTAGCAGCGGGGAGGGGAGGGAGATCTGGGGGAGATAATAGATCAACCGAAGGATTTGTATACATGCATATAAGTACAACCAATGGACATAAAACTCTGGGGAGGGTATGTATGGGAGGGAGGGGGGCAAAAAAAATCAATAAAATATATTTAGAAAAAAAAAAGATACTGAAACTTAGGACTGTGTCTAGAGGCAGAATTTCCATGAGAATTAATTTCATTTTTGTTCCTACTGCTTCTATAGAAACCGCGGTCCCCATGGTTTATCCAAGATGAGCAAACAAGAACAAGACTTTTCTGAGCTGGACAGTGTCTCCCCTCCCCACTCTCCCTTGGTTCTGTGTGACCAAGGAAAACACTCCCACCGCTCACTCCTATGGGCCACGGTAGTTAAGGAGATGCTGCGTGTACATTCTGATCTTGAACCTCACAGCAACACTGAGAAGCGGCGAAATAAGGATAATCTGAAGCTCAGTGACGTCAACTACGCTGCCCAGAGCCTCAGGACTCAGATGGCCCCGGGGCTCCCGGTCCTGCCTTTATCCAGGCAACAAAGGGCCTAGTTGGTGAAGCTGAGGATGACTGGTCAGTTATTCAGTGAACAGTGGCCTTTCTGTAAGCTCAGCTGTGTCCATCTAAATTTCCCCAAAGGCGAGTCCTGTGGGAGATCTCACACCTATTGCAGGCATATGCCACAGAGATGGTGCGGTTGGTTAGAGTCTGAGCCAATAAAGCGAGTTGGTAATACAGCAACTCTTCCCTTCTCTCTTTTCTTCCTCTTTAACTTGCCTTTCCAGGGAACACAGGACACTGGAGATGGCACTAATATAGTCTGTGCCAGCACTAGAATTTATTATCCAAGAGCTACGTACTCCTCCATATAAAAGTTGTGGTAGCTGAAACTGGCTTGGCTCAGTGGCTAGAGCGTCAGCCTGTGGTCTGAAGGGCCCAAGGTTCGATTCTGGTCAGGGGCATGTACATTGGTTGCGAGCACATGCTCAGTGGGGGTGTGCAGGAGGCAGCTGATTGATGTTTCTCTCTCATCATTGTTTCTAGCCCTCTATCCCTCTCTCTTCCTCTCTGTAAAAAAATCAATAAAATACATATTTTTTAAAAGTTGTGGTAAATCATCCTCTTGTCAACAGATAAAACACTTAAACGTAAGTTTTGATTTCCTCATCTGTCAGATGGATTGAATGGTGTCTGCCCTTCTCATTCATGGGGTTTAGGGATCAACTGAGAAAGAAAAAAAGAAGACGAAGACATGCAAGCGAGCACTGGACTTCTAAAGCTCTTCCCCATCCTTAGCTAAGAGGCTGTAAATGCAAACCCAGGGGCTGGGCCTGGCCCGCATGCACACCAATGCACCTATCTGCCTCTGGCCGCCGGCCCAGCACACACACACACACACACACACACACACCCGCCTGCGGGTCCCAGGTCCACAAACACACCCGCTGCGGGTCCCAGGTCCACACACACACACACGCTGCGGGTCCTAGATCTCACACACACACACACACACACCCGCTGCGGGTCCTAGGTCACACACACACACACACACACACACACACACACACACACACACACACACACACACACACACACACACACACACACACACACACACACACACACACACACACACACACACCCACACACACGCTGCGGGTCCTAGATCTCACACACACACACACACACACCCGCTGCGGGTCCTAGGTCACACACACACACACACACACACCACACACACACACACACACACACACACACACACACACACACACACCACACACACACACACACCACACACACACACACACACACACACACACACACACACACACACACACACACACACACACCCCCCCCCCGCTGCGGGCCCCAGGTCCCAGGGGGATGGACATCGCAGGCGAGCAGCCAGGCGGGAGGGCGAAGCCGCCGCACCCACGCGCCGGGTCGGCGGGCGGCCAGGCCCAGGGCGCCTGCGCGCAGCTGCCGGGAGGAAATAAATAAATAAATAATGAGGGCTTGGCGCCCCGCCCGGCCGGGCTCGCTCGCCGCTCACGTAGCGAGAGCGTGAGTCAGCGCGCCCGCAGCCGGCCCTCCCGGGCCGCCCGCCGCCCGCCGCCCAGGAGGGGCGCCTGGTGCGGGGTGAAGGGCGGGCAGAGCCCGGCGCGGTCCCACCCGGGAACTCCGCCCCAGCTGTCCCGCTCTGAGCCGCACCCTCTCGGGGCCGTGGGGAAGGGGCCGGGCGGCTGCAGGGCGCGCCGGGCGGACGGGGGAGGGGAGGGCGGAGGCCGCTGCAGGAGGGGGAAGTCCCTTATCAACCGCATCTCCCGCGCGGGCGGGCTCCCCCGGCCCGCCTGCATTTCCTCATCTCCGCACCTGTTCGTGCGGCCGCCAGCCTCGCCAGAGGAAGTTGCCTACGTGCCTGGCCGCCGGAGGACAGAGTTGGAAGGACGCTTGACTAAAGTGTGAACTCAGCAGTGCCTCCTGCTCCGCTCCCGGCTGCAGGGCTGCAGACGGGGCCTCCGGAGGGCAGGGAAAATGTCAAGGCCTCTTGCCCTTTGGTAAAATGTTCTTTCCCAAAGTAGGGCAGAGTGGAAAGCTTTTCTCTCCGTGCCATCTGAGATGGACCCAGGTCGCTTTTTCAAAACCCGTGCAAGGGGTGGGCGTGTTATGGGAAGGGACACAAGAGAAGGATGCTTATGAAAAGAATACATGGAAAAGGAGAAGAGGAAGTTCATTAGGAAAGAAGCATTGAACAATGAATGAAGAGATGAGCAGAACATGATTGAACCCTCAAGGAGGCCAGGCACATCTGGACACTGGAAATGCAAAAATAAGTGTCTGGCCATGGCCCCTGCTCTTGGGAGCTCACAGTAGAGAGAGAGGGACATCAACTTAAGTAGAAAGTTAAACATCATGGAGACAGCGCAATAGTCCAGACGCCAGGAGCCGGCCGTCCAAGTTCCCTTACCAGCTCTGTGGCCTAGAGACCATGTGACTTCAGCCAACTGATTGTGGACCCCCAACCCACTTCGTTTTCCTTGTTTGAAAAATGAGAATGGAAAAACAGTACTGTTTTAGGACTTTCCACAGAACTAACTACATCAATACAAGCAAAGCACTTGAACAATGACCTGTGTTCACAGGGTACTCAATAAGCATTGTGAAAAGAATGAATGAAGGAGACACAGGCAGGGCCAAGTACAGCCAGGCTGTGTACTGTACAGCTCCAAAGGCACACACACATGGATGTGAATAGAACTTTCCAGAGCTGTGCAGCAAGGCAGTCCTGAGTACAAGTATGTCTTTTAATATTGTTCAAGTAACCAAAAATTGAAATTCAGATGCATTTATTTATAAGTAAAATGTGGTATATCCATGCAATGGAATACTATTAGAGCTATTACAAGCAATAAATTACATCTGTTGTTTCAAAGTGAATAAATCTCAAAACTACTGAATGAAAATCAGTAACTTGTAAAATGATGCATGCAGCATGATGCCATTTGTATAAAGAACTCGTGCATACACAGAAATTTCACGTATTTTATATATGTATGTTTTTAAAAAAAAAAAATGCTGGAAGACTACAGAGGTGCCTCTGGATGGGAGGGGATTAGGATTTGAAATGGGATCAATTAGCTTATTCCATATTGTACTAATTGCTTCAAGTAAGCAGTGACCTCATATATCATGTGGTTTTGTGTATCCTATCTAATAAAAGAGTAATATGCAGATTGACCATCACTCCAACACACAAGATGGCTGCCCCTGTGTGGACACAAGATGGCCAGCACAAGATGGCCAGCAGGGAAGGGCAGTTGGGAGGGACCAGACCTACAAGTGAGGGCAGTTGGGGGTGACCAATCCTGCAGGAGAGGGCAGTTAGGAGTGACCAGGCCTGCAGAGGAGGGAAGTTGGGGGCAAAAAGACATCAATCAGGCTGTCATGGAAGTGGCCTGCAGGGAAGGGCAGTTGTGGGGGACCAAGGCCTGCAGAGGAGAGCAGTTGGCGGGGGGGGGGGGGGGGGGAGATCAGGAGAGTAGGCCTGCAGGGGAGGGTTGTTAGGGGCAAACAGGCTGGCAGGGAAGCAGCTAGGCATCAAATCAGGCTGGCAGAGGATTGGTTAGGGGATGATCAGGCTAGCAGGCAGAAGCAGTTAGGGGCAATCAGGAAGGCTGGCAGGTGAGCAGTTGGGAGCCAGTAGTCCTAGATTGTGAAAGGGATGTCCCTCAAGGGGTCCCAGATAGGAGAGGGTGCAGGATGGACTGAGGGATTAACACCCTCCTCCCCTGGCCCCGCACAAATTTTGTGCACCGGGCCTCTAATGGATATATAAAATAACACGAGAAGCAAATATGTCAACACTGGCTAATTCTAGGCTGCAGTTATATGGGTGATCATTACTTTTTCGTTTGTACTTTTCTGCATCATCAGATTAAAAAAATCACAACCTCCTGAGAAAGTGCTATGAAAGTTATGAAAGGTGTGAGCCTGGAGACCATGCGTGGGTAAAGCTGGGCTTGCACCCAGAACCTCTGGTGGAAACAATGGACAGAGCTGGCTTCTCGGGACCACTGTGTTCTAACTGCACCCTGGGCGGAATGGGTACCTCTGGCCTACCAGGACTGAACAGCGTCTGTCTGGGCCAGCGCTTTCCTAGCATGGTATTGCTGGTGCCTCAGCTTTGCAGGCTCTTCTTCCAGTCTTCCGCCTCCATAAAACACAGCATTCCGGTGCCTGATGAAATACTGGGTGGCTGTAGAACTCCTGAGCGAGGGCACTGCGCTCCATGTGTGTCACCTACAATACTGAGACTTTGAATGAGCTATCCCGTGTCACACAGCGAGAGAATGGCAAAGGTGGGCCTGGAAAGCACACCCAGCTCCCAGCTCCGAGTGCCCGCTCCTCCCCCAGCCTCTGCTGAAGACGTTGTCATGGGTGCTGCCCTCGGGGGGAGCAGCTCAGTGTAGTGGTCAAGATTCCAGGCTCTGCGGTCAGGCCTAGGCTTAAGTGGCCAATGACAACTATATGGGCCAAGTTATTCAACTTCTCTGAGCCTGTTTCCTGGTCTGTGAAGTGGGATAAGAACAGTGCTCGGAGGACAGAATAGGAACCCGCAGTCAGTGTGGCTAGGTATGAATCAAGAAGAGAAGACTTTTTTCTATTAGCAGAATTCCATGTTGAAGTGGAGATATTCTTATCCGATGACTATCTTTTAGTAAAGGGTTAAAGAGCTGTGTAGAAAAATGATGAAAGCCCTGGCCTCAGTCACGTGGAACTGAGCTTGGTATTCTAGAGAGTTTTCCATCCAGGAACAGTTGTTTGAAGAGCACCCATCCCCAACCCTCTCTGCTTAAAGAAACAGTTGTGTTTTGGTTTCCTAACGGCCAGAATTATGCACTAACAGCTCCCATCTCCAAACAGGATGCCCTGACATTTAAAAAAATCACTCCAACACCAGGGTCTTCTGAAGGGAGCAGGCAGACTTTGATTGAGTGACACCCTCTAAAAACTCCTTCTCCCCTGGTTGCTTTCTTGCTGGCACCCACCAACAAGAATGTCTGAGGGATTTTTAACTCGGTCATGCTGAAAATCCATGATTTAAATTTGATTCCCAGCTGCTCCTTTAGAACGGGTTGCACGAGATGTTCAGCCCAACTCGCCCTGGGGAGGGGTGAACACGTACTGCTGAGCGGTGGGACGTGCAGAACATCAGTAACCAGAGCGAAGCATGTGCTGTGACTAATAAAGGAGGACTGGGGTGTGGCTGCCAGGAGGGCAAGCACTCCCCACAGGGCCCCAGTTCCTAAGAAAAGTTGGGGAAAACAACCGACTCCCAGGCATTGTTTACCCAGCAAGGGTGAAGGTGACTTCAGTTATCACGTTGGTGCTTTTCCAAGCTGCCCTCCCGTGTTTGCTAGGGGGGGGGGGAGACTGCCCGGGAGGTCTAAATGCTCTATTTGGGTAAGCTCCGCATGCAAGCCAGCAGCCCAGCCCACAGCAAGACAGACAAGCCTCCACCCGGGGCGCTGGCCTGTGCAGAGATGCCCAGACGTTTTCCCAGCCACCCCAGCCCGGCCCTGCTCCCTGGGTTTTTACTGGGTTTTGGCTGGGTGTGTAGGGAGCCTCCTGGCACAGGGCTTCGCCCCTGCAATGAGTAACCTTTCCTCTACGCTCAGGGCAGCTCTGGCCTCTTCACCAAGTGCGCCGGTTCTAGTTTTCAAAGTATTGGTGGAAGGGATTGCACTTTTTTGTTTTCTGTTTTTGTTTTGTTTGGGGTGGGTTTTGTTTTGCTGTTGCTGCCGGTATATATAGGTAATGCATGTAGGTTAGGAACTTACATGAAATAGAAATGTATGAAGAAGTCAATATCCATCACCCCTGTGCTGGGAAAATATCAATCCCCCCGCAAATCCATGTCCACTAGAACCTGTGGAAGTGATCTGTGGATGGAAATAGGATCACTGCAGATTTAATCAAAGGAAGAGGAAATCATACCACGCTAAGGTAGGCCCTAAATCTAATATGCTGGCGTCCTTATAAGAACAGGGAACTTTGGACACAGACACAGGGGGAGAACAACATGGGATGGAACAGGCAGACACTGAAGCGCTGTCATTGAAAGTCTGAAACCGAGGTGACAGCAGGGCCATGCTCCCTCTGAAGGCTCATCTTCTGGGTTTCCGGTGGTTGCCAGCAATGCTTGGGGTTCCTGGTCTGACTGCAGACTAAATTTCTTCACCCAAATAGACCACGAGCACCTCACCTGAACTTGTCCTATGGTAGCCATATGCTCAGTCACCCATGCCAACAATCTTAGCAAAGGTTTTAAAAACTCTTCCCTCTCCTTTTCCTTTTACTTCAACCATTCTCCCAAAATCTAAGTAAATATCAAGTCTGAAAACCTTCCCTGTATAACATTTCATAAATCCACCCTCATTCCCCAGCTACCTTAGCTGAGGCTCCAGATCAAAGCCAACATCCACAGTGAGAAATCATGCTGATAGTACGTACCCTTGATAGGACCTTCCTCCCAAAAACCATAACCCCAGTCTAACTGTGAGGAAAATGTCAGACAGATCCAATTTGAGAGACACTCTATAAAACACCCAACCAGTATTCCTCAAAACTGTCAAGATCATAAAACACGAAATGAGGGCAGTCTGAGCAATGTCATTGCCAAAAGGAACCTAAGGAAGCATGATGACTAAATGCAATGTGGTATCCTGGGCAGGTCGAGGAACAGATAAAAGGACATTAAAGAAACACAAATAAAATTTGGATACATATGGTATTTAATAATAATGTATCAATATTGGCTAATCAACTGTGACAAATGTGTCATATGAATTTGAGAGATTAATAATTAGGGAAACAGTATGTTGGTATATGGGAACTCTATGTTCTTTTTAATATTTTTCTATAAATATTAGAGGCCTGGTGCACGAAATTTGTGCATGGGAGGTGGGTGGGTGGGGGGTGGTGGTGTCCCTCAGCCCAGCCTGCACCCCCTCCAATCTGGGACCCCTCAAGGGATGTCCAACTGCCCACTGGGATCAGGCACAAATGGGCAGTCGGACATCCCTCTCACAATCCAGGACTGCTGGCTCCCAACGGCTCGCCTGCCTGCTTTCCTGATTGCCCCTAACCACTTCTGCCTGCCAGCCTGATCACCCCCTAACCACTCCCATGCCAGCCTGATTGATGTCTAACTGCTCCCTGTTTGCCCCCAACTTCCCTCCTCTGCTGGCCTGGTTACCCTTAACTGCCCTCTCCTGCATGGTTGATCACCCCCATCTTCCCTCCCTTGCAGGCCTGGTTCCTCCCAACTGCCCTCCCATACTGACCATCTTGTGGTGGCCATCTTGTGTCCACATGGGGGCAGGATCTTTGACCACATGGGGAAAGCCATCTTGTGTGTTGGAATGACAGTCAATTTACTCTTTTATTAGATAGGATAGAGGCCTGGTGCATGGGTGGGAGCTAGCTGGTTTGCCCTGAAGGATGTCCCGGATCAGGGTGGGGGTTCCCTTGGGGCATGGGGCAGCCTTAGTAAGGGGCCTGTGGTGGTTTGCAGGCCAGCCACGCCCCCTGGCAACCCAAGTGGAGGCCCTGGTATCTGGAATTTATTTACCTTCTACAATTGAAACTTTGTAACCTTGAGTGGAGGCTTAGGCCTGCAAGGGCAGGCGGAAAGCTTGGTTTCTTCCATTGCCTGGGAAACCCAAGCCTCCCTCCTGCTCTCTGTGGCCACAGCCATCTTGGTTGGGGTTAATTTGTATACTCGCTCTGACTGGCTGGTGGGCGTGGCTGGTGGGCAAGGCTTGTGGGTGTGTCAGAGGTATGGGCAATTTGCATATTACTCTTTTATTAGATAAGATAAAACCATGCTAAAAGTTAAGTTTATTTATTCTTTTAATTGTGTGTGCATTGGTGAAGGAACTGTGAATATGGGTGAGGATAGGGGTAATCAGGAGTGTCCTTTAGGTAGCACCCCGCTCCTAGCCTGAACAACTTTAACTCCCTCCATTCCTACCTCCCAACCACCAACAAGGATATTTACAATTCAAAGTCTCTTCCAACAAGAAAGGAAGACACTTTCTTTTCTTAGTCATCTATAATAATCTATAATAATAAAAGCATAATATGCTAATTAGACCAGACATCCTTCCAGACAACCTTCCGAATGAAGCTGGGGCTGCGAGGGAAGCCCAGGTCCCAGGTGCCAGAGGGAAGCCAGTGCTGGCAGCTCGGGGAAGGAAGGCCTACTCTTGCACAAATTTCGTGCATTGAGCCTCTGGTGTTTGAAATAAAAACAAACCAACACCACATAGGGTATTCACTACATTAAAATTTTATTATATTGCCCTGTCACAATAATGTAGTCTTAAATTTTTCTTACCAATTCATTTACCACTATACCCTGCATAAATCCCATGTTTTAATCAAATTGTTCTAGAGCAGTGGTCCTCGAACTTTGCTGTGCATCAAAATCACCTGGCAGGGTTGTTAAACAAAGATTTCTGAGGTCCACCCCCAGAGTTTCATTATTTCTGAAGTGAGGCCTGAGAATTTGCCTTTCAAAACAGTTCCCATGGGATGTTGATGCTGTTGGTCTGGAGACTACAGTTTGAGAATACTGGTCTAGAATTATCTTCTTTACCTGCACACTTTCCCCCCTTCTTTTTTCAGTACTTTTGCAAACATAGGTTCCATCTGGAATGCAATCAACATTAGTTTGTACCCTTTGACCAACATTTCCCCATTTCTCCCACCTGCCAGCCATGGTAACCACCATGTTTTTATGAGTTTGATATATTTAGAATCCACATGTAAGTAAAAGCATGCAGCATTTGTCTTTCTCTTTCTGGCTTATTTTATATGCAGTGTCCTCCATGTTCATCCACTTTGTCACAAATGGCAGGATTTCATTCTTTCTAAGACTGAATAATATTCCACATCATTATCCTTTTAGCCATTGACAAATATGTAGGATGTTCTGTATCTTGGCTGTAAATAATGCTGCAATGAACATGGGAGTGCAGATATCTCTTCAACATAGTGATTTCATTTCCTTTGAATATATACCTAGAAGTGGGATTGCTGAATCATATAATTTTTCAATGTTTTGAGAAGGCTCCATGCGGTTTTCCACAATGATTACACCAATTTACATTCCCACAAACAGTGTGTAAGGGTTTCCTAGGGTCCCTTTTTCATCTCATCCTTACCAATACTTTTTGACTTTTGACTTTTTTATAATAGCTGTCCTAATAGGTATAAGGTGATATCTTACCGTGGTTCTGACTTGCATTTGCATGATAATTAGTGATGTTGAGCATCTTTTATTGTACCTGTTGATCATTTTTTATCTTCTTTAGAAAAAAAAAGGTCTGTCTGGTTTCTTTGACCATTTTTAGTAAGGTTTTTGAGGTTTTGTTGTTAAGTCTATGAATTTCCTATATATTTTGGATGTTAACTCCTTATCAGATATATGATATGCAAACATTCTCCCATTCTGTAAATTGCCTTTTCATTTCATTGATTGTTTTCTTTACTGTACAAAAACAATCCTTCAACTTCGTTGTATTGTGCAACTTTACTGAATTTGTTTACTAGTTTTAATAGGTTTTTGGTGAAGTCCTGAGAGTTTCCCATATACAAAATCATGGCATCTACATACAAAGACAAATTTACTTCTTCCTTTCTGATTTGAATGCCTTTTATTTTTCTTCTTACCTAGCTTCTTTGACTAGAAATATCTAACTAGTGCTATGCTAAATAGAAGTAGCAAGAGTGGACATCTTTGTCTTATTCCTGATTTTAGAAGAAAAGCTTTCAGCTCTTCACTTTTGAGTATGATGTTAGCTATTTGCTTGTCATATACAGCCTTTATTATCCTATATAATAAAGAGGTAATATGAAAATTGACCATCACTCCAACACACAAGATGGTCACCCCCATGTGGACACAAGATGGCGGGCAGGGGAGAGCAGTTGTGGGCGATCAGGCTTGCAGGGGAGGGCAGTTAGGAGGGGCCAGGCCAGCAGGGTAGGGCAGTTAGGGGTAACTAGGCTGGCAAGGGAGGGCAGTTAGGGGCAACTGGGCCAGCAGGGAAGGGCAGTTGGGGGCAACCAGGCCTGTAGGGAAGGACAGTTAGGGGCAACCAGGCCTGCAGGGGAGTAAAAAAAGTTTTCAGTTATTATTACTTCAAATAGTTTCTTGATCTCTTGCTTTCACTCTTCTTCTGGTTCCCCTGTGCTTCATATTGTCCCAGTGATCCCTTAAACTAGGGGTGTCGAACTCAATCAGAGAAGGGGCCAAAATCTAAAATCCAGCCTAAATCGCGGGCCAAATGGTTTACTGAACAGTCATAAACTGTCAATGTGATGGAAACACAGCGGAGTGCAGTGATGACAGCGCGGTGCGGGCCACATTGCAAGGCCTGGCGGGACGAATTTGGCCCGCGGGCCTTGTGTTTGACACATGTACCTTAAACTATCCTCAATTTTTTAATACATTTTTCTTTTTGCTGCTCTGATTAGGTGTTTTCTGCTACCTTATCTTCCAAATCAGTGATTTGATCCTCCACTTCATCTAACTTACTGTTGACTACTTCCGGTGTATTTTTCATTTCAGGTACTGTATTCTTCATTTCTGATAGGTTCTTTTTTTTAAAATATATTTTATTGATATTTTTACAGAGAGGAAGGTAGAGGGATATAGAGCTAGAAATGTCGATGAGAGAGAAACATCGACCAGCTGCCTCTTGCACACTCCCTACCGGGGATGTGCCCGCAATGATAGGTTCTTTTTTATACTTTTCTGTCCTTTTGCATGCTGTTGTAGTTCTCACTAAGCTCCTTGAGCATTCTTATAACCATCTTTTAAATCTCTATATCTGGTAAATTGTCTGGCTCCATTTTATTTAGCTCTTCTATTAGAGATTTCTCCTCCTTTTTCATTTGAGGCATGTTTGTCTCCTCGTTTTGACTGCCTCTTTGTGTTTGTTTCTATGCATTGGGTGTATCTTCTATGTCTCCCAGTATTATTAGGGAAGCCTTATGTAGTAGGTGCCCTGTGGAACCCAATGGCACAGTCTCCTGATCACCTGAGATGGGCTCTCCAGAAATCTCTTGTGTGAGTTATGTGAATCCTTCTGTTGTATCTTAATCTTGATTGCTATTGGCCCATTCGAGTGTGGGGTAGACTCAGGCTGGCTGACTGTCAGGATTGACCCTGGCCACAGTGTATGAGCTCCTGTGCAGGTGCTGACCACACAAAGCAGAATTCACCTCAGCAGGGTCTGGTATCTGCCGAGATCTCCCTTTGGATGTGCCATTTGTAAAGCTAATTGGATCCTACTCTGATGTCTAAACTGGCCACTGGATTTTTTGGTTCTGCAGCCTCTTGGGAGGGATCTTGTGTAGGTCAATGTTAGATACTTCCTGTTACCGGGTCTGGGCAACCTCCTTGCAGCTACAAAGCAATCCATAGTTTGTGGCTGCCTCAGTTGGGCCTGGGTGTGGGTAGATTTTTATAGTGGGTCAAGGTCTCTGGGAGTTGTCAGGGTGAGGTCAGCAGAGTTTATCAGACCCAAACGGACCAAGATTTGGCCGTGAGAAGGAGGGCTCTGCACAAGTCAGGCATGTGAGGGAAAATGGCCTCCAACCTAGGGCCACACAACTTTGTCCCAAATTCTGCCAAAAGGCCTAGTTCAGCAGGACAGGGCCACAGGAGAAGGGAGGGTAGACCCACTGGAAGCCTGGCATTTGAGGCTAGCAGATCTCCTGTCTGGAGGAGACGCCAGTTAGGTTTATGGGGAAATGAGGGGAGTGGCTCACACCCCAAAGCCACACAACCAATCACTGACACCCTCCAAGTCTGCCCAGACCTCTGCATCCCAGCCCAGGCAGCTGAGTGCTCAGTAAGGCGCCAAGTTCTGCAGGGTGTGGCAACAGAAAGTCCAGCGGGTGGGGCTATTGCATTCCCCAGACTGATGCCATAAGGAGAATGCTCCACCCAAGAGAAATGGTATCTGTGGTGTGGGAGAGGGACTCAGCACAGCGATCCTGGCAGTTGTCTCTTTAGCTCTCTCCCTGGAGCCACAAACCCCAGTCTCTCCTCATGCAACTTTAGTTCACTACAGTCTATCTCCCCTGGAGCCCAGGGTCAGTGTCTGTGGATGAGATTTTTGTTTTCTGGCCCTTTAAGAGGGCATCTGGATTTTTAGCTGACTCCTGTCCCTCCCTGGTGGACAGAATCCCCACTGATTTTCTTTTCTTTTCTTTTTTTTATATAAACAAATATTTTATTTTATACACGGACTTACAAGACTATATTCAGTTGTACAGTAAATACATTGCTTCCTTAGGTGAGTTTTTGAAGAAAAATACTCTTTTCAGATAAGTTCTGGAATATTAGTTTTGTTTCCCACTGATTTTCATAGCCAGATATCATGTGGGTGCCTCTTCCCAGCTGGGGCTCTCACAGCTGGGGAACTTGGCATGGCGTATCCCCCTGTAGCTGAGATATCCTTTTGGAATCTCAACCATCACAAGTGGGAGTGGGCCCAGCCCTTTTTGCTGTCTCGAAATGGCTTCTTCTGTAAATCCTTGGTTATAAGTCTTCCTTTCAACTAATCTTCAGTTGGTTATTCAGGTTGATTGCTCTATATTTTAGTTGTAATTCCAGTTTGGTCCTGGAAGATGAATGTAACTTCTACCTACTCTGTCACCATCTTGGGTATGGTTCTTTCTTTATTCTTAATGCAGGTGTTTTAAAATATAAATTACCTCTCAAAACTTTTTTTGCTGCATCTCACAAGTTTTGGAATGCTGTACTTCCATTTTTCCTTGTTTCAAGATTTTTTAAATTTCCCACTTAATTTCTTCATTGGCTAATTGGTTGTTCAGGAATTTGTTGTTTAATTTATATTTATTTGTGAATTTTTCTTTTTCTTTTCTTTTTTTTTTTCTTTTTTTTCTGTTACTGATTTCTAGTTTCCTACCATTGTGGTCAGAAAAGATCCTGATCCCTCACAGATATTTCTTGAAGAGCACTTACCAGTGGCTCCTGAATTTCTGCCTCAGCCTCTGTTTCTGAAGACATGCCCTAAGACAAATGATCCTAAAATTTATATCAGGACTGTCAAGGCCAATGTGTATTTCACCCAATACCCCTACTCTGAATGAGTTTCTGACAGCCATTTAAGAGAAGAGGCGAAATAAGCCAACACTAGGAAGCAGAGTAAAAAATAGAAAACAAATCTTGGTCATTTCATTTACATTACAGCTGTAGTGTGATCGTAGGCCAGATCTAGGACTAGTTATTTAGTTATATGAGACAATAAATTCCCTTTTTATAATATAAGCAAATTTAAACTGGAATTTGTGTAACTTACAAGGAGAATTATCCTAACTGATATGGGGGCTAACAGAGAATGCAGGAAAAGAAAAGGAGAATAACTGGTACATAGACAAAGCATTGGGAAACATTTTAATAGGTATAGGGACAGAGAGGAGGCCAATGAGAGCAAGGTGGAAAGAGGTTGAGACAAGAATGGGAAGGTGGGCAGAGACATTGTAGATGTGGCTTATGCAAGAAAGTTGAGTAGAAATATATTCAGCAAATCCTTATTCCAAGGGGCTTTGTTTTAGCAACAAAAGATTGGTGAATATTTCTACATTTAGATAGGTTATGTGCAATTTTTATGTTTAAGGTGTATATGTATTTTTTAAATTATTTTCCATTTAATTTTTAATGAATCAACTACTAATTTTAGATTATATCAGATTAAATGTTTTTACTGTATCCTATCATATGGATATATTATAATCTATTTAACCTTATTAACTTTGCTAGTGTTTCATATAATTAACAGTACTTTGGTAAACTTGCACATAAGCCTTAATACAGTTATTTGAGTAAACCTATCATTTTATATATGTAAAACAATTTCTGAGTCACAAAGAATCCATATTTCCATTTTAAACAAATGTTGACAAGTTGCTTCTGAAAGTATATGCCAATTTACATTTCATTTACAGCAAATCTTACTGGACATTTTATCAATTTAAAAATACATTTTCCAATCAAGTAGGCAAAAAATGCTTAATTTGCTTCTCTTTCATTATTAAAATGTGTTTTTATTGGCTATTTGTAATTCTTTTATTATAAATTTCCAATTCATGTATTGGAAAAAATTCTTTTATCTTTCTATTGAGTTCTTTGTCTTTCTTTTGACTTGTAAGAGTTTTTTAAATATTGTGAGTAGTAGCCTTTTATTTATCATATGTGATTCAAATATTTTTTCTATTGCCAATAGACTTAGACTGTGGTTAGGGTATGTTTTAGACTTGTATAGTGAAATCAACACCTTTTAAAAGGCCTTTAAGTGCCGAAACCGGTTTGGCTCAATGGATAGAGCATCGGCCTGTGGACTGAAAGGTCCCGGGTTCGATTCCAGTTAAGGGCATGTACCTTGGTTGCGGGCACATCCCCAGTAGGGGGTGTGCAAGAGGCAGCTGATCGATAATTCTCTCTCATCGATGTTTCTAACTCTATCCCTCTCTCTTCTTCTCTGTAAAAAAACCAATAAAATATATTTTTAAAAGGCCTCTAAGTTTTATTCATGCTTGGAAAGATTGTGTACTTAAAATTAGAAAGCCTTCTAACTTTGTTTTCATAATGTATTTATGGTTTTATTTTTTACATTTAAATCCAAAAAAATAATAATATAAATTTTAAAAAATAAAATAAATCCATTTAGAATTAATTCAGTGTAAGGAGTAAATATTCAGCTTAATTTATTTTCTAGAAGACTTGCCAGTTGTTCCACTATAAAATATTGAATAATTTGTATTTTCCCTATCAATTTTAAATGAGACTATTATCAAATATCAATTTTATATGTTTAGATCTATTTTTATGTTCTCTGTTCATAATTTCATCAATATATCTATTCCAAATGTTTTAATTACTGCCACAAAATGCTTGCATTATACCTGTCTTTCCTTGGCTATCCTCATTGCCAAGATTTAATATTTGTTTTACCACCCTAGTGAACTTAAGTCCCTTTAGAGCAAGAACTGTTGCTTAAGCATTTTTATAGCCTTGACAACTTGGCTGAGTACTTGTTTTTCTCAGTAGCTTTCCATCCTGCTCCCCCCACCTCACAGTACCTTGCACAAAGTAATCACTTATCAAACATTTATTAAATTTTAAGTGTTAAAGAAGGAAAAGCAAGATGTTCCAAGATGGAGAGATGGACATCCAAAGAATGAAATGCAAAGATGCTGAAGCAGACAAGCCTACTGGTCAAAATGGTAGACAATTGTGATGATGAGCAAGCTTTAACCAGCATGTCAGTCTGTGCCCAACAGCACCAGCATTGTTGGTGTCATGGAATCAGCCCTGGTGCTTGATTAAGGGCTCCAGTCAACAGATCTGCCTGACTGAAGGAATGACTGCCTTCGTCATCTAATGCTGTGATTGCAGCATGGAGAACTGACTATCCATCGCCTCCTGCATTTCCTGAAGAATGGCTGTCACCATGAAGTACCGTGACTTGGCATACACAGACCTCATCATCCTGAGGATTAGCGCGCTCTCTTTCCAGGTAGCCGTGAGCATATTGATGAATTGCCTGTGTTAGGAAGTTGTATATTTACTCCAATGATTTTGCCATAGACCACAAAGTTTTATTGGCATTGCCCTCAGAGCCTATGGATAACCCACATGTAAGAGGATTTGGGGGTGAAATTGCCAGCTGAGAGTTAAACTCCCAAAACTAACACAGAACCATCATTTCCACAATTTGCTTATGTGTTAAATTGTTAAAATTTCAGATTTTCAGTCATGTGGAGAGTCTGGTTAGGAAGGTCATGTGGCTTTGAATATGCATGTCTAACAAGCACCCTCAGTAACTAGCAGTTTAGGAAACATGAACATAATAGATTGGATTAATCTAGGTAGAAATAGGTTATCTATGAGACTTACAAAACACAGAAGCCCAATTAAGTTTATTAGGATATAACCTTAAAATTAGAACATAACTAAAAGAAACAAGATCTAGTTATTTACACTGAGATCTATTTTTAAAAATAAATTAAAAGCCAGTGCTTATAGACAAGTATATGTCGAACTGAAATCTAAAAAGAAAACAAAAAAAGTGTCAGTATTATTAAAATGAGGGGGAAAAATAGAATGAACGAACAGCAAACTTCCAACTACCCTTTGAGAAGAGAATTTCAGGAAAATTCTGGCCATGGCACTTGCTAGAATTAAGTATATATCTGACCAGGATAACACCATCAAAATACTTTAAAATATAAAACTCATCTGAATGTATATGTTTCAACATGGATTACTTTTGAAAAGACTCATTAGTTTTACGTCACCTTATGTGGCACTGGTTTATAACTAAGCTTGTGACTTTGGGCAAGCCGCTTACCTCTGTGGGCTTCTGTTTCTTGCCTATAAAATAAGGTTAGATTGTTTCTGAGACCAAGTGATCTATAAGCTCCTCAAATTCTTTGGTTCTATGACCTAACCAACTCTCACCTGCTGTACACAGGGTTCCCTGATGCTGACATTGGCCTGGGATCTCACAGCCTCACCTCTAGTCCTTCTCTAAGACAAGCCCTGTGACTCAACCCAAGGATTTAGGCAGAGGAGGCAAACTGCTGCAGAATACTCGGGCTCCTCTATGGTGCACGGCCTGCTCTGTTCCAGTGTTATGTCTTGGTTTCAAATGATTCCCTCTTTCCAAACGGCCTTTTCTTTCAACTGGTGGAGAGCAATGTGTCACTTAGCAGAGACCTCAAGATTCAAGGTGAATGTGATTTTCTATCATCTTTTAAGGACTGCTGTTCACCAACAGTTATCCAAGCAATGATTCCTAACATCAGAGCCTCTCAAACAATGTTCCTATAAAAATGTGTCCAAAAAGAAAAAGAGAGAGAATTGAGTCCTTTTAAAAAGTAGATAGGGATAGAGGTAAAGATAAAGATAGAGATAGAGACCAAGAGAGACAGAGAGATAGTAGTACATTGGGGATATTACAGCTATGTATATATATTACCCAATATACCTAGAACTCTGGAAAATTGCAGCATAAGTGACTAAAAATCTGATAGCAAAAGACATAAACAGATAATTTACAGAAAAGATGTAAAACAATTCTAAACATGTAGGAATTACATTTTAACTTCAAAGTAATGAGAAATACAAATCAAACAATACTGAAATATCTTTTAAGTTATAAAAACTTTGACAAAACATTCTGCTGGCAAGGCTGTGGGGAAACAGTGACTCATATATTTGTTAGGAGTGCAAAATGATACAATTTTTATACAGGGAAATTTAGCAGTATCTAACTAAATTGAAGATATGTTTAATTTTTTTGCCCAGCAATCTCACCTTTATTACTTTTCCATTGGAAAAGATATATCAGCAAAGTTGTTCAAAGTAGCAATATTTATAATTTTGGCAGAAAATCTAAATTCTTATAAATTGGAAAATAGTTGAATGAACTGTGACATATCCCTTCAGCGGAGTATTACATAGCTATAAAAAGATAAGAGTCCTAGCCCATCTAATAAAAGAGTAATATGCAAATTGACTGTCACTCCAACACACAAGATGGCTGCCCCCATGTGGTCAAAGATGGCTGCCCCCATGTAGACATAAGATGGCCATCACAAGATGGCCAGCAGGAGAGGGCAGTTGAGAAGGATCAGGCCTACAAGGGAGGGAAGTTGGGGGTGATAAAGCCTGCAGGGGAGGGCAGTTAGAGGTGATCAGGCAGGCAGAAGATAGAAGTTGAAAGTGACCAGGTCTAAAGGGAAGAGTAGTTGGAGAGGACCCAGGCCTGTAGGGGAGAGCAGTTGTGGGGGACCAGGCCTGCAACGGAGAGTAGTTGGGGGCAATCAAGCCTGCAGGGGAGGCAGTTAGGGGTGACCAAGCTGGCAGGGGAGGGCAGTTAGGGGCAATCAGGCTGGCAGGGGAGCTGTTAGGCATCTGTCAGATTGGCAGGGGAGTGTTTAGGGGGTAATCAGGTGGCAGGCAAAAGCAATTAGGGGCAATCAGGAAGGCAGACAGGCGAGTAGTTGGGAGCCAGCAGTCCTGGACTATGAGAGGGATGTCCGACTACCCATTTAGGCATGATCCTACTGGCCTATTGGGATAGGGCCTAATGGGCAGTCAGACATCCCTCGAGGAGTCTCAGATTGGAGAAGGTGCAGGCTAGGTGAGGGACACCCTCCCCCCGCCCCATACACAAATTTCATGCACCAGGCCTCTAGTAATGCTATAAAAAAGAATGAGGAAGATCTCTATGAAATAATATGGAGTGATTTACAGAATACAGAGTTAGATTAAAAAGTGAAGTGCAGCCGAGACCGGTTTGGCTCAATGGATAGAGCGTCGGCTTGGGGACTGAAGGGTCCCGGGTTCGATTCTAGTCAAGGGCATGTACCTTGGTTGCGGGCATATCCCCAGTAGGGGGTGTGTAAGAGGCAGCTGATCGATGACTCTCTCTCATCGATGTTTCTAACTCTCTATCTCTCTCCCTTCCTCTCTGTACAAAATCAATAAAATATATTTTTTTAAAAAAGTGAAGTGCAAAGACTATATGTGGTAGGTAACCTCTTGTGTAAGAAAATAAAGGTGACCCAAAACCGGTTTGGCTCAGTGGATAGAGCATCGGCCTGCAGACTGAAAGGTCCCAGGTTCGATTCCGGTCAAGGGCATGTACATTGGTTGCGGGCACATCCCCGGTAGGGGGTGTGCAGGAGGCAGCTGGTCGATGTTTCTCTCTCATCGTTTCTAGCTCTCTACCCCTCTCCCTTCCTCTCTGTGGAAAATCAATAAAAATATATTTTTAAAAATAAATAAATAAATAAATAAATAAATAAATAAAGGTGAAATAAAAATATATGCATATATTTTCTTATTTTTCCAAAAAGAAACACAGCAAATGTAAATAAGGAACAAATGAGTTTGGTTATCCACAGGGTATGGATAAAAACAGGATAAAAGAGATAAGGAAGGACAAATATGTGATACTTTAATCAATAAAGAAATTTTTAAAAAAGAGATAAGGAAGGAGTGAGAGTTCTTAGAATATACTTTTTAGGTATCATTTTGACTTTTGGAAGTTATGTTACTATTTTATTTGCTCAAAAACATAAAGTTAAACCAACAAGAATGGAGTTGTAGGAGAAATCAAAGTGGAGTACAAACAGAAACAAAAGAGCCTTACTATATTTCAAATAAACAACGTAAGTACACTGAAGAAAAATAACTTTTGAAAATAATATCTTGCCTATATAACCTTGATCTAAATACAAAAAGAACAATAAATATCAAAATCTACTTTAGTATGTTCATTTTTCTCAGTGATAATAGGTGAATAATTCTGAAATTATTTTCTGTGTGTTGGAAGGATTGAACAAATAAATAAATATTTTGAGTATGTTAGGAATCAGGTTTCTCATTTTTAGAGACAAGATATGAATATACAGGGGGTAGGGTAGGAAGAATCACGTGTTATTGAAGTAAGGATATAATATGAATGCATAATTTTAAATTACATATATATGTATATATACATATAAGTGTGTGTACATATATACATATATATAGAATATATATATATACATATATATATATATATAGAGAGAGAGAGAGAGAGAGAGAGAGAGAGAGAGAGAGAGAGGTATATTTGTGTGTATTTGAATGTGTATGTAGTATGAATTTATAGCTTTCATATATATTATATTTACAAATAGGTGTGTTTTGTGTGTGTGTGTGTGTGTGTGTGTGTGTCTTAGATTTCTGCTGCAAGAGCTTAGAAGCTTTGACACTCCGGTGGCATCCAAATCTCTGTTTCTAAATACCATTCTCCACTAAAAGGAACCAGGGGTTCTGGAGGAGCTGCTGATTCCAGGGCTCAGGCAGAGAAAGTGCAGGAGGAGTCTGGACTGTCTGTGTCAGATAGTAAGCAAGTGCTCAAAAATGATAAGGACGTGTCAAAAGGACCCAAGAACCAGCTTAAAGGTGCTTCTACTTGTCAAATTGAGACAATTTGAGCATTAAAATTAATAATTGTAGTAATGAATAATAACCCATTGAACAAAAAGTAAGACTCCATTAGTCCATACTTATAATTAATGATGCCAGTAAGTTCTTCTTTTCGACAGAATGCCAACTAATAAATGTAGAAAAAAATGGAGTTAGAAAATCAACATTTTGCAACTGTCACAATAATTAATGATTCAGGTAAAAATCATTAATGAATGACAAAACTAGTGGCGTACAGTTTGATAAGAAACTGTTTATTTACATAGTCTCTAAATAACTCACCACAAATTATTCATTAATTACCCAGGGAAAAGTAGCAACTTTGCAGTGGAGAAATCTAGCAGGCATCACCGTAAGCAAATGATCAAAGTTAATGTCATCCTTAATGGGTCAAGATCACTTCAAATGTCTCCTTATAGAATGCACTGAGAACACAATATCATTTATGTAGGATTTCTGCCAAAAAGACATAACCTGGACCTACCTAATCATGAGGCGACATCAGACAAACCCAGACTGAGGGCTCTTCTGGAAAAGATGTGACCTGTATTCTGAAAAAAAAAAAAAAAAAAAAAAAAAAAGGAAAAAAAGTCAATGACAGGAAAGGCAGAGGGACCTGAGGAATCATTCCAGATTATGCAAACTAAAAAGCCATGTAAGTAAATATAAACACTTAATCCTGTATTTTGGAGCAAAATTGCTAACCAATTGGTAAAACTTGAATAAAAGGCTATAAATTACATAAGAGCATTGTGTCAGTTTCAAAATTTCCTGATTTGATCATTGAATTGTGGTTTTTAATTGAATATTTTTATCCTAAGGAAATATACATTGAAGAATTTAGGAGTAAAAAAGTATGATGTGTACAACACACTCTCAAATAGTTCAAGACCATGATAAAGCAAATAGGGTAAAAAATAACAACTGATGAATCTGTGTGAAGGGTATATGGAGGGATTGTATACTATTCTTACAACTATTCTATAACTTTGAAATTATTTCAAAATAAACAGGGTGTGTGCTTTTTTAAAGGAAGAAGGGAGGAAGGGAAGGAGGGAAGAGGGGAGGGAGGGAGGGAGGGATAGGAAAGGAATCACCCAGGCATTCTCCTAGCCAGTAGTCAAAACTGCCAGGTATTATTCTTGGCTTTGTGTGAAGCTTGATAATTATCAAATGGGATGTGAGAAAGCCCTGAGATCCTAAAGCAGCCTCAGGCAAGACCTGCCATAAAGAATCCTAGTCTCCTACCCTGAAACCCTCAGGCCCCTGTCTGTGAGGTCACCGTTGGCCCACTAACGTGTGATCCATCACATAGGGCACATGTGTCAAACACAAGGCCCGAGGGCCAAATCCGTCCGGCCAGGCCTTGCAATGTGGCCCGCACCACGCTGTCATCACTGCACTCCACTGCGTTTCCATCACAATGACAGTTTATGACTGTTCAGTAAACCATTCGGCCCGCGATTTAGGCTGGATTTTAGATTTTGGCCCCTTCTCTGATTGAGTTCGACACCCCTAACATAGGGGGAAAATGTCATATGTTCAATTCATAGCCATGACCTCAAAGCATTCATGACTTTGCTTTGTTACAAAAAGATAGCAGGAAAAATAATTTTTAAAGAAGACAATCCCAAGAGTCTTTTGCACACATGGCCAAACTTGTTTTCTAGCTAGAAATCTCAGGGCCCTTACATGAAGTTCCCACACAGAGTGCAGGCTGTCACAACTAGGCTTGTATCTCTGCTCTGCAACGTAATGCCTACTTAACTTTCTGAGTCTCAGTTTCCTCATCTGTCAAATGGACATAATGGGGCCTGCATCATACAACTATGAAAAAAATTAAATAAGATAACACATACACATACAATGACATGTAAAAAGCATCTAAATTATGCTAAGTTATGATCAATATATCTGTTTTTCTTTTTCTTTCCCACAAATAACAAGAATGTGCCTGACAGTATAAATATCTTTAGGACTGTGGCCAATATTCAAACATGGAAAGTAAATGAAAAAAAATTCCACATTAATCAGTGGTAAATGAATTAATTAACTCCAATAAAGAGGTAAAGTAGCCAGAGCTGCAGGCACAGATTAGAAGAAAGACTTGGATAATGGTCTAATTTGAAACCTGAAGGTCAACTGAGAAAATAGCCCTGTTTTTAGGACACAAACAGGGAGTTCTTGTTATCAGTTTGACTATTAAAAAGATGCTCAGCATCTCCTTCAGTGCACAGGGACATCTGGCATCAGACCTTACAATTGTATCCCAGTTGAAACTTTTGACCAAAAGCGATCCCAATTTATTGAGATGGTAGAAACTATCTGTCAACTCTGGATATTTAAAATTATATACGGAGATGATTAAATGAGCCCAATAGTTTGTTTATATGCTTAGTAATGATCTGTGTATATTTTATATTTTAACTATTTGGAATGTTAAGAGGTTTTAGGGAATTTGATAGATTTGGCCTTTGATTCTAATTTAAAATGTATAACTGGGTGACTTATTTTAGCCTTATATTTTCAGATAAAAAATAAAGAGATTTATGCAGTTTGTAAACAAAATTGGAATGGGTATGATTAACTTGAGATGGGCCACATTTGTTAATTTAATTAGAGTTATTAGAGTGGGAAGGTTCTGATAGGTAGGTTAGAAGTGCCTTAAAAATAAAATATATTCAATTTATAAATGCCACTTAAAATGTTCAAGGGAAATTTATAAATTAAGACATAAACAGGACAGATTGTTGAGGGAGTTTGGTCTGTACAGCTAATCAATCAAACTATACTAAACAAACAATTCCCTGGGCTTATTATATTCATTTATAAAATAAAAATTATAATTTGAACTTGAAAGCTTAAGGAAAACTAGATCTAATTTTACATTTTAATTTTTCCAAATTGAATATTAATTTTAAAATCTCAAGGCTTTAAATAGTATTTTGTATCCACAAAAAAATTGCACGGACACTAACTCACCCTGACAATACCAATTGTTTAGGCTGATGGCCTCTTAAATTTCCATTGTATTTTGTTTTGTAGGCACACTAGATAGAAAAAATGGAATTTAATTAATTTTTAATTAAATGGTGGGTTGTTTGTTGGTTGTTTTTTTTTGTGTGTGTGTGTGTCTGTGTGTGTGTTTTAACTATTTTAACCCTCAGGAGATAGGGGAAAGGAAATAGAAGAAAAAAACCCTGCCGGGACCGGTTTGGCTCAATGGATAGAGCGTCGGCTTGGGGACTGAAGGGTCCCGGGTTCGATTCCGGTCAAGGGCATGTACCTTGGTTGCGGGCATATCCCCAGTAGGGGGTGTGCAAGAGGCAGTTGATCAATGACTCTCTCTCATCGATGTTTCTGGCTCTCTATCTCTCTCCCTTCCTTTCTGTACAAAATCAATAAAATATATTTTTTTAATAAAAGAAAAAAACCCATGCAAGGATGATGATAATGATGATGATGATGACAGCTAAAACCAACTTTGTGCTCAGTATGTACCCATCACAGCTCTAAGTGATTTACATGTACAATTTGTTTAAACTTTTTAAAAATCCATGAAATTTTAGTAATAGAAGAACATCATAAAAGAAAAAGGCAAGGTTGTGTGGTTACCACAATATAGGAAACATTCTTATCTTAGCATTTCAAGTGTTTTCTAAAGTAGCCTAGTTACAAACAGCACCCAGTGACACACCTATTCCTTTTTTCATTCACTCTTGTAACTAATATTTAAGTACTTCCTATGTGCCATGCGATGGCGTGGTGAAGAGCTGTGTAGGAGAGCAGGACCAATTAGAAGGCTGATATCATGATCACCTAAAACTATTGGCGCAGTGAACAACATAGACTGATGGACAAGAACAGACCCAGAGATAAGGAGCCATGGGTCAGACTATTGGACCTCAAAGGGAGGGTGGGGATAAAAGGGAGAGATCAACCAAAGGACTTAAGTGCACACATATGAGCCTAACCAGTGGTCAAGGACAATAGCGGGGAATGGGGACATGAGTGGGGAGTGGTGGGGCATTGGAATGGGGGGTTGAGGACAAATATGTGATACCTTAATCAATAAAGAAATTTTAAAAAATAATAATAAAATAAAAACTATTGGTGCATAGTTTGGGATGGTGGCAATGGAGATGTTGAGGGAAAGATAGGCTGAAGAGCTATTTAGAATTTAGAATTGATATTGTTTACTGGAAACAGAGCATTAGAGAAAAGGTAGTATCTTCTTCTCCCAGGTTCTCAAAAAGCAAAGCCTGAGGCCAGAGTTAAGGTCATAACAATTCGTTAAGTAGATGCATGCCCAAGGAAGGGAAAATGAGGAAAATGGGAAGCGAGCCAGGACAGCTGTGCAAGAAGGCAGTGAGCTACAGGGCCACCCTGGCTCCTGTTTTACCAACAGGAGGCAAGAGAGTCATGGGTCGCTCAGTAGGGATGTCTATTCATCACACAGGACGCCTTCAAAGGGTTGCAAAGAACAAACATTCCCAGAAGTAAACCACAAAAGAGAGAAAGGAGAGGGACTTTATTTCACACGTTAGCTCCTATCTCCCATTTACTAAGACAAATAACCCTAAGGAAGGAGTGAAGTGGTAGAAGATGATAAGTTAAATTTGAATATGTTTAATTGGCTTTTGTGAGATGTCCAGATAGAAAGCTAAATATACAGGGGTGATGCAAAAGTAGGCTTACAGCAGTCTGTATGAAAAATAATACAACAATTAATAAATAATAATACAAGAATAAACTCTGTGTTTTGTGTAGTCACAGCTGTAAGGCTACTTTTGCCCCTCCCTGTGGATGGCATCTGGAGCTCAGGACAGAGAAGGCCAGGTGCAAGTGGGCTGGGCAGTGACACACAGTGTGAGCTAGGCTATGCCACCCAGAACTCCGCGTTAGGACTGAAGTATTCATGGCCCCAAGTGCCAGGACTGTTGCCTGCTGGTGGTTCATGGCTGAATCCCTCTCTAGAATTGCCCATTATCAAAGGAAGCTGCCTTGCTCACATGTAGGCACCTGACGTGTGCATAATGGCTGGCAGATGTGGGGTTACCATGGCCTGTCTGAAAGGCCGTGCCAGCTCTGGAGTTCCCTAAAATTGGATGAGACTACATTGCTGACTCTCCCCTCTGCCACTCCTGCTTCCTTCATCCCACTCCTGGCTTGTTTCTAGAGCACCCCAATGCAACAACTGCATGTACATCTCAGAATCAGAGTCTCCCAGAGAACCTGACCCAAGGTAGAGTAGAACCTGAGATGGTGCATATTTTAAGTGGACAATTCTTTCAAGAAACTTGTTTGCAACATGAAAGGAGGATTCTCCAAGAGGAGGATTCTTTTTTTTTTTTCCATATATTTTATTGATTTTGTACAGATAGGAAGGGAGAGAGATAATTAGAAACATCAATGAGAGAGAGTCATCGATCAGCTGCCTCTTGCACACCCCCTACTGGGAATATGCCCGCAACCAAGGTACATGCCCTTGACCGGAATCGAACCCGGGACCCTTCAGTCCCCAAGCCGACGCTCTATCCATTGAGCCAAACTGGTTTCGGCAAGAGGAGGATTCTTAAAGAGATTTTTTTAAAAGAAAATTAAAGTTTATATTTACTATTTATTTTTAAATTTGTCTTTACTGTTCAAAGTATTACAGATGTCCTTTTTTTTTTTTTAACCTACTGATGCCCTTCACACCCCCCACCCTTGCCCCAGGCTTTCACCACACTATTGTCTTTTTTTTTAATTTGCAAAGATTAAACATTTTTATCTGCTGATGAGAAGGAACTAGTTAAGAAAGGAAAATGAAAGATTCTGGGTGGGAAAAGGAATCTGGAGGAAAATGGGATCCAAATCACAGGGATTGCCTGCTATAAGAGAAAAGCATTCTCTGTGATGAGAATGAGGGAGAAGGAGGGGATGAGTGTGACTGTAGGTAAATGTATTTTCACTGTAGGAAAGGTGAGATCACCTAAGAGGAAGAGGCTGAGGAGTCAGGAGCTTGAAGACAGACAATGGAGAGTATGAGAGACTGGCACTGGGAAAATGGCAGGGAGAGTAGTCCCATGGAATGCCACAGAAATGCTGAGCAGTAGCGAGAGCCGGGTTGAGAATGAGGTCACCAGAAATGAGTAGTGGTGACCATCATGGCACTAAACATGGTATGTTACAACTATTCACAGGTCTCTCTAAGTACACGTGCCCGACAAACTGCAGTATCCACTGAATTTTGAATGAATGAACAGACTCAACTTAAGTGAGCCTCCCAGATAAAGAGCCACATCTCCTCCACCACATAGTTTCATCAACTAAAACCATATGATAGCTATCTTGGGTCTCTCTCTCTCTCTCTCTCTCTCTCTCTCTCTCTCTCTCTCTCTCTCTCTATCTATCTCTATCTCTCTCTCTGATATTTTTAGTCTAAACTGCAGTGTTTCCCAAAGTTTTGACATATGTGTACCCCTTCTATAATTTTCGTAACACTAAGTACCCCTCGTACTCATGAGAACGTAGAATCAGGTGCAGCTAAGCACGGTGCAGTGCATATCCCCACCAAACTCCAGTGCAGCCCATACCCCCACCAAACTCTTCCTGTACCTCTGGAGGTACGCGTACCACACTTTGGGAAACACTGGTCTAAAGAAATGTTGAGGCAGAAAGTGTGCTTTCTTTTGCTTATGCAAAAGTTTATTATGTGTTACATATGTACTGTATGCTTTGAAATACGTGTATGCATTGATCAGTTTTCTAAAGGTCACGCTGGCTAACTCGGGTCACCTGACTCCCATTCCACATACTCTGCAATGATACATGCTTTGTGACACTTTCAGAGTACCAGACTATTCAACAGGCCTTCAATATTCTTTTCCTCCTTCTCTTCTTGCTTTTTCTCTCCTTCCTTCTTTCCTTCCTTCCTTCCTTCCTCCTTTCCTTCCTTCCTTCTTTCCTTCCCTCCACCTTTATTCCCTCCATCTTCCCCCCTGAGCATGGTAGACCTCTTGGAATATTTCTGACCTCCCTACTAAGCTGTCCCCCTGCCTCATTATGTTCAACCCTCATTTGCACATGATGTTGACACCTGGTGTTTGGTGGCAGAGATGGCTGATAAAATTCCACACTAATTAATTTCATGTTTAATCTAACTGATACTTCTGTAGCCTTTGCAAATAACCTTTTTGAACAAAAACTGCAACAGCTATTCCAAACCCGATCAAAGAGGTATGCATGACTCGCAGCCACTAAATAAACATTGATGCCTGATGGCAGTAATATGGCTATTTATATTCAGAGCCTGATTTAACCAGTGGCATTCCTGTAATAAGATAATAAGCATGAGCTGTTTACTAGGGGAAAAGGAGAGTCTGTGGTGCTGGTGTTCAATAAAATCTCTTAACAGGCAAATGAGTCTCTGAAATTGGTTGGCAAATACATCCAAAATGAGATGTGCTAATTAGCTGCTGTTACCGATTTTCTAAAATAAAGAGTTTAAACTTAAATTAGCCCTGAAATTTAGTACAATAAAAACATACTGGATATATGATATCATGTTGAGTCTTATAGATTATGCCTAATATATGTCCAGCCATACAATTAAGAAAAAAGAACTCTGCACCTAAATCATCAGATTTGAAACAGAGAGGGTCTAACAAGAGGTTTTAATTGTGAAGAATTATAAGCACAGATATTTGGATCTCAGGTTCAAACTATTTTCTATTCAGAGAGCATTTGTAGATGATCTTCTTGGCTATATTGGCAGAGATATCTATTACTCTAAGCACTTTAATTTTTAAATAGAAAAGGCAAAGGAATGCAAGAATTATCTTAATAGCATTTGGATACCCTTTAAAAATAAGTTAACCCATTTAAAACAAGATCTCAGAGCTCTAGGTAAGCATGTAGGAGACAATTCTTCAGAATTCAGAAATAATGATGAAAGTGTCAAGCTTGTGACTCCTCCCAAAAACTTTTCAGCTCCCCCACCCCCCCACCCCCAGAAGTAAGAGCAGCAGGTACCCTGGGCTCATTCCTTTCCCCTTCTGCTAGCACTGGATGAAGTCCCTTCCGGTTGCTAAGGGTGCATCTTGGAACCTCTATTTTCACTGCTTCCTTTACTGAGTTGGAAGGAACATCTCTATCGGAACCTGAGATGATCTCAGGAAAGCAGCCAAGTATGTTAAAAAAAAATAAAATCTTGCTTCTACAAAGAAATGGCCAAGTCATAAGAGGATTCAGGTTGGGTCTCCATCATATTTTTCCCCAAAAATAAGTTTGAATTCAAGAACCTGTTGTTTGAATTTAGCTGCTGGAGATGATGTTTGTTTTCCCAGAGCAAATGGTCATTCTTTTAAAGTCAGATGGGCAGATGTTGATGCTATGGCCCCAAAGTACTAATGTTACTAATGTTAACAATGAGTTCATTCATTCAGGTGGCTTCTATCTATCTCTCTATCTATCTGAAGTTGAACAGATGAAGGGTGATTACTTTATGCTAAAGCATGTTTAGTCTTTATCAGACTATTTATTAATCAAGGGCAATTATTATGTATATATTCTTTTCCATTTCCAAGTGGGGCCTCCAGTTCAGGTAGCAATGTTTCTGGCTATTCCTGTTACCTAGATTTATGGGAGACACCCTCATATAAGTTATGAAATAATGAAATTATAAACAGAATTATGAGTCATGAACATGTTAATTCTATCCCTAGTGTATAGAACATTATAGGCGCTCCCCCAAATTAGGTAGATAAATAATTGGGTAAAAGGGTATTGAGAAGGCTCTCCAGTCAAAATAGGGGACAGACAAAAGCATAGGATTCCATGACCAATGCCTACATCACATGGTTGTTGTGAAGATTAAATAAGAGTGTGCTGCACATGGAACAGTGCCTGCACATGGTGGCACTTTTATAGGCAGTATAGACCAGGTCACTGTGGGAGGCTCATGATTTCCATGCAGTAATTTACACATAGCAGGAACCCAGGTTTTTTATTGACTGAAAGAGTTAATAAGTGAGCTGAAACCAGTTTGGCTCGGTGGATGGAGCGTCGGTCTGCAGACTGAAAGGTCCCAGGTTCAATTCCGGTCAAGGGCATGTACATTGGTTGTGGGCACATCCCAAGTAGGGGGTGTGTGAGAGGCAGCTGTGAGAGGGGGTGTGTGAGAGGTCAATGTTTCTCTTTCATCGACATTTCTAGCTCTCTATCTCTCTCTCTTCCTCTCTGTAAAATATCAATAAAATATGTTTAAAAAAAAAAAGAGTTAATAAGTGAATTTATGAATAGACAGTGAGCAATCTGAATCCTATACCTAGTTTAGGAAAATGTTCTTTATCCTTTTGCTATTTTCACTTTATCTGAAGTTTTGCTATGAACAACCAGACAAGAATCATACAATCAACAGAGAAAGAGTGAACAGGCAGTGAATTACAACTGGAGGCATTTTAGTTAAAGACCTATATTAGGAAATCTAGATCTCCAAAGCAAATCTTCAGTAAACCTTAAAGAGGCTAATTTTTATCATAATTCTTCCTAGTGGAAGAAAGGAGGTGAATTTTCAGAGTCCTTTCCCAGTCCTGGCTGGTGTGGCTCAGTTGGTTGGGTATCAACCTGGTCAAGGACACATGCCTGGGTTGTGGAATCAATCCCAGTGGGGGCCATGCAGGAGGAGGCAGCTGGTTGATGTTGTGCTCTCACATCCATGTTTCGGCCTGGGGGCTGGCGATCCTCCTGATCACAGGAGGCTAGGCCCTAGGAACCCTACCTGCACGATTTCGTGCACGGAGCCCCTAGTTTTCTAATATAAAAGTCAGGACCCACAAATCTGACAAAGGGTATTTGAGAATCTCTGAATAGAAAAAATACAGATTTCGGTGCTGAAATATTGACTTTGTGGGACTAATGAGGAGCACAGGCAGGATATTTGCAATTGGGACAAATCCAGGACCTGTGTTCACCTAGAGCAGTGGTTCTCAACCTTTCTAATGCTGAGACCCTTAAATACAGGTCCTCATGTTGTGGTGACCCCCAACCATAAAATTATTTTCTTTGCTACTTTATAACTGTAACTTTGCTATTGTTATGAATCATAATGTAAATATCTGTTTTCCGATGGCCTTAGGCAACCCTGCTAGCAGTTCTCAACCTATGGGTCCCAACACAGTTGAGATCTGGTGCTGTAGAGTCTAAAACCATCGGAAAACACAGATATTTACATTACGATTCATAACAGTAGTAAAATTACAGTTAAGAAGTAGCAACAAAAATAATTTTATGGTTGGGGGGTCACCAAAACATGAGGAACTGTATTAAAGTGTTGCATTAAAAGGTTGAGAACCACTGACCTAGAGAGTATGGGCATCATATTTGTTACCCACTCTGAATTGATTCTCTCCTTCCTCACTGGAAGAGCTCCTATATTAACTGGAAATGACAGGATTCCCCCCTTTTATTTTAATGACTTATGTGAAATGTAAGTAAAGAACATTGAAGCTTCCCAGAAAGCCCCATTAAAGGGACTGGCAGTTGTCTCTGTCACTTTTCTACATCTTCTAGATGCTGATCAAATGGCTAGCACTCCAGAGAACAGACAATAAACATGGGGTGAGGATCTATCCTAGCAACTGTGGGATAGTGAGCTGCAAAGAGCGTGGGTTCCCAAAACCTCATGGCATCACCACATCAGCCCTACACAGCCCACCTCTGGACATCTTATTAGATGACAGAAAAATAAAGCCCTGTCCAACTTACAGCAGTTTTCAGATCAGCCAAGTATAGTTCCTGACTGATACAAACTCATGTCATGTTCTTGGCAACGTAAGGTTTTTAGCCCTATTGTGCCTCACTTTCTTACTCTTTCAAATTGAGTAAGAATATTAATCAGATTTAGAGAACACATAATACAGTGGTTTTCTAATTCTGTTTACTGAAGTCCTAGGAATTTTTTGGATTTGGTAGTTCAAAGGATTAAAGGGGCAAATATATGGGTATCTGAACTCCACCAATATTGCATCATAAAAGTTCCTTTTCTATTTTATTTTTATACTGAGCTTCCAAGCAAGATTTAATTTGAAGGGAAAAAAGAATTTAAAGGATAAAATAATTTGAAAATCACTGGCCTAGAAACATTTAGCCCTTCATATGTGAGAAGGACATTTGGGGCATACCACTGCTTCTGAACTTATATTTTTCCAACATTGTCCATGGACCTGGTGATGCCAGTTGAATTCTTCTTGAGACCAATATTCCACACTTGTAATCCAGCCTAAAGGATTAGTCTGGGGCCACTGAGCAGTGCCAAGTGTCCTGATCCATTCAAGTATAGAATTAGTCATCCTGCTGCCTTCGTGCTGTGCTCTAACTCCTTAAAGAATAACTAATGAGCCCGAGAGTTGTGTACAGCTGCTCTCTGAGGTGCTAAATAGAGAGCAGAAGTCTGGGGAGCTGTGTCCATTAGGAAGGTAATTTTTTTTAAAACATCTATTTTTTAAAATATATATATTTTTGTTGATTTCAGAGAGGAAGGGAGAGGGGGAGAGAGATAGAAACATCAATGATGAGAGAATCATTGATTGGCTGCCTCCTGCATGCCCTCTTTTGAGGATCAAGCCCACAATCTGGGCATGTGCCCTTGACCAGAATAAAACCCAGAACCCTTAGGTTCGGAGACCAATGCTCTATCCACTAAGCAAAACTGGCTAGGGGATAACATTTTTTTTTTAAATCTTTGAAATAAGCCAGGCAGGGAAAGAAAAATACCACATGATCTCACTAATTTATGGATAATGAAGAACATTATAACTTGATGAACAAAAAGATAGATACAGAGGCAGAGAAACATCAAATAGACTGTCAAATTACAAGGAGAAGGCTGGGAGTATTGAAGGGGAGAGGGGGGTAAGAGATCAACTGAAGAACTTGATGATGCATATAAGCATAACCAATGAACACAAGACACTGGGAGGGGGGTTAAGGGCATGTGAAGGGGAGTGGGGAGGCCGGAAGAAGGTCAATGGGGGCAAAAAGAAGACATATGTACTACTATTTGAAATACTTTAAACAATAAAAAATTTTAAATGTTAAAAAAAAAAAATCTTTATCTTTGAGAGTATTGCAGATGGTCCTCCTTCTCCTCACATTGCCCATCCGTCACCTGGTTACTGCCCTGACCACCCTAATGTCTATGTCCATAGGTAAGATCTTTGGTTAATCTCTTCCTGCCCCCCTCCTCCCTTCCTTCTGAGATTCATCAGTCTGTTACATGTTTCCATGCTGCTAATTCTACTTTATTCATCAGTTTATTTTGTTCATTAGATTTCTTGTTCATTTATTTTGATTGTTAGATTCAATTATTGATAGATATGTAATTATTGCCATTTTACTGTTCATATTTTTCTTCTCCTTCTCCTTCTCCTTCTCCTTCTCCTTCTCCTTCTTCTCCTTCCCCTCCTCCTCCTCCTCCTCCTCCTCCTCCTCCTCCTCCTCCTCCTCCTCCTCCTTCTTCTTCTTCTTCTTCTTCTTCTTCCTCTTCTTAAAGAATACCCTTGAACATTTCATGTAATACTGGTTTGGTGGTGATGAATTCTAGCTTTTGCTCATCTGTGAAGCTCTTTATCTGATCTTCAATTTTAAATGAGAGCTTTGCTGGGTAGAATAATCTAATCTTGGTTGTAGGTCCTTGCTATTCATCACTTTGAATATTTCTTGCCACTCCCTTCTGGCCTGCATAGTTTCTGTTGAGAAATCAGCTTACAGTCATATGGGTGCTCCATTGTAGGTTACTGTTTTTCTCTTGCTTCTTTTAAGATTCTCTCTTTGTCTTTAGCCCTTGACATTTTAATTATGATGTGTCTTGGTGTGATCCTCTTTGGATTCCTCTTGTTTGAGACTCTGTGTTTCCTGGACTTGTAAGTCTATTTCTTTTACCAGGCAGAGGAAGTTTTCTGTCATTATTTCTTCTCCTTTTGGCAGCCCCCATAATTCAAATGTTGGTATGCTTGAAGTTGTCCCAGAGGCTCCTTACACTATCTTTATATTTTTTCATTCTTTTTTTTCTTTTTGCTCTTCTAATTAGGTGTATTTTGCTTCCTCATATTCCAAATCTGATTCTCAGAATCCTCTGCTCTCTTGTTGCATTCATGTAAATTATTCTTTGTTTCAGTTAGTGTATGCTTAATTTCTGACTGGTCCTTTTTCATGTCTTTGACATTCTCACTAATTCCCTTGAAGCTCTCATGAGGATCCTTTAAAGTCTTACCTTAGGTAAGATCCTTAAAAGTTTCACTTAAGTCCCTTGAGTAAGCTCTCATGGTTTGGAACTCTGTACTTAGTAGTTTGCTTGCTTCGATTTTTTTCATTTTCGACATGTTTCTGTGCCTTCACATTTTGGCTGCTTTCTTGTTTTTGTTCCTATGTATTAAGTAGAGCTGCTCTGTCTCCTGGAATTGGTAGAGTGGCCTTGTGTAGTAGGTGTTTTATAGGGCCCAATGGCTCAGCCTCCCCAGGCACTTAAGCTGGGCAATCTAGGTGCATCCCAAGGCTCAACTCTAAGGCTGTCCACAGTCTTAGAGTTGAGCCTTGATTGCTGTTGGCATCACTGGAAGGAATTGACCTCCAGGTCAATTGGCTATGAGGACCAGCTGCAACTACAGTGGGAGAGCTACTGTGCAGGAGACACTCCTATAGAGCAGGACTATCTTTTTACTCAGTGGCTCTTGTCACGTCTGATACCTTTGACCTCTCTGACCCATCAGACTCAGTGTACATATTTACCCAAGAGGCCAGTAGCCTTCTATATGGGAAAAAATTCTCATCTGGTATTTTTAGAAAGAAAAAAGTTCTGGGCCTTTCACATAACTTTGGCTTCTATTCAAGGTATCTCTTAGCAGATCATCCCACCTGGGACCTGTGGAAAGAGTTAAACCACAAATATCCTAGGACCCTGGAATCAGCCTTTATCTGGCTGAACCCCTCAACCACCCACAGGAATAGCTTTATACCCCCAGATATTAATACACCCAGGGCCCTTTGATTATAGAAGGTTGCCCTGTACACTATGCCAACTCAAATAAGAAACAGCTTAGGGCTGAGGACTGGTGTCCATACGATCAGAGCCACTAGAGCAATCCCAGACCTTCACTCCAA
The DNA here is from genome assembly GCF_014108245.1 of Pipistrellus kuhlii. Taxonomy (NCBI): domain Eukaryota; kingdom Metazoa; phylum Chordata; class Mammalia; order Chiroptera; family Vespertilionidae; genus Pipistrellus; species Pipistrellus kuhlii. The sequence continues at coordinate 72,448,210 of NW_023425404.1, forward strand.
ATATTTTTTCCAACCAATTTGGAATTCAACTTCGACTTGACAATCAAGCTGCAGCTTATGCTGCTTAAGTCCTTGGCTCTGTTTCTCTGAGTGTGATCACTGCCTGTCTGTTTCTCTCACTTTGTTAGGGTCATGTCCCTTTGCTGAGCCACAACTCCCTCATGAGACCTTGTCTTTAACCCTTGCTCACTCTGTACCCCATCTCTGTTCCATACATGCCTATTTTAATCACTCCCAGCTGCAAAAACCCAAATTCTCTGTGGATGATCAGGCTCTGTCTGTTTCCCTTTCTCACGTTCTCAAACATCTCTACTCAAACACAGTTCACTCAAGCAGATCTTTAAAATAGAATATATTTTATTTGCATTGCAATTACCTCTTTCTTTTTCCACTCTTTTCTCCCACCCCAACTTGACCTCTCCAAATATATCCTTCTGAGTGGGTTTTTGAATAATAGTGGGAAAAATAAAATAGGAAAGTTGACATTGAAAATCAAGAAAAAGAATTTAGAGAGTAAAGTAGATGAAAGGTCCTATTTTCTATTGGATTCAGTGAGACAGATGGAAGCACTAAATATTGTCTCTTGGCCTTCAGCATCTATTTCCACCTCTTTCTATGGGTCATGGAGGCTGGAAGGCTTAAAACCACATTTTCCTGACTCCTTTTCTGCTAGGGTTTTAGATGTGATTCATCTTCTGCCATTAGAATGTACTCATGAGCTATCTGGCATACAGAAGGAAGTGGAGGTCATTCTTTCTGGGGCAGTGGTGACTGATGAGCATGCTCCCACAAACATGACCTTTTGCCATTGGTCACTCCACTGTCTGGTGGCCCATCTCATGGGTATTGGGCAGCTGTCATTCTGGCAACAGTTTCCTGACTTCTGTGTAATGGTAGAGAATACTGTAGATAGAAGAGAGAAAGAAGTCTTATTGGATTCAGTAAGATAGAACAAGCCACATGTTCTTGACTAGAAGAGTTCCAGTTTCTTACTTGCTAATCTAGTAGCCCCCAAATAGGATTAAATAATTGAGACACTATTCCTTATAAATGAACTTTAAAATCAGATAGTATTGAAATGACTGCTGTCCACAGGATGTATGGTTCATTCATTGCTAAAAAATCAATCAATGTAACAGACCATATTAATAAACTAAAAAAGGAAAAATCATGTGACTATATCAATTGACACAGAAAAAAAGAATTTTTATAAAATTCAACAACTATTCATATTTTGAAAACTCTCAGAAAGCTAGAAATGGCAGGAAATTTCCTCAATTGACAAAGGATATCTACAAAAAAAAATCTACAGCTAACATTATATTTAATTGTAAAAGATTGAATGCTTTTTCCCTAAGATCAGATACAGGTAAAGATGTCTGTAAGGATGTCTGCTCTCACTACTGCTCTTCAACTGTGATCTAACCAGCTCAATAAGGCAAGAAAAGGAAATAAAGGTATATAGATAAGGAAGAAAGAATTAAAACTGTCCCTTCCTTGCATATGTGATTATGGTCTACATAGAAATCCCAAGGAATCTTACAAAGTATTTCTAGAACTAATAAATAAGATCAGCAGGGTTGCAGATACAAGATCAATATTTAAAAAATAAATTGTAATAATGGAAAATTAGTTGTGTTTCTATATTCCAATAGTGAAACAAATTAAAAATATAACACCATTCATAATCATCAAAAAATATAGCAATGGAGTGAATGCTATCCTCGGGTCTCTTAGCCAGTTCTGAGGTAAGACACTTCTCCATCCTGACTCTAGTAAAGAGGTCAGGAAACCTTGAGTAAAGTTACAGGTATTAATTTTGGGTAGTTAATTACATTCTTTCAGCATTCATCTCCCTGAAGTTTTCACTGGGAAAATCCTTTAGGAGGACATCCCCATTAGCTATTCATTTTTCTTTCTCAGTGACTGGAGAATGAAGTGATTGTTGGCTGTGTCACACAACTCGTTGAAATTCACCCCTGGGTGAAGTGATCCTCAAATAATTATCAAATGTAGTTCAGGTAACTGAATTAGTGAATTACACTGGCTCCTTTGAGATGAAAGACTCTTTAGGAATGTGAAATACTTTGGCTCTTTGTTATTAATAACCTGAACAATGAAAGAACCCAAAGTAGTACTCAATATGCTCCAGGAATGGAAAGACTAAAATTAAAGAATGCAATTGATTTTCATTTCCCATACTTTTCATTTTCTCTCTTTTTCATTTCAATAGTCAGGACTGAATATGACAAGTCATCAAATCCCTTCTGATGTTAATAAAGCATCAACTATAGAGCTTTGGCAAGAGAAAAATTCAGCTGAAGTGTGGCCAGTAGGTGGTTTTCCTCCTTTCTATAATTTATTACAATTTTCTCTCTCCCACTCTATTACATGCTCTACAGATAGAAACTCTCTACTTTGACCTGCTTCATCTTCTTCTGCCTTAGTCTAATTTTCCAAAAGGAATTGTCTCAACTACTCCTCCACCCTCAGACAAACAATCCCAGAGGAATGTAGGCTTCCATAACCTTAGTGCTCCAGCCTGGGTGTGAAGAAGACAAGCACAGAGAGGAATCCCTGGCAGATAGCTTGACCTTGAAACAGGGGGATGGGCTACTGAAGGGGAGGGGGATAAGAGCTGGCAAATCTCTACCTGGGAATGATAGAGAGCTAAAAATGGATGGAAATGCTAGGCCCTACTCATGCTTGATAGGGATGTGCTGCATTTATTGAATCAGATTTGCATTGAGGATTTTCTATTTCTCTTTCTTTCAAAAATCTCTTTTTAAGTGTTATTTATTTATTTTGGAATTGGAATAGGTAATATATTTATAAGTCAAAGGCATACAATTATAGAGTGAGGACTCTCTCTTACTCTCATGCTCTAGCCATGCAGTACCCATTCCAGAATCATCAATGTCCTGACTTCCTATTTTTCCCACAGAAATATACAAGTGAATTTGTATAAGGAATCCCCTGCCATCTTTTATTTACACAAATGCTAACTCACTGTTCTGCTCTATGCTTGCTTTTTCACTTAATGTATTTTAGAGATCATTTCACACAAGTAAACAAAGAGCTCCTCAATCATTTTATGATGACTAGCAATCATTGTATTAATGCAGCATTATTTGTCTAACCAGTCTCTCATTGATGAACATCTCTGATATTTTCAATTTTTGATACTACAAACAATATTGCAATTAGTAACCTTGTTCAAAAAGTGAATTCCACATTATTACATGTCTATAATTCTATATAATAAAAGCCTAATATGCAAATTGTCCCCTGCACTAAAGTTCCCCTGGGAGTTCAACCACTCAACCAGTTGCTATGATACACACCGACCATGAAGGGGCAGACACTCTGACCAGTAGGTAAGCCTTCTGCGGTGGCTGGTGGGCTGGACTGGAAATGAGGTGTGAGGTGAGAGCCTTCAGGATGCTCCCAGGGTTTGGTCTGAGACCCTGACAGAGGCGGTCAGGGGCAGGAGCCAGGAGGGACTGGATGGCATGGGAGGCTGCTAGAGGTAATCCAAGAGCCATGGACTGCGCAGCCCTCCGCAGCCTGTGGCATTCTCAGTGCATAATTTATAATCTTCAGAGCAGCTTCTTTTTATTTGTTAAGTTTCACTAACCACTCCAGGAGAGTGGGTAGCTTCATTACAGGGGGACGGGCCAGGCATGCCTGCCCGAGGCCAAGGGGCAGCCTCGGACTCCTGGGGATAAAGCAGAGAGGGGTGCAGGGCTGAGTCAGAGAAACTGAGTCCAAAACTTGAAAGGAAGCGGGAAGCAGGGAAGGGCAGAGGGTGACAGCTACACAGGGGCCTAGAAAAGCTGCTGGGGGGGGAGGGGGGGCAGCCAAAGAGCCCGGTGTCTCTCCCACCGGACAGGCTCCACGTCCCTCTCTCCTCCTCTCCCTCTCCTCCCCGTGACCCATCACCCAGCCATCCTCCAAGACCCCACCTGGGTTCACCCCGCACAGGCCCACCCTGCCCCGCACAGCTTTGGGGAGGTTCTGCACCTGAATGAGAAAGGGGGAGGCTGCAGACAGGAGGTGGGGGAGGGGAAGACCCCACAGGACTGGAGACAGAAAGGCGGGGAAGGAGGGCTGTGCGAAAGCGTCGCCCTTGGTTGAAGAAGAAACCTTGACCCATTTTACAGACCCCAACAGACTGTGTGTGTGTGTGTGTGTGTGTGTGTGTGTGTGTGTGTAGGGGAGTTGGAGGGAGCAAAGACAAAAGAGGATGTGAAAGGACTGGATGGATGGAGGCTTGATTCATGGCCTATTTGTTTTTATTTTTGTTAATGTATTTTTATTGATTTCAGAGAGGAAGACAGAAGGAAGAGAGAGATTGAAACATCAATGATGAGAGAAAATTGACCTGCTGCCTCCCGCACACCCACTACTGGGAATTGAGCCCACAACCCAGGAATGTGCCCTTGACCGGAATCAAACTCAGGACCCTTCAGTCTGCAGGTCATGGCTCTTATTCACTGAGCCAAACCATCTAGGGTGACCCATAGCCTATTTAAAACCATTGCAGTAGGCTGAGCAGGGGTCTTACCGAGATAGTGTTACCTGATAATGAGGGACTTCCCTTGTGTTGGGATAATAAGCACTGCAGGGAAGTAAAGACGCCCCCATGGAGTCTGCAAAGGGTTTCCAAGCACATAATGCAATTTACTTCATGTGGCAGTTGAAGAGGGTGAGCAGAGCCTTGAAGGACACGAAGTCTCCAAGACCAGGGGCTGGAGGGAAAGTGTGTGCCGAGCATTCCATGCTAGGAGTTAAATCCTACATATTAAAACCTAATATGCAAATTGTCCCCTAGGGCGGTCATTGGACCGGGAGTTTGACAGCTTGTTATGACATGCGCTGAACACCAAGGGGAGACGAGGACCATGGCAGGCATCAGCAATGTGGCACTGGCCATGGGCAGCAGTGGAGGCACTGCCAGTCCTGATGGGCCCCGACGAGAGTGGGACCATGGCGGGTTGGTGGAGCAGGTGAGTGGAAGGCGCCAGGTCAAGGCAGGTGTGATGGTGTGGGGGCATCACCCTGCCAGTAGCCCTGCAGAAGACCACCAGCAGCTGCAGAAGGGAGCAGGCTGCCGCCCAGCTCCCAGGTGCTGAGGGGAGGCGCCAGGCCAAGGCAGAGTGCCAGATGGGGCTGCAGGGCTGGGAGGCTGGGGCGCAAGCTGGGACCTGATCTCTGCAGGCCACCCCAAGGGACACCACCTGTGCACAAGTTTGTGCACCGGGCCTATAGTTTAATAAAACTGCTACTAAAAGAATTATTATAAATGATTCCTATAAATAGAATTGCTATAGCAAAGTTTATGTATATTTGTAATTTTGATAGATATTCCCAATTCATATCACCAAACACAATATCCTTTACCCATTTTTCTATTTATTGTTGGTCTTTTTCTTTCTTTTTCTTTCTTTTTTTTAACTGAAATAACACTGCTTTATAATATTATATAAGTTTCACATATACATTGTAATTATTATCTGTATATGCTATAGTGTGCTTATCACTAAGAATCTATAGTTCCCAACTGTCACCGTACATTAGAACCCCTTTTCCATTTTGTCCTCTCCCCACCACCTTCCCCTCTGGTCAATACTAGTCTGTTGTCTTTATGTATGAGGGTTTTTGTTTTGGTTCATTTGCTTTTTTCTTCTTTTTTTGTTTTTTGTTTTTTTGTTTTAAATTCCAGGTACGAGTGAAGTGATATATTTTTGTCCTTTTCCATCTGACTTATTTACTTAGCATAATATCCTCACGGTCTATTTGTTGTTGCAAATGGCAAGATGTCATCCTTTTTTAAGGCCCAGTAGTACTGCAGGTCAATGAACACCCAGATTGTTTCTATATCTTGGTTATTGCAAATAATGCTACGATGAACACAGGAATGCACCAGGAAGAGTTGTGATAAAAACTAGCATGGTCCACCAGTAGAGTAATCCAACAATAAACACATTCATTCCCTGTTTGTAATGGTTTGAATGGTGTCCCCCCAAAAGATATATCCACCCAGAACCTCAGATTGTGGTCTTATTTAGGATAAGGGCCTTTACAGATGTAACATAGAAAAACCTCTAGATGGGATCATCCTGGATTGGGATGGGCCCTAAATCCAACAAGTCTCCTTATAAGAGGCAGAAGCAGAGGATTACAGAAACACGTGAGGAGAACGCCCTGTGAAGACAAAGGCAGTGATGGGAGCAATGCATCTATAATCAAGGAACACCTGGAAATTCTGACAGCCACCACGAGGTGGGAGAGAAGCATGGGACAGGTCCCCCATCAGCGCCTCCAGAGGGAACCCATGCTGCTGATACGCTGATTTCAGAACGCTGGCCTCCAGACCTGAGAGACAATGCATTTCTGTTATTTTAAACCACCCAGTTTGTGGAAGTTTGTTAAGGTGTCCCTCGGACACTAGTGCATTGTTCTATATTTGAATAAAAATCAGGGAACTTGTGCTCATAAGGATAAGAAACCCACTCTGGTTAGTTCAGGAAGAGAGAGGTTTATTTTAAAATGCAGTCTCCCAGAACACAAAGGTAAGCCTCCTGCTTCTGGAGCTGGAAACCAATGTTGGGAAGGGAAGTGACTCTCCATTTCTAAGAGCCACCTAAACTCTCTCTGAGTCCTCCCTCCCCCTTTCTCTCCCTCTCTCCAGGCTGGCTTCCTTTGTTTCATATGCTCTCTGGGTAAACATGGCTCATTAAGATGGCCCAAGTCTCTATTAACGTAAAGCTCACTCCCACATCTAACTGACTTTGTCTTTCAGCATCCCCATTAGAGATTTTTCAGATAAGAAATTGGGTTGGCTCAGCTTAGAATAACCCTAGGATTGGACTTCTGGCCAGCTATTGATGCCCACCCATCTCTAGCCCAGTTACCCCACATGAGAGGTGGAGTCCTTTTGCAGGCTATGGGCCAGACCTTCCCGGGAGAGGCCTCAGAATATGGTCAAAGCTTGGCCTCTCTGACGTAATCTGGCCATTTTTGCCTCCCTTTCCTGCCTGTGAACCCCTTGAGGACAGAAAATGTAAGTTTTATTGTCTTGTTCTGTTCTTATTCATAAGTCTTCACTGAATATGGGTCTCAATGCCTGAGACCCATGTAGATATTTCAAGATGTTTGTTTAATTAAAGGTAATTAGTTATGCTTTATAGAATTGCACCTATTCAGCAGACCAAGAAAAAGGTAAACGTTTATACTGCTTGCTCTATTTCTTCTTGACAAAGTGGTAATTTTAAAGCTGACTTCTTTCCCTTAGCTCTTTCTTGGAAATAGCAAAGAGATTGGAAATAGCAAACAGACTATCTCTATATATTTTATCAAAATGGCATTCATAAATCCACAAAACCTCACCATGGTCCAGTATCCATGTCTCCAAGGTAACAGTTCCCTGATCAATACTCTCTCTTTTGGTGTCCAACGTTCCATACTCTAGCTCACACTAAGTTCCTTCTTTACACACAAAGAAGCTACTTGGCCCATCTTTTCTGCCTGAAGTCAATAGTTTTCTTTAATTTCCTTTTTTTTTTTTTTTTAAATTTCCCCGAGAAAATCTTATTTTGACAAAAACAGTCTGATGAAGTTTCTTTTAGGAGCCTTTTCAGCTTTACTGATGCCCTTTCCTAATAGCTTCTCTTTTGTGTCTAATCTTTTCCAAGTACACAGGGCTGTGCTGGAGCCTGTTGGAGATCAGAAATGTAAGGGGCTAACAGACCAGCCTCTGTGGTCACAGAGCTCACAAAGTCTGGAGACCCTGCTGGGCCCCAGGCAGAGAGGACCCAGGAGCCATCACTGCCTCATCGGAGTGAGACTTGCATAGCAAAGGGTTGGAGCCTGAGAAACCGATCAGGGCAGCGCTAATCAGATGGACGGGCTTAGCCATGGCAGCAGAGGAGAGAGGGGCCAGTTTCTGAAACCATGCTCTTTCTCCCAAGTCAGGGATTCCTCTTGGCTCATATAAAGACCCCACAAGGTTGTCATAAGGCACCCCAAGGGAGAAACATTAGGTAGAGAGCATGCAGAGACTGCTTTATATCCTGTAAGGCGTGGGCATCATAATTCTTTCTGTGGTGAATTATAAGTGCAAAAACCTAAGTCAAATATTTTCTGTCCCCAAACCACAGCTGTTTCTAAATTTAAATGTTAATCCTCTCCTCTCCTCTTTATATGTAAGAGTCCTGGGTGCTGTCAAAGGGCTGTAGAAATGGAAAGCCCCATGCAAGGGCAAGACATTATTGTAACCCTCACTCCCAGTTGTGTACACACACACACACACACACACACACACACACACACACACGTTGCCTGCACCTGTCCAGAGAGATGAATGGCTCAATTGCCCAGCACCCCATGCCCAAGTCCAGTTCCACGCTGGCTAGATTTCTAGAGAACTAAAACCCTGACCAGGATTAACAATGTGTTCACTTCATCATCTACAGCCCTAGTTCCCTGAGGAATGGCTAAGGGAGTCTGGGGTCCCTGCATGCAGATAAGAGATAGTTGCCAGGGTCCCCATCAGGTACCCAGTCACTGTGAATGAGTGGACCACGTGAATGCATAGGGCCACTGGGCAGTTTGACCAACATTAGCACATTAGCAGTCAAAACATTTTGTTCTGGAGTCATGGGCATCCACCGACGGGCCTAAGGCATAGGCAGCCAAGATAGGATTTGGACCTCTCCTCCCTGAAAAATTACCCTCCCACCCCCACCCAGCCCTTTCCCAATGCTCCCCTCACTCTGGTGAAAACTCCCAGCCAGCCCAGACAGTGTCCCGCCAACCCCAGCTCACATCCAATTCATTTGTTAGTGCATCCAACATACACTTAGGCTCCTACTGTGGGTCAGTCCCTGTGCCTGGCCCTTGACATATAGGCTTGACCAATAGTCCTGCTGGGAACGGGGTAGGAGTGTCCCTCTGTTCCTGTCTTCCCAGCACATTCCACACAAGGCCACCTCTTCAGAGAACCTGGCCTCTCCGTTTCTTCTTTCTGAGGCCTCGCCCCAGGGCAGTAGCAGTGGCTCAGAAAACCTCTGTCCTTCCCCGTGCATTCTAGGCTTTTACTTTTTAAAGCAGCAGCTGGAGTGGCAGGAACCTTGCCTTCCAAGAAGCCTGTGGCTTAGGCTAATATTTACATGTATTTGCATTTTCTTCGTACACACGGATTGGGAAAGGATGGGGAAGGGAGTTTTGCCAAGGAATGAAAACGCACCCTGGGCCAATCCTCAAAGTGCTACTGCGGTTGCCAACTTAAAATCAAGAAGCAACTTGTTCAGCTGAAATTCAGGCATGTTCTGTTGCTCCCACCCTGGCTCTCCTCCCCTGAAGCTCCAGTCCTTAGCTGGCCTGCGCATCTGTTCGCATCGGGTTGGCGAGCTACATTTTGTCTCGGTCTTCCCTGCACTGGAAGCTTTCTTTCTCCTCTGATTCTTTGGGTTTTGGTCATTTTCAGAGAGTGCCATGGGCACCCTCTGCTGGCTTGACTAAACATTTTACCTGCAAAAATGGTAGTTTACCAGGAATGGCTCGATCGTGCAGCAGGGCTCTTTAGTCGAATGCTAAAAATTGTAAGTTTGTTGGCTGTCCTTTGTATCGCCTCTCTCATCACAGGATGGCCTGGGCCTGGGCCACAGCTTGGCCCCTCTGGGGGAATGGTACCTTATAGAAAGGGCAGAGCCAAGAAACAGGCCGTGATCTGGGGGTTGCAGCTTTTCCAGATCAGCCGGGGTGAGGGGGATGAGGGAAGCCCTTTGGGTTCTCAGAGGACTTGCGCCCAAAGGAAAACCTGCTGGGTTCCCAGAGCAAACCTGCTGCTCTGAGTGGCTTTCTTCCCAGAATTCCTGTTCCCCTGTCAGCTGAGGGTGCCAGGCAGATATTCCTGAGAATCTTTCTGGTCTCTGGAGAAGGGTGGGGCCAGGGAGAGAGAAGTAGAAGCAGGAAGGAGAGCCATCCACCTGAGGGTGCCCCCCAGGCCCTAGCATCAGAAGATCTGACTGGCATCACTGCTCTGCCACACAATAAATGCCACCACCTGCTGTTCCTTAACTCTTTCTCCAAGGATCTCCTTAGTCTCAGAGCACTCCCCAATTCAGTTAATGCTGCTTTCATTTTTGTGCGCGCGCGCGCACACACACACGCACACACACACACACACACACACACACAAAAGGCTCAAGGAGCTTAAAGGTACTAGTGGGACTTCACTCAGCCTGTCAGCACAGCCAAGACCAGAGTTTTCTCTCCTTCTGGGCAGTGCTCCGAGATATGTACCAGTAGCTGCTGTGGCTCTCAGCTGCCTCCTCACCCCTTGCACTTGACTAGCAGATGGAGCAAGCCAGGCTCCAACAGGCAAATGATGAGGAGACCTATGTAAGGCACAGCGGCTTAGCAATGTAACAGAAGCTGGAAATGGGGCCAGGTTGCTCAGATTCCACACACCACCATCTTGGGCCTAAAGCCTTATCATTTACCTGGAAACAAAGAGGCATTGTCAACCAGGAGCAGTCTCCTTTATTGCCACCATTTTTCACTTGCTTTATTTCACCACCAGGCCGCAGGGCAGAAGGGAAGCCCAGCTCCTGGTGAGCCATTTGTCACCCTGCAGTCACAGTGGCAGCCTTCCGCTGGCTGGGTCTGAGAGTGCCGCTGGGGGACATGGGAGGGGGGCAGGGGGAGGCTGAGGCTGGGAGACATTGCCTTTAGTGGGCAGCCCAGAAGCTGAGCTATGACTGGAGCAGAGCAAATACCAAAGAGGCCAGTATGACCACACCTGTGGGAACAGACAGCTCAACTGCCCTCAGAGCCTCCACCTGGAGACCTGGCAGTCCGGGGACCTCCTGGTGAATCTGAATTGAGCATGTTGGTCTCTCCCTCTAGCCTGTGCTCCCAGCAGAATGCCATGCTGTGCCAAGGGCACTATATACCAAGCGCCCATGGTGGGATGTACCAAAATGTTTAGGATTTTCCAAATTTCAAACATTTTCTTCTCCCCTCTCCACCTTCTTCAGTGATTTGATATTTGAAATAAACTAAAATAACCACATTCACCTGCAACATTCAACAGCAATAACTTGATATACTAGTATAAAATTTTAACTATGCCCCATTATTTTAAGATACACAAAAATGGCTGCCTATCAATCTAACTCATAAGTTAGAAATACTACATTTAAGAACTAACATGAGAGTTTCAAGTTTCCTCCAGTTTAGGCATTTATACCTTTGTGCTTGCCTTGCTTCACAATGTTATTGTAGCATTGATATTTGTATTACCCATGTATGTACCTTAATGTAATCATTTAAAAACACTAAGAATTAATTTATGGTGGAGCCTTGGGAATCTTAAAAGCAACTAAAATGTTCTTAGATGTAACTCCCAGCTTCATTTCTAAACTTAGATCTACTAAAGTGAAACTGAGAATTTTAAACTTTTGCATTTTTTAATTAAAAGAGAACTTTTTAAAATTAATTCATTAAAGAAATATTTATTTGAACACTTGTTGTATGCAATGTACTAAGCATTGGGCATCATTATAAGCAAAATCAGATGGACTGGAAGATGCATTGCTCAAAGAATTACACAAATAAAGTGAAATAACAAATGTGATGCTAGTTTCTTTGCGGTGTGTATAATAGGGAGATTGTCATAATGAGGGAGGTCAGGCATAGGAACCTATCACTTTTAAATCCCACTAATGCTCTCACCCTCTACAAAGCTCATTCCCACCACTTAACCAGCTATGTGCTAAAGTGAAAGTCAGTCCTTTTTGCTTTCAGCCCTGAGCTGTTGAGTGTTAGGGACTTCCACCTACAGCAACCCGGTAAGCTCTCTTGTCCAACCAACCCATCCTGGGACAGCGGGAACTCTGGGACACAATGGGAGGGGTCTGGGGTCGGTAATGGTAGGAGGCTTCTTCCAAAGCAGAGAAGCCTTGTCTCATGGCGGCGTGGCCAGATATTCTATGTCATCTACCAGTTGCCTTGCCAAGCGGCCCAAGGAATCTCTAGCTAGCAGTCCCAACCCCGTTTACTAGGATGCTTCAAAAGTAATGTTGCTGAGATGGCAGTGGTATCTGGTTTAGCTCTTCATCTAGATTTTTTAAAATATATTTTATTGATATTTTACAGAGAGGAAGGGAGAAAGATAGAGAGCTAGAAACATCGACCAACTGCCTCTGGCACACCCCCTACTGGGGATGTGCCCGCAACCAAGGTACATACCCTTGACCAGTATCGAACCCGGGACCTTTCAGTCCGAAGACCGACGCTCTACCACTGAGCCAAACCGGTTTCGGTTCTTCATCGAGATTTTTAAGAGCTGGTTTTATACCCTTGCTGAGTCGATGTCCTACAGGACTCTATGGAACTCTTTCTGCCATGTGTCTGGGTATTATTATCTTCATCTTTGCTTTTAGTGGCTTCTTTACTTATAACTAATCATGGGGGGAACTGCGTGTTTAATCAGTACCTAAGGCTCTCTGTGCCCCATGTTCACTTTGTCTTCTAATGAGAGCCAAGTGCCAGTGACAGCCCCTGGGCACTTTGGTGCCCTCCAGAAATCCCTGTCATATAGCAGACACCCCAGCAAGCTCTGCCTTCCCGGCTCCTCCCTGCCTCTATGTGCAGAATGTTGCCTGTGTCACAGCTGACACCCACATGTTGAGATAAACATCCCATTTGAAGATGCTAGTCTGGTCAAGCAACAAACAATAGCTGAGGTCAATGTGACTCAGAATTTATTTAAAGGCTGGTTCTGCCACAGGCCAGTTATGTGCATTTGGGCAACATCCTGAAACAGCCTTAGTTTCTTTATCAACAACCAAAAAAAAAAAGAGATAATTTTCACTTACCCAGAATAAGCAACAGCAGCCATAGTCCAGTGCTGGGAACCCAGAAAGTGCTTGAGGAATGTTAATTTTCTTTCTATTCTGACAAATCTGCTAAGGTAAAAAATCCTCCAATTCAGCCATCTGCTCAAAGACAGAGCAAAGGAACAGAATATCTGTTGCAATACAACTAATTTGCTGAAATAAAGCCTCTTTCCTGGAGAGAAGGGCCACATTCTAAAGAATGAGAGACAGAGAAATCAGATCCCACAAAGAGTGGATGGTAAGGGCCAGGCTAGGCTTTCAAGGAAGACAAAATCTGGGTGTGGGGGTGGGGATGTTACCACAAAGGGGACCAGGCCCTGAGCTGGTGCCTAGGGCCAGCCAGTAGTGTTGACTTCATGCAGGAAAGATTTCACAATGTGAATCCAGGTGATTTTTTTTTTTTGAGGATGTTTATTAAAGAGGGGAACTGAAACAAGGAAGGGCCTAGAACAGAAGAAGCTACAGGAGAGGGACTCAGTGGGAAAATGAGACTAGGCTGGGCTGCTTTGTCTCACTAAGAAGTCAGAGAAAAGGGGGCCTTGGGGCCAGGTTCTGGAGGTTAGGCTAGATCCAGCTGCCACTGCCCTTTACTCCCTGGTTGCAAATCTTGTGGGGTCCCTTGGCGTTTAGGAGATGCATGCCTGTGGGGGGAGAGGAGAGGAAGGGAAAGGTGTGGACATGCACTTGAACCTTCATTTTGAGAGGTTTTAAATGCTGAAATTTTAGGGGAGGACTTAGGGAAGGATTTCAATAGAATATTCATCAGTTTTATGCTGATGTGCCAAAGTGAGATTTATTCCCTTAACTTCATCACTCCTTAGGTGTGGTTGGCACAAATGGCACTAATTGGATTTCTGCTCTCCATCACCCTGACTAGGGTGATTTAAACCATTTACCCTCTGGATGAGGGGAAGTGTAAACCACTTACTCTTAAGTGTCCTTGGTAATAGAAGATAGGATTTATTTACTTACTAGATGGCTATAAACTACTTGGTTGTTTAATGACCTGTCTCAGTTTCCTTATTCCACTTGCCATGCCCTTCTAGCCTGCCTCAGGGAAGACTACATGGTCTAAGACAGTGGTGGGCAAACTCATTAGTCAACAGAGCCAAATATCAACAGTACAACGACTGAAATTTCTTTTGAGAGCCAAATTTTTTAACTTAAACTTCTTCTAATGCCACTTCTTCAAAATAGACTCGCCCAGGCCATGGTATTTTGTGGAAGAGCCACACTCAAGGGACCAAAGAGCCGCATGTAGCTCATGAGCCGCAGTTTGCTGACCACAGGTCTGAGGGAATAAGTGTGGGCATCGAAAAGGTTTCAAACAGAGCCAGCCCTCTGCCCTAAAATGCACAGACCTAACTCAGGCCAGTGCCTCCATGCCTGGCCCCATTCTGTGAGACCAGAAGAAGGAGTGATGACTGCCAGGAACTCCATCTCTAGAAAGAGCAAGCTAGTGCCTCCAAACTGCTCCAATCAGAACACAGTCTGTGAAAGGATCTGATGTCACCAACAGTGCCACATGCGAATCTTCACAACCCCTCCAAACTGAGACAAGTATTTAAGAACTCCCCTGCCCAGCTTGGAAAGGGGCTGTGGGAATGTGCACAGGGCTCATTGCAGCCCTGCCAGCCTCCAGAGTGTCTGAATAAATGCATGCTGTTCTGCAAGCCCAGCGGACAAGACTGCCCCTCCTTGGGTGACCTTGCTGGCAGCAGTGGCTTGGTTAGTGTGTGGACTTTCATCATATTCAAAAGATTCTACATTTGAAAAGAGTTAAGCTGGAGGAGGCTGGGGAAAAAGGAGTCAGAGAAGCCCCACTGGGTAGCATAAGCATCCAACCATTTGTCAGTCAGGGCCTGGGTGGGCAGTCACAAAGAAAGCTTCTCTCTCACACACACTTCTCCAAACACAAGGGGTTACCACAGTAATAGTGATAATCCCATTTATTGAGAGTTGACCATGTGCCTAGAACTCTCCTGAGCGCTTTATATCTGTCCTTTAGGAGGTAGGTATTGATATTATCTCTGTTTTACAATCAAGGAAACTGAGGCGCAGAGATGACAAATCACCAGCCCCAGGTCGGAACTGTTAATAAGTGGTAACATTGCAATTCTCAATTTGTGAAGAGCAATAAAGAAAAGTGTGACAACTTAGAGTTCCTCCAGGAAAAGGGCTTCAAAGTAATATATACTCTATGGATTAAAAGGAATCTTGGCGACAACTCAGTCCCTCCTCCCAGGCTTCTTTGTCTCCCATTCACCAAGGATGGGAGGAATGAATCCCCGGGCCCTCAATGAAACATCAGCTCTGTCCAGCAGATCATTTGGCACATGCTATAAATCGTCCTGGGGAGGGTTAGGGCCCTTCTCTTCACAGCCCATGAAGAATTTCTTATTTGGGAAGGTCATAGCCCTGTGACCTGTGAGTCACTCAAGGCCCCTTGCTTAAGAGAGCACCATGCTTCATTGACTGCTCTGCTATGCTGCCTGAAAGTATTAATAATTTTTTTTTTAACAAGGGACCCTGCCTTTCTATTTTGTAATTGTGAGACAGGCCAGTAAGCCAGGACAGGTGGAATAGAGAAACAGAGATAGGTAATTAAACAAGCAGTGTGCAGGCCATCTAATAAATCTAGATGGCAAGGAGTTTGCAGCCAACTAGTAAATCCTAGCTTCCCTAAACCAAGGACACTTAAGAGTAAATGGTTTGCAAGTCTCCTCACCAACCAGAGGGTAAATAGCTTAAATCACCCTGTTTGGGGAGATAGATGGCAGAAGTCCACTTAGTGCCATTTGCCAACCACACCCAAGGACAGATGAAATTAAGGGAATCTCACTTTGGCACATCAGCATAAAGCTAGTGAATGTTGTGTTGAGATCCTCCCCCTAAGACCTCACCTAAACTCCCAGCCTTTAAAGCCCTCAAAATGAAAGTCCCAGTGCACTCTCCCCTGGAGTACACCCGTGCCTTTCCCCTCCCTGTCTCCCTTTTCTTCCCCACAGGCCTGCATCTCCTAAATTCTAATGGACCCCAGGAGGCTTGCAACCCTGAGCAATGAGCAGTGGTAGTTTGTCCCATGAAAACCCTAACTTGTCCCCAAAGTTCACTTTTCTCTGACTCCTTAGTCAGCCAAAGCAGCCCAACCTATTCTCATTTCCCCAACTAGCCCTTCTCCTGTTATCCTAGGCCCTTCCCTGTTTCACTGTCCCCAGCTTTAATAAATATCCTCTGGAGTTCCCCTGGACTCGTATTGTGACGTTTTTCCTGCACAAAGTCAAGAACTCACACACAACTAGCTGGCCCTAGGCAGACTCCAGTAATGTCCCCCTGTCCAGTAACAACTGTAGCCCTGCAGACTCCATTTCTTTAACATGACCCTTCTTTCTGTCATTCCACTCCCTCTCTTAATCATTAAGTCCTTAGCATTCTAGTGGATATCAAACTATCTACTAGTACTGGTAAGAACACAGCCTCAGGTCTAGTGGCCACAGAAACAGAGTTTCAGTCCAGCTAAAGATAGCATCTTGACTTCAGCTGCATTTCAGCCCCAGGCCCGTGAAACCAAGCAGACCACACCCTCAGGGAACTAGACCTAATAATACCATGTCTGACATTAGGACCTGATGTGCCCACGATAAACTACTCCCTACCCTGGCCCCACCCAATCAGAAGAGCCCACGACCCCAACTCCTTTAGCCACCATGATGAATGATTTTCCCCCTGCATAGCCCATGTCCTGGAAGCCATCAGGGGAGGAACCAGGTCTTTTAGCACTAGTTTACATGTGATTCCAGGGTTGGCACCATTTCCTCAACTAATAAACCTCTACTTTCTTTGATGCAAACTCCTGTCCGTGTTTGATTGGGCTTTGATGCACGCAGGGGAACAGACCTCTTTAGTTCAGTAATGTAATGAGCCCCACAAATTCTGTAGCTGGTCCTGAACAGAGCTGTAGGGCTAGGGCAGGGAGAGGCAGCCAATCAAACTGTGGTAGGCAGTTAGACAGACAGGAGCATGGCAAGGATGATGAGCCAGGTACAGAGGGTCACCAGGGTGGAAAGTCCCTGCTGCCTAACAAAGGACAATTGTAGGGTTACCATAGTAATAGTGAGAACTCCCATTTACTGAGAGTTGACCTTGTGCCTACCTGAGCATTTTATTTCTGTCCCCAAACTGACCTTTCCTTCCCTAGCATATAATTGGTCATTCAGTCTGAACCCTCTGATCTTTCTTCCCTCGAGATAACATCTAGGCCTCAGGTGTATTTCTACTTCAGGCCCACAAAAAAAAAAAAAAAAAAAAAAAAAAAAAAAAAAAAAACACACAGCAAAACCAGACAAGTGACCCGACAGCTGACCTCCAGACCAACTGCATGGGATAATGACCCCCTGTCCTGGCAACAACCAATCAATCAGTGGCGATCTAGACCCTGAAAGGACAACCTGGAAATCTGCTGAATATTCTATGGAGGTCTTCCCCTGGGACCTCCCCTAACATCTCCAGCCTTAAAATCCCTAGGATGGAGGACCCAGAGCTCTCCCTCTCAGGAGCACACCAGTGCTTTTCCCTTCTCCCTCGTACTCCGCCCCCTCCCAGGTGTTACCATTATCTTCCTCATTCTCAAGCTCCAATACCTCTGTGATTTTATAAATAAATATTCTCTTATTTAAGTCTTGGCTCCAAATTCTTTCCTAGCCAGAACTCAAGGACCCAGATTGCTAAACCCAGATCCAGTCTAACCCCTTCTGTCTAACACCTGGTGCCATTGCGGAAGCCTACACCAAAACTGCTGCCCGTGGCCTCTTCTCCTCTGCAGCGGCCCACCTGGTTAGAATGCTGCACTTGATGGTCCCCAAAGAGCACTGAGAAGCTCCAACAAGCACAGGTGAAACAGTACTTAAAATTTATCAATATAGAAGAATTTCACTGGTGAATGTGTTTTTTCAAAAATATAACTGTGTAGTTCCTAGGACCAACTACTAAAACTGGCCGCTATCTATTCCAGGTCCCGGGGAGGGACAAACTTTCCTCTACACTCAGGGTTTTCCTGGCTGGTCTAATAATACATGAGCTAGATTAGCAAGAGAAAATAACCAAATTTAATACATACATATGTATGAGAAACCACCCCCTCACCACCACCACCACCCCCCCCATATATGAGAGAGTTACATGCAGGAGATAGAAAGAGGAATGGAGGTATATGAGACATCCTGAACTAGGGATGAAGATAATACACTTCAGGGTCTTCAAAGGGTCATGGCAGAATGATAAGAAGAACAGATGTTTAGTAAATAAAAGTTTTCCTGCCAAATAGGGGAGTCTAAAAAGTTATTACTGATAATCTCTTATTATGGGCCAGGCATCTATTATGGGCAAGGCCCCTAATTCAAGTTCTTCTCAGTAGTTGGAGAGGCAGAAGTTTCTCTTGAGCTCAAAACTAAATAATTGCATACCACAGAGACACATCTTGAAGTGGCTCACTCTGGACCCCCACACAGGTTTTATTCAATTTCATAAAAACCACAAAGAGCTTCTCACTCATTCCTCATCCTTGCTGAGCTCAGGAATTTCAAGTGCACAAGCATAGCAATTACTACAATTTTGCTCAGATTTCCTCAGCAATAGAGGGGATCATAGGGAAGAAAGGGAGCATTGTTTGCTGCCCAATTAAGTGGAGTGTGTAGACACAGGGCTGTATGTTCCAATGTCAAAAGCCCTTGTGTTTGCCATAACCTGTGCTTCAGGG
Source organism: Pipistrellus kuhlii (assembly GCF_014108245.1). Lineage (NCBI taxonomy): Eukaryota > Metazoa > Chordata > Mammalia > Chiroptera > Vespertilionidae > Pipistrellus > Pipistrellus kuhlii. The sequence continues at coordinate 72,466,873 of NW_023425404.1, forward strand.
GATGCTTTCGTGTACAGTGGTCAGGAGCCCGGTGCCTGAATAAAGAGACACCAGGCCTTAGTCATTTTTCTAGGACCTAAAGACAACGAGAAAAATTCAATCAGAGCATCTGTGTTTGTGGTGAATCAGGCTTCTCCAAATCTTGAAGTAGGTATATGAGCCCCAGTAGATGTAAAGAACTAAACTAAATCAAAATTAAGCTTAGTTTCCAAGGTTTTTTTTAAAAGAGAGGAGCAACTATTTTGACATATTGGTCTATTTATATGTAAACTTCCCCCACACACACACATACAATTTTTCTACCTTCATTTAAAGACTAGGGATTTTTTTCCTCTCTAGGTTTGGAATTGCTGACACTAGGGATGATTATTCCAAATCATCATTCATTCATTCATTCATTCACAAGGCCACGTCAAAACATGTGGGTACCCTGAATAAGCTAACAAATTAGCATCCCTTCCACGAATATACCTTTACTATTTGTTCAGCATTTATTTAGTGGAGATAGGAAAGCTGATTTGATATTGATAAAAAAAAAAAAAAAAGTAAAATGTTTATAACTCACATATCAACTACCCTCTCATCCTCCTCTCTGAGTATTTTCAAAGTAAACATCCACTTGTAGAAGCACACTGGTGAGCAATATAATTTACTGACACCTTGAAGTGGTGACGTAGAGAGGTATTGACATTGCACAGCAGACAATATTCCATTTTTTGTGGAGGGTTTTTTTTTTAATCCCCACACTAGGGACACCAGGTAGACAAAAAAACAAAACAAACAAACAAAAAAAAACTCTTTAGGGCAAGAAAATATGTTTAAAATAAACCTTCTTTGTCCTCACTTTTTTATTATTACTATTCCCTTCACTCATCTTCTTGTCTTCAAAAAATCTTCCACATATTAGTATTAGGGGAACTTGGTTAACCCAGCCAGTATGACTGGGAGGCAGAACAAAAGCAGCAACCTCTTCCCAGGGCGGTGACAGCACCTAAACTAGGCTCTCTGCTCCTGCACATCTTTCCCACCTTCACACACACACACACACACACACACACACACACACACACACACATTGGCCCATTCATCAAGACAACCCACCTCTCAAAGGCCCACATTCACCAGAAAAGTCAGCCATTGACGAGTCTTTTAAACTCAAAGGGAATGTTGCCTATGTTGTGGTTGCCTGAACCTCCTCCTTCCCCTAGGGACCCACTTTGAAATTGCTTCTAAAAATTAGATGGATGATTCTCTTTCATAGGTCATCTTTATGTGGGATCTCTTTATTAGAAGGCCTCCTGGGATAGAAGACAATTAAAATAGAAGATGGAGAGCTAGAACCTAATTGGGATCCTCTGGGCACCAGGGAGAAAAGCCTCCAGATGCCTATTGGAGTGGGGAGAGAGACAGAGTGATGTAGACAAATCAAAAAGGAAAACCTACTGGTAACAGACACATGGCAGGTAAACAGAGAAGCTGTTAGAGCTAGCTACTCCTCCCTTCTCCCTTCCATTCCACACCTCTCCTGAAGAGTCTTCTGGGATGTGCAATAAGTGGGTAGTGATAGTTTCTTGCTCCAATTTACTCCTCAAACAATTTCCTCTCCTACTCATAGAGTAAGATACTCCTTAAGCCTTTTTTTATTAGGATTATTTTTTAAAATCACTAACCAAGCCTCATAAGGAAGACGCATTATGAGGACATTTAAATATATATCTTCAGGAAACCCACAAAGTCCTCTTCCTTATGTAATTTATATTGAATGGCTGATACCTCCAGACTTGAAGTTATATTAATATGTCTTTCAAGTTATTTTCCTCTCTGCATAGCCCTCTATTGAACCAATCCTATCTGCCATTGATATCACCATCGCTGATGCCCCTGGCCTAAACAGTACCAACACTCCCCACCTCACATTCTAGTTGGAGGGAATACAGTAAAACAGCACAACAACAAGCCCAAACAAGTAAAGGTGTGAATGTCCAGGAGTGTTGCAGATGGAAAATGCTGAAAGAATCAAGAGGGAGGAGAGCTTTAACCAGAGGCAAACAGGAGTAGAGCTGAGTGACAAAGATTGTGAGGCAAAAGGCAGATCTGCTCAGGAAAAGTGAATTCTTTAGTCCAAAGTATTTTGTTCATTCAAGATGGAAACTCAAGATAGTGGTATGCTGGTAAATGTTTCACAATTAGATCTGATTTTTAGACTTTGCCTACTTTTATGCTGTAAATACTTCCTCCATGGCCCATTTCTTCTTGTTTGTTTGTTTGTTTGTTTATTTGTTTTATTAATCCATTCCTGAAGATAATTTTTCCATTGCTTTTCAGAGTGGAAGGGAGGGAGGGAGGAGAAGAGAGCGAAAGAGGAGAAAGACCAATGTGAGACGCATTGACTGGTTGCCTCCCATACTCACCCAGACCCAGGCAAAGGACTGACATGTAACCAAGGTATGTGCACTTGACTGGGAATCAAATCTGAGACCCTTTTGTCCATAGACCAACACTCTAATCACTTAGTAACATTGGCCAGGGCCCATTGCCCATTTCAAGCTACCAGCATGATGATATCACTGAACACACAGTTGGAAAGGCTCATGCAAAACTGGCTCTCCCCAAGCAGGTACAAGTGGCTCAAGCACACTACTGGGGTAAGATCTCTGATATCTATTACTTAAAGCTAGCCCAGTTTCATTAGCCCCCAACCAGCACTTTTCAAAACAGAGATGGGCTGATACAGAAAATCAATCAGCTTCGTCAATACCTAATGAGCTGTTTCCATATATAGAATAGGGAAGTTGGCCTGCATTCAGCATTGCAATTCCCTGAATACTGTTTACAATATCTGGTCTTAGTATTCCCTTAATCTTAGTATTCCCTTCTATAAAGGGAAGGATATTTTATCAGCCTCTACTCAACCTTTTGGGCTAAAGACATGTGCACCAGCCCAACCTACACTGTCCCCACCTTTGCTGGTCCTCTGATAGCACCTCTCTAACTTTTCTTTGGATTTTCCTGAAAGCCCATGTGGGTCACCTACTGATGGTATCCATTCATAGTGCTAACATGGCCTAGTAACCTGTACTAATATAACTCCTAGAAATAAAAATACCTCAGGAATCTCTGAACTCAAAGCTTTTTTCATGCTGAAAGAGAAGTGGGAAATATCAGGAACACAGTTAGGGTCTGGGGCACAGCACTTATAGGAAGCTCAGGTTTCCCTGGAGGCCCTTCCAGCATTACTCCACCTCCCTTCCAACTACAAAAAGGATGCTACTGTATGGGTCAAGCCATAGCAACACTTCAGGACCTACTGCCAGTGAAAATAGGGTGGTAGAAGGTGACTGGGTGGGATAAAAGGGAGCCTATGGGGTGGGGGTGAGACTGTGTCTCTAGTCTTTGAGTCTTATATAAAGGATTTGTCTTCCATCCACAGGTTTAAGTGTAAAGGACTAAAAGTAAACATTTCCTTCACCCTCTTCCAATTGGGGATGGATATATGCAGGTTTTCTCAGAAAACAAGATAAGCTAGAAACAAGATGTAAAGGTCCAAAGATATGTCCAAAATTAATGGGAATATATATGTGTGTATATATGTGAAATTTTTTTTTCTTTTTCATTCAAATCCTACTCCCAATTATTTTTTAAGACCTTGGTTATTGTACAATTGGAAGGAAATATTCTAGGTGGCTGTTCTGAGACATAGTCAACAAATCCATTTATAATTTCTTGGAGTGATTTGAACTATTCAACAATTCTCTTTTTCTCTTGGCCTCTACACTTTGCTTCCCAAGTGAATTGAGCTAAATTCATTATGAGAGATTTTATTGTATTATACTCCCCATTGCTAAATACCTGACTGATTTCATTGTTTTCTCAGGCCATGTACCTAAAAACCTAATTGACAGAGGGATGTGTGTTCACTTTGAGTTGCACATTCGTCCCACTTGAGGGGTTTCTGAGTGTTTACTGCCATTCCAAAGTCCCTGCTTATTGGCCTGATATGGCACAATTTTCCAGCAACGATCTTAATCATGCAGACATAAGTTAGCTGAGAGTCTTCTTGAATATTCACCAGGTAAGAGATGCAGGTGGCTTCTTTGACTAGAAAAGCCTGCAGGCAGTCATATGCCATGTTGGAAAAGGGAAGAGATTTCCACCGGGAGAGCTTATCTTTCCTTAAATATTTATGTTTGTTTTCTGTTATAAAATTACCACATTCCTCACAAGGATTACACTAAATATCTCTATTGTCTGAGGGGACTGTTGTTGTTTTTTTCTTTTTTGTTTTTTTTTTTTTTCTTTTACTACAGCTTTCAAGATAGTACATACATGACTCTTTTTAAACTCTCTGTAAAAAAATCAGGGGGCTCTCTTTTGTTGCAGGAGAGATATGTGGGCTCATCAATTTCTTTAATGTTTCTCTTTTTCATAACTGCATGAAAACACCACTGTGCACATTTTTAACACTCTTCTAGGAAGCACAGCTATGACAATAAAAAAAAAAACTTCATATATATATATATATATATATATATATATATATATATATATATACATTTTAAAAAATAGTTTTACTAGAGGCCTGGTGCACAAAATTTATGCACAGGGGTGGGAGGGGGGTCCCTTAGCCCAGCCTGCACCCTCTTGCAATTTGGGACCCCTCAGGAGATATCCGACTGCTGGTTTAGGCCCAATAAACCAGCATTCAGACATCCTTCTTGTAATCCGGGACTGCTGGCTCCTATCCACTCATCTGCCTGCCTGCATGATCGCTCCTAACTCCTCCACCTGTCTGCCTGGTCACCCCTAACCATTTCTGCCTGCCAGCCTGATGCCCCTAACTGCTTGCCTGCATGCCTGATCACTTCTAACTGTCTCTGCCTCAGCCTCTGCCATAGCAGCTTCGTCTGGAGGGACATCCAGAATGATGTTCAAGTGTCCAGTCTAATTAGCATATTACACTTTTATTATTATAGATTGATTCCAGAGAGAAAGAAGAAGGGGGGAGAGAGAGAGAGAGAGAAAGAGAGAGAGAGAGAGAGAGAGAGAGAGAGAGAGAGAGAGAGAGAGAGAGAAACATTAATGATGAAAGAGAAGTATTGAATGGCTACCTCTTTCACACCTCACACTGGGAGTTGGGTCTGCAACCAGGCATATGCCCTGACTGGGAATCAAACCATGACCTCCTGGTTCATAGGTTGATACTCAGCTACTGAGTCACCAGACAGGCAAGAACTTAATATTAAATATACTTCATACTTATCATTTATAACCCTTTTCCTTCTGTCACTTGCAACAAAATCTTAAGATTTCTGAGTCAGATGAATTTATCTGACATGACCTTCACAATTTATTTTGCTTCACTTTTGCTATAAGAAAAATAGAGAGAGACATATCTGCTCCTACCTCACAATGAAGAAAGAATGGATAGCTTGGCTTCCCTGGGGAAAGTGGCATTCCTCAGATACAGGGTAGGTGCTGGTAGAGATAGAAAAAAAGGTCCTCCTTCCCAAGTAACTTACAATCCAGGAGCCCAAAATGGATCGAAGTCTGTACAAAAGCTCAAAGACAAGTCCATTTACTTACATTCCAGGATAAGACATCCATCTTTCTTGCTTAATACCGTGTTTCCCCAAAAGTAAAACACCCTCTGAAAATAAGACCTACTTACAGGTTTTCTTCTGAGTGAAATATAAGGCATCCCCTGAAAATAAGGGCCCCCTAGACTTTGTCTCAGAATGCTATTGCTAAACATGAGAGATTTGGTCCACTGATTCTGAAAGAAATGGAGTCACAAGAAATTCACCAGGATATTCAGGAATTGGATTGTTATGATGATGTTCCAGAAGATGATGACATGATTGTCATTGAATAAATGAGTAAATTCTTGATACTGTAGAATTCACAGTTTGTCTGGTTTGTGTTGACAACTACCATACTACCGTAAATTTCCTTTATTTTCATTTAACAATAAATGTGTGCCGTATTCTTCTTCATGGAAAAATAAGACATCCCCTGAAAATAAGACCTAGTGCATCTTTGGGAGCAAAAATTAATATAAGACACTGTCTTATCTTTGGGGAAATAGGGTATCCCAAAGTGCTTAGCATATTTTGATGTCTAATAAATGTTGTTGACTAACTACATGAAAGCTGAATAATCAGCTTGATTAGTGTCTTGTCTTTGGCTGACATATTTGGTCCTTCAAAAACTGAAATGGAAAATTTGATAACCTTTGCTTTGAATTATAAAATGCCCAAAGTTCCAAATGAAAAGCATCTTAACTAATTTTTTTTATCATATCTCAATTTTATCTAATTAGAGAAATCATCAAAAAAAATTTTAGGTCTTTTTCCTAACAATTTTGGAGACACTTCCTTAAAAAAAAAAAAAAACCTTCACATCTATCTCCTAGTAGGAAAGACGCTCCTGGTCTTATTCTTTAAAGGTTATATTTCAAGGCAAAAATTCAGCATAATTTAGAAAGTTCCTTTACTATTGAGTCAATTTGCTGTTTTTGAAATATTGTACAAATAAGTCAAAACCTAGCATGGCCAAAAACGGTTTGGCTCAGTGGATAGAGCATCGGCATGCGGACTGAAAGGTCCCAGGTTCAATTCCGGTCCAGGGCACATACATTGGTTGCAGGCACATCCCCGGTAGGGGGTGTGCAGGAGGCAGCTGGTCGATGTTTCTCTCTCATCGATGTTTCTTGTTCTCTATCCTTCTTCCTTCCTCTCTGTAAAAAAACAATAAAATATATATTTTTTTAAAAACCAAACAAACAAGAAAAAACTTAGCATGGTAGGTTTCTTAATGACCAGAGAGTTCCCTGGCCATCAACTGGACTCTTGTCCATAACACTGATAGGACCTGCAAAGCCCCATTTAGAGTGACTATATCAATACTCACAAAATGGGAAGGTTTCACCACTGAAAGCCTAAGACTGAAGTAACACATTGCCCAATTTCCCAGGAAGTCTGTAGCACCAATCTAGCATTACCCCTCATGCTCTTCTTTGCTTCTAAAGATTTTTAAAAGTCTTTCCTATTTCTATAGACCTTTGAACTGGATGAAATCCTACCTTCTGAATACTGTCATCAGGTAAGGTCACAAACTTCACAAGTATTTAATTAATATGTGATCAAATTTCTCATGGCTTTGCCCAAATCTACTCATAGTTCTGGAGTATATGCCCATGACAAATATCAAGTTATCTCAAGGTCCCCTGATGAGGGACAGCCACAAGGAGTGATGGCAGTGATGACAAAAGGAGCAGTAGCAGTAGTAATCACAGGAGCTAATAACAGATACAGCAATCAGGGCACAAAATGACCATGTCATGAGTAGCCATAATTCCCAACTTCACAGACAACAACTGGCTGATGCTGATGTTTACATTCCAGTCAGTCCATGGTCCCACTTCAGTGAATGCATCCTTTGTGAAATATGTCTTTTTAAACATTAACATTCACACTCATCTTTCATACCATGCCTTTCGAATTCCAGCTGACAGTGAGCATTTCAAGGTATTGCATGGAGCTCCAGCAAACCCACCAATGGTTTCCTTTTGGCACCATTCCTTCTTTGAATGGTTTACTGCAAAATAATCGATTGGTTGGTTGGTTGGTTGGTTGGTCGGTTGGTTGGTTTAAGAAGAAAAAAATGAAAAACAAAATGCAAGTGCCAGTGATGCAAAGCACATATTTTATAAACTCTAATTTAGTTCAAGAAATTATTAGTGATGAAAAAAAAAACACCAACAACAAAAAAAAAAACACCTCATAACATTCAGCTAAGAATCTCCTGAGCATTTGAGAAGAAAAATAAAAATAAAAATAAAACACTTTCTAATTCCCAGCATTCTAGACAGACTACCAGTCCTTGTCCATAGGCCTACTGTTTGGGCATAGTAGGCCATAATCACTTAAGCTCAAAGCCATCAATTCTCTATCTCACTTGTCCACAGAATCTTAAGGCTTCCTATTCTGGAAGGAGCCCAATCCCAGAAATCAGAGAAAAGAGAAAGGAACTCTAGGAAGGGCAGACTGTGTAAACATCCAAACAAGCTCCAAAATTTCCTTTGAGCCAAAATTGTATGGGTTTTCCCCCTTCAAAATCCAAATTAACTAGGGGACTTCCCACGCCTTCCTTCGGCAAACACAGGCTTTTTGAACTCTTTGGAAGCAGAGCACCTGATAAATAAACCATAACATAATAAATTAAATTTGTATCACTGCATCTATCTCCTAGTAGGAAAGAAGCTCCTGGTCTTATTCTTTAAAGGTTTATATTTCAAGGCAAAAATTCAGCATAATTTAGAAAGTTCCTTTTCTATTGAGTCAATTTGCTGTTTTGAAATATTGTACAAATAACTCAAATACACTGTGTTGGTGGGTGAATAATCTATCTTTTGATGAAAAGCGTAAGTTCTTTTTAGAAGGAATCATTTATTTCTTAACATCCCCAAGGCAAAAACCTCCCAAGATAAAGGTAGGACTCTTCCCCTCTCTGACTTATTTGACACTATATTTATAAAATAAATTCTCTAAATCAAATGATTGTCAACATATGGTTTTGGAGGTTTGTGCTCTTCACCTCCTGAAGAAGAAAGCTTTTTGGAAATGTTTATTCATTCACTCAATCAATCATTCACTAGACAGTCACCAGCAGAGCACTGCGCTGGTGGTAGCACTAAAGGATGGGGATGAATAAAAAGATGAATAAGAAAGGAGCCCTGTGCATTGGGAATTCAGAAGCTTATAATACATGAACCAAGAACTAAATCCAAGGAGCAACTAGGAGTGGAGTCAGTATGGTTCCTAAATATGGTTGCACACCAAGATATTTGAGAAACCAAATAAAAATAAAGACTCTTGGGTCCTACTTGCTGGGCTGGGATCTACTGAATCAGAGGGGCCCACAGGAACCTGAGAACTTGTATTTTTATAAATACAAGATGTGAGGCTTAAATAATATCCTAGTGGCGAAAAAATCCCACACAGCCACCAAAAGCATTTTGCTTTGTGCTCACAGTCAAGATCAGGGTCACTTGAGATCTTCATTTTGCAAAAACAGGAAGCTAGCCTACAATGAATAGTTTGACTTGCCCAAAAAGACTATCCAGGAAGAGATGCATCTTTGACACAGGAGTCAAAGATTTCTAGCTGTTACTATGTTGCTAGGAAGTCAGGGACCTATTTCAATGCAAGACTATCCCCATGGAACCACAGCCCACCAGAGCCAGGTGAACCTTAGGTCAGAATTCATAAACTGAAATGGTTACAGGGCCGAGGCAGTAACATATGTGACTGAAGCATGCTGAGGGGAAGAAGCTAAAGGAGTTGGCTGGTACTCCATTCTAGCTAATCCTCATGGATGTGGGCCCACTGTGCCCAATTTTAAAGAGAAGTCAGAAATCTCAATATGAAAATTATTCATTCAAATAAAAGACCCTGCAGACAGAGTCTATCTAATTCCTGGTCTAGCCCACAGTCTTCATTGACATATGAGAAAATAATCCCGTCCTATTCCTCATCTTTTGGTTTGGCCTGCCACAAAGAAGAGGGAGAGTTGCTATTGAATTATGTTTTGCTTTCTTTCCCATGTGTGAATTTTTCAATTGTATTGATTGGTCCAGATGTTCAAAGGCAAGTCTGCTAAAGGTCCCATACCGTAGGTACCATGCTATGCTGCCCCAAACCCCATTACCCCAGTTGGCAGGTCTCAACCATCTCCTGTGGTTGCCTTCAGCTGCCTCACTCAAGGGTACCTCTCCTCCCCTGAACACCAAGCATCAGTGACTGAAGGATACACATGCTTTACAAGGCCAACCTTTTCACCCAACTCAGGACAGCTCTGAGAGCCTGCCCAGCTCCAGACCTCACCATGGCTTCAGCTAAAGCCTTGTTGTGGCTGCATCCCAACCCAGTTTCTCCCCAGGCTCAGTCCTGCTCCTCCTACAGGTGTGGATCCCAGAGTGCTCCCCAGCACACTTCCTGCACAGATTCTCTGTCTTCCAGAATGTTTCCAAGGAACCGGACCTTCACCAGCAGAGCCTGGAAAGGTTGAGGATGTTTGTGCCTATGAGGGCCAGCGGATTACTGCTTCAGTCTCCTGGCCTCCCGACAAGTCTTTATGGCAAGGAGCTCCCATTACACTCCCTGACGTGGGCTTTGCTCCTCCCTGTCTCCATCTCCCTGCTCCTTCACTCCTCTTCCTGGGATCATGCTCCAACTCAGCCACACAAGCCCTCCTCCATGGGGCTCATCTGCAAGTGGAACCCAGAAGAAGACAGCTGCATCCTTATTTTTAAAAACTCAACAATACAAAAAAGTCTAAGAAGTAAAAAGTCCATTTTGAATCATCTCTCCAGTCAAATTTCTATGAATTAATGCCCTCTTATAGGTAACTCTAAACAGACTGGATCAACACAGATACTCTGGTAACTCTGCAAGTCCCTTCAAATGCTGGTCTTACTGAGTACATTTAAAATTACTTCTATAGCCTGGCCCTGTGGACCGAGGGGTCAAGTGCCAAGGGCATATACCTGGGTTGCAAATTGGATTCCAGGCCCTGGTCAGAGTATATTCTGGCTGTTTCTCTCTCTTTCTCTCCCCCACCCCTCCCAGGGAATAGATGGAAAAAATAAATGGAAAAAATATCAAGTGAGAAATAACAAAAAAAAATAAAATATAAATTAAATAAAATCACTTCTACAATTGTTGTGAAGGCAATTGGTGTGGCAACCTAGGTCTATGCCCAGTCAAACCTGCATTCTGTGTGTATGCGTATAAGCCTACAATTAAGCCCCAAACCCTTTTCCACTTGTCCTAGCTAGCCTTGCCAACCCTGTTTCCCTGAATGCTTATCTTAACAGGAGCCATAAACCGAACACAGACTCACAACAGAGTCTGACTGCCAGCGCCAGACAGGGTCTTGGTCGCTATCTCACATCCCCCCTTACAACCATCACAGGGGCTGCAAAAGCCTTCGGAAAGTCCAGAAGCCTAGTCCATATTTGGGAGACAAAGAAACTAGGGGAATAAAAGGGAAAGCCCCACCTCATTCAGTGCTCAGCGTTGGGTACTGATTCCCCTGAGCCTGCACCAGTGCTTCCTGTAATAAAAAGTGCATTTTCTGAATCTTCTGAGTGCCTGGTTATATGTCTTCCCCCAGGCTTGGAATTTGCCGTAACACTGTATTCACCCATCCATTCATTTAACAAATGTCATTTCAGGCCTTCCCTGTGCCAATACTAACTACTATATGCTAAATACTATAGCTGGAACAAGGACATGGCCCTTGCCTTTAGGATGTTTATATCCATTTTTTATTCAATTTTTTGGGAGAATATTCATTGAACAAATTAAGGCACACCTGTTTGCTAAAACCACATTAGGACTCTTTGAAATCTAATGCCTTAGGCTTTAATTACTAGAGTTTTCATCCAGGTGGTGTGTATAATAATGGATTCCTGGGTTCAGATTTCGACTCTGCCACTAAGCAGAAGTGTGACCTTGAGCCTCATTTTTATTTGCAAAAGGGGGTTATTAAGAATAACTTTCATAAGTAGTTGCAAGGATAAAATGAGATAATCGATATGAAGAACTTGGCATAGTGCATGACAAAGTAAGTAGTACTCAATACATTTTTACTATATTAGCAATTATTGTATTCATCTAACATTAACCTCAGGTCCACTGTGTGTGTAGCATGGATCAAGTCACCATGAGAACTGGGCAAAACAAATTAGAACACGAAATATAAACTATCCAACACTGTTCCACTCAGCACGGTTTTATCAGCTTGTCTTCCTTGTCCCTGTCACTGGGGAACTAAGGCTCTAGGAAAGCATCAGGCTCACCTGGCCACTCCCCGTCCCCACAGAGAGATTAGACTCACCTGTGGCGTTGGTGCCAGTGCACAGCTGCAGGTACTGATTTTGCCACACCTGGAGTTTGCTCCGGGCTCCTGCATCCCGCACACAGTATTTACCAGTCCTGTAGGGAAAACCCAAACCAGAAGAATGCAGAAGGGATGTAAATACAAGGTTTGCTCAGCAGCCTGAGCAAATATCCTGCTGGCATGGAGATTCATTTGCATTTCAACACCTCAGGAAGTACTAGGTCAGGCCTTCCCTCCCTAAGACAGGCTGTGCCCTCAATATGAGGGGCACGCTCACAAGGAACTGCTGTCTTCTATCTTCTGTAGTCCTCCCAGCAGTCGGTAGAGCCTTAATCCTCCCAGGTGCTATTTGTCCACTGCCCGATGGAGTGCATGTGGATCTCCTTGAATCCTACTCTGGCAAAGAAGGAATCTAAGAAATGTGGAGAAAACCTGACTCTCCAAAGATTTCCTGCTGATGCTTTGTAAAGTGCTTTGAAAAGAGAGAGAGCATACGAAGATAAAATCAAATTAGCCTCGTGATGCAATTGTGTGTCTCCAGGAGGGAGTGGAGCAAAGGTGAAAGCAGGAGATCTGTCACTCGATACAAAAAAAGTTTTGTTGGAATTGTTCATTTGTAAGACAACCAAAAGTATTGTATTCAAATTAAATTAGAAACATCAGATCAAAATTCTAGAAGGTAATTAAACCTCAGTGAAATGGGAAATTGCTTGCTCTGCTCTAATTTGTCTCTTTCTTCTAACTGGGAAGCCAATGTGATGGTTTCCAGTTATCGAGACCCAAAGGCATCTGAGTCTATCCCTGACATAATAGTTGGCCCTCTCAGCCTAACATCCTCTGCCCTCTGAGAAGCCTATCTCCTACGACTACCTCCAAGCCTTTGTTCAGAAGCGTTGCCTACATAGATTCTATACCTTTTCAAGCATATAAAGCAGCACCAGAAACATGCTACTGAAGAAAAGCTGCTGGAGAGAACTTAAGACCGTCCTGCAAAGTGAGACAACCATGCCTTGAACTTGCTCTTTGCAGAGGACTTTACAATGCGTGATCTTAGTTTGTTTTTATGTAATATTGTGAGATAGATGTGGCATATAGAACTATTATTACCATCATTATCCTTACTTCACAGATGAGGAATCTAAAGTGCTAAGAAAGCAAATGACATACTTGAGGTCATCTGCTGAGGCTTGAATCTGGGTCTCCAGGTTCCTAGTCAGACCCTCTTCTCCATACCACAAGGTGCCATCTGCTTCTATCTGTACCTTTGAGGGGAGACTTTAAATGGCTGACACTCCCTGAAGACAGAGTAAGTGATGAGCTTGCCATGTCTTTTGAATCGTTTATTAAATTTATTTCATTTATAACACTTTGCATAAACACTATAGAAATTGTTTCAGCAATTTCCTCTTCACCTTTGGACTCTAGCAAAATTTGCACTGTCGGTCCCAATTCTGTCTGGGAACAGATTCAAGTTGACATCAGTGAAATCTTGATGCAGCCCAGTTCCCTCCCACATGCAGCCTGCTGTGGAGACATTTGCTAGTGACCCAAGGTCAAATTGGTGAAGCATGATGAGCTCATGGTGTGAGCCATGCCTGGGTCAGTCCTTTGTACCTCCGCCATGTTAGCTTTTCATTAGGAGCCTCAATAATGAATGCAATAATTCAATGAATACAGTCACCATTCACTAGTGCTGATATATTCCTGGTGCTTTGTATAAAATGCCTCACTGAAACCTCACAGAAGCCCTGCAAGCAGGGGTTATTCTCAATTTAGGCAAAGTATTCAAGGTTCTACTGCTGCAAATAGCATGACTGGGATTCAGAGCCAAACCAATCTCTCTCCAAAGCCTGTGGGCTTTCTACTGGTCCACTAAGCCTCTTAGATGAAAGACTTGATAGGGAAATTAATATAGATCAATAAAAATCTTCTTAAAGCATTGCACAGTGACCTTTTTGAAAGAATTGTTTTCTCAAAAACAGAAGGAAGGACAGAGATAGAGGCAGAGACAGACAGTCAGTGAAGATATTGATGGGAACACTCTATAGATGGCTTAAATATCTGAAGACATGTTCTATGTTTTAATACCTACTGGTCAGTGCTCAGGTCAGAGCACAGACAGGCCCTGGAAACAGCAGCCAAGAAGTGAGAGGAAAACTGGATCGAGGTGACCCAGCACCGTGCCAGAGAGGAGATCCTGAGCCCTTCATGCCAGCATGGCCAGCCTACCCAACAGACTGCTCTCAGGTTTTCATTTTCACATAATGATTAAACACTTTCAAGATTAGTGTTTGGAGCTGAAGGTTAAATGATAGATTTTTTTTTTCTTTCTTAAAACAAAAAGTAAACTTGCTTTTTCCTCTTCCTCCTAACGCTTGTCTCATGCTGCAAGTGCAAAGACGCTTGGCCCTGAGGCTCAGGTGGCCCCTTTCACCTACTGCTTGCAGGAAGGAAGTGACAGCCCCACATGAAAGCAGCCCTCAGCTCATCGGCCTTCTTGGCTACCAGAGTGCACTTCCAGCCTCACCTCACAGCCACCTGTGAGCTCAGCCCTGCTGCCCGGAACTGCCTCTGAGCCCACATTTGCAAGTCAGCGTGTGTGTACGTGAGTTCTTTCTCGTGCTGCGATTAAAACTCAGAGCAACTATTTTCAGCCTGAGCAGCTGCCAGGTCTTCACAGCTGGGTTGGTGGAGGTGGCTCTTTCTGGCCATGCTGCCTGGTGTGAAGCATGGAGAAAGCATCTGAGGAGGTCAACGCTTTTGGAAAATATGAGTTTCAGATACCGCACGTCAGTGATGTCCCTACACAAATAGACATTTTCCTTGTTGTCAAAGCCTATGAGAAGGAGCCACTAGCAGGTTGTGTCTTACACAGGTTTGCTGAATTACCAATGTGATGGGGGGGGGGGGGGGAGGAAGAGGTTAGGGTGTCCCCATCCTGTATATTTATACACAGGACGCTAAGGGGAGAAATCAGCACGCAGAATATGGGGGGCTCTAGCTCAGGGTCCCAGCCTGGACAACAGCTGTGACTCCTAGAGCAGGACTCAAGATAGGGGACAACTTTGGCTTTAAAGTTATGTCACTAAAGGACCAGGCCTTATTTTCCCTTTTGCCCTAAGATGGCCATAAAGGAAACAGTGAAGGTCATTGGGTTCAGAGATTCCTCAGAAACAAGTGTGGACTCTGCTATAGGGTTCAATGGAGCCCCCTGCCTGACCCAGTCAATAGGGTCAGCCGCCTCAAATGCTTTGCCGGGGTCATACTGACCCCGTCCACACCTGTGTGCTTCCCATAAAAGGGTGTGACGTACCTCACATTACTGAGAGGACGGTCTAAGCCAAGCCAGGATGTACCTGGATCAGCAACCTAAGTTCCACCCCAAAACCGAAGCTGAGTTCGTGCTACTCACAATGGTGTTCTCCTGCCAGCAGAAACCCAGGAGTTACTCTGACAAAACAGAAACCCAGTCTGAGCCAGGGCCACACGGCTGCCCGAAAAAGGGAAGGGAAGCGCAGAGGGGGTGGCATGAGACAGGAGAGGGGAAGGAGGATTCATTCTGAGCTCCCATGAGGAAGAAAGCTGGCCCCTCTGTGCACAGGCCGTGTCCTCCATGCGCTCTCAGCACACTCCATTGCTCCAGCCCAGCCCTGGGGTTGCCCAGGGTTCTTTCTTTGGCTACAGGTCTCAGTCTTGCTCAACTTAGGGACGTCAGGAGAGGCTCAGTAACTCACCCAGGCAACCTGAAAGAGCTGGCTCAGAGCCCGGCTCTCCTGACTCCTAACCCAGTGGTCGTTCCCACCAGGACATAGATGACACTCTGTCTCTTCGGCCATCAGGATCAGTGTTAACAAAAATACCCGGGACCTCTGCAGCTTCCTTCCGAAATGTAATCCTTCCTTGAACACCTTCCCACTTGGCAGAGCCACCTGAAGCAAGAGGTCTGAAGTGACTGGGACAAAGGTCACAGCATCCCTTGGAGCTGGAGATGAAAGGTGGCAGACAACTGCTACACCCCCAGGTCACCTCTCACCCTGCAGGCAGCTCTGCAAGCCCCATCTTCCCTGTTCCTCTGAGCACCGGCCAGATAGCCTTTCCCTCCGCCTGTTTAAAACGTACCATCCTGACCCTGCAGGGGGATCAGCCGGCTGATGCATTTAGTAGACTCTAAAGGGAGCCAGATTTTTATCTTCTTGCCTCTGGCAACATTTGGGTCAGAGTTGTAATCCAAATAAATAACATTTGGGTCAAAGTTTGTTGCCAGGACTAAGAAATTTCAGGGTAAGTAGAATAGGAAGAATCAGCCCTGACATCTCCTGGGAAACTGGGGTTGGCTCCCCCGGGGCAGGAACTGATTGATGCCCGTGACTCCGGACTTTTCTGACCAGCAGTGAACTCCTCTGCACCTAAGCGTGGCTTCTGGAAGCGCAGAGGGAGCCCTGCTGCCTGACACGTCCGCCCTGGCTGCTTTGCATGCCTATGGGGCAAGGAGGCTATTTTTGAGCGGATTTCATAATTCCCTTTTGTAGCTGCTGCGGCTGCTGATTGCACATGTATTTTCAGCTCCGTTCCTGTGGTGAGAATGTTTAACAGAGACAGCGCCTTGTTAGAGAATGTAGAGAAAGCAAGATTGGGAGATTAGGAGCACAATTTCCACGTCTAGACATAGTTTGAACAGCTAGCATCTGCTCCAATCAGGGTCCCCGGATTGTAGCATCTTGTGCTGTCACTCTCTGAACCAGCCATCCCATCCCGAGAAGCTCACTGTGAAATCTCCCAGGCGGTGTCAGGAGAGCTCCCTGGCATCCTTCCTGAGAATAAATCCAGGTGCATTTCACAGTGTTATGGGAGGAAAACAATCAAGCCATTAGGAAAGTCTGTAAGAGTCTGCGTACATTTTTCTTTATGTGTTCTTTCATCTCAAGCCCAATTCTAGACTCTGTGACAAGCTGTCTCGCACTGTCTCGGCTGGGAGGGCTTTCTTTATCACTTCGGTGGTTACTAATTTATTTACCTCACTCTGCTTTCTCCCCTTTGCTCACCTTCTCAGTCCCGTCAGCCTGGTGGCAAGCCTGCTTGCTTATTTTGTTTTTAATCATCCCTCGGCTCCCCTTCCACTTCGCCCAATGTGCTCAGTCAGAAAGCACAGTTGCCCTGTTACCCTCAGCTTCCACTCAGAGCCCCACCATGTTTGAGCAACTAACTCACCCATCGATTCTCTTTTTGAAACTTTGCTTCCATTCATTACGTGTCCCTTTCACCCTGTTCTTCTCTCCTGGCTCCAGTCACGTCCTGTGTCATGATTGCCCATCATAAACTACCTCGGGGCAGGATATGTGTCAACTTACCTGTATCACACCTGGGACGGTGTTTTCAAGAAAAATAACACCAGCCAAGAGTTGAGATCACACAGCAAGCACAGAACTAATGCTCTACATGCACTTCTTTATTCTCGCTTATTCCTCATAACATCCTGGGAGGAGATTGCTCTTCTTTACCCAGCTTTACACCTGAAGAACCTGCAGCCTCATCTGCCCAAGAAAACACAGCTGACTAGTGGCAGAAACAGGCCTCAGGTTTAAGTCTGCTTGACTCTGGAGGCCAACTGCTAAAGGTTCTTGAGAGAATTTAGGGATGAACAAATGAATACTCAAGATCCCCGGCTTTCTGGTCATTTTGTTTCGTGTATTTGTTTCTGATTCTTTTTCTGGCTTTCTGGGGAAGAGGAAACCTAAAGAGAGTTCTACAGTCTCAACTCAAAAACCAACTCCCATTTCCCCAGCAGCAGCGGGGACTCAATGTGTCTCCTCGTGCGGCCTGGCAACACCCGGACTGTGGCCTCTGCTGACTCACTCCCCTGAGGCCCTACACCCGCCTCCCCGCCCTCCTCATGGGTCCCCCCCTCCCCACCCCGCTGGGCACACAGCCGGGGCAGGCCCGGCTCCAGGCTCAGGGGAGCATGCACAACATAATCACTGCTGAATGTGGATAAACTGAGGCAAGACCATGCTTTCCCATAAAAACTCAGAAGGGCCAAAACCGGTTTGGCTCAGTGGATAGAGCATCAGCGTGTGGACTGAAAAGTCCCAGGTTCTATTCCGGTCAAAGGCATGTACCTTGGTTGTGGGCACATACCCAGTGGGAGGGGTGTGCAGGAAGCAGCTGGTCGATGATTCTCTCTCATCGATGTTTCTGACTTTCTATCCCTCTCTCTTCTTCTCTGTAAAAAAAGTCAATAAAATATATTAAAAAAAAAAAAAAAACTCAGAAGGGAGGCCAAGGAAATCAACAAAGATAGACACAAAGGTCCTGAGAGAGCCTGTGCTTCTCCCATTTACAAAAGAATGAGCCCATTTTCTGAAAAAGTGACTGCAGGAATCTAAGTTTCTCTGAAATTCTTTCATAAATCTGACTTCTATGAGGAAAAAAAATAAATAAATAAAAAGCCAAAAGCAAGCAGCTTCTTATGGTCGAGCCACCAGTCTGCAAGGATAAGAGCTTAAATTCTAACCATAACCCCACACCCATCTCCTGCCAGAGTTTTCAGCTCTGACAGGGGAATGCCTCCCAGTCCTCCTTCGGAGGCCTCCACCAGCATGGGGGCGGGGTGGGGGTGGGTGATGTGAAAAGGATCAAGGATGTCTCAGGGACACCCTCTGCTGTCATCCTTCTGCCCCACCCCCGCCCAAGCGATGGCCTGTGTGTGAAATGTGCTTTGCTGGCCCTGACTCTGCCTTGCACCTGGTTCCTCAAGGTCAATTCTATTTAGCAGAAATGTCCCCACCTCCTCCAAGGTGGCCATGACAGTGCCGGTCACTTCAGGGAACAGAGAGGCAAGATATTGAAAAAGGCTGTAAAGGTGAAGAAGTCAGTACTCACAGTGTCTCTACTCCTTGCTATATAAAGAGAATCCTGAATTTCTACAGTTTTCCCCTTCCTCCTCCTCTTAAGAAGGAAGGATTCTTACTTTCTACAAGAGAAGCTAAGTGATCTACGGTATATACTAAAAGAAAGGTGGGGGAGGGAAGAGGAAGGAGAGAGCTAGTGGGGAGGTGTGTGAGAGGCTCCAGAGTAGCTTCCAGAGGCTGGAGGACTGGAGAGAGAGAGAGACAAGTAAGCCTCATCCATGTCGCTTATGAACTGGATCTTGCTTAGAGAGATCCGGTGAGTAATTAAGTCTTTAAAATAACATATGTTAGTGGCACTTCTGTAGAACTCTGTTGCCTTTGATGTGGTTTCATGCAAAAACAAGTCATATGCCTCTACTTTCAAAAAATATGGAAGTGTTTTGAAATCACTGATATCTTTAATACAGAAAGATAATATTCAGTTTGAGGTCATGGTTACCCTCTTGGGTCTGATTCCTGGCTTCTTCCCTTTCCTCCTCCCTATACAGATTAAAAGTGGAGGAGAATGTGGCTCCTTGAGGACAGGGAAGATTCCTGATCCACAGTGGTGAGCCCAAAATAGAATGCACATGTTTATTAAATTGAATTAAGAATTCAAGTGCAAAATATTTCATATTATGAGGTGTTCACAAGATTATATCAGCCCTAACTGGTTAGGCTCAGTGGATAGAGCTTCAGTCCTTGAACTGAGAGTCCCAGGTTCAATTCCAGTCAAAGGCATGTACCTTGGTTGAGGGCTCAATTCTCAGTAGGGGTTGTGTAGGAGGCAGCTGATTGATGTTTCTTTCTCATCGATGTTTCTAACTCTCTATCCCTCTCCCTTCCTCTCTGTAAAAATTAATAAAATATATATATTTTAAAAGATTATGTCATGTAGCCCTAGCTGGTATGCTCAGTGGATAGAGCATCAGCCTACAGACCAAAGGGTTCTGGGTTCAGTTCCAGGCAAGGGCACATAGCTTGGTTGCAGGCTCCTCCCCAACCCAGGCCCTGGTCAGGGCTCATACAGGAGCAACCAATCAATGTTTCTCTCACATTGATGTTTCCCTCTCTCTTTCACTCTCCCTAAAAATCAATGGAAAAATATCCTAGAGTGGAATTATATCATGTAATAAAGATATCAGATGAGTTATATCATATAATCTCTATTTTCAAGAAGGAAAATATGTATGTACCCATATCCTATATAATAAAAGGCTAATATGCAATTGACCAAATGGCAGAATGACCGGTGCTATGATGTGCACTGAGCTGCCCCCTGGCACTCAACCAGAAGCCAAGCTCATGTCTGGTGAGTGCAGTGGTGATGACAGGAGCCTCTCCTGCCTCCGCAGCAGTGCTAAGGGTATCCAACTGCCAGGGAGCAGGCCCAAGCCATCAGTCGGACATCCCCCAAGGGCTCCTAGACTGTGAGAGGGCACAGGCAGGGCTGAGGGATCCCCACCCTCCCACCCCACGAGTGCACAAATTTTGTGCACTGGGCCTCTAGTATGTGTGTGTATATATATATATGTGTGTGTGTGTGTGTGTGTGTGTGTGTGTGTGTATATATATATATATATATATATATATATATATATATAATATATATATATGTGTGTGTGTGTGTGTGTGTGTGTATGTATATATATATATATATATATATGAAGTAACCAAAATAATAACAGTGAAGTTTTTAGTAGTTTCTGTTCATCTATGTATTATCCAAACTTTCTACAATTAGTGTGTAGTTTCCACTCCCCCCACCCCCAGAAAACACTTTTTGTTGTTGTTCATCATAAGAGAGAATAGATGTACACTTCCTTCAGTTAGAAAAATATTTGTTTTTAATCTCATGAACCTATAAACTTCTCCAAACCTGAAGAAATATTCCTCTTCAGAACAACCATAACATTTTGGGGATACCTTTTGTGACATTTATCACTCTCCACTTTGCATTGTAGCAACTCATAGGAAAGACAGCAGGACTGAAACTGGAATCAAAAGATATAAATTTAGGATTTGCTATACCATTTACTAGCTCAGGAACATTGAGCAAGTCATTTATCTTTTTCAAATATCACTTTACCTGTCATTCAAGGAATATTGTATAAGAATTATAAAAAAGGAAAGGAAGAAAAAAATCAGAGCCAAGAAAAGGCAGGAAGTACAAGTAAGTTCCTCATGAGGACTGACAGTGCTTCTGTGTTTGAACATCAATTTGACTCTGAATTTCCTGCCCTCTGTTTCTGTTTTTATTCATCCCAACCATCCTTTCTATTAGTTTGCTAATCTTCCTTATGGAGACTGCCTCGTTTGCTTAAGACCTGCCCCTCTTGCTGTAGACCTTAAAGGACTAGCTCCCCAAAGTGAAGTGTGACCATTCAGGAGGTTCTTTTAAGATCTGAATCTCAAGTGAGTGATCCATCATCATGGAGGCAGTTGAACATCTTACTCACCTTGGCCCAGGAGCATGAGAACTAGTGTCTGTGACCTCGTTTTCCAGGGCACTTTTGATTCCTATCTGTTTTCCAAACTTGGCCTTTGGGCATTCCATCTATTTGGAGTGCTCCATCTGATTGTGCAACTTACCTTGAATGGCAAGTAAAGTGAAATATGAAAAGAATAAATGACTTGTCCAGTGACCCTAAGCAAGTCAGTGGTATAACCAATCTGAAATGTATATCTTTTTACTTAAATATATTTTCAACAAATTCTTCTTTTTTGCCTAAGACATCTAGAATTGATTTCTATGGTTTGCAACCTAGAACCCTAGCTTGCTCATAGAGTAGAAATAGAAACATTATAAGTTACTAAATTCTCATATCTGGAAAGAAGACATAGACCATTTCTCACAGAAGTGAAGGTTTTCTTGGGACTAAATTCAAAAAGTTATATCTCAAGGGAAAACACACACAGGGGGTGACATTAAGTAACATAAAAGATTATATCACTATGATGACCAGATACTCTTTGAGAGCCAAGAACTTGGTGTTCTATTTCTGTTGACCTACAGTGCCTTGTTCATAATAATACCCAGTACATTTTTGTTGAATAAAAATATAAGTGAATGAGGTCACTTTCTAGAAACTTTTCTCAGTGGACATTCTCCATTAGTGTTTACCATCTTTATCTAGTAGAGACATGGGGTTTCCATAAAAATGCCTAAGAACCTCTTCTTCCTCAACTCCATAAGCACCTACAAGTGTTAGCAGGCCCTACATGATTACCCACATAGTGGGTACTTTCCCTATTTCCTGATGCTTCATTCCCTCTCTCTACCAACAAGAATACAACCTGCCTGACAAATATTATTCTTTGTGTTTCAGTCCTTTCCATTATCCTAGTCCAAAGCCAAATGTGGAAGTCAACCTGAGCTAGCCATAAGGTCATGGATTCATCCCTGTTGACTACACAAAAGGCATGTTGGAATGCCGAGCAAGAAGACTCAGTGGGGTGGGACCTTTCCCTCAGCCCAGGAGTTGTTTTCCTATATCTGTGGCTTGTTTAATAATAAGATCAAACATGATTGTGAATGCCACCCAAACAACTTCACATGGTTAGAATGACTAGCCAGATCTATGGTACAGAAGACTGAAAGCTACTGCTCAGAGGGGCCTATCCATTTCATCTGCCAGAGACATTATTCTACCAATACCTTGCCTCTTTCCAATGGCATTGCTTAAGAAGGTTTTTCTCTTTCTATATTGTCCTACCATTTCTCAGGTGCCTATTTTCTTAAACTTTTCATTCAAACTATATAGACTGTGAATCTTACAAGTTAGACTGGTAATCCAATAATATTTTCCAAAAGAGCATTTTTCCTCAGGAGAATTTGGTAGTGATTATGAATAGTACCTTCTACTCACCCCACACAAGCCATTCTCTGGAGTCTCTAACAGGCATGGATTCCTGGACCTAATTACATTTCCTCAGATACCAGGAAAAACTAGAGTGTGAAAAACAAAAATGCAGTCTGGAAGATAAAAGCTTCTCTCCCCTCCTGCTCTCAGTTTCCCTAGCAATCCATAGGCAAGCAGAACAACTAAGTACAAACCCAAAGTAAGAAACAGGGAGTCCTAACAGGGCTGCTACCTGCCACACCACAGGCCTGTTTGCATTGAGAAATGCCAACAGGGAACTTCTACTTTCGCCTGAGGCCCATCTCCAGAATAGAGTCAAACTGCTTCCATCATCTCTGATGCAAAGTATCACAATCAGTGCAGAGTGACTAGAGAAGAAAGTGAAGCATTCAGCTTGGTAGGATTTGCATTCACCACCTCCCTCTTACCAAGTAATGTAAAAATATATGTTTCAACAGTATCAGGAAGGCAAATATGACAGAATATCTGAATTAAAAGCCCAGCGCCATCTCAGCTCATTGGCATTTTCATGGACGGCTGGACAGGTTCCTTCCCCTTCCCACAGCAAGAGACTCATTGCCATTGCTTGAGCATTGCTTACCTAATCAAGACAGTTCTGCAGGAGAACAGAGCAACAAATGCAACAATGGAGGTGGCAACACAGAGCTAAGGCCACCAGTGGCCTTCAGTGGGGCCTGGAAGGTTTGCCTTTTTGCTATTCTTATTAAGCATTTATTGAAACTGAGATTTAGATGTTTGGCTTCAGTTGAAGGACTGGCATTTTGTGAAGGAGGCTGAGCCCAGACTGTTTTAAGCATATAAGAATGAAAACTTGAACTATTTTTTGTCTAGCATCTTTCCTAGGAAGTGGGAAAACATACCAGTATACTTGCTTTGTGGCCCGAGGATGCAAACTTACCTACTCAGTCCCCAAAGCTATTACTTTCACATATTTCCAGGCATCCCTCTCAGTAATAGTTTTCAGGAAGCAACGCTTTAAACAAGTAAGGGTAACAAACTTGCCTGAATGCGTGGCAGCTTTATAAATGTTGAGTTATGTGAGCTCTCAGGTGTCTGGGAAGTTGAGTATACATGGACCAATGCTCAACAACCAGGTAGCTGTGGGTTTTCTGTCTGAGCCAAAAGATGACAGATGTCTCCGGGCAGCATTTATGTGGTCACTCCAATTTCTGCTCACACAAAAATCCCAATGAAAAGACAAAATGACATTTTTAAGTGCAGTGTTTGACAGGGTGGAAGATGGTGTGGGAGTGGAGGATGGCAAGGAGGGAGGAACAGAATTATATACCTAAACACAGGGTCAGGAAGCACTTGTCTTCGCAACCGCTTTGTCCCTCGCCCACATGCTTTGTCACTCGCCCACATGCTTTGTCACTCGCCCACATGCTTTGTCACTCACCCACATGCTTTGTCACTCACCCACATGCTTTGTCCTCACCCACATGCTTTGTCACTCGCCCACATGCATGGCCATAATAACCACCCAGTGAGACGGAAGAAGAGCCAGAATAAAAGGTAAACCAAAAAGCTGAGTCCAAAGAGCATTTTGCCTGAAATACTTCACATGTGAATGTCCCTCTTCAAAAGCTTTATCAAGATGCTGCCATCTTCAAAGAAAGCCAGAATTATTGTCACAATCCTAAAATCAATGTGCAATAGGCACTTGAAGCTGTCTCCAGGATGAGAGGTGTGTGGTTTGCCTATGTTTCCTTATTGGCCATGTTTGGGTTTTCTAAAATACTCTCCTACCTTGAAGGCAAATTTCAAATACGATCCAGTTACAGTTCTTTTTTATTCTGATCCTCTCTCTGATATACAAAAATAGACAGTATTCTGCTCACATGGCAAAATGGGAGAATGTGGCTGGAATGATCAGCAAGACTATGACATGTGGGACAGGGAGGGGCGATCCTCTCTTTCAGTACCTCATGCTGTTCCTTACCCAGTGTCCATGACACCCATCAAGTTACACAGATTCATTGCAGCTTCTCCTCAAAGCTGACACTTTAATATAAAAATTCCAAAAATTATTTTGAGAAATATCCAGTAGAATCAATGCATTTGGGATTGAATACTTCCAAAAATAAGCATTAAAACAATATAGGTGGCCCTTACATTTTTATTAACTCACATAATTCTCTCACCCTCACTGAAAGTGGGTATCATCCTACCCAACTGAAAGGTCATGAAGCTGAAGCTGGAAGATGTGGCCTTTTTAGCTAAGCACACACAATCAATATATGGCAGAGAAAGCCTCCATGCAGGCTTTCTGTGCCTTTCCACCATATCATAACCTTTTTTCAAATTTATAATAGAATGCTCAAATCTAGAGATTGCTGCAGTGCAATAATCATCACATTCCCTTCCAGGCTCAACAACTACATCCAAGGACACGTCAAAAGCCACCAGGGGCCAAGCCAGGAGCCCAGAGCACATGCCCCATTGAAAGAGGCAGCTGATTCCACCTCCAAGCTGCCACGAGAGCAGGGTTTCGGTGTCATTAGGGATTCCAATTTTCAAGAGATACTAGAAATCTGAATGTGTTTACATGTGTGTATGAGATAAAAATCATCTCGTTTGTTTTAACATGGGCAACAAATGCACACATTTTAAATCATTGTACAGATATAACAAATATGCCTTTAAGATAAATCTGGTCCCTGGGCCACCAATTTGAGAGGATGTCAGGTATAAAGTTATCCTTGCTTGAGCCAATTATTTCCCTAACAGAAAAGCCCACCTCTACATTCAAGATCATGCAGATTCACTTCACTGCCTGAGGTGGTCTGAATCCTGAAGCTTCTCACAGCTCACTGCTCAGTCCACCTTTTTCGGAGGAAACCCCTCTAGTGCAAAGAGCTCCAGACCTGTGGTCAGGAGACCTAGGTTCACTAAACCCATATAACCTGGCTAAGCTTCAGTTTCCTCAGCTGAGACTTATGATTTAAACATTAAATTGATTTCAAGATGGTGGAGTAGGTAAATGCTGTACTCACTTCCTCCCATGACATCAAATTTACAACTAAACTACCATTGAGAATTGCCTGAAGTCTAACTGAACAGAAGTCTGATAATAAAGGATATCAAGAGTACACTGCCGAAACCGTTTTTGGCTCAGTGGGTAGAGCACCGGCCTGTGGACTAAAAGGTCCGGGGTTCGATTCCTGTCAAGGGCATGTACCTTGGTTGCGGGCACATCCCCAGCAGGGGGTGTGCAAGAGGCAGCTGGTCGATGATTCTCTCTCATTGATGTTTCTAACTCTCTATCCTCTCTCTTCCTCTCTGTAAAAAATCAATAAAGTATATAGTTTAAAAAAAAAAAAAAAGAGTACACTGACACTGGTAGGATTGAAGGAGATGCAGAACATGCTGGTCCCACACCCATGTTTGGTGACTAAAAATCTGAAGAAATATCTCAGCTGTAGGAGGACCCCCTGAGGAGCAAGGCGTCCCAGGCCTACATCAGGCTCCTAGCCCAGGGTTCCAGTGCCAGGAAGAGAAGTACCCATCACTCTGGCTGTGAAAATCAGCTGATGGTGTGGTTGAGTGAGATGGAGGGTTTCTAGAGTCCCAAATGTGGCCCTTAAAAGGTTGTGCGTGGACTTACTTGGTAGCAGACTCACACGCACTGGGGCAGCAAATCCAAAGGCATCAGAGACTGAAGGGAAAGAACGGAATTGTCTGGCTTCAAGGTGAGAGCTGGAAGGGCATCTCTCTCCCAGACAGAATTGCTGATAGAAGCCACTGTTTCACTATTGAGTCCTCTCCCCACCACACCTGCATGAATAGGTGGACACCGTATTTGAGTTCCCATCAACCTAGCTAACATCATTCCCCTTGCCCTGGTAATTCTCTGAGACTCCACCTCATGTAAGCTACTTCCAGTGACTTTTCCATAAAAAATGGTATGTCTTGGCTCATGCTGTAAACTTTCCTAAAATCTCTCAAAGGTTTACAAACCCCCAAACAAGCATCACCTGCCTTCAGCATGACCCATACCTCTTACTAAGCAGGCCCAAGCCCAGGATGAGTGACAACTGGCCTCAGTTCATTACATAGTCTCTTTTAAGTACCTCCAAGCCTATAAGAAGTGGAAACCACCTTCAGATCACTTTGTAGCTCATACCAAGTGGCCCTGGGCAGGTCACAGGCAGCAACTGACCTCAAGAAGCCTCAAAACCAAGAAGCCTCAAAACCAACACTCCCAGTGGAAAACTTCAGACCATGCTATAGCATCACCCAACCACCTCCACAAACAACACACTCAAAGGGAAGACTTGGCAGACACCAAAGCCCCACTACAGTGAATCCTGCTGTATAGGGTCAGCTCCCAAATAATAAGTTTCTCCACTGCAGTCACCATCAGTACTTACAGCCAGTCATCTTGAGGGTCAATTCCTCCAAACAGTAATCAAGGCTCAACTACCAGAGAGCACACACAGCCCAGACCAGGGACAAGCCTGGAGCATCTGGCTCAGGTGACAGGTGACTGCACCACGGGACCCCACAAGACATCTACTATAAAGACCACTCTACCAACATGTATCAGTACTACCTAATGCATTAAAACAAATACAGGAAAGCAGCCAGCATGAAGAGACACAAAAAAAAAAGTGTCCTAAATAAAAAATAAAAATAAAAAAACCAGAACAAAACTCCAGAAAAATAACTAAACAAAATGGAGACAAGCAATCTGCAAAGTTCAAAACACTGGTTATAAGGATGCCCAGTGAACTTAGGGGAAGAGTAGATGAACTTAGTGAGAAGTTCAACAAAGAGATAGGAAACATAAAAATTGAAATAGAAACATAAAGAACCAGTCAGAAATACAGAGTTTAGTAACTGAAATGAAAAATACATTACAAGGAATCAACAGTAGATTAGAAAAAGCAGAGGATCAAGTCAGCAATTTGGAAGATAAAGTAGCATAAAACACACAATCAGAAAAGAAAAAAGAATTTAAAAAATGAAGGTAGTTTAAGGGAATTCTGGGACATCATCAAGCATATCAACATTTGCGTCATAGGTGTACCCAAAGGAAAAGAGAGAGAGAGAGAAAAAAAAAAATGAAAACCTATTTAAGGGAATAATAATGGAAAACTTCCCTAACCTAGCAAAGCATATCGACATATAAGCCCAAGAAGCACAGAGAATACCAAACAAGGTGAACCCAAAGAGGCCCACACCAAGACACTTCATAATTAAAATGCCAATGATTAAAGACAAAGCAAGAGAAGAGATTAGTTACTTGCTAGGGAGCTGGGTGAAAAAAGTGAAGACTATTGGCTGATATCTCAACAGAAAATGTTCAGACTAGAAGGAACTGGGATAAAATATTAAAAGTGATGAAAAGCAAGGACCTTTAACCAAGACTACTTTATCCAGAAAAGATATTATCTATAATTTAAAAAAAGATAAGGCTTTCCCAAACAAGAAAAAGCTAAATGAGTTCGTCACCACCAAACCAGGTGTACAAGAAATGTTAAAGGGACTTCTTCATGAAAAAGGAAAAATAAAGATAAAAAATATGAACAGTAAATAGGCAATAGCTACATATCTATCAACAGTTGCTTTAAATTTAAATGGATTACATGCTCTAATTAAAAGACAGAGTGGCTGAATGGATAACAAAACAATACCCTTACCAGGTACACATGCTATCTACAAGAAACTCACTTCAGATCAAAAGACACACACAGACTAAAAGCAAAGGGACAGAAAAAGATACTTCATAAAAATGGAAACAAAACAAGCTGGGGTAGCAATACTTGTACCAGACAAAATAGACTTTAAAACAAAGACTATAACAAGACAAAGAAGAACACAGTAATTCCACTTCTGGGTATTTCTAAAGAAATCCAAAATAATAATTTGAAAAGATATATGCATTCATATGTTCATTGCAACATTATTTACAGAAGCCAAGATATGAAAGCAACCTAGGTATCCAACAATAGATGAAAGGATAAAAAAAAAGTGGTACATATATAGAGTGGAATAAAGAATGGAATGCTGCCATCTGCAATAACAAAGATGGATGTAGAGGGTATTATGCTAAGTGAAATAAGTCAGAAAAAGAAAGACCAATGCTATGATTTCACTTATTTGTGGAATCTAAAAAACAAAATAAATGAGCAAACAGAAACAGACTCACAGATATAGTTGCCAGATGGGAGCAGGGTTGGTGGTCAGGGTGAAAAAGGTAAAGGAATTTGAATGTACAAATTGGCAATTACAAAATAGCCATGGTGATGTAAAGTATAGAATACAGTGTATAATATTTTAATAAGTATGTATGGTGTCAGATGGGTACAAGATTTATCAGGGTGATCACTTCATAAATTATATACGTAAATGTCTAATCACTATAGTGCACACCTAAAACATAATATGCCACATTAACTATAATTGAAAAATAAAAAATTATTTTTAAAAAATAAATAAGTAGTTCTAACCAGTTTGGCTCAGTGGATAGAGCGTCAGCCTGAGGACTGAAGGGTCCCAGGTTCAATTCCGGTCAAGCGCATGTACCTTGGTTGTGGGCACATCCCCAATAGGGGGTGTGCAGGGGGCATCTGATCGATGTTTCTCTCTCATTGATATTTCTAACTCTCTATCCCTCTCCCTTCCTCTCTGTAAAAAAAATCAATAAAATATATTTTATTAATAAAAGA
The DNA here is from genome assembly GCF_014108245.1 of Pipistrellus kuhlii. Taxonomy (NCBI): domain Eukaryota; kingdom Metazoa; phylum Chordata; class Mammalia; order Chiroptera; family Vespertilionidae; genus Pipistrellus; species Pipistrellus kuhlii. The sequence goes on from NW_023425404.1 coordinate 72,496,222, forward strand.
TAAATAAGTAAAAAATAAATAATTAAATGAGGCAATGTGGTTGTAAACTTTGTAGTGTCATACAAATGGCCACAACTGAGTTTTATCTATTTCAGGACTCAGGTCGATCACACAGGAAACTCTCCCCCACTCTCCTAAACTGTTTAATGTTCAAAATCTATGACATTTGCTAGACATTATCCACAACCTGTCTTGTGTCACCTGGCATTGGTATTAACTCTCCTGTTTTCAACTCTTCATACAAAAGATTTTTATCTTCCCAGTTAGATTGCAAACTCTGAAAAGCAGAGATTATTCACTACATTACCCAGTATCCATGTTAACACCCGTCCATTTATTTAATTTGGTCATCACAAAAAATGTGCTGATAAAATTAAAATGGTCTACAGATTCTTAGATGGTCTGCATTCACCTTTTACTTCTTTACATCCTCCAAAAGAGAATTAGGTTTGTTGAAGGGTAGAGTGAGGGGTGATTTATAGGAAAACTGAGGCATGCTTGATTCAGGAAAAAAAAAAACAAGACAGGAAAAAAGTTCTCATCCTGTAGAGGCCTCTGACTGATACTACTGGCAAGTGACTTCAGGGGACTTTGCAAAAGGTGATGAAGACATAGAGATGAAGTAGAAATTCTTGAGCCAAATAACAACAGGAGAAATAGTTTGTGTTTCTTCCCAGGCTGCACTCCCCTTCCACCATTTCCTCACATATGTTAATAAAATAAACAAACAAACAAACAAAAAACACCAAGCCCAACCCAAAACAAACAAGAAGATGAAACAGGAAAATTCAGCTAGAGGCCAGCTCAGAATGGAGGGAGGGGGGAAGAGGAGATCGAACGGAGCTGGGTTCCTGCTCCTCTGACATTCCCTGCTTGCTACCCTGACCTTCATTGGTGTCTGGGAGGTTGACAATTCTGTTACCCTCATTATCATGACCCCATTATTATAGTGTGCAGAGGAGAGAGCCTTAGTGTTTGATCTGATGCCCAACATGATGTGGGAAAGGGAAGATCAGTCACACACACACCCATGGTTACTATGACACCCTTGGATGCAGGCCAGTTAGAAGCATCTTCACACGAATGCAGTGACTGCAGCTTCAGATTACATGTCAGATAGAACTGGCTCTGCTTCCTGTTTTAACTTTATAACCTAGATAATTACCAGGCTCGTTAAGTTCTTCCTTGTTGGCTGGAGTCTTGGGCTTTCCCAACTGAATTTTTGTTTTACTGACATTAGAAAAAAATAATAATCTGATGGAGCTAAGTGTGTCAGTAGCTTCGCCATTCTTTCCAACCTCAGGTTTGAGAACTTCAGTCAAACATTTTACTGCATCATGTATACCTCTTTTCCCATCTACCCCTTTGGAGGCAGCTCAGTGCCTTCTACACCTCTCTTCTCATTTTTACCTCTCTTCGAAAATCTCTGAGAAAGGATTTTGATCTAGAAATCTACAGTGAAAAGTTTTATATTTTCCTTGTCTGTGGTCTAATATTGACAGGAAAATATTAGAGTTTTGTTCTGTAAAACAAATAAACAAATGCAAGTTCCTGGGACAGTAAATGGATTCTAAGCCATTGCTCTTCCTCTTACTCCTCACTGGACTCTTAGGAAGCACCATCAGATCCAGTTTTAAGCCATGTCCACTCAGAGCAGACAATTCCAACTGCAGTTCTAAAAGGAAATGAACACGGGACTCCTAATACTCAGAGGTTGTTTTGCCCTTGCTTGTGCCAAATGCTGGCTGTATGTCTGCCCACCCATCCATCCTCCTCTCCCTGCTGGCTGTTGATTCCTAATAGTGGGTTTATAGTGGCATGTCCCCTCCCACCATCCACCCCCAAACAAAGGAGTGAGAGTAAATGCTTGCTCTATCTTCGAAGGAGGATACACTACCCTAAAGAAAATCAGAATCTCATGAACTTGGTCATGGATCCTCCTTCCCCATTCTCTATACAATGCTTCTCTTCTCCCTTCCTAATCAGCTTTCTGGTCTTTCAATTTTTTGTTTTTATTTGTTTAAATATATTTTCTCAATATTTTTATTTACTTGATATTTTTAATTTTTATATTTTTATTTTCAATCTAGGGGCCCAGCATGTGAAATCGCATGAGACTCAAACCCACCATGCCACGGGACCCAGCATCAAGTCCCACCAGTGCTGTGAGACTCAGAGTCAAGTCACTGCCCACCCACACGCACCTCACTGTACATGCAGCCCCACCCACCTGCACATGCCTTGCCATGCATGTAGCCTCCTGGTGACCAGTCTTTGGTCATTATGGTGTGATGGTGTCACAACCAAGGGGTTTTTTAATAGAAACTAGAGGCACAGTGCATGAAATTTGTGCACTGGAGGGGGTGTTCCTCAGCCCAGCCTGCACCCTCTCCAATCTGGGACACCTCTGGGGATGTCTGACTGCCAGGATCAGGCCTAAACCTCCAGTCAGATATCCCTCTCACAGACCAGAACTGCTGGCTTCTAACCTCTTGCCTGCCTGCCTGCCTGATTGCCCCAACTGCTTCTGCCTGACAGCCTGATCACCCCCTAATCACTCCCCTGCTGGACTAATTGATGCCTAACTTCTCCCCTGCCAACCTGATCACCCACAACTGCTCTCCCCTGCTGACCTGATTGCCCACAACTGCAGGCCATCTTGTGACCATGTGGGGGCAGCCATCTTGTGGCGGCCATTTTGTGATGATGTAAAGGCATGAGGACCACCTAGGCTTTTATTAGTATGGATATCCTATTTTTAATCTTTCATTCCTTTCAGTATTTTAACTTTCTGGTCCATGAAAGATATGTATTTTGTCTTAAAGATTTTAACTTTTTTGCTTTAACCTCATTGGCTTATTATCTATCTTTTTTTTCTTTTTTTCTTTTCTTTTTTAGCAAATCAAGGAACAGAGAGATTAAGCATATTTTTAAATGTGTTTTTAATGATTTTAGAGAGAGGAAGGGAGAGGGAGAGAGATATATCAACATTGATCAGCTGCCTCCTGCACACCCCCTGCTGGGGATCAAGCCTGCAATCCAGGCATGTGCCCTGACTAGGAATCCGGCCAGTAACCTCTTGGTGCTTATGTTGGTGCTCAATCACTGAGCCACACTAGCCAAGCTGATCTATCTTTTATTTTAAAATCTCACCCGTTTTATTTTGTTATATTTTTTAATTAACTTTTTACCTTTATTGGACTTCTGAGCTTAGTTTTTACTTCTCTTTACCTCTTTTTTTCTCCTACCTTACACTGTGTTTTTTTAAATATACTTTTATTGATTTCAGAGAGGAAAGGAGAGGGAGAGAGAAATAGAAACATCATTATGAGAATCATTGATTGGATGCCTCCTGCCACCTTCTATTCAGGATCAAGCCAGCAACCCAGAACATGTGCCCTAACTGGGAACTGATCTGTGGTGTTCTGGTTCATAAGTATGTGCTTAACAACTGAGCTACACCAGATGGGAACTACACTCTACTTTGTTAACAGCTTATTAAGTTTTTACTCTGCCTTAATTTAAAAGTCTTCATTGGTTTTAATATTAGTCAACAAGAAGTGTAATAGGGGAGTGCTCACTTCATAAATCTATTTTGAAGGCCTTTTTCCCTTTGGCTTTCTACCACCACCCTGACTTTCCATTAAAAATATCCTCATTTTAAGGATGACTTTTAAAGCACAGCTTTCATGAAAGGAGTTACAAATATGGAAAGGGAAGCCTAGAATAAATACCATGATGTTAGATTACAATCAGATGTGTTAGTATGAACTCATGTCATATGTGTGTATATGTGTACATGTGCACGCACGTATGTTTACATATACACACATATATGAAATATATAATAGCTATATACATCTTAATAATCACACATATATATTTATTTAATAGGTATGTCTGATAACAAAGCAATAAGACTCAATAGGAATGAGCACACCTGTTGCCCAGAGCTTGGGCTCTAAATACTGTTCTTCATTGAAAGGAATCAATCCCCTTGGAGAAATCAATGATTACTTCTAGGACTAAAGCAAGGAAAGCACAAGATGAACTTGAAATATTATTGTGTCCAAAAGAAAGTTCAAATAATGATGCAAACATGTCACCTGGACTCAATTTGGAAGAGATTCCAGTTGCCAAATCTGGGACATTTGACCATCAAAATAAATAATAATAGTAATAAATTATAAAAGAACCTATGAATCTTTACATACGTACCTACATGATAGAAAGCTCCTCCTTAGAGTTGACTGCCAACTAACAGATGTAGAAAAAATGATAGTTAGAAAATACTATTTTGCATCTATCATAGGAATAATTGATTTGGGCAAGAACCATTAACAAATGTTAAAATTAGTGGGTAAAAATTTGACAGAAACAAAATATATACATAGCCTCAAAATAACTCTCTACAATCACTTGTTTTATTTTTGTAAATATAGTTTTAGTGATTTCACAGAGGAAGGGAGAGGGAAAGAGAGATAGAAACATCAATGATGGGGGAGAATCATTGATCGGCTGCCTCCTGTATGTCCCACACGAGTGATCGAGCCCGCAGCTCAGACAAGTGCCCTGTCTGGGAATCAAACCCTGACCTCCTGGTTCATAGGGTTGATGCTCAACCACTGAGCCCTGCCAGCTGGGCTATAAATCACTTATTAATGTCAAGAAGGAAAGTAGTAATTTTTTACTTGCAGAAATCTGGAGGACATCAATATAAACCATGTGTTTTCTCCTCTGATGCTCTGAGAACAGTACATCACTTCTATAACATTGCTACTTAAAATACATAATCTGAATCTAATCATGTGGTAAAATCAACTAAATTCAAATTGAAGGGCTTTCTATAAAATAAATGGCTGTATTTTTCCAAATATGCCAAGGTCATTGAAGACGAAGGTTAAGGAACTGTTCCAGAGTAAAATATACTTTAAAAACTTGATAGCTAAATGCATTATGTGATCCTGGTTTGGATCTCCAGGAGAAAAATTAGCTATAAAGGACACTATTGAATAACTGAAAATTTTTAACATGGACTGTGAGTTACACAAACAATAACTTATGAATGTCAAATGTTCTGATTTTTATTATTATGTTGTGATTATGTAAAAGAATGACTTGGTTCTTTAAAAATATATACACTGGTAAGAAATTTTTTTAAAAAAATTATACACTGGAAAATCTGGGAATAAAGTCTATAATACCTTACTAGCCAAATCTGGGACTTTGGGCCATCAAAATAAATAATGATAGTAATGAATTATAATTCACTGAATAGAAAGAGAAATCCATGAATCCATGTAGATATAAATAAATACGTAAAGGAAAATGGAAAGTTCTTTTTTACAGTAGAATTACACTCAAATGGTTCAGAAAGGGTGTGTGTGAGTGTCAGCACACACACAAGACATAGCAAGCAGGAATGAATTGTACCAACAGTAAATGCTTAAATGAAAAAAAGGTAGATTGATGGTGGGAAGGAGTTAGGTGGCAATAAATCTTTATATATATATATATATATTATTGATTTTTTACAGAGAGGAAGGGAAAGAGATAGAGAGCTAGAAACGTCGATGAGAAAGAAACATCGACCAGCTGCCTCTTGCACACCCTCTACCGGGATGTGCCCGCAACCAATGTACATGCCCTTGACCGGAATCGAACCTGAGACCTTTCAGTCCGCAGACCGATGCTCTACTGCTGAGCCAAACCGGTTTCGGCAACAATAAATCTTCAGTTCACTTCATTCTTGTGGGAAGAAGACAGTAGATGATTCTTTTAAACTATAGCCATCTATGAATATATTTCTTTCCAGGTTGTTCCATGTCTTCCCTTCCCCCCTCCCTCCCCCACCTCTCTTAAGCAAGGTCAAAGGAGAAAAAGTAAAACTCATATAAAATTCACTGCTTTCTTTATCCGGGTTATTGCTGGACAGGATGGGGATAATTTCAACTCTTTAAAAAGCATCATCAACTATGCCTTCACTGCTCAGTTGTATTAGCAACATAGATCCATAGAGAAAATCAGAAAAGCCCGCTTTAATCCAGACTGTATGCCAGCATAATACCCAGAATACTTCTTAGTATTATTACTTCTCCGTGTACAAGAAAATGGTAGCTGAGACAGGCTGTCTTACATCCTCTGTCTGGCTTCTTTAAGGAGAAGAAGATTATGTTATGGAATAGATGGGTCCTAAGGACACGTCAATCATACTTCAGAACATTGGTTTTAGTGACAGTGCACCTTTCTTCCCCATCTTTCATTAGATCCTTTTGTAAGATCCCAGTGAGGCTCATTGTATCATCTGTCATGCTCAGCTTCAGAAAGTGACTTTCTTCTTGGTCATTCCTTGACTAAGAAATGAGATCTTCAGCCGAAACCAGTTTGGCTCAGTGGTAGAGCGTCGGTCTGTGGACTGAAAGGTCCCGGGTTCGATTCCAGTCATGTATCTTGGTTGCGGGTGCATCCCCAGTGGGGGGTGTGCAAGGGGCAGCTGGTCGATGTTTCTCTCTCATCGACGTTTCTAGCTATCTCTCTCCTTTCCTCTCTGTAAAAAATCAATAAAATATATTGAAAGAAAGAAAAAAAAAAGAAATGAGATCTTCAGGCCACCCAAACCTGATGGTGTCAGATGTCATCTCTGCGGAAGTTCTTGACTCCTTTATTAAATGACTCATCACTGAGCTCCACCCTGGTACCAGTGTCCTGACCCAAAAAAAAAAAAAAAAAAAAATCTGAAATGAAGTGTTCCCTAATTCCAGATATTGGTTGGTGCTCCGCCTTGGACTGGGTGAGCTTGACTTACTAGATGGGAAAGCCAGGTCACCTGAAGAAACAACTTACCTGGGTGATACACTCTAAGTATTCAGTTGCTTTTCTTTGGGCTTGGGAAGGTTCCTGGTGTTTGTCCCTGAATGAGTAAGAGTCTTCTCCTAGAAATATGAATGTGGAAAACATAAGGAATTGAATATATTGGGGTTTTTTAATGGATTCTAATATCTATTTATAAGAAACCTGGATTTTAAGATATTAACCTCTCTATATTAGTGGTTTAAAGCTGGCAAACTGTCAAAGGGAAAAAAACCCCACAAGATATTAGATAACCTCAAAATATTGCTCCACACATAATACTTACTGATTATAAAGAGAAAAGTTGAACATAATGGCTTAGGTCAATTTCTGGGGTCTCTGTTCTGTTCCATTGATCCATATGCCTGTTCTTGTGCCATTACCAGGCTGTTTTGATTACGGTGACTTTGTAGTATAACTTGATATCCGGCATTGTGATTCCTCCAACTTTGTTCTTCTTTTTCAAGATTGCTGTAGCTATTCAGGGTCTTTTTGTTTGTTTGTTTTGTCTTATTTTGTTTTGTTTTATTTCCATATACATTTTTGAAGTATTTGTTCTAGATCTGTGAAATATGCTATTGGTATTTTAATAGAGATTGCATTGAATCTGTAGATTGCCTTGGGTAATATGCACATTTTAATGATATTAATTAATCCAATGCATGAACACGGTATATTCTTCTATTTGTTGATATCTCCTCTTTCTTTTTTCAACATCCTGTAGTTTTCTGAGCACAAGTCTTTTACCTCCTTGGTTAAGCTTAACTCTAAGTATCTTAATTTTGTTGTTGTTGTTGCAATGATAAATGGGATTGTTTAGTTTCTCTTTCTGAGAATTCATTATTGGTATATTAAAAAAGCCATCGATTTTGGAGTTTTAATTTTGTATTCTGCTACATTGCCAAATTCATTTGTTAAATGTAGTATTTTTTTGTGTGTGGAATCTTCAAGGTTTTCTATGGCCAATATCATGTCATCTGTGGATAATGAGAGTTTTACTTCCTCCTTTCCAATTTGGATGCCTTTTATTTCTTCTTGTCTGATTACTATGTCTTCAAGTACTAAGTACATAGGACTTCAAGTACTATATTGAATAAGTTTCTCCTTCCATTTTAAATGACAGTTTTGCTAGGTAGCATTGTCTTGGTCCTAGTTCATTGCTTTTCATTACTTTTAAAATATTTCATGTCAATCGCTTCTGGCCCAAGGTGTTTCTATTGAGAAATCAGCTGATAAAGCTCCCTTGTAGGTAACTGTCTTTCTCTTACTGCTTTTAAAGTTCTCTCTTTGTCTTTAATCATTGGCATTTTAATTATGATGTATCTTGGTGTGGGCCTCTTTGGGTTCATATATTTTGAGACCCTCTGTTCACCTGGATTCATGTGTCTTTTTTCCTTTGCCAGGTTAGTGAAGTTTATTGCTCTCTCTCATCTTTTTTATATTCCTGTAGTGCCAATGTTGTTACACTTGAAGTTGTCCCAGAGGCTTTCTTTGGTTTCTTTGTTGGTTTCTTTGTTAAATATGTTTTTATTGATTTCAGAGAGAGGAAGAGAAAAGGATAGAGAGATAGAAACATCAATGATGAGAGAGAATCACTGATCGGCTGCCTCCTGCTTGCCTCCTGCTGGGGATCGAGCTCACAATCCAGATATGTGCCCTGACTGGGAACTGAACTTCGACCTCCTAGTTTATGGGTCAATGCTCAACCACTAAGCCATATCAGCTGGGCTTTTTGCTTTTCTTTTTTTTCACTGCTCTGCTTGGGTATTTTCTACTATCTTATTATCTAAATCACTGGTTCAGTCCTCTGTTTCATTTAGCCTGCTGTTGATTCCTTCTAGTGTATTCTTCATTTCAGATAATGCACTCTTCATTTTTGACAGGTCCTTTTTTTTATGGTTTCAATGTCCTTTTAAATCTATCATTTTGTTTAAAATTCTCACTCTGCCTCTGCTGGAGCCCAGGGTAAGTGGCCATTAATGAGATTTTCTGGGCTGACCCTTGAAGAGGGTGCCTGGGTTCCTTATAGACATCTATCTATCTCTAGCAGATGGAATCCCCATGTGTTATATGGACTCCTCTTCCTAGCTCTGTGCTATAGGGTAGGAGCCTAGCACGGAGTTGAGACCTTATGCTCCTCAGGGAAGGCCTTTGAAGCTGAGATATCACTCCAAATTCTAACCACCACACATGGAAACAGAGTTAGCCCTTTTCATGTCTCTCCCCTTCCTACCAGTCTCAATGTGGCTTCTTCTATAAATCTTTCATTGTAAGACTTCTGTTCTGCTAGACTTTAGTTAGTTTTCAGGTTGATTGCTCTATAATTTTTTAAAATATATTTTTATTTATTTCAGAGAGGAAGAGAGATTTAGAAACATCAATGATAAGAGAGAATCAATGATCATCTGCCTCCTGCATGCCCCACGCTGCATGCAACCTGGGCATGTGCCCTGACTGGGAATCAAACTGTGACCTCCTAGCTTATAGGTCTAATCTTAACCACTGAGCCATGCTGGCCAGGCATTATTCTATAATTTAGTTGTAATTATAGTTTGGACCCGGGAGAAGGTAAATTGGATCCCACATGGTCTTTTTGTGATGTTATTTAAATCTCAAACTATTCTGTGTCTTTCATGGCAAAGTTGCTTACCCCTAGGAAGCTAAACACAAGGATTTGCAGTGAATGCAATGAGACTCTGCCAAGCATCATTTATGAATAAATGGGTTAATTTCCTAACAGGTAAGGGTATTCCTTTGGTGACTCACTAAAATTCATTATGAATATATTCTGGTAGAACTAAGTGGTAGCTCATGGGAAAAATTAAAGAAAAATTTTGTTCTATATCTGCCCTCAAGTTTAGTCAAATATTATATTAGAGCTAGGTCTTGCTTACTTATTATTATCCTTGGAGCTAACATTTAGGACCAGATGGGAAGAGCCTAACTTTTAAGTCTAAGTATGTTCATCCAAGAGTCAGTCTGCACTCATATTTTTCTAGCTTGTTTAGGAAGTCTGTGAATAAAGAATAAATTAAAGGACTTCAACTTCTACTGATGGACTGTTGCCATACCTTTCAAACCTTGCTTCAATGTCAGAAAGATAAAATTTCTTTGGTTCCCTCCTTGTAATCAGTTGCTAATAACTTAAACTTGCCTCATTCACAACCATACGGGACTTTCCCTTCTGGTACCCATTAGTTATAAACTAAAGAGCGCCAGGGATTGCTAGGCAGGAAAACCAAAACAAAATCAAACAAACAAAACTATAAAACTTACATCATAATAATCAGAAGAACTATCTAGGAGGTTTCCAAACTTAAATATTATTATAAACTTCTTATCACATTAAAAATATTTTATAATTAATCTGTGTGATAAGATCTGAATTTGACCATTAGATGTGGAAATGAGGGCAGATTCTGGGGCATTGTTATCATAGCTATGAATTTGATGAATGAGGTCTTAGAAGTCCAGGTCTTGGTTCACTACGAAGTTTATTTTTCCAGTTCTGTAAATACAAGCAATTTTATAGATTCCAGGCTGCTTTCTTGCTGGGTCTATGTACTGCTTCCTTATATTGAATAATAGATTTGTAAAAGTAAATGTAACCAAATAAAGTACCTGAGGAGACTTCCTGCCCCCAGAACTATTAAAAAAATTTTGGAAGGGTGTGCTCAGGCACCTATTTGTAAATAACTTTGTTAACTCTACAAGTACACTATCACCTTGTTAAAATCTCTGTGAACTCGCCCTCACCGGTTTGGCTCAGTGGATAGAGCATCGGCCTACGGACTCAAGAATCTCAGGTTCGATTCTGGTCAAGGTTATATACCTTGGTTGCAGGCACATCCCCAGTAGTGGGTGTGCAAGAGGCAGCTAATCGATGTTTCTAACTCTCTATCCCTCTCCCTTCCTCTCTGTAGAAAATCAATAATATATATATATATATATATATATATATATATATATATATATATTTTAAACAAACCTCTGTGAATTCCATCAGTTTACAAAAGGCAGCTTTATTTCCAAATTATAGAATCCAAGAATTGGCAAAGATAGCTCAAGAATTATTCTCTAGGCATAATGTCTAAAGATCAAGGAGGAGGCCATTTTCTTGGACATCATTAATGAGACCCTGGAAAGATACATGGGCAATGACCACTAGAAGGATTCCTCTTTGCACCAGAACTACCCCAACACTGACTGCCAAGTAACTGAAGAGAAGCAAGAAATGTCTCCAGGTTTTCCATTGCTCTCCAGCAATTACTCCCAACCAATCACAACTATTTAAGCTTCCTATTGGACAGCTGCAGCTAAATGTTATGCTACTACAATATCAAAGGCTAATGTCATAGAAAACTTTCATGCTGAAAGAACGCTGCAAAAAGAGCTGCAGGTTGTGACCACGGAAAAGGATTCCACAAACAGCAACATGGCTCTTTCCTTTTTGATAAATTGCAAGTGTACCTAAACTAGTTTGGCTCAGTGGATAGAGCGTGGGCCTATGGATTAAAGGGTCCCAGGTTCAGTTCCGGTCCAGGGCATATACATTGGTTGTGGGCAAATTCCACTAGGGCATGTGAAGGAGCCAGCTGATCGATGTTTCTCCCTCATTGATGTTTCTAACTCTCTATCCCTCTCCCTTCCTCTCTATAAAAATCAATAAAATATATTTTTTTTTAAAAAAGAAAGAGCCAAAACTGGTTTGGCTCAGTGGATATAGCGTCGGTCTGTAGATTGAAGGGTCCCAGGTTTGATTCCAGTCAAGGGCATGTACATTGGTTGTGGGCACATCCCAGGTGGGGGGTGTGCAGGCGGCAGCTGGTCGATGTTTCTCTCTCATCGATGTTTCTAGCTCTCTATCCCTCTCCCTTCCTCTCTGTAAAAAATTAATAAAATATATATTTTTTTAAAAAGAAAGAAACTTAAAAATAAATAAATAAATAAATAAATAAATAAATAAATAAATATAAAAAGGAAATAAAAGATAAATTGCAAGTGTAGGCCCAGCAAGCCAATAATATAGGCAGAAGGTAGCCTTTAGGCATAGTTATTCCATTATTGATCATTGTCTAATTCTGTATTAACTTGTAAAGAAATATCTCCAGAGTCACGCAATATTGTGTGTACTCTTCTTAGATATCTTCTTTATATTTCAGAAGATGGGAATTAATTATGTATGGAAATCACAAGATCAATATGCTATTGATTCTCATTACTGATGTTTAATGAGAACCTGCTCCTTAACCCACTGTCAGAATTAGGATCTACAAGTGATGGCCATCTGAGGCAGGGGTGGGAACAACCCTCCCGGCCGTCAGGCACCGATCACCTGATGACAAATGGGGAACCGAGGTGGGTGGTGGCAGGGGGCAGAGCCAGCTGAAGGCAGCTGGGGAGATGGCCCTGATTGCAGGCCAGGCCTAGGGACCGTACCCATGCATGAATTTTGTGAGCCAGGCCTCTAGTGGAAAAATAAAAGGCTAAGAAGACACAAAATTCTAGTGATACAGAACATGATGAGGCAACTTGTTCTACCAGTTGACTTTATCTATAACTATAGACATTGGGACAGTGTAGTATTTGTGCAGGAATACACAAATAGATTGATGGAACTAAATAATGACTCCAAAAAATGTTCTCATGCACATAGGGATGTTTGACACTGTAAATCAGTTTAAAAAATAAAGGACTTTTCAGTAAATGGTGCTGAACAATTATCCATATTTAAAATTGGACTCCCGCCACACACACAAAAATCAACTCCAGGATTAAATTCTCAAAATCAAATGGTAAAATATAAAACTTTTAGATGAAAGTGTAGAATAGCCTAATTACCATGGATAGAAAATTAGTTTTTAAATAATACCAAAAGCATAAACTATATGTTTAATAACTTGACTGCATTAAATTTAAGAAATTCTGTTTATCAGATACCCCATAATAAAGAAGAAAAGACCAAGTCATAAAGCTGAAAAAACCTTGGCAATTTATATAAACCACAAAAAGATTATAACCAGAATATATAAATAACTCACATGATCAATTGCTTAAAAGGTAAACAACTCAGAAAAGAGCTTTGAATAGGCATTTTCACAAAATAAGTCTGAATGACTTATAAACACCCTAGAGTTCCTGTGCATGAAATTCATGCACAGGTAGGGTCCCTCAGCCTAGCCGGTGATCAGGGCCCATCAGAGCCTTCTGGCTGCTGACTGGGGTCCTTCCATCAAGATGCCAGCCAGGGCCTCCCTTCCCTATCTGCTGGCTGCTGATCAAGGCCTTCCTTCATTCCATGCCAACTCCTGGTGGTCAGCACATGTCATAGCAAGCAATCAAACTCCTGGTCTCCCGGTCAAACTCCTGAGGAGACACTGCATATTCGCCTTTTATATATATATATATATATATATATATATATATATATATATATATATATATATATATGAAAGGATGCTCAATTTTATTAATGGTCAAGGAAATACAAATTAAACCACAGTGAGTTACAATTTTATAGTCACAAGGTGTACAAAATAATGCTGGCCAGTGTGGCTCAGAGGTTGAGTATCAACCTATAAGCCAGGAGGTCACAGTTCAATTCCTGGGGGGGGCACATGCTTGGATTGAGGGCTCAATCCCCAGAAGGGGGTGAGCAGGGGGCAGCTGATCAATGATTCTCTCTCATCACTGATGTTTTTGTCCCTCTGTCTCCCTTCCTCTCTGAACTCAATCTATATCTACATATATAAAAAGCCCATGGCCATAACATAACGACCAAACAACTGGTCACCAGGAGGCGCATTGATGGGTCTTGCTGGCATTACTGGTCTGGGGTCTGGGATCCCACCTCACGTGGCGGGTTCTGGGGTCCCGCTCCCATGGCGTGGCCCACAGGCTCTGATCACAGCAAGGCTGGTGGCCAGTGGGCAGGCAGGGTGATGGGCAGGTGGGTAGGCGCAGCGAGGCGGGTACAGCGAGATGCACATGGGTGGGCGGGGCCACACAATTTCACACGCTGAGCTTCAAGTGAAATATATATTTTTTAAAAGCATTGACAGGCCGAAACCTGTTTGGCTCAGTGGATAGAGCGTCAGTCTGCAAACTGAAGGGTCCCAGGTTCAATTCCGGTCAAGGGCATGTACATGGGTTGCGGGCACATCCCCAGTAGGGGGTGTGCAGGAGGCAGCTGATTGATGATTCTCTCTCATCAATGTTTCTAGCTCTCTATCACTCTCCCTTCCTCTCTGTAAGAAAAATCAATAAAATATATTTTAAAAAAAGAAACATTGACAGAATGTAAAAGTCTTTAAATTTAAATTTTCAAATACATGCATTGCTGAGGATATGGAGCAAAAAGATTCCTCACACACTGCAGAAAGCTAAATTAAAGCAATAATTTTGGTAAATACTAGTTTGGCATTATCTAAAATGGAAAGGTGATGAAGTCAAGCAAGAGCATTATGTGTAGGCACAGAACAGACTTTGTTGTGGAAACTTAAAGCAAGGGGTCAGCAAAATATGCATAATTCACTGAAGCTCAGTCTCCCCAGGCAGGACTCCAAAAGACTGGCCTTACTAAAAGTGAAAGAGGGGAGGAAGGGATTAGTGTCAAGCAATCTGAATTTAGATGTCAGCTACTTACAGAACTATCTGGCAAAGCCACTGCTAGCATCCCATGACCTTGTGGGAAATTGGATGGGGGCACAGGCCCCTTCTTAAGGGGAAAGAGGAACTCTTGATCCCAGCTCTCTTGGTGCTGGGCAACCTGAACTTTCAGGGGCATTTATCATACAATCTCACTTGTCTCTTCATAACCAGTAAAGCTGGCCATGTGCTTTACAGCCCATCAATTTCACTCCTAAGTGTGCTATATAGATTCCAATATTTTATATACAATAATAGTAATAGCTACGTTGCTTATAATTGCAAACACTGTAAACAACTAAACACCTATCAGTAGTAGACTGGGTAAATAAATTGTGGTATATTCAAATAATGAAATAGTCTAGAACAGAGAAAATGAATGAAATTTAGTTATATGTATCAATATTTTAAAAACTCAATAATATAATATTTAGAATAAGAAGACAATTACAGAAGTCAAAAGAGGCAAAGGGGTTATTTATAAGAAGTATCAATTAAAAGAAAAGTAACAGAATGGTTATCACAAATTTTAATTTAATATTATTGCATATATATATAAGATTTGGTAGGGAAAAGGGTGGGGAAGCAGTTGTAGAAAGGCCCGAAAGAAGCTTCTAAAGCACCATCAGTGTTTTTTATCTTAACCTGAATGATAGATATTCAAGTGTTTGCTTCATTATTTTTTTAAATAAATTTTTATTGTTCATATTATTACAAATGTTCCTTTCCCTCCCTTCTCACCCCACCCTCTGCCCTTTCCCCACCCCCCATTGTCCTCATCCATAGGTGCACAGTTTATGTTCAGTCTCTTCCCACATCTCCCTCTCCCCTTTTCCCCAAGAATAAACAGTTCACTCCCCTTCCATACCTCTGATTCTATTATATTCAACAGTTAATATTGTTCCTCAGATTTTTTTTTTTTAGTTTCCTTGGTTTTTAGATTCACTTGTTGATAGTTACGTATTTGTTGTTCATAATTTTTATCTTTATTTACTTTCTCTTCTGAAAGAACCCCCTTCAATAATTCATATAATTCTGGTTTGGTGGTGATGAACTCTTTTAGCTTTTTTTTATTAGTGAAGCTCTTTATCTGACCTTCGAATGTGAGTGATAGCTTTGCTGGATAGATTATCTTTGGCTGTAGGTTCTTGCTATTCATCACCTTGAATATTTCTTGCCATTCCCGTCTGGCTTGCATGGTTTCTGTTGAGAAATCAGCTGACAATCGTATAGGTGCTCCTTTATAGGTAACTACCTTCTTTGCTCTTGCTTCTTTTAATATTCTCTCTTTGTCTTTTGCTCTTGGAATCTTAATTATGATTTGTCTTGGTGTGGTCCTCTTTGGATTCCTTTTGTTTGGAGTTCTGTGCGCTTCCTGGACTTGTAAGTCTAATTCTTTCCCCAGGTGGGGGAAGTTTTCTGTCACTATTTCTTTCAGTATGTTTTTTATATCTTGCTCTCTCTCATCTTCTGGGACCCCCATAATTCTGATGTTGGTTCGCTTGAAGTTGTCCCAGAGGTTTCTTACATTATCTTCAACTTTCTGGATTCTCTGGCCTTCTTGCGTCTGCGGAGGAGTGTCTTCTGGCTCTTTATGTTCCAAATCTTTGACTTGATTCTTGCGATCTTCCATTCTGTTTTTAGGACTCCATAAAATATTTTTTATTTCAGACAATGTATTCTTTATTTCTTGTTGATCCCTTATTATTTCTAGTTGATCCCTTTTCATATCCTCATAGGTCTTGTTTATTTTATCGGCCTTTTCTAGGAGATTCTTGAACAACCTTATAAGTGTGGTTTTGAACTCTATATCCAGTCGCTTTTTGTCCTCCATTTCTTTCGTTTGTGATCTATTTGGTTTAGGCATTTTCGCAGGCAGCTTTCCTGATGGGGCGGGGTTTCAGGGTGGAGCCTACAGCCTTGGCTTCCGTCAGCCCCGCCCTATGAGACTCCTGAGACTCAGGGTCCTTCAGTACTTGTTCCAAGTGCCTCTGAGAGAAAGGTGCCCTCTATTTTCGCCTGCTGCCAAACTGTCTATGCTCTCCCCCAATGAGTCCGGTATTGGGGTTCAGTTCAGTTGGTAGTGGGATTGGAGGTGGTGTTCAGAGCAGTCTGGAGCCCCTGTCTCCTTCCCGTCAGGGCAATCCCGCGGCACAGCTGGCCGGCCCTTCTCTGCGCGCAATGTGCGCGCCTCCGGGACCTCCTTTCGCCGCTTCCCCGGAGTCCCGCCTTACAGCCCGGCTCCCTATGGATGAGCCTGGGTCCCCGGGGTCTGGCCTAGAATTGGGGTTCAGAGCAGTTGGAGCTGGGCCCAGCACAGTCGGAGCTTTTCTCTCCTTCCTGCTTGGGACCACCAGCCAGGCACGCGGCCTCCCTCCTCTCCGGCTCTGTCCTCTCCGCCTGCGCCGTGTGTCTCCGTACCTTGGGCTCTTACAGCTCCTCCACGCTTCCTTCTGGTTTTCTCCTTGCTTCTTGTTGTAGAATTTCCAGTCAGTCAACTTTCCTGTAGTTCTGGGTAATGTCCATTTTATATTTTAGTTGTATTTTGTTGAAATTGTTGTGTGCGGCTGCGGCTAGTTGCCTACCCGAGCAGCCATCTTGGATTCTCCGCCTGTTTGCTTCATTATTAACATCTTAACTGTCCATGTACATTTTTTACACTCTTAGCTTGTTATATTTCACAATTTAAAAGCTGAGAAATTAAGTTACAAGTATATGAGATAAAAGGAGAAATCTTTGAGCAGACTTTAATTATTATCCTGGTATAAACTTCTAGAAATACCATTGCTAGGTCAAAAGGCATGCACACTTTGGAAAGGTCAGCATTTATACAGGTACCTCAGCAGTACCCCCTTATTTTAAGTTCTATTTTATTATGTATGCACTTATGGAGATTGTTTTACTCTTCTGGGTCAAGGTGAAGCCTACGTAGAACATTAATAAGGTGAGGAGGTGGAGCTAGATGCAGGAAACAGCCCTGTTGTGTGTGTGGTGTTCTTCCCCAGTGGAAACATGGGTAGATTCCCACAAAGAAAGCCTTTGGGCTTTCCTGCTGGGCTACAGTTGGAGGCCTTGCCAGGCCATCTAACACCCGCTTTCCTACCCACTTAAAACTCCACTGCCTCGCCGAGACCGGTTTGGCTCAATGGATAGAGTGTCGGCTTGGGGACTGAAGGGTCCCGGGTTCGATTCCGGTCAAGGGCATGTACCTTGGTTGCGGGCATATCCCCGGTGGGGGGTGTGCAAGAGGCAGCTGATTGATGACTCTCTCTCATCGATGTTTCTAACTCTCTATCTCTCTCCCTTCCTCTCTGTACAAAATCAATAAAATATATTTAAAAAAACAAAACACACAACTCCACTGCCTCTTCCTGTGTGTGCATCAGAGACATTATTGGCTCATCTTGATGGAAGTGCCATGACTTCAAAACCACTCACAGCTATCAGCAAAAAGCCTGACAAAAGCATCTTAAAGGATACTGCCTTTTATCAGAGGCTTTGCAGGGAAATAAATATTGTTGACTGGGCATGGGGAAGAAAATAAATATTCCCCTGCTACGAAGACCACGGGAAAAGCAGAAGCCTCACAGCTCCTGTCCCAGGAACAGCCCTGCAGACACCCCACTGTACTCTCACCATCTGCAGCTGTGACTTGTGCATCTTTTATCCTCAGCACTGGCGCTTACAATGGACTCTGCTGCCGGGAGAAACCTCTCTGAGAGACTAATGGCACCTACTCTTTTTACCCAAAAGAAAGATTGGCAAAGACACATGCCCAAAGCCACAGGGAGGGCGGTAAGAGCAGAATTGTAGTCTGAATTCCACTCCCATTTACTGACAAGGCGTGAAGGTTTCCGTAACAGCTCTATTGTCTGCCAGTTCCTGGACTCCTCAAGTCTGCATTTCTGCCCTGGCAGAAACAAAATGAGCTAATTAAATGCTTGCCACCAGCTTATTTTGGAAACTTCATGGAATGTGTGAGAGCCTGCATGAATTTCAGGCCACTATTGATTACTTCAAATACAGAGGAAATCATCCAAGCATGGGAAGGTGAAGAGGCCAAACCCGTGGCCGAGGCTTATTAATAGCGTGATGCGTTTGCTTATTGGCACAGGAAAGCAGCTCTGGGCTGTGTAAGGGATTAATGTTTTAAGGCTAAAACGGAGAAGAGCAAATAGAATCCTTCAAGGTTGAAGAAGAGTCCAAGCAAATACGCTACCTAATTGCTTTGGAATAACCAAGATCATTCTTATCACTGTGGGAGAAAGGAAATCGATAGGTTATATTAAGAGGAAACTAAAGGCACAATCAGGTCATCCTCCGTGGTCAGTGGAGAGTGGTACGTTGGCCCAGAACCCCAGAGGGGCTGCAATTAAGTGAAACTCAGTCCAGGCTGCCTAAAATAATCTAACAGTGTTTAACATAAAAATAGTTCATTGAAAATCTTCAAGGCTTGCAGTGGATCTGTAGAAATGCTCATTGCTGAGAGGTTTTAATGGAGTATGTGGGATCTTTGCTCACCCTTCCCTCCAGCGCATGCTCTAGGAATTTAGTCCAGTGGTAAGACTGATAAAGTTTTTGTGTCATAGCTATCCTCCTCAGACTATTCCAAAAAATCCAAGAGGAAGGAACACTTCCAAACTCCTTCTATGAAGCCAGCATCACCCTAATACCAAAACCAGATAAAGACAACTCAATGAAAGAGAATTACAGGCCAATATCCCTCATGAACATAGATGCCAAAATCCTCAACAAAATTCTAGCAAATCAACTCCAGAAGAACATCACAAAGATCATACACCACGACCAACTAGGATTTATTCCAGGAATGCAAGGATGGTACAATATCCGCAAATCAATAAATGTGATACATCACATAAACAAATTGAAAGATAAAAATCATATAGTCATATCAATTGATGCAGAAAAAGCATTCAATAAAATCCAACACCCTTTTCTGATAAAAACTCTTAACAAGGTGGGAGTACAAGGATCATAGATACCTCAACATAATAAAAGCTATATATGATAAACCCACAGCCAACATTATACTCAATGGGCAAAAACTAAAACCATTCCCTCTAAGAACAGGAACAAGACAGGGATGCCCACTCTCGCCACTCCTGTTTGACCTAGTACTGGAAGTACTAGCCATTGCAATTAGACAAGAGGAGGAAATAAAAGGCATCCAAATTGGAAAAGAAGAAGTAAAGTTATCCTTATTTGCAGATGACATGATATTGTACATAAAAACCCCAAAAGACTCCATTAAAAAACTAATTGACTTAATAAATGAATTTGGCAATGTAGCAGGATACAAAATTAATGCCAAAAAATCCATGGCTTTTCTATACACCAACAGAGAAACTGCAGAAACAGAGACTAAAAAAGCAATTCCATTTACCATCACACCAAAAAAATTAAGATACCTAGGAATAAATTTAACTAAGGAAGTAAAGGACCTATATGCGGAAAACTACACGACACTGAAAAAAGAGATAGAGGAAGATGTAAGGAGATGGAAGAACATACCATGTTCATGGATTGGTAGGATCAACATCATCAAAATGCCCATACTTCCTAAAGCAATCTATAGGTTCAATGCACTCCCCATTAAAATACCAACGGCATATTTCACTGACCTAGAAAGAACTCTCCAAAAGTTCATTTGGAACAATAAAAGACCCCGAATAGCCACAGCAATCCTAAGAAAGAAGAGTAAAGTAGGAGGGATCTCAATACCAGACTTCAAACTATATTACAAAGCCACTGTTCTCAAAACAGCCTGCTACTGGCACAAGAACAGACATATAGATCAATGGAATCGAATTGAGAACCCAGATATCAACCCAAATCACTATGCTCAATTAATATTTGACAAAGGAGGCACGAATATACAATGGAGTCAAGACAGTTTCTTCAATAAATGGTGTTGGGAAAATTGGACAGACATATGCAAAAGAATGAAACTAGATCACCAACTTACACCATTCACAAAAATAAACTCAAAATGGATACAGGACTTAAACATCAGACGGGAAACCATAAAATACTAGAAACATCCACAGGCAGCAAAATCTCAGATGTATGCCAAAAGAACTTCTTCACTGATACTCCCCCTAGGGCAATGGAAGCTAAAGAGAAAATAAACAAATGGGACTACATCAAAATAAAAAGCTTTTTTACAGTAAAAGAAACCATCAACAAAACAACAAGAAAGCCCACAGTGTGGGAGAACATATTTGCAAACGATACCACTGATAAAGGTTTAATCTCCAACATCTACAAACAGCTTATACAACTAAATAAAAGGAAGATAAATAATCCAATTAAAAAATGGGCAATGGACCTAAATAGAATATTTTCAAAAGAAGACAGAAGGAAGGCCAAAAGGCACATGAAAACATGCTCAAAGTCACTAATTGTCCGAGAGATGCAAATCAAAACAACAATGTGGTACCATCTCACACCTGTCAGAATGGCCAACATCAACAAATCAACAAACGACAAGTGTTGGCGAGGTTGTGGAGAAAAAGGAACCCTCGTGCACTGCTGGTGGGAATGCAGACTGGTGCAACCACTGTGGAGAACAGTGTGGAGTTTCCTCAAAAAACTAAAAATGGAACTCCCATTTGACCCAGTAATCCCACTTCTAGGAATATATCCCAAGAAACTAGAAACACCAATCAGAAAGGATATATGCACCCCTATGTTCATAGCAGCACAATCTACAATAGCCAGAATTTGGAAACAGCCTAAGTGTCCGTCAGCAGATGATTGGATTCAAAAACTATGGTACATCTACACAATGGAATACTATGCTGCCATAAAAAAGAAGGAATTCTCATCATTTGCAGCAACCTGGATGGAATTGGAGAACATCATGCTGAGTGAAATAAGCCAATCAATGAAAGAGAAACACCACATAACCTCACTCATTTGTGGATAATAAAGAGCATTATAAACTGATGAACCAAAAGATAGATATAGAGACAGTATATCAACAAGTAGACTGTCAAATTACAGCGGGGAGGGGAGGAAGATCTGGGGGAGATAATAGATCAACCGAAGGACTTTTATACATGCATATAAGTACAACCAATGGACACAAAACTCTGGAGAGGGAGGGGATGTGTGGGAGGGAGGGAGGGAGGGGGGCAAAAAAAATCAATAAAATATATTAAAAATAAAAACAAAATAAAAAATAAAAAATAAAAAAGTTTTTGTGTCATAGCACTAGTCTCAGTTACAGAGATTTCTGGAAACTAAATTAAATCTCTTCTATTTTTTTTAATATATTTTATTGATTTTTCACAGAGAGGAAGAGAGAGGGATAGAGAGTTAGAAACATCGATGAGAGAGAATCATCGATCAGCTGCCTCCTGCACACACACACACACCCCACTGGGGACGCGCCCGCAACCAAGGTACATGCCTTGACGGGAATCAAACCCGGGACCTTCCAGTCCGCAGGCCGACACTCTATCCACTGAGCCAAACCGATTTCGGCAATCTCTTCTATTTTTCATGAAGAAAATTACAACCCAGAGCATTGCCTGCCTGACTTTTGAACTTTCCTATTCAAAATTACCTGATGTTGTCAGGTAAAAATCACTTCAGACTTATTTTGATTAGCATGGTACTCTCAGGATCCACCCATGTTGTCACAAATTGCAGTATTTCATCCTTCCTCATGGCTGAGTAGTACCCATTACGTATATGTACCACATCTTCTTTATCCAACCAAGGAACACTTCCATGTTATGGCCAACACGAATAATGTACAATGAACATAGGGGTTCATATATCTTTGAAAATAAGTGTTTTCAATTTTTCAGGTAGATACTCAGAAGAGGGGTTGCTAGGTCATATGATTCCTCTATTCTTAATTTTTTAAGGAGTCTCCATACTGTTTTACCATTTATAGTGGCTATATAAATCAGGTAGAAAAGCCCAAGAACTATATGACTTCACTCATCTGTGGCATATAAATCTGAAAGCAACAAATGAACAAACAAGAAAAATAAACAGACAAAAACTCATAGACACAGACAAGAGCATGGTTGTTTCCAGAGGAAAGGGGAGTTAAGGGGGAGGAAAGAGAAAATGGACTCAAATATATGGTGACAAAACAAGATTTGACTTTGGGAGGAGAGCACACAATGCAATACACAGATGATGTATCATAGAATCATACACTTGAAACCTATATAATTTTATTAAGCAATGTCACACCAATAAAATTAATTTTAAAAATAAATCACTTCATGCCAGACCGGTGTGGCTCAGAACCAGGAGGTCACGGTTCAATTCCCAGTCAGGGCACATGCCAGGATTGTGGGCTCAATCCCCAGTGTGGGGTCTGCAGGAGGCAGCCGATCAATGATTCTCTCTCATCACTGATGTCTCTATCTCTCTCTCCCTCTCCCTTCCTCTCTGAAATCAATAAAAATATATTTTTTAAAATAAATCAATAAAAATATATATATTTTAAAAAATAAATCATTTCAGAGAGCATAGGATGCTTCAATCATTAGCACAGGTCTGATCCAGACCAAACAGACTTAGAAACACCTGGCCTTGAGCTGTGACCATTCTGACCCATCACCTCTCTGTACCTTTTAGTGCTGTTAGTGATATTTAGAAAGTAACTAACTTTTGTAAGCGCCTCAAGCTGGGATTCAAGTAGACATTTAAAAGAGGCATGTTATTTGTGTTAAAGTAAGTTATGGATCAAGTAATTTCCAATATGGTGTTTAACTATATAATTCTGAAGACTTAATTAAATAAAGTGGAGCTCTTTGGCAATATGGACTTTGAGAGCCAGGATTTATTTGTTTTCTATTAGCAAATGTGATTCATTCTCAGCTAGCCAGAGAAAGTTTAACTTGATTTGTGGGTTATTCTAAAATCTGCCAGAACATGGTTTATCCTTCCTCTTGACCCCTCCATTCAGTCAGTTGGTCATCAGACCAGGAAACTCCTACTCAATCGATAACCTGTTGAATCCTCTCACTGTGTTCCTCTGGCTTCTGGCTCAGGCTCCTCGGGGCTCTGTCTGATGCCCTTGACCCGCCTCAGGCCTCCGCACACCTCCAAACCACGCTTCTGCCCTTGCACCTCCTTCGTCGTCTATAGCTCTCTGTTGCCCAGAGGAAAAGTCCGAACTCTCAGCAGCAGCATGATCCCCCACAAGTCCCCGAGCCTGCCCTCCACTATCCTAAACTCTGACCAAGCTAGAGTCCCTTTCCCCCAAATAGGTTTGGAACTTCATGCCTCTGCCTTTTTTATACAACACTCCACCTAAAATAACCTTTTTTTTTTTTTTTTTACTCCTTTACTCCTATACCAGAAAAAAATCTACTTCTTCAAGCTTCCCCCTCATCTTTTCTGCACTTGCATCGCTTTCTGACAGTCTCCATTACATGTTATCATCCTGGGTACAGGCCAGCTGCCTGTGAGCTGGGCCTCTGCTGGGTTTGTGTGTCCTCTGAGCTTCCCCTGCATCCATACACAGAGGCTACGGTACACCAATTCGTTCCAAAGAGACAGTGTTGTCCTCAAGAGTTGAGACTGAGAGTCTTGGCTCTAACCTACACTTTAGAGGGGGCGACGCAATGCCCACTTGTTTTACCAAAGCATTCATTTTATCACCAGGGTTGATGTGTAATGCTGATACTGCTGTATTGACAACACTGTGTCTTTCGTTGTCGCACATTGTTTTACCAGGGAGATGCCTCTTTGCATCTTGATCAGAGGAAGGCATTCTGGAAACTATCTCCTCTAAACCTGAAGGCTGAGGCCACTACCATCTCAGGAATTCCAGAAGCCTCAAGGACGATGTCACGTTGCCAGCAGGTGACCCTGGGAAGTGCTTGGAGGAGCAGCTTAATGGTAGCGTGTGACAAGGACCAGTAACTGAAAGTCAAATCCCAACTTTACCAAACCTGAGTCTTAGGACAACGATGCTGCTCTCCAGACTTCCCTTAATGCTCCTCTTCGGCCATTTCTTTTCACCTCCTGGCTGATTTCAACTTGAAAACTCAAAATCAGACGCAGGTAAAATCACCAGGCTCTTGTACTGCCAAAGTAAAAAGTCATATTATCAGGACTTCTTTTACAAAAAAAATATATGAATCAGCAGACCTCTGCATTTATTACAAAGAACAAATCTGTTCCAGGTTTCAATCGCAGGAAGAACCTTGTGCCAGCACCAAAGGGGACGCGCACCGGCCCTGTCCGCAGGAGGCTCCCGGTCCGGTGTGACCACCTCCATGCCACGCTCCCAGAGCGCACCCTCTCCCAGACTTTTTCTCAATGCCCTCCTGCTTCCCTTTGCTCTTTTCACCCTCATTCCTTCCTCGTCAGAAAAAAAGAATGTTTTTGTTGTGAACTGGCCTCCTTGGCGTGGCTCAGAGGCTCGTTCACCACCATTCAGTAGTTGAGCCCCGCGGTGCTGAGGCGGGAGCTCACCCGCAGGAGCTGCCGTGAGAGAGAAAGTGCCGCCCCACGTTGCCTGCAGTCCAGCGAGGGCCCGTGTGCCATTCGGGTTGCAGCTCACAGGTGGATCCCCGTGGATGTCCTCTGCCTACAGCATCTAATCACCATGGCAGGCTGCTCCGGATCAGACGGGACGCCTGTCTCTCTCAGGACAGCTCAGCTGCCCTTCCCTAAGAAGCTCATCTCTGCTCATTTTTTTTCAGATATACCCCGTATTGTGAGTCAGACCATCCACCGGTACCATAGCCTGTGAATTGCAGGAAAATCCAGCTAGCCAAATCTGAATAGTGTAGAAAAACAGAGAAAAATTTAATAGCATTTATATAGGCTTTTGGGGGTGGTTTGTGTGTGTGTGTGTGTGTGTGTGTGTGTGTGTGGTTTGTTTGTGTTTTGTTTTGTTTGTGTTTTTTTTTTTTTTGGGGGGGGGGTGTGTTTTTTGCCCCAGGGAGTGGATGATCAGTGGGAGACTGAAGGAAAGTTGCTGTTGGATGGTGTCTGACCCCACCCAACAATGTTCAAAGTCACATTCCAACCTCTGGCATGTTTTTCTATTTCTTCTCCTTGGCTAGATGTTGTGTCTCACTTACTTGGCTCGCATTTTCCCTTGACTTTCATTTATTCCACATTCTTTGCCTTGTGTTAATGGTTAACAGAGCATGTACTGTAAATTAGCATTTATAAAAATCAATTACACCGCTTCGTAAGACAGAGCAGAAACTTAGATTGTCTTCACCAGATCATTTGTATTTATCTGTTAATTATAAAACTTAATTGTCTCGTTTTATCATATTAATTTGCACAAATTGTACAACTTCAGAGTTTAGCAGTTTTCAAGCCCTTGAAATACAATTATTCTCTTAACATTCTTTTCAGAAACATGGCACTCATTAATGATTAGATTGGTAAAAATTAGCAGTTCTGATAATTGGCCTTGGCTTCTCCTTCGCTTTTTTTTTTTCCCCCTTTCCTACTAAAATCCTGGTTCTCACAATTATGCATGCCTGTTAGCCTCTGTTTTAATTGGACTTTGCGGCCCAAGAGACTTCACAGGGTTTGGGCTCAAAGTAGAATATAATTCTATAGGATTTACTCCAAGTATGTTTGCCTCTTTTCCCCTCTCCCTAGCAGAACTGGGACTCTTGTCCCATGGTGTTAATCTATTTACCCTCTCCCTTAATATAAAAAGACATATTTGAAGAGAGGAAAAAGGCTTTCCAAATTTCAGTCTGATTTGTGGAATCATTGTGGACTCCCACACTTAGCAAACTGGAGAGCAAGTCTCATGAAGAAGGGTTGTCCTCGCCACCCCTCAACCATGGCTCTGCTCCCACTCATTGGAGTCACACAGCACATGTCCAAAAGGCAAAATTACCCTTCTTCTTTCAAGAGGCTGCACGAATCCTGTGAAGGAAGTGGTCCAGACTGAAGGACAAGGCATCCCAACCACCCTGGAACCAGGCAGCTTCCTGCCTGGAGTTCTGAAATCACATTCCAGAGGCTTTGCCTCTGACTCCGATGACACCAAATCCAAGCCACATGCTCGATACCAAAGCAGCATGTCCCCTGCTGCCCCACATAAGGGAACAGAGAGGAGGAGTCTGTCCTATCCCACTTGGGAAGCCCAGCCACACTCCCCCAAAGCAGCGGGTCCACCGAGGTAGTCATCCAAGATGACAGGAGCACGTGTCTGAGAAGAGCAGCATTCTTTGAGTTCCCTGACTGGGTAACTGGAAATACTTAGCTCGCCATGATTCTGCCCCTTCAGAAGCAACAGTTGAGAAAGTAGGCCATGTTTCCTCACATGTTATCTCAGATAGGGCTCCAGCCAGTTGCGGGTTTGCACGTCAAGACCTGAAGGCTGTGAGCTGTGGCTTTCCAGGGATTCTGTTTGTGTTCTCAGTTGGGAAGGAGGTGCAGTAGGGAGGTTGGCCGGCCAGAAGGACATGGGAGGAGAACGGCTCTCTTGTGTACTGAAGTGTGGGGTTATTTGTTCAAGAGGGAAAGGCTTCCCCGTGTGTTCCAACTATAGCAACTCTCTAAGATACTCTTCAGATCAGGTTACTTTTAAGAAAATATATGTTTTCCCACATACAAAGCACTCACCAGTCAGCTGTCATCACTCTCCCTACAGCCTGGTTCCCCTGGTGCTGGCGTGTACCAGCTTGTGCCACAAAAATGTGGTGAGAACGCCTCTCGGCAATCTCCTCCCATCCAAACTTTCCATTAAATGGGGCATTTCAGCCTCTCATGCCAGTTGCTCAGGGGACTGGACCCAGTAGCAAGGTGGGAAGCCATTCCCGGGCATTGACAAGTTTTAGCTGAAATAAGCCATTTGTTCAGCCACGTGGCTCTAAACTATCACTTCTATGCACTGGACGACAGAACTGCTACCATTCCCCCAACTGGGCTGACAAGCAGTGGCCAGAGGGGTGAGAACACGTGGGCAGGGTTAGTACCTTAGGGAAAGGACATGGGGGTGGGAGCCGCACTCTGCATAGCAAAGAGCCGCTCTCTGCGGAAATCTCTATAGGAAGGGTGCGCACATAGTTTTGATCATCTCATGCTAACTGTGACAGTGTCTCTGCTTGTTACTTCTCCACATCAAGGCCCAGTGAAAATCAACAACAGTATACCAGACATGCGGACCTACCCTTGCCAGCTGCTCACCTTTACTTCCCTCTTGCCTGTCTTCCTTGCTCCATACCTTTATGCCACCTTCTGTAGCTCAGGCATCACCTTCCTCAGACTTGGCAAAGTGCAGATCCTCAGATGACTAAGCTAGCTTAGAAATCGGCCTAAGAAGCAGCAGCTAGTCCTGAGCCATTGGGGTTAATAAAAATCCAGCCATTGTTTATGGCTGGGCTCCAGAGCAGGTGTAAAGAGCAGGGCTAGGCCAGCTTGTTCCAAGTGTAACCATGTAGTCCAGACTACTAGGAAGTTGGGAGCCATCATTTCAAACTGATGGAGGGAACAGAAAATGAAATCTGAACTCTGCCTCAGGCCAGTCTGCTGACATGCCAGACCTTTTTAAGAATTAGAAGTATCCTTTCTTCAAGACATTTACTTGCACCTGTTGAAAATTCTAATAATAAATATGTAAATCTACTCCTTAGACATGAACCCCAGTACAGTGCACAACCTGTAGCTCCAGACATGGCTCTACCAGCCTCCTTCATGTCTTCCCAGCAACAAAGCTACCATTCAGTGGCCATAAATTCTACATTTCCAGAAACATTTAATGACCTAACATCGTGCCATCTCCCCTAACAACTCTGATTTCATAAGGTTTGACCAAGAAGATCCAAAATCACATAAAACATAGGCACAGAGCCCTTGGCCACTATGTGTTCATGGATTGAAACATTTCAAATTCCAGTTTGCCCTGGTAGGGTTTCCACATCTCTAGTCAGATTTTCTTGCTGCCCGCTCCATATATGTTGTTTGTATCTCTAACGACCTGTCATTTTCTACTCTATTAAATCTTACTTACAAGAGGCTACATCCAAAGTCTCTTGAGGGCATGGTGGTCACATCATAGGCACTAAAAACATTCACTTAAAACTGGTTTGTGTCCATGAATAGGTGTAGGTAATATTTTCAATTTAATTTTTGATGGGCAGTCCAAAAGATGATATATTGAGATGGAGAACCTTCCCAACATATTTTTCTTCTATATTTCCAATTATTCTGTCCTTTCTGACCAATAGTACCTTTTACATATTTATTAAATGCTCATCGCATTGTGTTGTTCTTATTTGTCTAAATATCCCATGCCTCAGCTAGAGTAGGAGGGACCATGTCTTTTTTACCTTTCTATCCCTAAGCCTGATGCATGTTGTTTGTTGGATTATATTAAATCCAAACCTTTGTGGCTTTGAACTGAAAACATCTCACCTGCTGGAAGTCGTTTACCTGGTCTTCTGAGTCCTCTTTGAGGGCAAGTGTAGTAGGACTTTCCTTAGAAACCACAGTTTGGCAATATGACAGCCTTCCTTCTCTGGAAGGGCTTACTTTGTTTTATTACAATAGAAGAGCATGAGAAATAATTTTTCCCATAAGAAACACACTTCCTCTATTTGACAATTTGACAGCCTATTGTTTAAGTCTGAAAAAGGAGCCCAGAAATAATTTACAGAGGAAACATAGCTCAGGTGTCTTCACCAGATGCTGTTGGTATCTTGAGACTATCCAGAAAGGTAATTTACACGCACATATATGCATAAACAACAGAATTTAAGTGCACACTGTGTTTTCACAGGGTGTCCAAATGCTAACATTTGCCATCTGGCCTGCTCAGATGGCTGTTTCTGACATCTGCACCAAAGTCTGGGTTTTCTTTTGTTTATTATTCAAACATTTATGGAATCGGAGCACTGTGCTAGGCACAAAGGAAGCAAAGATGGAAAGCTGCACCCTCTGCTCTCAAAAACGTAACTTTAGACCATGAAAAACGAATTATGCAGAAAATAAAAGCTGATGTAAATCTTATAACAAGATGCAATGGGAGGGTGGGAGAAGGATCCCTTAAGTTGGCCTGGGCAAGACAAGGAGACTTTACACAGGAGAAAACTGTTGGGATCATCCAGGAGAGTAAAATGACCAGAAGGCAAAGGGTGGGACCCAAGGAAACACCAACACAAAAGGATAAACCCAGGGGAAAGTGTGAGGGACACTGGGAAGGAGCAGACCAAAATGCAGGAGGAAAATAAAGAGACAATAAAACCATGAAAGGCAAAGGGAAAAGAAAGAGCACGGAAGTTCAACAGTGTTGAAGTCATCTCAGATGAGCACACGAAGTGACCTTGGGGCTTGGCTTTTTAGAAGTCCACTGGTCTTTAAATACATGGTCTTTTAAGTATTGTCATAGAAACCTGCCAAAGACATCTAAAATCTTGCTTTGAAGTAAGGCTAGAAGTACCTCCATGAGTTGTGAACTTGTTAGAAGTGCAGGCCCAGGACCCAGCTATTAGATACCTGTG
Source organism: Pipistrellus kuhlii (assembly GCF_014108245.1). Lineage (NCBI taxonomy): Eukaryota > Metazoa > Chordata > Mammalia > Chiroptera > Vespertilionidae > Pipistrellus > Pipistrellus kuhlii. The sequence continues at coordinate 72,526,197 of NW_023425404.1, forward strand.
CACATTACAGTTTGTGAAGCAACCACACCCTTCCCTAGAAAACTGGCAGTTTAGGAAGAATGATCAGATTAGTAACTTGCAAGGAATTTGGTTTCCCAAGGTTTCAGAATAAAATATCAACTTAGCTCTGTTCTTACCTGTAACCTTGATTTAAACATTGTGAGTCAGACAGAAAATACTATTATTTCCATTTTACTGACCATGAAACAAAATAATAAATGGCTAGCCTGGACTTGAACTAGATCTTCAGATTTACTGGCAAGGAAGAGGGTTTTGTTCAATGGACATAGTAAGAAGTCAGAAACAGCATAGCAGCACAATCTACAATAGCTAGAATTTGGAAACAGCCTAAGTGCCCATCAGCAGATGATTGGATCCAAAAACTATGGTACATCTACACAATGGAATACTATGCTGCCATAAAAAAGAAGGAATTCTTATCATTTGCAGCAACCCGGATAGAATTGGAGAACATCATGCTGAGTGAAATAAGCCAGTCAATGAAAGAGAAATACCACATGACCTCACTCATTTATGGATAATAAAGAACATTATAAACTGATGAACCAAAAGATAGATATAGAGACAGTAAAGCAACAAGCAGACTGTCAAATTACAGCGGGGAAGGTAGGGAGATCTGGGGGAGATAAGAGATCAACCGAAGGACTTGTATACATGCATATAAGTACAACCAATGGACACAAAACTCTGGGGCGGGAGGGTATGTATGGGGGGAGCATTGTTAAAATATGTATACAGATAATAATTTAATAAAAAAAAATAAACTTTAAAAAAAAGAAGTCAGAAACAGGTCTAAATGAAATATCAATTCAGACAATTGTATTTTCTTTGCTTGAATTCTGGTCTTGTCAAGAAGCTTTCTAGTGATTAATCTGACTTTGAGTTCTAATTCTGCAATGGGTTGCACTGGACAGGGCTAAATGGCAAGAAAAAGGAAAAGGGAAACCATTATAAATGAATAAACTGATATTATTTGTCATAAACTTATTTTTCTGAAGTGGTTAGAATGGAACAAAATTTTCCAAAAATGACTTGCCCCAAGCAAGCTGATAAAATGAGTTTCGGGATCATCAAAGCTCAGAGTCTGCCATGGCACATGTCAACTTCCCAGAGAGACAGCTGCTCGAAAAGGTTGGAGAGAAAGTGCATCTGGAATGGGTTGGGCCATAGTGTTGGCTTCCACGACATGATCAATACCTCAAATCACAATGCCTAAAGAAGTTAGGTCTGATTTTGGGCCAACAATGTTACCCAACAGGTTTAATCTGGTGGGTGAGATGTGGTATCAGATGCTTCTGGTTAAAATAATCAATTCTTCTAACCATCTGTGTGGACAAATCATGGTTCTATGGAAGTCAGTCTAGTTTGAAAGAGTCCTTGGCCAATAATGGGGTCCTCTTCTTGGGAAAGGAGTTGGTAAGAGTTAGGTAAGGCTTTAATCAAATGGCCTTGGGTTCAGGGCAGGAGGTAGCCCTTAATAGGAAGTGGAGTAAAGATAAAGAAATCAGGAAAGTGCTCAGCAATATAACATGGTGTTTACGGGCATGGATGTGGGGACCAGTTAGGCCTGGTTTCAGGTCCCAGCACTTCTACTTACTGTGTGACCTTGGGAAAGTTATTTAATTTCTTCCGCTTCAGGATTAATAGCTATAACTACCCTCACAAAGTTGTTGCAAAGATTAAATGACAACAAATTATATTACACCATTAATGTAGCGTTTTAGTTCACAGGAAACATTCAAAACTAGATGTTCTCATCAGCATCGTTATCTTGTCTGGAGATTCTCAATGGAGTTGAGAGGAAGGGCTTCAGTGGGGGTGGGGAGGGGATAGGATATACCCCAGGAATACCTGAAATGAGCAAATAAATAGAAGACTTCACCTGTTGGTGATGACGGGGCTTTGTAAATATTACTAGGTTGGGTCTGGGCTGAACCACTTGGTGGAAGGTTTGGAGTACTGTGCCTGTGAGGGCCTGAAGGACTGGCCATAAGCAGTTTCTGGATAGAAATTTATTCCCAAGGCTTAGCTCTGGCTGCTGAGACATTGATAAATAAATGCCGTCAAACTGTTGACTAAAATTATTTATATCATTCTAGTCAGCCTTGTCTTTCTCAATCCTCATCCCACTCTACCTTCCTCCAATCTGAAAAAAATACTGAAGAGTTTATTGGAAATGTCTTGTAATTTATTCTGTGATGGAATGATTTCCCTAGAATATAAACAAAGGGAAAGGCCTTTAGGTGATGTTAACTCAAGCTGGTAGACAGAAAATATAAATATTCCCTCGAGCCCTTGAGCAAATTGGAGAGCAGCCCAGGATTTCTTGATGAGATTAACACCCAAGATTTCCAGGTGGGCTCTACAATACTTTGGAGGTGAGGAAAACTATTTCCAGAGGCCCAAGAGAGGTCCATTGTAACCCAAGATGCTAATTAACCACCTGCTAGCACCAGGCAAATAAAACCTCCATCTTACATGGCTCCATCTGGGCAGCCAGGGCTGCTCCCACCGACCCGTCACCCGTCGTCTGTCCTCCAGGCTCCAGGTCTGTGCTCTCATTCTGCAGGCCACAGAGCTGCAAATAATCCTTAGTCATTAGGGGAATGGTGAACCCTTTTTGTTTTTATCTTCACCCTGTAGTGTACAGATTACCCCACCTCAGCAGAATTACTCTACCCTTCCCCTTTTTCTGTTTTGGAGTACCAACTTTCTAGTCTTTCCCTCTTACATTAGGGACTTTTGGTGAAATACTCAGCTTCAGAAGTTCAAACCATGAACATTGTCAAAGACGCCTTTTCCAACCTGAGAGCTGGAACCACACTGCTTACCAGGGCTCAGCAAGGCCTGGCAAGAGCGTTCCTCCAGCTCAGAGTTTACTTAAGTATAAACGACACAAAAATGTTTGCTACCATTGAAAACAAAAATAAATTTAAAAATGACTGGCAAGGGAGTGGGTGATGATGGGAGCCATGCAGATCACAGAAGGTCTTTCAAAAGGAGGTAATGCCCACAGTCCACCCCATTCCACCCCTTTTTGTCTTTTTGTTTGTTTTTTCTGTTTTTAAGAAATTGCTGGGAATATTAGCCTATTTTAATTAAGCCAACTGAGGATGATTTCTTTTTCTCTTTTCATGTATTTGTCATTTAAAAAATATATTTAAAAACATCCATTGAGGCCACTTGATACTGCTTCTTTCTATAAATCCCAAGTATCTTTTGGAGTTGAGCTATGTTTTCCCTTTAGGGTGCCGTCATCTTGCTTAAGAGAGGAAGTAACCCGCCAGTTTGAGACCTGGAAACCACACAGGCCATCAGAAGACCCTGGGGGCCTGGGTAGTTAGTCTCTTTGAAACTTGATTCCCATAAAATAAAAAGAAGGCAAAGGACCCCTCTGAACCCCAGCTCTCCAGGGCCAGCTCTCCAGGGCAATGATTTGTAGCTATTAACAGGGTTAAGCCTCTTCCTGATGAAGCCCTTTGTTTGTTCTCTCAAACATTAAATGGTTATGAGGGCAGGAAACCCAAGGTCAGCTTCCACTTGGAGCAAGCCTAGGAACTGACGCACTCCGCTGGGAGGCCAGGGTGTATATTTTCATTTACACTTGACCTGGTCTTCCTCCCCTCCCACAGGTTTTCCTTATTTTCTTTTCCCTCTACTATCCCAAAGGGGGAGAAATCAACATTTCAATAGCCCGGCACCTTAAAAAAGAAAAAGAAAAAAATTCAGATGACCACACAAAGTCAGATGACCACACACCCTTGGCATCCCTCCAGTTGCTACAGCTTGAAATAATCATGGGCAGTACAAGGGCATGAGGGTTACTTGCAAAATATCAATCTATCAACAGGAACAAAGAACTGCCTGTTAAATGGCAAGGGACACATGTAGAGATCACATTAAACAAGTTCCAAGCTCTAACAGCAAAGCGTTACATATGCAATGTTATGCTCTTTCCAAATAAAACGGTAATAATAGATAATGTGGCAATATTTACCATCAAAATCTTCAAAACAATGATATTATCTAGGTTTCTGGATTTAAATTACATCCCCACCAATTTTTTTTAGTGAATGCCTACTCTGTGCAAAGACTGTGATGGTCAGTGACAGCTCCTCTACCAGTCCCAGAATCTGGCTTGATGGACTCAGGGGTTTGAAGTAGAGTATTTCATCCAAGAGAGATGCACATACAAGGCTACATGGAATTGTAGAATTTCAGAGCTTATGGGGGACTTCAGAAAAGACCCAAGTCTAGGGAAGTGGAGTGACTTGTTCAAGGGCAGTCACACTGCTCCAAAGCCAGGACTAACACACAAATCTCTTAAGGTCGAGTCCGGGGCTCTTGGCCTTGTACTTCACCTCTTTAGCTTAGCAGAGGGTTGCTAATCAGGAGACACATAGAGGAAGTAGGGATGGTGGTGCAGATGGCATTGAAATGACATAACATGGGTTTGCTAGCAGGGAAAACTATTTATACCAGAAAAGGTTGGAGAAAAACCACCATCAAAAGAGTCTGTTTGATTCTAAAATAAGGAACAAAGACAATAACAGAATAACTATTCACTCTTGTGGTAGCTAGTCACTCCCCATGAGGCACACGTGTCAGCATGCACTCCCTTCTGTGGTCCACTCACACCAGGCGGGTGCCATGGAAGTCATGCTGCCTGGCTTCCAAGAGGAAGGTGTAAGAAGCTTCTCATCTCTCACTTTCAAAGGCTCACTCACGGCTGTACCTTCTCAGGACCTGGTCACCATGCTGTGTGAAATCCATGTTGTCACATGAACGGGCTGTGTCGTCACTTCAGTGGGACAGCTCCAGCTGAGGACTCGGCCAGCATCACCTGCAGCCACATGAGACTGAGGAGCAGCCAGGCCCTTAGCATCTTCAGATCACTGCAGCCCCTCCCAACATCTGGCCACAATTGCAGGGGAAACGCCAGGTGAAAAACATCCGGCTATGCCCAGCCAACCCAGTGATTTGTATTCTAAATCACTAAGATTTAGATGGTCTTAACACAGCAATAGATTCCTGGAGCAATTCCTTTACACAGAATGGGACAAATAGGGAAATCCTGTAAGTCACCAGTAAGGTATTATTTTTAACTAAAGATTTCCATAAAGTTTAAAAAAAAAATAGCACATCCTTAATAAGAGAGGTATAAATTTTTTTCATGATAAATGTTGGCAAACTGTGAGGTTTATATGAGCAAGTGACCAGAAGCATAAGACATTAAGGACACTGAGGGGAAATAGAAACTGTTCAAAGCTAAGCTTAATGAACGCCCAAGGGCATTCATCATGCACGTCACCCCAGCAATAAATACCCCGGGAGTAAATCAAGTGGAGGACGACGCCGAAGAGCAAAGAATGATCACGGGGAAGAAAGGGGCATATGCTCTGTGTGGTACAAAGCCATCTGGAACACACCGGAGGAGGTGAGGCAGCATGGGGCGAACAGAATAGCATGCTTTGGAAACTGCCAGAGATTGACCAAGTTGTTCAGAGAAATAACAAGCAAACTTAAGAGGAATAATGAGTAACATTTCAGATGTACATGGAGAGAGGGGTCAGGGCAGGAGACAAGAGGTCTCATAGTGACAAGAAAAGGGTTTTATGAACAGCAGCAACGTGAGCAAATGGTGTGGTTATCACACACTAACCAGGCTTCAGTGCTAAATGTTACCAGTCCCTGCCCAGGTTAGAGGCATTCAGCCAGACACAGGATCTTAGCAGAAATCGTCAAGCTCTCTCTCTGGGTCCCGAAGTTCACAAAGGTCGCCCCCGGAGCCCTGGTTTAAAAGAAGCTTTGGCTCTTATTCTCCTTCAATGATCACAAAGATTCAGGGGCAAGTGCCTGGGTCAGACTCACTTGTTCCAGGAGGAGACTCCGGATGGAAGTTCAAGACTGGCTGAGAATGGGGGTTCTAATGACCTCGGGGAGCAAGGACCTCACTGCAGAGCAGCAACCCAGCTTCGGAGACGATTGCAGGTCTGTGTCCCAGCACCGGCATCGTCAGGCCGCTACCTCTGCTTTTACACCTCCTGCAAGGCCCCCAGCACAGCAAGGACACTCGGGTAGAGGTTATTAATCATTTATTACAATCAAATATTCTTAAGAAGAGCTAACTACCGGAAACTGGACTAGAAGTTTTATATACGTTAATCCCAAGAACCATATGAGTTTTGATATTACTATCTTGGTTTTATAGGTGAAGACACTCAGGCTTAGAGAAGTTAACTCACGTAGTAATATTATAACTCAGTCAGTAATATAATAATAACAATAATAAAAATAGCAAATATTGTATTGAGTCATGCCCTGTTCCGAACACTTTAACGTGTTTTAACTCGTTTCTTCCCCAAAACAACACTGGGAAAAAGGCACTATTACTAACCCATTTTAGGTATTGAGTAAATAGTGAAACTGGGATTTAGCCCTGCCCTGAACCACTACTGTATGATCTCTCAGCAGTGCTGAGGCCTTCCCTGTCTGGGTGACTCTAAAAGACTATATTCTTCTTTTTGTACCACATTTCCCCTGTGAGCACCTTGGTAGATTTCCAATCTAACAGAACCCAGAATTCAACTTCCGTAACATGACAAGTTCTAAAAAACATCACCTGGACACCACCCAGGGCCCCGCAACCAGCTGTATAGACCCCTCTTCCACTCTTCCTAAAAATCAATGAAAAATATCCTCAGCTGGGGATTAACAAAAAGCAAAAGTAATAGTTTGATATCAGTACAGTCAGGGTTATTCAGCCTGGGATAATACCATGTGCAAGACAGCAACCGGGCAGCTAGTACAATATATGCTAAGCCACCTTCAAGTCATTTTCAACGTCTCTTCATAAGTATGACATGAAGTTCGGGTCTGCATATCTTTCCTGTAATTTCTAGTTCCAATGTCCGCAAAAAAAACTGTTTAAGTAAGAAGACACATAAGAATAAGCAATAACAGAGGGCGAGAGGGTAATAACAAGTATTTTTGGCATTAAAAACCATACAGTCTCTGTTAGAACTACTTGCTATTGTAGTGAAAAGGTAAGCCTAGCCAATATTCAAATGAATAAGTATGGCTATGTTTCAATAAAACTTTATTGAAACAGGCAGTGGGCCAGATTTATACCACAGGCCATAGTTTGCCACCCCCTAATAAAAGGCATACGGAAGTTTAAATCTTAATAGAGAAACATTTTTTCACAAAGAAATAAAGATGTCTGGAAATCTTCCCTAAAATATGCACATAATTTACATCAATCATGTTTAAGCATCTACTGTCAGGGAGATGTTAGTTCAGTTTTCCTCCCAAACAATGGACAGAACAAAAGTAGTCCCAAAGCTAAGTTCAAGCTTTCACCTGTTAGGAAATAGACACTGTCTCAAATTTTAAGCCATAGCCTTTCCAGCTTCTGAAAACAAAATCATCAAGTTTAGTAAACAATTAGGTTTCATGATTTAGCCAAGAACTCCTACTGCATCCGTGCAGCTCACCAGTGCAGAGAGTGAAGCCCACGCTCAAACCTCCAACAAGCACCCGAGTCTATCATGCACACTGTAAAACGAAGAAGCCATGACAATGCCCAAGAATGTTACAGGAAGAAATAAAGCTGTGCCACTTCCAGTCTCCAGACATCTGTCCAGAACTGCCTTCTTCCACTTCATATACTACAAACACATATTTTATCAGCAAATTGAATTCCAAACTGAGCAGATTTCTAAACTGCCTGTTTTACTACATGCTTTTCCTCAAAAGGCACAGATGCTCTTCTTGTGATCTCCCCCGAGAAAACAGTAACTCATTCTCTGCCACCAACACTGCTCTAGCGGGAGGATTAAGTCAGGGAAATTTTAATCTCCTGTAAAATAATGCCCATTGATTGTACATAGTAAGCACTTACTGTCCTGATCCACTCTGGTGTGTACTCACTGAAATTTATTTACTCTTTCCCATCCTCGATGACGGAATCCCTACTCAGAACGGAATTAGGCAGTATCAGCAAGCTTGCTCTTCCAAAGTCAGAGCAGCCCCGACACCCCACAGAGGGCCAGGACTTCGGCAGCTGTGCTCGCCCAGGTGTGGAGCAGGCGTCAAACACCCCAATATGTGTAGACAAGGTACAAACCAGCAAACAGTAGGAAACAACTAAGGCTAAATGCCAAGAAGATCAGTGGATGGGTAGATGTTATTATTATTTTTAGATCACTGACTACATAAATGGAAAAAATATTAAGTTTAACAACTGCATCACATTGTTCTAAGAATAAGGTTAGTCACAGCTTTCAGCCTTGATCCACTTCCTCATATATAAGTTCTGAAAAGTGCTGTGATGGCTACTATTTTGCCATAAAGGTGTGTCTAACAGCTACAGGTGACATAACATAAATAGTAAAAAGAGATCTGGGCATTTAACACCAAAACATCAGTGTGTGATTCTAGCTTTCTTTAGATTTCAAGAATATTGACTTGCCGCCTCTCTCATATGACTCTGAGAGGAATTAAGCCTGAGAAGGCTGGGCCTGGGAATAGAAGTGGATCCTGAAGTCTGAACAAAGACCTCAGGAGGCGATGAGCCTTGTAATCACAGCCTGGGGCTGAAACCAGATGACCTGTGTTTGAATTACCACCTTGTCTTCATACTGCAACAAGGGACAAGTCCCTTCATATCATTCAACTACAGTTTCTTCATCTATAAAATGGTGTTGGTAATCATGGCTAGAACCTCAGAGAGTTGGGGTAATCCATGTAAAATATGAAAAGTACAGTGTTTGGAGGGTCCCACATAGGTTGATTGTAAATGCTCAATAAATTCCTTCTACTCTCTCTAAAAATCAATGGGGCTTGGCCAGCATGGGTCAGTGGTTGAGTGTTGACTTACCAGGAGGTCACAGTTCGATTCCCGGTCAGGACATATGTCTTGGTTGTGGGCTCAATCCCCAGTGTGGGACATGCAGGAGGCAGCCGATCATTGATTCTCTCTCATCGCTGATGTTTCTATCTCTCTCTCCCTCTCCCTGCCTTTCTGAAATCAATAAAACATATACATACATCAACGGAAAAAAAATATTCTGGGGTGAGGATTAACAACAACAACAAATTCCCAGCATGGAGATAGGGACTGACAAGAAAAGACCTGAGTGTAAAGCTTGGCCTGAGGCTGGATGATCAGTCTACATAGTGAAAAGGAAGAGGAGTACAAATAATACATTGGGCAGAGATGAAATAATGTGTGTGGCACAGACTTTCTGCTCAGCCAGGAACAAGTTTTCAGGTTCTGTGGCCATTTACCACGGGGTTGCATTAGGAGATCAGATATCAGAATAGTCAGGGGAGTCTAGAACTCTTAGGAAGGCACCCAGACACTGGAAATTTGAGGTACAAGACAGGAATCCCTTGCACAGCTAACTTCGAAGAGTGACCTGAAAGAATGATGATGCCAAGGTAAGAAGTTGCTGATGTAGGATTGGGCTCAGATTCTGGAGCCGGGCTAAGCACGCAGATAAAGGTAATGGAATCCGGCGGCACATAAGAGATGGAACACAGAGGGCAGAGATCACATGTCTACATGCCTCCACCCCCTTTGAGCTCTAAACAGCTATACATGGCAAGCAATATCAAATAGTCCACAAGTTCTGAATCCCCTGCCCTTAAGAACAGAATTAAGGTCTGCCCTCTGATTCCCCTCGTCCTGACTGACCATGCAGCATTTGGATGCCACCTGCCCAGATCTCTAGTACTTGCCCTAGCTCAGTGGTTGGCAAACCATGGCTCAAAAGCCACATGTGGCTCTTTGGCCCCTTGAGTGTTCTAACGCCAGTTCTTCAAAATTGACTCGCCCAGGCCAAAAACCCACTTCTGCGCATGGGCCACAAAGTTTCAAACGCACTGTATGTGCCCGCCTGCACTCAAGGGGCCAAAGAGCCGCCTGTGGCTCGAGAGCCGTGGTTTGCCGACCATTGCCTTACCTGATTCCCTTAGAGTGGACCCCTTCTCTGTCTAAACCTAAAGTCTGCTCCTGTCACATTTCTGCCCACAATGAAAAGATAAAACTATGCTGAAGATAGTGCCCCAAAAACCTTGATGTGATGGGTGGCAATTAATAATTCGTCCAACTCCGCGAGTCTTTTAAAATAACAAGCAATGCTCTCATAATACTCAAAATGACTCTTCTACCCTCATAGTTTTCATGTTGCCCAAATAAGGATGCCTTTGCTTTGTTTGCCAATTCCAACTGCTTAGCAATGATTGCCTGGGGTGTATGCATATTTTAAATTATTTAATTAATTTTCTTTTTATTGTTTTTTTAATTTTTTAATCAGATAGACATGCATGTTTAAAGTTAATAGTCAAATAATTCTACAATGTTTATTACAAAAAGATGGTAGTTTCTTATCTCCCTCAGTCCCATTTCCCCCTCTCATGAGGTAATTACTTTCACATCTTTTCACCAATTAAATGAAATTGGTCTCTAGGTCTCTAAATAACATTTTTGTATTCTCCTACTTGGTTGTTGTTTTTTTCTTCGAGCCTTATGCATTATTTATTGACTTCTTACTCTGAAATGTAAAGCTTTTATTCTTTTTCTTTTTTTTCCATCCCACTATACTCATGCACCCTATCCATCTTTTCATCTTCCCAACATAATTATAATTTCATACTGTTAGATAGACCAATATTTGGAGTTTATAATATTATTACTATGTAAATACTAGTCACAGATTAGCCATGTAATAATTATAATTACTTTTCCTTTTCTGTATGGCTTTTATTTTCCGAATTAACAATTGCCTATTGTCTTCATTTACTAAATTTTCTACATGTCTATCCCAAATTTAATACCTACCTTTGATAGTTGTCTAAATCTCTTCTCAAGACATTTGATTCGTGGGGTACTCTATTAATTCCATCTTTCTGAAGAGTGTGTCCTGGAGCGTTCTGACCTGCTCCTGTCTCAGGGCCTGCCACACTCACTGCCTCCCCAGTGTCTCCCTTCACGGTCCCTCTGGGGGTTCCTTTTGCTCACAGTTTCCTGTGTCTCATATCTACCTCTTTCTTTGTTATACTCTTATTTTCACAGAACACATCTACCAGTCAATTCCTAAGAAAGGGTCTCTGGGAAGAAAATGGTTTTGAGAATTTGTATATCTGAAGTCATTTGGCACCCCTCTAAGGACCCAAATGGAATACATGTAAATATGGGGATCAAAGGATTCTCTGGAGTCTCTCTCTCTTCTTCCTAGTCTATCTGTCCATTGAAAAAGGTTTATAATATGCCAAAGTAAAAGGGATAGCCAATTGTATCAGAGTGCAAGTGCTGTTCCAATTGCTGGGCAAGGTTGCAAGTAATGGTCCCCCATAACCACCAGCCGTCAGCACGGGCCTTGACAGTGCAGGATGATTGGCTCCTGAGGAGACTTGGATGTGGCCTACTTTTTGTCTTTATGAAAGTGTGTATGATCTTCTTTGTCCTCAATATACTGAAATCTCATAATGAGCAGCCCTCCATGTAAGTCAGTTTTTAAACATTTTGAGTTATTTTATTGAATTTATTGGGGTGACATTGGTTCACAAAACCATTCAGGTTTCAAGTGTACAACTCAATAAACATCTGTATGCTGCGTGGTGCACTCACCATCCCCATTTTTTCCCAATTTGCTCACCTCTACTTACGCCCCATTCCCCTTTCCCTCTGGCTCTTACCACACTGTTGTCTATGTATTTTGTATAAATGATTTTGGGCTAATCTCTTCATCTTTTTTCATCCAGTTGCCCTACACCTTCCCCTCCAACAGCTGTCAGCCTGTTCCATGTATTCACACCTCTATTTCTATTTTGCTCAGAAGTTTATTTTGTTCATTAGATTCTACATATTAGTGAGATCATATGGTATTTGTCTTCCTCTAAATGGCTTATTTCACTTAGCATAATTAACTCCAGGTCTATCCATGCTGTCGCAAAAGGCAAGGTTTCCTTCCGTGTTACAACTGGGTAGTATTCCTTTGTGTAAATGTACCACAGTTTTCTAATCCACTCATCTACTGATGGGCCATTGGGCTACTTCCAAATCTTGGCTATTGTAACTAATGCTGCAATGAACACAGGGGTGCATATATCCTTTCTCATTGGTGTTTTGGGATTCTTGGGATTTATACCCAGAAGTGGGATCACTGGGTCAAAAGGCAGTTCCACTTCTAATATTTTGAGGAAACTCCAAACTGCTTTTCACAATGGCTGCACCATTCTGCATTCCCGCCAACAGCGTACAGGGGCCCCTTTTATCCCCATCCTCACTAGACTTGTTGTTTGTTGATTTATTGATGAAATCCATCATCAGTGGATATGAGCTGATATCTCATTGTGGTTTCAATTTGCATCTCTCTGATAATTAGTGATGGTGAGTGAGCATATTTTCATGTCTATTGGCCTTCTGTATGTCCTCAGTGGAGAAATGTCTATTCAGGTTCTTTGCCTGTTTTTAATTTGTTTCTTTGTCTTTCTGGTGTTGAGTTGTGTTAAGTCCTTTATGTATTTATATATTTTATATATCTTCACATAAGTTATTTATATATAAATTAACCCATTGTTAGATGTTTCACTGACAAATATGTTTTTCCATAGCATAGGGAAGGCTTATTTTGTTGAAGGTTTATTTTGCTGTGCTTTTTATTGATGTAATATAATTTGTTTATTTTTTTTCCTTTGTTTCCCTTGCCCTACGGCCATGGTCGGCAAACCGCAGCTCGTGAGCTACATGTGGCTCTTTGGCCCCCTAAGTGTAGCTCTTCCACAAAATGCCGGGGCCTGGGAGAATCTATTTTGAAGAAGTGGCATTAGAAGTTTAAGTTTAAAAATTTGGCTCTCAAAAGAAATTTCAGTCGTTGTACTGTTGCTATTTGGCTCTGTTGACTAATGAGTTTGCCGACCACTGTCCTAACACATTTCCCACAGTCCTCCGACCTACCTCTAAAGTTCATATTGTTTGCTCAATATATGGTCTTTGCGGGGAGGAGAGGTAATTTTATTTTTCAATTACAGTTTATATTCAATATTATTTTGCATTTCCAGCCTTCCCACCACTCTCGATGTGGCTTCATCTATTAATCCTTGGTTATAAGACTTTCTTCATCTAGTCTTCCATTGGTTATTTAAACTGATTGCTCTATACTTTAATTGTAATTTCAGTTTGGTCCTGGGAGAGGGTGAGTGTAACATCTACCTAATTCACCACCATCCTTTATCTTTTCAGTAATCTCTTTCAATCATAGTCACCAAGAAGGATCCTGTGAGTGTCACAGTGAACAGCAGATCAATTGGTTACCATTAAAGGTAGCAAAAAAGAAATAAATGGACAAATTCCACAACAGGGTTAGACATAGTACTCTCTTCCAAGCTTCTGGAACTGTTAAACATCTTTCTGCTGAAATTTTCAAAGAATGAGGCACATACACTGCCATTCCAAATGACTGAGCACAAGGTTAGCCATCACTCTCACCTGGGATCTGAGACAGATAATCTTCATGAGACTGATTCACTGTACTGTGCAGAGATGCCAGTAATTTCCCCTCAGCCACATGCCTTCCTTAGGGGACTTGTTCACATCCTTTTACCCCTATCCTCTGCCACTGAGTGGGCTATCAATCGACCTAATTCAGACTGAGCCACTCAGATTCTCTCTCAGGAAACTGGAGCTAGGACACGGAGAAACATAGTTACACACTGGGGTTTCCTTGAACTGAAAGGTTAAATAGGATCAAAGCCAGGGTTTGTAATATGACCAAACAAAGTCAGAAAATCATGAGACATATAAGTAGCACCAATATGCAAAAACTCACAGAAGAGAACAGTTGTACAGTGAGAACAGTGATCACAGAAGACATGGTACCTCCAGAGATTAAAAAAGATAATTTCAAGTACTGACTTTCCAAATGATTTGGGATCTGTCCTTTACCTGTCCTGTGTCCTTTAGCAAATTAACTTTGTACTTGAGCTAGAATTGTGAGCTTCTGTTCTTTGTCATGAAATTATAAAATATTCAGCAAATAAAATAGGCAGGATCCAGAAGGAAAAATACATGATAGGGAAGTCTAACAAAGGGATGATTTACAAAGGAAACCAACCTTCGGTCTAGCATCAGCAGCAAGCTATTACTATCTTGTGGCTGAACGGGCAAGGGGAGGAGCATCTACCTTAGTCTGGAGAAAGTAGGCATGTCCTACGAGGAGCTACAGTTATAGGTAAATGGACACAACCAACACACAGCAACCTATCAGGGAGGGAACTGAGGAAATAAATATCCTGATGTTCCTCTCCTCCTGCCCTTCAGTATACTGTAGATATCTCCCACTGTCAAATCCACTAGAACATGAAGGGCAAGGGAATGAAAAACCATACACACACACACACACACACACACACACACACACACACCTTCATTGGATGACAGAAGCCACATCAATTAGAGATTTTCTCTTAGAACAAAAGCTCAAAAAAGAAAAATTCTAACTTAAGAATATTACTTCCTTCTAATTTACCAACATTCCTAGTGAGAACATGTCTAAATAATTTTAAATCATGATGGAAACTTAGCACAAGAGTTAGAAGTTCCAGAACCCATCCTGTGGCTCTGGCATGTCTTCATCTCCACAGCAGAGCCTGGCAGAACCCGCTCAGGCCAGGCAGTGAGGTGCCAGTGAGTCTCAGCTGCATGTGACCACAGCCATCTGCTGTTGGATGAGCAGATAAGATTGGTGATAGGCCTTTATCGTTAGGTCACAGTTAGAAGACCTGAGCCATCGTTCAAGCTGCTCCTTCTGCAGATGGTGGGAAATGAGTGGGCGCTCAGCCCGCCTCTTCCTAGATGAAAGCTGCCTGACAAAACACCTCGATACATCTGGCAGGGACTAATCAGTGCAGATTCCTGTGGTAAGGAGTTGGGAGGCTGGGAAGGAGTTCTCTGAACCCATAAAGATCTAGGAAAGAGCCGAAATCAGTTTGATTCAGTGGATAGAGCGTCAGCCTGAGGACTGAAGGGTCCCGGGTTTGATTCCGGTCAAGGGCATGTGCCTTGGTTGCGGGCACATCCCCAGTGGGGGGGGTGCAGGAGGCAGCTGATCGGTGATTCTCATCGATGTTTCTAACTCTCTCTTCCTCTCTGTAAAAAAAATCAATAAAATTAAATTAAAATAAAATAAAATAAATCTGGGAAAGAGTGTGGCCCAATTACAACAAAACCAAAAACAGCCTAGAAATGTTACTTTTAAATTATGAACTCTTACCACGGGGTCTCAGAGCATAAGAAAGGCCCCCTTCACATTATGCTGGTGAGCTGGGACCACGTGAATATTAGCATCTGCCCTTCATGAGTAAGAACCTTCCAGTGGAGGTATGATAGTCCTACACAAAGTTATGATATTAACGCTTTTCACCTGCTCAGTAGGATCCAAGGTTCCCAATACCCAAAGACTTTCCGTTGGCTCGATTTTTCTAATGGGTACTGACGTGACCAGGCAGCTAGCAGTTTCAGGCTATAAACTCTTGGAATAATTGTTCTGCATGTCTTCCCAATGCTTGGTGCTAGATCCCCACTATCACAGGCTCAACGAGACAGAGGAGAGGGATAAAGCTGGGAGGCAGATGAAGATTAGAGCATGGCTATGTCTATCTGTCTGTATGAAACGGGCAAGCCATGGGGCTACCAAAGAGATCAGTCTACATCAGTGTTTCCCAAACTTCTCTCACGATGAGAATCACCTGGTGGACTTGTTCAAATACAGATTCCTAAATCCCAACTAAGAAGTGCTAAACTAGAATTTTGGGGAACGTATAGGTAAAATTGTATACTTATCTAGTGCACTTCTTAATTGGGATTCAGGAATCTGTATTTGAACAACTCCACCAGGTGATTCTCATCATGAGAGAAGTTTGGGAAACACTGGAAATAAATAAGTGGTTTCCCATAACTACAGGCCAGCAAGACCCAATGGGCTAAAGTACACAACAATGTGTTCCTCCTGTGGGTGAGTCCTGTGGAAAACAGGGAAGGGTCAAACAAGGGGATTCAAATAGTAGATACTGTTTGTTTACACTGGCCTTTGTTGGGCAAATAAAAGTTGAGCACTTTCCTGATTGGCAACTCTTATTCAAACTCCAGGAATTACATTGTATTCACTCAGTGGTATATTTTCTCTCTACTGGGGAGAATAGAGGAAAATGACAATGTGGGGAGGAGGGTGGCCAATCAGGCCTTAGCAAAGTTTTAACCTGTGAGATGAGACTGTGTCATTCATTGTGTCCTACATTTCAGGGGGCCTCATAATTTCCAACATTGTTTGATTTTCTGCAATAAAGATGTATATCTTTATAAAAAAAAGAAAAAAAAAGAAAAACAAAATCATTTTCTTTAAACTAATCAGAAAGCAGCATATTCAAAAATCCTATCTAATAAAGAGGTGATATGCAAATTGACCATCACACTATAACAAAATGGCTGTGTCCACAGCAGAGGCCGAGTTCCCATAATGAGCCTTAATGAGCAATCAGCAGGGAGCTGCGGCTGCATGCCCCAGCACCAGACTGGGGGACCTCAGGCCACACTCCCTGTCCCAGCACTGGACCAGGGGACCTGAGGCCATGCCCCCTGCCTACCAGGGCTTGTCAGGGGACCTAGGGTGCATCCCCCACCTGGCAGGGCTTGATGGAGGACCTCGGGCTGCACTCCCCACCCCAATGCCAGGCCAGAGGACCTGAGGCCATACCCCTCACCATGCAGGGCTTGATGGGGACCTCAGGCCATGCCCCCCACCCACAGGGCTTGATGGGAGACCTCAGGCCATGCCCCCCACCCACAGGGCTTGATGGGGGACCTCAAATCATGCCCCCCACTCTGGCTCAGGTCAGGGGACCTCAGGCCATGCCCCCTGCCCTGATGCCAGGCTGGGGGACCTCAGGCCACTCCTCCCACCTGGTGGGGATTGACAGAGACCTCAAGGCATGCCCTCTACCCTGGCCCAGGCCAGAGGACCTCAGGCTGCACCCCTTCTCCCCGGCCCGGCACCGGGCCTGGCGACCTGAAGCTGTGCCCCGCATCTGGCGGGGCTTGATGAGAGTGGGGCCAGCCAGGTCTAGATCTAGCCCAGTGGGGTGGGGCTGGCTGGGGCTGGGTTTTGCATGATTTCAAGGCGCACGTGGACTGGCAGGGACTTGACTCTGGTTCCCATGTTGCTCCCCAGACTCTGACAGGAGGAAGAGCTTTATTAGATAGGATTTTTGAATATACATTTTACTAATTTTCTTTCATCTCTGATACTTCTATTATAGATAAAGGGAAAATAGCAATATTAAAATATTTCCTCTAATTAATTCCCTTTTAATGTGCACAAATTTTGTGCACCAGGTCACTAGTATTATTATAAAAGGCAAGAGAAAGAGAGCAAACATTTATTAAATGCTTCTCTTGTACTCAGGACTGTTTTTGGCACAAACCCTGTGAATTGTTATTTTTATTTTACATATAAAACATGAAAGATCAGAGAATTTGACTAACTTAACCAAGACTTCTACAAGTGTTATCAACCTTTCAGCAAAGCAGAAATCCTAGAACATCTAATTTTCCCCTCAGTTTGAGAAAGAATCCCAGGGAAAGAGGAAGTGTGGGGTGCACTGGCTCCCTCAAACTTATGGCAGAGCTGGGCTTCGCAGGTCCAGCAATGAAGAGATGGTGTCCTCCTAGCAAAGGTGTGGCCCAAACCAATGAGAGCAAGATGCTTTGTGATCTTTGAATAGCAGGAGTAGCTGTAAGGAATCATGTCCCACCCATGACTCAGGTTCTAGGAAACATCCACAGTGAAGGCAGCAGACCATTATTTGAGGTCCAGTTGACCCCATATTAAAGTACATTTATAGGAATCAGGCAACCTCAATTCCAGCCGCCATGATAATCCCTTAAAATAACCACATTCTCAGTTCTTTTGGCTATAAATTCAAACTATTAATCCAGGTTTTTTATAAAGCAAAAGGGTTTGCGTAGAAAATCTTTAAAGTTCTTTCCAGTTCTAGAAATTCCAACCACTGCTTTCTCTTGGATTCATTTACAATTGCCCAAGCATGTTCAACTGGTCTACCAGACATTGCTTTGGGGCCTAAAATTACGTGTGCTAATGCAGAGATGTAAAAAGTCTTTTGCAATCTGCGTAGGATTTTGCTACCTACTTAGCTTTGTTTCACAACCCACAATTATCTTTGAAAAACAGATAAATCTATTTACTCTCTACCATGTATGTACCAAATGGGGCCAGTCCCTCCCTTCCTCCCTCTTCTTCATAGGAAATCCCCAAATCCCAGGTGGATGTCAAGATAATTCAGCAGATTCAGCAGTACCAGCTTGGAATCCTTCCCACTGGGTCTTTATATCCTAAGAGCTGCTTTTGTAAGACAGGCACACACACAAAAAGCCTGAATTAATAGTTTGAATTTATAAATGATTTTTTTTTTAATTGAACAGAATTCTACATCTGAAAGGCAACCAGTAGAGTGGTTCTGTTCTCCTATATTATTTCCTCGCGAGCAAAAGTCCAAAATGCCAATGAAAGTCCCTTGGTGCTGCAGGTAGGCACTCTCTTATGAAAACAGGCCAGGAAATCATAAATCCACCCTTCAATAACATAACTGGGGAAAATCTCAGAGACAATGACAGCATGAACAATTATAAACATAGGCTGAAGCACAATAGTCAAACTCTATTGTTATTTCGGGGGGAGCGGGGGGGGGGAAGGGGGGGGGCCAGAAAGGAATTTGAATATGTGTTTCAGAGGTCAGACTCTAACATTTTCTCTGTAGCAATTTGCATCCTGCTTTCCAGGGTAGGTGGGCAAAGGCACAGAGCTTTCGGATAGGGGAGCTGCCTTCTCTGATTTGGAAATTCTGCATGAGCAGCACCAAGACACTGCGTAGCCTCCTTGGCATATCCTTCTGTTCTCTGGGGACTGACATCTCCCTCTCTTTTTCTTCACAGGACAACTGGCGGCCTAGGGCAGTGGTCAGCAAACTGCGGCTCGCAAGCCATCTTCGGCTCAAGAGCCGCGGTTTGCCACTTTGTTGACTAATGAGGTTGCCAACTACTGGCCTAGGGGACACATCAGAAAGCTCCCTCTTTGTGGTCTCTGAAGAGTCATTTGCTGTATTCATTCCAGGAGATCAATTCTCTAAAGTCTATTCTCTATTTAAAAACAACCTTGGAAACTTACTATTCAAATCTCTTTTATGCATTTCTACTGAGTCATTTATTTGATAAACCATGTATTACCTGCTTACTTTTTAAAATATTAATTTTAATTGGGTCAAGGGTATGTGTATGTTATATTTTTAAGAGAACTATATTTTAAGAGAATTTTATTTAGGTATAATTGGCATAATATTATGTTAGTTTCCAATGTAATGGTTCAAGGTTTGTTTTTCTTTTCATGTCAAGAAAGGTGTTAAATCTAAGGGTATGTCTTTTCCACGTTAATAAAGGGGTCTATTTACCTTCCCTGTCTTGGCATGTTCCTCCTTTTAAAGAAGCTAATGAGTGACTCATTTTTCAGCTGACCTTTCCTTAGTAACTCACTTTCTACACAGATACTGCATACCCGCCCAGCTCCCCCAACTTAAATATGGTTTCTCCTGCTTCCTCTGATAAGAAAAAGTATTCAAATTTGTCTTCCCACTCACTTCTTGAGCTCAGAGAATGGGTGGGGTTGAAGAATTTGGTGGCACCAGCTTTGAGAGTCATCCTTATTGTCTCTACTTTGAAACATGTCACTACTAAGCACCAGAAGACCCTAATTCCACTTAAGACTTACTTTTTGCAACCATATATGCTTTAAAACCTGACTAAATGCCAACAAAATGCAAGGAAATGAACATTACTAGGTTTTAGGAAGGAAACTCAGAGAACTATTTATAGTTCCATGTATTTAACATAAATGTTTCTCATTTCCTCGCTTTGGCCAGTAATGTTCACCTTCCCCTTTACCCAACTAATCACCAATTCTCTTATCCTTAAGATGTTTTCTGTTCCAGGAAGCTTCGTTTGGCCCCAGCACTTCCCATCTTGATTATTTTTCACTTTTCTATGGCTGTTTACATCTCTATCACTGCATTTAACTTCACTGTATTATTAATATCTTCTTATAGGACTATTTCCTCTTTGAAAACAAAACAGAGTGTCTTTCATTTTTAATTACTTATGCTTGATCCACTCTGGCACATAAAAGGCACCCAGTTAGAGTGAGTGAATTGTCATTAATGTTGTTCAACAATTCTCTGAGTCATTAAAGACTACTAGAGGCCTGGTTCACGAAATTTGTGCCCCCCCAGGAGGGGGTATCCCTCAGCCCAGCCTGCACTTCTCCCTCAGGGATGTCCAACTGCCCATTTAGACCAGATCCTGGTGAGATGGGTCCTAAACAGGCAGTCGGACATCCCTCTTACAATCCAGGACTGCTGGCTCCCAACCACTTTCCTGCCTGCCTACCTGATTGCCCCTAACTGCTTCTGCCTGCCAGCCTAATCATCCCCTAACCACTCCCCTGCCAGCCTGATCGATACCTAACTGCTCCCCTGCCAGCCCAAATGCCCCCAATTGCCCTCCCCTGCAGGCCTGAGCCCCCCCAACTGCCCTCCTCTGCCAGCCATCTTGTGGTGGCCATCTTTGACCACATGGGGGCGGCCATCTTGTATTTTGGAGTGATGGTCAATTTACATATTGCTTTTTTATTATATAGAATAAGAATTTTAGACTCAAAGCAAAAAAAAAATGTATGCAACTAGTAAGAAAAATATCTGAAAACCTTGTGCAGACAACTTCTTTAAATTAATTCACATGGCTGCTCATTCTCTGATGGTGCACTGGTGCACAGATTTCACACTGCCTTGGATTAAGATTGGATATTTATGTAACCACCTTAGATATCACCATAAATATCTCCATTGCCAACCCTACCATCTCCTCAGCCTCCTACATCACTCCTTCTACCTCTTCTATCAACTTCAATTCATTGTCCATCTCCACCACACTCTCCACTAATGCCACCTCTTCCACCTCCTCTACTACCTCAATCTCTTTCTTCCCTTCTTGGTCACTACCTCCACTATCTTCATTCCCTCCTCATCAACTCTTCTACCACACCTCCACCTTTACTATCTTCATGACCATCTCCATCACCTCCACATAATGTCCACACTTCCTCCACCACCTCAGACATATTCTTCACTACCTTAATAATCACCACTACTTCCACCATCATCTCTACTGCCTCCACCTTTACTATTTCTCCCACCATCTCTGCCTTCCATCTCCAACTATACCACTTATTCCATCTTCATAAACTGCTAGACTCTTTCCTTCATCATTTCCACTGCATTCTTCATCTTTACCTCCACTTCTACACTTCCCTCACCACTGAACCATCACCTCCACTGTCATCCCTCTCCCCACATCATCACCACCTCCACCTACCACTGCCTCTCATTACCACTAGTATTTCTCTCTTCAAGGTTTGTCTTTCTCAAATATATTTGTGGAATATAAAGAATCCTACCTGCTCTTTCATTGTCTCCTGCTTTCTATTCTGTTCCCATCACTTTAGTTCTCTTTTTGCACCCCTGTACCCCACAGACATCTTTATACCTATTATAAACCTACCAGAGGCTCTGCTGTCAATACATCCTTGAAGCCGAAACCGGTTTGGCTTAGCAGTAGAGTGTCGGTCTGCAGACTGAAAGGTCCCGGGTTTGATTCCGGTCAAGGGCATGTACGTTGGTTGCAGGCACATCCCCGGTGCGGGGTGTGCAAGAGGCAGCTGGTTGATGTTTCTCTCTCATTGACGTTTCTAGCTCTCTATCTCTCTCCCTTGCTCTCTGTAAAACATCAATGAAATATATTTAAAATAAAAAATACATCCTTGAAAATGAAATTGGTTCTCAAAGCTTCACTGGAAGTTATGGAAGCTTGGGGCAGAGGTTAGAGAAGGAAGAGAAAAGTGTGACTTCCCTAGCAGCAAGCACTTCTGTGCCAGAGTTCTCAAACCTTTTTCTACTATTGCTCTCAAACCACCATTAGAAAGGGTCCCATCATTGGCCAGAGGATAAAATGTAGGATGGTTTCCTCTCTTCTAGGCCTTAAAACCAATATTCTATGCAAGAAGGTACAGCTCAAGCTACTTCAACCACTAAAAATTACTTTAGTTGTGGCAAAACAGCCTAGAAACAAAGTACAGCATAAACTGGGCATGCTACCTGCTCAAAAATAAAACTGGAATCTGAACTAAAAGTGAAAAAAATCCACCCACTTCCAAATGATTGCACTCCTTCTGTTATAGATGCATAAATAGCACAAGGGGGGGGGGGGGAGAAATAGCCTTAAATTGCCTGTGTTTGGGATGAATGAGAACAACATACTAAGAATTCAAGGCATAATGAGATATAAGCATACAAAGGGAATCCTATCTAATAAAGAGGAAATATGCTAATCAACCCTCACGCCATCACAAAAAATGATGGTGCCCATGGCCAATAAGGAGGGAATATGCTAATTGACTGTCATGCCCTCAAAGATGGTGGTGTCTACAGCCAATAAGGAGGGAATATGCTAATTGACTGCCATGCCCTCAAAGATGGCAGCACCAATAGCCACAGATGTTCTCTGGGTTTAAGGCAGGATGAGAAAATAAGAAAATGGAGTAGTGATAAGCTTTTTAGAGAGGTACAAGCTACCCTGTTTCCCGAAAATAAGACAGTGCCTTATATTAATTTTTGCTCCCAAAGATGCACTAGGTCTTATTTTCAGGGGATGTCTTATTTTTCCATGAAGAAGAATACGGTACACATTTATTGTTAAATGAAAATAAAGGAAATTTATTACCTGTATACGGTATGGTAGTACAGTAGTTGTCAACACAAACCAGACAAACTGTGAATCCTACAGTATCAAGAATTTACTCATTTATTCAATGACAATCATGTCATCATCTTCTGGAACATCATCATAACAATCCAATTCCTGAATTTCCTGGTGAATTTCTTGTGACTCCATTTCTTTCAGAATCAGTGGACCAAATCTCTCATGTTTAGCCTAGGGGGGGGGGGGGGCCTTATTTTCAGGAGGATGCCTTATATTTCACTCAAAAGGAAACCTCTAAGTAGGTCTTATTTTCGGAGGAAACACAGTACTATCTCTTCTTATCTTTGAATCAGCCAAGACTAGTCTCAGGTGAAAAAACAAGTCCAACAGCATTCATTGGAATTTTTCAACACTAATATATAAAGTATAACAAAGAAATACACAGTACATTTCAGGTTTTCTCTCTTATGTGGAGGGGGGGAAATTAAGACCAGGAAGGACACTCCCACGTTTAGTGTCACATTCAGGTAAGAGTATCCTTGCAGGGGAGAGGAATGCTGGCACTCCCTGTATTACAGCTTTGTAAAGCTGGTTCTTTCAACTCATGCTCATAAAGCCATTTCCCTAGGTGTGCCCATCCTAAAAGCAAGTTTTAGGTTGGGAAGGATTTCACCCTTTGCTGCATATTGAACCCAGAACTTTCTTTCAACCCTTTGCTTTTTCAAAGAAAAATTTTGAACCAAAAGTTTTGAACCAAAATTATACTGCTCTGGAAGTAGACAGTGTGGGATGACATTCACATCTTCCTGTGGGAATTAAGGATATATTACCCCCTCACTGCCGAAACCAGTTTGGCTCAGTGGATAGAGCGTCGGTCTGCAGACTGAAAGGTCCCAGGTTCGATTCAGGTCAAGAGCATGTACATTGGTTGCAGGCACATCCCCAGTGGGGGATGTGCAGGAGGCAGCTGGTCGATGTTTCTCTCTCATCGATGTTTCTGACTCTCTATCCCTCTCTCTTCCTCTCTGTAAAAAATCAATAAAATATATTTTTTAATGATATATTACCCCCTCAGTATCTCTCTGGGGATTGCCTTGGCTGAAAGAGCCCCCTCACCCAAGCCGATACTCTTTCAGGCACAGATCCCCCAATGACTGTTATTTGTGAGGTAAAAAGTCTCACCTCAAAACAACTCTAAAGGGTTATCCAAGCCCACCTCAATACACTCCAGGCATTCAGCCCAAACAGTACCTTGGACATAACTTCCTACCTCAAGCTGAAATGTTTAAAGTAAAGAATTGGAATGAAGTGTGATGCCTGTGATGTGTGGCTCAAAAACTGTGTTGGCCACCAACTGTCAATGGAAAACCACAGATGAATAAGATACAGACCCTGTCTCCAGAGTGCTCGTAGACAGAGAAGAAAGATGTATATAAGACTATGAGGGGTGCATCATAATGAAGAATTTCTCAAAACTAGCAATTCTCAAGAACAGTCACTGGGACTCATCATCCTAGGGGTACAACTATTAGGGAGTTGAGAGAAAAATAAATACTTTCTCTTTAAGACCAATCCTCTAACAGGCGTCCTCAAACTTTTTAAAGTGGGGGCCAGATCACGGTCCCTCAGAGAGCTGGAGGGCCGGACTATATGAACTACTAATTCCTACTGTAACACCTCGGCTGTGCTCACTGCCCAAAAAACCTGGCGGGCCGGATCAGACTCCTATGTGGGCCGCATGTGGCCCGCGGGCCGTAGTTTGAAGACCCCTGCGTAGTACGTAAATTATTAGAAAGGCTTTCCTTCCCCCAATTGTTTCTTTCATTTGTTACTAATTCTCAAAATTTCTTTCAGAGGAGACAAATCCTATCTTTCTGCACTTAGAGAAAATAGGCTTAAAATAGGAATGATGTTAGCGTAAGTAGAAATTTGGTCAAACCCATGTGTGAATGACTAATGTTGATCATTGCCCATTTTATAGCAGGCAGAGTTAGTAATTCATAAACTCTGGGACCCTGGAGGGCCCAGCATCCCACTGAAACAAAGCTTAACACAAAAGTATGTGTAGGCATGTGTCACAACACTGCTCAGAGTTTGCTCTGTCAATGTCTATTTGTGGGAAAACAAATAGAACCTGTTGAGATTGTGCCTGTCACTTTGCCTAAAGTCTCCTCAGAAGGGACTCTGTCTTGAAATCCTAGTCCCTATCTTCATCTCCTGGCATCTGACCTTCTGAATTCATATTCTGATTCCTACAAGTTTTAAATATTTCTAACCTGGCTATTCCCATAGCTCTGCCCAGATCCCTGTTTGTTCCAGTTCCTTCCTCGCCAGGCTAATTTGATCATGTTATCAACTGATTCACAGAATAGCCATTAAATTTGCTCCAAGGTATCTCCAGGTCCTTCGAGGACAATGACCATCTCTCATGTCGCTCCATGCCTATGATTATCTGATGATTCCTCCATCATATTAACTTCCTCCACAGCTGCTCTTTTGATTCCCCTCATTTATCCCTTTCTCTAAACAATTAGATCTCCACGTGGGTAGACAGTTGAGATAGCAGGTTTCCTAGGGGGAGGGGTGAATCTGCCACCTTGTATGCGCCATCAGAGCTCAGTCGGTTTAATAATCCCCAAGCACCTCTTTGTGTGCAGCAAGGTATAAATTTATGCAAATAGGAGGTCTGGCTCCTTGTCACAACACATTCCAGGCTGCATTCGTGCAAGATAGAATAAAAAGATTAGATGCAATCTTGAAGTCAATCAGAAAGCAAGAGGAAACCAAAAAAAAAAAAAAATGGAGCTTAGATTGTCAACAAGGAGAGGCAGAAAAAATGACTTGAATCGAATTGCAGTTTATCTCGTTAAGCGTTAAAGGAAACCAATTTCTTTCAGAAATTGGAAGGCAATTTAAACATTTCTACAGTTTTACTAAAGTTTGAAATTTTCCTGTGAACAAAATAAGGTTTCCTTTATTTCTGCATATCTGACGTTTTCCCTGTACTTTCAGAGACTAGAAGGCCCTAGATAAGAGGATATTTAAGGAAAAGAGCACAGTTATCAACAAGTAAGAAGAAGAATCTATTCGAGAAATACTTATTTAGCTGAAACTGGTTTGGCTCAATGGATAGAGCATCCGCCTGCGGACTGAAGGGTCCTGGGTTCGATTCCGGTCAAGGGCATGTACCTTGGTTGCGAGCACATCCCCAGTGGGGAGTGTGCAAGAGGCGGCTGATCGATGATTCTTTCTCATCGATGTTTCTAACTCTCTATCTCTCTCTCTTCCTCTCTGTAAAAAATCAATAAAATATATTAAAACAAACAAATAAATAAATAAATAAATAAATACTTATTTAATTTCTTTAGCCTTTTCAGATTCCATGCCATAAGACCTAAG
The DNA here is from genome assembly GCF_014108245.1 of Pipistrellus kuhlii. Lineage (NCBI taxonomy): Eukaryota > Metazoa > Chordata > Mammalia > Chiroptera > Vespertilionidae > Pipistrellus > Pipistrellus kuhlii. Next base: position 72,552,499 of record NW_023425404.1, read on the forward strand.
GATGCTAGAACTGTGTAGGAAAAAGCCATGCTACAAAATCTGGCGTGGTTCTGGAAAAATCACCAGGATGGATTAATTGAGAAACATAGAATCACAGTTAAGCTATGAAGGTCAAATAAAATATACCAATTTCAAAGCCAAGCTGCATCCCACTGAAGGTGAAGACACCACAGCTAAAGGTGCTGTTCAGAATAAATGCAGATCTTCCTTGATACCCCCCCCCTTTATTTCTAGAAGTATGAGCACATTGGCAGTGGCCTCTAAATTGTTACTGCTCCTTCCTATGCCAAAATATGGAATTCTCCCCAACCATTATATTCAATAGAAATCACTGACTAAGCCTCCATCTTCAGAGTTAAAGTTGGGTCTTCCCAACCCCATAGTCCATCTGGAAGTGGTTTGCTAGCCAACAAAAGCAGACATTTTCCCCCATGTCATCCTGAGCAATGAGTTTGAAACACCAGGACTTGAAAGATATGTACTTTGTTAATGGCCATGAAAAGGCTCCATCAGAGTAAGTACATTGTACTCAGTACACATGTGTATTGTTAGACTCTCTTACAGTGAAAAAGTCAAGCTTCTGTCATTTTATTAAATGCACTTTAAGATGTCCTGAGATGAATATGCTGAGATTTATTTCCAAATAATGCTCTGAAACCTGCCAGAGTCACCCTTTTGGGTGAGCTAAATGGGCACTTCTGTTGTGACTGTTGGTATGAACTGGGCAGAGTTCAAGTGTAACTTGCTGCCTTTGTGGTTTCTGTCTGCGTTCATTCCTCTCCTTGTACGAACACTTAGTCAAGAAGCATTCACTGAACACTTACTATCTCATGGACTGAAAAAGAAGAACGATGTGAAGTTAAAATTATTTTCCTTAATAAACAAGATGATAAATGGCATCAAGGGTGGCCAGTTTTCCGTTGTTACAAAAAACAAATCTCAGACAGATTTATCAGGGCGAATATTCAGGAACCAAAGGAGCTCCTTCCATGGTTTCTTGCTTCTACTGACAACTTTTCCCTTTCAATAGCTTGTTCTGTGCCAGGAGCAAACAATATGAAATCCACTCCTAATGAGCAATAATTATAGCTTTAAGAAGCTGTACAATCAGTGTTCAGTGATTTCATTATTAGATAGCGCCATAAATTATGCTAATGCTGATAACAGTTCTGGATGAGAGAGGTCCAGATCCGGGAGATTGCACTGAAATTATTTACATCCTCTATTTCTGAAACAATAGACCTAGCAATTTGAAAATCAGATGATCCGATTTATTCTGGCAGGACACACATGTAACAAATTGCATCAACCATAAAATTAAATAGGCTTTTTTTTTCCTTTTTTTTATTTTTCTCCTCAGTCTTCTCTTACCATACATATTACCAATCCCCTTTGAGAAAAGAATTTTAATTATTGTAAATCTTGCTTCTAAAATTACTCAGTGATAGTGGTTGATGATGTCATGTGACGATGATGGCTTTAGCACAACTGTGTCTTCATACAAGCTCAGCCTAAAAATGCAATGACTGGAAAGTCACAGTTGCTTACCTGGGTGCACAGAGTTTTGGCACTAGGGGATTACTAACTCTTTAATCAACACCTAAGGGTTGGGTGTGAAAAGAGACACTCCAAATGGATATGAAGAGCTGGCTGGATCTCCCTCATCTATCCTCCTCTGGTTAACCCTTCTCACTGGAATTTTCTCACTCTGGTAGTAGTAACACAAGCTCTCATTTTTCAAGTACTAATTATATGCCTGGCGCTATGTGGAAGGGCTTTATGTACACTACCTCACTGAATCTTCATAAAAAACCTATGCAATGATTCTATGATTCCCATTCTTCTGATAAAGAATAAAAGACTCGCAGGCAAAAAGGAAAATAAAAATACCTTGCCTACAAATCCAGTTAGTAAATGGAGAGGCCCAGCTTCAACCCAGCGGAACCTGGGGCAGTTGCCCTGGGCGGGAATGTGAGGAATCCAACACAAATCTGCCCACGAATGCAGGGTCTTTCCTCCAGGTTCACAAAGGGCAGCAAAGGGAGAAATGGCACCACGTGATGTCCAGAAAGACGTCCTTACAGTTCTCATTACTAGGAAATGTTGCCAAAGAGGTGGAGCAATTGAGCACCTTAGACTATTTCAGGGGATGCCAATTGGTGCGGTCGCTTTGTGAAACTACTTGGCAGTGCCAACGAAAGCTGATCCTACGCTTACAACCTGTGGCCCAGTAACTGCACTCCTGAGTACCTTCCCAACAGAAAGGACATGCGCGATATCGTTCACAACAGCATTACGCAAAGCAGTCTCCAAACGGCAAACAACCCAAATGTCCTTTAACATAGAATTCATTGTTGTATAGTCATACAATAGAAAACTACACAAGAATGAAAAAAGAATAAACTACTGATACATGCAGAAACATGTATACATCTCACAGACATAATGTTGAGTGGAAGAAGTTAGAAACAAAGAATACATACTATATGATTTCATGTATATGAAGTTTAAAAATATGTGTGACTACTCTATGGACATAGAAATCAGAATAACAATCACCCTTGGACTGCTGAGGAGTCTTCTACAGTGATGGAAATGTCCTATATCTTGATGTGGGTGGTGGTTACAAAGTATATTCACATATAAAAATGCATTGAATCATTCATTTAGCATTTGTATGACTTATATGTTATGTCAATTTTTTAAATAAATAAAAATTCTCATTGGATCTCTCTGTCCCTCAAAATCCTGTCAGCATGGCAATTGGTTCCACAAACTTTTTCTCTATTTCTTCCAACTCCACCCCTACCCCCTTGCTTCTTCCTCCTACCTTCTATTGTAGATTTATTGTTTTCTGTCTCACTGGGAACTTTATGTCCTTGTCCATATAAATTAATTTCACTCTCTCTAGCACTTTCCATTTCTCCTATACTCATTACTGTAATCAGCACAGTGATAATCCCAATAGTCAGATCAAACACACAATTCTCTTTAGAAGAATATCAGTGCTCTTATAGAAGTAAATCTTAGTCACTTATTTCTATTTCCCCTGAAAAATGGCTAAATTCCCTACAGAAAGGGGATATATATCCCCAGATGCTCAGGAAATGTCAAGTTGTGTTAAATAAGCACTCTTAGTCAACGAAGTTATGAAATCTGGGCATTCACAAATGTCTCATTGTCAACTCCAGAGCCAGCAATAGATTAAGTTAATAAACAAGGATACTTGGAGTTGGGATCATAAAACTATACTTCACAGGAATTTGCCTGAGAACTCAAGAAAAATACAAGATGACTGACTTTAATTATCTTTGGTCATTTTTATTGCTTTTAATCTTTTTATCTGTATCTTACTGCTTTTTACTGACCAGACATAATCAGGCAATTCCCATGGTCAAAAGGGAACAGAGTAACAATAATTCCCCTGGAGTTTGTGGAGGAGAAAAGAAATGGCAAGAAGTTTAAGCAAACTCTTAAACCATCTAATCTCTGAAATGTAAGAAACAGGCCAAGAAAATAGACTGATGCCCATTTTCTTGCTTTTGAATACAGCAGGGTGATTAGTTCCCATGTTATTATACAGGTGAAAGAATCATTCATCTATTTTCTTGGGAAGGTACTCAATGACAGGCATCTCATAAGATGGGGTACACCAGCTACCAAGAACTGACAGACCCTCAAAGTTCAAAATCAGGGAGTTACACACTACAACAAGAGTTGTTTGAGTTGTCTTGTAATCATGGTGTGGGGAAGTGGATTTTTTATATTAAATCCAGCCTACCACCAGGAATGCTCAGGGCCTATTCAAGAAGGCAAATAATCCTTTCCCCCAATATTTACACGGTAAAATAAGATTGTTTTCAAGTAATAAATTTGACAGTAAAATAGTAGACAAGTTTTCAGGCCAATTTAAATTGGCTAATTGAAATAAGTGAATATCCTAGAAAAACTAATTGCACTGGACAAAAAGCTGCTCCTAAAGTGTTAACTAAAATTTTTTATTGGTAGTTCATCTCAGGATAAAATCTCACAACAGGAAATGAACTTAAAGCAGTCATATTATAGTGCAAAAAATTAAAATTTAAAAGTTATCAAGATTACATTATAGCCAAAACCAGTTTGGCTCAGTGAATAGAGCGTCGGCCTGAGGGGTCCCGGGTTCGATTCCGGTCGAGGGCATGTACCGTGGTTGCAGGCACATCCCCAGTGGGGGGTGTGCAGGAGGCAGCTGATTGATGTTTCTCTCTCATCGATGTTTCTAACTCTTTATCTCTCTCCCTTCCTCTCTGTAAAAAATCAATAAAATACATATATTTTTAAATACTACATTATAAAATTTCCAAAAGCCTCCTAATATTTAAATCAAAAAGGGGGGAAAGTAGAAGAATATCATGTAAGGAAAAATATCCTGAAAGTAAATTACATCTAGAAAATTTGTACTTTAGAAAATTAATTGTAATGCTATCAGCAAGACACCCTGGAAAAACATACATGGTGTCAAAACAAGCCAGATGAAAATCATTTGGGCAAAAAATGAAAAAGGATCCCAAGTCAAATTTATAGAAAATATTCCTTTATTAACATTTGGTCGAGAATATGTTTGTATATTTTCAGAAAACAACTCTGAGACCATGTGGATTCTGGAAAAAGAGGAATTGACAGGACTACTCCAACCATGAAGATAGAAGAGAAGCAGTCCAGAGATGGAAGTTATGAGGACACCTTGCCATAATAGCAGTCAGCAGCTGTGTATCACTGCAGGTTGCCCAGGACCAAACCAGAGAGGGTCGGACCTGCATCACCACCATTTGCCCACCATCCAGAGCTGAAATATCATTGCTGACATGTACACATAAGGAACTGTTTGACATTGAAATTGGGTCTCAAAAGAACTGGTGGCCCAGAAAGAAGCTCACTACAGACTGATGCATATGCCTTTCAGCATAACATTATTGCTTGTCTCATTTTCGATTCTTATAAGTATATTTCCAGTAGGACATGATCTCACTCATCTGTGGGAAATGGTAAACAACATAGACTGATGAACAAGAACAGACCCAGAGATAAGGAGCCATGGGTCAAACTGTTGGACTTCAAAGGGAGGGTAGGAATAAAAGGGAGAGATCAACCAAAGGACTTGTGTGCACACATATGAGCCTAACCAGTGGTCAGGGACAATAGGGGGGTGGGGCATGAGTAGGGGGGATCAAAATGGGGGGTTGAGGACAAATATGTGATACCTTGATCAATAAAGAAATTAATTTTAAAAATCAGAGAGTTAGGGGGGAAATAAAGACAAAAGGATTAGTTCAACCTAAGGAAGAATGGCTTGCTTTCAAGTCCAATTTGAAAGGCCAAGCCAGATTTAAAAGAGGGGAGGGGGAGTCTTTTGTTCAAATCCTTCACCCAAATGTAATTAAATGGAATAAAAGTCTAGGGTCACAAAAAAGGCCTCCATTGTTAAGCTGTCAAAAGTCTATTTGGAGTACAAGCCATTTTTCTGAGTATTGATATACTGCAGGTATTTAGGGAGCATAATATCACACAAACCATTTCTGTGTCTGGGAAAGGGATGTGCCATTCCTTCTGGGTCCCCTAGGACAGCCACGTTAATTGGATGACTATTACATAGACACAGAAGATAGCGGCTAGGAAACACACCCTCACTTCTTAGAAAAGTATTCCTGTGTTTATCTTTTGGTGGACCTGGGCTTGCTAGACATAAAACCATTCCTCACCAGCAACAAGTAGACATTTATTTTTGTCATTCATAAAGTAAAGTAGGACCCAGCCAAAGGAAATGACTCTTGGAGGCGGCCCTGTGATAGAAGTGCTGTAGACGTTAAAAATGGCTCCCTCGCCCAGGCCATAAACAGCCTTGAAGAAGACTGGTGCTGAGCTGTTGATATTAAAAATCACCTCATTAATTATGTTTGTAAACAATACAGCTGTCTGTGCTTGCAAGCTGGCTTCCTTGGCATAATAATGTTTGTAACAATAATAACCATCATTTTGAGCATAGCAATAAATAGCCAATCCAAGAACCTCAAGTGAAATCACATCTGGGAACTGCCACCTGGTCATTCAAACCGCTTCCTCAGGAGGTAGGAAGGTTGTTGGTTTTTTTCCCTTTATGAAGACACTTTGTCAGGATGAACTGCTCCGCTAGAACTGTTCCCATTTCACTTTTGGAAAAAAGCAGGTCAGTAGCTAATGTGGGAAGAGTAACAAATCCCAGAGGGAAGACCTAGAGCCAAAAGAAGGAGAAGAGTTATCCAGAAAAAGGACATCATGTAGTGTAACTGCTGGAGGGTGTGACGGGAAGGAGCACAATTCCTCCTCTGGGGAAGCATCAGTGAGGTCAGAATTGCACCTCAGTGTTTAATTTGTCAGCACACCTCCCCAGCACTCGTTCAGCTACACTTCCGTCATACAACTCTGTATTAAGTACCTACTATGTGCCAGGTGTGTATCAGGTCTGGAGAAAACTCACAAGTAAATATCCACTCTAGATGCCTGGTGGTGATATAATTGGGAGGGGCCTGACAGGCTAAGTAATTACATAATCCAAGTGACCTAGTATTTATTTTCTTTAAAGTCATATTTATGGAACACATATTTCTAAAGTTAGCCCAACAGTTATAAGCCCTTAAAATGGTTAAAAAAAAAAATAAGAGGAAAATATGTTTCTTGTGTAGCAAAGGCAGGCCAGAATTACCAGATCTCTTTCCACATGAGAGGACAACCTTCATACCTCATTTATGCCTTCCTCATGTAAATTTTGATTCTGAACTTCACCAGAGAGAGATAAACGTGGTATCCAATTCCAAAGCATTCCCCATTTTCAGTCTCTGTCCCTCTCTTTCCTCTCTCACTCTGTGTATATATTAATTTTATAGATCTTTTTATTGTCTGAACTACACTGGTTGCGTGAGAAGCAGAACAATAGGCCAAGAAGTTCCATTTCACACATGCCATCCTTATAATTCAATAGGACAATAAAAAGAGAGAGAGAGAAAGATCTATAACCTGGTGATAAATCAGTGTCCTAAACCAAATTAACCATCGAAATAGATTACCATAAAAATAACACCATGAAAAATACTCTTCACCTTCCTGGTTCAGCTGCCTGTGATGGACAGAGGACGGGCGTGTGTCCATGTGTATGTGTACATGCCACACACCCTCAGGGACACATACATGCACGCACATGTGAAAAGACCCAGAGGCAGTGCAGCTTGTACATGCTGTTTGCTCCTCTGGGAGCAGCACAGGATAAGAAACCCCAGCATTGATCACTAGCACACACACACACACACACACACACACACACACACACCCCGTTTCTGAAGTTCAGCTTTTATCCAATACGGTAAAGGGCAATGCCATATGTCAAGTGCTATGTTAGACCCTGAGGAGACAGGAGGAGCTGCAGAGAACACAATGCTTGTCTTCATAAAACTTCCAGTCAGGGCAGAATAGATAGACATTAACCAAAGAAATGCACAGATGCAATTTTTGAAATTATAAATCCTCATAAGTGCCATGAGAAAAGGCACTATATAGATTCTGAGACCACGTGCCAGGGGCTCCCAATCTAATGTGAGATCAGGAGCAGAGCTTCGAGCTGCAGAACCTCTGAAAAGATGTAAATGGTCCACCAGCAAGCCACACCCTACATCTGAAGGAGGAATAAAAGCCTCTTTCTCTCACGGAGGAAGGCTGAGAGGGAAAGGATAAGGAAGCACGATTGGGCTCCAGAGGCTGAGAGAAGGGGGAGCTGTTCCAGCCAGAGGGAGCCACATCTACAAAGATTCCGAGGACGAAGCAGAGATGACACATCCCAGAACTGAAAGAAGGTCTTAAAAAAACAGGGCAGGGTGGTGCCACATAAGATGGGAAGGGAGGGGAAAAGGTAGGCCGAAGCCCAATTGTACAGATTATTAACATGTGGGGGGAGGGAAGGTGACAGAGGGGGTGCTGGGTTTTCCCTTGCAGAAGCTTGCATTGGTTCTGTGTGGAAAGACACTGGCCTGAGAAAAGCAAGACACTGGGCAGACAACTCAGTCCCTGACAGTCCTCCACACGAGTCTAGGAGAGAAATTAGGCCTGAGTCTAACACTAACTGGCTGTGTGTGACCTTGGATAATTTGCTTCACCTCTTTAAGCCTCAAATTCCTCTCCTGAAAAATGGCAGTAATAATGGCTTTAGTGGGGATTAAGTAAGATCATGGCTGTGGAGTGCTGGCCCATTACAAGCCTTCAGCAAGCGTTAGCTATGGTGATGCTGGAGATGGACAGAAATAGAAGGTTAGAGAGATATACATAGCCCACCAGCAAGCAGTCACCCTACCCAACCATCACTAGGAGGAGTAAGGCACCTTTTCTTTCCTCAGAGAAGGGTCAGGGAGGAATGAATGGGGGGGAGGGAGGGAGAGGAACTGGTATCACTGCGACTAGTTTCCCAAATCTGAAACATTCTTGTCTTTCTTATAAGCCCTGCCAGTAATAAGTAAGCCATGAAAGGTATTCGAGACCATTTAGGAAGGAAATTACTAAAATCTGGTCAACTATTATCTTAAACCAGCTCTGGGAAAACAACAACAAAAAGATTACAGAAATATGAATAACTTGCCCACGGCCATAAGCGCTGATAATGGCTAAAGCCGGGAGTTGAACCCGAGATGAACTCTAAGTTTGTGCCTTTTCCAGGAGGGGCACAGCCTCCTGGGAAGTCCAAACCCAACCTCTTCCTTCCAGAAGCTTTCAGTCCTGGCCATTGTTATTTCCTTTTAAAGCAAGTTGGATGATAGGCTATTTACATATCCAAAACTTCTAATGAAGTAAGGGGGAAAAAACTATCCTCTGTAATAACCACAGACTTGAGGACTGAGAGACAATCTTCCTTAATTAAATCAAACAAAAGCTTTAGGTAGAACCTACTGGTGGGAAGCTTAAGGTAATTGATTCTGAAATTAAGCACTCGTTCAAAAATAAAAAAAAATAGGACTTTTGGTGTACCCACCGCAAAAACCTCACTCACAAAAAACAGACCTGGTTTCCCTTAGCTGATCCTTGAGGGCGTCCCCTTTAAACTTGCCAGCCTGCTTGGGTAGAAGATAAAGTCACGCAGGGGTATGGATTAGCTATCACATCATTGGAGCAGGCACAGCCAACTGTTACAGGTGAATTGCTAGGCAATGTTAACAACAATGCAGTTTATTTACTGTGTGGGGTGCTTATCTATAGAAACGTTCCCGACCAACAAAGAAAGGCACAGCTAAATGCCTTTTCCTTAGAATTACAGGCCGTAGCTACGCCAGCACCTTCAGAGGATAAAATGCTAAATAATCCCTGTGCAAACAGAGTCCCTAAAAACCCACAGCACTCCTGTCCTAACAGAGAAAGCAGAAAAGGGCAGCTGGCAGATGGGATGTCCACTAGGTCCTTCTCAGGCTCCCATCACCATCAACCAAATCACATCCCCAGAGGAAGAAGGGTGAGAACTGAAGACCAGCTTGGCTGAGTTCAGACACATAAAACTCATTCTTAAGTGATGGTGATGGTGATGGTGATGGTGATGGTGATGGTGATGGTGATGGTGATGGTGATGGTGGTGGTGGTGATGATGGTGATGGTAATGATGATGATGGTGGTGGAGGTGATGGTGATGGTGGTCGTGATGGTGGTGGTGATGGTGATGGTGATGGTGATGGTGATGATGGTGGTGATGATTGTGATGGTGATAGTGATGGTGATGATGGTGGTGGTGATGGTGATGGTGATGGTGATTATGATGATGATGGTGGTGGTGATGGTGATGGTGATGATGATGATGATGGTGATGGTGAAGTTACATTTGTTGCAAGCTTACCATCTGCCATTGCATTTTTCAACATTATCTCTTTTAACTATCAGAACAATTCTATAAAGTTAGTCCTATTACCTCCATTTAACAGTTAAAGAGATTCACAGTAAGGAACTTGTCCACTAAGCTGTTAACTGAAGATTTGAAACCAGAGCTCTTTTACCAACACTTAAACTATGCTAAGGTTTACGTGCTAGTAAAAGAAATATTTACTTTCTGTTGTCAAGGAAAGAACCCCTTTGCATCTTGAAACCATTCCTTCTGTCATTGCCCTTACATGTGTGGGTGTTGACTTTGCATAAATCAGAGTACAAGCTATCCCAGGATTGCCTCACAGTCATGGTGCCAGTGTCAACACGTTTGAAAGGAAGCTTTTGAATAAAGGTTGTAATGTGGGGAGCCAGTGTTGAGGACACGCACCTTCCATTACAACGTGCTTTGGGCCAATAGAAAACACTGGAAGTCTGTAGAGGGTAACACCAAGGAATCTGCAATAGTCTTCCCTACTCATTCACTTTAGAATCATTCATGTTTGTAATAACAGAGAAAGGCTACAGGTGCTTCCAAAATTCTTCCTTTTCACACCTGAAGAAAGGGTCAAGGCAAAAAGTCAAAATAGCCCCTCAGCTGACTTTATTGTAAACTCTAGGACATTTGATATTAATGGCCAAATCCTTTTTCTAAACAATAGTCTCTCCATTTCCCCAGCAGGATGTTATGATGTGGATGACAATCATGTGTTAACTGACCCAAAACCTTTTTCCCTGCTTGGTTTGATTTGGTTACAATGAAAACTTTGTAACCCCATGTTTCATTAGAAATGTTACATTTACAAAGTTTAAAAAAAAAAAAAAAAAAAAAAAAAGGCTAGAGCTCTTACCCTAATATTAACCTATTCTACAGAACCTGAGGGACTCTCCAAAGTTGGACTTGGTGTACATAGAGGACTCCTGACCTCCCCGCCATTGGCTCCTGCCATGCGCACATATCCCACCCATTGGAGCATCCACTGGGCTCACACTTTGTGCTCCACAGTGAAGGCTGCTAATACAAAGATCACCATTTGCTAAAGCCCTAGAAGAAGCCTTTTAAACAGCCAGCCTTCCATGTTTAGAATAAGTGAACTCATGAATGAAGGCATGAAGAAACCCAATTAAGGAGTCTAGGATGATGTCTAGAGAGATGTGATTGCTCTAAAAAGACAGCAATAACTTAATCAGTAGTACTAGCATATCTGAAGGAAGAATGTATCTACAGAAGGAAGGTGGTATGCCCAGAGCTCAGAAAAATGGAGCACTGTTGAAGAGACATTGTTTATTCAAATGTGCCCAAGGGAGAGAGAAAGTATATCTGGTAGTAGATATCATAGAAAGATGTACCAGAATTGTTTAGTTCACTTCAATAGACTTTGTGTGCCTGCTATGTGTCATGGTGTAAACGGATACTGTGATTAAACACCACTTCTCCCCGCTCCCCATCTCTCTCTCTCTCTCTCTCTCTCTCTCTCTCTCTCTCTCTCTCCCTCCCTCCCTCACACAGGAACCTCAAATGATAGTGAAGGAGACCAACACATAAACAGCTCTTAAGTGCTAAGTGCTACATTAGAGGTATGTGAAGGGTACCAATGAAGCATGAAAGAGGTAAGCTTGATGCAAGGTCTAGGAAAACTTCCTGAAGCAATCCCTTGAGCTATGTTTCAGTGAATAAGCAGGTGCCATCTGGGCCATAAAGAACCCAGAGGAATTCCAGGAAGAAGGAACAGAAGTTGCTCACATCTCCACAGATGGGGATATGTATGTTCAGTAGCCTGAGATTTATCTCAAGGGGAATAGAGAACCACTGAAGGATGTTAGCTGGAGAGTAACAAGATCATTCAGGAAGATCATTCTGGCAGGAAAATAAACAATGGGTGTAAATGAAGAAAAACCAAGGAGGCCCAGAGACCAATTAAGAAGCTATTGTCAAAGACCCTGGAGAGGATACTTCCTAAGTCAATGGTAGCTAGGATAAAGAGGAGGGGGAAACTAAATACTTAAGAAGTGATGTTATTGACTGGTTGGAAGGAGAGGTAAGAAATACAGGATGATTCTAAGCCTGGCTTGAATGACAGATTGGATGGGAAGGATGAAGGAGAAGTGAAGAATCCAGGATGACTCCAAGTTTCTGGCTTGGAGTCATCCTGAATGGTGAGATAGAAAATATAGGAATATAGGAGGAACAGCAAAGTTGCATTTAGAAGATGAGGAAAATAAGTTTGGTTTTGAACATGTGGAGTTTTCAGTGCCCATTGGACATATAAATCTGAAAGTCTGAAGATTCATCAGTGCTGACGGTAAACATTAGAGCATGAGCAAATAGGTGATACTTAAAACTATGAGTGCAAAAGATATTAACCAGAGAAGGATAGAAAGATGAGTGGTTTAATGATGAATAGATGGATGGATAGATTGATGAGAAAATAAGCTAATTAAAATGAGATATAATGTATTTACTAGCTTTAATTTTTGGAAGTTTTAAAACTTACTTTTATCTGCATTGAGATGAAAAAGAAGTCAAAGAAAGTGAAGAAAAATAAACTCCAAGAAGAAATTTCATAGCTATAAATAGTATTATTTTTAAAAGAGATCCCTCTAAGTTAAAAAAATATATATATTATAAAAAATAATAAAGAGACTCAAATCATTTTTTAAAATCAACTTCCCATTAAGAAAAATGAGAAAGTATGTACTCTTTCACCTCCACCCATATCCCCTGGTGAGGATTGCCACTAGGCTTTTACTGTCTACTCCATTTCTGAGTCCTTTGTTCTGATTTACCGCTTACATGGCTAACTCTTGTCATTGAGTTTATTGGTGTGTGATAATGTTCACCTGTTGTTGTTACATTCAACCAACACCTGGGCTGGATATAATATTATTCAATCACTTTTTCCCTCAGGACTTTGTAGGTATTACTTTATTGGCTTCTGGGATTCAGTGAAGGAAGAATGTATCCACAGAAGGAAGGTGGTATGCCCAGAGCTCAGAAAAATGGAGCACTATTGAACCAGCAGTGTTTATTCAAATGTGCCCAAGGGAGAGAGGAAGTATATCTGGTAGTAGATAGGAAGATGTACCAGAAAGCCTGCCAGATTGTCCTCATCTGATGTTTCACTTAGTTTTCCTTTACTCGTTTCATCACTCATGTCATTGACCAGATAGTAGGGAAAGGAAGACTCCAGCAGCCTCTCTCTGCACGCTTGGCTCCTTCAGTTCTTCAGGAGGACAAAGCTCTCCCTTGGTCATAATGAACGGCCATGTTGAAAGCTACAAAGCCATCTCTGCCTTTTATACATGCATATAAGTACAACCAATGGACACAAAACTCTGGGGAGTGAGGGGATGTGTGGGAGGGAAGGAGGGGGGCAAAAAAAATCAATAAAATATATTTTAAAAAAAAGCCATCTCTGCTTTATTAAACCTTCTCACCCTTGAAGCCTCTGATCAAATGTCCTCTACCACCCTTTAAGGCTCTTCCTTCCCTCCTTCCCAGGCAGAATTATTATATTCATACAGCAGTTATTACAGTTATAGGTGTAAGTATGCCTCTTCCCCCACTAAATTATACACAGCTTGGCAGGGAACCATGTTTTCTTCATTATGACCCCAGCATTTATCAAACTGCTAAAACTAATAGGGGCTCAACTATTTACTGAATAACCTATCTAGTCTCACTTTTCCCACACATACTGGGGGTTCTTTAAAGCAGTTGTGCTGGGCTCACCATCAGAGGAGGATCCAAGATGGCTGCTCGGGTAGACACCTAACCGCAGCAGCACACAACAATTTCAATGGAATACAACTAAAATGTAGAGTGGACATCGCCCAGAGCTACAGGTAGTCGACTGACTGAAAATTCTACAACAAGAAGGAAAGAGAAAACCAGAAGGAAAATCAGAGGAGCAGAAAAAAAGCCTAAGGTACGGAGACATAATGCGCGCTCGCACGCACGCGCGCTCGCGCTGAGAGGTCGCAGCCAGAGAGGAGGAGAGGGCTGGGTGCTGCCTGGCGTTCCCTAGCAGGAAGGAAATAAAACCCCCAGCCTGGGCTGAACCCCCGAACCGGCAGCGCTGAGCCCTAGTTATGGGCCAGACCCTGGGGACCCAGGCTCCGGCAGGGGGAGACAGGGCTGTGAGGAGGAATCCCAAGCGAGCAGCGAAAAGCAGGGCCCCCGGAGTCGCGCGCACATTGTGCGCAGAGGACTGAATGTTGACTTTGATGCTGGATTACCCTAACGTGAAGAAACAAAGCCTCCGGCGGCGCTGAGCCTCAGTACGGACTGCTCTGAACCCCAGTCCTGGACCAGACCCTGGGGACCCAGGCTCGGGCAGGGGGAGATGGGGCTGTGAGGCAGAATCCCAGGGGAGTGGCGAAAAGCGGAGCCCCCAGAGTCGCGCGCACTGCGCGCAAAGGACAGTCTGTTGACTCTGATCCTGGACTCCTCTAGCGGGAAGGAGAAAAAAAAAAGCTCCAGACTGGAGGAATGCGACAGGGAGCAGGAGCCCCTGCCGGACACCAGCCAGCCGGGCGCCGGCAGGGAGCCGGGCGACGGGGCCCCCATGGGGGGGGGGGTGCCCCTGAGCCATTGACCTCTGAGCACGGGCAACGGAGCCAAGGCAGGGGGGGAGGGGGGGGCTGCTTCCTGGGCGGCACCAACCCTGGCAACAGGCTGGAGCAGCGCGGGAGCCCGCGGAGAACAAAGGGGTGCCACAGGCCAACCTGCTGAGCTCCCAGGACAGGAGGAAGAAACCAAAGTTCTCAATGTGAAGACATCAAGTGAGAGCAGAAGATAGTAAAATTACTTAAGAAAGAATACAAAGAAGATCTTGAAAATTCAAAAACTAAGTCAGAACTCAACTCACCAGCCAACATTGCAACATAAATGCGTTTAAAAAAAAAAAAAAAAAAAAAAAAAAAAAAGGACAGAATGTTGGAACAGCGGCGGCCAGGCCTAGAGTGCCCAGGCACAAAGCAATGGCAACCGGGCCCGGAGCAGCAACGGCCAGGCCCCAGAGCAGCAGCAGCCAGAACCAGAGCAACAACAGCCAGCACTGGAGCAGCCAGACCTGGGGCAGTGGCAGCCAGGCCTGAGGCGGAGGCAGCCAAGCCCAGGGAGGCCAGTCCAGGAACACCCAGACCCGGAGTGGCCGGGCCCGGAGAAGCTGGGCCCAGAGCAGCCAGGTTGGGAGCAGCCAGGTCCAGAACAGCAGTAGCCAAGCCCGGAGCATCCAGGCTGGGAGCAGCCAGACTCGGAGCTGCCGGGCCCAGGGCAGCCGGGCCCAGAGCAGCCGGGTCTGGTGTGGCCAGGCCCGGAGCAGCGGCCACCAGGCTGGGAGCAGCGGCCGCCAGGCTGGGAGCGACCAGGCCCGGAGCAGCCGGGTCGGGTGCAGCCAGGCCCGGAGCAGCAGCAGCCAGGTCCAGGGCAACTAGGTCGTGAGCGGCGGTGACCAGACCTGGAGCAGCTGGTTGGGGAACGGACCAGAGCAACGGAGGCCAGGCCCGGAACAGCCAGGCCCGGAACAGCTCGCTCTTCGCCTGCCCCTGCCCCACGGCTGCCTCTCAGACATGGCTGGAAACTTTTGTGGGAACTTGAGGGTCTGCTGAATCAAGTGATGAAGGCTTAGATCTGGATGTGTTGAGTTAGTATAGGGCTGGGGTGTTGATCTGTGAGTGCCTTGGGTGGGGCCTGGATGAGGCTGGTTGACCTATTTGGAAATGTCTTTTGTGTGAAATGTATCATTGGGCATGTGGTGGTATTATTGATATGAGAAAATGCTAAGTAACTGATTTACTATCTGAAAAGGGATTTACTATCGGGGAAAGGGAGGGAGGAAGAGACTGAACATAAACTGTACCTATGGATGAGGACAATGGGGGAGGGGGAGGGGGCGGAGGGTGGGGTGGGAACTGGTGGAGGGGGGAAGAGATGAGGAACCTTTGTAACAATATGAACAATAAAGATTGATTTTTAAAAAAATTAAAAAAAAATAAAGCAGTTGTGCTGGAACTTGAGCACAATCAGCATCGCTGTCACCTGGAGGATTGGCCAAAACAGCTTCTCAGGCCCCGCCCAGAGCTTCTGATTGGCCCAGGGACCACATCTGGAGAACCATTGACTTAAAGCACCATTAGAAACAGAAATAAATTTAACAAATCCTGCAAACTTAGGATAAATAAGGTTCAGTTAATAAGCTTACATATATATATATATATATATATATATATATATATATACACAATATATATACCTCCCAAACCATCAAAATCTAGTGAGCTAAGCTACTCTTTATATCACAAGCCTAACATAAGCCCAAATAAATGTTAGAATATGTGGTCCATGAGAAAAACATCTTGTGATGTTTCACTTAGTTTTTCTTGATTCATTTTTATCACTCATGAGTAAGTACCTTATAGCTATGTACTTACTATTATACTATAACTATTAACTACACTAACATTAATTCAATTCAATGGCCAGGTGGCAGTATAA
Source organism: Pipistrellus kuhlii (assembly GCF_014108245.1). Taxonomy (NCBI): domain Eukaryota; kingdom Metazoa; phylum Chordata; class Mammalia; order Chiroptera; family Vespertilionidae; genus Pipistrellus; species Pipistrellus kuhlii. The sequence continues at coordinate 72,568,895 of NW_023425404.1, forward strand.
ATCCAGAAAAACTTTACGTACTCCAGACCCAATTCTCCGTCAAATAAAATAATAATTTTTAAATCTATAACTATCTCATCTTATCTATTTTCTCAAGCTTTTCCTTTTTTCTCTCTGACTTCTTATCTCTTAGGCACATGAGTTAGTTGTGATTCTTGTGTCCAGACTGCAAAGCACCACATTCCCCTCTGTGCCATCCATGCCACTTTGTCATTTAGTCCCTGAATAGAATGGTCTGTAGTCCCAAGGCCTCTCCAGTAACCTCTAAATGGTTACTTTTGTACCATTTTCTTAAAGAGCTTAACTTTTTTGTTTTCCACATGAAGTGGGTTGACCCTGAGTGCATTTCCTTTTTTTCTACTTTTTTTTAATTAAGGTATTATATGAGTACTTATCTTACCATTGCCCCCCCATCCCACTCCCATTTATACCCTCACCCCCCAGTGTTCTGCGTCCATTAGTTATGCTTATATGCACGCATACAAGTCCTTTGGTTTGTCAGCATGAAATCTTGCCTGCTTTTAAGCAGGTTACTGCACATTGCAGGCACAATGTTGCACTGCAGTGCCACCTAGAGTCCGCTGCTGGAAGAGATGCAGAGCTGAACAATTCAGTGTGTACCGACAGCTGGCTGATGAAAGGAAAACAGGGTGGTTCTGGATTCAAATGAATTCTGGCTCTACATGAAAGTAAGGAGGCCTTCACTCTGGACTTCCATCTGGAACTATGATAAGTCATCATTTGAAATGATATATTCAGCTTAAATGTTTACTTCACATTAGGATTTTAACTCTGAAGGTTTGTACATAAAACAATCATCATGGCAAGAAACCTTCAGTGGTAAAGGCATAGGAAGGAGCAAACACCAGCTTCTGGGCCTTTCAGTCCTGCTTCTTGTGGCGGTGGCGGTGGCGGTGGCGGTGGCGGTGGCGGTGGCGGTGGCGGTGGCGGTGGCGGTGGCGGTGGCGGTGGCGGTGGCGGTGGCGGGGGCGGGGGCGGTGGCGGTGGCGGTGGCGGTGGCGGTGGCGGCGGCGGCGGCTGTGGCGGTGACGATGGCTGAGCTTCGCTGAGGTCTGCAGGATGAGCATCAGCGTGGCCTGGCTAGGGAGCGAGGCAGACACGGAGGCCTGTGCACTGGGCATTAAGCAAGCAGCAGCCACATTAGAAGCCACGGGCCCATTAGCTCCATTTAATGTTTCTTCTCAAGCAGATAAGTACAAGCATCAAACACCCCGGCCCTTTCATGACACATAAATCGCAGGTCCGTGCCTTCCATGGACACTCCTGCTTGCTAAGTGAATCGTTAGACCAGAAGCAAAGCAGCATCGCAGGGCTCTTGAAGACCCAGGGGGACGTGCTGATGGCCCAGGGCAGGGCCACCAATTTCTCCCTGTAATTACCTGACTAAAGCCTTTCCCCTGCTTGAGAACTGGCACCTCATCCCAGACCTTCCTCAGGCAGCAGCTCGCACGAGGAGCTCCTCTTGGTCCCAGTTCTGCCATTACCTCTTTTTCAGGGAGTAGTGTCCACAGCCCTGCAGAGTGAAGAGCATGTCTTGGGCCCCCACTAATTGGACTAAAGTGGACCCTTTTCCACATTCAATCCAAGAATCTCTCTGTTGGCAATTTATGCCAACGGCACAGAGACTGAGGAAGCTAGCAACGGGGCCATGTTCGTGGTGGGGCTCTAAGCGAAGGTCAGTGAACTTGGGCCACTGAGGTCCTCGGAACTGCCCTTACTTCTGCCCTTCCTACCACAGCAGCTTTTCTGTGGGTTCCATGAGTTTGTGCCTAAGACCAACCTAGGTGGGCTCAGCTCCCTATCACTAAAATTGCTTTTTACGAAACCCTGAGTCTTAGAATCTGTGTCAGACTCATGTTGGGACTTTGCTCCCTGCTCCACTCCATCGTGGAGAAGCCTCGGCAGCCAGCACTCAGCCCGTCAGTGGGCCCGTTGTTCAGCCAGAGACAGGCGTTGGCTGCTTCCCGGGCAGGGGTTGGGGCAGTGGGGAGGTGGTGGGGATCAGGGTGTGGTCCGCAGACTGCTGTGAGCTCACAGTCTGTTACCGGTCTGCCACAAACAAGTACAGAAACTGAGAGCCAGTGTTCAGGAACTTTCATAATAAATTTTCAGGGCAATTTAATACCTATCAAATCTAATAGTAAAATCAGAGCTTACATTTTGTAAGTCTGAGGGGGTTTTTTTTCCTTCATTTTTATAGTGTTTGTTGTATTTTACCAAAAATATCAGTTCACAAATGATTGGAAATATTTTTTTTTAATTTTTAAAATACAGGAACAAAACACACCGGTCCTCCACTGCCTCAACTCCCCCTCCTCTGGGCCAGGCCCCAGGGCAGAAGACAGGGATACAGCGGTGCCTTCTCTCCAAGGAAAAGCTACGACTCGTAGAAGAGGCAAAGACCATTGTTCACATCTGTCTAAGAGAAAGGACCTGTCCTCGCATTAGACTGGTCAGAGGCAGGCCCCAAACCTTCCAGTGTAGACCGTACCAAGAGCCAGGGCACCCTGATGGAGCTAAGACAAGGTATTCCAGAGGGCGGAAGGACTCCCAGCGGCAAGCTCTGGGGTTGTATCCAGATGTGAGGTGAGTGGCCCAACTGGGCTTGAGGGACTTCTAAGGCCTTCAGACAGTACTTCTCTGTCCCATCCCCCCCCCACCCCCAGGCCCTCTACACACACACACACACACACACACACACACACACACACACATTTTCTCCCTCTCTGGAGCCTACTTCCCTGGGCAGCACCGCTCCTCCCACAGCCCGGAGAGGGGCATGGACACGGAAGGTGCTCGGCTCCCACGTTTCCTTGGATAGACTTGGCCTGGGTCTCGCCTTACCCTCTCCAAGGAAGAGGCGAGGTCACTGGGCACATAGGGTGGGCACTTAGGCTGTGCCAAGTCCTCTCAAACCTAAATCCTCTCTGTGTGGGTCCAGTAAATGAAACATGGACATGAAAATATCTTTTTTTTAAAAAAAATGGTGTTCCTTTAACATGTAAAAATAAAGACGTATGAGAAAAAGAGAAACAGATACATGGAGAGTGAGACAAAAAGAGGAGGGGAAGGAAGGCGGGCATAAAGGACTGCCAGTTCCATGCGGCAGGGATGGTCCCGGGGCAGGATTTCACTGGGTCCTGCAGCCCAGGGAGGCGGGGAGGAAGCAGGCAGGGGTGAGGGGCCACTGTGTGGGGCGTGGGCGGCTAGACAGAATGACAGCTGTGTGTGGCTGCTTCTCTGAAACCACACTCCTTGTTTCTCTCTCTCTCTCTCTCTCTCTCGCTCTCGCTCTCGCTCTCGCTCTCGCTCTCGCTCTCTCGCTCTCTCGCTCTCTCGCTCTCTCTCTTTAAAAAACTTTGTTTTGATGCAGGGAAGAGTTGCTGATGTCATTTGAAACAATTCCCAAACAGGATATGGAGTCTCAAACAGCTCCTCAGCCCTTGGCAGTTGCTGTGGGCAGGTGTTTCTGGTGAGAGCCAGGCCGCACGTAGGGCGCTGAGACCCAGAGCACTGGCCGGGGCACAGCTGCCGGAGGGTGACCCAGGGCACAGGGGCCGGTGGCACCCGGCCTTGTAGCACCCCCTGCATTCCCAGAATAACTCCTCCCCACACACCTCCTCTGCCAAGCTCACTGCCAGCCCCCAGGTTTTAGGGTAAAAAGAGTTTTCACTCTTGTTATTTCTGTAATTCATATGAAAAACAAACCACAGTCCCAGAGACAGAAATTAGCCTGCAGTGGACAAAATGGAAGAATGAGGAAGACTGCTCGACAACAACATGCAGAGAAAATAGGGTGAACTTTCACCTCACAGGGTAAAGCAAACATGTGAAGAGTAATAAAGTTGACTTCAAAGTTCAGCAATAAAAATCAGTACACACACACATTTTTAATGCAAGTTTCTAAGAGTAAAATAGAAACAAGGAGTCATGAAGCATGAGGCATTCTCCAACAAGCAGAGCTTCATAAGTGGCATTAAGCAGTTAAATAGTGTTCAGCAATCCCACTTCTGTTGTATATACCCAAGATAAATGAAAACATGTATGTCTACATGAGCATCTGTACATGGATTCTTATAGCAGCATTATTCACAATAGCCACAGGTGGAAATAACCCAACGTCCATCAACCAGTGAATGAAAAATAAAATGTGGTGTGTCCGTACATTATTTGCAGTAAAAAGCAATGAAGTACTGATACTCGCTATAACATCGATAAACTTTAAAACATTATGCTAAATGAGAGAAGCCAGCCACAGAGGATCACATAGTATGTAATTCCCTTTATATGAATTGTTCAGAATAAGCAACTCCATTGAGGCAGAAAGTAAATTAGTGGTTGCCCGGGGCAGGAAGAGGAAGGAGGATGGTGGGGGTGGTGGGGTAAGACAGCTAAGAAGTGCGGGATTTCTTTTGGGCGTAACAAAAGGTTCTACAGATGAGTGTGGTGATGCTGCTCAGTAAATATACGAAGATCTATGGAGTCATACACTTTAACTGGCAGAATTGTGTGGAATGTGTCCCTGTAAAGAAAGGTATGAAAAAGAGAGAGCGGTCACTTCCCAAGCAGAGAGGAAAGGAGGGCAGGCCCAGTGGATCCATGGGCCCCTCCTGGCAGGGAGAGGGTTAGGAGAACAAGCTAAGCCTGGAAGCACCAGGAGTGGCTTCTCCCCACCCTGTCAGTCCTCACTGCTGCCTGCAAGCCTCCTGCCCCAAAGCGCACACAGGGGGCCTGGGGGAAGCCGCTCTCCTTCTTCCTGAGTTTTCATAGAGGGAAGAACTGGTAAGTGTTTAAGTGTTACCCTTCTGCAGCTATTTCTACATTCATGTCTCAGTCACAGGAACTGGGGCTATTGGAGCCTCGGGGACAGCCTCTTCGACTGGCCTCTGTGGAGCGAGAGGAGCAGAGAGGGGCAGGGCTGTGACAGGGGCTGGGCAGGCCATGCATTTTTTTAAATTCCCTCTTCATATGGTTAAGTAAAAGGTTTGGGGTTTATTTTTTTTTAAATATATTTTATTGATTTTTTACAGAGAGGAAGGGAGAGAGATAGAGAGTTAGAAACATCGATGAGAGAGAGTCATCGATCAGCTGCCTCTTGCATACCCCCTACCGGAGACATGTCCGCAACCAAGGTACATGCCCTTGACTGGAATCGAACCCGGGACCTTTCAGTCCCCAAGCCGATGCTCTATCCATTGAGCCAAACCGGTTTCGGCAGGTTTGGGGTTTAAAAAATAAACCCTTCGCCATCCACAAAGAAGACATTCTCCGGAGCAGCTCAGCCCTGAAGTTTCTGGACAGCTAACATTGGACGGTGCTTTTCCCAGACAGAGCAGTACGGTCTTCACCAGGCGCAGGCCCGCCCCCTGGGGGAGTTCCAGAGCCGTTCGCTTTCTCCCAGCGCGAGGGCAGCTGCCTCCTTCCCCCCCGGGGCTCTGCCCCTGGGCCCTCCTCAAGGCCCCGCCAGTTCTGTCTCTGGTGCTCTACAGCCCTGCCCGAGGACAGCCAGCTGACCCAGGGCAGCAAGGGGCTCATGGCACACATGCACCCGCACCCAGCCACCTGCAAAGTCTGAGCCGGGCCCTAGGTGAGCCTGTCTCCAGGGCATGACTGGCGACGATTTGTCTACATTGATAAGCCAGCAAAGAGGCCAGAAGAAAAGCACGGCTAGGTTTGTCCATCACACCAGCCATATTTTCTTGCTCACAAAAAGCATTAGGCACCAGGTTTTCCTGCACTTCCCTAAGCCCCAGAATGATGAACTTGACAGAGGTAGCATCAAATGCCCCAGAGAATCAGTGCCTGGGAAGTCTGTGGTTTCTATTTACATTTTTTTGTTTGTTTGTTTTGTTCATCTTCACTCAAGGATACTTTTGTCCATTGACATGTAGAGAGAATGGAAGAGAGGGCTGGGGAGAGAGAAAAAATATATAGATGTGAGATACACATCGATTGGTTGCCTCCCTCATGTGCCCTGACCAGGACAGAACCTGCAACCCAGGCACATGCCCTTGCACAGGCCCATGCTCTAACCACCTAGCTACACCAGCCAGTGTTCTATTTACGTTTTTTTATTTGAATTCTCTCTCACCCAGAGCCCAGTCACTCCCAAGCCCTTTCCCTGAGGCTGCCTTCCTGAGACCTAGAAATAGGAACTCAGTGCCTAGCAAAGATTTCCACAAATAGTCGCTTGGTAAATGCTTCAAGAAATTGATGAGTTAATTCAGTAATGAGGGAATTAATGAATGGTTTCAGAAGTAAAATAGCTTTGAAATGAAGAATGTGAGAATTTGGCCGTCTCTGTTCTTATAATTTTCCTATCACCTTACTCAAGATGTTTTTAAAGTGAACATGCAGCGTCATAGAGCTTGGGATGTACGTACATCATACAGCATCATAACCTACCACTATGGTTAGTTTCACTTCCCACTCTTCAGTCTTCAAACGCCGCCATCGATTCTCACAAACTGTGTTGCCGCTGCTCTCCTGAACTCCGAGTGGGTAGGCCGAGGCCGGCCTCCACATCAGCAGAGCAGCTCCACGCTTCTGTTTTATGTCCCGGGCTATTTGTGTAATTTGAATACAAAGTTTGCACCATGAATCTAGTTTAATTCCTCATTTTACATGTGAGAAAGCGAGAATTTAGTGTGTTGTGGAGACTGGCAACAAGACCCAAGTCTTGCTTCTTCGTGGGACACCACAGGAGAGCAACTCTGCCACTATCTGGGAGGTCCCAGATTTTCTATGCAGATTTTATGTTAGGATTATTAATGCCATTATAATAACTAGTTATTGATGATAGGAAAGAAGCATAGGGAAGGCCAGACATCATAGCATGGCAGCTTCACCAGGAAGCCACAACTTTATACTCCCCAACAAAGGAGAGATAGACTGTGCCTATCTATAGTAAAGTTGGGGTGACATAGGAAAGGTGCTTACTGTCAGTCACACCTGGGAACAGAGGTCATTGGCCAGAATAGGTGTAGCCACTGCAAGGATGCAAACATTTGGGAATATATAATCCCCTAAACGAAGTTTGTCCTCTTATGCTTTGGGAGCCCTTGGGATTCTTGTTGCTCGGGGCTCCCTCTCTTGGCTCCCTGGCATTCTCCCATGTGGCCCACAGCCGTGTGGCCCCCCCACACACACAATGGTCTAATGGACAGCAACTAGCCTGATGCTGGGCTGTTCGCTGCTCCAGCATAGAACAGAAACTCTGGACGCCGGCTCTGATTTTAGCTCTACTGAAACCCCAGCTACACTTCTTCTCTGACTAGACCAGTGGTCAGCAAACTCACTAGTCAACAGAGCCAAATATCAACAGCACAACGATAGAAATTGCTTTTGAGAGCCAAATTTTTTAACTTAAACTTCTTCTAATGCCACTTCTTCACAATAGACTCGCCCAGGCTGTGGTATTTTGTGGAAGAGCCACACTCAAGGGGCCAAAGAGCCGCATGTGGCTTGCGAGCCACAGTTTGCCGACCACAGGACTAGACTAAGAGAAATGAGACCATGAAACCCAGGGATATGATTCCACAGAAATAAAGCTTTCTGCTATGTCACATCCTCTCATGGAAGTCTCAGAAAATTTCTTTTCTCAAGACATTTCAAGAACCCCATCCCCAGCAGCAACAGAGGGAGGTGAGGCGTGTTTTTCTCAGGCACATTAGGTTGTAATATGAACTAAGGGCTTACTCTTTTTGCCTCTTTGTGCATTTATGCATGGGTCATATGTTTGATTTGTCTCTTATGGATTTTCTGCCAGCTTTGAGGGGGATGAATAAATTCTAAGCTAATTGGGCTTATACAACAAATTATTAAAAATAGAAAATTTTATATGCTTATTACTACACTAACTAGCTATCTTTCTTATAAACTGAATTTTGGGGGGTTCGGGGATGCACGTGATGTAGACTCCTGTTTAAAACATTGCTATCTTAGAGGTCCCTGACATTTACTAAATTTGGTATTTTAGAATCATTTGTGAATATGTGTTTGTCCCCTCTACTTACTGGTAGAGTTATTTACTGTTCAAATTGCCAAATGTAGATAACTTATTACAAAAGTATTTCTCCCACTGAGTTTTGAAACTCTGAGAGATTTCTAGAAATCAGACCCACTGGACAATCAACAATTGTGTGGTGCTGGTGCTGGTGCTCTGAGATACCTGGATGGGAAGGCTGGCACTTCTGTTTCCAAATAAGAATTAACTACCTAAAGTCTCCATTTTCCCAACTGTCACCACATAGAAACCTCCTCTCTTTCATATGGCCTCTTCTCTTTCCTTGTGATTCAGACTGGCCCGGCCAGCACCCTGACTCACCTGCCTCTCTCCTTTCTTGCACATCAACTCCCCTGATCATTGAGGCCTCAGGACACTTACATTCTGGTCAGTATCTGTCTCAGGAACAAAGCCTCAGGTCTGTTGGCCATGGAAACAGAATTTGGCTCAAACTAAAGATGAGATCTAGGCCTTAACTGTGTTTTAACTCCACACCCAGAAAAACAGGGTGACCCCACCGGCCACATCCTTGCAAAACCAGACAAAACGATGCCATGGCTGACATCAGGACCAGGTGAAATGATCAACTACCCCCTGCCCTGGTTCTGACCAACCAGTGGAGACCACAGCCCTACCTCCCTTAGTCAACACAGTTAGCAAAGTCCCCATCTAACCCATCCCCTGGGGCCTCTCCAGGAGCCAGGCCTGGAGCGCAACTCACCTGTGACTCCGGGTGCGGTGCCTTTCCCTAAATAAGCCTTTGCTTTCTTTGCTGCAAACTTCTGGGCTCCGATGCACGCAGGCACACGGACCTCTTTAGTTTGGTAACATGACTAGCAAAATTCTTCCTTCTATTTCACACTGAAAGGTAAGTGCTGTTGCTTGAAAAATGAAATTTGAGGGAAGAGATATATGACTAGCCAACACGCTCTCTTGTTCACTTATCCAAACTTTGTATTTGTCCTAGAAAGCTTAATTCCAAGCGACTTAACCAACAGTTAATCTGGTAGAGAGCAACTTGGTCGAAAACAGTTTGGCGAAAAGCAAATTAATCAGTGTGAAAGAATTTGGTTGATATAAAAATTTGATTGGAAAATATTGACACCATTTACTGATTTTTTCCCAAAAAAAAAATATTACTAACTTTGAAGCTACTCTCCTTGGGCCTCTCCCTGAAAATTATTGAAGGATTTTGTTGTTGTTGTTGTTGTTGTTGTTGTTGATTTTTTATTTTAAAAAAATTCAAGTTCATTTTTAGTTACTTATCCTTTCTCTGTTCTGTTTATGATAGTGACATTTAGAATAACCTAACTCTATTCGTAGGAGATGAGTCCCACACCTGAGCTGCTACTAACGTCTGATAAGGAGAAAATACTGAGAAGCTCTAAATTAAATTATAGTGGCAGAGAGTGGGAGAGATAGAATTGTTGGTCTTTTAATGGTGGCTGGCCAGCCAACAAAAGACTGCTCACATTCCTCCCATCGCCTGTCGGAACTCTGGATTAATTTCCAGGTGGCTATTTCCGCAGGTTATTTTAGCCGGGAGCCTCGGCTTGTTGTTTGCACGTGGGCTTTCCGGGCTGCTGCCCACGGCCATGCACAGAGCAGACGTTCCTTTATCAGACCCTGCGCCTGTCCCAGAGCTGACCCCGCTCCACCTTCTCCCACCCCTTTGCTTACAGCTCATGTAGATTCTTCCGTCCAGCTTCTACCTTCCTTCCCACTCCCCCCTTGTTGGTGTATAAAAATGCTGGCAGATTCCGAGGAGATGGGCATGCTGTCTTTCCTACCTCGCCATAATGCTGGGCATTTGGGCTCCATGCCCAAGCCTGGTGGTCCTCTTTTGATTGGCATTTGGGCTCACTAAAAGCTTACTTTATAAATGTCTTCCATTGTAGGCGTTAAATTGCTTTTGTTTAATGTACCCTTTATCTCCTCATCCAGCAAACTTTCACCTTCCCCTCCCCTCTCTCTCCACAGAGGCATTGCGTCCTTCTGTTAGAAAGCAACTAGACAATACCAGGCATGAAGCCTCACGTTCTTCCCGCCACCTGCAGCCCCACTGTCTCCTAACAGAGGCATCTGCCGTTATCTAAAGCTGCCTTTTTTTTGGAACTTGTGCTCTGCACTCTAGAGCATTTCTCACTATTTCTCTATCTCTATTTCTATCTCTATTTCTATCTCTATCTCTATCTCTATCTCTATCTCTATCTCTATCTCTATCCCTATCCCTATCCCTATCCCTATCCCTATTTCTATCTCTATCTTCCAGGCCCCTCTTCCTACACAGGGCAGAAGCCCAGGAATAGAGATGGCACTAGATTTGAAGGTCTTTGAACCTACAAATAGTCCACGTAGAAATAAGAGACATGTATCTTTTGTTCAGATTGCATTCTTAAGCCAGTGTCCATCAGAAAGTGGTCATTATGGAGTCCCATCCTTCCCCGAGAAAAGAGAGTCAGAGAGAAGGTGATACTAGTTCTGTCCTCAGGAATGAAGGCAGATGGCAGGGGGTCCAGGGGACTTCCGCTTCCTATCTCAGCAATTGAGTCAAGAACACAGACTGGAAATTAAAACCATGTGAATCTTTTAAGATTCTCTCAATGTTATGGGCTTATGAATTTTATTGCTCCCATTATTTTAGGCATAGTGAATAAGAGTAAAAATATTTCAAAGATAGGACACGGGTAAATAAAAGGGTCTGGTGGCTTGTCTTCAAGGATCTAGCGGAAGGAGGGACACCACCTCCCTCTGGGGGACACACATGAAGAGGGACGGGGTTGGCAATGCCAGCACCAGGCGGAGAGGAAGCAGGCCCCGGCCAGGGCCTAACACCTTTGTGAAGGAGAGAGAGAATAACCTTGTCTGATTTGGCAAGGGGGCGTGAGGCTGCCCAGTCTCTCTGCCATGCCAGCCCGGCTAGTCTCTAATTTAAGTGGTCTGTTTTGTTTCCTTCCTTAAATAATTTCTGCATTTATTTTGTGAAGGAAACAAGAAATACCAGTTTGTCTTCTGAAAAGAAGGTCAAGACTTGGAGAAATGAGGATGATGAAGACTTCTAATTCAATACTAAATCAGAAGATAAAAATCCAGCAGTTTGCCTGTCACCAACTCACCTTTCCCCTCTACCTATCTACTCACTATGTTTTCAGCATTTCAGGAAATCCTCTCTGAAGATGGCTCCCGCCACCCTGCAGGATGTGCTCTGAGATTCCTGCCCCATCTAAGACTCAGCAGGGGTCCTCAGTGCATGGGACAGGCGGAGTGGTCAGCTCAGTGACAGAAGCCCAACGTCCGGCAGAGGCGACAAACATCTCAGAGTGTCTTAGCGCCATCATTTCATCTCCATGAAACGATTTCCCCTGCCTTTCCCTTCCTTTCTGTCCACTCTTTGCATAACAGAGTCATAATCGTCCTTCATGGGCCAGCTCATTCATTGATGCAATTAATAAACATGAAGCATTTTCTAGGGACTTCCTTAGGGAAGTTCACCATCTACTGGATGAACAAAGAGGGAAATAAAAAACTTGAAATTATGTGGTAGGTACTACATAGAGGAATAAAAATGTCCTGTGGGAACTCAGAGGAGCTCTAGAAGATGTCATGGAAGAGGTGGCATTTTAGGTGGTTCTTGGTTGATCTTTGAAGCACAGTGCCAGAAACACAGTAATATTTCCTGAAAAAGAACTTAATTATCCTTTGACACTTGGTTCCCATAACCTTTATGATGAGAACAGGACTGACTGTTCTATTGTTCTTCAGAGGCACTCAATAAGAAATGGGGCAACCCTTTCCAGGGACATCCAGGCAGGTGACGTCATCCCCTATGTACACACGCGCGCTAACGCGCACGCACACACACACACAGACACACACACACAGTAAAGATTCTGTAAAATCCCCCATTATTGTTTGAACATTCTTATAGTAAGAACATCCGTCTGAAATGAACTACTCTCCTACCTTACTTCTCACTCATTTCTGATTTTTAAAACCTACTAAAATACAAAAACAAGAAGTGTTATAGAATTTTGTTTGTTCTATAAAAATTTAACATATGTTCTTTTCTTTCCATTACTTAGCTAATATCACAGTCTGGTCAAAAAAATAACTTGGTGGAAATAATAAAATTTCCCCAAAAGGATCTTTGCTCATTTTTTCAGAATCCTTTGGGGAAAAGGCAAGGTGTTTCTACTTTCATTTTAACACATGTTTACTCTAAGTTGTTTATAATAATGATAACTTTAAAAAGTAAATATCCAACAGAAGGGAATTGATTTTAAAAATTATAGTAAGTTATACAATAGTATGCATAATATACACAGAGTTATAACAATATAACCTGATTTTTGTAAATTGAATTTTTTAGTATTGTATTTAGCAAAATAAAATTAAAAAGGTGGAATTACCTAAAAATTAATTGGAATGTTTTTTTCAAATCCTACAGCCTTTTCTTTTGTTTTACTACATTCAGGGCTCTTTTCCTTAATATACAAATAATGCACACTCATTTCTACAATTTATAATAAGGTTTAAAAATGTAAAGATAACAGATAATTACACATCAGAAATAACCATTGTTAACAGTTTGGTATATATCATTTTTTGTGTATGTGTATGTGCGCGCACGTGCACACATGCCATTTCAAATACATTGTTTTATAACCCTCCATATATTATTTAGCCACTCCCTCCTCCCCCCCAAAAAGACACTAACATGGTGACATAACTAATGCAATAGTTTATCCTCAGAAAAAGTTTTGAGAAAAGTGAGAAGGTAGTGAATTCCTGGACTCCTGTAACAGATCAAGGATTGATCTTGCAGTCTGCGTTTTGAGTATGATTCTGCATGGAACATGCTAGGAAAAAAGGCTCACTCCTTCTGAGCTTCCATTCCCTTACCAACAACATGAAGATAATGATGCTTGTGTCTCACAAATATTATAACAGATCAACTTTTTAATGAGCTTTGAGTTTTGGAAATATAGCATCTTAGTATTTTATTATGTCCCATGTTTATTATGGGTGATATTTTACTATTATTACTATTATTATTATTATTATTATTATTACTAGAGGCCCAGAACACGAATTTGTGCAACAGTGGGGTCCCTCAATCTGGTCTGCAGGATCCGATCAAAACCAGCTCTCCAACATCCCCCAAGGGGTCCTGGGTTGCAAGAGGGCATAGGCCAGGCCGAGGGACCTCACCAGTGCACAATAAGGGCTGGGGAGGGACACGGGAGATTGGCCAGCTGGGAAGGGACCTCGGAGGACTCCAGGGCATGTCCGGCCTGTCTCGCTCAGTCCCGATTGGCCAGACCCCAGCAGCAAACTATTATAATCTACTGGTGGGAGTATCTGCCGCCTGGTGATCAGTGCACTTCATAGTGAACAATTGAGTGGCCTTAGCATATCATTAGCATATTACGCTTTGATTGGTTGAACAGATGAACAGATAACATATTAGGCTTTTATTATTTAGGATTATTATTATTTTAATAATAATAATTTTAATCTTTCCTTTTTAGCATGAATTTTAATCTTTCCTTTTTATTTTATTGTTTTATTTAATATATTTTATTGATTTTTTTACAGAGAGGAAGAGAGAGGGATAGAGAGTTAGAAACATCAATGAGAGAGAATCATCGATCAGCTGCCTCTTGCACACCTCTTACTGGGGATGTGCCCGCAACCAAGGTACATGCCCTTGACGGGAATCTTTCAGTCCGCAGGCTCTATCCATTGAGCCAAACCGGTTTTGGCTAATCTTTCCTTTTTAGCATGCCCCTTTTGATTAGTCCCAAAAAACTTTAATTACCCTAGACTTTGTTGCTGTTTAAGAGTTTTTCAATTCTAACTTACTTGAATAAACATTCTTAATTATTTTCAATGGACTCTTTTTAAAAATAACTTGTGAGCAGTATGGTGCTTGGGGGCAGGAGCTGCGTTTTACATTGTTTGGGTATTTCCTGAACCATCTCTCTGATACCCTCCACCCCACCCACACCACAGTGACACAATTCCCAAGTCCATGGTGGGTTCTCGTGTTGGGGAGGACACGGTTGTCCTACACAAGCTTTTTTTTTTTTTTTTTGGTGGAGGATTGGGAAGTGCATGCCACTGGGATTCTTGTGGGAAGTTGTCCGGGTGGGAATCGTCAGCGCTGGACAGTGAATGATGCCAAGAAAGATTGCTGCAGCCCATAACCCCTTGCTGAAGGCTGCCTGAGCCCATTTCACCAGCAACCCCTGCTGCAACCCACGAATTGGCGATAGGCCAAACAGAGAACATTATTCAATCCCACTCTCAGCCTCTACTCAGCCTGTGCAATGCTGCGTCCTCACATCCCATCAGCATGGGAACCTTTATAGAAAGCACTGCCATTCCCCTCTCATTCGCCTCATTCTCTTTACCAAATACCAAGACATCTACCCATAAATACAGCCAGAATAGTCTTCTAAAATACAGGTGCTAAAAAAATAAGTAAAATAAAATGCAGGTGCTAGTCGCCTAAGGACACAGGATTTTTCTAAACTAAATACAACGTTTTCCTTCTTTAACTCTGTATACGTTTCTTTTTCTCCTAATTTTTATTTTAATTCATCTTCCAAATCTTCCTTTTCACATTCCCCATGAACTCTTTTTTGTGCCATGAACAGAAGTCACCTTTACTAAGAAAAAAAGTTCGTGCACCGAGCCCAGCCACTCTTGGGAATTCACAGGGGGTCTTAGGGATCTCTGGCCCTCAAGAGGTAGGCCTGACCTTCTCCTCACTCACAGCCACTCGGGGCCAGCCCGGGACCCAAGCTTTGGAAATAACAGGCAGGAACACAGGTGTCTTCTGGAGAGCCCCGTGCTTCCCAGATGGGAGAGGCGATTAAGGAGAACAGGAAGTGTGACGGTTCCTCGGCAAAGCCAGGGACAGATTGAGAGCTGTGCTGTTCTGATGAAAGCGCCAAGGTCATTATTAAATGGTTGGAAACTATTGTTCATAAAAAAAGCACTTGTACAAACGCAGAATGCTCTCAGCAGCCCCGTTTAAATTTATCTCGAAACAAAGGGTTGTCCATGAAGAGTTGGCCTGCTTCCCCGCCAAGGCTTCAGCCGCACACCAACACCCCGTAAATCTCCCCGCTCTCCTGGGTGCTCCCAGATTAGCCGCCGGCACCTCCTCCCCGCCTGCCCTTGGTGTGCCCCAAGCCCCCAGAAGCCCCCTTTCAAAAGACATCCCCACCTCGGAAACTAGCCCCTGGCTCTCCACTGTGGAACTTCAGAAACAAGGATAAAATAAAAATAAAAATAAATGACTGAACTTGTTTTCCTCTGGGCTTTGCGAGGTCCGGCTCGCTGTGAACCATGTTCCCGTCACCTCCTGCCTTCTTCTCTCCCAGGGTGGACCCTTCAGGGCACTGACCTCACCCCCTCCCGCTGGCAGGAAAGCCTCCTGGATCCCTGGGGCACAGCAGCGCCCTCGGCAGGAAGCCACACCAGGTCCTGCCCCTGTGAATCCTGGCCTGGCCTGGGCTACTCACACGCCCTCTCAAACAGCTCGCGTGTTACACAGCCTGTCCCAGAGCGTGGGCCCCATGGCGACCCCCGCCCCCGACACCTGCGTGGTGTGGAAGGCTTCTGGTGCGGGAAGCAGAGAGAGGCCAGAGTGTGTACTTTAAAAAGATCAAAGAGACCCTGAGGGCCCAAAGAAGGCAGAGTAATTCTAGTGCCAAAATTCGTGACTGTAGGCGTCATCTGGCTTGTATCTAACCCCTACATGCCAGGAAGATTGAAGTGTACCCCGCTCCTAGGCTGGAGATACACTGGCTCTGAGGGTCCCAACCCAACCACCCAACAGAACCCACGGGGATGCTTTTTTGAAATGTACATCTCTAGGTGCTCAGAATGACTGACTCCAAATTTCCAGGAGCGGGGCCTGGACACTGAATTTTTCAAAGCTCCGTGGAGGGGCCCAGCTGCAGAGCCAGGTTTGGGAATGCTGCACAGGATGATCTTCTGTGCACCCTTCCCCAACCCTAGAGACGTCTATGAGTGACTGCGTTTCCCTGGACTCCGTGGTTTGCCCACACACTCCCAGATACACATACTAAACTGCATTAAAAACAAGAGAAAGAACATGATAAAGCAGAAGCACAAATGTATTCCATGTATAAATAAAAACAGTGCAGCCCTGTCCTCCACTTCTACCCGAGACAACCCTCCCCCAGCTCACTTTGAGGAAGGAGGAAAGGGGCAGCTAGTTGCAAAGCTGATGCTTGAAGCGGGGTCCACTCTGTAGACCTGAACCCTGGATGTGCACCCCTCTACAGGAGCCACTCTCTGGATGGGCACCCACCGAACTCTTGAGCTACTTACCTCTTGATTAAGCCTGCAGGAGACAGCATTGCCCTCCCACCTCCTGCAGCCCAGGGAGTGGAAGACCTACACACTCGTGTGCACGCACGCTGTGCTCAGCACCCAGGGCTGGCCTCCTCCAGAGAACAGATTCTCCTGGTGGGACTCCCCTGACCAGGACCCGAACCTCCATAGTTCTCCTAGAGCACCCTGGCCTCAGCCCCAATTCAACACCATCTGGGATGCAAAGGGCAGCCTCAGTTGCAGCTTTAGAAAAATTCATACAGTTTATGGCCAAAGAAAGAACAGAAATTATATCATTTTCAAACCAAGCTGGATCCCTTCTTCTTCTGTCTAGCTAAAGGTTATATCTCAAGCTCTCCTCCTAAAAGATCATCAACAAAACAAGTGCTCTAAGTATTAAAGGGGCTAGAAAAGAAGAATCGGAAGTCCGCTCCCCTCTCCTCTAGGAGCACACTCTGACCAAACACACAGACTTGAAGTAAATGAGCAAAGGATATAGGACCAAACATTATTTTTATGCCGCACCCCTTGAAGAGGCAACCGAAAGTATGACAATAAAAACCTGTATATTACCCAACTTGAACAATTCAAATCAATATCTACCTACAAGCTGAAGGAAAACAGTAATAACAGTAATTTCCTGACCTGGGATGATTATATTATTCTGTTTTGTGACAGGAACTTAAAAAACAAATTATTTGTAGACACCTAGCTCATTATGCATATTACAAATTAAATATTCGTTTATCTATGTGCTCCAAACAGTACTTACCCATCGCCATCACTTAACAACACATTGCCCTTCTTTCTAGCCTTGTTAATTTCCAGATGCTTATTAAATTTACACCCATAAAAGTATCTGTTTAGCATGCATGACAAGACCACCCTTCAATATCCATTACCTACTGTGCAGTCCAGCGTGCTTACCCAATGTTTGCTGCCTGCTTTCTCATGTATAAGCCTCAGCCTTAAGGGACAGATTGGGGGTTTAACCTGGAATCCAATCTCTTTCCCATTTTGATTCTACCCAAGTTGCTCTCTCTCCTTGATGCCCCTAAGCAACTTCCTTCCAAATTATTGTTGAGAAGAATGACTTCCAGATAATATTTCTTAAATATGAAGCCGCAGGATGATAAAGACATTCGAGGGAAAGGTGAAATCTCAATCCCTTTTCACCAAGGCCATTACTCGGAAAGAGAACTCTCGGTCTCTAGAGACCCACAGTTTCTTCTTGTTGCCATCAGAAGGCTAACACATGGCCTGAAAACCATGCAGGTGATGAATGCGGGGCTTACCACCAGCTCCTCACCACGCACACACACACACACACACACACACACACACACACACACACAGGCTCCCCACAGGGGCGTCCCAAAGGCCTGGGGAAGGATTCACAGTACTTCCCCACAGGAAACCATATTCATGTTCTGTCTTCCCACTAACACAGTCCTCGTGGACAGGGAGACAGCAGGAAAGAGAAGAGTCCCGCCTGGAGATGGCTGTGTCCTGCTGAGCGTCCGCCTGGAGCCTGCCTTTCCCTGGAGAGACAGTCCTCCTGTGTCTGCCCACAGGAGGGCTTGCGTGCTGCCTCACCTGTTTTAGCTCAGGGAGCGACAGTGACCCAGGCACAAACAGTTACTCTCTGCACCGGTGTGTGAGCAAAGACTCCACGGAGATAAAAATGGGCCTCACTTCCTTTTAACCCAAGAAAAGGTAAAATGAACAGGATCACACTTAGAGTCACAGTTCCTCTGCAACAAAGACATCTCTGCCCCCTCGCGGGGGGGGGGGGGGGGGGGGCGGGGGGGCAGAGAGAAATTCAATTCTACATGAGCAACCGAGACGTTCCATAAATAATAAATACAGAGGTAAGTATATAAGAAGTATTTTTTCTTCTTTCTTAATTTCCTTTAAAGATAATTAACTAGTCCACCCACAGAAGAATGGGTAAATAAAATATATTCTATACATACAATGAAATATTATGTAGCCTAAAAAGGAAATTAGGTTCTCCTACATTCTACAACATGGATAAATCTTGAAAACATGCTAAGTAAAATAAGCCAGACATAAAAGAATAAATATTATAGGATTCTACTTATATGCGGTACCTAAATTAGGCAAATTCATAGAGAAAAGAAAGTAGATTAAAAGTTACCACGTGGGAAGGAGAAAATAGAAAGTTATTGCTTAACAGTTACAGAGTTTCTGTTTGGGGTAATGAAAAGTTTTCAGAAATAGATAGCAATGATGGTTGCACAACATTGTAAATATACTGAAATGTACCTTAAAAATAAAAATGGCAAACTTTGTTATGTGTATTTTATCACATTTTTAATTATGTAATATACCAAAAACCATTGAGTTGTATACTTTGAATATAGGTAAATTTTATGGTATGTGAATTTGTATCCCCATAAAGCTATTTTTTTTAAATGACAATTGATGGTATAGTATAAATATAACAATGTATTTTGGTGTTTATAATAGATGTAGAAGTCAAATATAATACAACAGTAACACAAAGGATTGGAGAAAGGTAAGTGGAAGCTTATTGCTGTCAGATTCTTATTTTTAGGTAAAACAGATTATATTAAAGGCAGACTGACAAGTTAAGGAGGTATATCGTAATCCTTGGTGCGACATACATATATGGATGCACACAGAACGTGTAGCTGACAACAACAAATGGAAAAATATGTTTCCAAAACAGCCCAGGATCATGAGAGTTCAACTTTGTCCGGGAAGGTACATTCTTCCTGAACCACCTTCTTCAGGAAACACTGCAGAGGCTTTCCCACCAGAGCTCATTAGTGCACCACAAATAGGCAGGGGATGTCCTACAAAGCATGATTCCTTTGCCTTGGGGGTGACTAGAGGGTCACAGGCAGGTCACCCCTGGCCGCAAATAGCCTCGTCTAGTGCTCCGGTGAGCACAGAGGTGAGCAGGACCCGCTGGCATGTCGCACGGCCTTGTAGGCAGCAGTCTCACAGAGCGCCATCCAGCTCTCCCCCACCTGCTAGGATGCTCTGAGTACACCCAGGGCAGTGCTGTGCCCCGGCCATCGGCAGGGCACACACCCTCTGCAAAGCTTGTAGCTGTCCCAGTGAGCAAGGCCCTCTCAGAGTTACTGGGGACTTTCACGTTCCAGGTGTGGAAGGAATGCAGCATGCAGGCCTGCAGCCCAGCATGCAGCTGGGGGTGGGTCTGGGGGCTCTTCAGAGGCACATCTCCAAGCAGTGGCCCCCAATCTCTGTCTTTGTAAACGAGCTATTTTCCCCACTTGTGGCTTATGTGCCATTTTAATCACATCCAAGAAACATGCCTGCTAAAGCCATGTATGCAATTGATATGCAAAAGTTCTATTGGGTTAAAAGTCCATTATCATCACAAGAAGTTTTAATAATACATTTGTCAATAAAAATAAAGGAAGAATTGCCCTAGCCAGTTTATCTCAGTGGCTAGAGCATCGGCCTGTGGACCAAAGGATCCCGGGTTTGATTCTGGTCAAGTACATGTGCCTTCCATTGCAGGCTCCTCTCCAACCCGGGCCCTGGTCAGGGCTCGTGCAGGAGGCAACCGATTGATGTGTTTCTCTCACATCGATGTTTCTCTCTGTCTCTCCCTTTCTCTTCCACTCTCCCTAAAAATCAATGGAAAAATATATCCTCGGATGAGGATTAACATAAAGTAAATAAATAAAAGAAGAACTGACAAATCTTCCTATATAATAAAAGCCTAATATGCTAAGTGTCTGGCTGTCTGGTGACCTGCTGACTGTTCAACCAATCAAAGCATATATGCTAATGAAATGCTAAAGCTGCTCAACCAGTCGCTATGACATGCACTGACCACCAGGGGGCAGACGCTCCAACCAGTAGGTTAGCTTGCTGCTGGGGTGCGGCAGATCAGGACTGAGTGAGATGGACCGGACATACCCTGGAGCCCTCCCCAGTCCCTTTCCCACCCCAATCATGCACCGGTGGGTTCCCTCAGCCTGGCCTGTGCCCTCTCACAATCCAGGAACCCTCACAGGATGTCAGAGAGCCGATTGCGGTCCTATCCCACAGACCACTCCCCTCATGAGGGTGTCAGATGCAGGGCTCATGCCTGGGGAGTGCTGCAATGTCTCCCGATGTGGACTGCTTGGGCACAAGCTCACGAAGGCACAGCGGGGCTGGGATGAGCAGGAGCAGCAGGTAGGAGCTACAGGCAGCATTGGACTGTGGGTTTCGGCCAGATCCCCAAAGGACCCGTGAGGGACCACACACATGCACAAATTTGTGCACCAGGCCTCTAGTGTAAATATAATTTGAGCTAATCTAAAATGATTGTTCAAAAATTTTTACATATTTTTTCACTTAATTATATGAACAATTTTTTTGTTGTGACTATCACAACTGAAGAGATTGTAATTTTAAAGCCTTGATTAAAAATTACATGTAACCATTTCATTTTTAAATAGTAATTTAAAATATCATTTTTATACAAGCAAGATCAAGCTTCTCATTTAAATTTTTAAAATTTTTTATTTTTAAGATTTATACAAATCATATATTTGATGTCTTTCCTAAAATTTATTTTCTTTTTATAATGATATAAACATGAATTTTTTTCATCCTCCTAGTTAATCTCAATGTGCTGTACAAATAACATTTTCTCTGCTGCAAGTGTCAAATGGGAGCCAGCCTAGAGTGAGGCTGTCAGATCTGAAACTGCTATAGCTACTCGGTTACCAGCAGGGGCGCTCTGGAGAAGGGATAAAGGATAAAACACACTGGAAGGCAGGTCAGCAGATAGAAACCAAGATCATGTGACATTTTTTGTAATAATGTTAATTCATTCTCAAAACAAAACAAAGTTTTCACATAAACATGAACGTACACTGAGAGCAATCCCACTGCAAAATGACTGCGAGGGCACTTTGAGTTGAATTTCCTGTCCCTAACCGCGGAAAGGTTCTCAATGATGCAGTCCTGCTGGGAAGGGGATTGTGTAAGCTAGAAAGTAAATACACTTGAAAGTTACACTTTCAGAGAAACAGCTACTATTTGTGAAAGAAGTTTATTACTTAAATCAATGGTCAGCAAAGTTTGTTCAAAAGGGCCAGATAGCCGAAACCGGTTTGGCTCAGTGGTAGAGCATACTGAAAGGTCCCAGGTTCCATTCCGGTCAAGGGCATGTACATTGGCTGCGGGCACATCCCCGGTAAGGGGTGTGCAAGAGGCAGCTGGTCGATGTTTCTCTCTCGACGTTTTTAGCTCTCTGTCCCTCTCTCCTCCTCTCTGTAAAAAATCAATAAAATAAAAAAATTATATATATATATATATATATATATATATATATATATATATATATATATAATGTGTGTGTGTATATATATATATATATATATATATATATATATATATATGGCCAGATAGTAAATACTTTAGGCTTTGTGGGCCACATGGGCTTCGGTACATATAGTCACCTCTGCCTGTGCAGCATGAAAGCAGCCATGGGCAATACATAAAAAAAGAGCATGGCTGCCTCCCAATAAACAACGAACACCAAAATTTTAATTTTGTGTAATTTCCACGTCACTTAATACAATTCTTCTTTTTATTTTTTTTAACTATTTAAAAATATAAAAACCCTCCTCAGCTCATGAGCTGTCCAAAAGTAGGCAGTGAGCAGGATTTTCCCTACAAATGTAATTTGCCAACTTCTGGCTTAGATCTTCTCTCTAAATGAAGTCGTGACCCTCTATCACCCCCTCCCCAGGGCAGGAAAGGTAACAGGTTTCCTTGGCTTCAGCTACAAGAAGGGCAAAATGGAAGGGACTTTCTAGATTTCCTCCAAGATTGGGTAGGAGGATAGCCCCATAGGAACAGTAAAGAAATGCCTGGCCCGTCTTCTGAACTCCAGGTGTGTCTGGGATTGTCTATGAGTAAGAGTGTGCTCTTCCTGATAACAGTCTTTCTGCCTGCACCTCGGTTTAGTGATAACATTATAATTCTTAATCCTGAATATTTTTGCACAATGACATCCATCCCAATCTCTTCACTGTGAAGATACTGAAGGGAAAGACCTTTGTGGCTAATGGTCACCATAAATTTTCCAAAATGATGGCATGGTCTTCCATTGTAGGGGCTCCTGGGGTGGATAGAAATGAGAGCAGTGCATTCCTTCCTTCCTTAGGGCCCCTTCTGAGGGTCTTTGGAGGATATGGAACTCTGATTTGATCAGAATTATCAAAGGAATTGGGGGAGGAACAAGGGTAATCATATATCACAAACACAGAGTTGACAGATTTAGAAAATAAAAAAGCACCCAGTTAAATTTGAATTTCAGGTAAATAACAAATCATTTCTTAGTGTAAATATGGCCCAAATATTGCATCCTGCAGTCTGTCTGGGGACCCAACAGGTGAGGGAAGGAGTGAGGTTTCCAGCACTGTCTGCAAAGAAGGAATTGGGACTTGGGAAAGCATAGCTTCTGGGAGGTCCCAAATGGCTGCCAGGAGCTTCTAAGGACTCCTTATTCATCCTTTTTTAGTTCTGATTTCTTACTAATTTCTAACCTTTATTTGGAGTAAACATCTATCATTTATTTTTTTATTTTTTTAATATATATTTTATTGATTTTTGTACAGAGAGGAAGGGAGAAAGACAGGGAGTCAGAAACATCAATGAGAGAGAGTCATCGATCAGCCGCCTCCTGCACATCCCCCACTGGGGATATGCCCGCAACCAAGGCACATGCCCTTGACCAGAATCGAACCCGTGGCCCTTCAGTCCCCAAGCCAACGCTCTATTCATTGAGCCAAACCGGTCCCGGCAACATCTATCATTTATTAAAGACAACATGGGACTGTGAGACTTTCATGCCATCTGTGTAACAGGTTGTCACCTCCAACACCTTAGCAGATCATGGGAGACCAACTGTGGCCTTCAACTCCACCTATTCTGTCTTTCCATCCACCCTCAGCCTCCACCCCTCTCCCTTTCTCTATGTGCATGTGTTGAGTATGTTGTCCCATATGCTCTGTGCCTTTTGGGTACAGTCTTTTTTTTTTTTAATATATTTTATTGATTTTTTTACAGAGAGGAAGAGAGAGAGATAGAGAGTTAGAAACATTGATGAGAGAGAATCATCAATCAGCTGCCTCTTGCACACCCCCTACTGGGGATGTACCCGCAACCAAGGTACATGCCCCTGACCGGAATCGAACCCAGGACCTTCCAGTCTGAAGGCCGACGCTCTATCCACTGACCCAAACTGGTTTTGGCTTGGGTACAGTCTTAACTAGTTCCTACTTAAATTCCTTCTCAGATAAAGACTTGAAAAACCTCAAAAATTGACTATTTAATTTCCCATTGAGTTCCAAAGAACACTGATTTGCTCATTGACTGAAACAAGGATCTCCCTTCCTTCAGCTCTGAACTAGCTATTCCAAAACTATAAATGTTCAATTATAGTTTGCTTCCTCCATGCTCTATATTCTGTGGTTTGCATTATTGTTTGCTAAATACGCTTAGACACTCTATTTACCTGTCTAGACGCATCTCTCAGACCTTTGTGTGATGGCTCACCCTCCAGGAGCAGCCCAGGTAAATCATTGCTTAGCCATTTAGCACACAAAAAGAAGATTCTAATTTTCCAGACCGTGCTATTTCTTTCATTTATTTGGATGCTAGAGAGTTGTGGAAATGGTACTGATGTAGACTAGGAAAGAACCAAACTCTTTAAGTCTTGTCTGTGATGGAACAGGCCAAATATCCTCACCAGTGTCCATTTTGAAAATGGATGAGACTGGGAAGGAGGTTAATAAGTGTGCTCGTTGTACTGTTATTCTGCATACCTTACACATAAATTATAAATATTCTTGGCATCCATTCATTTATTTCAATAAAACAGATTTTTAAATGAAAAATCCACCCACTTCCCCACTCAAAGAAAGAAATAAAATGCCTTAACTTTTACACCAACTTGAAAAACAATCACTTTGCAGAAAGCAAGTCAGAGCATGAGATTGTTCACAGGTGGTTAAATTTATCATACATCCAAGAGGCAGATGGTTACACTATGAAATTGAAAATCTGGGTTCTAATCTCAGCTTTGCCCATAGATAAGGCCATTAGTCAATAAGTTCCTCAAAGACAGGGATTGTGTACTGTTTACTGTTTCCCTCTAGCTAATTTTTCACTAATAAATTATACATAATATAGTTGCATAAAATATATAGTATTATAGAAAAAGTCCCTTTGGACTTCTTCAGTCCTTTCCTCCACCAAAAATCAAGAGATAACTACTATTATATCTGATATATATCTGTACCAGGCTGTTAACCTACACCATAGAATATATGGAGTATTGATTTTTTTGTGTGTTTTTCCCACATAAAGGTCATAGAGTAATATAACTCTGCGGCTTGCTTTTTTCACTATACAATATTTTTTAACATCAATCCATATTGATGTGGATAGCTCTAATTTTTTCTTCTGAATGGCTGTGTAAAATTTTCACCGTATGACTAAACCATGTTCCAACTATTCATTCCAGAGACATTTAGGCTGTTTCCAATTGTTCTTAGTACAGACTATTTTAATAGATATTTTCAACTTGTCCTCCAAAATCAGGGACCATTTTACCATTCCTACCTGAAATACAGGGAAGTTGCACTTTTTCCAAAAGTCAACACCACTGGATATTAATAAATATTTCACTTTTGCCACACAAGTAGGTAAAAATAAAGTCACATCTTGTGATGATTTTAATTTGTATTTATCACTAAGTGAAGGTGAACATATTATCAAATGCTTTTTAGCTTCTTATGTTTTCCTCTTCTGTGAATGCCATGTTTATATCATTTATTCGTCTGTTGGTTTATTTGTTCTTTTTTTATAGATTTATAAAGTTCCTTTATAAATCCTGGACAGTAGTTTTTGTTCACTTTTTAAAACTCCAACATGTACCAAAGTGTCTGGTTCTTAGTAAGAGGTAGTAATTATTTGTTGACTACATGAATTCATGAATACATGAATGATGCATAAAAGCCACGTATTGGACACTCTGTAGCTCACAACAGGGCTATGGAATTTTCATTACTTAGCTATGCAGACCAGGCAAGTGGGACATTAAACATGAGTCACTAAATGGTGTACCCTAGACATTCTGAATCCCCAATTCTTAGGGCAGGACCTTCTATAGAATAGCTGCTCCATAATGGTTGAATGAATTAAAGACCAGAAAGGAAGAAATCAGAAGATCCTCCTCCCTTTCACATGCCTGAGAGACCACATTTCCATCCCATAATAAGCTAAGCTAACAAAAAACTGTAATAAAATCTGGCGTGTGGCCAATACAGGAGAATGTATTCCATCTCTGCTCTGCTCAAAATCTCTTGATCTCCACAGCAAAATAGGGAAAATTAGAGCCAAAGTGGATACCTCACAAGAAAAGCAAATAAAAACAGAATGAATGCTTCAAGCCACTTGACTCCAAGTAAGGATTTCCAGTTAAATCTGGTTGCTTCTTCCCCTGGGGACCAAGGAGAGGCCAGAGGGCCAGGTCTGTTCCCCCTCCCTGCCCATGGCTTCTTCCCTTCGCCCCTCGCCCCACCCCCTCCACCCCTGCCCCGCCCCCTCCTTCCCTTCTCTCCCCTTCAAGGTGCTCCCTTTTTTTCTTTCCAGGTTGTTTCTTTTCTTATAAGGGGTTGATCCCTGGATTTTCCTGGATTGTCATGTTGAAAGACTCTTAAGGCAGAAATGCCACCCACATTTATATACATATAAATATGTTTCTTTTCTTCTGCTCTGAAGCTATTTGGTTTAATTATTTCTGGCACTTTGCCCATCAAAATGAGCAATTCTTCAAAGAGATGGAAATGACAGTGAATCTGCCTCCTCCCAAGCAATTGAAGTTTTCATTTGAGTTCTGTTGTCTTGGAAACAAGCAAGTTTCATTGAACATACACCTACTGTAATAGAGAAATCATCAGCCGGAGGCAGGACTCCCTGCCATCCACTCTCTGGATTGCCCAACTCACAGGTTGATTAGCTGCTGGATTGGAAACAGACTGTGAGCCAAGACATCTGGATTCTAGTCTTACCTCCTATCCTAACCCCTTGGTTCTAGGCATGTCTTATAACCTTTTGAGCCTCTATCTTCTTATGGGGGGAAAAATGGGAATAATACCACCTCTTCTATCTCACTCTTATTGGGAAGATTAAGAGAGAAGGTAGATTTGAAAAAATCACTTTGGAAACTTCAAAAAATAAGACAAATGTAATTACATACTTAAGTTATTACTTTCCTCTTGTTCAAAGCAAATCATAATATTTTAGCTCAGCCATGTATAAATGAGTTCTCTGGTAACTATCTTTTCCTAATGGTAAAATGGATTATTTTTAAAGACCTAAGAACCTGAGAGCTGAAAAATGATTATTGATGACAAGTGGCCACTCCAGTTGTGGTTCATTCTGATAAATGAGAAGTAACTCCATGTACCTGGGAGGCAAAGCTGTGCCTGTTGTTGACTTCTCGGTTGTGTAGCACTAGGAATAGCCTAAAATTATTTGTTTCAATCATCTCTGGCTATATAACAACCACTCCCAAAACTTAATGGTTTCAACTGTGCCACAATTACATAAATCAGAAATTCAGGAAGGTCTAGCTCAGGGTAGTTCATCTCTGCTATATGGGGTGACAGCCTGGGCGGTGTGCACTGAATGATCCAGTGTTCCTCTGCTTCTCTTTCTCCCTACAGGGTGTCTCAGCCCCCAACACCCTCACACAGGGTTGAGGGCTCTCTGAGCATTGTGGTCTCAGGGTAGGTGTTCTCGTGGCATGGTGCCTAGCTTCTAAGAGGCAGGAAGCAGAAGCTGCTAGGCCCGTTAAGGGCTGTGCCTGGAAATGCACAGCATCACTCTGCCAAAGCAGAAACAGAGGCTGCCCAGGCTCAAGGGGATGGGGAAATAGATGGCATCTCTTAGTGGGAGGACGGCAAAGTCACATGGCAGACGAGCAACCATCTCTGGAAGATTATTAATTCAGAAAAGCAGTAGGGTAGGTCCTGGTTTTGCCTCTTCACGGATGTGTGACTTAAACAAGCTCACTTAAACATCCTGTGCCTCCATTTCACCTTTCACTCCCATGGAGTAGCTCAGAGAGAGCTCTGGAAGCAGACTTCTGGATTTATGTCCTGACCCCACCTGTGGTCAGCTATGTGACCTGGTGCAGAATACCTAACTTCTGGTCTCTTTTTCCTCATCTGTAAAATTCAGGTAGTGATGTCACCTACTCGTAAAGTTTTGTAGGAATTAAATGACTCAATGCACTGAGAACAGTATGCAAAAACATAATAAGCATTAGTAAATGTTAGCTATTATTATTAATCTCGATCTTTTTATATCAGCTATATATTCCTATGGTCATTCTGCAAAAGCAGGAGGGATCCCCACACAAAGTTTAGTTCCAGTGTCAAACTGAAGACATCAAGAGGGTATGAAAGTTTTATTACTCACATAATTCATGTACCTGGGGAACACAGGGAAGGACTCTCGAGCAGGTTCAAGCTCACTGGCGAGAGCAAGGGAAGGAGACGGCTCTGGGTGTCACTGTGGTTTGGGCAGTAAGGGGACCTAGTGTATGTGTTACCATATGGTACAGGGCTGTCTCCTATCAGAAAAGAAGGAACTTCCTTATCAGCTTTTCAGACGTGTGGTACAAAGAAAAGAGGAAAGGGTGAGACTTAAAAGCATTCAGAGGTTAAATATAAAAAAAACTGGTCAGCCCTGGACGGGTGGCTCAGTTAGTTGGAGCATCATCCCAAAGTGTTGCAAGTATGATTCCCTATCAAGGCACACACCTAGGCTGCAGGTCTGTCCCCTGGTAAGCCTGTCAGTGGGGATGCATGTGGGAGGCAACTTATCAATGTTTCTCTCCCACAGTGATGTTTCTCTCTCTCCCTTTCTCTCTTTCCAAAATCAATATAAAACATATCCTCAGATGAAGATTTAAAAAATGATCAGGCCGAAACTGGTTTGGATCAGTGGATAGAGCGTCAGCCAGTGGACTGAAGAGTCCCAGGTTCGATTCCCGTCAAGGGCATGTACCTTGGTTGTGGGCACATCCCCAGTAGGGGGTGTGCAGAAGGCAGCTGATTGATGTTTCTCTCTCATCGATGTTTCTAACTCTCTATCCCTCTCTCTTCCTCTCTGTAAAAAATCAATAAAATATATTTTTTAAGAAAATGATCAGTATAGTATCATATGGGTCCTCACTATAGCATCATTGAGTCCTACACATTCCTTGATAAGTTTATAGCTTAAGGAAAAGATTTTGTGAGTGGCCACCTCTTTAAACTCTATTACTAGTGTTAATAATCTTTAAGCTAATACTCTGGTTTTTAACAGACGATTATGCTACCTACAAATAATGAGATTTTCTTTTTCCCTCTCTAACAACTATATGTCAAATTATATGTATTTTTCTGGTCATAATACATTGGCTAGAATATACAAAATTAAATAACAGTGACAGTGAACAACCCTACCTTGTTCCTGGCTTTGAGAATGCCTTTGGTATTTTGCATTAAGAATGAATTTAGCTATTGGCTTGAGATTGACTTTTTCTTCTACCACATTAAAAAAAAGTCTTCATCCATTCTCTTATTAATAGATGTTATGTGAAATAAATATTAACTTGTATTAAATATATCATCAGTGAAATGATGAATTTACATTTTCACTAATTGTTATTATCTTGAATATAGGATTTTCCATTAATGAATGGAATATTTCTTCATTTAGCTAAGTATTACTGGACATAGAAATTAGAAACTTAGACTTGAATCTTAGCTCTATTTACTCACCAGATCCAAAATTTAAAACCCCAGTGTATTACTCACTAGGACCAAAATGGAGAATTTTTTTGTAGCATATTTCAGATAAAGGGAGAGCCAAAGGTATAAGGGACATATATTTTAGATCTTGTATAACCTATTGAGGGATTCCAATGAAAGTGTCTGACTTTTTATTTTAAATTATTCCAGGAGTCTCTTGAAAGATGTTCATTCATATTTTTATAACTTGCATAAAAGTCTTCTAAAAGCTTTACTCCTTTCACTACTCAAGTATTTTAAAAGCTACCAGCAATTACATTATCTCTTTTGTTTAACACAGAAGAGGCCATTCTTGCCAACATAAATGGCATGAATATGAACTAAGAACTGATACCATTTCCTGAAGGCCAGTTGAAATCCATAATAAATGCAGATTTTTTATTGGCAAGTGTTTGCTAAAAAACAAAACTTTTCAAAATCCTCATTCTGGGTGTATGGAGTGAGGGCTGGTAAGAGACTCAGATTTCCAGAAATGTGGGACATAGAGAATGAAAATGAGGCTCCCAGAAATTGAGTAACTTGCCCAAGGTCACACAGCTGATAAACAAATGGTAGCACCAGAGTTGGATCACAGAACTGGTTGACTCTAAATTCAGATAGACCTCATTCCTGGCTGAGATCAGAGGACTCAAGGGACATCTATCAAATGTTCATTGTCAGGAAACTCAACTATTTTGTAAAATACAACACCTACTGTTTTAATTAGGATATTTTCAGCTGAAAAAAGCAGAAGCCCCAGGTACCAAAGCGTAAGCATGGAACTCTGGGGTAAGGCAGCCATAGCATTGGCTCATTGGTGGCTAAACATCACAAGTCTGCCTGGAACCCACTTCTTGGTGGTGCTTCTGGCTTTCTGCCTAGTAATCCAGAGAAACAGCACCAAGCACCAAATAGCACCTAGCAACATTCAAAGCAGGAAAGAAATCTCCCTGTTCTGATTCTTACTACATGAGAAAACCTTTTGAAGTCCCCTTACATCTCATTGACCAGTGTTGCGTTTGATGCTCACTCCTACCCACTCATTGGCAAATGGGAATGAATTACTGAGACTGACTTGGTCTAATCATAATTCTCCCCTGGGAGGCAGGAAGAGTCTCACAATCCCCGGGGCATATGGCTACCCAGCCTTAGCAAAATGAGGTACATTGGCAGGAAGGGGTAGATTCACTGGTAGTGGGTAGCCAACAATGTTGCCACATCCACATCTCTGCCCTCAACCACAGATGTCCTAGCAGCTTGCCTTAGTTTCCTTGGACTTTGAATATTGTCAGATGTGACAGAACAGGAAAATCTGTCTAATCCATTTCTCATAACCAATAGTGATGAATCAACTATGTATAGAGAAACAACAATGGAACTAAATGAAAGGAACAAGAAAACAATTGCAAGCAAAGATAAATTCTTTTTAGAAGTTACAGTAAAACAAGCATTTTACAAGCTACTAGGGAACCAAGAGGCTCTAAATCCAATAAAGGGCTGAGTTTCTCACATAAATCTATGCAAACCCTATGCCTGCAGGACAGACTTGGCATAAAACTTCTCAAGGTTTACATACTCTGGCTAGGTGTGGTCTGCACATTGTAACTGAGATAGAAAAGGTGAACAAAGGGAAAGCAAGAATAATATGAATCTATTTCATTTGTATGACAATTATATTTCATTAAATTCAATAAGCACTAAGCATCCACTAACCCCTTCGATGCCCCAAGCAATATGCTGAGTTGTGCAAGAACAACAGGCATGAATCAGACAAGGTTTCTGCCTTATGGTGAATAAATCACAGACCTGTAGAAAATTTTGTTTTAAGCAAATTGGCTTCCTCAATTGACTTTTGGTGAACTTAATTTGGCTAAATGACTTAGGGGAATTGATCGTCAGCAAATTGGTCAGCTGCCCCATATGAACAACTAACATTAGAATGTCATGAATGGTATGGTGGGACCCCGATTCTTGGACATAATTTGTTCCAGAAAGTTGTTTGAGAAGTGATTTGTTTGAAAACTGTATCATTTTTCCCCATTAGAAATAATGTAAATTGAATTAATCCATTCAAGACTGTTTCCCTGTTTTAATCTTTCATATATATATATATATATATATATATATATATATATATATATATATGTTGAATGTACTGTTTAATCTATAAATAAACATTTTAGAAACAAAAAGACATGAGTTGTAAATGAAAATTTAACAAAAAAGAAATGAAATGTACAGTAAAAAATGAAAATTTCTGTACACATTAGAATTTACCTTTAATGTTGACAGCTATTGATGACTGATCATGGAGCGTGGGGATGAAGGGATGCTATTGTTGGAAGGAAGTCCCCCTCCATAAAAAGGCCAGGTAGCTGTTTTTCTGGGACCTTTCTCTCTCTGCCTCTTTGTTCCACTAGAACTTGCTTCAGTTTCACTGGGCCCCTAGTCACTAAGAACTCATCCAATGATGTTTGTTTTTGTAAGGTTTGAGGCACAGGAAACTGACCACCACCAAGGAGTTTTAAAGTAAAGTTTATTCCACACTTTACTATTCCTCAATGAGACCCGCATCCTGCCCAATGTCTCACACTGCTTTTTATGTGTCTCTCTCCAAAGACCTTTGCTGGCTGCCGTCCCACTCATGACTCCTCCAGGAACCCAAGGACACTGTGAGTGTCAGTCTCCCCTGGCTGGCATTCCCCTCTGGGAACCCAAAACTCCAGAACCCAGCTTGCCCCCGCGGATATGCTATCAGACCAGCAACCCGGTAACTGGGGGACGGGTCACCTGGAACTGTACCCAAAGCCACACCACAGCCAGTCCCACCAAGGCCAGCCCGGGCACCTTCTTTTGGTGCAACAGCACCGTAAGCAGCTGCATAAACTCCTCTGACCCCGGGTCTGGCTTCATGGTCACAGTAGTTCCCCAACTAATCTTGAATGAAGAGTCGGAGCTCGCCTGGTTGCTCCCTTCATCCCACCCCCGGGTCCACCCTGTCATGTTGCGGGTAAGTATCGCTGCCTCAATAGGCCTAGCTGGGGGGCCCTGGGTAACAGCATAATCTCTGCTCAGGATTTCAGTGACAAACTCCAGATAGCCCTGGATTCTACCACTACCTCCTTAGCTTCCCTGCAGCAGCAAGTAACATCAGTAGCCCAAATAGCCCTGCAGAACCGAAGGGCCCTAAACCTTCTTACTGCGAAAAAAGGAAGAACCTGCATGTTCCTTCAAGAAGAATGCTGCTACTACACCAACGAGTCCGCAGTGGTGAACAGAACGTGCAGACCTTGACTATGCTGGAGGGCAGGCAGGAGCTTTGTCTGTTACAAGAAGGGCCCTGAGTGGCAATTGTTTTTCCTGAAGCTATTTCTCCACACCTGGGACAAGCACTTCACAAGCCCACTCAATAAAAAATTGCCTGGTTACCCACGCTTTGCTATTAGCCCTTCACATCACATTCAGCTTATTTTAAACGGCATTTTTCTTGAAAACTCATGGGTTTTCAGAATGGTACATGAGAAGAGGTTCAAAGTCCCCACTTGCATTCCCACACAATAGAAGCGTCAGCCTGTCCTCCGTGGGCTTGTGTCCTGGCGATGACTTCTCCTGTGTGACGCAGGCCCTCTTTGGCATTTTCTTCCAGAAGAGGCCTGTCCCATCACAACGGCACATTTGTTAGGGAACAGATTCCTTGGCTTCTATGTGTTCTTGAAATTCCGTCGCAACATTATCAGCAGCTACTTTGTTAGAACTGGCAGCCTTCCCGTGCCTCACTGCACAACGAATGCCACTTATTTTCTGCAATGTACCCAACCACGCCCTCCTACCCTCAAATGGACACGTTCAGCACTCACTCCAGGGATGTCTTTCAGGAGGTCAGTAGGCAGCGCCTTTCCTTGTACACATAACATTGCCTCCAAAATGCTATCACCAGCAAACAGCTTCTCGTTTATCCAAAGCAACAATGATTTTTCTACCTCTTCAGTTGCCTATGGTCATTGCTTCGTGAGCATTTTCACACTCTTCGCAGCATCAGCACTCTTGATGGCCTCTTTATGTTTTAAAAGTGTGCTAATAGGATGTGAGGGCGATCTGGTTGCAACATCTGTCACCCCATTGATTGCCATGGTTGATGGGCTGATTTGGCTGTCTAGGTGGGTGTCTCCCCACCACCACCACCACCACTCCATACGCATCCCTCTTGAAGATGACTTTTCCCCTAGAGGAGAGGACCGGTCTTCGGTTAAGGATATACAAGTAGCTGCACTCCTCTGCTAGAACCTCCAAACAAGCTCTAAAATTGTGCTAATCATCAGTTTTGCTATGCCATACCCGGTAGCCAGATCGGACACACAAACTCCTCTATCATGCTTTCAAATTATTTCTTTTTAGAACTCTATTGCTGTTCTCACAACTTTCCTTTTCACTCTGCTGTTATTACTAAACTTCTTAGGACCCATGGCGACTTACTGCACAGAACAGTAATGAGCAGCAACAGAAGCAAGATAACCATGAAAATATTCACCACACAGTTTCCTGAGATGTTAACTACAATATATGAGGTTCAGCAGCAAACTAATTCATACTCGCTCATTCTCTCCTTTGTTGCCAGAGCGACACGTGACTGATCGCAGGCATCAACATGAAAGGGTTGTCAGGTGGAAAACCAAAGTTTTGTTCAGCAACAGAGACGTATTTTTCCATGAACAATTTGGTGGACAACTGAATTGTTCCACATGGGAGACATTTGAAAACCGAGGTTTGACTGTAAAAGGGATGTAAATAAGCTGCTTTGAGAGCTGAAGGTTTGGAAGAAATAATTTCCAAATGAACATTTGAATGGCTCTGGAGGAATGAGGAGGGGTTTAGCAGACACACTGGGGAAGGGAAGAGGGTGGCACAGACACAGTGAAGTGCCAGGCCTATTTTGTGATATCAAATTCTAACTGTCAAGCAGATACTCTGCCCATGTTTCCTCAAATGGACAAGGAAAGTATTTTAGTTCCTGCTCTTAGCAAAAATGATTGTTCTAAGCAACAAATGAACAAAACAGACTCATATGCACAAACAGCAGAATGGCGGTTACCAGAAGAAAAGGAAGGAGGAGGGAGGGGAAAGAGGTTTGCCTTCAGCATCAAAGGAGGGTCTGATTTTGGGGATGGACCAGACTTTGGCTGGTAAACACACAATGCAATATATAGATGAAGTATTATAGAATTGTACACTTGAAACTTATATAAAGTTATTAACCAATGTCACCCCTATAAACTTAATAATTTTTTAAAATATATTTTATTGATTTTTCACAGAGAGGAAGAGAGAGGGATAGAGAGCCAGAAACATCTATGAGAGAGAATCATTGATCAGCTGCCTCTTGCACACCCCTTACTGGGGATGTGCCCGCAACCAAGGTACATGCCCTTGACCCAAATCGAACCTGGGGCCTTTCAGTCCGCAGGCCGACACTCTATCCACTGAGCCAAACCGGTTTCGGCTAAACTTAATCAATTTTTTTAAGGGATTGTTCCAGATGGCCAGAAGCAACCAAAAGAACAAGGCCTGCCAAATTAAAACATCTTTTCACTGGTTCCATTGGACCTGCTGTTTGCCATCCTACACTTCTATCTGCCCCATCCCCAATCAAGTCAAGAGAACATGATTGGCCAGGCACAGGGACTTGAGAATGTTCCTCAGACTACCAAGCCCTGCCCAGGCCCATCCACGGGCAATAGCATAGTAAGACATTATTTCCTCATTTCCCCTTCTAGGGAAGATCTTCCTGATTCATGCCTGGGATTCCTCTCCCACTTTCTGTTGTAGTCATAAAAACAATGCTCCTAAAAGGAACATGCCCTTTCAGGAGAAAAGCTGTGCAGTTAGAATTATTTAAGTAAAGTTTGCCTTCTGTGGCCTTTTCTCAGCGGAGGGTCTCCAGCAGCCACATTCACTCGCCTGAGGGCTAAGGTTTCTGAACGTTGGCAGTTTATCATGTCATTCCAGTGTATCTTTTTTTTTTTTTTTCTAAATACTTTTTCTTCCTCCCTCTCTGTTTCTCTCTGCATTGGAGCCTCCACCCATGAAATTGAAAGATTTCTAGTAGAAATTCTTTTGTTGCATCAGCTTTTGGAAATATGGATTACAGTATTCTGTGAAAAGCATTTATTACCCTGAACTGTGACTCAGACATTGTTGCATTTCTGGGGTTATAGATTTTCTTTCAGCTAAACTAAGGCTCTAAGTCACAGTGACAGTTGTAATGTGTGTAATACCACAGTACCAGATTCTATTACACACATATTTTTGCTAGAGGTTTACGATGTTAAAAAGTATTTCTTCTTTTTTCCAATACCTTTCTGAACCTGTTGTGTAAATATATTAGAACCTGTAACACCAAAGTCAATTTCCAGATGAAATGTGCGCAACAACAGTAGTTTGTCCTTTAAGGAGAAGCGGGTGGGGGACGCTGCATACGAGCCACGTACAAGCTAATGATATTCAAGCACAATATTGAATTGTAAAAAAAGATGAATGAGAGAAAGTGTGTGTCATTGTGAGGGATGGAGAAGGTTACAGAAAGCTGAGGCCAAGAAAGGATTTATCATGGCTGTTGCTGCAGGCATTGTGTTAAAAAAAAAAAAAAAAAAAAAAAATCTGCCCTTATTTGCAAGTGTATTATATTTTATGGGAAAATAGAGCAGTCTACCGAGGAAAGAATTTCTAAAGATTATCTTTTATACAAGATTCAGATAAAACTTAAGCAATATGTGAGAGGAATCTCAACTGATTCTCAAGGGGATGGAACTTCAGATTTATCAGTGGGTCCTGTCAGCTCCATCCGTGTTGGAAGAGGTCTTTGTTACAGGGCCATGGATGCTGTAATTTTTCAAGGTAGGTCAGCAAAGGCACACATGGATCAACGAAGGGGACTTAATTAGCACGCCCACTCACAAAGCACTAATCCATTAGAGAGTCACACCAACAAATCCTTCCACTTTCTTTAGAATTCAAATTTTATTTAACACAACCGTTCTCTTGGGCATTTAACCATATTTCTGTCCTTTTCCTAAAAGAATCCAGTGTGACTAATGCTTTTTATGAGGGAGGAAGGGGTCCTGGCTACAGCTGAGTAAATTGTCAGAAGCAGAGTGAAAATACAACAAGAATAGATATTTTTTAATTAAATTTTCCCTAAGTTTTAACTTCTTAACACTTTTCTATCATCTGCTGAATCAATAATAAAAAGCAAAATTAGCTGAGTTTCATGTTATTTTCCCTTCCACGGCTTCTACAGTTATGTGGAAGTGGTAAACAATAACATGATCTGAAGGAAACAGAATGAGAACTGGGAGACTGACCAACCCAGTCAGCCCCACATTCCTCAGTGAGCAGTAATGTTCGCCTCAGCGTTTGTTCTCCTCGGTGACAATTGTGATTTTTGTTGAATTTCAGTTCACTCAGTGATTACTGAAAGAAAACCTTGCAAATTCACGGGGTGTAGTTTGGGAGGAGGGGAGGGTTTGTCTTTTGTCTTATTTGTAAAGAGGAATCTAGAGCTCTCTCTGCCTTATTTCAAATGTAAATCTGGAATTCAATTTAAAAAGTTTATTCAGTAATAAGTATCAAGTACCATAAAAATATTTATACCCTTTGATCTAATGATTCTACTGCTGTGAAACTCTCCACGGGAAACTATCTAAAATGCAAAAAGATTTAAACTCAAATACTTTATATGCAAAACTATTTCCAATACAAAAGAAGGGAATAACTCTTAGTTACCTACTCAACTCCTACTCAAATTCCTCTTCTTATGCCCTTGACAATTTGTTTAGGTGGCAGCGGTCCTAGAATAGGTAGCATGGCAATGATTAGTCCAGAAATGAACATGAGACCCAGTTCTGCTCAAGGACATGTAAGGGAAGGACATACGTAATAAAACTGGTCATTTTCTCATGCTAATCTGTCTCATGTCAATTTGGTTATTAGACCATCCAGAAGAATTTAGAAGGTTAGAAGGAAAATTATTTTTCTTCCCCCGCAATGGGGGAGAGCTTATAATATAACATTAAATAAAAGAATAGAGGTTACAAATCTAAACTTATAATACAGTATCAGCCATGTACAAATATACATAGAAAAAACTGGAAATGAACAACCAAAATGTTTAAAATATTTGTATCTAGATGATGTGTTTTATCTATATTTTCCAAATTTTATACAATCAGTATACATTGTTTTTACTATCAGAAAAAAAGAGACAAACAGAAAAGACTAGAGTTCAGATAATTAAACTGAGAAATTATATACCAACTCAAAAATAATATCCAAGGTAAATATGGCCAAGCATAATTTTCTAATCTGAGGACCATGAATTTTGATCACCTCCAAGGCTCTCACTATCATTGTAGCCAGAAAAAAAATATTAAATTTCTGCCCAGCAAGTGTTGCTCAGTAGTCGAGAGTCAACCCATGAACCAAGAGGTCACCAGTTCGATTCCCAGTCAGGGCACATACTTGAGTTATGGGTTGGATCCCCAGTAGGGGGTGTGCAGGAGGCAGCCAATCAATGTTTCTCTTTCATCATTGATGTTTTTCTCTCTCTCTCTCTCTCTCTCTCTCTCTCTCTCTCTCTCTCTCTCTCTCTCTCCCTCTCTCTCTCTCTCCCTTCCTCTCTCAAAAATCAATAAAAAGATTGTTTAAATGTTGAATTTCTGATAATTAGATTATCTAATCTCACCAGTAACAGAAAAATCATAACTTTTACTTTAAAAAGTAACTCTTGCTCATTCTAAAAAAAATAAAAATAAAAATAAATAGAAAGATTTCTAACCAAACAGAACATATTGTAGAAGTGAAAACTCCCCACTATACCAGTCCTTAAAGTAACCACTGATAACAGGTAGTATGCATTTTCCCAAACATTTTGTTAGGGAATATACAAACATTTTTTTAACATACAAACTTTTTTAAGCAAACGTGAGCTCTTATTGTGTAAGCTCTTTCAAAGGTTGCCCTTTTCTCCCCTTGGCATTATATTGTGGACACTTTCCTATGTCTTTGTATAAGATTATCTCATTCTTTGTAATGGCTGCATAATGTTCTATTGAATGGGAGTACCACAATTTATTTAATGGACATTATGGTTGTTTAGAATTCTTCTCTATTACTAAAGTTTGAAGGGACTATCAATAATACTGTCCATTTTTCTATTGGATTTTAGAATTACTTAAAGACATAGGATTCAGATATAAAAATAAAGAATCCCTTTGATTACTGATTAAAAAGATTCTGAAGAACATGTCTTTGGTATGAGAGCCAAACAAATTTACTACTAATAAGGGCCTCGCCACCATTAAAATTTAACTTAAACCCCAGAACTACAGGCTGTCCCACAGGGCCACAGTTCACTCTATGACCAAGAGCAGATGCGACAGCAACCTCAGTGAAGGCGGGAGATGCAAGCCCCTTACTACACACCTCAGTCGCGTGAACCCGTGGCGTTTCTGGGAGAAGGGCATGCTGGGAGAACACAGAGGCTCTGCGCCCCTTCCCATGTACTTTGTCCTATGCATGTCTTCTGGTTCTGTCTGAGTTATATCCTTTTATAAAAAAATAAAATAAAATAAAAGATATTTCTTGAGTCCTGCACCCTAACCTCCAGTACCTCACCATGGGACCTTAATTGGAAATAGGGCTTCTGTCAGTGTATTGGAGTAGAGTGGGCCACAAATCAAATATAGCTGGTGTCCTTATAAGACAGCGAGCCGAAACTGGTTTGGCTCAGTGGATAGAGCATCGGGCTGTGGACTCAGGGGTCCCAGGTTCGATTCTGATCAAGGACATGTACCTTGGTGGCAGGCACATCCCCGGTAGGGGGTGTGCAGGAGGCAACTGGTCGATGTTTCTCTCTCATGAATGTTTCTATCTCTCTCCCTTTCTCTCTGTAAAAAATCAATTATATATATGTTTGTTTTTAAAGAAGAAGAAGACAACCATGTGAAGACACAACAAGAATGGCGTGTGAAGATAAAGGCAGCGATGGGAGTTGTGATGCCACAAGCTAAGGAACACCAGGCTTGGATGGCCACCACCAGGAGCTGGGACAAGGCAAGGAAGTGTTCTTCCCCTTTGGCCTTGGAGGGAGCATGGCGCTGCCTGCGAACACCGTCACTTCAGACTTCAATTCCTGAGCTGAGAGAATAATTCCTATTGTTTAAAGCCACTCCACCTGTGGCACTTTGTCTTGGTGGCCCTGAGAAACTAATGCGATGCCTGTCAATTGTCTTTCTTCTCCACCCACTGCCCAGCATGGTTGGAAATGCTGGAGTCTAATCTCATCCTTTAGCACAGACAAGTTCGGTGAGATGGGTAGGAAACACTTTGTGGCAGTGACAACGGTGATTCACTTTTACTTTATTGTTGCCCGTACACAAAGGATGAGTCTGCCCTGAGTGCACCAGAAATCCTTCCAATTGCTACCGGGCGGCCAGCCTCTGGTTCACTACACGGGAAATGAGGCCACTAAGAGGAAGTTATCAAGACGGGATTTATGCTTTAGTAGCGTGTTTAATTATGATACAACCACGACTGTCTCTTGCACTGGAATTTAGCATACAAGATTTACAGCTTCTTAGCACAATTTCTGCTTTTGTTGTCTCAAAGACCCTTGTTTCTGATGTTTTATTAGACTGTCAACCTGTTAGATTGTGTCACATTGCCCCCTACTGGTCTAGTCTCATAATGCCGTCCTGCCTGCTACTGTTTTGAGATTGTTTTCAGCATGTTTTTGCTAGGATCTATAAGCCTGCCTCTCATGCCCTAAAGAACACGAAACATGGGAACAGTGGAAAGACTTTTCTTTTTCTTTTAATAAGACCATTGAACAGCCACAAAATAAATATATATGTGTGTGTGTGTGTGTGTGTGTGTGTGTGTGGGTGTGTGGGTGTGTGGGTGTGTTTGTGTGTGTGTTTTAAAATTTACCATCTGACTGGCTTGCGTTTGCAAGAGAAATTAAGTTTCCAGAGTAAGAACCAGGTCAGATTGTTTTATTTCTTATTCCTTGAGGGCAGGAAACATCTTCAAGAGATAGCCTCTCTTTTCATGCTGTGACAATAGGGACATTTTTTAAGTGAAGCTGATGACATTTTAACTAATCCAGCCATCCAGAGGAAAGCCATGGTACAAAAGAAGCCTCAGAGGAAGGGTGGGATTTCTTTTCCGCTTGGAAGGTGCTGGTGTGCGATGCTGTGGAAAGAGCCTGGGAGGAGGGGGGACCCTGCAGACACCCGCTCCTCTGGCGGCCGCCCCTCTGCAGGTCTGTGGCTCCGCGCGGGGTGGGGCCAGGCATTAGCCAGGAAGAACGTGACAGGGGGTCAGGGGAAGGGTGTCCGCATAGGTAAGGAACGAATAGGGAACCTGGACATGAGGGTTTGGGCTTCAGAACACAAATCCATTCTCCAAGTATTCAGGGGACCCAGGCTTATCCAAAGGCAAGAGATAATCACGCAGAGCAAACGTCCCTAACTCCGTGCTGGTGGTTTACAAGCAAACGGGCCTCACTGCACGGCAGCCTCCCTGATTCCAGATCTTTCCTTCCTCTTCCCCAGAGGGCATCGTCTCAGCTGCGCCCAGCCCGAGCCGCGCTCCCTCCAGGCCTCCCCTTGGGTGACCAGCTAATCTGATGCTCAGGACTGTGCGTCTGTGTGACCACAGCCTCCTTCCCGGGCTCTGTGGCATTGCAGCAGTCCCGTAACTAGCTCTCAGGAGAGCCTGAGCCACATGCACACCCCTGTATTCTCTCTGTAATGGCCTCATGCCCTGCCCTGTCCAGGCTACAAGCCTCTGGGGAGTGGGGGACTGTCTGTGTCTCTGCCCACAAGGCTGGGCGCCCTGGCAGTGCTCTCTCCCAGGGTTTCCAAAGCCCGCGGGAACGGAGGTGGGGGTGGGAAGATCACTGGAGAACATTTATTCTTTTGCAGTATGCCAGACAAACTCAAATCCTATTCCATAAAAGATTTTTTTTTTTTTTTTTTTTTGGCATGGTCCGAGAGAATAGCCCAGCTGCTATCTTTGGCTCGCCTCCATTTCTCACTCCCATTCATAAAATCTTTAGACAAGGCCATGAGCTGCTTCCTCACA
The DNA here is from genome assembly GCF_014108245.1 of Pipistrellus kuhlii. Classification (NCBI taxonomy): domain Eukaryota; kingdom Metazoa; phylum Chordata; class Mammalia; order Chiroptera; family Vespertilionidae; genus Pipistrellus; species Pipistrellus kuhlii. Next base: position 72,610,307 of record NW_023425404.1, read on the forward strand.
GAACAGCTCCAGCTGTGCTCTCATCCAGAATGAACTTGGATTTAGAAGCAGGTGGTTAAAAAAGCCCTGAGCAGTCTAGCTGGTGTGGCTCAGTGGTTGAGCATTGACCCATGAACCAGAAGGTCACAGTTCGATTCCCAATCAGGGCACAGGACTGGGTTGCAGGCTCAATCCCCAGTGGAGACCATGCAGGAGACAGCCAATCAATTATTCTCTCTCATTGTTGATGTTTCTACCTCTCTCTCCCTCTCCCTTCATCTCTCTACAATCAATAAAAACGTATTTTTATAAAAAGCCCTGAGCAGTACTTTCATGAGCCCTACTCTATCTCCACTTTAACTCTCCTACTTAACCATCCCCACCTTGAATCAGTAAATCACATGCTGAGTCTCTCTAAAGATCCATCGCGTGCCAGAAGCTGGGGATCGCAAAGCTCACTAAACTTCTGACACTCACACACTTAGCATTCACAGCATTCTAAGAGACTCGTGGCTTATAGCAATTTGTCTTTTGCTAGGGCCCAAATTTGAATGTTAAATACCATGACATCAGAGTTTGGGAGACAGTCACTTAGTAAGTGAGTCCAGTTAGCCTATTTATTATTACCTTCTCAATTTACCATATGCCAGGTATTGTGCTAATTTCTTTCTATACGTTATCTCATTTCACAGTGATTGTAACAACTTTATCCTCACTTTACAGATGAGATCCTAAGACATAAAGAAAGTTTCTCAAGAGCATATAATTAGTTAGTGTGACCAAGCAAGACCACAGAACTAGTTAGTGTGATGAGGAGAGATTGTGGAGTTAGTTAGGAGCTCACAGAGCTAGCTAGTCAGGGATTTGACCCCAGGTCTGTCTCCCTCTAAATCTCAAGCTCCTAACCCTGAGCACTCAGGATTTTGTTACCATGGGGGAGGGGAGGAATGGCCGTAGGTGCTAGAGGTATCGTTAGTGGACATTTAAAAGATTGTTTGTGATGTGAGAATACACAAGACTACACTTGGCTCTGAATAGACATAAATCTGGAAAAGTCCAAGAGCTTGAATGTAAACAACTCTACTCTGATAAATAAGAAAATTTTGAAAGACCTCTGTGCCAAGTTTTTTATACAAGCAGAGAAAGAAACAGAGGTCTACATACAGCTATATATGGATATGGATAGGAAATAGATATGAATAAGACATATTTCCGGCTCTCAAGAATATAGCACCATTAGTGTACCAGGAGGAAGAATAATCAGAAACTAGAGTTTGCAGTGGTGACTGTATAACTGTGTAGGGATAGGAGTGCATTGAAGCATTCAGAGAATGTGCCTGAAGGAGAAGTAAAACTTGAGTTAGGCCTCAGATAAGAACACAATTTAGATGGGTAGAAGGAAAAAGGAGAGCTTTCAGCCTGATGAAACAAACTAAGACACAGAGGCATAAATAAACATAACAGACACAGGGGATTTTAACCTACATTGTAGGCTCCATGGGAGCAGGAATTATGTCTTAGTTTGTTGTACAGTTATATCTCCAAAGTCTAGCACACAGTAGGCACACAGAAGTTACTTGGTGATGAAAGAAAGGGAAAGGGGAAAAAGAGAGTGGGAGAGGAGAGCAAGAGAGAGAACTCAAATGAATAAGGACAGAACAGAGAGTACAAATGTCTGACCACAGAAGAAGATATGGCCGGGACCGGTTTGGCTCAGTGGATAGAGCGTCGGCTTGCGGACTGAAAGGTCCCGGGTTCGATTCCGGTCAAGGGCATGTACCTTGGTTGCGGGCACATCCCCAGTAGGGGGTGTGCAAGAGGCAGCTGATCGATGATTCTCTCTCATCGATGTTTCTAACTCTCTATCCCTCTCTCTTTCTCTCTGTGAAAAATCAATAAAAATATATTAAAAAAAAAAAAAAGAAGAAGATATGCATTGGCAGTGAAGGCAAGAAACTGGGTGGAATAAAGGGACTATACCAGATGGAGCTACATGGGTTTTTTAGCATTAGAAACACTTTAAAAGCCATGGAATATGCACCAGTGTGTCAGCCATGTGAAGGCCAGACTGGAAAGAATACAGGCTAGAGACTGGCAGAGTCCTTAGGAAGTCACAGAGGCAGTCTAGAGATGAGGTGAGAGTTTGATCTATGGGGATGGGAGGAGGAATAGGAGGAGGAATGAAAAACTGAAGAACCTGTTGAAGGGGCCAAATCTATACAATGTTGAGAAAAGTTGGAATAATGGAGTAAAGAGGGAGAAATAGGTCAAAGTTTTAAGGGAGGAGAATAAAAGAGTAGCGGCAACATGCTAGGAAAAAAGAAAGTTAATATGGTTTAAGATGAAGAGAGAGTGGGTGATAAGCTCAGCCTGAGATATATAACTAGAAATATCAAATATACATCTAAATCTATAAAAAATATATTCTGCATAATAGAGAGTCCAACTTGTTCATGGTTTAATACATGGGAACTTTTGTAGAGTCAACATATCTGATATAGTCACTAAGCAATTTTAATGGAACTACAGAATTTTAGAATTAGAAGAAACATAAGGCTGTCCAACACTTGTAGAATATATGTTTATTTTTTCACATTTATTTTTTTAATTTTTTAATTTAAGTATATTTGGTATATAATATTCTGATCCCTTTATGTGCCTGTTTTTCTGCCAGTATCCTGCTTTAATTATTAGAGCTTTGCAGTGTAGTTTTGTATTTGGTATTGTGATATTTCCAACTTTGTTCTTTCTCAAGATTGCTTTGACTGTTTGGGATCTTTTGTGGTCCCATATAAATTTTAGGCTTATTTGTTCTAGCGGTACAAAGAATGACATTGTCTTTTTATAGGAATTCCATTGAATCTGTTAATTGCTTTGGGTAATATGGTCATTTTAACAATACTAATTCTTCCAATCCATGAGCATAGTATTATACATGTTCAGAACACTCAATACATTGCACAGCAGTATTGTCCATCAGCGTCTATTTAAATAGCTTCTGATGGAAATAGCTCACTCCTCTTTCTGTGATTGAATGGCTTCACTTATTTAACAGTTTCCCCTTGCCCAACTGTCGAGCATCAATCTATGAACCAGAAATCACAGTTGAATTTCCAGTCAGGGCACATGCCCAGGTTGAAGGCTTAATCCTTATTGAGGGGCATGCAGGAGGCAGCCAATCAATGTTTTTCTCTCATCATTAATGTTTCTATCTCTCTTTCCCTCTCCTTTCCTCTCTGAAATAAATAAAAATATTTTAAATAATAAATAAATGAAAGTTTTTCCTAATATTGATGTATTTTAGCAAAATGAATCTCACTAACACATAACTTCAGCAATCTTACAAAATAGATAAGGAAGACACTGTTACTCTTTCAAAATCCATTCTCCTCTTTTCCTTCAGGAGAGGGGGGAAGAAATACTTGAGTGAGACACATGACTACCCATAGTATATTATAGTAAGGCCACTTTTCCCAGGTTCCCTTCAAGTTGGGTGGCCATGTGACCTACTTCTAGCCAATGAGATGAAAGTAGAAGTGATGTGGGGAATCTCAGGATTGCTCCCTAAAGAGAAGAAGTTTGCCTCACACGGGCTTTTTTTCGGTCCTCTGCTTACCGAGATGCTGGCAATAAGAACAACCATCTTAAATGAAATGAAGCTGCATGTTGAGGACACAAAATAACAAGATAGAGTGAGCCTATGACCCTAGTAATTTGTAAACACATATACACTTCCAGACTGCATGACAGGAATAAACTTATTTTGCTTAACTTATTTTATTTGGGTATCTGTTACAACGGCCAAATTATATACTATCTAAAACTTTAAGTTCTAATCTCTGCCTCTGTCATTTGCTAACAAGTTATTTAACTTCTCTGAGTCTCGATTTCTTAATCTGTAAAACAGCTTACTCCACAGGGTTGCAAAAGAAATCAATTGAGATAATGTATATAAACATATTTAGTACAGTAAGTACTCAATGAATTATAGCTATTATTACTGCTACTACTACTATTTATTAATATAAAAATTCCCTATCTCAAAAATAAATCTAAGCAACTATAATTCCTTAGAATTAGCTCTTTTAAATTGCTATATTATAATATAGTAGTTGAAGATTCATTTATTTGTCTGAACAACTCTGACATAGAATCAATATCTTCATTTTATATTCAAGAGGCTTAGAAAGGTATAGAAACTCAGAGCAAAACAGTAAGTGGCAAAGCTTGAATTAATTTTATATCCTTCATTCCCTTGAAGTTCAGCCATTTGAAGAGCAAGCAACAGGAAAGAGGTGTGTGTGTGAGAGTGTGTGTGTGTGTGTGTGTGTGTGAGTGTGTGCGTGTGTGAGTGTGAGTGAGTGTGTGTGTGTGAGTGTGTGCCCGTGTGTGTGTGTGTGTGTGTGTGTGTGCCTGTGTGTGTGAGAGTGTGCGTGAGTGTGTGTGAAATACTGTCCACGAATCTCCCTGTGTCTTTTCCACTTCAAACAGCCTGTGCTCCAAGAGCTCCTCAGGGGCAGTGCCTGAGGAAGGACTGGCCCTTTCCTGTATACAGAGGCCTGTCCATCACTTCTCCTCGAGATGTCCTTCTGGCACTTTGCAAGACTCTCGTGAACTGTCTTCCTTCTATATGAAGGAACAGCTAGACACACAGAGCCTAGGCCAACCCAAATCATTGTCCAAACACCCTCTGCAAAATCACTCAGTCTCACCTTTTTCTTTCTTCCCAGAGCTGAAGTCCCATCAGGCGGACAGCTACCTTGACAATGCTGCTGAGGTCTCCTTCGCAAAGAGTTACTTTTCTTTAGGCCACAAAAACCAGTAAAAGACACTAAATACTAAATATTTGAGGAGGGAAAGAGGAAGGAATAGAATGAAGGGAAGGAATTTACTTAAGTTTTTAAAACTCCTTAAAATTAATCACATCTGACAGAATCAAGAAAATTCTGTTATGAGGAGACAGGTGTGAAAAGGAACATTTGAGTTATTAAAAAATAAATCTGGGTTTCAAATGAAATTTTTAAATAAAATTAAGGCATTCTCATTGTAAAACATAGTCTATTTCCAAAAAAAGAAGAAATAGAATTTTCCTTTCTTTTGATTCCCCAGCTTGACTCCTAGGAATAACTGTGCCTCATATTTTCTTATATGTGCTTCTAGAAATTGTCCTGCATGTACAAGCAAATTATATATATAATTATATGTTTTTTTTCTTTCATTATTATATTATATTATATTATATTATATTATATTATATTATATTATTGTATTATATTATAATATATTATATACTATGTATTTATCTTCTTCCTGTATTATTTCTAAAACTATCAGTGAAAATTTAATTTTTAAATCTTGATTCTTAAAACAAAAATCCCTAATAAAGGGAATTAAAAGGTTCACACACAACAATCTCAGGCTTTCTCAAGAGTCAGCAAAAGTTCAGATACTCTGTGAAACAGAAATAATCAAATGCTTCAAAATATTTAATTTCCTCCTCCAGGAATGTGAAACAGGTATAATTAAAATAACACCTTTTTAATTAAGTGACCTCTCTTGACCAACCATCTGTGAATAATTCAGATTTCCCCCTTATTATTACTGTAAAATTAAAACGAGGTCATATAAACAGAAAGATCCTCTTTAACTATCTTTAAGCACCAGCAATATATATTTTCCACCAGTTAAAATTCTTAATGATACAAAAAACCTATCAAGCATAACTCCCCCAATTCATTTGCCTGAAACCATCAATATTTTATCATGCACTTGCAGTTGGCTTTAATTTAACAGTCCAGGTTACTAATCAAACAAAACACCCAAGTCATTAAAAGTTAGCGTGCCATTTAGAAAGTGCATTTCACGTTTATTAAAATATCTTTCATGCAGCCATTAGAAACCTAAAGTTTTAATTACAATCAGATATTTAGTCCTACTCCCGTCATGCATTTGGCAATCTCTTGCAACTGCCCTGATTAATCTTCCAGACCAAGTTCATCCATTACCTCCTGAAATTATTTTCCTCTCAACTTCTTCAGAATTCATCTGTCTACCCCACCGCCCCCCACAAATAAGTAAAACGCATTGTAAAGGTATGCAAAATTACTCCCCAAAAGATAATTCATTTAAATGTAATTTATCCTTCATAAAAGACCAAAGAGCCATCATTCAGAAAGACAAATTGAAATTGAAAATTGATTCTTTATGTCTTTATTGCCAATTTTCATTATTCATTTTTCTTTCTAATGATGGGGAAAGTTCAACAAGCATTTTTCCTTATAATTTTCTAACTGTGTGATTCAATTAAGTGTTATTTTTCTTTAACATTCCAATTCTCCTTTCCTCTGCTCCTGCCCTGACTTGCTCTAAAGTTCCATGAAGGAGATTGCTGGCATGACATCAGATTTTGTGTAGAATCCAGCTCTTCTGAATTAGAACATTTAGACTTTCCATTAATATTTGCTATGCACTTAAAGACGTTTTAGGTGAGATTTAGAAATAAGAACAGCTATAGGATCATTTGATTTCACTTCTAAGAATATTCCAACCAATAAAAATTGTGGGGCCTACTATTGAGATGAAGGCCTCCAATTACCCAGGTATGAGTAAAATTGAGAGTCCAGTCAATTAAACAATGAGCTATTCTTTAATGTTTAAAAACATCTTGCATCCACCAAGCTATTTCTTTTTTTTTAAATATATTTTATTGATTTTTATTTTTACAGATAGAAAGGGAGAAGGATAGAGAGTTAGAAACATCGATGAGAGAGAAATATGGATCAGCTGCCTCCTGCACACCCGCTACTGGGGATATGCTTGCAACCAAGGTATGTGCCATTAGATCAAAAAGAACCTGGGATCCTTCAGTCCACAGGCCAATGCTCTATCCACTGAGCCAAATCAGTTAGGTCCACCAAGCTATTTCAAATATAAATCAATAAAAGTCACAGTTGTAAATAATATAAAATTATATTAAATGCAATTAATTAACATGGGGGAATATCTTCACCAACATTCAGGTTTAATTTCAAGAATAGTTCACATTTTTTTAATAGTTCACATTTTTAAAGGAAAGATAATATGTTCCAAAGAAAGCTAGTAACAACACAGATGTCCCTGAATTTCCTATAGCTCAACAGAGCATGACACAAAGTTCTATTTTCTGATTCTTGATAAGATGGTGGCAGAGTAGGTAGATGTTTCACTCACCTCCTCCCAGGATCAAACTGGAATTACAACTAAAATATAGTGAGCAATCAACCTGAAGACTAACTGAAGAGAAGTCTTATATCCAAGAATTTATAAAACAAGCCACATTGAGAGGGAGGATCCAAGATGGTTGCACAGGTAAACACCTAACTGCAGCCACACACAACAATTTCAGTAAAATACAACTAAAATATAAAATGGACATTGCCCAGAACTACAGGAAAGTCAACTGACTGGAAATTCTACAACAAGAAGCAAGGAGAAAACCAGAAGGAAGAGCTGAGGAGCTGTAAAAGCCTAAGATACGGAGACATGCTGCACGTGCGGAGAAGACAGAGCCGGAGAGGAGGGGCGGCTGAGTGCCTGGCTGGTGTTTCCTAGCGGGAAGGAGATAAAGCTCGGACAGCGCTGAACCCCAGTTCTAGGCCAGACCCTGGGAACCCTGGCGCATATAGAGGAAGCCTGGGCTGTGAGGCGGAATCCCAGGGGAGCGGCGAAAGGCAGAGCCCCCGGGAAAGGCAGAGCCCCCGGAGGCATGCACATTGCATGCAGAGGACGGACTGTTGACTCTGCTGCCAGATTGCCCTAGCAGGAAGGAGACAAAAGCTCCGGACAGTACTGAACCCCAGTTCTAGGCCAGACCCCGGGGACCAAGGCTCATCCAGAGGGAGACTAGGCTGTACGGCGGAAACCCGGGGGAACGGCGAAAGGCAGAGCCCCTGGAGGCGTGCATATTGCGCGCAGAGAAGGGACGGTTGGCTGTGCCACGGGACTGCCGAGGTGGGAAGGAGACAAAAGCTCCAGACTGCACTGAACGCCACCTCCAACTCCACTTCCAACTGAACTGAACCTCAATTCCGGGCTCATTGGGGGAGAGCCTAGACTGTTTGGTAGCAGGAGAAACTCGAGGGCACCTCACTCTCAGAGGTGCTTGCAGCAAGTACCAAAGGACCCTGAGAAACACTGAGACTCAGGAGCCTCATAGGGCGTGGTTGACGGAAGCCAAGGCTGTAGGCTCCACCCTGAAACTCTGCCCCATCCAAGCAGAACACAGAGACTTTTAAGGCTACCAACTCAGGGAAGCTGCGAAAATGCCAAGACAAGGAACTAGATCACAAACGAAAGAAATGGAGGACAAAAAGTGACTGGATATAGAGTTCAAAACCAAGTTTATAAGGTTTTTCAAGAATTTCCTAGAAAAGGTCAATAAGTCCTATGAGGATATGAAAAGGGATCAACTAGAAATAATAAGAAATCAACAAGAAATAATAAGGGATCAACAAGAAATAAAGAATACATTGTCTGAAATAAAAAATATTATACAGAGTCCTAAAAACAGAATGGAAGATAGCAAGAATCAAGTCAAAGATTTGGAACATAAAGAGCCAGAAGACACTCCTCCGCAGAAGCAAGAAGGCAAGAGAATCCAGAAAATTGAAGATAATGTAAGAAACCTCTGGGACAACTTCAAGCAAACCAACATCAGAATTATGGGGGTCCCAGAAGATGAGAGAGAGCAAGATATCAAAAACATACTGAAAGAAATAGTGACAGAAAACTTCCCCCACCTGGTGAAAGAATTAGACTTACAAGTTCAGGAAGCGCATAGAACTCCAAACAAAAGGAATCCAAAGAAGACCACACCAAGACAAATCATAATTAAAATTTCAAGAGCAAAAGACAAAGAGAGAATATTAAAAGCAGCAAGAGCAAAGCAGGTAGTTACCTATAAAGGAGCACCTATTTGATTGTCAGCTGATTTCTCAACAGAAACCATGCAGGCCAGACAGGAATGGCAAGAAATATTCAAGGTGATGAATAGCAGGAACCTACAGCCAAAAGTAATCTACCCAGCAAAGCTATCACTCAGAATCGAAGGCCAGATAAAGAGTTTCACTAATAAAAAAAAAGCTAAAGGAGTTCATCACCACCAAACCAGAATTATATGAATTGCTGAAGGGGTTCTTTCGGAAGAGAAAGTAAATAAAGATAAAAACTATGAACAATAAATACCTAACTATCAACAAGTGAATCTAAAAACCAAGGAAATTTTTAAAAAAATCTGAGGAACAATATTAACTGTTGAATATATTTAATAGAATCAGAGGTATGGAAGGGGAGTAAACTGATGATTTTTGGGGAAAAGAGGAGAAGGGGATGTAGGAAGAGACTGAACATAAACTGTGCACCTATGGATGAGGACAATGGGAGGTGGGAAAAGGACAGCGGGTGGGGTGGGAACCTGGTGGAGGAGAGCAATGGGGGGGGTGGTGGAGAAGAGGAACATTTGTAATAATATGAACAATAAAGATTTATTTTAAAAATAAATAAATAAAATAAATAAATGTATTGCTAGTGCCTAGCTAGCATGATTCAGTAGTTGAGGGTCAACCTATGAACTAGTTCGATTCCCAGTCAAAGCACATGCCTGGGTTGCAGGCTTAGTCCTAATGGGTGCATGAAGAGATAAACCAAAGAACTTATGTATTTATGTGCATAGCAATCTATAGATTCAACACAATTCCTATCAAGAAGCCAATGGCATAGTCCACAGAACTAGAACAAGTATTCTCAAAATTTATATGGAACCATAAAAGATCCCAAATATACACAGCAATCTTGAGAAAAAAATCACACTACAGGATATCAATTTATACTACAAGGCCATAATGATCAAAACAGCCTGATACTAACATAAAAACAGACAAATGGACAAATAGAACTGAATAGAGAGCACAGAAATAAACCATGCCTTTATGACCAATTAATATTTGACAAAGGAGCCAGGAACATACAATGAGATAAAGACAGTCTACTCAGTGAACACTGTTGGGAAAAGTGGACAAATATGTGTAAAAAAATGAAACTAAACTATCTTCTTACACCATACACATGAATAAATTCAAAATGCATTAAAGACTTAAATGTCAGACTCAAATGCATAAAAATCCTAGAAGAAAACATAGGCAGTAAAATCTTGGACATTTCTCGAAGCAATATTTTTGTCTAATATATCTCCTTGGGCAAGGGAAATAAAAGAAAAATTAAACAAATGGGACTACATCAAACTAAAATGTTTTTTAACAACATCGGAAACCATCAACAAAATGAAAAGACAGCCCCCTGAATGGAAGAACATATTTGCCAGTGATACATCTGATAGGGGGTTAATATACAAAGTTCATAAAGAACTTATAAAACTCAACACACACACAAAAAAATTTTTTATGTGCAAAGAACCTGAACAGACACTTCCCCAAAGAAGGCATACAAATGGCTCTATATCACTAATCACCAGAGAAATGTACATAAAAACCACAATGAGATATTACCTCAAACCTGTCAGAATGGCTATTATCAATAAATCAACAACTTCCATTTTGCTAGCCTGCTCTCTATTCTTTCTCAGCTAGCATGCTTAGGTGAGGCAAGCCACGTTATTGGAGACACTCATATGGCAGGGAGCTGAGCACAGTCTCTGGTCAGCAGCAGCAAGGAATTGAGACCCTCAGTCCCAGAGGAGCTGCCAACAGCACTGGGTAAGTGTGGAGGCAGATCCTCCTTAGGTCCAATACTCAGATGAGACTGCAAACCTTGGACCAACACCTGGCCTCCTCTGTCGCTCTCTGGGGTCAAGAGTCTTTCTTTTTCTTTCTGAATCCCTATATCACTTTTCTCTCTGACAACAGATTTTCTCTACTCACTGACCCACATCTGCATGGATATATCATTCCTGCTCTTAAAGTCACCTTTCAGCCCCTTCAATTATCTTGTAGGTCAGCTCTCTACAAATGGCTTTGTTTTTCCAAATTCTTATAGCTTTATAGGTAGAAGGAAATGTTTCAAAATCTTGATCTTTAGTTATCTCTAAGTGGTGGGATTCTAAATAGTTTTGTTTTCTTTTTTACACTAGTCTATGTTTTCCCAAATTTTCTACTATGAACATTCATTACATTTATAATCAGCAAGGGAAAAACAGCATTTTCTCCAGTCTTCCATCACCATAACACAGCTAAGTTATGCAATGAGGGGCAGTCATTACTAGCAATAGAAAGTCTTCGTGTGTGTGTATGTGTGTGTGTGTGTGTGTGTGTGTGTGTATACATATATATGTATATATATGTTTTTATATATATGTATATATATCTATATCTTTTTCTGAAAAATTAAAGGACCTGAAAAGTCATATGTCATTCCTCCGGCATGAAGCTGGGACCCAAGAGAGAGGGGAGATTGCATGTTCTGTGGGGCAGGAGTCGAAGAAAGGAGACACAACCACCAGTGACTATTGGATGAATCTGTGCAGAATGAAAGAAATTGTCTGGCACCCTCCTATGGACTTGGTGTGTAATCATGAGACTGTAATGGTATGAGCTAGTTCTCATAATGATCTACAGATATTACAGCTACAAATAAAGAATAGCAAGCAAACAAAACTGCAATCTGAGGGATCATATGATAAGTGACATGAGAGATTCAAAAAAATAACTGTCACCCTCATCCATGTGTCTCAGCTGGTTGGAGGGTCATTCTGTATGCCAAATGTGGTGGAATCGAACCCAATTTATCTGGACATGTTGAGCCTTAGCTAATTTTTTTTTTAACATTTGTAAAAAAAATGACAATTTCTCTCATTATAACATTACATACTCTGGGTTCCAGAAATTCTTCCTTGTGACTAAGTTGTCTCTCTCCTATGGTCATTAAAGTCCATTTCTTCTTGTTCCATTCTTCCCTGTCATGGAGAAAAACAGCTACTTCACATCTTCCCTAAGAACACTTCATCCTGAGAGCACACCAGGATGGGGCCTATTCATTCCTTCAACGCCAAATGGTCCATGTTTATTTGACCTTTCCTCAGACATTCCTTTTCCCATTCCAATCAAATTTGTGGTTTCCCTTTGACTCTACTCCAAGTTTTCTTGCTCTCCTAAACCATGGAACCAAATCAAAGTATGTGAACTTCTGGGTGATTTCTCAGCATTACGCACTCCCTTTTATAAATGAAAAAAATATACAATATAAAGGGATTTCTTTTATGTTTTGGGATATATCTTACTGATGCATGCAGTAAAAATTGTCTTTTGTCAGGCCAGTGCAGCTGAGTGGTTGAGCGCCAACCTATGAACCAGAAGGTCACAGTTTAATTCCATCAGGGCACTTGCCGGGGTTGAGGGCTAGATCCCCAGTGTGGGGCAGGCAGGAGGCAGACGATCAATGATTCTCTCTCATCATCGATGTTTCTATCTCTCTTTTCCTCTCCCTTCCTCTCTGAAATCAATATAATAAATATATATATTTAAACAAATACACTTTTTAAAGAATAGTCTTTTTTTTTTTTTTTTTTTTTTGTAGCACGGGACAAGTCTTAAGAACAGGTATGTCGTTTGTGAACGTCATTGATACTTGGTAAAATGGTGCCACCTAGTGTCCTAGACTAGTAACAACATCTGCAAAAGAAGAGTAGAAACTAAATCAATTACAGTGCAAAATAACAACTACAGAAACTAGAAGTCAGAGCAATTCAATAACAGTAGGTCAATTGACTCTGGGAGCCATGATTCTTAGTCTATTGACTGAGCCACTGGAGCAGCTTAACAAATAACACAGCCTGTATCGAGAGAGAAATGCACTGTCCTGAAAGTGCTAGGTCACACCAGAGGTTTACAAGCTTCTACTTCATGCCTAGCACTGCGGTAAAAATTTTGCGTGTGTGTGTGTTTGTTTTTTCACTTAATCTCGACATTCACCTTTTAAAGCAAGCTTTACTATTTTACAGATGAGAAAATGAGACCCAGATTGAAGTACTTACTGTGTTCATGGATTGGTAGAATCAACATCATTAAAATGCCCATACTACCCAAAGCAATCTATAGATTCAATGCACTCCCCATTAAAATACCAATGGCATATTTTACAGACCCAGAAAAAACTCGCCAAAAATTTATCTGTAATTATTAAAAAAAAAAAAAAGACCCCGAATAGCTGCAGCAATCCTAAGAAAGAAAAACAAAGTAGGAGGAGTCTCAATACCAGATATCAAGCCACTGTTCTCAAAACAGCCCCGTACTGGCACAAGAACAGACATATAGATCAATGGAATAGAATAGAGAATCCAGAAGTCAACCCAAACCACTATGCCCAATTAATATATGACAAAGGAAGCAAGAACATACAATGGAGTCAAGCCAGTCTCTTCAATAATGGTGCTGGGAAAGTTGGACAGATAGAGCAAAAAAATAAAACTAGACCACCAACTTATACTATACACAAAAAATAAACTCAAAATAGATAAAGGACTTAAACATAAGATGGGAAACCATAAAAATACTAGAGGAATGCACAGGCAGCAAAATCTCAGACATTTGCCGAAGCAATTTCTTCACTGATACTGCTCTTAGGGCAATGGAAACTAAAGAGAAAATAAACAAATGGAGCTACATCAAAATAAAAAGCTTCTGCACAGCAAAAGAAACCATCAACAAAACAACAAGAAAGCCCACTGCATGGGAGAACATATTTGCCAATGTTATCACCGATAAGGGTTTAATCTCTAAAATTTATAGGGAACTCATACAACTTAACAAAAGGAAGATAAACAACCCAATAAAAAAAAAATGGGCAACAGCCAAAACCGATTTGGCTCAGTGGATAAAGAGTCTGCCTGCGGACTGAAAGGTCCCAGGTTCAATTCTGGTCAAGGGCATATACCTTGGTTTCAGGCACATCCCCAGTAGGGGGTGTGCAAGAGGCAGCTGATCCATGTTTCTCTCTCATTGATGTTTCTAACTTTCTCTCTCTCTTTCTCTCTGTAAAAAATAAAATAAAATAAATTTTTTAATGGGCAACGGACCAAAATAGATACTTTTCAAAAGAACACAGAAGGAAGGCTGAGACATATAAAACATGCTCAAAGTCACTAATCATCTGAGAAATGAAAATCAAAACGACAATTCAGTACCATCTCACACCTGTCAGAAAGGCAATCATTAATAAATCAACAAACGATAAGTGCTGACAAGGATGCGGAGAAAAAGGTACCCTCATGCACTTCTGGTGGGAATGCAGACTGGTGCAGCCACTGTGGAGAACAGTATGGAGTTTCCTCAGAAAACTAAAAATGGAACTCCCATTTGACCCACTGATCCCACTTCTGGGAATATATCCTAAGAAACTAGATGCATGCATATAAGCCTATCCAATAGACACAAACAGGGCAGTGAGGGCATGAGTAGGGAGTAGGGGGAGCAATGGGGGGATAGGGACACATATGTAATATCTAAATCAATAAAGGGGAAAAAAAGAAAAGGTTTTTGATCCAAAAATAAATAAAAAAATAAAATACCAATGACATATTTCAAAGATGTAGAACAAACATTCCAAAAATTTATATAGTACCAAAAAAGACCCCAAATAGCCTCAGCAATCTTGAGAAAGAAAAACAAAGTTAGAGGTACCACAATACCAGATATCAAACTATATGATAAGTTATTTTAATCAAAACAGCCTGGTACTGCTATAATAACAGGCATATAGATCAATGGGAAAAAAACAGAGACCCCAGAAATCAACTCATATACCATTATGGTCAATTAATATTTGACAAAGGAGACAAGATCATACAATGGAGTGAAGACAGTTTCTTCAATAAATGGGATTGAGAACATTGGACAGAGACATGCAAAAAAATGAAACTAGACCACCAACTTACACCATACACAAGAATAAATTCAAAATACATGAGACTTATAAGTTGTAAAACCTTAAAAACCTTATTAAAAAAAAAAAACATAGGCAGTAAAATATCACATCTAACATAGCGGTATTTTTACCAATATATCTCCTAGGGCAAGAGAATCAAAGGAAAAAATAAATAAATTGGAGAAAAACCAAGATGGCGGCATGTAGACATCCGAATGCAGCCTACCACAAAAAATTTGAATTTAGAACTGGAAAACAGGGGAAGCATCGCCCTGAAGCGCCAGATGGCTGGCTGAGAGGAGGCTCTACCATCTGGGAAGGAGAGAGAAGGCACGCTGAACCTCAGGAACTGTGAAGGTGCGGAGAACTGCGCGTGAAAAGGCGGCCGCCAGACTTCGCTGCTGGCTTGCTTGCGGAGCGCAGAGAGGGCGGGCCGAGTTCGCTGCTGGCTTACTCCCTGTGCGCGGAGAGGGCGGACAGCTAATGCGTGGCAGCAAGTTTTCTTGTTCGGGAGGAAAACAGAACTACCCTATTGCTCTGATAGATGGCCCCAGACAGGGAGAGGCCAGACTGTCAGGCAGTGGGCAGAGATCTCTCGGAGGTGTGTGAAGCCAGCGGCCATTATTGCGGATTCAGAAACCAGACCCTTGTAGGGAGGGGCTGACCAAAGCTTGTCTGCACCACCTGAGACTCCTCCCCATCCAAGCGGAGCACAGAAGCCCTTCCAGTGGCTAGCTTTCTCTTTGGCCGCAAAACCAAATCTTGCCTGCGTCTATAACAAAAAGGTGCGTGTGCCTGTAACCAATCTTCCGGGATTCACCAAAGCTTGGCTGTGCCACCCCGAGACCCCACCCCATCCAAGCTGAATACAGAAACCCTCCTAGCTGAGACACTTCTGAACCTCGTAGCCAATTGGCTTGGAGATCAAAACTTCCCAGTGATACTAACAACAAGCAAGGCTTAATAACAAGACTGCACACACAGCCCACAAAGGGCTACACCAAGACTGTCCACCTCAGGTAACTGGTAGGCTGACCCACTGAACCATATAGGACACCTTAGCACACAGAGCCACCCTACCAACTCAGGGAAGCTGTGAAAATGCCAAGACAAGAAAACAGATCACAAACAAAAGAAACGGAGGACAAGAAGCGACTGGATATAGAGTTCAAAACCACGCTTATAAGGTTTTTCAAGAATTTCCTAGAAAAGGCCGATAAAATAAACGAGACCTATGAGGATATGAAAAGGGATCAACTAGAAATAAAGAATACAATGTCTGAAATAAAAAATATTATACAGAGTCCTAAAAACAGAATGGAAAATCGCAAGAAACAAGTCAAAGATTTGGAAAACAAAGACCCAGAGGACACTCCTCCACAGAAGCAAGAAGATAAGATAATCCAGAAAGTTGAAGATAGTGTAAGAAACCTCTGGGACAATTTCAAATGAACCAACATCATAATTATGGGGGTCCCAGAAGAAGAGAAAGAGCAAGATACTGAAAAAATACTGGAAGAAATAGTGACAGAAAACTTCCCCCACCTGGGGAGAGAAATAGACTTACAAGTCCAGGAAGCGCACAGAACCCCAAACAAAAGGAATCCAAAGAGGACCACACCAAGACACATCATAATTAAAATTCCAAGAGAAAAAGACAAAGAGAGAATATTAAAAGCAGCAAGAAAAAAGCAGGTAGTTACCTATAAAGGAGCACCCATATGATTGTCAGCTGATTTCTCAACAGAAACCATGCAGGCCAGACAGAAATGGCAAGAAATATTCAAGGTGATGAATAGTAAGAACCTACAGAATTATCTACCCAGCAAAGCTATCACTCAGAATCAAAGGCCAGATAAAGAGCTTCACAAATAAAAAAAAGCTAAAGGAGTTCATCACCGCCAAACCAGAATTATATTAATTGCTGAAAGGGGTTCTTTAGGAAGAGGAAGAAGATATAGATAAAAATTATGATCAACAAATACATAACTATCAACAAGTGAAACTAAAAGCCAAGGGAATTAAAAAACTGGATGAACAATATTAACTGTTGAATATAATAGAATCAGATGTATGGAAGGGGAGTGGACTGACAATTCTCAGGAAAAAGGGGAGTGATGGGTGCGGGAAGAGCCTGAACAAAAACTGTGCACCTATGGATGAGGACAATGGGGGGTGGGGAAAGGTCAGAGGGTAGGGTGGAAACCTGGTGGAGGGGAGCAATGGAAGGGGAAAAAATAAGGAACATTTATAATAATATGGACAATAAAGATTTATTTAAAAAAATAAAAAAAAAACAAATAAATAAATAAATTGGACGACATCAAACTAAAAAGTTTCTGCACAGCAAAAGAAACTATCAATAAATTGAAAAGGTAACCCACTGTATGGGAGAACATATTTACCAATGATAAATTTGATAAGGGGTTAATTTCCAAAATATTATGTATAGACCTTATACAATTAAACACTAGGAAGACAAACGATCCAATTTAAGTATGGGTAAAGAGCATGGCCAGTGTAGCTCCGTGGATTGAGCATTGTCCCATGCAACAAGACGTAATTGGTTCAATGCCAATCAGGGCACATGCCCCAGGTTTTGGGCTTGATCCCCAGCAGGGGACATGCAGGAGGCAGCCAATCAATGATGTTTTTCTCTCATCAATGTTTCTATCTCTCTCCCTCTCCCTTCTTCTCTTTTTAAAACCAATAAAAACATTTTTTTACTGGGCAAAGAACCTGAATAGAAACTTCTACAAGTGGCCAATAGACACAGGAAAAAATTTCAATGTCACTAATCATCAGAGAGAGGCTAATTAAAACTACAATGATGTACTACCTCATACCTATCAGAATCAATAAATCAACAAACAGCAGGTGCTGATGAAGATGTGGAGAGAAGGGAGCTGCTGGTGGGAATGCAGACTGTGGATCGAACCTGCAACTCAGGTATGTGCCCTTCACCGGGAACCTTCACCCTGAGCAAACCGGCCAGGGCAACAATCTATAATAATAAAAGTGTAACATGCTAATTTGACAGGACAACCTTCCAGGCGAAGCCAGGGCTGTAGGGGAAGCCTGGGTCCCAGATGGCAGAAAGAAACCAGTTTTTGTTGTAGCTTAATTCTCTTACCACTTGCCTCATTGTGAAGTACAGCAGATCCTTGAATAAAGTTATTTCATGATAATGTGAATGAGATACCATAAGAACTTAATTCTTGTTTATATCAACTAACTTATGATTAAATTTGTTTCTTTATATATCATTTTTGCTTGGAGTCACAGACCCTATCAATGACATTAAGTAAGAATTTACTATAGTGTCAACAATCAATAGCACCAAATGCCATATCATTTTACTTTACTTGACCTAAATATATCATATACAGTTACCTATAGTCTTTTCTCATTCACCCAAGACAACTCAAGAGGCACTACTTAACACCAGTAATTTTATATATGCAATTGCAGTAGTGGTTTATAGCATACAATGGTCTCCTAATCCTAGAGAAATAAAAGTTGTATTCACACACAAAAACAACAAAACTGTACACAAATGTTCATAGCAGCTCTATTTGTAATAGCCAAAAACTGGAAACAACCCAAATACCCTTCAACAGGCAAATGCAGAAATAAATTGCAGCCTCATGCAATGAAATACGCCTCAGTGACAAAAAGAAACATACTAATACATACAACAACTTGAGGGGATCACAAATGCACTATACTAAGTGGAAAAGGCAATCTCAAAAGCTTATATGCTGTATGATTCTATCTATATAATAATATTGAAATCACAAAGTTATAGTGATGAAGAACAGATCCGTAGTTGTCAGGAGTAGGTTATGGGAAGGTGTGACTAAAAAAGGGTAACAACATGGAGTTTCTTTGTGGCAATTGAAAAGTTTTGTGTCCTGGAAGTGTCAATGTGTATACAAATCTATTTCATGTAATAATACAGAAAAAAAACAGTGCATATAAAAACTGGTGAAATGTATTATTGAATTGATACCAATTGTCAATTTCCTGGTGTGATAATGTACTATCTATAATAATAATAATCTATAATAATAAAAGCATAATATGCTAATTAGGCCGGATGTCCTTCTGGTCAACCTTCCGGACGAAGCTGGGGCTGCGATGGAAGCCCAGGTCCCGGGTGACAGAGGGAAGGTGGTGCCGGCAGCCAGAAGAAGGAAGGCCTACTCTTGCACGAATGTCGTGCATCAGGCCTCTAGTGGTTACATTAGATGTTATCATTAGGAAGAGCTGATTAAAGGGTATTCAGGAACTCACTATACTATTTTTGTTACTTCTCATAAGTCTATAAGTATTTTAAAATCAATTCTTTTAGCCGAGACTGGTTTGGCTCAGTGGATAGAGCGTCGGTTTGGGGACTGAAGGGTCCCGGGTTCGATTCCAGTCAAGAGCATGTACCTTGGTTGTGGGCATATCCCTGGTAGGGGGTGTGCGGGAGGCAGCTGATCGGTGACTCTCTCATCAATGTTTCTAACTCTCTATCTCTCTCCATTCCTCTTTGTACAAAATCAATAAAATATATTTTATAAATAAATAAATAAATAAATAAAATCAATTCTTTTAGATCATAACCTAATAACAAAGAAGTCTAGACAAGACATCTTTGAGATTTTGCATGAACCAAGCATTGACAGGTATCAAAGAAATACTACTCAGAGGAGGAAGCATTTAGAAAAAGAGAGAATTTTACCATCAAAAGAACAAAGGAATCAGACTTTAGAAGGTTTGGCTCACCAAATTAAAAACACAAGAACTTAATGGAAAAATACACAATATTACTAAGGTTGAAGCAGCAACTTGCTGATATGACTGATTTGCAAAGCTCATGAGGTATCTCCAGCCAGGAATGTAGCTAAAACTGATTTTGTTTTGGAGCCCAGGTTCATGGTAAATATTTAATCTTTTTCTTATTTGGGGTGTTATAAAAGAAGTAAGAATCATGGTGACTCTTCTGATTTCTCTCAAGGTGCCAAGTGTGTTGTTTGTTGATGTTTTGAAGTTTTATTGTGACAGAATAAGCGTGTAGACATGTTGGGAGCAGAGCAGGTTTTGCTTTTATGCAACACTATGACCTGCCAAAAGCACCTGCGCTTGAACACCTGGCAGCGCAGTGACTGGGTGAGACTGCATTTTCCTCACCACCTGCTGTGACCCCACTGGGGTCACCGTGGCCCAGTGGGCCAAGGTGGAGTTGTCTGGTGCATCCCACAGAATGTCAGTCAGCACTTGAGAAATGTCAATTAATACAGTCAGCAAAACACAGGACTCGGTGACTCTTTCAGGCAGTCTAGAATGAAATATTTAATGACTGAATTGTGAGAGCTTAGAAAGTAACCGAACAGCCAGCAGTCCTTGGATTATATGACCGGTGCTGCATGCATATCATCCTAACCCCGTCTCATCCTCACCGCATACAGTAGGCATTCTTCTCACTCCCAGTGTTGGAGCTGGGCCTCGAGCCCAGAAAGTTCTGACTCCAGGATTTATAGCCAGTGTGCGAGGCTCCCGTACGCAAAGGATGCCGTAATTGCTCGGACCGGCTTGAATTTACTAACAATAAGCATGCCTAATGTTATTATCTCTTTGAAAGGAACTTCCAAAAGAATGGCTATGAGAAATAGGATAGACCTGATTTCAGCAAAGAACCAACAAAATTTTTATTAGTAAAGAGAATGACTAGTTGAGATGGAGCCTTGAGGCTGGGCCATGAGGAAGGGGGCAGTCACATGTAGGGATGCTCTCATAGGAATTAAAGTTTCGTGAATCTGGAATGCATGGAGTTTTTTCATAAGGTTTCTATGTGACTTCTGTATGTTCTTCCCCATACATGAACCTAGCTGATGAATCCCTCCTTCACCAGCTCCCAGTTTGTTACACCCCTAATTAATCTCACTCTCTAGCACTTGGCCTGCGTCTTATGAGGATATTGCACCGGGGGCAACAGAGAGCAGACGTCTCCCGGGACCAGCTCGGACCTCAGTCCCCAAGGGCCCCCCCTGCTGGGCTCATGATCGCAGAGTGTGCATACACAGGGCTTCCCTGCCTCAGTTTCACCTGCCCCAACTGACAGCACAGCTATGGATCATCCGGCCTGGGCAAATGGCAGGAGGGAGGAGGCGGCAGGGAAAATAAATCCCACACTCACGCATTCAGGGAAGCCAAGAGCCTCACCTGCTTTAACAGAACTTGTTTTTCAGGTCCCTGAAAGCTGCGCCCTTTGCAGCTTTGCTTCATGTTGATGACCAAAAGGGAATTAAATGAAGATTCACGCTGATAAATGTATCATGAGAGGTTTGCAAAAAAAAAAAAAAAAAGGGGGGGGGGGCGCCCCTTGGCTCTCAGACCTGAACGCTCAGAGACAAAGGAGGAGAGTATGTGGCCTGAAGCTGGGCTTTCCTTTCTTTCCTCTCCAACTTTTGCTTTGGAAGAGAGAAATAGATTCCTGGGTCCTGACCCTCCCCAAAGGCTCACAACTTTGAGAATACTGAGTAGAGATTCATTAACTTTTGACACCCAGTAGTGGAAGGTGGTGAGCTGAAGGGAACTGTTACATTGTGAACAATATAAGGCCCAGGATGAGGGCTCTGACCTACTGGAGTAATTCCACTTTTACAAGAAAATTTCTTAGGTCCATGGAAAAAGGGCTCCCTTCAAACTCTACCACAGAGGTTCAGATTTCAGTTTGTCCTTTAACAGGAAGCTGGGAAACTTTATTTGACACAGGGTTTATAAACAGCTGGGGAATACCTGCATGTAAGCTAGTTAACTGCAATTTTCTTTCATTTCTTTTTTCTTTCTCTTCTGTTGTTGTTGTTTTTGATTGTTTGTTAATTCTCACCTGAGGATATTTTTCCCATTAATTTTTAGAAAGAGTGGGAAAAGGGACGGAGGGGGATAGAGAGGGGAAAAAATTAATGTGAGAGAGACACATCAATTAGTTGCTTCCTGCATGCATCCCAACCAGAGCCAGGGGTCAAACCTGCAACCCTTTGTAAGTGCCCTGGACCAAGAATCGAACCCACAACCCTTTGGTCCACAGGTTGACTAACCACTAAGACATACTAGCCAAGGCCTTTTTAAAAAAATAAATAAGCATCACACAAACCTCATATGGGACCCAGCAGGCATAACTTGAGAGGCCCTAGAGCAGAGACCTAACCAGCAGCCCTCCCAGTGAAAAAGCACTAACTATCCCTTCACACTCCTCCTCCCTTTCCCCCAAAAAAATGCCTTGACTCCAAGTCAAAACAGCCCCCTTCATCCAAAAGGCAGTCCTGCCTGGCTGGTGTTTCTCAGTGGTTGAGTGTTGACCTATGAACCAGGAGGTTTTGGGTAGATTCCCAGTCAGGGCACATGCCTGGATTGCAGGCTCAATCTCCAGGAGGGGATGTTCAGGAGACAGCTGTTCAATGGTTCTCTCTCATCATCAATGTTTGTATCTCTCTCTCCTCTCTCTTCCTTTCTGAAATCAATATTAAAAAAATATTTTAATGCATTTTAAAAGGCAGTCTTCTGGGGAAATGTAAATTAAAACCACAATGAGATATCACTTCACATTTATTGGCTATCATCAATAAACCAACAAACAGCCTTAGTCGGTTTGGCTCAGTGGATAGAGCATCAGCCTGCGAACTGAAGGGTCCCAGGTTCAATTCCAGTCAAGGGCACATGCCTGGGTTATGGGCTTGATCCCCAATTGAGGGGAGGGGGGAACATAAGCAGCCAATCAATGATTCTCTCTCATTGTTAATGTTTCTATCTGTCTCCCTCTGCTTTCCTCTCTGAAATAAATTTTTAAAAATAATAATTTAAAAATTAAATCAACAAATAAGTATTAGTGAGGTTATGGAGAAAGGGAACTCCATACACTGTTGGTGGGAATGCAGACTGGTGCAGCCACTGTGGAAAACAGTATGGAGTTTCCTCAAAAGTTAAAAATGGAATTCCCATTTGATCCAGTAATCCTAATTCTAGGACTATATCCCAAGAAATCAGAAACACCAATCAGAAAGGATGTATGCACCCCTATGTTCATAGCAGCACAATTTACAATAGCTAAGATTTGGAAACAGCCTAAGTGCCCATCAGCAGATGAGTGGATTAAGAACTTTGGTACATCTACACAATGGAATACTATGCTGCTATAAAAAAGAAGAAATTTTTACCATTTGCAGCAACATGGATGGAGCTGGAGAGCACTATGCTAAGCGGAATAAGCCAGTCAGAGAAAGATAAATATCACATGATCTCACTCATTTGGGAAATATAATGAACAACATAAACTAATGAACAAAAATAGATCCAGAGCTGAAACCAGTTTGGCTCAGTGGTAGAGCATTGGTCTGCGGACTGAGGGGTCCCTGGTTCAATTCCGGTCAAGGGCATGTACATCGGTTACGGGCACATCCCCAGTGGGGGGTGTGCAAGGGGCAGCTGGTCGATGTTTCTCTCATCGACATTTCTAGCTCTCTATCTCTCTCCCTTCCTCTCTGTGAAAAATCAATAAAATATATTTTTAAAAAAAAAAAAATAGATCCAGAGACAGAGAAATACTGAACATACTGTCAAACCTCAGAGGGAATGCAGGGGAGGGGACTTGTATGCATGCATATTAGCATAACCAATGAACATGAACACTGGGGTGGTGAGGGCTTGTCCCTGGGGGTGGGAGTGGCCAGGGAGGGGTCAATGGGGGGAAGAGATATATGTAATACTTTAAACAATAATAATTTTTAAAAAGCCAATGGAAAAAATATCCTTAGGTGAAGGTTAACAATCAAAAGAAGTAATAATAATAATTCCCAAATGGTTCTGATGATTAGCTTACTCTGGACCCAATAATGTGACTGCTTTTTTGAGTGGACTAATAATGCTCTATGGGGAAATTATTTTAATTTAATAAATGCCCTATTAAAGACAGAAAAGGGACTCTCCTTTTCTTTGGTGTGGCCTAACACAATTTATGAGAAGCACCTGGTAATTAAACCCCAAGATTGTTGGATCCTCTGATTCAAACAACTCCTCTGTTCAAACTGTGGGACAAAAGCTGCTCTCAAGGCTACATTCTTGCATCCCCCTCCTCCCTGTTGTTTTCATAACTCAGGGATAGTTCTCACCAAGAAGTCTCTAGTTAGTATAAAAGTCCCTTCCCCCATTACCTTCAAACAAGCATCTTTTAAACTCTTCATAACTTTTGCTCTAAGCATGTTTTACGGGCTTGGGGAAAATATTGATAAGATACTTTCCTAGGACATCTAATGAAATAGCTCTTGGAAAGCAAACAAACTATCACTTTTCAAGACAACCTCTGGTATCTGCTCAACTTCAACACAACTCCCTCTCCCTTCCTTGTTGCTTGACAACAGCTACTGCTTAAAAGAGCAGGTCACCCTTTGTTCCCTGCCCTTTACTGACTAGCAATACTTGGCCCTTTCCTCTCTTGGGAAGTAAAATAAACTTCCTCTCTGCATCTCTTCTTTTAGTTGTGAATTCTTTCACAGCCCAGGTCACCAGCCAAACCCTAACACTCTATAGAGGACTTCCTTTAATGCTTTTGCATTTTTTCAGGTCAAAATCTCTCTCAGGGCAATGTAGTAAAGTCTTAAGAGTTTGAAAATTGTCCAAAAGCATATTCATTTCTGAGAAAAACTTTTGTCTTTTTCATAACCATCTAAATCATGAAGAGGACATGTTTGGTTTTGTTTCCCAACATCCCATTTGCCTCCCATTTCCCCAGCTTTGGTCATAGTGCCCCATTTCCCTCCGTGAGCCCACCATTCTCAGTCCACCCCCAGCTCCTCATGAGTGCATGTCCCACCTCCAAGGCCTTGCACATCCTCTTGGCCACAATGTTTTCATCAGTGGAGGATAGATTTGCTACACTCATGGAAAAGGGAGTCTTCCTCTCATCCTCCACAAAACTATGTCAAAAAGATGGAACCTGAAGATTCCAGGGATCAGAACACAGAGCCTTAGAGAGGAGTCAACACAGAGGAATGGGAACAAGAAGGGGATCCTGCAAGCATGTTAGAGTCCTGACTCAAGTCTCACCTGAAGCCAGTTTACCTGTGATATTCTCAGTTATAAGAGCCAGTGAATTCCTTTGCTTATCTGTTTTGTTTAAACTAGTTCGTTTGTGGTTTGAGGTTACCCACAATAAGAAGATTGCCTACTGGTGTATCTTCCAATAAGCAAATGTAAATGAGGACACAAGTCTGGCTTCCCCATTGTCATTAAAATATCGATAGGCAGCATCTAAAGCACAGGGAGCTGCTTTAATCAAAAAATTGAATCATCAGCACTTCCAATAGTGCTGGGAGAATCCAACATTGACATTATCTTGGGCAGCGATTTTCAGCTTTTTACAGCTCATGGTACACAAAGTACTTACTAAAATTCTGCAGCACACCAAAAAATATATTTTTTGCCAGACTGACAAAAAAAATAGGTATCGTTTTTATTCATTCACACTGGACAGCTATTGTTGTGTTGACTGTTACCATTTTTTTATTTGACAATCTAAGGTAAAAGAGGTCAGTGGCCCTGACAAAGTATAAGGTTATTGCATGTCTTCAGAATGCTTGCAGCACACCAGTGTGCCTCGGTTGGAAATCGCTGATTTAGAGGTTCCTTGACTTTTTTAATATGTGAAAAGCAGTTTTCTCAGCAGTGTCTGTGCCCTGTGTAAACTACAGAGAAAGTGTCACTGATGTGGATAAAAGTGGTTGAAAAACACCTATCGCAAGGACATCATTATCCTTCTCTCCAAGTTCACTTAGCTCCATGTCAACATTAAATCTAATGGTCAAAAAGCGACAAGCCTGACCCCAATTGTTTTCCATAAAGAAATTGATTGATTAAATCTCCATATTAGGTTACTTAAGACAACATAATGGCCTTGGCTTTTGTAGAGCAAAGAGAAAAGGGGAGGTCCATCAGCAAAGGACGTTGATGGTGACAAAAGGTGAAAAATGGTTCACGAGAGCAGAGAAAATAATCCTAAAAAGAACAAATTATTAGGTTCAGGATTCAGGTATAAGAAGCCAAGTACAACCCCTACATTTCCCACAGAAAAAGGAAAGTGAGAGCAAGATTGTCATAATGCCACAGAACCAAAATCTCTTTCCTGTTGTTCTTTGTCTGCACTGCGTTGAGGAAGGTGAGCCAACTTCATGGAACTGAGGGCTTCGGACGTTTGTGCCTCACATTTCACCTCCCAGGTTGCTTGGAGGCCATATCTGCTTGTTGGTACAAGTGGAACCCACTGAACAAAGGGCCTGCTCACATTGGACCTCTTCTGGGGAGACACTATCTGGCCAGGTGTTTCTTCCATCTGGCAGGATATGAAGCGCTCAAAGACTAAGGTATATGCGTTTCTAGGCCACAGCCTGGCAACAGGAAAACACCCTACCAGTCAGGAACTTACCCCTGGAGGCAGAAGAACTAGAATGATTGAGGAACTTGAGATCTTGTGCGGAGAAATAGTGAGAGGACAAGGTCATGCAGGAAGTTACAAAAGCTGTTTTTCAGGTTATTTCTCTTTACTAAAATAGAACAATGAAGATGACAATGGGTAACGGGAATCATGAAGCACGGCTCACTATGGTAAATGCACAACAATGGATAGTGTGCAAGTATTCTCCCGTTTACCATCTAATGTTCGCTTAACGTTTTTCAAACTTTCACTTCATCAAGGTCTGAACAAGATGGGACTTCCAGATCTGATTATGTGACAATTAGAGTCATCTGGAAATGTTGGGTAAAGAATAACAAAAAGAACATGTGTTAGATACACAACTGAGCTCACAAAAGCAGAAGTGTGAAAGTGGACTGCTATGAGGGCCCTTAGTGATCAGAGGGCAGGGAGGATGGGGCATTGGATCAGACTAGGACTAGGAGACAAAGCCCTGGGCCCACACGAGGGAGGAGTTGAATCTAAGCCACAAGTAGACTTAAAATTTTAGTGTGTGACATGGGAATCCCCAAGCCAAGAAATGAATACAAATATTGTTCCTGGTTTCCTAAGCTGGTTATCCCCTCAGTGTGCCTGACATGGCAAACACACATCCACCTGAGGGGATTCCTTCTCAATCCAGGCTGTTTGGAATTCACACACACACACACACACACACACACACACACACACACGCACAATCCCCGAAAATAAACTCAAAAGTTAAAAACAATAATAAAACTAACTCTCCGCAAACAAGAGTCAGCAGGAAAGAGAACCTCACAGGAGCGTCTTCCTCTCTCCCTAAGCAGGGCACGTTGGCTGCTCCTGGCCTAGGAGGTGTGCTGGTTCCAAGTCAAACACCAGTCATCCCTGCCAGGTGCTGCTGGTAACATGGCAGCCAAGTTCTGAGTGGGAGGGGAAGCAGGTTCTTACACACCATTTCCCACACCCACTCCCGCAGCAGGAACTTTGTCATCCTGCTCCCTTCCTCTGCTGCCAGGGCAACCAGTCTGCCTCACCCTGATTCACTGGCCACAGCAGGGATTCCCAACTGTTTTATCATAACCAATGAGGAGGTTTGCGATAACCAATGCTCAGGTCAGGGTTCTCCATAAAAAGAGAACCAACTGTGTGTGTGTGTGTGTGTGTGTGTGTGTGTGTGTGTGTGTGTAGGTAGGAGAAAGGAGGAAGAAAAAGACTAATCAATTTCAAGACACTGGTTCACACAATTGTGGGGCCTGGCAAATCCAAATTCCAGGGGATCAGGCTAGCAAATTCCCACAAGTTAATTTCTTGAGTCTGAAGGCAGGGTGGAGGCAGAATTCCTTCCTCTTGGATGGGTCTGAGTCGTTCCTCTTAAGGCTTTCAACTGATTGGATGAGGCCCACCACATTATGAAGGGTAATCCACTTTACTCAAAGTCCACTGATTTAAATAGTAAATCATGTATTTAAAAAAAAACAAAAACTCACAGCAACATCTAGATGGTGTATACATCTAGCCAAGCTGACACACAGAATTAACTGTCACACCGTGAGTGGGGGAGATGCTGACCATAGGGCTTCTTAGTGAGAGAAGAAAGTGGACCCCAGATGTGCACCCCTCCCCAGTGGGAACCTTGAAAGGAATTTAGAGAAGGAAAGAGGCAAAGAGTGAGATCTCAACAGCAGTAATTGTCTGGAAGGGCCAAGCGCACAATCAATATTCTGAGCACAACACTCACGTTCTTAAACCACTGGATAGTTTCCTTATCCTCCTCATTGGATTTAAGCCATTCAATTTACTATCAAAGTTGCTCATGAGAAAAAGAACTTCAAAGAAATCAGAAGCTTCACATACATGTCACTTCACTGATAATATCATTGTCAATAGTAATATTAGTATTGCAATTTTGCAACTGTTTTATGTAAAGTAGAATAAAGCAAATAAACAAAATATATTTATGTTATTAGGAATTAAGATTTTCAACATAAAAGAGAAGAGTTGAGTATTTAAAATGAAACAGAATTAGCACTAACTGTTTGGCTCAGTGGATAGAGCATCAGCCTTCGAACTTAAGGGTCCCAGGTTCGATTCCAGTCAAGGGCATGTACCTTGGTTGCAGGCACATCACCAGTAGGGGGTGTGCAGGAGGTATTTGATCGATGTTTCTCTCTATCCTTCTCCTTTCCTCTCTCTAAAAAATCAATAAAATGTTTTTTTCAATAAAACAGAATTAAGAACACTGAATGTTAAGTTGAAATTAGAATTGTCCATTTAAACACATGATTGTTTTCTTTAGTATATTTCCTAGCTTGTCTACTAAAAGCAATAGCATCTCAGTAACAATAAGTACAGGTAGCACCCAGACCTTGGTTTAAAAATCTATTCCCTATCCAAAGAACCAGGAAAGGGCTGACTCCAGGGCTCAGGCAGAGAGCACGCAACATGAGCTCAGGACACCTTCTGCCGGAATGTAAGGGAAGTGCATAAAGAGCAGTAGGGTTGTATTAAAAGGGCACAGGAGAAAAACTGGCAGTGTCAAGTCAAGCTGAACATATCTTATGAACAGGCAATTCCACTCTGAGGAGTAAGTTCCCCACCCAAATTAACAATGCACTCACCCAAAGAGAAGCACCAGAGTGTTCACAGCAGCTCCGCTGTGACAGCTTGAATCTGGAATCATTCTAAACGTCCACCTACATTAGAATGAATACGTACATTGCAGGAGCAATGAAAACCAAAGAACCACAGCTTGGTAGTGAACCTATGGAGCATAACGATGAACAAAGAAGTAAGATACAAGAGTATGAGAGAGAGACAGAAAGAGAGAGAGAGAGAGAGAGAGAGAGAGAGAGAGAGAGAGAGAGAGAGAACTACATGATCCCATTTATAGAGTTCCCAAACAGGCAGCTGATCCATAGGTCTGGAAGCCATCCTGGCACTCATTCCTGCAGGGGCAGCAGTGACAGGAGAAGGGTGTGACGGGGCTTCTCGGGAACTGGCAATGTTCTGTTTCTTGATCGGGGAGCTGGTTGCACAGGTGAAAAAATTTTAACTATAAACTTGATTTTGTGTGTGTATTTCTCTATATGTTATATTTTAATCTTACTTTTATTTTAATATTTTTATTGATTTTTTTACAGAGAGGAAGAGGGACAGAGAGTTAGAAATCCCCTACTGGGGATGTGCCCGCAACCAAGGTACATGCCCTTGTCCGGAATCGAGCCTGGGACCTTTCAGTCAGCAGACCGACGCTCTACCACTGAGCCAAACCAGTTTCGGCTAATCTTACTTTTTTTAAAAAAGCCATCTCAAAGGGGCTATCACAAACCAAATTTCGTTGCCTTTTTTTTTTAATATTTTTTTATTTCAGAGAGGAGGGAAGAGGAAGAAAGAAATAGAAACATCAATGATGAGAGACCATCATTGATCGCCTGCCTCCTGTACACCTCACTCTGGGGATCGAGCCCACAACCCAGGCATGTGCCCTGACCAGGAATCGAACTATGACCTCTTAGGTCCATCATAGGTCAATGCTCAGCCACTGAGCCATGCTGGCTGGGCTCGCTGGCCAAATTTTGAAAATCAAAAAAGGATAATGGTTGTAGCTGGTTATTAAATTAAAATATGAATCCAGGAGGAGGGGAGAGGATAAGCAGAATAAACAGCTCTTTTTTACAAAAGAAAGCACTCGTTAAGTGTAGAAGGAATGACAAGATTAGAAGATCACCATTTTATAACCCCTGATATAATAATTGAGTGTGGTGATGATCTCCAATGGAAAATCAAACCATTGTATGAAAACTCATTAGCAAACAGGGAGTTCATACAGTACAAAGACCACTTGCCTTCAGTGGGGACCATATTGAATTCAGCATCATGAACAACGGGACAGTGTGGCAGTGCATGCCCCCTGGTGGGATGCAAACGAAACAAGCAGCATAGTTAGTGTGAGGCAGTGGGTCTTTCTGAATGCACTAAAATCACCTGAGATTTTAAAACTCCCCCTGCCGAGGCCACACTGCCAGAACAACTCTATCAGAATTGGTAGAACCCACACATCAGGCCTTTTGTACAGTCAAGGTATTCTGGGCAAAAACATACACCCTGAGTCTAACTTTTAGTTTATAAGCTACATAGGCATGCCTCAGAAATATTGCGGGTTTGGTTCCTGGCTATCATAATAACACAAGGCTCACAAGAAAGCAGCCATAATCTCTTTGCTGGCAGATGGTCTTGACTACCGTTTGTTAAAAATGCAACACCTGAGAAGCACACTAAAGCAAAGCACAATAAAACAAAGCAGTAGCCGAGACCGGTTTGGCTCAATGGATGGAGCGTCGGCTTGGGGACTGAAGGGACCCGGGTTCGATTCCGGGCAGGGGCATGTGCCTTGGTTGCGGGCATATCCCCAGTGGGGGGTGTGCAAGAGGCGGCTGATCGATGACTCTCTCTCATCGATGTTTCTGGCTTTCTATCTCTCTCCCTTCCTCTCTGTACAAAATCAATAAAATATATTTTTTAAAAAAAAAAAAAAAGCAGTGGTTTTCAACGCTGCTGGTTGGAATCACCTGGGAATTTTGGAAACAAGGGCCGCCTGGGCTTCCTCTGCAGTGCTTCGGGCTTAAGGGATTTAGTTGGAACTCAGGCGGGGTACCCTCTTTTCTGGGCTTTAAGCTTGACTTAACCTCCAGTGAGAACAGAGTGGGCCTCTTACTGCCCCTTCCTTGTAATGCAATGAAACAGGCGGATCTGATGTTCGCCCAGGGCTGAGAATGACCAGCACAGAGGAACAAGGGAAGGTCAGGAGGAAACAAAGCTATAAGATGGGACATTCTGGAAGACCAGCCTGGATTCTTTGGAAGATCAACATCATGACGAGGGGAAAAAGAGGGAAGAATTATTATAAGTTAAAACAAGTATCCAAAAAAATGTATTGCATATGTTAGTTGATAAAAACAGCTAAAAATGCATTTGGGGTACAGTTGGAGATATTTTAATGGTAAGTTGGTTTTAGATGGTTAATTTCTTTTAGTAGGGACAGCAACCATATGTTCTATAGACAGATATTTGTATCCTTAAGTGGTGTATGTTGTACAATAAAAAGTGATGTTATAAAACATATGTGTAATTTGGGAGTACATTGTACTAATCTTTCAACTTCTCTGTGGGTTTAAAATAGTTCATAAGAAACAAGTTGAGGCCGAAACCGGTTTGGCTCAGTGGTAGAGCGTCGGTCTGTGGACTGAGGGGTCACAGGTTCGATTCCGGTCAGGGGCATGTACATTGGTTGCAGGCACATCCCCAGTGGGGGGTGTGCAAGAGGCAGCTGGTTGATGTTTCTCTCTCATCAACGTTTCTGGCTCTCTATCTCTCTCCCTTCCTCTCTGTAAAAAAATCAATAAAATATATATTTAAAAAAAAAGAAAAGAAACAAGTTGAGGACATGAGAAAATTTTAAATACAAATAAAAACCTACTCATACCCAGCCAGTGTGGCTCAGTGGTTGAGCTTCAATCTATGAACCAAAAGATCACAGTTCCGTTCCTGGTTGGGGCACATGCCTGGGTTGTGGGTTCAATCCCCAATAAAGGGCGTGCAGGAGGCAGCTGATCAATAATTCCCTCTCATCATTGATATTTCTATCTCCCTATTCCTTCCTCTCTGGAATCAATAAAAATATTTTTCTTTAAGAAAACCTACTCACCAATTATATGATACTATAATCAATGAAAGAAAGAAAGGAAGAAAGAAAGAAAGAAAGAAAGAAAGAAAGAAAGAAAGAAAGAAAGAAAGAAAGAAAGAAAGAAAGAAAGAAAGAAAGAAAGCCTACTCACCAGGCCACATAATGTCCATCTGTATTAGTTCTCTATTGGAATTTTTTCAGGAAAACCTACTCACAACCTTACACAATCAACTTCACACTACAACCAATAATCAAAGTTGAATTTCTCAACCTTTGCCCACTGGATTTAAATATGAGTTACCTGGAAAAGATCTCTTATCAAGTACGTTACAAAATGATAAGTTATGCAGGGATTTCTTGGTACCACATATCTCAAAAATCTTAATATATTTAACATGCATTATCCATTGGGATCAGGGAGGTCACCTACATAGTAAAGCAACATTTCTCACCCCTTATGTGAACACAGTCCCCTCTTATCCCAGAAAGCCTGTAGATATTAGGGAATAAGGATAGAATAAACATCCTTTCCCTCATTTTAAGACTCCTCTGGCTTTTTTTCTTTTGTTTTTAATTTCAGAGAGAAAGAGAGAAGAGAGAGAAAAACATCAATGATGAGAAAGAATCATTGACCAGCTGCCTCCTGCATAGCCTGGAATCAAACCGTGAGCTCCTGGTTCATAGATTACCGCTCAACCACTGAGCCATGCCGGCCAGGCACAGCTCCTCTGGCTT
The DNA here is from genome assembly GCF_014108245.1 of Pipistrellus kuhlii. NCBI lineage: Eukaryota > Metazoa > Chordata > Mammalia > Chiroptera > Vespertilionidae > Pipistrellus > Pipistrellus kuhlii. The sequence goes on from NW_023425404.1 coordinate 72,643,093, forward strand.
TGATTAACCAAAGAACCCCTGGATTTTCATCTGGACCCTGAAGATTCTAAAGGCACATTTGCAGCCAGATAAAATTCTGTCTCCCAACTAGTGCAATGTCCTGTTCACCAAAATACAAAATGTGATTTCTTTTTATAATTCTTATTTTGTTGTTGTTGTTGTTCAGATCCCTTTTTAAATATATATGAGCTGTTTTCTGTGTCTCTATACAAGCTTTGCTTCAACCGCACCAAACATGTGTGTTTTAAATTGTGAGTTTCTACAAGGCCACCTATTATATCTCTTCCAAGTCAGGTTTCAGGATAGACCCTCACACCACAGACAGAATATGTGCTGATACCCAAACAGCAAAAAATAAATGGAAAAGAGTCAAAACTGGTTTGGCTCAGCGGATAGAGCATCGGCCTGGAGACTGAAAGGTCTCAGGTTCGATTCCGGTCAAGGGCATGTGCCTTGGTTGTGGGCACATCCCCAGTGGGGGGTGTGCAAGAGGCAGCTGATCAATGATTCTCTCTCATTGATGTTTCTCTCTATTGCTCTTCCTTCCTCTCTGTAAAAAATCAATTATATATATATATATATATATATATATATATATATATATATATTTTTTTTTTTTTTTTAAATAAGTGGAAAAGGGCTCATGCCCTAGGCACCCTGACAGCACTTCTCATAGGCATCTGCCTGGTCCTTCCCCCAACCCTGAGAGGATGTGCTCCGACCACAGGTGAGGTTGCTGGGGGCCAGAGAGCCTCAGCATGGACAAGCAGCACGGCTGGAATCTGTGTCCCTGGAGCCTGTCACCAGAGCTCCTGCTCTCACACGACACTACTCCATCCCTGCACCTCAGCCTTAATCACCTCCTGCGGTTCCTGCTTTGCGGCACACACACACACACACACACACACACACACACACACACGCACGCAGGGGCAGGACTGGCAGGATTTCCAGTAGCAGCAGCCTGGATCCTCCCCTGCCACTGATGACACGAGGAACCTGGCAAGTGGCAAGCGTCAACTCAGAAGCTAAATCATCACCCGAGTCACCCTCTGACTAAGCCAAGTTGGCCAGCCGTGTGGCACCTCCAGCCTTGAAAGACAGCTGTAATGAAGGGCTAATGACAAGTGTGAGGCTCAATGAGCCACCGCCCAGCGCAACCTGGTGGGGCACACCCTGCGGTTCTCCAAAGCTTAAGGGCTGCCTGCAACTCTCACTGAGCACGGCAGGAAATCCTGGTGGCTCCCCTCCCTGCAAGGCACTACATATAAGGGCATGGGAGAGATCACTGGACTATGGCCAAGTTAAGACTACAGTAGTCCTCCCCCTCCTGGGGGAATATGCTCCAAGACCCCCAATGAATGTCTGAAACTATGAACAGTACCAAACTCTATAGACTGTGTGTTTTTTATATACTTGACTACCCGTAATAAAGTTTAATTTACAAATTAGGCTTAGTAAGTGATTAACAACTAATCATAAAACAGAATAATTATAATGATATTCTGTAAAAAAAAAAAAAAGTTATGTGAATGTTGTCTCTCTTATTGTACTGTACTCACCCTTCTCCTTGTGCTAATGTGAGATGATAAAATGTCTACATGATAAGAGGAAGTGAGGTGAATGAGATATTATTAAGTAAAATAAAGGTGACTTGAACACAAGCTGTGTGATATTATGACAGTCAATCTGATAACTGAAACAGCTACCAAGTGACTAATGGTGGTTAGTGGGTGGGTAGCATCTACAGTGTGGATATACTGAACAAAAAATAACCCACATCCTATGAGGGGTGGAGTGGGACTTTTGAGATTTCATCACACTGCTCAGAATTGCAGGCAATTTAAAACTTGTGAATTGTTTATTTCTGGAATTATGCATTTAATAATTTTGGAACAGGGTTGACCACAGTTAACAAGCAGCAGAAAATGAAGCTATGGATAAGGCGGGACTACTGTAAAAACTGAGTTTGAACTCAGTAAAGAGATGAGATCTCATTCTGAGCAGATATCAGATCTGGTATGGAATTTTCAATGGTCAAGGACAGTGGTCGGCAAACTCATTAGTCAACAGAGCCTAGGCTTTTCAGCTTTTCAGCACTTGTGCTCCTTTCTCTTTCAGACAGCTTTCCCGTGGTTCTGGGTTTTGTCTTTTAGTTGTAGTTTTGAAATTGTTGTGCAAGACGGCAGATTAGTTGTTTACCTTCGCTGCCATTTTGGTTTTTCCCCTTTGCCACAATTTTTAAAGTTAAAAAAGAATAACTTGAATCTGACTTTTTTTTTTTTAAGTATAGCTAAATCCCAGGTAGCTTAATAATTGCTGGTTCGTGATTATATCATTTTTAAGTAGAATCTCAATAGTACAGGACAGTTACCTGCTTCAAGGGTTTATGAAAATCAAAAGCAGAAAAATATATGCCCTGATATCATAAATGCCTTAAGTTAGCCTTGTGCAGTGTGGCTCAGTGGATAGGCCTTTGATTCTCGGCCAAGGGCAAGGGCCATGCCGGTACCTGGGTTGCAGGTTCCATTGGCCCAGGTCGGGTGCAAGTGAGAGACAACCAATTGATAGTCTCTCTCACATAGATGTGTCTCTCTCTCCTCTGTCTCTCTTCCCCTCCTCCCTCCTTTCCACTCTCTCTGAAAAGCAATGAAGGAAATATCCTCAAGTGAGGATTAACAACAAAATGCCTCATATTAAAATGTATTATACTCCCTCTGCTATACAAGTGTTGTCCATGAGTAAGACTTTCTAAAGTCTATCACTAAGCTTTTCTTTCAGAAACCAGTTCTTTCACAATTGCAGCTTGGAGACTATTCAGATCCTTTATAAGGGTTTCCAGCTCTCTCTTTAACAAAATGTACTCACCAGTCCGTTCGAACAGGAGCTCAGAAACGTCAGCAGACCCAGTGCCCCCCATTAACATCCGGGGGAAACAGTATTTGCTTCTGCAGATGGTAAAATTAAGGCACGGGAAGTCTACAAGGCTGCGAGAGATCGTTCCATGAGTTCAGAACCCAGAGCCCAAGCCCCTGGCCCAGAGGCCACCTTTTCCCTCCATTCTGGCTCCAGATCATTTAAGAAACAAAGGTTATTCACTGTAAGTGCCTTAACTCCAACAAATATCCACCCACTTAAGAACGTACTCTCTTGCCGAAGCCGGTTTGGCTCAGTGGTAGAGCGTCGGTCTGCGGACTGAAAGGTCCCAGGTTCAATTCTGGTCAAGGGCATGCACCTTGGTTGCGGGCACATCCCCGGAACGGGGTGTGCAGGAGGCAGCTGGTCGATGTTTCTCTCTCGTCCACGTTTCTAACTCTCTATCTCTCTTCCTTTCTCTCTGTTAAAAATCAATAAAATAGATTAAAAAAAAAGAAAAGAAAAAAAAGAAGGTGCTCTCTTGAAATCCCCAGGAGACGCCAACACAAGGAGCCTCAAACTGGGGGAAAGCCTTGGACGCAGCTTACCTTTGGGGAAGGGAGAGTGTGATTCATTTTCATGCCTGTCAATTTCACTTACAAAGAGTAATGAGTGGCCTTAGAGGCAGGACAGGGGCAGCTCCAGCACAGCTCCACTTTGAATTCTCCCTGCTTGTCAGCAGCATGTGGCAATGCACATCGTCAGAAGCAATCATGGAGGAAGGAACCCAAGAAAAGTAACAGAGTAGACACCTCTCCTTCCAGAATATAGACCTTTGCTCCCTACATCCCATTCCACTGCCCTTACTCCACTAAAACTTATCTGCTAAAATAAACATTAACATCCTGAATGCCACACTCAATGGGTACCTTTTTCTGTCTCATTTCACCACCTGCCATATCTCTGTAACCCATCCCTCATCATAAAACTCTTTCCCTCATTACCGTAATGCCCAGCCATAAACCCTCTGAGCGCCTGCGAAACCACTTCTCTTCTGTAGGAAATGCCCCTGCCACCCAGGTGAGGCCCCTGTCGTGTTGGTGTGCTCACATGCCTCCACCTCCCACCACAGCTGACCAGCCTATGAGTGGCCTCACCAGGCAAGAGTAACCAGTGTCTTCCCTAGGAATTTTTTAACAGAGAGGAAAGACAAAAAATTTTCATGGGTTTCCCATATGTTCCAGTCACACATTCCAGTTACATGACTATATTTACCTACCTGACTACCCCTATATTTTTGTAATACATTCCCTTTTTTCCTTTAGTCGGTTTGCATTTGGCTTTTTTTTTTTTTTTTTTTTTTTTTTTTTTTTTTTTTTTTTGCTGCCAAGCTATTTGCAATGCAGGTTTCTGTGGAAAAATAAAAGTCAAGAAAAAATCATCAAAATAAGCAGCCGCAACATTGACTCACGTTAGACTATATTTTTAGGAAATTAATCTACAGTGGCTTTTCAGAAACCTCTGCTCCAGGGCTATCCTGGCTGTGCATTGCTTCTTCCATCTCAGCACTGAGTCTCTGCTGTGCGTTGGTCTGCCTCGGTATTTGTGTCTCTTCGCCTCTTTTTCTCTGTTTCTTTACTTTATTCCTCAAAGATGACTCTATGGATAATGGAATTTATTCTTTTAGAGCAGTTTTAGTTTCTCAGCAAAACTGAACCAAAGATACAGAAATTCTCCATGTCCCCGCTGCCCCCACGTATCAATAGCCGTCTCCACTGTTCCTCAGACGGACTGAAGGACTGCGGGGACTCTGAGCGTGCCTTGTCCTCCGGGCTGCTCGGCCTCTGCACATGCCATTCTCTCAGCTAGGATGCCGCCCCCTGCCACCCTCCCCACACCGCATACCAGACGCTCCTGCCTGGAGAGATATGTCTGCTGGGAAGCCTTCTCTGCATTCCCCAGGGAGATTTACGAGCTCCATTTCGCCTCTGACCCCATTAACACCGATACACAACCTCATTAAAGCAATTTAGCTTATTGAATTTAATTTATTTGTTTATGAAACCGGCTTACCAACAGACTGTCAGATTCTTAATGACACGGCACCTTATTTTGGGTTTGTTTTTGTTAAGTGACAAGTCCATTCCCAGTTGATGGTAAGCTCTCAAAAATCATATATTAACAATGGGCAGTTAAGGGGATGGGGGAGGGATACGTTGGTGGAGTGCAGAGGATTTTAAGGGCAATGAAACTCCTCTATGTGATACTGTAATGGTGGAGACATGCCATTACACATTTATCCAAACCCATACAAGGTCAAACACCAAGTAGATCCTAATGTGAAGTATGGGTTCTGGTGTCAGTGTAGGTTTACCAGTTGTGCCAAATACATCCCTCTGGGGGGGATGTCGACAATGGAGAAGGCTATTGATACATGGGGGCAGAGGGTGCACGGAGAATTTCTGCATCTTCTGTTCAGTTTTGCTGAGAAACTAAAACAGCTCTAAAAGAATAAATTCCATTATCTATATAGTCATCTTTTTTTAAATATTTTATTGATTTTTATTTTTTTAGAGAGAGGAAGAGAAAAGGAGAGCCAGAAACATGGAGAGAGAAACATTGATCAGCTGCCTCCTGCACACCCCCCCACTGGGGATGTGCCCGCAACCAAGTACATGCCCTTGACAGGAATCGAACCTGGGACCTTTCAGTCCGCAGGCCGATGCTCCATCCACTGAGCCAAACCGGCTTCAGCTATATAGTCATCTTTGAGGAATAAGGTAAAGAAACAGAGAAAAAGAGATGAGGGAACACAAATGCAGAGGCAAACTCAGTGCTGAGATGGATGAAGAAATGCACAGCCAAGATAGCCTTGGAGAGGAGGTTTCTGAAAAGCCACTTTAGATTAATTACCTCTAACGCACTGCTAACACGCAGGAGAATTTGAAGAGGAAAGTTCGAAACCCAGACTCCTGTATTCAGTTGTAAGGGACAAGAAACTAGTTGAGCCGTGAAGATGAGAGATAAGCCAGAAATGAAGTGGAAAATTTGAAAGCTCCTTGCATAGACATAGCAGAATAATTACTTAAACCAGGAAGGCAGTAATTCAGGTCTAAAATGTCACGGCCATTAATCCTAAATTTTATTGTAGTCTGTTAGGGAAGAGTTCTCTGGGGATTATAAATAACTGCTTCTCGAAATGAAAACTCTGCAAAACAATTGACATTTCTATAATCTTAAGGAATGAGACCTGGAGAGAAAAAAAATTACTTTTCGGGTGGCTGTCTGGTGTCTGAATAGCTAATAATCATTCTTGCTTTATGCCACCCTCGTTAATCAGCTCCTATTAAAGATAATGTCATACATGTAAGTATATGGCATAGCATTATGTTAAATATTTAAGGCTTTCATATCGTACTATATCTTGGGTGTGGTGATATATTGCCCCAATTTGAGCCCATGTGCTAATTTTTCATAGATTTTCATCTATATTCATGTCTCAAGGCCCCTTAGCAAATTAATAACCAAAGGACTATAGGCTCCTTTGTTTGTAAGTCCCTAGTCAGTTGAGCAGCATACTTCTCCCCTTGCTTTAGCTTTTAAAAACCTATTTGGCTTTCTAAAATCATGCCTACCCTGTGTTATAATTGCCTTGTTTACCACACTACAATTTTTTTTCAATTACAATTGGCATTCAATATTATTTTATATTTGTTTCAGGTATAGAGCATAGTGGTCAGAAAACTATTTAATTTACAAGTGATGGCCCTAATAATTCTAATACCACCTGGCACCATACACAGCTATTACCATGTTATTGATTAGATAGATTACCTAAGATGTACTTTGTATCCCTCTGACTATCATTCTTTTAAAATATAAAGGTTCTTTTGTATTCTTTGTTTGCTTTGATTTTCTGCACATCATTTTGAACGTCTGCCTGTAAAGGGACCTTAGTTGAAAACAGTTCACCCAGTTCTGAGGCTTCCTGAAGTGATGGCAGCAGGTGCTTGAGGTTATTTACAAGTAGCTCATCGTGATAAAGCAGCTGAAAATGCCAGGCAGAGCAGGTTCCTGTGGTTCTCCAGCATCAAGTGCTGGTACAAGGCCCTCTAAGCTGGGTTCAGGTATTCCCACTCCTCCTGAGAGAATTCAATGGCCTCATCCTTGAATGTTAGCCACCCCTGCATCAAACATAAAAATTTCTCTGTGCAAAGGATACAATCATGGGGCGGGGGGCAGGGGGGAATGCAACTCCAAGAAACAGATCTAAAGAATCTCCAGCCCTAGCTGGTTTGGCTCAGTTGATGAGCATCGGCCTACAGACTGAAGGGTCCCGAGTCTAATTCCGGTCAAGGGCACATGCCCTACTTGCAGGCTCTATCCCCAGGAGAGGGGGTGCAGGAGGCAGCCGATCAATGATTCTCTCTCATCATTGATGTTTCTATCTCTTTCTCCCTCTCCCTTATCCTTTATAATAAAAGGCTAATATACAAATCAGCCAAACAGTGGAACAACTGGTTGCTATCACGTGCACTGACCACCAAGGGGCAGACTCTCAATGCAGGAGCTGCCCCCTGGTGGTCAGTGCGCTCCCACAGGGGGAGCGCCATTCAGCCAGAAGCTGGGCTCATGGCTGGCAAGTGCAGTGGCGGTGGTGGGAGCTTCTCCTGCCTCCATGGCAGTGCTAAGGATATCCGACTGCCGTCGTAGGCCCACTCCCCATGGACATCCACCAAGGGCTCCTGGACTTCTAGAGAGCACAGCCCGGGCAGAGGGATTCCCCCCCAAGTGCATGAATTTTGTGCACCAGACCTCTAGTTTATTCATCTCCAACTGTCAGCCATTTCTGTTGATTTCCTAAGAAAGAGCCATTGCTGAACCTTCTCTGTCCTCTTCCTCCTCCTCTGGCTTCTTCCTCAGGTAGCAAGGTTCTCAGAAGTCAATGCTCTGGAGGGTGACCTTCACTCTCAGCTTTTAACTTCTGACTTCTCCCCATGACTATTTAGTAACTACTAACTACTTTTTTTTTAATATATTTTATTGATTTTTTTACAGAGGGGAAGGAAGAGGGATAGAGAAGTTAGAAACATCGATGAGAGAGAAACATCAATTAGCTGCTTCCTGCATATCCTTCACTGGGGATGTGCCTGCAACCAAGGTACATGCCCTTGACCGGAATCGAACTCAGGACCCCTTGGTCCACAGGCTGACGCTCTATCCACTGAGCCAAACCAGTCAGGCCAATTACTACTTCTTAACCTCATTAGATTATAAAATCTAATCAAGTGTGATTTAAAATTACATCTCACTTGCCAACTGAGTCATCAAAACAAACAATATGTGGGACATTTACACAATGGAAGACTATGCAGCTATAAAAAAGAGGGACCGCTTACTCTTTGAGACAGCATGGATGGACCTGGAGAGTATTATGCTAAGTGAAATAAGCCAGTCAGAGAAAGACAAATATTAAATGAGCTCACTTATTTATGGAATCTAATGAACTAAATGAATTCACCAACAATATAAGACCCGAAGCATGGAGGCATGGAGCAGACTGTCATATCCAATGTGGAGGTTGGGGACTAAAAAGAAATAAACCAAAGATCTTATATACTTACTAGAGGCCCAGTGCATGAAAATTCATGCACTGGAAGCGGGGTCCCTCAGCCCAGCCTGCCCCTTCTCACAGTCCGGCAACCCTGCGATCAAGAGAAGGTGATGCCCCCATCACACCTCTGCTGCTGCCACTGCCAGCAGTGCAAGCCTCAGGTGGCCCTGGTTACCTGAGCCTTGGGCAGCCCTGGGAGGCTGGGCAGCCACCATTCGAGGCTTGCCTGCACCTCGGGCTGGCCCTGGGTGGCTGGTGGGTTGAGGGGACTGGGACACTCCAGAGGCAGGCGTATGGAGTGGCTGGGCCTCCTGGGGGCAGGCCCAGCCTTGCCACACACCTGCTGCCCTGGCAGGGCTGAGGGGACTGGGTGCCACCATCTTGTGGCTGTGGAAGCCACCATCTTTGAGGGCAGGGCAGTCAATTAGCATATTCCCTCCTTATTGGCTGTGGGCTCCACCATCTTTGTGATGGTGTGAGGGTCAATTAGCATATTCTTTCTTTATTAGATATGCATAGTCCATGGACATGGGCAATATAAGACGTAAAAAGAGAGGAAGGATGGGAGACATCTATAATATTATCAACAACAAAAAATAAAAATAAGCTGAAACCTGTTTGGCTCAGTGAATAGAGCATCGGCCTGTGGACTGAAGGGTCCCGGGTTTGATTCCGGTCAAGGGCATGTACCTTGATTGTGGGCACATCCCAGTGGAGGGTGTGCAAGAGGCAGCTGATCAATGTTTCTCTCTCATGATGTTTCGACCTTCCTATCCCTCTCCCTTCCTCTCTGTAAAAAAATCAATAAAATATATTTTTTAAAAATAAATAAATAATAAAACTAAAAACAATAAATGAAATAAACCAACAATAAGCTATAAGTGATGAAGATTAAGTCCAAGAGCATGCAATAAAATCTAGCTTATTTCACTTATTCTGCATATTTAACATACAACAAACTCATCTTTTTAAAGAACTCATCTTTTGCAGAAACCGGTTTGGCTCAATAGATGGAGCATCGGCTTGGGGACTGAAAGGTCCCGGGTTCGATTCCGGTCAGGGGCATGTGTCTCAGTTGCGGGCATATCCCCAGTTGGGGGTGTGCAGGAGGCGGCTGATCGATGACTCTCTCTCATCGATGTTTCTAACTCTCTATTTCTCTCCCTTCCTCTCTGTACAAAATCAATAAAATATATTTAAAAAAAAAAAAAAAAAAAAGAACTCATCTTTATGTGGTACATTTACATAATGGAATACTAGCCTCTATAAAAAAGAAGGCTCTTACCCTTTGAGACAGCATGGAGGGACCTGGAGAGTATCATGCTAAGCAGAAATAAGCCCGTCAGAGAAAGACAGGTATCACATAACCTCACTTACGTGTGAAATCTAGTAGCAAAATAAACTGACAAGCACAGTAGATCCAAAGACATGGAAGCATGCAGCAGACTAAAGACTCTCAAAGGGAAGGGGATGCAGAGGCAGGAAGAGTTTAACCAAAGAATTTATATACATATATGCATAGTCCATAGACACAGACAGTAGTGTGGTGAAGGCCTGGGACAAGGGTGGGGAGGGGGTCATTGGGTGATAAAATGGGGACATCTGCAATGCTTTCAACAATAAAGATAAATTTTTAAAAAACATTATTATAAAGTTTCCAAGTGCTAATATGGAGTTTCATCCTTTATTCCTTAAAACAATCTTATGAAATAAAATCAGCACTATCTAATTATATAACCAGGGTGTAGGAAATGGACCTCTGTGATCCATCTTCAGCACAGTCGGCTTTTGATGGAATTTACTGAACCTTCCAGAGCAAACAGAATGGAAGGAGGAGAGAAGAGGAACAAAGAACTGTGCATGTGGGCAACCCCCCAGGCCAGGGTCTGCCTCACCTGGAGGGCGGAGGTAGAGGCAGCTAGAAAGGCCTCAGTCCAATTTTTTTAAACAGCAAGACCTAGGCGACATATGAGGAAACAGGTGACCTCATAGTACTCAGCCAATGAGGAACTGGAGGAGGGGCTGAATAAATAGGCATGTTCCCTGACCCACATATGTGCCTGTACAATGGACACCTGCTCTTGAGAGTATATTAAAAGTCACATTTTCACCATACTTCTGTTTCTGACTCCACCATTTGAAATTTGGAAAGGTGAGCCATTTCTCACAAGGGCAACCAAGAAGGCAAGGTCCTTATGCAAATTTCCATGACAAATAGCTGAATGGGGATGAAAACTCTGTTCACCTGCTAATAGTCCATTTTCTCCTGCAAATCTTTTGTGAAAATCCTGACCTCCCCTGTGCCACTCACAGCAACCACCGTTAAATCAACAATGGTCCACCCTAAGCCGTAAGCCGGGCTGCTCTTGGAAGAAGCAGTGGCATTGCCAGAATTCAGTGCCTGGCTCTGCTCTGAAAAGGGCTGCCTCTCTCTTAGAAGGACCCCCTCCTCGGGAACTTCCAAATTTCCTTTACCCTTTCCTTTAAGTCAGAGGAGCCCAAACATGCTCTTCTAATTTGGTGAAAACCTATACTGTTTCTCTTGATGTAATAAATGAAATTTTGTTTTATCTGACTCTGCCGAACTCCAGGACCATCAGTAAGGCATGGCCTGACGCCCTAAAGGCTCTGGTGTGATCTCATTAGAGAGCTAGAGTATTACTTCTCCATCAGTGGCCCCACCTACCCACAAGATACTTGTTAAAATGCAGATTCCTAGGTCCCAATACACACCTATGGAATTGGACTTAGAGGTGATGATGCATTAACCAACACTAAAAGGTGTGGTGATTGCTGGGGAGAGGGGATGGAGAGAGGTGGAGGAGGGTAAGGGGGGATAAATGGTGAAGAAAGGAGACTTGACTTGGGTGGCGAACACACAATACAATATACAGATGATGTGTTGTGAAACTGTGCACCTGAAACCTGTATGGTTTTGTTAACCAGTGTCATCTCAATAAATTCAATAAAAAGGAAAAGAACAACACTGATTGAAAGGTTAAGGACGTGGTAACACAGGCAGGCTATAAATAGCCATCTCAGATGGTGAATAAAGAAAAATTGAATTTATTTTGGAAAAGGAGTGGAAGGTGGGGATAGCCAAAGGGTATTGCACTTAGGACAGTGAAACAAGGAAGCGCACAGGAGAAGCAATAGGAGAGCCTCAGCTGGGCTGCCTTGGATCACTGGGAAGTCAGAGAAAAGGGGGCCTTGGAGACAGGTCAGGGGGTTAGCCTGGGATGAGCTGCCACTGCCCACTGTTCCTCTGGTTGCAAGTCTCATGGGTTCCCTTAAAGGTGAGGGGATTCGTGCCTGCAGGAAGAGGAGAGGGGGAAGGGAATGGCACTACTTGCTCCTTGGAGGGAGAGCATGGCCGGGGTCCCTTGTCCTGAGCATATCTATCTCTCTCTTGAAGGTGAAAATCTTAGAGGATCTTAATAGAATCCTCTAAGGGAAGGGTCTTAATAGAATATTCATCAGCTTTCCAGCTGTGCTCTTTCAGGGTTGTGGTCTCCACTGACTGGTCGGTGCCACGTCAAGTGGTCATTAGTCAATGTAGCTGGTCCTGAGGCAGCCACGGAGTCACTTGTCTGATTTTGCTGCTTTTCTTGTCCTGGAGCTGAAATACAACTGAGGCCTAGATGTTATCCTTAGGGAGGAAAAGGTCGTGGGAGGGGGGACGTGTCTAAAACTCATGACCAGTGATATGAAAGTTCAGGGGTTCAAACCGCATGGTCAGTGATATGCTAGGGGAGAATAGGTCACCCTGCGGATGAGGTTCTTGTTTTCCCGGTGTGGACGAAAGGGGGCTTCGTGATCCCCAAGGACCACCAGGGAGCCGAGTCCCATGCAATAAACAAAAGAGCCTTCTCCATGATAGCATGGGCTCTTCCCACTCACGCCGGCAGCATGGCGGAAGAGCGAGCTAATTTTGCCCAGTCCAGGGGTTTTACTCTGGTCGGTGGTGATGTCACTGCCTCGGCTAACCCTGATTGGGAGGGTGAGGGCTAGGGATAACTCTGCCCTTCGGGGCGGAGTCGGGAGCTCATCCTCGCCCCGCCCTGCTCTCTCAGGGGCCACATGCTGACCAGACAAGCTCAGGGGAGGCCTGCACGGCAGTCTTGCAAACTCAGAGACTTTAAGTAACCACAAAGGATGGTCTGAAATTAAACTTTAACTAAAAGCAGTTATGGTTGACAGCAATTACTTCCTAGGCCAGATTTTCACTAACAAGGTCAACCTTTACCTTATCTAAGCCTATCTGTCTTTTTGCATCTATGATAACATATCCTTGAAATGTCTGGGTAACTTGTAACTTCCCTTTTTCTGGAGCCCCTGGGGCACAACCAAATGTGCTGGGCGAATTTGATACCACAAATTCTTTCTTTATTGTGTTAATTGTTTCTGCACCCACCTAAGTATGTGTCCATCATTTTACTTTTTATCCAATTCCCCCTCCCCACTTCACTTTCTCCCACCTCCTTAATCCATCACCAATGAATTTTTATGTAACCTACCTACATCCCTTCCTTTGATTGCAATGTATAAATACAAATGTAACCTGCCATTTCTACAGAGTGTTATCTCAATTCGTTGAGGTTCTGCTTCCCAGCATATGGCTCAAATAAACTCACAAAAATTCTTTACAGGTTTTAATGGTTTGTTGTTGTTATTGTTGTTTTTATGTTAACACCAGTGTTGTCCCTTGCTAGGCATCTGGGGCTTTCTGCCTTGGTGAGTTTCTGTACCTCATCTTTGTTCTGCTCGTGTCTATCCAACTTAGGAAGCAGTATAAACAGTTATAGACCCTTTAAACTGATTTCTAGCTTTGTCCTATTCCCAGTGTGTGGAGTACAGAGTCCATAAGCCAAAGGTATGATTACCTCTACAAAACTCTCTGTAGACCTGCTCCAGTCAGACTGAGGTTCAGAGAGTCTCCAGCAACTCGGAAAATAAGACATTTGATCGCCTTTAGGCAGAAATTCTAGACTGGTCAAACAAACAGCCAAACTCATTTGGGACCTTCCTCTGCTTAGAAACCTACTGAAGATGAGGCGTATGGGGCATATTCAGCTCCTTCAGTGTCTCCTCACACCCTCCCCCACCTCTGGTTCCGCCTTGGGCTGGGGGCGTGCTGGGAGGGGCCAGAGGCGGGGCCTGGAGCCTTCCTGTGTCGGTGGGGCTGAGACCTGAAAGCAGCAGAAGCATAATTACTGACTCTTCCTCCTCAGAGAGGTGCCCTCCTCCACTGAGGATCCTGATGTAGTCACCCATGTGGATGGCACTTCCTCTAACTGGCCACCATTGCCACCCCCTCAGATCCAGTTTCCCTGCTGTCCAGCTCCAGGCTCTCCGTGCTGGGCTCACCCCGCCCTTCAGGAGATCCTCTTCATTAAGATGACGAGTTTGGCTCAATGGATAGAGCGTCGGCTTGGGGACTGAAGGGTCCCCGGTTCGATTCTGGTCAAGGGCATGTACCTTGGTTGCGGGCATATCCCCAGTAGGGGGCGTGCAAGAGGCAGCTGATCGATGACTCTCTCATTGATGTTCTAACTCTCTATCCTTCTCTCTTCCTCTCTGTACAAAATCAATAAAATATTTTTTTTTTTAAAGATGACGCAAGTCCACTTTCTCTTCCGTGGGTCTCACCTGTTTGCACCTTAGTTCCTCCCCAGTGAGAGTGCAGTTCATCCATCATTGTCTTCTCACCTCATTCTGTCAACTCTGGTCAGAAAGAAACAGGTACCAGTCTCTTCACCTGAAACTGTGTGAAGTGCCCCCTCTTTTGGTGTACTCCCCTGTGGGAGCTCTCCTCTCCTCTCCCACCAGCAAAGCATGGCGCTCGCTCTCTCTCTCTCTCTCTCTCTCTCTCTCTCTCTCTCTCTCTCTCTCTCTCTCTCTCTCTCTCTCTCTCTCTCTCTCTCTCTTTCTCAATGCCCAGCCCCATGATGATTTTCACCTCACCTGGAGCGTGAGAGGAGTGAATGCTGGCAACTCCAGTTCCACAGACTCACAGGTGGTCCGGCATTTCAGGAGGAAGCAGGGACATTTGTCACCTGTCATAGGCCCCGGGCAGACAACTAAAAAGTCACATTTAACATCTGTTACATTAGTAAGACTCCGAAGTTACAAGAAAAAAGATTCATTCAATTCTTCTTAATTAGTGGAGCTTTGAGATAAGAAGACTGATGGAAGAAGGAGCACTCAAATTCTACAGCAGCCCGAGGACAGGGTCCCCAGGCTTCCCAAAAACTAGAAGGCAGTTCAGAGTGTAAAACAAGGCCATTGACCAGGAACACTGGACCCCCTCAGCAAAGGAGTACTGATTCGCATGACATGGGGACAGGCTGTGTGGGGACCCTGACCAGAATACTCCAGGCCCATTTGCCACACACATGTGCAAAGGCAGTGACACAGCAGTTTTATTGTACACACTGCACAGGTGCACCTTTATAGTATGTATCTAGTTGATGCAACGCTGATGTCACTATTTGGCATGAAGCCTCTTTTGTCTGAATTAGTATGAAATGTGCTACTGAACAGCTGGTGGCTGGCTGCTCGGTGTGCAGTAAAGCACGTCCCATCTACCTGCGGCTGCTCACGTCTTCTTCCAGTTCCCAGTTCCCAAGGAGGTGCTGTCCCTGGCAGAGGAACTCGGATCCAACAAGCTGCCTCCCTGTTTCTGCTGCCTTCCCTTCTTTTGCTGACATTCACATCCGGTTCTTACTCTAAACTCTGTGCCATGGAACATAATGCTATAAACTCTGTGCCATGGAACATAATGCTAATAGAAAAGTGTGAACAGGTGGGTGTTCTGTTATCAAATGTTTGGGAAACACGGGGTGAACATTAGACAAGCTTCTTACTATGGGATTCTCAGCCTTTCAAATGCTAAAGCACTGTGCACCTTTCTAAAAGGGGATGTAAACGTGGGGTTTTCCTAATGCACTGGCCTAGGACACCCCATTTAAGGAACACCTGTTACTGGCTGCAAGACCAGCTCAGGCTCCATGGCTGGGAGTGATACATGTCCTCCCTCTGCTTCTTTGGCTCACTCGTGGCTGAGAGGTCTGTAGCATCTGCAGGCTGTCTCTCTGTATTTTCAGCTTCTGCTCCCACACCCAACCAATTCTCCCTATGTCTCAATTCTCCCAAAGATTAATAAATTTCTTAGTTCTGTATGGTCACCATCAGGACAATTTGAGGAGATCCTTAGTAGCAAGCCATTTTATAGGCCATTGACCAACCTACAGCCTGATTCACGTTGACCTGAGTGATCACCCCTGCCAGGAAAGTGGAACAAATTATGACCTCCCACCGTCCGCAGGAGATTGGCTAAGCACCGTGATGGACCTTCTGTAAATACCACAGACTCTCTAAGCCCTTGGTGACAGCCAGCCACTAACTGAAGGAGAACTAGTATGGCTTTTGTAAATGCCTTGAGAGTCCCCCAGCCTGGAGAAGTGCACTGCGATCAGAATGAGACCAGTGGCCATGGTAACTCCTCTAAGCCTCTTCACTGAAGAAGTGAGCCACACTTTAAGTATATATAACCTTTAAGTAGATATATTTAAATACCTATAGTATATTTAAGTACTATACCAGCTATTAGTATATTTAAGTGTACACTGTATATAAATGATATATAGGGAGAAAGAATGTATTGTGTGTGTGTGTGTGTGTGTGTGTGGGTGTGTGTGTGTATTAAAGGCCTGGTGCATGGCCGAAGCCGGTTTGGCTCAGTGGTAGAGCGTCGGTCTGCGGACTGGGGGGTCCCGGGTTCGATTCCGGTCAAGGGCATGTACATTGGTTGTGGGCACATCCCCGGTAGGGGTGTGCAGGAGGCAGCTGGTCGATGTTTCTCTCTCATCGACATTTCTAACTCTCTCTCCCTCTCCCTTCCTCTCTGTAAAAAATCAATAAAATATATTTTAAAAATAAAAAATAAAAAAATAAAGGCCTGGTGCATGAATTCGTGCATGGATGGGGTCTGGCCAGCCTGGCCAGGGGGAGGAGACATGGGCAGTTGGCTGGCTTGTTTGCTGGTCTAACTCCTGGTCGAGGGGGCAATTTGCATATTAGCCTTTTATTATATAGGATTGTATAGGATATACACTGAGTGACCAGATAATTATACATTCAGAGATCATAATAATCTGGCCATTCATTGTATATTTAGGCTTCGAAGCCTAAATATATATTGACTTCTTCCCTCAATATATATTGACTTCTTCCCTTAACTTATATGTAGCTCACATATCAAGGCTAAATTATATTTCCACGTTTTTTTCTTCCTATTTACCCATATGCTTACAGTCTTTAACAGCTAGTGGCAAACCAACAAAAAATAATATTTTAACTTAAATAATCCAAAGTAAAAGAATAGGTACGAAAATGGTTTGTAGGCTTTTATTTTTAAAATGCATGTTTGCAGCTCTGAGTTTAAAATGTAGGTGTGCTTTGATCTTCCTGACATGTGTCCATGCAGCCCTGATCCTATAAATAGCTCAGCCCCTCAACTGGATCTCAGCACTCACAGACAGCCCATGTGAGGAAAGTGCTGCTTTATCAACCTCAGTCCACAGGTTAGATCACAGAAATGCACTTCTTCCACATTACGAACACATAAGCAGGCCAATGGGACTGACAGTCAATCTAAAAAGCCACGCACGCCGAAACCGGTTTGGCTCAATGGATAGAGCATCAGCCTGCGGAATGAAAGGTCCCAGGTTTGATTCCGGTCAAGGGCATGTATAATACATTGGTTGCGGGCACATCCCCAGTAGGGGGTGTGCAGGAGGCAGCTGGTCGATGATTCTCTCTTGTCGATGTTTCTAACTATCTATCCTTCTCCCTTCCTTTCCGTGAAAAATCAATAAAATATATTTAAAAATTAAATTAAATTAAAAAATTAAAAAATTTTAAAAGCCACGCACTCTTCCAGTCACTCCTTCATAAGGTCATTTATGAGCCATAATTAACATGCAATGGCAAGACCAAGGACTCCAAACAGGAGAAGTTTAGTGTAATACAAAGTTCATGACTTAGAGTCAGACAGACTAGTTCCATGACTTCGAGCAGGTGTGTTAAATATTCTGTCAGTTTCCTCTTCTATTAAATGGAGAGTGTTATGTACATAAAGAAAGAGGCTGTGTACATAAAGGACTGGCACAGTGCCTAGAATACAGTAGTTGCTCAATAAATAGTAACAGTGATGGTAGCAGTAGTAGAGGTTAATAGTGCTGGGGATGATAGTAGAAGTGGTAAAGATAGTGGTATAGATATCTCTTTGATTGTTTCTTTTTTTTCCTGCCTAACATCCCTTTCCTCCATATTCTGATAATGACACTCTGTTTCCCTTGGGTAACTGCCCCCTAATTCTATGTGGTCCTGGAGGAACTACCAATCACAGTGTCCAACCCCTGCCCCCCATCCAGACCACAAGAATGGGGTTCTGATCCCAGCCTTTGTAGTTTGTTTCCCTTTCTCTTGGCTCCATGTGAAATAGGATGAATTCAAATTCTAAGCAAGGTTACAGGCAGAACTTCCTTTTTTATTAAAGGGCCAGCCCTATGTGCACTTAGTGGTTATCTCGATGCTGGCCTTGAAAAACAATGCTGTTCTATCCAATTAAAAAAAAAAAAAAAAAGTGTGTCAGGACCGGTTTGGCTCAGTGGATAGAGCGTCGGACTGCAGACTGAAAGTTCCCGGGTTCGATTCCGGTCAAGGGCATATATCTTGGTTGTGGGCACATCCCCAGTGGGGGGTGTGCAGGAGGCAGCTGATCGATGATTCTCTCTCATCGATGTTTCTAATTCTCTATCCCTCTCTCTTCCTTTCTGTAAAAAATCAATTATATATATATATATATATATATATATATATATATATATATATGTATATATTTTTTTTTTTTTTAAGTGTACCTGGCATGGTATTGAGATTGTGGGCATATCTGGTCTCTGGCCTGCAAGGTCAGACAGCTAAGTTTATCTTCATCATTCTTCAAACTGGCTAAAGCAAACTAGAAAGCAACATTTTACCTAGGAAGAACAGCAGAAAATTCCAAACAACAGTTTGTTGCGGAATGGAGGTTTTCCTTCTCAGAACCTTTGCTACAGATAATAGCAAAACAGAAGGGAAGAGAGAGAGAGAAATATTTATATCCCTGGATCCAGCCCCACTCCTAGATTTGCCACTTAAAATAAGTCAGTAAGTTCCCACTTTAGGCTTAAGCTCGTTTGAATTGAGTTTCTACCCTTGACATTCAAATATTCCTGCTAATCTAAGTGTATTTTTTAAACAGAAAGAAAGAAAACGAGGAGGAGGACCAGAGGAGAGCACAGAAGCAATCCCCGGAGGTGGCCTCACACATTCATTCCAGCACAGGAAATGGAAGCCAGCAGGGGAAGGGAGCAGCCCCTGACGTGGCAAAGCTGCTGAGTCCGGCCCTCCTGGAGGACACAGAAAACAGCGTGACGTCACTGCAGGTTCTTGCCCACAGCCTAGGCAGTGGAGGGAAGACGGTAACCCCTGATCTTGTTTTCCTGGCCAGGCTTGTCCCCCTGCTCCCCACAAAGTAGGGAGACAGTGGCCAGGTAGGGACCTTATTACAGTAGCCTCACTATGAAATATGAAGGAGTTAACATTCTTTTCTTTAAGCCACAGGGGCCATCAAACGTTTTAAGAAGGGACCCTGGTCAGTGTAGCTCAGTGGTTACAGAGCCAGCCTGTGCACTGAAGGGTCTCAGGTTCGATTCCCGGTCAAGAACAAGTACCTAAGTTGCAGGTTTGATCCCCAGCCCTGGTTGGGGTGAGTGCAGAAAACAAGCAATTGATAGGTCTCTCTCACATCAGTGTCTCTTGGTCGCTCGCTCCCTCTCCCTTCCGCTCTCTCTAAAAAGCAATTTAAAAGTATCCTCAAAAAATATATTTTTTAAGTTTTAAGAAAGGTAATAACATGATTTTTTGCTTTTTGGAGGGAGGTGAAGAGATCCAAACTTGTTAAGCAAATGAAACCGAGAATAAGCAAAAACAAATAAACAGAAGTTAACAACCAAAGGTTCTTCAAAGTTGTGGTGCCCGGCAAGAAAGATGGCCAGCCCAACAGCCCAACAGAGGAACCAGGCGAGCCATGGGAGTTGGTTCCATTCAAGGACGGTGGTCGGCAAACTGCGGCTCCCAAGCCACATGCAGCTCTTTGGCCCCTCGAGTGTTCTAACGCCACTTCTTCAAAATAGACTCGCCCGGGCCGAAACTGACTTCTGTGCATGGGCCACGAAGTTTCAGTCACTCTGTATGTGCACGCCCACACGTGGTATTTTGTGGAAGAGCCACACTCACGGGGCCAAAGAGCCACATGTGGTTCGTGAGTCATGATTTGCCTACCACTGGCCTAAAGCAACCAGACATGGACCTAGTAGAGGCATCCATTGTGGTGTGCTAACAGGGTCTCTCTACTCATTAGCAAGATTGATTGATTGATTGATTGATTGATTTTGGTTAACCCTCACCCAAGGATATTTTTCCATTGATTTTTAGAGAGAGTGGAAGGGAGAGGGGAGACCAAGAGCAAGAAACATCGATGTGAAAGAAATACATCGAGTGGTTGCCTCCTGCATGCGCCCAGACTGGGGCTGGAGCCTACAACCTAAGTATGTGCCCTTGATTGGAATCAAACCTGAGACCCTTCAGTCCGCAGGCCAAAAATTTACCCACTGAGCCAAACAGGCTAGGCTAGCAAGGCCCACCCCCTATGGGCCCATACCTGAGTCCTATGGAATGTAGGTGACATAAAAAGGGAAAACATATGTGGTATGCTTGGGCAAGGATGCTTTACAACCCCTCTAGCTGAGAAACCAAACTCCACGTTGAGGGGGCATTCTTCCCTGCGTCACACATGTCACATGGGTGTCTCCGTGAAAACGCTAGGTATCAGGGACAGAATCTGTGTCAAGCCAGCTCAGCCAGGTTCCGGGACCTGAGAGGGGAGTGAAGGATTGAAAAAAGGCAGACAAAAGAAAAAAGCTGGGTCTGTGTGGGACGCTGTCCTCTCTGATGGAGAGGCAGTGCCACAGCCTGTAAGCTGTCTCTTTATTTTATAGCCAGATTCCGCAAGGCAAAGTAAGGGCATGGTTACAAAGTTCTTGTGGGTTTTGAATCTATTCAATTACATGCACCTGAACTCTTTCAAGCCCACATCACTCGACACGTGGGACCACATGTTCCAACCATAGGTTCAAGCTTACAACTATAGCTTTTGGCTATAATTGTGCTGGGAGGGCTCTGCCCTCTAGGCTGGGACTTGCACGTGGCCATGAGAGGACTATGCCCTCTTATCAGACCAAGCTTGAACCTGTCCAAACACTTGTAACCCCAAGTATCAGACGCATGGCACTGGGACTCAATAGTTGACAGCAGGACCCTAAGGGTACCCTATGGAGGTAGCAAAGCAGCTGCACCAGGCGGGAGGGCATTCATTTATGTACACACTAGAGGCCCGGTACACAAAATTTATGCATTGGGATGGTGTCACTCAGCCCAGCCTGCACCCTCTCCAATCTGGGACCCTTCGAGGAATGTCTGACTGTTTGTTTACCAGCAGTCTGACATCCCTCTCACAATCTGGGACCGCTGGCTCCTAACCACTCACCTGTGCCCCAACCCACGGGGCACAGCAACGTGGGGAGAGGGAGGACCTGTGGAGGATGAAAAGAAGGGACAGGGGAAATGGAGAGATGGAGGCAAGACAAAGTTCTGATCAAGCCTCAAACTTTATTTTTGAAATGGCAGTATATATTCAGCAAGAACAAAGTGGGGAAGGGTTGCCTACGCAGCGGGGTTTTTGACAGTGTATAATTGGTTTAGGCACTGAGTGACAAGGTGGTAAGGTATCTGGCAACACAGGATTGGCTAACAGCCAGGGCAGTGTAACATTCCAAGGCAGGGCTAGCTATGGGGGAGGATCAGGAAGGGGAGTTGTAGAGATCCTTCGGAGCAAGATGTGCTAAGTGGCAGGTTAATCTTTAGCTTCTGGCCAAACCCGCAGGGCACCGCCTAACTTCTGCTAGAAGGAACTTAATTCTAAGATGGAGTTGTATTTTCTTAAGACGGAGTTGCTTGTCTCAACTCTGATGGCTCCCAACACACCTGCCTACCTGCCTGATTGCCCCTAACCTCTTCTGCCTCCTGCATGATTGCTCCCCTGCCAGCCTGATCACCCCCAATTGCCCTCCCCTACCAGGCTGGCCACCCCCAACTGCCCTACCCTGCTAGCCTATTTGCCCCCAACTGCTCTCCCCTGCCAGCCATCTTGTGATGGCCATCTTGTGGTAGCCATCTTGTGATAACATTGGGCTACCCATCTTGTGACAACATGGGGGTGGCCATTTTGTGATGATGTGAGGGTGTCGTGAGAGGGCCGCCTAGGCTTTTATTAGTATAGATGGGAGAAGCCGCCTATTATACAGGGTGAAGTATTGCTGGAGTGAGTGGGATAAGAGCTCACTCATTCGGGCCATTATGATTGATGTTATTCCATTTATACTAATAGGCAGTTATCTTGGGTCGTGTGAAGTGTTGCCTAATCATGTTGCATCTTTAACAATAAGAGGCTCCACATTTGATATGACAACCAAAACTTACATCCTTATTTAAATGCAAAGAGTCTTCATTTTTCTCTGACCAAAAATGTTTAACATACTTTATTTAGGCAATAAATCTGTATGAACACAAAAACAAATAAGGGTTCAGATGCAAACTGAACTTTAGCTGCAAATTGAATTGAAATCAAATACTACAAAGCCAATGGGAAAACATGTAAAAAATGCATGTTTTGGCAGGGCTGAATGTCAGGATATAGGATTTTCCTCTTTTTACCCCAGATGCTTTCACACATTAATACTAATCCAATATTATCTATGACTCGATACTTTGGTAATTCTGTCACAGTGTCTTCTTGACTTTGTTAACTAATCACAGGAGAACATGCCAATAGACTTCCACTTTGGGTAAATCAGAAGTGACTTGACTCTGAGGATTCCTCAAATTCATAAGTGATGACTAATTCTAATGAAAGGGATTGCCCTGGCTGGTGTGGCTCACTTGGTTGGAGTGTCATTCCATATACCAAAAGGTGACAGGTTCAATTCCCTGAAAAGTTCAGGGCACATACAGTTCAGGTTCAAACCCCGTTGTGGGCATTTATAGGAGGCAGCCAATATCTGTCTGTCTGTCTCTCTCTCTCTCCCTCTCTCTCTCTCTTCCTTTCTCTTTCTAAATAAAAATTTTAAATAAAGGAGATCTATTGCATCCTAATTTCTACTATTGGCTAAGGTATCCTTTAATCCTGGGATATACAGAAAAAAATGTTTGGTTTCTTCTAACATACCTTGCCTAGAGTTCTAGTCAACTATGCTTGAACTATGAGGCAGTTTGAAGTATTCCATAACAGACTTTCTTGTGTCTCAAATTCATTAAAAAAAAGAAACCAAAATGTCTTGGCTAAGGAAAGAGCTGAGCCTCTACTGAATTTATAGATAAAAACTCCTCTTGGCCAATCCAGAGCTCCTCAAAAAATGGGAAGTTTAAGGCCACTGCTTTTGCAGATAAATTGGTTTAATCAAGGAAAGACTGCAGATCTGACAAGAAAAACAAAAAAACAGCATGCTCAAGAGAAGATGAATTTTTACTATATTTCATTACAGAAGTCCACAGTGAAAGAAAAATGACTTCCTCAGTCCCGCTCCAGGAGCCCTGGTGAGGCTGCGGATAAAAGGAGAAAGCCCCTGGAACGGACTTCCTGCCGCACAAGCTGCTTCTGTCAGGGCAGGAGCTGCAGAGAGGCCCCTGCGATCCCCGTGGACAGTGGCTAAGTCACAATTATCAGGACCTTATTAGCTATTGCCCTGGAGTGAAAGAGGCCCATTTGCCTCTATCAGGGAGCAATCGATTGCTTTGTATGGCCTATAACTTATAAGGCCAAGGTCAGGGTACGGTGATGGAAAATTAGGTTAGATATCATAAATCCTCCAGCACCGGTTCTCTTATCTGAAGGAGAGTGCTATAAACTATTAACCCTGTTATATTTTGTGGGAAATATACCAAAATCCAAAAGCATAGTGAACGCTATGATGGATAATACAGTATATCAGAAAAAACTAGACAGATTGAACTTTCTTCACCTGATAAGAAGAAAAGAAAATTGGATTCACTCTGCCTTGAGGCACATTGTTAATTCTTCAGACCAGCAAGTACTCATCAGAATGAGGCAAAAGACACTTTATAGAAGAAAGATGACCTTATTTCTCGTCCTTGTCTTCTCTTGCTATGATGCAAGAGAATCCATACCCTAAATGAATGGGTCACGAGTAGCAGAGACCATGAAGTTGGCACTGACCAATGTGAGGTGATAATTCTGCCATAGTATCTTTCTGTCTCTGTAACTAATCACCAAGAAGTAAACTTCCCAAAAAAAGACCAGAAACAAAATATAATTCTCAACTGCCCAAATAAAAGATGTCTTATAACAATTTAGAGTTGTCAGAAAATATTAACAATTAATAAACCTATAAAAAGTATGTAGTATTACTCATCTGAATTACTGAAAATATTCAAATTTAAAAGTTGGGGGGAAATCTTGTGATAGTTGGTACTAAAGTAAAAGTAGCTGTGGTTTAGCCGAAACCAGTTTGGCTCAGTGGTAGAGCATCAGTCTGCGGACTGAAAGGTCCCAGGTTCGATTCTGGTCAAGGGCATGTAGTTCTGCTTTTATATTATGGGCAAGATAGGGCCACATTCCAATGTCAAGCAGGGTGTGACTGGGAACCAACCCTGCGGGCTGTCCCCAGTCTTTAGAATTTAGTTCTGAGGGGCCAATCAGGGTTAGCCGAGGCAGTGACATCACCGACCTGAGTAAAACCCCTGGACTGGGCGAAATTCGCTCTCTTCCGCCATGCTGCCGGCATGAATGGGATAGCCCATGCTAGCATGGAGATGGCTCTTTTGTTTATTGCATCGAACTCGGCTCCCTGGTGGTCCTTGGGGATCATGACTGGAATCCCCAGCCAGGACCATGAGGGACCCCCATTCTGGAGAGCCTGACTGGCCGCGGTAGGTGTGTGTTTGTCTGTGTTTTTGTGTGAGCGCTCTGGAGGGACTGCCCCTCCATCGGGGCTCTTACCTGGGTGTTTACCAGCTGCTGCGTCAGCCATGGTTTGAGCCCGGATTCGAATCTGTAATAAATTCTAGCATGCTTAATCAAATTGGCTCCGGTGGTCCATCTCTTGGGGACTCGCTTCGTAACAGAGCCAACATACCAACTCAGGGAAAATGCCAAGACAAGGAAATAGAGCACAAACAAAAGAAATGGAGGAAAAGAAGAGGCTGGATATAGAGTTCAAAACCACGCTTATAAGGTTTTTCAAGAATTTCCTAGAAAAGGTCGATAAGTCCTATGAGGAGATGAAAAGGGATCAACAAGAAATAATAAGGGATCAACAAGAAATAAAGAATACATTGTCTGAAATAAAAAATATTTTACAGAGTCCTAAAAACAGAATGGAAGATTACAAGAATCAAGTCAAAGATTTGGAACATAAAGAGCCAGAAGACACTCCTCTGCAGAAGCAAGAAGGCAAGAGAATCCAGAAAGTTGAAGATAATGTAAGAAACCTCTGGGACAACTTCAAGCGAACCAACATCAGAATCATGGGGGTCCCAGAAGATGAGAGAGAGCAAGATATCGAAAACATACTGAAAGAAATAGCAACAGAAAACTTCCCCCACCTGGTGAAAGAATTAGACTTACAAGTCCAGGAAGCGCACAGAACTCCAAACAACAGGAATCCAAAGAGGACCACACCAAGACACATCATAATTAAAATTCCAAGAGCAAAAGACAAAGAGAGAATATTAAAAGCAGCAAGAGAAAAGCAGGTAGTTACCTATAAATGATCACCCATACGATTGTCAGCTGATTTCTCAACAGAAACCATGCAGGCCAGACGGGAATGGCAAGAAATATTCAAGGTGATGAATAGTAAGAACCTACAGCCAAAGATAATCTACCCAGCAAAGCTATCACTCAGAATCGAAGGCCAGAAAAAGAGCTTCACTAATAAAAAATAAAATAAAATAAAATAAAATAAAGCTAAAGGAGTTCATCACTGCCAAACCAGAATTATATAAATTGCTGAAGGGGGTTCTTTTGGAAGAGAAAGTAAATAAAGATAAAAACTATGAACAACAAATACCTAACTATCAACAAGTGAATCTAAAAACCAAGGAAATTTAAAAAAAAAATCTGAGGAACAATATTAATTGTTGAATATAATAGAATCAGAGGTATGGAAGGGGAGTGAACTGACGATTCTCGGGGAAAAGGGGAGAGGGGGGTATGGTAAGAGACTGAACATAATCTGTGCACCTATGGATGAGGACAATGGGGGGTGGGGAAAGGGCAGAGGGTGGGGTGGGAACCTGGTGGAGGGGAGCAATGGGGGGGAGGGGGGAATGAGGAACATTTGTAATAATATAAACAATAAAGATTTATTTTTTTAAATAAAGTATTACAAACAAACAAAAAGTCGATGAGAGTGAATCAATTCATTCTGATGATTTGATGAATGATCCATTCTCCAGATTCAGAAAGGGAACCAAAAAAATGTAAATCCAGAGTTACCTCTGAATTCTCAGCTAGTTGAACAAACCTTGATATTAAATCAAATTTTTCTTAAATCAAAACTGAATTTTTCCATAGATTGCTATGGAGGCAAAAGCAGGAAGCTTCAGAAGCACGTAGGCCTGAAAATTTATATTCAAAATGATTTACTTTGCAATCTCCTCTGCTTTTTTCCCCTCTATTATTGGACACTATCATCTGCTAAAATTACTCATTTCTAGCTTTATCATCTGTTATTATATCTCAAATTCTCACTAACTAGAGCTGAGTTGCATTTCCCTAATACCTGTAAAGTTGAACATCTTTTCATATATCTGTTGGCCACTTATATGTCTTCTTGGGAGAGCTGCCTGTCCAGGTCCTCTGCCCATTTTTTAATTGGGTTGTTTGTCTTTTTGGTGTTGAGTTTTATAAGTTATTTATATATTTTGGATATTAACCTTATTGGAGCTGTGGTTGCAAATAACTTCTTCCATTGGTCAGTTGCCTCTTTGTTTCATTGTTGCTTTTCTTTGCTGTGCAGAAGCTTTTTAGTTTGATATACTAGTAGTCCCATTCGTTTATGTCTTCCTTTACTTCCCTTTCCTTTGGGATCAAATTCATAAAATGTTCTCCACCAAGATCCATAAGCTTAGTGCCTATGCTTTCTTCTATGCAATTTATTGTTTCAGATCTTATATTTAGGTATTTGATCGACTTTGAATTCATCTTGGTACATGGGGACAAACTATAACCTAGTCTCATTCTTTGCATTTGGCTCTCCAACTTTCCCAGCACAGTTTACTGAAGGAACCTTCTTTTCTGCATTGTGTGTTTCTGGTACCTCTGTTGAAAATTATCTGTCCATATACATGTGGTTTTATTCCTGGCCTCTCAATTCTGTTCCATTAATCTGTGTCTGTTTTTCTACCAATACCATGCTGGGATTATTTTTTGTTTGTGTTTGTTTGTTTGTTTGTTTGTTTTTATTATTGTAGCTCTGTAGTATGAATTTGTGCATGGGTGGGGTTTGGCCAGCCTGGCCTGGGGGAGGGGACATGGATGGTTGGTCGGCCTGCCTGCTGGTTGAACTCCTGGTAGAGGGAATAATTTGCATATTAGCTTTTTATTATGCAGGATATACACCGAGTGGCCAAATTATTATGCGTTCAGAGATCATAATAATCTGGTCACTCAATGTATATTTCTAATTACTCAATAACAATTTATGTCTGTTCTATATTCTTTCAGTTGTAAGTATAACTTTTTTTTTTCCAAGAAAGATCACTCAAACTTGTACAGCATTGAGCTTCAATGCTGGGCTTTGAATGTCAAATGTTAATTAATTGGACTCAGAAGTCTACATATGTTGGAAAATGCCATGTCTACCTGTTTAGTACAGTTACTGATATTTTTTATAACTTCTCTTTAAAAAGTCACATTATTGATTTTTCTCATAAAATGTACAGTTAGTATAGAAAATTTGAAAAAATGAAAATATCACACACAAAAATAAAACTAACATTCTTCTTGCCACACAGAGGAGATACCTACTATTATAATAACACTTAAATGTATTTTCTTTTATTTCTTTTTTTTTTTCCAAATAGATCAACCAACCTCATCCAGACCCCATACAAGGCACTCACAGATCAACACCCCAGCTCTATAATAACTCAACACATCCAGATCTAAGCCTTCATCACTTGATTCAGCAGACCCTCAAGTTCCCCCAAAAGTTTCCAGCCATATCTGAGAGGCAGCCCTGGGGCATGGGCAGGCGAGGAGCGAGCTGTTCCAGGCCCGACTACTTCCGGCCTGGCCTCTGTTGCTCTGGACCGCTCCACAACCAGCTGCTCTGGGTCTGGCTGCTCCCAACCCGGCTACTCTGGGCCCGGCTGCTACAGGCCCGGCCACTCCAGGCCTGGTCGCTCTGGGCCTGGCAGCTCCCTGCCTGGTAGCTCCAGGCTTGGCTGCTGCTGCTCTGGGCCTGGCTGCTCCCAACCCGGCTGCTCTGGGCCCAGCTGCTCCGGGCCCAGCCTGGCTGCTTCGGGCTTGGCTGCTGCTGCCCCAGGCCTGGCTGCTCCGGGCTTGGCTGCTGCTGTTCTGGTTCTGGCTGCTGCTGTTCCGTGGCCTGGCTGCTGCTGCTCTGGACCCAGCTGCCACTGCCCTTGGCCTGGACACTCTGGGCCTTGCCACCGCTCCAACATTCTGTCTTTTTTTTTTTTAACGCATTTATGTTGCAATGTTGGCTGCTGAATTGAATTCTGTCTTAATCTTTGATTTTTCAAGATCTTCTTTGTATTCTTTCTTAAGTAATTTTACTATCTTTTGCTATAACTTGATTTCTTCACATTGAAAACTTTTTCGGTTTCTTCCTCCTCATTCTGGAAGCTCAGCAGGCTGGCCCGCAGCGCCCCTTTGTTCTCTGTGGCCTCCTGCACGGCTTCAGCCTGTTGCCGGGGTTGGCGCCCAGGAAGCAGCCCCCGGCCTCGGCTCCGTGGCCCGCGCTCAGCGGTCGAGGGCCCAGCGGCACCTCCCCCCCTGGGGCCCCATCGCCCGGACCCTTGCTGGCGCCCAGCTTGCTGGTGTCCGGCAGCAGCTCCCGCTCCTCATCGCGTTCCTCCCAGTCTGGAGCTTTTGTCTCCTTCCCGCTTGGGCAGTCTAGCATCAGAGTCAACAGACCGTCCTCTGCGCTCAATGTGCGCGACTCAGGGGGCTCCGCTCTTCGCCGCTCCCCTGGGACTCCGCCTCATAGCCTCATCTCCCTCTGTTTGAGGTTGGGTCCCCTGGAACTTGCCTAGAACTGAGGTTCAGAGCTTTCAGAACTGGGACTCAGCACAGCCAGAGCTTTTGTTTCCTTCCCACCAGGGCAATCCAGCATCAGAGTCAACATTCCGTCCTCTGCGCGCAATGTGCGCGACTTCAGGGGCTCTGCTTTTCCCCGCTCCCCTGGCGTTCCGCCACACAGCTCTGTCTCCCTCTGTTTGAGCCTGAGTCCCCAGGGTCTGGCCTAGAACTGGGGTTCAGCGCTGTCAGTTCTGGGGTTCAGCCCAGTCCGGGGCTTTTATCTCCTTCCTGCTAGGGAACACCAGCAAGGAACTCAGCCTCCCCCTCCTCTCCGGCTCCGTCCTCTCCATGCATGCAGCATGTCTCTGTACCTTGGGCTTTTTCTGCTCCTCTGATTTTCTTTCTGGTTTTCTCTTTCCTTCCTGTTGTAGAATTTTCAGTCAGTCGACTTTCCTGCAGCTCTGGGCAATGTCCACTTTATATTTTAGTTGTATTTTATTGGAATTGTTGTGTGCGGCTGTGGTTAGGTGTTTACCTGTGCAGCCATCTTGGATCCTTTTCAGTTACTCTGTAAGTATAACTTTTTTACCAGAATTTTTTACTTAAAATATTGTGATCCTCCACTACCATGTCAAATTAAAAATTTGTGGTTTTGCTCTGTTGATTCCCTTCCCCCCACCCCACCCCCCATTGCAATAGCAGGATGGTTCAGTAATAAATGTGAGACCTTTTTTAAAAAATAATAGATTTGTAACAAATTTAGAATCGACAGTTTTTCTTAAACACCATTTTCCATCTCCAGCAGCTGAGGGCCTCTCTTCCTCTCCCTGAGGATGGTGGTCCGGGGGCTGTCACTCCTCGGAGGCCATGTGGACCATGAGGTCCACCACCTGCTGCTGCAGCCAAAGTCATTGTCATTCCAGGAAACAAGCCTGACAGAGTGGTCATTGCGGGCAACGCCAGCCTCAGCGTTGAAGGTGGAGGGGTGGGTGTCTCTGTTAAAGTTGCGGGAGACGACATGGTCCTCAGTGTGCCCTTGAGGGGGCCTTCTGATACCTGCTTCACCACCTTATTTTAAAAAATACATTTTTTATTGCTTTCAGAGAGGAAGGGAAAAGGAGAAACAGATAGAAACATCAGTGATGAGAGAGAATCATGGATCAGCTGCCTCCTGCACACCCCACACTGGGGATGGAGCCTGCAACCCAGGCAAGTGCCTCAACCCAGAATTGAACTGTGATCTCTTAGTTTATAGGTCAAAGCTCAACCACTAAGCCACTCCGGCTGTGCTATATTTTTAATATATTTTTATTTAATTCAGAGAGAAAGGGGGAGAGAGGGAGAGAGAGAGAGAGAAAGAGAGAGAGAGAGAGAGAGAGAGAGAGAGAGAGAGAGAGAGAGATCAATGGTGAGAGAGAATCATTGGTCATTACCTCTTGACGCCATCTTATTTAGCAGCTTTCTCCAGATGGCAGGTCTGATCCACAACTGACACATTGGGGGTGGGGACACAGAAGGCCATGCCAGTGAGCTTCCAGCTCAGGGGTGACCTTGCCCAGAGCCCTGAGCACCAGTAGAAGCAGGGATGATGTTCTGGGCAGCCCCTTGGCCATCACTCCACAACTTCCCAAAGGAGTCATCCACAATCCTCTGGGTGGCAGCGATGGCATGGATTGTGGTCATGAGTCCCCCCACGATGCCAAAGTTGTCATGGATGACCTTGGCCAGGGGGCCAAGCAGTTGGTGGTGCAGGAGGCATTGCTGACAATCTTGAGGGAGTTGTCACACTTGATGTGGTTCACCCCCATCACAAGCATGGGGGCATCCGCAGAAGGGGCAGATGGTGACCCTGCAAGTGAGCCTCGGCCTTCTCCATGGCAGTGAAGATGCAAGTGAACTGCTCACACCAGCATCTCCACATTTGATGGCAGCACCTCCCTCCTGGGAGATGGGGATGGACTTTCCATTGATGACAAGCTTCCTATTCTTAGTCTTGACGGTGCCTTTGAACTTGCCATGAGTAGAATCAAACTGGAACATGTAGACCATGTAGCTGAGGTCGATGAAGGGGTCACTGATGGTGACAATATCCCAGCCCTGGTGACCAGGCACCCAAAACAGCCAAATCCATTCTGCCCTTCACTATCGTGTCTCAGGGTTGCGGCTTGCACTGTACAGGATGACGTGACTGTCTGATGAACAGGAGGTGTAGAGAGCCTCGCAGTCAAATTCTATTTTGTTGAATCTGGATGGATAATTAATACTGGCTATGAAGATACTAGGAAAATTAAAAAAAAAAAAAAAAAAAAAAAAAAAAAAAAAACACTATAGCCGGGACCGGTTTGGCTCAGTGGATAGAGCGTCGGCCTGTGGACTGAAAGGTCCCAGGTTCGATTCCAGTCAAGGGCATGTACCTTGGTTACGGGCACTCCCCTTGTTGGGGGTGTGCAAGAGGCGGCTGGTCGATGTTTCTCTCTCATCGACGTTTCTAACTCTCTGTCCCTCTCAATTCCTCTCTGTGTAAAATCAATAAAATATTTTTTTAAACACACTATAATTCTCATACACTGCTTATAGGAGTATAAATTAGCATAGTAGAGTGGATAAACAAATCATAGCGTATATTCATAAAATACAATACTATGCACAGCAATGAAAATGAATGAATTGCAGTTAAATGTAAAAGCACAAACATAAGCAAAAGAAGCAAGGTGCAATACCTAAAGCATTTTCCATTTATGTAAATTTCAAAATTAGTCGAAACTAAACTATATTATTTTATGGATGTATATACAGATGATAATATCTAAAGAAAAGAAAGAAAATTATTATCAAAAAGTCAAGATAGTGGTTACTTATAAGCTGTGCTGTCCAATACAAATATAACTTGAACCACAAAAGCAAGGTCTAAATGTATAATTTTCAGTTTTCTAGTAGCTACATTAAACAAAGGGGGAAAACAGGTGAAATTAATATATATTTCACTTAATCCAATATATTCAAAATATTATCACTGCAATATGTAATCAATATTAAAAAGCATTAGTGAAGGACTTCTTTTCTACTAAGTCTTCATAATACTGTGTGAACTTTACACTTACAGCACATTTGAATTCCAACTGGTCACATTTCAAGTGTTTACTAGCCTCGTGTGGCTAGTGGCTACCGTACTGGATACCTAGTTCTAGCAGCTAGAATGCTAGATAATGAGAGTCAGTAATGAGAGTCAAGATAGAGGTTATCTCTACCCAAGAAAGGTAGGATTGGAATTAAGAAGGACACATGGGGACTTCTGGGGAATTGACATTATCAATGATATGACATTATCACTTGATATGAGTATTGGTGACATGAATGTTTGCTTCATAATTATTAAACCATACATGTGAATTTTATGAATATTTTTAATGTGCTATTTCATCAAAAAAAGTGGTTTAAAAATACTAAATGTATATTCTTCTATATCATTATAAACCTGAGCAGGTATTTCTGACGAATAAATTTATAGAAGTGTTAACTATTGGATCAAACGATACAAACATTAAGACATTTAATAGTGCCCAGCCGGTGTTGCTCAGTGGTTGAGCATCAACCTATGAACCAGAAAGTCATATTTCGATTCCCAGTAAGGGCACAGGCCCCAGATGCGGGCTCAATACCTAGTAGGGGACATGCATTTTTTTTCTCTCTCTCTCTTCATCTCTCTCTCTCTCTCTCTCTCTCTCTCTCTCTCTCTCTCTCTCTCTTTCTCTCCCTTCCTCTCTGAAATAAATTTAAAAAAACAAAAACATTTACTAGTATTACATTAGCTTCCAAATTTTTTTTCTCTCTCTCTGTTTCTGTCTCTCTCTCTCTCTTTCTCTCCCTTCCTCTCTGAAATGAATTAAAAAAACAAAAACATTTACTAGTACTACATTAGCTTCCAAATTCAATACTTGTACCAATTCCCACTCATACCAATAATGAGTAAAAACTGCTATTTCTCTATATACTTACCTACATTGGATTTTATCAATTTTAGGACAATTTTGACAGTTGTGTATAAGACTATATTTGAATAGTTAGAGCCACTCAATACTATTTCAAGCAATTACAAATATTCCATTCAGTACACATTCCCTTTTAGCATACATTGGCCCTAAGAGGTGCCTTTGAAACAGATGGGCACCTGCATTCTTGAGCTGCCATTGCCTGCGCCAGCAACTTCACCCTGCAGCTGGTCATTATTTGAAATAGCCTTCCCTTGAAAGGGCATGCCCTAACCTTCATTCTGACTACACATTTCAGCCTTTGATACTTCACCTCAGGGCTGTATCATGCTGCCAAGCTTTGGCTTGAGTGGTAGCCAAATGCAAGTTCTCAAAATCAACGATGACTTTAATTTTACTGAATGAAAAATCTTCCCATCTTAATTGCAGCAACCTGGATGGAATTGGAGAACATCATGCTGAGTGAAATAAGCCAGTCAATGAAAGAGAAACACCACATGACCTCACTCATTTATGGATGATAAAGAACATTATAAACTGATGAACCTAAAGATAGATATAGAGGCAGTAAAGCAACAAGCAGACTGTCAAATTATAGCAGGGAGGGGAGGGAGATCTGGGGTAGTAAGAGATCAACCGAAGGACTTGTATACATGCATATAAATACAACTAATGGACACAAAACTCTGGGGAGGGTATGTATGGGAGGGGGGAATGGTAAGATATGTACGCAGATAATAATTTAATAAAATAAAATAGTAAACTAGGTTGAAAGAGCTAAAAAGAGGCACAAGTGAAAACTAGGGCATGCCTACATCCACAAGGTGAATATTGATATGATGGAGGCCAGTATTAAAGATCATTCTCCATGTGATTTCTTAAGTTTTGTTGGCAAGTTCATAAACCAATCCTCACATTTTTCCCCCCATGAAAACACCAAAATATACCTCACTCTGCCACATTCTTAATGTTATTAAATTTTTGTGTGGGGAAAAAAAACTTTCCATCTTAGCACTAGTCCAACCTTTCTCCTCTAAAGTGTTATTACAGTCCTGTTTCCCTTCGTGTGACATTTCTAAATGTTTAAAACCTATGTTTGGACTCGTCTAATAAAACTGCCTTCAGAGATGGATTATCAGCCACACAAGAAAAATGAGTCTCATTACTCTGTAATCACAAAATGCCTTTATTTGTCAGATTCTCTCGCTACCTCCCATTCTCTTTCCTCCTCCCCTTTCCTCTTCCTTCTCTCTTATTTCCCAACATTGCTTAGACATCACTAGAATTGTGCTTAGTTCTGATCTGTCCTTTCTTCCTCTGCAACTTGAGCCACAGTCTGAGGATCCCACAGGCTCACAGTCTCAGGCAAGATGCCCTGTCCCAAAGGGTGGGCAGCTGAGAAGGACTCTGGAGACAAACGGAGACCTTAACTACAGAGAGAGTTACGCAGAGCTTAACAAGCAGATCTGTGCAAGAGGGCTTCCGTGTTTAGTGCTGATTCACTGGCAAAAGTCAATTACATGGGCACAAACAACTGCACCCTAAATGGAATGATAAAAGAAAAGTCTGGCCTGCTTGTACTTTAAATTTTTTTTTTTAAAGAAACTGTCTGGTATTGTAGAACTGCTTTTAGAATAGCATGATTAGCTAGTAGGGATGTCCAGGGTCCATGGCAGATCTCCCGAATCAGAATAATCAAGACGGTCATACTGGTTAGGACCACTTAACAGAGGGAGGCACACAGAGTCCCCAGCCTAATAGTCTGGGCATAACTCTGTTCTCGTTCACACACACAGGCTCATCGCTTGTTAGTGTGACCTTTGAAAGTCTCTGTGCACTTTGCTTTCCTTATTCGTAAGCTAGGGATGATGCTTACCATCATCCCTAGCTTACAAAGCCAGGAGTGGGTTAAAAACCTGTGGTACACCTACACTATAGAATGCTGCACAGCTGTAAAATAGGAGGAACTCTTACCATTTGCAACAGCACTGGGAAGTATTATGCTAAGTAAAATAAACCAATCAGAGAAAGATAAATTATCACATGATCTCACTCATATGTGGAATCTAATGTGCTTCCATATATTTTTAATGGGTCTTGCTTTTTCAAGAGTCTAGCCTTTAAGTATCCATTATAGAATCTGATATTTTTTTTAAAAAATTTAATGGGGAAATGTGGGTCAGTTTCATTGAATAGGGCAAAGGAAAATAAATAATTTTTATATCTTTTAAATGTAAATGTTTTCATCCTAGTTATATTT
This sequence comes from Pipistrellus kuhlii, assembly GCF_014108245.1. Lineage (NCBI taxonomy): Eukaryota > Metazoa > Chordata > Mammalia > Chiroptera > Vespertilionidae > Pipistrellus > Pipistrellus kuhlii. Next base: position 72,678,261 of record NW_023425404.1, read on the forward strand.
ATAGTTACTGAAATAGAAACGAACAAGACAGACACAAAATCTATTCTCAAAGTTTGTGTTGAGTAGCAGGGTAGAAACAACTTACAGCAGACATCGCTGGAATTGTGCTAAGTGACAGTGTGTCACTGGCCCCTCACCTCGTCTGGAGGGTCACAGAGGTTTCCTGGGGAAGACACCTGTGCTGGTAGACAAGTGACAACCTAGAAGGAGAGTAAGGACGCACTGGAGGGGCAGAGGAAAGAAGCTGGGTAGACACCCTGTGGTGGAAAGAAGGCCCAGGGAGGGTGAGGAGAGAGGGCTGGCAGTCACATGAAAAGCTTCTGAAGCACAGCATGGAGGATCACCCAGGCCTTGGGGAACTGTTATGGATTTGGGACTCAATCCCAAATGCAGTAGAAAGCCGTGCTGGGTTTTAGGCAGAAGTGACATAACCTAGCCGAAACTGGTTTGGCTCAGTGGTAGAGCGTCGGTCTGCGGACTGAAAGGTCCCAGGTTCAATTCCGGTCAAGGGCATGTACATTGGTTGCAGGCACATCCCCGGTAGGGGGTGTGCGGGAGGCAGCTGGTCGATGTTTCTCTCTCATCGACGTTTCTAGCTCTCTATCTCTCTCTCTTCCTCTCTGTAAAAAAATCAATGAAATGTATTATTTTAAAAAAAAAAAAAGATATCCTTCATAAGAGGATGTCTTAAGAAGAAGAAGAAGAAGAAGAAGAAGAAGAAGAAGAAGAAGAAGAAGAAGAAGAAGAAGTAGTGACATAACCTAATCTGTTCTTTCAGAGATCAGTCTGGGTGCATCATGAAGAACTGAGATGTCGTGATCTAATGAGAAAAACATTTGATCTTTGTCCTAGGTTCCTGGCACAGAGCTTCTAAAATCCTTGGCATTTCCTGAGTGATAAAAATGAGAGAATTGTTTTCCTTATTCACATGCCTGTGTTTAAGTTAATGAGGACTCTTGATGGAACCCTAGATAGCTTCAGGATGGCAGCTGGAGGAACCAACCTTGTGATTAGAGTGTTGGAACATGCAACCCCGCCTCGGTCTCTTCCTCCAGGGAGAGGGGAGTATCTAGAGATTGAGTTTAATTACCAGTGGCCAATGATTTAGCCAATCATGTCTACATAAACAAATCTCCAATTAAAACCTTCCACAAGCCCTGGCCAGGTGGTTGAGTATCATCCTGAAGGGTCGCTGGTTTGATTGAGTATGGAAAGCAACCAACTGATGTTTTTCTCTCTCTCTCTCTCAAATCAAGAAAACATATTTTTAAAACAAAACAAAACACCTCAACGATGGGGATTTGAGAGCTTCTGGGCTGGTGAACACATTGAGATGCTGGAAAGTGGTAGACTCGGAGAAAGCATGGGAGCTCCGTGCCCCTTCCCACACACCTCTCCTATGCACCTCTTCCATTCGCTGTTCCTGAGTATTCTTTACAATAAATCAGTTATGGTAAATAAAGTGTTTTTCCTGAGTCCTAACAATTATCAGACCTGAGGAGGAGGTCGTGGGAACCTTCAATGTGAGGTTCAGGAAGTCAGGCTCTCCATTGGCATTAGAAGTAGGAGGCCTCTTGTGGGACTGGATCCCTGGCCTGTGGACTCTGATGCTATCTCCAAAGAGACAGTGTCAGAATTTAATTGAAATGTAGGACATTCAGTAGGCGTCAGAGAATTGGTTTGTATGTGATGGAGAGGAAAACACGCATTTGGAAGTGTCCTGAGTACAAAAAGGTTTTATTTTAAGAATGGATTCAGAGGAAATAGGCATGAATGGAGTAGTGGCAGTGTAGGGAATAATAAAATAATAATTGGACAGTTCATATCTATTACTTAGGAGGTAAAATCGTCAAAACTTAAAGGTTGATTAGAAATGGCAAATGGGAAAAAGGGAAGCAATAAGGATCAATTCTAGGTTTCTGATTTGGGTAACTGGCTTGGGGATACTATTTATTGAGATGAGGAACACTGATGCAGGATCAGGTCTTAGGGGCCAAAAAGAGGACATTACAGTGTCTAACACATAGCAGGAATAGACAGGTGCTCAGAAACAAGGTCTGAATTGCATTATAAATTTGGGAGTGGTCAACCCAGAGATGCTCCAGACCCCACCTCCTCTAACTGCAAGAAAGGCCACATCTCCTGGAACATCCAAATTGCTTCATCCTTCCCCAGGGCTCTCCTTCAGAAACACCCAGGGACTCTCAGGGCTGCCCACACTGGCCCAAGCCCCATGTGTCTCTTGCTGCCGCCAGAGTGAGGGCAGCTCCATCACCGCTGACTTCTCTGTGGCCTTATCTACAGGCTTCCTCCACCAGGTGTTCCCTGGAGGGTAGAATCAGAGGCCAGTTTTGCCACAAAAGTGCTTGAAGGCACTCCTGGCCTCTATCCCCCTGGGGAGGTGAAGTAACTTACCTGCTTGGAAATCTGGGAAGAACTGGAAAAGCAAGACCAATATTCACCTATCTTCTCAGGAATGAGCTACCTACAGGGAGCACCAATTTGGCTGCTCCTCGGATGCTGGCTTTTCCCCTCTGCAAGGATCCAGCACTGCCTGTGACTGAGAGAGAAATTCTGCCTAATCCTGGGCTTAGAGATGAACAAGCCCATTTGAATAACAGATCTATAATACATCAAGCCCTTTGACAGAAAGAAAAAAAAAAAAGATGGTATATGGGCCCACTATGGTATCTAGTACATAACGTTTCTTATTTGCTATCTCTCCATAGCAAAAACTATATGTATACACTATTTTTAAGGGTTACTTAACAGTCCTCAGTATGATACATCATAATTTAATCAGTCCTCTATGAATAGCCATTCATCTCGTTACCACTTTTCTACTATTTTGAGCTTCATTCAGTTAATATCCTTTTTTTTTAACCTATATTTTATTGATTTTTTACAGAGAGGAAGGGAGAGAGAGAGAGAGCTAGAAACATCAATGAGAGAGAAACATGGATCAGCTGCCTCTTGCACACCCCCTACTGGGGATGTGCCCGCAACCAATGTACATGCCCTTGACCGAAATCGAACCCGGGACCTTTCAATCCGCAGACCGACACTCTACCACTGAGCCAAACCGGTTTCAACCATTCAGTTAATATCCTTGAACATTCAATTTTATACAACTGTCTATAGCCCAAGGGTGTAACTGCTGGGTCAAAAGGCATATATATTTTGTTTGCTTGTGGTGTGTTCTTATTTTTAAATATCGATACCTCTGTTTGAGGCAATATATACTTCTACCAGCATGGATGTATAAGTCTCCTATTGCTGCATAATCAATTACCATGAACTGAAAAGCGTAAAACTTTCTGTGGTTCAGGGGTGCAGGTACGTTTTTCTGTGTCCTTCACTCGGGGTTTCATAAGGTTGCAATCAAGGTGTCAACTGGGCTGTGTTCTCATCTGAACACTCAAGTAGAGAAGAATTCTCTTCCTTGGTGCTGTATGAACGAGGTTCATACTGGCTGTCAGCTAGAGCTCCCCACAGCTCCTGGAGGCCTCCCACAGTTTCCTGACATGGCCCTCTCCAAAATAAGTTCACAGCATGACTCTTTGCTTGCAGGCCAGCAAAAGACTCTCCCATCTGCCAAGAGAGGGTCTTATAAAATGTAACAATTGCCCGGCCTATTTGGCTTAATGGTTGAGTGTCAACTCATGAACCAAGAAATCATTGGTTCAATTCCCAGTCAGGGCACATGGCTGGGTTTCAGTCTCGATCCCCAGTAGGGGGCATGCAGGAGGCAGTCTATTAATGATTCTCTCTCACCTCTGATGTTTCTATCTGTGTATCTTTCTCCTCTCTCTAAAACAATCAATAAAAACATATTTTTAAATAAAATAATAGAATGTTATAATCATGGAGGTGACATCTCATCACTGTCCCACCCACTATCAAGGTTAAGGGGAGTCTAGAGACTATAATCACAATGGGCAGAGATCATGGAGCCATCCTAGAATTCTGCTTACCACAGTGAGGGTGCCAGGTCCCCATGCCAATCCCAGGTTATCAATCTCTGCCAATCTGGCAGATGACAAAAGCTGTCTTGTTTTTATAGGAATTTTTTTTATTACCAGTAAAGCTAAATACCTTTTTTTATATTTACTGGGTATTTCCTATTTCATCTTTTGTGATGTTTCTACTCTTTGCACAATGTTTTACTGAAACATTAGTGCAAATCAATAATCTCTTATCAGCAATTCATAAAATGTTTAAAACTCTAACATCTTAAATTCTTAACAACCCATTTGGTAGCAAAATCTGGCTTGGGCTAAGTTCATTTGTCAGCAAAACCTTCTCTGGACTGATGCAAAGATATTTATAGTTTTGTCTATCTCATTTAACCTGAATATTTAATTATTTCAATGCAGAACTAAAGATGTATTTGCTTAACTGCATACTGCCCTGGACCTCACTGGGCATATTAAATAACATATCCCATTTACCTTTCTAAAGTTCCCTCAAAATTGAGTTCTGAAATATTTATAGTCCCAAGGTTTTTTTATAAGGAATTATGGGACTCTATTTCTTGTTGATTTCCAAAATGTGCTTCAGATTAGGAAAGTGAACACTGCCAGTTTCTCTGCATTTTGTCATGTTCCAATCTAGCATATAGTGCCAAGCATTTTTCTAATTACTAATTAATTCATGTTAATTGCAAAAAATCAAATATAGGTTATAACAGTGTTTCTTAATCAAGTCAATGATGACTTTGGAAATCTAATTAAAGTACTGAGAAAGCTCCCCAGGAAATTTACATACAATAGGGCATATAACTTCAGGGGTGTTATAGACTTATCATCTATCTATAACTTCCTAATATATGACACATATCTATCTTAAGATAGATAGATAGATATAGATATATAGATATAGATATAGACATAGATATAAATTATATAGATGTATAACTACAGCTCAGACCCATTTCCTAATTATCATATCTCCCATTCATCAGACTACAAAACAACTCCACTCAAATATTTCACTAATATCAAACTTAATATATGAAAAACTGAAATCATTTTTTCTTATGCCAACCCATTCATCTTTTTATGTTAATTAGGTGCTCAGTGCACGGATCCGTGCACCTTGAAAGAAACTGTGGGCCACAAGGCTGCAGTGGACACAGGGAGGGGCGGGTCTCGGCCCATCCTCTCTGCGCCCGCCTGGCCCCTCCCACCACAGCCCCTGGTCCCCTCTCTGCCAGCAGCACTGCTCCCGCTGCCACCACTCACACCCATCGAAGGTGCCAAGCAATCGGGACCAGCACCAGGTGCTGGTAGCAGGTGCAAATGGCAGCTCCAGCACCGGCTGTGGGTACAAGTGGACCGGCGCCATCAGCAGGTGTGAGCACCGGATGGGACCACGGCACATGGGAGCAAAGAATTTTCAGTAACCACCAGAGGCTCGCCTCGATGACAGCGACTGGCACTCCGCCTTGTTCTGGCACCCCCGCTCACCTGCTCCACCATCCCACTTCGGCCAGCACCCGCCATGGTCCACGCACGCCCCCTGCTGGTCAGCTCACATCATAGCAACCAGTTGTTCGTTTGTTCGGTTGTTCCAATTGTTCTGCCGTTCAGTCTATTTGCATATTAGCCTTTTATTATATAGGATGTTTTACTAATGGAACTACTAACCACTCAACCAAGTCAGCCAAAAATCTGGTCAGTAACCACAACTTCCACCTCTCCTCTATCCTTGATATCTCTCAATTTTATCCATTTCTCATCTCCATGCATTGCCTGAGTTACTCCAACAGCCTCCTAAATAGTTTTCCTCTGGAGTTTTTCTCCACTCCAATCCATGTTTAACATTGTAACCAGGATGATCTTTCTAAAATACAAATCTGATATCACTCCCTCACTTAAAACTCCTCAGTGACTCCTCGCTGATCTTAGGATAAAACCCATACTCCTTAATATGGCTTGCAGCTTCTCCAGCCTCCAGCCGCTGCCACCACCCCCAAGTCCCCCATGGCGGGGAGGGCACCAGGTTATTGCACCCAGAGGGGCCCAGAGGGGGAAGGAGGCAGTGCCTCCACTGCAGCAGCTGCACCCACAAGGCAGAGCATGAAGTGTGTGGCGGTGGGCGATGGGGCTGTGGGCAAGACGTGCCTGCTCATCTGCGACACAACGAACGCCTTCCCCCAGGAGTACATCCCCACGGTGTTCAGAATTACAGCGCCCAGAGCCAGCTGAGGGGCGCACAGTGACCCTGAACCTGTGGGACACGGCGGGCCGGGAGGAGTCCGAGCGCCTCCGCACTCTCTCCTACCCTCAGCCCAACGTCTTTGTCATGTTCCTCCATTGCCAGTCCACCCTCCCATGAGAGGTGTGCCACCACTGGAGGTGTGCCAACCACTGCCCCATGTGCCCATCCTTCTGGTGGGCACCAAGAAGGGCCTGAGAGCCCAGCCTGACACCTCGCGGAGCCTCAAGGAGCAGGGCCAGGCGCCCATCACACGGCAGCAAGGCCAGGCACTGGCCAAGCAGACCCACGCTGTGCACTCTGCACTACCTCAGCCCTGCAGCAGGATGGCGTCAAGGAAGTGTTTGCTGAGGCTGCCAGGCTGTGCTCAACCCCACACCGATCAAGCGTGGGCGGTCCTGTGTCCTCTTGTGACCCTGGCACTCAGCTTGGAGGCTGCCCCTGCCCCCCTCGCCCCCCCCAGTTGTGCCTTGGCGCCTTGTCTGCCCCCAGCTGTGCCTTAAAGACTAATTCTGGCACCTGAAAGCCTGTTTTCCTTAAGGAGGCCCATGGGGGAAGGGGCTTTGAGTCCCCATCTGCTTGGGAATACCAGGTATTCTTGAGAGCTCACCCAGCCCAAGGGTGGACCTTTCCCCAAGAAGCCCACCTAGTGCTCCTCCCATTTCTCCCTGCTGACCAGCTCATCCAGCTTTCTACTCAGATGGTGCTGCCTGTCGTGGTGCCTTCTCCCAGGTGAGGAGCTCTTAGCCATCCCTAACCTCTCCCTTGCTGCCCTTCGAATTGCTCCCCCCTCAAGATGCTCTCCCTTCCCCAATGAAGGAACCACACAATCCGGAGAAGATGAATGTGCTGTAACTTGTCTCCATGTGCCCAGGCCTTAGGCATCGCTGACTGACTCAGCCCCCACCCCACTCCTCAGGCTCCCACCCCATCAGCATCAATAAAACCTCCTGTCTCCAACGGGGGAAAACATATATGGTTTGCAAAGTCCTTTAACATCTACAACCCCACTTAATTCCTGCATGATCACCCCAATATCTGATCCTTCCCCACCCCCTGCCCCCCAGTCCCTGTGTTAGTGAATGTCCTCAATTACCAACTTGCTCAAGACAAAAATCTTGACTCTCTCCCATCTTGCCTTCTAAATCTAATTAACCATCATATCCTGTTGTTTCTACCCCCAGTGTCACACTCTGGTCCAACTTACCAACTGTGTCTCGCTTGTACTACTAACCTAGCCTTCCCTCACTGAGAGGGAGTAAAACAGATAGTTCTTAGGCTTTGTGAAAAGTTCAATCTTGTAAAAATGTGTAAGAATATACAATATGCTTCTAAAAACCCTGGTGAATATTACAGATTCATGGAAATTAGAGTTTCCTTGTAAACTATTAAAAAAAAAACATATGAGCAAGGCTTTATATATATTCAGAAGTCTGGAAGCTGACAAAGCAAGAAAAAAAATGTGTGCTTCAATTAAACCTTGGTATTACTTTATTGCTCAAAGTAAATTAGGAAAGTAAGGAACTGAGATTGTATTCTGCTTGAAAGCTAACAAGTGAGCCTAGTAACTGTTTCACGGATGTGGACAAAAGACATGAAACTCCAGGGTTAGAGACAAAGGCCTTTGTTGCCCAGAGCAACAGCACTAGCTGCTATTAATCTTTTCTTGTTCTGTTCCTCAAGCTCTAAATCCCACAAGCAGGCACAAAGAGGGTCTAAGCGACATCTGCACATACAATGGATTTCATTACAGGCAAGCAGCCCTGTGCTCAGAGAACCCAAATCATTTTACACGGGACAGTCAGCGTGTCTGCCCTTTGTGCTGGAGGTAAACACTGTATCTTCCAAGGTTCTAAGCAAACCTACCCTTAGCTCCAAAAGGAGACACTACATCTCCCAAGGCTGTTTTGTTCCCTTTACAAACATTCCTGAAAAGACAGTCTGGGACAAAGACGATCAGAGCCACTGTTCGCAGACATGCAGAAATGTGAGAAGCCACAGAGAACTATTTCCCAACAACGTTCACTCCCCAAATACACCCGTGTCAACACATCATGTGCCGCCCCATCCCTGCTCTGACCGGTCTGACCAAAAGAGGCTGGAACCGAATCAACTTGCCTAACACAACGTTTAATTAAGGCTGCTGCCAACAGGACTCCATGCAGCTGGATGCGCCCATCCTCTATTGACCTCAACCATGGCCCCCAAAGTCCTAGAACCAAGCCATTTAATGAGTCCCATCAGCCATCCTGGTGGACCTAAGAAAGTCAAGTGGCTTTTTTCTTAAGTTTCTGTATTGACCTTTCCACTGTTCCAAGGCACCAATCCAGTCACCGTAACGTGTGACGGAGATTGCACAGCCTCCGCCTTGGCCCCTGGGAAGGCGGCAAGGGCAGTTCTCCCACGTGTAGCAACGCTGGTCGTGAGCTGAGGCCGGCCTGACTTCCTTCCAGGACTAAGGCGGCGTCATTCATCACTCCAGCTAAAATCGTGAATGACTTCCGTTTTGCCTTTCCTAACTGGATGACTCCTATTGTAGGGATAACTGCCCACAGGTGCGCGTGAGTAATGAGCCATTTACCTTCCTGGAGTGCCTCCTTTTGGAGAGGTCTCTCGGTCATCTAAGGGCCACACGATCTATCAGAGGTTTTTCCTTTAAAACTCAAAGGTCTCGCCGAAACCGATTTGGCTCAGTGGATAGAGCGTCAGCTTGCGGACTGGAAGGTCCCAGGTTCGATTCCGGTCAAGGGCATGTACCTTGGTTGCGGGCACATCCCCAGTAGGGGGTGTGTGCAAGAGGCAGCTGATCGATGTTTCTCACTCTCTATCCCTCTTCCTTTCTCTCTGTAAAAAAATCAATAAAATATATTTTTTTTAAATAAATAAAATAAAACTCAAAGGTCTCTTATGATTGTCCATAAGGAGTTTTCAGAAGAGGCAAGTTAACTCCTGGCTTCCACACACAAAAAATAAAGTCCAGAGGGCACGCATGATATCCTGGAAAGAACATGTTTATGATTGTGGTAACCACTGTAAACTGAGAGGGACCTGCATCATTCAAAGAGCACAGGCTGGCATTCCTCCATCAGGCCTTCTAGCAAGCTGGCGAGCCTTAGCTGGGATTCTCCATTCAGTTTATTTATTTCTGTTTTATTGTGAACAGTACTACACATGCCCCCCCATTCCTCCTATTTGTCCCCCTGACACCAGCCCCTCCCACCCCAGGCCTTCCCTACATTATTGTCTGTGTCCATGGGTTATGCATATATATTCTTTGGTTAATCTCTTCCCATCCCCTCCAACCTGACTCCCCTCTGAGATCCGTCATTCTGTCCATGCATCCATAACTCTGGGCCTATTTTATCAGTTTATTCTGTTCATTAGATTCCACATACAAGTGAGATCATGTGATATTTGTCTTTCTCTATGGGATGATTTTGCTCAGCATAGTACACTCAGGTCCCTCCATGCTGTCTCAAAGAGTAAGAAACCCTTCTTTTTTTTTTTTTACAGCTGCTAGTATTCCATTGTGTAAATGTACCACAGTTTTTTTAATCCACTCATCTACGATGGACACTTGAGATGTTTTCAGAACTTAGTTATTGTAAACAATGCCGCTATGAACACAGTGGTGCATATATTCTTTCTAATTGGTATTTCAGGATTCTTAAGATATATTCTCAGAAGTGGGGTCACTGGGTCATACACAGTTCCATTTTTAATTTTTGAGGAAACTCCATACTGTTTTCCACAGTGGCTGCACCAGTCTGCATTCCCACCCGCAGTGTGCTGGGGTTCCCTTTTCTCCACATCCTTGCCAGCACTTGTCGTTGGTTGATTTATTGATGGTAGTGATTCTGGCAAGTACCCACTTAGTTTAAATAATTGAGTCTAGTCCCTATTTTTGGAGGGGTTGAGTGAGAGCTATTGGCCCAAACTGTCCTGTCTGTCCACACCACTAGAAAAGGGGCATTCATTCACCACTCCCCCGAATGCCCGCAATGGCTGTGGCCATGGAAGAATTCAGAGGTGTAACCGGTGCTTTGCATGGGAGATGCCAAAGCTGACGCTGTCCTCTGTTTTATCTGACAGATTTTTGGTAAAGTAAAGAGGAATGGCAATCAAAACCATGGTCAGAGCCATCTGGAAGCCGGGGAGGAAGATGCAGGTCCAGCATCAGTACCCTTGAAGACGTTTGTGACAGTTTGGAAGGGCCACAGCGCGGAAAGATCCAGTGTGGCTCCGAAAGACATAATGTCATCGGAGTTCCATCCTCCCCTTCCGAGGTCTAAGGCAGCGGTCTTCACCTGGCGTGCCACAAAGAACTTTAAAACGTGCCATACCTCACTATTTAGTCAGGGGCACTGCTCTATTTTCCCTTAGAATGCCGAATAAAAAAGTGACAACAGCCAACCCAATAGCCGTCCAGTTGTGAATGAATGAAAATTATACTTTTTTTTTTTTTGTCAGATTGGCAGAAATTATATTTTTGGTGTGCTTCAGAATTTTAGTAATTGGATTATGTGTGCCATGAGATAAAAAAAAAAAAAAAAAGGTTGAAAATCTTTGACCTAAGGTGTTCTCACCTCAGGTGCTGGAGTTGTTGCTCTCTCACTATCACTACAAAATCTGTCCCATTCCAGTAGCTGTAACCTCACCTTTTTTCCAATAATCTCTACTCACACTCAGACCTTGCATTCAGAAGAGTCAGGTGTGAAATACTTTATAAAACTTACAGAAACTCATTATGCCACCCACGCTGGCCTGCATGAACCACTGCGTGACTCACCAGGTGCGCTCACCGTGGTGATCGGCCTTATGATACGGACTATCTCAACGCCACAAAAGAGCCAGGGTGGCTGAGGCAACCCCAGAGCCTGAGGGCCCCTTCGGCTGGGCTGCCAACCTACCGGCCTAGAGCTGCCATGACTGAAGAGAAAATCATGCCCGGGAACAGTCGGGAAGAAATCCCGATTTTTAAAATAATCATAGATCATCTTGATCATTAGCCAGGAAGTGGCTGAGAGGTTATCCCTTTTCTGAGCACAGCCACAGTCAGCGACCGAAGTGCCTTATTAAAGTGTGTGAGCCAGGAAGAGGTGAGGAAGCTAGAGTTTAAAATCTATCTGAATTCAGTGTGAGGAGGCCATTCCAATACTCAACAGTAGTACCTCATGCCCGTGAGCGCCGGAGAGCCTGACATGTCCATCTAATACCTTCCCTATCAGCACCTTGTTGAGCAGCTTTTGTAATAAAAAGCACAGCATCATCGGGCTATCGGTGGTCCAGAAAGCGGACAACATGACAGAGATTTGTTTCAAGGGCCACCATAGAGAGGCTGGAACTAGCTGATTAGGCTGCAACAGCAATATGGTAAGCTGGAAAAGTGTCAACAGCAGAGGAGGTCAACAGTCTGATGTATTCAATCTCCCAAGAGCAAGCAGGTAGAATGAAGGCCTGGGCTATGCGCCCCACCCCCACTGAAACCCTCCGGGCAGCAGTCACAGCCTGCCTGCAGGGACAGCCTCTGCCTCAGAAACGGGCCCTGAGCTCCGTGCTGAGCCTACGATGATGGACGGGCCGCCGTGTCCAGGACAGTGATGCAGCCAGGCAGCAATGGGCAGCACAGTCCTGATGTGAACAGCAGCATGACACCGGAGAGCTGGCCCTTAGTACGGGCATCTACACACGTGGCCCAGAGAATCTGTCAGCAGCTGTGACTTGTCATATTTGGCAGCCCCGGAGAAGGGTGCCATTAACTACCAATCTGTACTTTTCTTTTTCTTTTCTTTTTTTTTTAATATATTCTATTGATTTTTTGTAAACATATTTTATTGATTTTTTTACAGAGAGGAAGGAAGAGGGATAGAGAGCTAGAAACATCGAAGAGAGAGAAACATCGACAAGCCACCTCCTGCACACCCCCCACCAGGGAATGGTGCCCACAACCAATATACATGCCCCTCACTGGAATCGAACCTGGAACCCCTCAGTCCGCAGGCCGATACTCTATCCACTGAGCCAAACAGGTTTTGGCGCAATCTGTACTTTTCTAAGTGGCAGATCAAACTACCTGATCATTAGCTACACCCAAAAGGTCAGTAAATATACAAGGAGATATATATAGATATATTTTAGAGAGGAGAGGAAAAGGAAGAGGGAGAGAGAGAGAGAGAGAGAGAGAGAGAGAGAGAGAGAGAGAGAGAGAGAGAGAGAGAGAAAATCATTGATCAGCTGCCTCTTTCACACCCCACACACTGGGGGATCGATCCCACAACACAGGCCTGTGCCCTGACCGAGAATCAAACCGTGACCTCCTGGTTCATAGGTCGACACTCAACCACTGAGCCATGCCAGCCGGGCAAATATACAAGTTTTATCAAGAGGAGTATTGGCCATTGAGTCTCTCCCCTCTACAAAGTGCCCCCAGCACCCCCAGGCAGGTGTGTATCGGGCCTCACCCTTAAGCACCTTCCTCCTTAATGAAAGCGAGGTCAGCGGAGAAGAGGAGCGAGAAGGGAGCACACAGGGAGAGAGCTCTGAGCCAATAAGCAAGGCTTTGTGTTCACTGTTGGTGGCCACCCTGTGAGCGTGTTTTCAGACCACGCAAAGTCTGTATTGAATAACTTGCTCCTCACTGCAGATGCCATCTGTTTCCGTTTTGGGGATTCTCTGGCTTCGCAGCCAGGCACTGTCTTCAGGTTGTCCATTATAATAAGATTCCTCCTTCTACCAGCCCAGAGAAGTGACCCCCTACGGCACCATGTAGGCAGCTTGTTTCCATCCTACCTTTCATTGTTCGGCCTCTAATCTTTAACAAGCAGGATACCAGTATCGCCCTTATTACCTTAATCAACCCAATACTTGGGCAAGAGCATTTATTCCTGGGTGTCAGGGAGTTGTCTCATCTCTCACTGGCCTGTGGGCCACATCGCCCGGCAGACCATGTCTCTGTCAGCATGCCATCCTTCTCACCAAAACTGGAAGGAACTGGGAAGGGCCTGAGACTTTACCCTTCTTCAGACGAACAAGTTAGTCTGGCTCAACTTTGGGGGCGCTGGCAGAAGACATGAGATTCCAGGGTCAGAAACAAAGGACTTTATCACTCAGGGCAACAAGTCTCATTTTCTTGTTCTGGTCTTCAGCCCCACTTCCCACAAGACAATGCAAAGAGCCGAGCGATACCAGTGCACACGGAAGGCTGCAGTACATGAGAGGAGCCCTGCACACAGGGAACCCAAATTTTTCCTAGTGCCCTTTGCTCCAGAGGAGGACATTCTCTGTTTTGCAAGGCTCTGAGCAAACCTGCCATTTTTCCTGGGAAGGGACACTATCTCTTCTCTATATTCTCCACCATACAAACATCAATGAAAGTATTCCGGAGCAAAGGCGGTCATATCTATACTTGCAAGACACACAGAAACATAAGAGACCCATGGAGAATTAATAAACATCTTATACACAGAAAAGGTGGAATGATTTCCCCTTTTGTTATTTGCTAACAAATAAAGTAGACATTTGAATCAGTTGGTGAGAATATGCTTCCCTGATTTATTCATTACTTTGTTTTTACATAGTCATTATTTTGCTTCAGATAGTATGAATACAACTCAGACATAACCGTATCCAACTACTTTTAACTACTTCAAAACTAAATAATTACCGCTCTTCCACCATGCTGGCAGCGTGAGTGGGACAGAGCCCATGCTAGCATGGAAAAGGCTCTTTTGTTTGTTGCATCGGACTCGGCTCCCTGGTGGTCCTTGGGGATCACGAAGTCTGGGCCTAACATATGGGGGAATTCGTCCGGAATCCCCAGCCAGCATCATGAGGAACTCCGATCCAGAGAGCCTGACTGGCCGCAGTAGGTGTGTGTGTGTCTGTGTCCTTGTGTGCGCACTCTGGAGGGACATAAAACCCCTCGTGGAATTGGTGCCCGAATACATCTGGCAGACGTGCCATAGGACCACGGGCAGGAGGATCAGAAGACGTTCTGACCTCCCGGGAGGGCCCGAGAGGGACCCTCGTATGGGGAGAGGAATGGAAGCCTCTCCCAGGATGAGGTGAGCGGCGTGAGCCATTGCTTCACATGTGGAAACTTTTCCCAGGTCTGAGTTTGGTATCTGTGGGCGACATGGCGCCCCAGGATGGAGCCGGCGAAGTGTGGCCGGCGTGGCGGTGCGGGGGGCCCCCTGGCAGCGTTGGGTCGGAGGGGGGCTCCCACGGGGCTCAGTCTGCGCGTCGGAGCGCGGCTGGGCAGTGGTGGCCTCGCTCGGGGAGCAGGCACCTGGGTTAATTTGCTGGCTGCCTGGAGAAGGGGAGACGGAGCCGGGAAGCCGCTGGAGAGACCTGTACTTCCTCCTCATGGGGCCGCCTGAGTAGCATGGCTGGGGCGGCGGCAGCAACCTCACTCCGGGGGCCTGGGCCCGGGGGTGCCTGGGCCGGCGTGGAGGCCTCGGGTATGGGAGAAGAGCTCGAGGGCGAATCTCTGTGCTCAGTAAAGAGAAAAGGCCAGTTCAAAACAACTGCGCAGTTTTGGGCTGTGCTTAAAACCCTTTTCTGTGAACAGAATGAGCTTTAAAAGTGGTGGAGATAACTGAGAAATAAATTAAAACTGGTTTCCCAAGTCATTGTAAGCAGCTTTTGAAATTCCCCCGCCGTGAGGCGAAACTAGCAGGTAAATGGCCGGAGTCTTCAGCTAAAGAATGTGTTCATTTGCATTTGAATGCTACTCCAGTGATCTGCAGGGAGTGGCAGGTGATTCTGTGGTGAAGCTGCCCAGATGGCCTTGCTTACAATGTTTAGTCTTTGTCATTGGTATCAGCTAAGCAGAGTCATATAGCTACTTAAGTATGAATTGTGATTGACCTATGAACAAAATTCATTCTTTTTTCTGACATTGTCTTGAATCTTAGTAAACTGCCTCTGGTGCGGAGAAGTCTAGGGGAGGCCAGAGAGCGCAAGACTATTAGCTCTCCTGCAAAGAGATTATTCAGTGCTTTATTTGAACTTCAGAAAAAATTTTGAGATCTGAAAAAAATGTATGACCAGATCTGTTGCTGAAACTTTACCCTAAGCAGGATGTGTTAGAAATGTAATGTTATTAATCTAAAAAATGCCAAATATATTTGACTTGCCAGCTTTAAAAGTTCAAAATATAAATTGAATTAGGAAAAGTTAATTGCAGTAACTAAATGCCTAGAATATGGCAGGCTAAACTATATCACATGTGTTAAGAATAAGCAGTAATGATTAAAGATCTCAAGGATTGATTTATTCTCATTTGTCAGATGAAAAAGTATGTAATGCTTACACTTAAAAAAATTATTTTAAGTCAGTGATGCAGTATTTTTGGAAGTCAGTTTTTCTGAAGTAATGTTTAATGTAACATGAAACTTTTATATTTGAAAAAAATAAATAAATAATTACCTCTCTCTCTCTCTTCCCTCACCACCCCTACCTAATAGTGATGATATAGATTGACTCTTTTAAAATATTACAAATTTATACATTACTCATTACCTCCAGACTAGAAAATACTTCCCAAGTCTAGTCCTTAAAATTTAGGGCCAAAAATACTTACATTTTTTTGACCAGCCAGTGTCGCTCAGTGGTTGAGCATTGACCTATGAACCAGGAGGTCACAGTTCAATTCCCAGTCCCAATGTGGAGCATGCAGGAGGCAGCCAATCAATGATTCTCTCTCATCATTATTGTTTCTATCTCTCCTCTTTATCTCCCTCTCCCTTCCTCTCTGAAATCAATAAAATAAAATAAAATTTTTTTTAATTTGGGCCAATACTTACATTTTTAAAAAATGGTAAAATTTATTCTGGAAAGCATATTAAAATATATGTCTAGCCCTGGCTGGCATTGCTCAGTGGTTAGAGCATCAGCTGGAGCACTTAAGAGTCTTGGATTCGATTCCTGGTGAAGGGCGTGTAGCTGGGTTGCAGGTTTGATCCTGGCCCTGGTACAGGCGTGTGTGTGGGAGGCAACTGACTGATGTGTCTCATTTGCATTGATGTTTCTCTCTCTTTCTCTTCCCCATCCCCACGCCCTTCCACTCTCCGAAAATCAATGGAAAAAATATATGCAGGTGAGGATTAACAAATAATAATAATATATCTAATTTTTTAAATTAGCAACACTTTCATGTTGAGAAACATATTAAAACACTTATTGCTTATACATCCACAGTAATCAATTCAAAATATACTAAATACTAGATCAATATTTAACCACAGAGAAAAAAACACATTGCCACCGCAGCTGATTTTTCTCTTTGCATTTAATGAGTTTACATCAAAAAATTAATAATTTTACATTTAAGGAATAAAAGTTTTTTAAAAAAATAATACAAATAGTGAAAGAAAGGATTTTAACCAAGTTTACCTTTCTTTTTTATATAGCTTTTAACAATTCATCTCATCACATTTTATTGCAATGTTCAAATGCACTTGCAGCACCCATTACAATCAGAAATTAAACTTAAGGAAGTACATGTAAGTAATGACTCTCAGGGGAAACGGATCTACTGTCCATTAAAAACTCCATGGTATATAAGCATTACACAATAATGCTGCTTAACCGCCTGTTGTCACAGAAATCACCACCACAGTTTTCTGGAAATGAGTCCACATAAGAATTAATGTTTAAAAGGTGAAATGTTCCTTACGTTTAACTTTAGCAAGATCTTATTTTTTCACTGTTAAGAAACATTTTAATCTAATGCAGAAGCTGTTAAGAGTCTAGAGAGCTAAAACTGTACTCCTGAGTTCAAACTTACAGATAAGTCTTTTTGTAAATAGTTCTCAATAAAATATCCTCCCTCCCCACCCCCGCCCCAGTTCTTACAAAACTTTGGTCAAGAGTAGAAATATATCCAGGCAGATGTATATGCCATCCAATAGCAAGAACTGTAAAGCCCAACTAATGATTTTGGGTTTTAGAAATAGAAGGCAATTTAAAATGTACTCAAAGTTACATTAAGAAAAGCTTTCACAGGGTAATATTTAAAGTCACAAAGGTTAAGAAAATACTGATATCAAATTACAAATAACTACAATGTTAAAAGACAAAACTACTATACAAGAGCCTCTTTTAAAATTAAAAATAAAGAACACAACGCATGAGTCAGGATTATGTTCCTGTTCTACTCATGAATTTTAGTCTTTATATTCATAAGGTTGGTCACACTGACATCGAGTTGATTTTCTTCTGACATCTGATGAAGTCTCATTCCAACTTCAGAGGCTGGCTCTTCCCTAGGGATCCTGGCTTCCGGTCCCCTCCGGGTCACTGTACAATTTCAAAGTAGTGCAATATGGCCATGATGTGCTGGGGCATGAAGACGTACCCTGTGTACAGCGCCATCCCCACGACGGAGACCAGCATGGAATCTGAGTCGTAGTTAAGAAAACTTACTGTTTTTCTGAATTTATTCAAAACTAAATCCCAACATTTTTTTTCAACAAATGTTTTATGTGGAAGTAGCACTTCAATTGGTGTTTTCTCATATATATCAAGTATTTATAAAGAACTAGTAACTGTAGCCACTAATGTTTACTACATTTTTAAAGCTCATTTTAGCTTCACCATCACCATACAAGGTAATTACTATTACTCTCCCTTTTATACTCCAAAGCATCAGGTTGCTTCAAGTTAATCCTAGAAACTAGAGCTGTTTAACCGAAAAGACAGAAATATATAAAAATAAAATTGTATTTAATCACTGTACAAGGTCTACCAACTTGAATAAGTAATTAGTAATGTATGATCCAAGACTTTTCGATTGAGACTGAGCCTAAAAGCATTGGTTTTGGAGCCAATGCTAAAATCAATCATACACCAGTGACATAAGTTGACAGCACCTGCTACTATTAAATATTTAGTATTATCACTAAACTTTGCAACATCAAATAAAAGTCATCTTGATAACCTAACCAATATATGTTCTCTACAGTGTTCCTTCCTCCTCATTCCAAAGGGAAGTGAAACTATACAGATGCAAATCAACAAAGTTTCTGACAAAATATTGATGCAGTGAATAAAGAGCTTCCCTCCCCCCCACACACACACAGTCACATGGCCATGATAAGGGGAATAACAGCTTCTGAACCGGGGCCATGTTTTATCCATCCATCCATTCATTCATTTTCTCTCCCTCCCCCTCCCCATTCCATCGCATACCTTTCAGCTCTGCCTACTAGTGGTTCTATAATACTTTACATTCTTTTATGAGAAGATATGGCTAATATAAACAATATGCTTACTGCCAACTAATATTTGTATAACAGTTTAGATGACAAACCTCTTTCACACATTTCCTTTCCGAGTTCCTGTGAAGTATTCAGAGGCTGACAAAACAGAGGGACTTGTCCAGGGCCACAAAGAAGCTGTCTTTAGAGCGGAGACCGAACGAGCTATTTAAACCAAATTCTAAAGGCATTTCCCTCATCCAGCAAACATGGGCAAAAAGCCCCATAACCACCTCCTTAAGTTTCCTTTTTAGCCTCCCTTAATCAAGTCCTTTCTTAAACTACCACTTCTATTTGCCACTTAATTTCTTTTTCCTTTTTTTTTTTTTTTAAGTACATGCATACCCGCTGCTTCGTATCACTCTCCGGTCACCAATGACCTCTTAGCAAATCCAATGGCTATCTGAATTGACTCTATTTTACTTTTCTCTCTTCAACACTCTTCCACCCTGGTCTCAGATACTCCCTAGGGCTCTCCTCCCATCTCTCGCACCACTTTTCTGTCTCACTGGCTCTTTCCCTGTATGTTCCTTTTGTGAATTTTGTGCTTTTCTCTCACACACACACTCCTTTCTCCTAGTATAGCAGCCATGCTCTTTGTGTAGGCCTAACCCTGCCCCACGTCCAAGGGTAAGTCCCACTAGATCTTAATCAATTAGTAATCGCTTCTTTCCGTAATAATTCCTGCCCCCAAAACTATCAATCGGCTCAAAGCTTAGGACTTCTGCCAGGACTTCAGGAACGCAGATCCTCTCCCTCCCTCCCATCCTCAAATATGCAATTTGCTGATGTCACTCTGCCGCCATGAGGAATTACTGGTGTCACTCTGCCGCCATGAGGAAAGCAAAACTCAGAACAAAGCCGACTCATGAAGGTGGTGGAACAAAAATAATCACAGAAAAATGGAGCCAGAACCCTAATCAAACCCCCTGGAGCCCACCCTACCACTGGACTTTCTGATACAGAAGTCAATTAATTCCCTTCATTCTTAACCAGTCTGAGTTAGATTTTCTTTGTTACTTGCAGCTGAGAGCATTCTAAATGATAATAATGGAGTTCCCAATATTTTGTCTTGGGTCCTATACACTCTCATCACTTAAACAATCGCCTTCATGTTGTTGACCTGACCATACCATACAGACAAATATTTTCTACAACTTACTGAACATTTCTATGACATTCCATAAGGTATTTGGAATTCAACGAAGCCAAAACTGAACTTATTTTCTCCAAAACTACCTCTTCCTATGAGTCCTATTGTTTCAACTACTTGAAAATAGTTGTTGTAATTATTTGATATAACTATTGATTAACTATCTCCCCAGTCATCCAATCTATAAACTACTTTTCTTTTTGTTAGGATGATTTCTATATTCAATACATAACAGGGTGCTAGTGACACAGGGCCCTGTAAAAGGAGAGACACAATTACTTGCAATTAAAAATTTAAAATCCGCCGAAACCGGTTTGGTTCAATGGATAGAGCGTCGGCTTGGGGGACTGAAAGGTCCCAGGTTCGATTCCGGTCAAGGGCATGTACCTTGGTTGCGGGCATATCCCCAGTAGGGGGTGTGCAAGAGCCAGCTGATCGATGACTCTCTCTCATCGATGTTTCTCACTCTCTATCTCTCTCCCTTCCTCTCTGTACAAAATCAATAAAATATATTTTTTAAATAAAATAAAATAAGTAAATAAAAATTTTAAATCCTAGATCAGTATATTTAAAAATCTACCAAGTTCTGATGGAAATTTTGCATCAAGTACGTTGGGGTCGAATGAAAAAGGTATCTTCCAGAAGTTGATTCTCCTGTAGCTCTTTGGCGGGTCCTGCTTGCCCCATCCTCTTCCAGGTTGATTTTAGAGAACTGAGTTGCAAGCACCGTGACTCCAAGCTCGTTTCTCTGCAGGGATGGGGTTGAGGTCTAGAAGCGAACTTTTGGCTCAGAGATTGAGCCAAATCCAGCAGAGCTGCCTCATACCAGGAGGAGTCGTGTTGGAATGATGATGTGACTGAGCTTACAAGCTCCTTTTGGCTTTCTGCTGTCATTGGAGATGTAAACACATATTTTCTAACTCCTGTCATCATCCCTCTTTGGAGTCGAGATCTGTATAAGGGATATTTCTTTTGACATGTCCAGAGGGCATCATCTTCCATAGGTGAGTGAAACCCAACTGTCTTCTTCTCCCTTCTAGTCTCTCCGCTGTTAGTGGACTCTTGGTGCGTTTTGATGGATGATGATGTTCCAGTCACATGGTGACTGCAGCAAACCTGGTCCAGAGTCACTCCCATTCATATCCAAGTCGAACTCTCAGGGCTTAGTGAGCGCTTTCATCAGCAATCAGTTCTTTCCACTTAAACACAGCTTGAATCCTTAACCAACTGTAGCCTAGGCGAGACTGATGAAGCTGCTACTGTCTTAGGAGAAGTTTTGTCTCCAGCAGATGCTGAAGGCACTCCTTTTTCATTTCCAGCTCCATTTTTTGAAGCATAACTAGCTGCCTTCTGTCTTCTGATAGCTGCTTTTTGAAATTGGTCTCACTGGGCTGCAGTACCTCTTGGCCATGCACCAGAGATGCCCAGGAATGCCCACTATAATGGCATGATTCCAGTGTGTCTTGGAATACTGAAGGGTCATGTCTGTAGAATGGCTAACATGAACATGATCTGCATTTTCAGAAAGTTTACCAGCACAACACAGTCTAGACCAGTGGTCACCCACCAGGGGTCCGCAGGCCACAGGTGGTCCGTGAGGTCCGAAAGATTGGCGGCCGCTGGTCTAGACTGTGTAGTCTTAAGGTGCTAGCATGCCTTCATCTTCAGTGCCTCTGAAGGTACTTTCTCTGTAGGGGCTGCATCTGCTAGTCTTTCCCTTGGGGATCCATAGTCACATGTTCTGGTTTCTGACGGCACCCTGTCTAGATCCTCTTTGGGATTTTGATGGGCTGATGGTTTCAAAGAATTATTCCTGAACTCCACAAGGAATTCAGTTTGCAGACTTAGGCCTTTGCTTGGTTTGGTAGTAGGTTTGTGGTTTGGCTACAGGAACATCCAGTTCCATGGATAAAGACGGGAGTGTGCTCTTCCTATTGAATAGCTATTGTTCCTGCATTCTAGCAGCATCAAGTGCTGAGAGAGACATGGTGAGTTTCTCTTTATCTTCAGACAGATATTTCTGATAGAGTTCTTGGCATTCTCTGTACTGTAGCTGGGCCTTGTCTTGAGCCCCTGCCTCTTCCGGGGACCAAACCTTCATGAGACAGAAAGGATGATCCAAGGGCAGAGCCATGAGTCCAGTAGGGGAGAGCCTCAAAGCAAAGAGGATATTTCCAGGCCCTGAAACCTAATAGAGCTTGTCAGACTGGATTTCACAATCGCCTGGAACTGGTAACTGCATTTTCCCTTCAATTTGCCCCCTTCCTGAATGAGAATTCCTAGAGCTTTTACCCAATGCCTGTCCCACCACTGTCTTCTGGGAACAGATAACTTGCTTCTTGAGTTTCACAAGTTCACAGAGCTTCAAACTTACTTGATCCCTTCTCTCCACATTCAAATTATCTGACTTCTCAGTTCTTCCCAACCCCTACAAGGGACTTTATAGTTTAAGTCCCCCATCCTAATCAATGATAAATGATTGAGGTATTTATCACTCCTTGCTTAATCAAATAAAAGCTCCCATTTTAGGCCTCTAGACACTTTGCATGCCACTCTTTACTACAGTGATCCTTTTACAATGCATTAGGCCCTAACTGGTTTGGCTCAGTGGATAGAGCGTCGACCTGCGGACTGAAGGGCCTCAGGTTTGATTCCGGGCAAGGGCAGGTACCTTGGTTGCAGACACATCCCCCAGTGAAGGGTGTGCAGGAGGTGGCTGATTGACGTTTCTAACTCTCTATCACTCTCCTTTCCTCTCTGTAAAAAAAAATCAATAAAATATATTTTTAAAAATACATTTAAAATGCATTAGGTGTCAGGCTGGTGTAGCTCAGTAGTTGAGCATCAACCCATGAACCAAGAGGTCACTGGTTTGATTCCTGGTCAGGATGCACGTCCAGGTTGCAGGCTTAATCCCCAGTACAAGGCATCTATCAGTGATGTTTCCATCTCTCTATCCCTCTCCCTTCCTCTCTCTCTAAAAATCAATAAAAACATGTTTTTTTAATGTAATTGGATAGCATTACCCATAGGTAATTGGATAGTGCCCATAGGATAGCACTTGAAATTCTAAGCCAAGCTTCCAAGGATGTTTCCAATCTAATCCAAACTACCTGTCTTAGGTTGAAGTCCACAGAAGCAGACAGGAATTAAGGGATTGGGACAGGGATTCTTGTATAAATTACTCTTGAGGGCGTTTTCTCAGAAGGCTCAGAGGCTCAGTTCTAGAGCAGCGGTCACCAACCTTTGGTCCTCACAGACCACAGTGATCCGCAGACCGCTGGCTGGTGATCGCTGCTCTAGGCCAGTGGTCAGCAAACTCACTATTCAACAGAGCCAAATATCAACGGTACAAGGATTGAAATTTCTTTTGAGAGCCAAATTTTTTAAACTTAAACTTCTTCTAACATCACTTCTTCAAAACAGACTCACCCAGGCCGCGATATTTTGTGGAAGAGGCACACTCAAGGGGCCAAAGAGCCGCATGTGACTCGCGAGCCGCAGTTTGCCGACCACTGCTCCAGAGCATGAATTGTACCACATAGTTGGTGATGCTGGAGGCCGGGGGGCTGACCTTTTGTATCCCTTTATCTGTCCCTCACTGGCCACAGGGTGTGGGAAGGAAAGTCCACCTGAGTAAGACAACTGCCTGGGCTGAGGGCACCAGGCTGGAGAAAGGCAGCTAACGGCACTGGCAGTCAGCACTCACAGGGGCTCGGGGACCCAGGTGGGGACCAAGAGCAGCACGGCACTCCTTTCCACCGCTCCACCCAACACTCCAAACCATCCCAGCAAACACCATCCTACTCGCAGCCATTTTACCTGAGCTCAGGAAGCAGCATTCTCTACTTTCATACCGCTCTGCCTTTGACTAGTAATACGGTTCAATAATAACATACAAATAAGCCGAAACCGGTTTGGCTCAGTGGTAGAGTGTTGGTCTGCGGACTGAAAGGTCCCGAGTTCGATTCCAGTCAAGGGCATGTACATTGGTTGCGGGCGTGTGCAAGGGGTGTGCAAGAGGCAGCTGATCGATGTTTCTCTCTCATCGACGTTTCTAGCTCTCTATCCCTCTCTCCTCCTCTCTGAAAAAAACAATAAAATATATTTTTAAAAATAAATAAATAAATAAATAAATAACATACAAATAAAAGTAGCAGCAGCAGCTCTCATTTGTGAAAGTCTAGTGTGCGCCCAGCAGTTAGACACTTCAGCATGCTCAAGCGACATTCCCAGTCAGAGCAAACAATGGCGCCGGTTCCGAACCACGTCAACTGATCACCAAAAATCTGTGTTCTTAACTAATCGCTATACTGTAATACAGCGATTTTCAACCTTTTTTATCTCGTGGCACACATAGAATAATTACTAAAATTCTGCAGCACACCAAAAAATATGCATTTTGCCAATCTGACAAAAAAAAAAAAAAATAGGTGTAATTTTGATTCATTCACACTGGAAGCCAGCTATTGGTGTGTTGGCTATTGTCATTTTGTTACTCGACAAACTATAGGAAAGGAAAGAGGTATAGCACCCCTACCTAAATAGTCAGGTATTGCATGTTTTAGAAATTCTTACAGCACATCAATTGAAAATCGCTGCTATAATACCTCCCTACATATGAAGAGCCCTTCTCCTCCTAATAAAACCTTCTTAGAGCTCAGCTGGTTTCCTCCTCTTACACAAGGCCTTCCCTAGCTCTCACATTTTTCTCATTCTCACCCTAACCTGCTGGCAGAATTAATTACTGCCTACTGCTCATATAAAACCACTCGTACCACCTGACATGACCTACTTCGAGACGTATTTATCTCATCCAGATTATCAACTCCTTGAACACAGGAACAATGTCTTAGTTTTGTATCTCCTAACATAACACATACGCAATAAATATTTGATGAATAAGGGACTGTTTGAGAAACAGTATTTGACACTAGAATCCCTGTGGTGCTTCCTACATATCCCACATATTATGTGACTGACAAACTTTATAGTGACTACAAAGGAGAAGAGCAAAATCTATTTCTAGGCAATACTATATTTTCAAATTGCTTTTTTGGTTTTTTACAGCTTTTATGTAAGTCTTATAAAAGTATACACCGAGCAAATTAAATGATATAGTAATAATCTTCAGATCATTGGCTCAAATTCAATTCAAATAAGAAGTGATTACAGAAAACAGCTATTTGATTGATTATTGCATGTACTCTTTATGGCACTGTAATTCTCTGTTAGTATGGAGAATATATCAGTTAAGGATCATGCAACTAACAGAGATCACTCCCATATAAGACAAGAACCTGAAAATTAAGCTCAATTTTGTGAACACTAAATTATCTAACTTTTAAATTTTTATGTGCATAAAAAAATCACGATGTTTTCCTAAGTGAAATAAGATCTTATCAAAACCTAAAGTTTTTTTGGCTAATTAAGATACTAGAGATTGTGACTGCAAATAGCATTATGCTGTGATGCATACATGTGGAATAAAAGTAATAAAAAATGGCAACTGTATATGATAATTCAGGACAGTGGTTACTTGGTGGAGTGAAAGGGGGAGAAGGGAGAAGCAACTGAAAAGGGGCATTAGCGTTCTTCAAAGGCACTATAACGCTTCTCTCACTCAGCTGGTAGCACATGCACATTCACTGTATTATATTTTGTGGGGGTCTCACATGTCTAAATAAATAAGAACTGTAAAGGAAAATGGAACCACAAATGGTATTAGACTAAAATCTGTTTTGTGCTGAAACTGGTTTGGCTCAGTGGTAGAGCGTCGGTCTGCGGACTGAAAGGTCCCAGGTTCGATTCCGGTCAAGGGCATGTACGTTGGTTGCGGGCACATCCCCGGTAGGGGGTGCGTAAGAGGCAGCTGGTCAATGTTTCTCTCTCATCGACGTTTCTAGCTCTCTATCTCTCTCCCTTCCTCCTCTCTGTAAAATATCAATAAAAATATATATTTAAAAATAAATAAAATAAAATAAAATAAAATCTGTTTTGTGTGAAAGAACTAACTCCTTTACAAAACTGAGTTAGACATCACTGGATCTAATTTGTTACAAGGAAATAAAAAGAGTCTTAGCTTCCAGAAATAAAATAAACAATTCTCAATTCGGACCAAGTTAAACAGAAAATTATCAAAAGTCACCTGGACCTAGATGCAAATGCCAATTTACAAGTGGCTCAAAAAAATGTAACAATGAACCTTCCCTTTTACCCAGAGCCATTCACTAAATCCAACTTTATCTTGAGCCCCCCAGAAACGTTTCTATATTCTGATCCCATCTCTCCCCTAACTATTTCCAAATCACGATAGTTAAATAAGCTTCTAAAGGTGAGTTTTCTATGCAATTAGATTTCAAAATTATTCCCTAAAATTATCTTAAAGCTCTCAAAAATTCTTAAGGGAGTACAGGCAGTCCTCGGGTTACGTCGAACTCGACATATGCCGTTTTGTGGTTACATCGCCATCTCCCGTTTATTTATTTAAAAAATAAATATTCTGCAACAAAAGGCAATACAGTGCTTATTAAAACTATCATTTGAGGGGGTGGGCATTTAACATTATGACTCAAACCAGTGTTTGATAACTGCCCAAAGCAGCTCTTGTACTAATTTATTATTACTTTATAGTACAGCCTGGGACATGAACACCTCTCGGGGCCCGAGCTTCTCCATGAAATGAGGCTGCTGCCTTCATTAACATCTAGGATCCCACTTGCTTGGAGAGGGCATTTAGACACCAACTCTCAACCACCTTTCACATACTTTTGTCTCACCACAGAAAATAGAAAAATAATCAATGTTATCTAACACACATACTTTGGAAAGTGATACACAATATGACAGTAATCTTTCTATTTGTCAAGTTCTTGTTTTTCATGTAAGTATCAGTAGCTGTACACAAATTAATCAGATCTATATTCTAGAGGAGGCTACATGATTCAAGAAATATATCAATACAATAAAATTAGAGAAATCTAGATTAAAAACAAAAGACCTCAACAACTAAAAAACAGACTTGTGTTTTGTGTGTTTATAACTGTCTCTATCAATGAATTTTAAGTTTTTGAGAGGAAAAGCACCTCAGCTCAGCCATCCTTTGCTTCTTCCTGGAGTTCACTGCAGGATAAAGCAGGCACTGCATAAAACACTCAAGAACTGAGCAGATAAGGTGCCAGGATGTGTGCAGGTGCTGAAGATAAATTTGTTCAAGAGCTGAATGAACCATCAGAGGTTAACTATATTATAACATAAATATTTATTTTATGGGCTCAATGGATTTAAAAGCAAATGGAAACCATTGATCTGCATGTTGTTTGCTGCTTCTTTAACAGGGCTTTCCAACTAATCAGGAGCTGATAAGTGTCCAGATAGGAAAATATAAAGATTTTTTGCCCATATGAGGGTCTTTCCCAACTTTTTCATGCAACAACCACAAAAAAAAAAAGCCCAGTAACAAAAAAAGGAAATGTTTTAAAAATAAGTACAGTAATCAGAAGATGCAAGACCACAGTAACTAACATTTCCTGTCCCAAACAGTAACTCTGCTTTCTCATTGCCTATTTGAGTCACAAGACTTTAGAGAAATCAAAAGTAGTTTCTCAGTGGGAAAAGGCCAGGGACCTTTGTTCCAGTGGGTATGATTTATCTCTTCACTATTCTAAATAACTTCAAACCTTTAAATCTCTGATTGCACTAGTCACATCAAAAAACATAGCAAGCCCTGGCCGGTGTGGCTCAGTTGGTTGAGCTTCCTCCCATATACCAAGAGGTCATGGATCTATTCCCGGTCAGGGCACATCCCAGATTGTGGATTCAATCCCCAGTGCAGAGCAGGAGGCAGCTGACTGATGTTTCTCTTTCTCTCTCTCCCTCTCCCTTCCTCTGTCTCTTTAAAAAATCAATAAAGACATATTTTTTTAAAAGGATAGCTAAAATGGCATCTAAAACAATCCTATCTTCTATTAGTCAAACTCCTTTTTAAAAATCAATTCTAAAATGCTAATTTTATGGTTAGAAATAAACCTAATTTATTTAAGGAACCATCCTACTGAAAATAAAAATAAAGAATTTAACAAAGCCCTAGCTGGTTTGGCTCAGTGGATAGATCGTCGTCAGCCTGCGGACTAAAGGGACCCAAGTTCGATTCCGGTCAAGGTTGCGGGCTTAATCCCCAGTAGGGGACATGCAGGAGGCAGCCAATCAGTGTTTCTCTTTCATCATTGATGTTTCTATCTCTTTCCCTCTCCCTTCCTCTCTGAAATCAATAAAAGATATATTTTTTTAAGAAAGAATTTAACACGCCGAAACCGGTTTGGCTCAATGGATAGAGCGTCGGCTTGGGGACTGAAAGGTCCCGGGTTCGATTCCGGTCAAGGGCATGTACCTTGGTTGCGGGCACATCCCCAGTAGGGGGTGTGCAAGAGGCAGCTGATAGATGACTCTCTCTCATCGATGTTTCTAACTATCCCTCTCCCTTCCTCTCTGTACAAAATCAATAAAATATATTAAGAAAGAAAGAAAGAAAGAAAGAAAGAAAGAAAGAAAGAAAGAAAGAAAGAAAGAAAGAAAGAAAGAAAGAAAAAAAGAAAGAAAGGGACAAAGAATTTAACAAAGTCGTACCACAGGCTGTTCGGTGAAAACTAATCAAAGCCCTAAGGGAAAGCAGTCACAGGAAAAGAAACATAACCTTCAGCAAGAAGAGTCCCTCAGTTTGGCTACGGCACAGGTAGGAGTCCTTTAGCTCTGTTTTAAGACATTTAAAAATTAACATCTGGAGAACCCAGAAATTGGCCCAAGTCATTATATTCAATTAATATTTGCCAAAGGAGACAAGACTTCAATAAATGGTGTTGAGAAAATTGGACAAATGCATGCAAAAAAATGAAACTAGACCATCAACTAAAACCATACACAAAAATAAACTCAAAGTGAATAAAGGACTAAATGTAAGAAGGGAAACCATAAAAATCTTAGAAGAATCCATAGGCAGCAAAATAGCAAACATATATCATAACACTATCTTTGCTGATAAAGCTCTTAGAACAATGGAAACTAAGGGGGAAATAAACAAATGGGACTACATCAAAATAAAAAGCTCTGCACAGCAAAAGGAACCATCAACAAAACAACAAGAAAGCCCACTGCATGGGGGAACATATTTGCCAATGTTATCTCCAATAAGGGTTTAATCTCCAAAATTTACAGGGAACTCACACAACTTAACAAAAGGAAGATAACCAATTCAATCAAAAAAATGGGCAAAGGACCTAAATAGAACCTTTTCAAAAGAGGAAATCCAGAAGGCAAGAGACATATGAAAACATGCTCAAAGTCACTAATCAACTGAGAGATACAAATTGATTTTATTATAGAGAAGGGGGAGAGAGAGGGACAGGGAGAGATGGAGGGAGAGAGGGAGAGAGAAATATCCATGTGGGAGAGAGAAACATCAATCAATTGCTGACTCGGGATCAAACCCACAACTTAGGTATGTGCCCTAACTGGGCATTGAACCTACAACCTTTTTGGTGGATAGGACGATGCTCCAACTAACTGAACCACCCAGGCAGGGCAAAATCAGCCTTAATTTCTGTCACAAAAAGCTCAGTGCCATTTTTCTGTTCAAATAATTCTGTTAACAGTGGAACTCCTGTCTCACTTGTTTTTTTGCTTTTATAACTTTACTAGAGGCCCGGTGCATGGATTCGCGCACCAGTGGGGTCCCTCAGCCTGGTCTGCACCTTCTCACAACCCGGGACCCCTCAAGGGAAGTGGGGCTGCTGGTTTCAGCCAGATCCCCGCAGGCCTGGCTGTAGTCGTGTGCGAAGGGCAGGCGGTTGGAGAGGAATCTGACCCTGGCCCAGCTGCCGCTTGGCTTGCTAGAGGTGGGTCGCAGCTGTGCTCAGCGGGCGCCTATCAGGTGAGCAGTGCTCCCGCTGGGAGCACACTGACCACCAGGGGGCAGCTCCGGCCTTGACCTTGCCCCTGTCCTGTCCTCATGCGTAAGTGTTACACCACTTATGGCAGGAACAAAGATAGGGCACTCATTCACAGCTGTACCTAAATGCCAAGAGTTTATTCAGTGGCCCCAACAGGAGGTCTGACACTCCACCCCTAGGCTGATGTTCACCCTCACATGCTTCTCCGTTTCATCAGTCTCTTCTGCTTCCCTCCTGGCGGGTAGTTTTTCCAGCAAAGAGGGTTTACCAGGAGGGAGAAAGCCATTCCCGGGAAAGTCTACCTTAAATCTGATGACGAGGCGACCCTTTCTTACGGTCTTCGCTGAACTGCCGTGCCTTCCCTTAGCACGTTTGGCATCTCCGGGCCTGACAGCCTGGCTGGGTGAGAGGCGGTGCCGAGGCTCGACGGCAGGAGTAGATACTGACAATGCTTCAACCGGCTGAACGTCCATCCGCATGAAAGGTCTTCTCATCGTAAAAACATACTCTCTCCCCCCCGCGTGTCCTCTCAGCCCAGCACCACCTCCTCATTGTGGCCTTCGGGTCCGCCGGGCGGGCTCTGCCCTCGGCCAGCCATGCTCTTCCCTCAAATCCCACCCGGAGAACTCCCTCACCTTTATGTTTTTACTCAAATTATTCCTTCTCAATTAAGCCTCTCCTAGTATCCTCTTTAGGGCAACTCTGCCCTAACCGGTTTGGCTCAGTGGATAGAACATTGGCCTGTGGACTCAAGGGTCCCAGGTTCGATTCCAGTCAAGGGCATGTACCTTGGTTGCGGGCACATCCCCAGTAGGGGGTGTGCAGGAGGCAGCTGATCGATAATTCTCTCTCATTGATGTTTCTAGCTTTCTATCCCTCTCCCTTCCTCTCTGTAAAACATCAATAAAATATAATTTAAAAAAAAAAAACCAGCAACTCCATCCTATAGTATTTCTTATCCTCATGACCTACTTTTCTTTTCTCTATAATGCTTACCGCCTAACATACTATATCACTCACTATCGAAGGACAAGAACAGAGATGTGCGTCTCATTTTCTTACTGATGTATCACAAGCGCCAGGCCAACACCGGGCACACGTGTTCAGAGAAGAAGTATGTTGAATTAATAAACAGGCCCATCCTGCTTTCTCCATTTTACTTCCAACCTATTCTGTCTTCATCCTGCTCCAGCCTGTCCCCTGATGTACTCCCCATCCCAGCCCACTGTGTACCCCAGTCCACACCTTCCTCCAGGCTGCGAAAAACAAAACTCCAGCTCTCCTCCCTGAAGTGCTCCCCACTCCCATCCACCCGGCCCTCCTGCCCTGCGCCCGCCACACTGACTGCCGGCTCCCTGAGCTAAACTCACACGGGGCAGCATTCTGAGAGCATGGGTGAATTTGAATGTTTCCTGAAACGTGGCTCTAATTTCCTTAAGGAAGAAATGAAGTCCCTCTTCTTGGAAACGTACTAAAAATCTCAGTACAGTAAGAATGAGAAACAGAGAGGATCCAAGATGGCTGCACAGGTAAACACCTAACCGCAGCCGCACACAACAATTTCAATAAAATACAACTAAAATATAAAGTGGACATTACCCAGAGCTACAGGAAAGTCGACTGACTGGAAATTCTACAACGAGAAGCAAGGAGAAAACCAGAAGGAAGCGCGGAGGAGCTGTAAAAGCCCAAGGTACGGAGACACGCGGCGCACACGGAGAGGAGGGGCGGCTGAGTGCCTGGCGGGCGTTCCCCAGCGGGAAGGAGATAAAAGCTCCGACTGTGCTGGGCCCCAGTTCCGACTGCTCTGAACCCCAGTTCAAGGCCAGACCCCGGGGACCCAGGCTCATCCGGAGGGAGCTGGGCTGTAAGGCAGAAACCCGGGGGAGCGGCGAAAGGCAGAGCCCCCAGAGGCACGCACACTGCGCACAGAGAAGGGATGGTTGGCTGTGCCATGGGACTGCCCTGGCGGGAAGGAGACAAAACCTCCAGACTGCTCTGAACGCCACCTCCAACTCCTCTTCCAACTGAACTGAACCCCAGTTCCGAGCTCATTGGGGGAGAGCCTAGACTGTTTGGTAGCAGGCGAAAACCTTTCTCTCAGAAGTGCTTACAACCAGTACTGAAGGACCCTGGGGATTACTAAGACTCAGGAACATCATAGGGCGGGGCTGAGGGAAGCCAAAGCTGTAGGCTCCACTCTGAAACTACATCCAAGCAGAACACAGAGACTTTTAAGGCTACCAACTCAGGGAAGCTGCGAAAATGCAGAGACAAGGAAAAAGATCACAAACGAAAGAAATGGAGGACAAAAAGCGACTGGATATAGAGTTTAAAACCACACTTATAAGGTTTTTCAAGAATTTCCTAGAAAAGATCAATAAGACCTATGAGAATATGAAAAGGAATCAACTAGAATCAATAAGAATTAATAAGGAATCAACAAGAAATAATAAAGAATCAACAAGAAATAAAGAATACATTGTCTGAAATAAAAAATATTATACAGAGTCCTAAAAACAGAAGGGAAGATCGCAAGAATCAAGTCAAAGATTTGGAACATAAAGAGCCAGAAGACACTCCTCTGCAGAAGCAAGAAGGCAAGAGAATCCAGAAAGTTGAAGATAATATAAGAAACCTCTGGGACAACTTCAAGCGAACCAACATCAGAATTATGGGAGTCCCAGAAGATGAGAGAGAACAAGATATCGAAAACATACTGAAAGAAATAGTGACAGAAAACTTCCCCCACCTGGTGAAAGAATTAGACTTACTTATTCCGAAACCGGTTTGGCTCAGTGGTAGAGCGTCGGTCTGCGGACTGAAAGGTCCCAGGTTCGATTCCGGTCAAGGGCATGTACATTGGTTGCGGGCACATCCCTGATGTGGGGTGTGCAAGAGGCAGCTGGTCGATGTCTCTCTTCCATCGATGTTTCTAGCTCTCTAGCTCTCTCCCTTCCTCTCTGTAAAAAATCAATAAAATATATTTTAAAAAAAAAAAAGAAAAGAAAGAAAGAATTAGACTTACAAGTCCAGGAAGCGCACAGAACTCCAAGCAAAAGGAATCCAAAGAAGACCACACCAAGATAAGTCATAATTAAAATTCCAAGAGCAAAAGACAAAAAGAATATTAAAAGCAGCAAGAGAAAAGCAGGTAGTTACCTATAAAGGAGCACCTATATGATTGCCAGCTGATTTCTCAACAGAAACCATGCGGGCCAGACGAGAATGGCAAGAAATATTCAAGGTGATGAATAGTAAGAACCTACAGCCAAAGATAATCTACCCAGCAAAGCTATCACTCAGAATCGAAGGCCAGATAAAGAGCTTCACTAATAAAAAAAAGCTAAAGGAGTTCATCACCACCAAACCAGAATTATATAAATTGCTGAAGGGGGTTCTTTTGGAAGAGAAAGTAAATAAAGATAAAAATTATGAACAACAAATACGTAACTATCAACAAGCGAATCTAAAAACCAAAGAAATTTTTTTAAAAAATCTGATGAACAATATTAACTGGTGAATATAATAGAATCAGAGGTATGGAAGGGGAGTGAACTGACGATTCTTGGGGAAAAGGGGAGAGGGGGGTATGGGAAGAGACTGAACATAAACTGTGCACCTATGGATGAGGACAATGAAGGGTGGGGAAAGGGCAGAGGGTGGGGTGGGAACCTGGTGGAGGGGAGCAACTGGGGGGATGGGGAGGGGAAGAGGAACATTTGTAATAATATGAACAATAAAGATTTATTTTTAAAAAAAAAAAGAGTGAGAAACTACAGTTCCTACTAGGTTTTTGGGTGTAATGTTGTTTTGTGTGGTGTTTTTTGTTTGTTTTTTCATTCAAAATGAAAAGAGCTTTAAGTTTCGTGGATAAAATATATATTCTGATATCTTACTTTTCTGTTTTATTAAACATTAAAATGTCTGTGAGGAAACTGTTACTGGATTTGAGTGACTCTAGTCGAAACCTTAGGCACTTTGTTGCCCGAACTCTCACTCCAGCTCCTACGAGGCCCCACAGGACTGGCCTGGCCTCCTGCTGCTCACACACCCTCCCCTCTGCCCCCCACAGGCCCCTCCGCATCCCTGAAACACGCCAGACACGCTGTGCCCTGAGGTCATACTCCGTTCCTTCTGCCTGCAATACTCCTTGCCCTGCATTCTTGCTCTGCATATATCTCTGCAAATGCCCCCTCCCTGACCACTGTAGCTGGACCTGAAGAACACGCCTTCTTCCTTACTTCCTAGCCTCTTCTGTTTTCTTTTTCTCCATAACAGCTTTTACAATCTAATCATCGGTATTTTTTAATTATTTATCTAGCGGCATTAGAATAAATATTTTTATCTGTTTTACTCACAGTTATAGTCCCGCTATCTAGAATAGTATCTGACAATTAGAAGGTGCATAATACGTTTAGAACACGGAATTCAGCAAACATATACCTTTTACAAGTGAATAGACAGAGCAATGCAAATTTTTTAACATCTCCAAAAAAATCAAGGAAGTTCTCCTAATCAAAGCACTTTCTACTTCTTTAAACTTGAATTCTCCCCAAGAACTGAATTCTGTTCGTTGGAAATAGCCAAGCTTCAAAGCTACTCTACAAGTGGTTTAAAATCAGGTCCCTTTTACCATTGCTAAATATTTATGCAATTGCTTAGAAATGACACATCAATATATAAACAAATGTTTCTCCAGCATTATTTGTGTGCCCAGCACTGTGGTTTAAAAAGTCTGTCCTTGAGGAAACAAGGCTTGTTTTTCGGAGAGAATCTAATTCCTCGCATAACCCCAAAACTACCCATATTTTGCTTAAAATAAATGGAAGTGTAAAATGCCATCTATAATAATAAAAGCATTACGTGCTAATTAGACCAGGCAGCCAAATGACCTTCCAAAGCTGCAGTGGCAGGGGCTGAGGCAGAGGCGATCAGGCAGGCAGGCAAGCAGTTAGGAGTCAGAGGTCCCGAATTGTGAAAGGAATGTCCAACTGCTGGGATGGGGCCTAAACCGACAGTCGGACATCCCCCAAGAGGCCCGATTGTGAGAAGGTGCAGGCCAGGCTGAGGGACACACCACGCACCAGGCCTCTTGTGAAAACATAAGAAGCTGTAGAAAGATGACAAATATAGCCCAGTAATTACAGACTAAAACTAGATTTTTTTTTTAAATTAAAACAAGGCTAAAATGACTTTTACTTGTGCTTCAAATTTTTTAACAAGGTATTTTTATTTCTTCCACCTGCCTTCAACAGGATGGTTACAATATTATTCAATGAGGCACTACAGGGAGTGTCTCACTAGCTACAAAACCTGTCTTGGTTACAAAACATGGTCTTTTCCTTTGCACTAATGGCTGCCAAAACGGAAAGGTTTTGAAACATGTTAAAAAGTTCCTGGCTGAGATGGACTCATTGTAATACCACTTAGCACTTACATGATTCATTTTACAGTTACCTTGTTTTATGCAAGTATCAGATTCCATTTTTTGTAAGCTAGAAACCATGTCTGCACATAAAGTAAATATTGGTTGACAAAGTAAAAGCTAATTATCACTTCAAATGTGGTATCAGAAGACAAGATAAAATTTAGGATGCAGGTCCTAGCATAGAAGGATTTACAAAACAAATTTATAAATGTTATTGTTTCAAGAACTATTTACAATGTGTCTGACTTGACAGATAAATTTCCTTAAAATATTTTATTTTTTTAATTAAAATTTTCTTCCTTAGAAAACCTCAAAAACCCTCATTATTCAATTGAGACTGACCTTTCAATTTACAACAGGTATTAATTCACGTCTAGCCATTTGATTTGGGAAGAAATAGAGAAAAGCAAGCTCACATGTTCAAGGATGCCCCTAAAAAGTATGCAGAAATAATTATAGATATGTTTTCCCTAAAATAAGGACAACTTCAAATTATTAAATGAGTTACAGCAGTGTAATGTAAGCTAAGGCATTTACTTTCTTCTAGATTCTTCCTCTGTCCAAGACTCCTAATTCAGACAGAGGCCATTTTTCAGACAGCCAGACAAATCTCTCTTACACTAAATCTTAGGTAAGATTTAGGTTTCTAGTAGTGATAATTGTGTTCAATGTACTTTTAAAGAATGTCTCTTTTCCAAACCATGTAACTGGCCACAGAAACAGTTCTGGGTGAGGCTTACTAATTATTAATGAATTTATGAAATTCCAAAGCCAGGCGGAAGGATCCCACCTGTGCACAAATTCGTGCATCGGGCCTCTGGTAAAAAATAAATTTCCTTGTAAGCAGCTAAGCTTCCTCAAAAGTGCTGAAACACAGACTCAGCTTCCAGTGCAATCTTATGTTAGTTCATACAAATAGACACACTTAACTAAGGCTTGGAATGAAATTGCCTCAGCCACTTCACCAGAATGCAGCTATGCATTTGCAAAGTTGTTCTGAAGCTGCTCCTAACTAAAGCACTTGAAGGAGAGACCCTTGCGAAGTAAGCATAGTGTGTAAAATGCTTGTTTCATATTGGCCCCCAAGTTTTAAAATGTTACACCTCATGGTTATTTCTTCTGCAATAATATCAAGGGATGTCAACACAGACAAACGGAGAGACCAATGCCATGGACTTTAGGGAGCCTATCTTCAGAAGCTTGAGTTACTAATTGAGGTTGTTAGGAAAGTAAGACGAGTTAAGATTCAGGCAAAGTGCTTAGCACAATGGCTGGGCTCCTAGTAAACCTTCAATAATAATTTAACAAATGTGCATTAGCATTCTACTACAGCAGTCTACAACTAACCACAAATTCCTTTTCAGGCCCTCCTACGGACTGTGCAAATAGCAAGTGAAAGCACAGAACACCCTTGTTAAACTTCCCATCTTGAAGGCCAAAAAGGCACCACCACGAACTGCTTTCAAAAATCTGTCTTGAGCTGCCACGAGCACAACTTCACAGCCTGACTAAAAAGCTGGGAAACTGGTTAGCAGTCTAATTAGGATCAGTGCCAGGCAAATCAGGGACAGTTAAAGGTCAAAGGCGTCCAAGCCCGGGGCGGATTTTCTCCACTGACTGGGTCCCCGCCTCCGCCCGAGCAGGAGCGGGAGCGGGAGCAGGAGCAGGGGGCTGACCCCAAGGCGGGCGCGGCCCCAGTGCGGGCCGGGACCAGCCGGAGAGCCACCGCCCGAGGGGATTTCTTCCAGGAATAAAGACGCTTCCGTGTTGGATCCAGGGACACGCCAGCGACCTCGGATCTCCGGAGTCCTCGCCCTCCCACCCACGCCCCAGCCCGGAGCGCCGCCCTCCGCCCAGGCACCTCCGGCCGTGCGCCCGCGGGGAAGAGACCAGTCCTGGCGCGCGGCCCGCTCAAGGGGCCACCTCTCAGCGCCCCCCACCTCTCCGCGCCCCGCTCCCCCACCTCTCCGCTCCCACCTCTCCGCGCCCCGCGCCCCCCACCTCTCCGCGCCCCGCGCCCCCCACCTCTCCGCGCCCCGCGCCCCCCACCTCTCCGCGCCCCGCGCCCCCCACCTCTCCGCGCCCCGCTCCCCCCACCTCTCCGCGCCCCGCGCCCCGCTCCCCCTCCATCCCCAGGTTCCCCACCTCCGGGCCCCGGCCCCACGCTCCCCGCCCCCGGCCCCCGCGCGGCCCGGGCAGGATACTGAACGCGGTCCGCTCCCAGGGCTCCAGCATGTAGAGCGCCGTCACCAGCAAGTACTGGTAGTAGAACCAGGACATCTGCTTCCAGGCCCGCGCCAGCGCCATGCCCGCGGTGTGCCTTCTGTCCGTCTGTCCCGCAGGCCCCGGTCCGTGTCCCAAAGCCCGGCCCCGAGGCCCGCCCGCCACCCCGCGCCCATTGGCCTGCGCCGCCGCGTCACCCGTGGGCACGCCCAGCCCCGCGCGCCCGCCGGCCCGGCCCCGCCCGGCAGCGACCATTGGCCCCGCGTCCTGCCCGCCCCGCGTCCCTGCCCGCGCCCGCCCCGCGCCGCCGGAGGACGGTCCCGGAGGGCGCCGCTGCGCCCCGCCCGCGCCGGGCGCCGGGGAGCTGCTGGTGGGCGGGGCGTGAGTGCAGTCCGGGGGGCACTCGGTCCTGCCCCAAGACGCTCCCCTAGGAAGTATCTGTGGGATATCTGCGATGCCTCCGGCATCCTGCTGGGAGGAGAGCTACGGGGTGAGCTGGATCGCTTTGGGTTCCTATCTTCATGCATTTTACGATCTAGCGGGGGAGGCGGCTACTGATGACACAAATGCAACCAAAGCTGGGGTTGCAGAGGGAGAGAAGTGGGTGCTCAGTGAGGGTCGGAGGGGGGTGGGGGGGCGCGAATGTCACCCAGTCAGGAAGGCCAGGAAAGGCACCTCTGAAGGGATGCACACCTGGCCTCCTTCCTCTCCTCGCCCTCCTCTGCAGCGCGTGCGCCCGCTCATGCGCCAAGACACAAAAACACACCCCCACACACCAACATGCCAACGCACTCCTTCACCTAAAGACAAAATAAATTATCATAAATATGTCTGTGGGCCCACCTCCCCTAGTGGCTACAGGTATCATGTAGGTCAGGCCTGGGGAAGAATGCTGGTCTGGCGGGTTCTGCAGGCGACAGCTGCCTGTCTGTCTGTGGGCTGATAACGCCTGGAGATGCCTTTTCGAGTGTTCAGGTTTTCCCACTGGCAAATAGGCCAGCAACATTGCACTGTTAGCGTGTGAAATGACCTGATATTTAAATGTTAAAAGGTTCTAGGTTAAATAGCCTAAACTCTAAGACAGCCATGGTTGATAATGTTTTATTTATTCAAGTAGAAATATCAAGCACTGTACATTGTGCATTGCTAAATAATGGGGTTGAGCCTTAGTCGGTTTGGCTCAGGGTACAGAGCTCAGGCCTGCAGACCAAAAGGAGTTGGAATCCCATCAAGGGCACATTCCTGGGTTGCGGACTCATTCCCGCCAGGGCCCTGTGTAGGAGGCAACCAATCGATGTGTTTCTCTCACATGTATCTCTCACATCGAAGTTTCTGTCTTTTCCTCTCTTCCACTCTTTCTAAAAGATCAATGGAAAAATATCCTCGGATGAGGACTAAAAAAATAAATAAACAACGGGTTTGGAAAGTCAGACTAAGATCTACCTTCATAAAGTACTCAGTCTACTAGGAAACAGAGGCAAGTTATCTATTGTAATTACAGTGAGATGTGGTAAAGGGTATTGTTATGTTATATGCGGGATGCCACCATAGCCCAGAGAAAATCATTGGGTTTGCAAAAGGTTTCCGGGAAATGGTGCTTAAACTGAAATGGCAGAATGAATGGGGTTGGGGAGGGAGGAGACAGGGAGACAGATATTTCAAGTCCTGCATATGGAGGCCTGGTGTGTTTCAAGGACTGAAGAAACGTCCTCATTTACGGCTGAAGCAAAAAGAATGTGCAGCAGGAGCAAGAAATGGGGCTGGGTAGTGAACAGAGACCATAGCCTGAAGGACCTAATGTGAGGAGCCAAAGGATTTTTAACTGGATGTCCAAAAGTTCAAAGAGCCAATGGCTCAATAAGATTTGCTTTCTGGACAAAATTTCAGTAGCCTGGAGGCTGCTGAGGAAGAGTGGGTTCCATAGTAGAACCTGTAAACGGGGCATGCGTAACCCACACTCACGAGGGTCCTTCTTACGTTAGGAGATCCAACTACGCTTGGTCCTCCCACCTCTGAATCTTCCCTCTACTCCGTTCAGATCTATTCGGACGCAGGCTTTATTTTATTTTTTTAGTATGGAACGCTTCACGAATTTACGTGTCATCCTTATGCAGGGTCCATGCTAATCTCTCTCTGTGTCGTTCCAATTTTAGCACATGTGCTGCCGAAGCGAGCACAAGCTCTGTTCCTTTAGATTAGGGGTGTCGAACTCAATCAGAGAAGGGGCCAAAATCTAAAATCCAGCCTAAATCACGGGCCGAATGGTTTACTGAACAGTCATAAACTGTCATTGTGATGGAAACGCAGCGGAGTGCAGTGATGACAGCGCGGTGCGGGCCACATTGCAAGGCCTGGCGGGACGGATTTGGCCCGCGGGCCTTGTGTTTGACACATGTGCTTTAGATTCAAGAACCCCAAGTACCTCCCTAGCCGGTTTGGCTCACTGAATAGAGCGTTGGCCTGCGGACTGAAGGGTCCCAGGTTCAATTCCGGCCAAGGGCATATGCCAGGGTTGCAGGCTCGATCCCCAGTTTGGGGCATGCAGGAGACAGCCAATCGATGATTCTCTCTCTATTGATGTTTCTATCCCTTTCTCCTTCTCCCTTCCTCCAATATATGAACTCCAAGTACATCAGCACTTGGTGATACTGAGGTAACTTTACCCAAGATTGGAAGCATCACCCGTAACTCCCCTGCCCTCACTGTGTGCCCATTCCTAGCACACAGTCCTCCTTACCGTACAAAGCCCCCGTCCACACAGCCCTACGGAGCCGTCTGCACCCCTCAGCTGCCCTGGGATTCTAGAGAACAAAACCCATCTTGCTAGAGTTGCCAACTGACTAGAAATGGGGCAAAGAGGCTGAGATCTTGAATGGTGAGCATATGCACAAGGCATCTAGGGGAAGGCGTTTGGCTGAAAATATATGAATTCTGTCAGGACAAGGCTGAGTCTGAGGTACCTGAGGGACATTTAAGTGGAGGCATCTAGGAGGCAGTTGGGCATACGATATGGATCTAGAATTTAGAAGACAAGTATAAAGAGAAGCTAAAGGCATGTGAATTTTCAGTAAGCCCCTGGTCATTGAAGTCCTGGTTGCTGATGAGGTCACCCAAGGAAAGCATGCAGAGTGAGAAGGACAAAGTACAGAATAAGCCCAGGACTCTGACATTTAAGGGAATGAGAGAGAGGTCAACGGGAGCCTCTGAAGGGCATGCAAAAGGAGCTGAGATTCGATAGCAAAGGGGAGGGATGTACAGGAGAAGCCAAAGGAGGAAGGGGCAGCCAGCAGAGCAGACAGCTCAGGGAGGACAAGCAAGAGGAGGAAAGGAAGTGCCAGTCTGTCTTATCCACGTGGGCTCAAGCGATGGCTCACTCGCTGGGCAGTGCCAAGGAGAAACCCGGCTGGACAGGGAGTGGGGAGTGAGGAAGAAGAGAGCGAATCAGACTTCTGCAGGAAGCTTGCCTTTGAAGGAAAAGAGAGAGATAGGATGAAAGCAAGGGTTTTTGTTCTGTTGCCAGATGAGAAAGATTTGAGCAAGTTTATGGGCTTAGGGTGAAGATATGGGTGAAGATATGGATGGTAGGATGGGGGAGCAGACCTAAGGCCTTCATCTGACACCCCTCCAAGATATGCAAAGTCTGAATTCTACCTCTACTCCCTATTGAAACCATTTACTAAGATTTTCCAAATTCCACAGAGTTTAATCACTCCTCTCCTTTGCCTCTCTGCAGCATTTGACACTGCTGAACATTTCCAGCTTCTAAAAATTCTGCAGAATCTTGGTCTCCACCACTCCGCACTATCTCACCTCTCTTACAGCTCTCACTGCTCCCTTGATAGACCCTATTTTCTCCACCATCTCTAAAGACGTGCTCACCCCTCTATTTCTCCATCCATGTCTGCTCCCTCAGTTGTCTCATCCTTTCCTTTGAATCTCTAATGTCACTCAAGTGTTTATTCTAACTGCTGGCAGAATATATCTAAGCATAGTTAAAATAATAATAAAGGCTATTATTATCATAATTATCTAGACCTGTTCAAATTTCATAGTGCTTTCGTCCATTATCTCATTTCCTCAGAAAGAGCTAGAACAACTTTACTTAATAACTATGGACACAGCCGAAACTGGTTTGGCTCAGTGGATAGAGCGTCGGCCTGCGGACTGAAAGGTCCTGGTTTCGATTCCGGTCAAGGGCATGTACATTGGTTGCAGGCACATCCCCAGTGGGGGGTGTGCAAGAGGCAGCTGGTTGATGTCATCGACATCTCTAACTCTCAATTCCTCTCTGTATAAAATCAATAAAATATATTTTTTAATTAAATAAAATATAATAACTGTGGACACAAGTTCAGAGACATATTTGGCTCCAACTAATCTTCTACCCAAAACTCACTTTTCTTATCTCTGTTAATGGCAAACAGTACCTTGACCTCCAAACCACAAACCTGTATCAAGGGAAGGGCAGGTAAATAGAAGGCAGTCAGGCCTTCAGGATGTCATTGCAAAAACAACAAAAAAATGCTTTGGATCATTTCTGTCCTATGAATTGTCATGATTCGAGCTTTGCTTTCTGTCTCATTTTTCTGTATTTGGCATCTAATTATCTTACCTAATAAAAGAGAAACATGCAAATTAACCATCACTCTGCTGTGCCCACATCCAATCAGAGTGGGTATGCAAATTAACCCAACAAAGATTGGGGTTAATTTGCATATGCAGGCACAGAGCAGCCAGGAGGGATGTGAAGCTATGAGAGGAAGTGGGGCAGTGGAGGGAGTTACTGGAGCAGTGCTCCAGACATAAGCAAGGACTTGCCAGCTCCCGGGCAGGCCAGGAGCAGGGACATGCCAGCTCCTCGGAGGCTGGGAGTGAAGCCAGGGGAAGGAAGACATATTCTTGCATGAATACCGTGCAATGAGCATCTCGTCCTAGTGAATAAAAGGGTAATGTGCAAATTAACTGTCACTCCATCACAAAGATGGTAGCACCCATATCCACAAGATGGCGGCACCCAGTCCTCTCAGCCCCACCCGAGTGCCCCAGTCCCAGGCGGCATGAATGGGCTGATGGAATGCTTGCCTCGTGGCCAAGGCAAGTGTTCTGCACCCCGCCACAGACGGGCCTCTGGGCCACGGAGAGCCTCTGGGCAGCGGGCACTGAGCAGCCAGGTCCCACAGAGAATTCGTGCACAGGGCTACTAGTATTTACATAAACCATGAAAAGAGTATTAATAGTTGTCTTATACATGTTTAGTAAGCATAAGCAGTTGGACTATATAAAAACTCCAAAGAACAGCTATAACTATTATGACTAATATCATTAGCAAATAGGTTAAAACAATCAAATAAAATGGATTCTGAGTTCAGTATCTAGCTATAGGTATTCAGGCCTTGTCCATGTCTTGGGGTAGCTGTCTACCTCCAGTTTCACTGGCTTCTTGTCCTCAAGGAGTCTTTGCTGTCCATAGACAGGGCTAGACAATTTTCCCTACTTGCCTCTGAATGTCCAAATCATGCCTTCAGGGGTAACTACCT
This sequence comes from Pipistrellus kuhlii, assembly GCF_014108245.1. Lineage (NCBI taxonomy): Eukaryota > Metazoa > Chordata > Mammalia > Chiroptera > Vespertilionidae > Pipistrellus > Pipistrellus kuhlii. The sequence continues at coordinate 72,721,028 of NW_023425404.1, forward strand.
GATAAATCCCTTCCAGTGAGGTTGGAAAATGTCTTTTATTTTATGTCCTTTCCAATAAACAAAATCTGACCAGGTGGCAGTCAGTGATCTTTAAAATCTTTGTCTCCTGCCAAAGCTGGTTTGGCTCAGTGGTAGAGCGTCGGTTTGCAGACTGAAAGGTCCCAGGTTCGATTCCGGTCAAGGGCATGTACCTTGGTTGCGGGCACATCCCCAGTAGGGGGTGTGCAAGAGGCAGATGATCGATGTTTCTAACTATCTATCCCTCTCCCTTCCTCTCTGTAAAAAATCAATAAAATATATATTTTTAAAAATAAAATCTTTGTCTCCTGGGAACTTGCTATGAAAGGAAGCAGTTACCAAGTTGGCATTATCAAACCTTGGCAATAGTGTAAGATGTGCCCTTTCAATAATGTCAGCTAAGTTCCTTCATCTAATTTACATCCAGTTTAAATGCACTATGATCCATGAAGGAATGAAAAAGAAATGGGGTACCAGAGAACAGGCACAGTATTTATTGTAAATGTGCATTTTACTCAAAAAAAAACAACAACAACATATATCTGCATTTGCTTCAATATGTAGTATTTTCCCCAAATGAATCCAATGTTCCAGGAAGATGGGAATTGTGCACATGTTGGTGTCAAGTAGCCCGGGCACACACGTCAACTGAGATTCAAGTTTGAAAACTGGCCACAGCCTCTCCCACCTCACCTTCAGCTCAGACTTGATTATCAAAGTCTCGGCAATTCCAGGACTGCGGGATTCACAGCCTCAGTCGAGCACACGCACACCACCTCCCCAGCACAGGCTGTTCTCACCCTCTTCTTCTGCTCAGAAAGCATTGGGAGCCCCATTCCCTTCTGCATCTGGGGCAGATTCCTTTGTCGTGCTTTCTAGAATCTCCACCATGGACTGTGCCCTTCTGGTTACTGTGGTCCCCACACCTGCTGGGGCCCCACACACTCACAAATGGCCTCTCCATTCATAAACACCGCATGGTGCTTCCACCTTTATGCCTGGAATTCCACACACACACACACACACACACACACACACACACACACACTTGCCTCTAAATGTCCAAATCATGTTCTCCCAGGCCCAGCTTAAGTTTTCCTTCTCAAATTTAATAATTCCCTCTCTCCCAAAGATAATGACAGCCTGTCTGTGCCAACAATCTGGCTTGATGTTTTTTCCTCTCATTTTGGGTTATACCTTAGCCTCGAACCCCCGTATAAGCTGTCGCATTCACACACCTAGATACAGCATATGTTGGATTTGTTCGGTTGAGTTACAGAGGATTCCCAGTAGTCCCTTTCCTTCTTCCACTTCCCCACTCCATGTCACGTCTCTATCCTCCGAGCTCAGCCCTCCAGGTCTTCTATAGGCAGTAGCCCTGGCCCTGAGCCCCAGCCCCACCCTGCTCTCTGGCAGTCCTCCCTGGTGCCCACTGTTGCTGCGGATCTTCATGGAGGGCTCTGGGTTCCAGCCTTCCCAGGCAGATGGAAGGTTGGTTACTGCATTCCTGAGTCCTCCACAACTCAACCAAACCAATAGGTGGGTGCCTGCTGAGCATGCAGGAGACTCCAGGTGAGCATGCAGGGCCTCTGTGAAACAGTTCAGAGTTTACTGAAGAAAACAGCCTGGGAGGGGCAGAATTTTTCCTACCTTGGATGTGAGAGTGTCAAGAAGGCAAAAGAGGTGACCTTTGGCCTGGCCTCAAAGTTGTGTATGATTCCCAGCTTCAAGTTGGAAAGCGGGGGAAGGGGGACCACGTGGACACGTTCCAGAGAGAGGAACCTGCCTGAACCAGAGACACTGAGGACATGAAAGTCCCAGCCTCTTAGAAAAGCAAGCACGTTAATTCAGTTAACAACTGAGCTGTCACTAAATTTTTCTAATTACGAAATATTTTCTCAGTTCTGATTTTTTTTAAAAAGAAGGAGAAGAAGAAGAAGGAGGAGGAGGAGGAAGAGGAGGAGGAAGAGGAGGAGGAGGAGGGGGGGGGGAGGAGGAGGGAAAGGAGGAGGAGGAGGAGGAACATTTTGAAGATTAAGATAGAGCTTGAGCATGTATGTTTTCTTGAAAATCCTTACTGGAGGTAAACCCTATCCTTTGAAAGCTGACCCTTTCTTGGAAATATCCCAAAAGCAATTAGAGGAGGGAGAATTCAGTGATTCATGGAGGTTACCAAACTGGTTCATGCTCCATAGAATGAGTAAAAAAGTAAGGAATTTTATCTTCGTGTCCCATAAAGGGACTCAGGAGGCAATTTTAAAAGTTAGTGACCAAGCTAGAGATACATAAATTATCCTAGTCGGACCCCTCAGCCCCCACAATCACCTTAAAGTACTGACCAAGCTCTATAATCATTTCCCAAGCCATTGAATGACCCCATTGTCCTAGCCACCTCATTCCTTCCCTCGCTTGGGTTAACCATTGATTCTCACCTGGATGAGTAAGGCACAGTATGATTAACACGTTTGCTGGTCAGGGAGAGGGTGGGGAAACCAAGTTGTCATTTTCTATTCTGACAGAAAATGTTCAATTGCTATGTGGGCTGCCTTTCACCATGTACATATATGGTTCATATACTGGGTAGTTCTATCACATTGAAAATTATAAAAGCTTTCCTACTCCCTCTAGAAATTGGGGTGCATATTCTCCCCCAGACATCCCCGGTGCCCTCCCACAGGCTGTGCAGAGGAGCAGCATCAGCCTCATACCTCATCCTTCTGTCTTGTCCCCAAACCCAATCCTTTCTCGGTACTGCCAAAGTGAATTTCATAAGACCTTTCAATGATTTTTTGTCACCTCAGCATTATGGGCAAGGTTCTTTTTTTTTGTTCTTTTTTCTTTATTGATTAAGGTATATTACACCTGTCCTTATCCCCACCCCCCCCATTGCCATCCCCCACAGCAGCTCATGCCCTCACCCCCTAGTGTCTGTGTCCATTGGATAGGCTTATATGCATGCACACAAGTCCTTTGGTTGCTCTCTTCCCCTTCCCCCCACCCTTCCCTGACTTCCCTGAGAGGTTTGACTGTCTTATCAATGCTTCTTTGTCTCTGGATCTATTTTTGTTCATCAGTTTATGTTGTTCTTTATATTCCACAAATGACTGATATCATGTAGTATTTATCTTTCTCTGACTGGCTTATTTCACTTAGCATAATGCTCTCCAATTCCATCCATGCTGTTGCAAATGGTAGGAGTTCCTTCCTGTTTACAGCATAGTATTCCACTGTGTAGATGCACTGCAGTTTTCTAATCCACTCACATGCTGGTGGGCACTTAGGCTGTTTCCAAATCTTAGCAACGATGAATTGTGCTGCTATGAACATAGGGGTGCATATATCTGTTCTGACTTGTGTTTCTGTTTTCTTGGGATATATTCCTAGAAGTGGGATTACTGGGTCAAATGGGAGTTCTATTTTTAGTTTTTTGAGGAAACTCCATACTGTTCTCCACAGTGGCTGCACCAGTCTGCATTCCCACCAGCAGTGCACAAGGGTTCCTTTTTCTCCACATCCTCCACAGCACTTGTCATTTGTTGATTTGTTAATGATAGCCATTCTGACAGGTGTGAGATGGTACCTCATTGTCATTTTGATTTACATCTTTCAGATAATTAGTGACTTTGTACATGTTTTCATATGTCTCTTGGCCTTCCTTATGTCCTCTTTCAAAAAGTATCTATTTAGATCTGTTTCCCATTTTTTTAATTGGGTTATATTCCTTTTGTTAGGAAGCCACCTTAATGGGGAAAATTAATAAGACACCCAGATAAACTAGAAATTGATAAATTAACTCCTCAATAATGTTAACTACAGCTACCTCTTCTTGTTTCAGATAAGATCCCCAAAGGGTGCTTCTCTTTCTAATTCTTTTAGGATGCACTTTTATTACATTTCAATACAAGACACCTGCTAAAATTATAAGATGAGAAAGACATTGCTTGCCTTGATAAGCCTTAGACTCCACCAGTGAGATGACAAGTAAAAGACTGAATGTAATCTAATAGTCACAAACAAAATGGCAGCAGCCCAGAGGAGGAAGTCATTCCAATATGTATGGTGACTGGGGAAGGAAGTGGACCAGGGAAGGTATGGAGGATGATGAAAGAAATAACATTCATAAAACAAGAGGATGTTATACAAGTGTAATAAATAAACAAAAAAGCACAAATAAAAAATCATTTAAGTGCACTCAAAAATAAAGTTGAGGAAATCTCCCAGAAAGATCAAAATGACAAAGAGTTGGGCATACTTATCCTGGCTGGAATAAAGACAAAGAGATGAACCAAATTTCATCTTTTACTTTTCTTAAGGAAACCAAAGAGAAGAAGAATAAATCAGAAGCTTCTACATCTGACAAGAGATCCTAATGGAAAATAGAGCTAGTGAGGAGAAATTAGATAGAAAATTTTTTTTTAAATTCTCTACAGCTGAAGATCCAGATTCAATGGGCCATCTGAGTGACTCATTCTATGAATTAAAAAAAAACAAAAACAAAAACGAAAGACACATCATTGTGAAATTTCAGAATATAAAGGAAAAAGAGATGAGGGATAGAATACAGGCTGTCTTAGGTTAGTACCCCCAGAAGCACACCTTGAATCTAGGATTTTAGAATAAGTGGTTCAAAATGTCCATACTTCCTAAAGCAATCTATAGGTTCAATGCACTTCCCATTAAAATACCAACGGCATATTTCACTGACCTAGAAAGAACTCTCCAAAAGTTCATTTGGAACAATAAAAGACCCCGAATAGCCACAGCAATCCTGAGAAAGAAGAGTAAAGTAGGAGGGATCTCAATACCAGACTTCAAACTGAATTACAAAGCCACTGTTCTCAAAACAGCCTGGTACTGGCACAAGAACAGACATATAGATCAATGGAATCGAATTGAGAACCCAGATATCAATCCAAATCACTATGCTCAATTAATATTTGACAAAGGAGGCACGAATATACAATGGAGTCAAGACAGTTTCTTCAATAAATGGTGTTGGGAAAATTGGACAGATACATGCAAAAGAATGAAACTAGATCACCAACTTACACCATTCACAAAAATAAACATCAGACGGGAAACCATAAAAATACTAGAAGCATCCACAGGCAGCAAAATCTCAGACATATGCCAAAAGAACTTCTTCACTGATACTGCCCCTAAGGCAATGGAAGCTAAAGAGAAAATAAACAAATGGGACTACATCAAAATAAAAAGCTTTTTTACAGCAAAAGAAACCATCAACAAAACAACAAGAAAGCCCACTGTGTGGGAGAACATATTTGCAAACGATACCACTGATAAAGGTTTAATCTCCAACATCTACAAACAGCTTATACAACTAAATAAAAGGAAGATGAATGATCCAATTAAAAAATGGGCAATGGACCTAAATAGGATATTTTCAAAAGAAGACAGAAGGAAGGCCAAAAGGCACATGAAAACATGCTCAAAGTCACTAATTATCAGAGAGATGCAAATCAAAACAACAATGCGGTACCATCTCACACCTGTCAGAATGGCCAACATCAACAAATCAACAAACGACAAGTGTTGGCGAGGTTGTGGAGAAAAAGGAACCCTCGTGCACTGCTGGTGGGAATGCAGACTGGTGCAACCACTGTGAAGAACAGTGTGGAGTTTCCTCAAAAAACTGAAAATGGAACTCCCATTTGACCCAGTAATCCCACTTCTAGGAATATATCCCAAGAAACTAGAAACACCAATCAGAAAGGATATATGCACCCCTATGTTCATAGCAGCACAATCTACAATAGCTAGAATCTGGAAACAGCCTAGGTGCCCGTCAGCAGATGATTGGATCAAAAAACTTTGGTACATCTACACAATGGAATACTATGCTGCCATAAAAAAGAAGGAATTCTCATCATTTGCAGCAACCTGGATAGAACTAGAGAACATCATACTGAGTGAAATAAGCCAGTCAATGAAAGAGAAATACCACATTGCCTCACTCATTTATGGATATTAAAAAACATTATAAACTGACAAACCAAAAGATAGATATAGAGACAGTAAAGCAACAAGCAGACTGTAAAATTACAGTGGGGAGAGTAGGGAGATCTGGGGGAGATAAGAGATCAACCGAAGGACTTGTATACATGCATATAAGTACAACCAATGGACACAAAACTCTGGGGAGGGAGGGTATGTATGGGGGGGGGGGCAATGTTAAAATATGTACACAGATAATAATTTAATAAATAAAAAAACAAGAAAAAAAACTAAATTGGAAGGAGATGCCTCTGGGTTACAGCATCTTGGCTAGGAAGGAAAACTGTTTTGTTCCCTTTTAGTACTTTTTTATCCTTAAAACAGTTTATATAACTTCATAAAAATTAAAATTTTTAAATTCTGAGAGATCTTCAGTAACAGGGGCCAAAGTTGTATGCATTACCTAAAGATGAGAATCATTTTTTTAGTCAAGACACATTCGCAAAGGGCACTTTCTGCGCATTTCTGGACCACCTGTGATCTCTCTTGGGAATCTGCAGGTAACAGCTGCTGAAGGCACCAGGCATATCCTGACAGACTATGTCCTCCCTACGAATTATTCACCCTGCTCTTGGATAGCGGAAAACTGCCTTGACAACTGGTATTCGGGGACCACTATATGATTCATTAAAATAATTCTGCCATGGAAGGATGGAACAGAGTGTGGTATCTCAGAGGGACAGTGGAAGAGGGTGAATGGGTGGGAGGTAATCAACCAAAGACCTGGTGTACATAAATGCATAACCATGGACACAGACAATAGGTGGTGAAGGCCTGGGACAGGGGGTGGGGGCAGGCTGGAGGAGGTCAGTGGAGCAGGAAAGGGACATAGTTTCAACAATGAACATTTTTTTAAAAAAAGAATAATTCTTAAATAGAAGCTGAACACAGAAAAGCTGAAGTTACTTTTAAAGCAGCTCACTACGCAGTGAAAGGAGAAAGGAGATCATGCTGGCCCTTTAACTAGAGCCCTGCAAAAGCTGGCATTTCTGCAGGTGCCCAAGGATCCTGAGCTAAAGACACACCATCTGGCAATTAAAACACCCCAGAAAAAGTGATTTAACTTGAGGACCTTTAAAGTGATGTATTTGGCGCTAAACCTACAACAACACGGATGGATTGCACACCAGTGGAGGTGGTTCAAGAGGCTGAGTTAGTTCATTTAAATATGTTGCTTCTTTTTTTAAAAAATATTTTATTGATTTTGTACAAAGAGAAAGGGAGAGAGAAAGAGGGTTAGAAACATCGATGAGAGAGAGTCATAGACCAGCTGCCTCTTGCACACCCCCTACTGGGGATGTGCCCGCAACCAAAGTACATGCCTTCGACAGGAATCAAACCAGGGTCCCTTCAGTCCCCAAGCCAACGCTCTATCCATTGAGCCAAACAGGTTTTGGCTGATGTTGCTTCTTTTAAGCTCGGTGATGTTCAGGAAGAGCACAGCATCCTCCCCCTCCCCCTGCCGGCTGTGCGGAGAGGAGAGGGGCGTCGCCCCCACAGCTCCACAGCGAAGGAGGAGCCTGGCTTTCACAGGCAGGGCCCAGGATTCTGCAATACGCTCAGAACCTGACTTCGGGCTCCTCGTGGAGACGGAGGTAGCAGATTCCGACACATGTGCAAATCCCCCATCTCTCCCACTCCCACCCCACATTCTTCACCAATCAAGGAACACCAGGAGTCCAAAGCGCTTTTTATAGCCCTGAAGATCCCGGGGACGGGCAGCACTTGAAACCTCCACCTAAGAAACGCTGGAAGAGTGACGGATGTAAAAACTTGGGGTGAGCAGCCCTGATGACTCATTGATGAGTTTACTCAGCATCGTGTGCCGGGGACTGGCAGTACAGAGGGAACCTTTGAAAGGCTCAGCAGTTCTCAAGAAGCTCACAGCCCAGGTGCATAACGGGATGTGAAACGGAGGGTAGTACACTTCCCTTCCCACTGCAGGGCGAGAGCTGACGCCCGCCACAGGCTTCCCTGAGCACTCAGCTTCCTCACAACCCCTGCCTTTTGTCTGCAAGCCCTGCTTTATCGTCATGTACACACTGAAAAGATCAAAATGTGGCCGAACGGGTTTGGCTCAGTGGATAGAGCATTGGCCTGCGGACTGGAAGGTCCCAGGTTCGATTCCGGTCAAGGGCATGTACCTTGGTTGCAGGCACATCCCTGGTGGGGATTGTGCAAGAGGCAGCTTGATCGATGATTCTTTCTCATCAGTGTTTCTCTCTATCCCTCTCTCTTCCTCTCTGTAAAAAAATCAATAAAATATTAAAAGATCAAAATGTGGTAGGACTGAGAAAATTAAAAATCTGCCTTGTCATTTACCAGGCTAGGAAAACAGGCACAGGTAAGGCAGGTGCTAAATATTATAACAAGAAAAACGTCTGACCGGTTTGGCTCAGTGGATAGAGCGTCGATAGAGCGTCAGCCTGTGGACTGAAAGGTCCCGAGTTCGATTCCGGTCAAGGGCATGTACCTTGGTTGCAGGCGCATCCCCGGTGGGGGGGGTGCAGGAGGCAGATGGTCGATGTTTCTCTCTCATCGACGTTTCTGGCTTTCTATCTCTCTCCCTTCCTCTCTGTGAAAAATCAATGGAATATATTAAAAAAAAAAAAAAAGAAAGAAAGAAAGAAAGAAAAGAAAGAAAGAAAGAAAGAAAAGAAAAACGTCTGACTCAATGACATTACAGCTGTAAAATATCAAAACCACCTCCTCATGGTGTGACTACTGCTTTCTAACATACCAAAAGGTTTTGTTCTCTAAAATCATAGTCTATTGGAAATTTTGCTATCTGAAATTTTATCAGTAAAAATGAAACATTCTGCCCTAGCCGGCTCAGTGGATAGCGCATCAGCCTGCAGACCCAAGGTCTGGGGTCCGATTCTAGTAAGGCCACATACCTTGATTGCAGGCTCCTCCCTGACATGGGCCCTGGCGGGGGTTCATGCAGGAGGCAACCAATCAATGTGTTTCTCTCACATCAGTGTCTCTCTCCATCGTTCCCTCTCTTTTCCACTCTCCCTAAAAATCAATGGGAAAATATCCTCAGGTGAGGATTAACAAAAATAAATAGAAATGAAACATTCCATTCCTGACTGGTGAATCTAAGTCACTTTGACAGTGTCCCTCCCGCTATCCCACTGGTTGCTATGATGCACACTGACCACCAGGGGGTAGACGCTCAATGCAGGAGCTACCGTGACGCACTCTGGCCATTTACAGAGAAACAGCAGCGTGGACCTGGCACCAACAAATCAACACTCAGCTCCCCCAAGTGGGACACAGGCCCCACCACCACCCTGGAGGGACACCCACCAAATTGCAGCCAACGCTTCCAAGACCCCATGGTGCAAAATGCAGCCCACAGTCCAGTCCAGCCCGGAAACGGTGGCTGTGGGCACCAGGTAATGACGTCACATAGCAGTGCCCGGCTTCCTCTCCCTAGTGACAGGCCATCTACTAGTATCCTATATAATAAAGAGTAATTAGCAAATTGACCCTCACACCATAACGCCGTCACAAGATGGTGGCACATACAGAGGGGGCAGGGTATTGGGGGCAGGGCCAGCGGACGCTCCGCATGGCTTCCTCGGGAGTGCAGGGGTCCCAGCAACCACGTCACATGACGTCTGCCGGGGTTTCTGCAGCCCTGCATGTGCGCCACAGGGCCAGGGCCCAGCGGCCACTGCACATGGCCTGGAAGCAGGGCATCAGGGCAGCATCCTGCCGCACACTGGCCATGCGGGGCAGGACTCCGAGACTCAGGGCAGTCCCATGGCATGGGGGGTGGGTCCCAGGGTCCCACATGGTGAGTCACTTGTCTTACCTAATAATAGACAAGCATGGAAATTGACCATACTTCTGCTACACCTGTAACCAATCAGAATGAGTATGCAAATTAGCCCAACAGAGATGGCAGTTAATTTGCATACATAGGCGCCTAGCGCCTAGGTCCCGGGGACATCCTGGCATCCCGGGGACACCCAAGTCACTCAGAGGTAGGCTCCGCGTGGGCCCTGGGCAGCCTGGAAAGGGCCTGAGCCAGGGGGCTCCTCGGTAGGGCTAAGCCTGAGATCAGAGCAGAGGGGACAGAGGTGGAGCCGGCGATTGGAGGGAGTTGGGGGTCCCCTGCCCAGGCCTAAAGCATTGGCCGGAGGCTTTAGGCCTTGGCAGGGTCAGAGATGGCAATCGAAGGCTATTGGCAATCGGTGTGGACCGGGGCTTCCCTCATAGAGGGAGGCCCCAACCACCCGCCACAGCCCGCTGGTCAGTGGCCTGGGCCTCCCTCTTTGGGGCGATGATGATGCCCCCCGATTGATCGCCCCGCCAGATGGTGGCCTGGGCCTCCCTTACAGGATAATCATGGGGCATTGACTGGGCCCTCAACCAACCACATCACATTCACCTTGGCTGGCCTGAGGCCGGTGGGTGTCATAGTGTGGTCCCAAAGGTCATCCAGACAGACGTTCCGCTATTCAGCCATCCAGTCTAATTAGCATATTACACTTTTATTGTTATAAATGCATAGCCCGTGGACACAGACAATAGTGCGGTGAAGGCTTGGGAGGGCAAGTGTGGGTTAGATGGGGTCAATGGAAAAAAGGGGAGGGGGGGGGCCTGTAATACTGTCAACAATAAAGATTAATTTTTAATTTTAAGACTGGTTTAAAAAAAAAAAGTTAATCTCAGAGGGATTATGCACACGCACACCATGTCTCTCCACTAATACCAGCAGCGAATATTTTAGCAGCCGATTATCACATCATTAGTCTTAGACTGACTTGCAACAGGAAATATTTTGCTTTCAGAGAACAAGAAAAATAGATTTGTGTTACGCTTATTAATCTGTGTAGTTATCCAGTATCTGGTAAGTTAATGATCAAGAAAAATATTTTTATTAAAATGTTCTATTATTTTATGTTAAGGATTATTCATTTATTTCATCCCTTTGTATTCGGCATGTCTCTATCTATAATAAATAAACTTAGTTTCTATGGAAATAGAAGCTTTTGTCTTTTTGCAGCCCACTTAGTAAACCTGGTCTAACTGGCTGGTGTCAGCCTTTGCATTTGAGGTGCTTGGTCTAGACTCTAGACTCCAGAGGGAAAGAGCGTGTTCCTGGAGGAACAAGGCAGTGCCAACCCCTGGACACAATGGAGCAGCACCACCTGCAGGCGAGAAGAGGAAAAATCAAGAGAAGCACCTGAAACTATTGGAACTCAATGTTGGGAAGCTGGTGTTTCAAATAAACAATTGCTTGCAACAACCGGCTTTGCCCCAACTCCAACCTGTTAGAAAATAGCATGGACAAAAGATGCCATTTGCAATGGCAAAAAAAAAAAAAAAAGAAAGAAAAATCTATGGCTAAACTTTGAAAATGAGTGGGACTGTTACAATTTGCAAAAACTGAAAGAACATTTTAATAATGTGGAGACATTGTTGGTGGGAAACATATGAAGCTACACTATGGCAAACAAGGTTACAATAAATAAACTGTAGTGCTATTCTGTAATATACCATCTGGCAATAAGTTGAACCATTTTTTTTTAATGTATTTTATTGATTTTTTACAGAGAGGAAGAGGAATAGAGAACTAGAAACATCAATGAGAGAGAAATATCGACCAGCTGCCTCCTGCACACCCCCCACCAGGGATGTGCCTGCAACCAATGTACATCCCCTTGACCGGAATCGAACCTGGGACCCTTCAGTCTGTAGACCGATGCTCTACCCACTGAGCCAAACCCGTTTCGGCTGTTGAAACATTTAAAAGTATATGTAATGTGCCCTGGCTGGATAGCTTAGTTGGTAAGAGCATGGTCCTGATAGGCCAAGGTTGTGGGTTTAATTTCTGGTCAAGGCACCACAAGAATCAACCAATAAATGTGTAAATAAGTGGAACAACAAATCAATGTTTCTCTCTTCCTCTCTCAAATCAGTTTAAAAATAAAAAAATAAAGTATAGCACTAGCTGATTTGACCCAATGGCTAGAGTGTTGGCCTGCAGACTGAAGGGTCCCAGGTTCGATTCCAGCCAAGGGCACATGCCTGGGTTTCATTCCAGCCAAGGGCACATGCCTCAATCTCCAGTAGGGGGCGTGCAGGAGGCAGGTGATCAATGGTTCTCAACCCTGATGTTTCTCTCTCTCTCTCCCTCTCCCTTCTTCTCTAAAATCAATAAAAAATATATTTAAAAAATAAAGTATACATAATGCTTCTAATCAGATATTAGCATATTTTTCTTTATCATTTTCTGCCTCCCCCTAATTCATACGAACACTTCACCATCACTGGTTCCAGCTCTCCTAAATGTAGCTTTTAGAAAGCACAAAAGGCATGTTTTCCTTCTGGAGTAGAGCATTCTCTGAGGCAGTATGCAGAAGTCCCTGTCAAGCTCTGTTAAACCCTGACCTCTGCAGGGAACCACTGCCCTGACCCAATTTTTCCATTTTATAGATGAGAAAACTAAAATCCAAAGAACAGGCTTGCCCAAGATTACCATGATAGAGCCCAAATTAAAGCATATTTCCTGATATATTTTCATTCTATCACATATCTATTACTAATAGATTAACAAGAGGACTCTGAGTTTTCTAATATTGCTTTTAGAAACAGTCCAATCATTTCACTCTTTTAAAAAGTTAAAATGGTCCAGCTGGTGTGGTTTGGTGGTTGAGTGCTGACCTATGAACCAGGAGTCAGGTTCTTCTATTCCTGCCCAAGGCACATGCCCAGGTTGCAGACTTAATCCCCAGTAGGGGATGTGCAGGAGGCAGCGGATCAATAATTCTGATCATTGATGTTTTTATCTCTCTCTCCCTCACTTCCTCTCCAAAGTCAATAAAAAAAATTTTTTTAATTTTTTTTAAAAAGCTAAAACGTACAGTTGCCTACAATGTATTTTCCTCCCAGGCTGCCACCAATGATTTTTATGTACTTCAGAGATTATCAACCAGTATGCTGCAAGAATTTTTAAAACGTGTAGTACCTACCTGTTTAGTCAGGGGCACTGACCTCTTTTCCCTTAGACTGTCAAATAAAAAAATTACAACAGCCAAAACAACAGCAGCCATCTGGGATGAATGAATCAAAATTATACCTTTGGGCCGAAACCGGTTTGGCTCAGCGGATAGAGCATCGACCTGCGGACTGAAGGGTCGGTCCCAGGTACGATTCCGGTCAAGGGCAGGTACCTTGGTTGTAAGCACATCCCAGTGGGGGTTGTGCAGGAGGCAGCTGGTCGATGATTCTCTCTCATCGATATTTCTAACTCTCTATTCCTCTCTCTTCCTCTCTAAAAAAATCAATAAAATATATTATATTAAAAAAAATAATACCTTTGGGGTTTGTCAGATCAGCAAAAAATATTTTTTGGTGTGCCACAGAATTTTAGTATTTATGTGTGCTATGAGATGAAAAATGTTGAAAATCACTGATGTACTTAATAACAACAACAACAAAAACTAGGCTGCCAGCAACAGAAATTCTGGAATATATAGTAGATATAAGGGGCAGCAAGATATTTTTTTTAAAAATATGTTTTATTGATTTTGTACAGAGAGGAAGGGAGAGAGATAGAGAATTAGAAACATCGATGAGAGAGAGTAATCGATCAGCTGCCTCTTGTACACCCCCTACTGGGGATATGCCCGCAACCAAGGTACATGCCCTTGACCGGAATCAAACCCAGGACCTTTCAGTCCCCAAGCCGACGCTCTATCCACTGAGCCAAACCGGTTTCAGCAGCAAGGTATTTTTAAATCTAAGGCTAGAGGCTGAGGCTGCTCTTCCTCACCACAAATTTCTATTTCACTATGTTAATTTATTAAGTTTAAAATACTAGTAAGTACAATCCTTTTAAGGAAAGGCCTACATTAATTACTCAAAGCAGCCAGCAATACTAACTCCCTGTCATTGTAACAGTTGCTAAATACTGTCACTCCACCCTGTGGGATAGAAATAAAGATACTCTTAGCAAAACCAATACATGCAGAACTCAGAAATAGTTTCCAGTTTAGGCACACCAAGGGCATGTCTACAATAAAAAATAACACTCTAAAACAGATTACTTACAACTCCAGAACACTTTAATTCTAAAGAGCTTTAATAAATGAAAAGCCCCAAGTTTCCAAGGTCCGTCAAAAAGGGAATGAATAATCAGTCTCAACAGAGCTGGGGGGAAATGTTTTAAAGAAGGGGGAAAAGTGAAGGTTGATAACCATTCTCTTTCAAAAATAAAACACTCCTTCCACTCAGAATGTCACTTAATATAAATAGGCAGGAGGAAAGTAACTGTCATATTTGCCTTATATACACTATTGGGCACTTTAATGCAAACTTAGCTATTTAGGAATGACTTGCCAAAACATTGAAAAAGTGGAAGACTTCATCCTTGTCATAGACAGCCACTTCGGTGGAACATTCGGTGCACATAACGGGGTGATAGATCTCTCCCACTTCTGTCTCTGCCTGCTTTGCAGCATCTTCCTGGTTAGCCCGCATCTTCTTATGGCCTCGCTTTTTCTTCCTGTTCTCTGGGATTTTATATCTTAGAACCTCCTCTTTGTTGACAGAACAATTCATCACAAACATTGCTCTATACTGAGTTTTGTATGATTCATGCCTAAAAGGGAAATAAAATAGAGAATGTATATTTATGTTTTATTTTCATAGTTATCCATTTAGATAAAATATGACACCAAAAATTACTGAAATATCAACCAAAGTAAAGACATGAGAACAAAATGGGAAACTTAAATAGATGTTAACAGCTTTTTTAAGAATAGGAAGAAACTTGTTAATAGATAATGGTGCATAAGTAACTTTTACCTCAGAAAAAAAATTTGATTTGCTCTTCAAACTTAGGAAGATAAGTTGTAGGAAACTTGAAAGGTAATATTTAAATAATCTTTGACTGTTTCTATTGGGACCTGAAACTCTGCCATCCTCTCATTACAAGTGGTGCCATTCTGGTCACCATTTCAGTAAAAGCTAGTTTTAAAAGCTTAAGGTCCCGGGTTTGATTCCGGTCAAGGGCATATCCCTTCCTCTCTGTACAAAATCAATAAAATATATTTTTAAAAAAATTTTTTTTTTAAAGAGCAAAGCTGGCCGAAACCGGTTTGGCTCAGTGGATAGAGCGTCGGCCTGCGGACTCAAGAGTCCCGGTTCGATTCCGGTGAAGGGCATGTACCTTGGTTGCGGACGCATCCCCAGTAGGGGTTGTGCAAGAAGCAGCTGATCGATGTTTCTCTCTCATCGATGTTTCTAACTCTCTATCACTCTCTCTTCCTCTCTGTGAAAAATCAATAAAATATTTTTTTTTAAAAAGAGCAAAGCTGGAAGCATCACACTTCCTGATTTCAAACTATAATATAAAGCTAGAGTATAGGAATGGTAAACAGTACAGGATGGCATAAAAATAGATCCATAGATCAACAGAACAGAATCAAGTGAGAGCCCAGAAATAAAGCCACAACATATAACCAATATTTGACAAGTAAGCCAAGAATATTCAATATGGAAAAGATAAGTCTGTTCAATAAACAGTATTGGGAAAAGTGGATGTTCACATGCAAATGAATAAAACTGTACCCCTATTATACACCACTCACAAAATTTATTTTAAATGGATTAAAGACTTAAATATAAGGCCTGAAATTTTAAAACTCCTAGAAGAAAATGGGAAAAGCTTCTTGACCTTTATCTTGGAAATGTTTTTTTTTTTAACGTAACAGCAAAAGCACAAGCAATAAAAGCGAAATTAAACAAGCAGGGCTACATAAACCTAAAAAGCTTCTGCAGCCGAAACTGGTTTGGCTCAGTGGATAGAGCGTTGGTCTGCGGACTGAAAGGTCCCGGGTTCAATTCCGATCAGGGTCATGTACCATGGTTGCGGGCACATCCCCAGTGGGGGTTGTGCAGGAGGCAGCTGATCGATGATTCTCTCTCATCGATGTTTCTAACTCTCTATCCCTCTCTCTTCCTCTCTGTGAAAAATCAATAAAATATATATATATTTTTTGAAAAGGCTTCTGCATAGCAAAGAAACAATCAACAAAATAAAAAAATAACATGTAAAATAGGAGAAAATATTTGCAAACCATATACTATCTGATAAGGGGTTATAGTAAAAATATACAAGGAACTCATACAACTCAATAGTAAATAACAGCCCTAGCTGGTTTGCCTCAGCGGATGGAGTGTCAGCTTACAGACTAAAGGGTCCCAGATTTGATTACAGTCAAGGGCATAAGCCCAGGTTGCGGTTCGATCTCCAGTAGGGAGGGTGTAGGAGGCAGCCAATCAATGACTCTCTCTCATCAATGTTTCTAACTCTCTATATCTCGCCCTTCCTCTCTGTAAAAACTCAATAAAAATGTATTTTTAAAAAATAAAAATAAATATTTTTTTAAAAAGAAAAATACCGTTGGGTGAGGATTAAAACATAAATAAAGCCTTAGATGGTTTGGCTCAGTGGATAGAGCATCAGCCTGCGGACCAAAGGGGCTTCTGTTCAATTCTGGTCAAGGGCATGTGCTTGGATTGCAGGCTCCTCCCCGGCCCTGGTCAAGGTGAGTGCTTCTCTCATATGGATGTTTCTCTGTTTTTCCCCCTCTCTTCCACTCTCCCTAAATCAATAGAAATATATCCTTGGATACGGATTTTAAAAAATAAATTGATAAGTAATAAAAATGTTTTAAAATATATACATATATATACATCCTTTTTTAAAAATCATAACAAGTAAATAAATAAAAAATATTAAAAAAGAGAATAATCTCATTTTAAAATATATACTTTTAAAAACTACAATGAAATACACCTGTTAAAATGGCTATTATCAAAAAGACAAGAGTGAACAAAAGTCAGCCGAAACCGGTTTGGCTCAGTGGTAGAGCTTCGGTCTGCGGACTGAAAGGTCCCAGGTTCGATTCCCGTCAGGGGCATGTATGTTGGTTGCAGGCACACTCTCTATTCCTCTCTCTTCCTCTCAGTAAAAAATCAATAAAATATATTAAAAAAAAAAAAATTTAACAACAGTGAACCCTTGCACTGTTGTGGGAATGTAAACTAGTACAGCCTCTATGGAAAACAGTATGGAAGCTCCTTAAAAAATTAAAAATATGCCGAGATCGGTTTGGTTCAGTGGATAGAGCGTCGGCTTGGGGACTGAAGGGTCCCAGATTCGATTCCGGTCAGGGGCATGTACCTTGGTTGCAGGCACATCCCCAGTAGGGGGTGTGCAGGAGGCAGCTGATCAATGACTATCTCTCATCGATGTTTCTATCTCTCTCCCTCCCTCTCTGTACAAAATCAATAAAATGTATTAAAAAAATTTAATAATATAACTACCGTATGATCAGCAATCCCCCTTCTGGAGATATATATATATATATATATATATATATATATATATATATATGCTAAAGAAAATAAAATCACTATCTCAAAGAAATATCTGTACTCCCACCACAGCCAGGTAGGTGACCATGTCAACATTAACAGTCATAAATCGTGTTGATAAATTGTGCCCTTGATATAATATGATGAAAATGACACTTCACCTCTGTGGTCTTCCTACCAAAAACCTACTGCAGCATTAATTACAGTAGTTAAGACATGGAAACAACCAAAGTGCCTATCAACAAATGAATGATAAAGAAAAATTGGTAAACACACACAATGGAATATTATTCAGCCATTAAAAAAGGAAGCCCTGCGCCGAAACCGGTTTGGCTCAGTGAATAGAGCGTCGCTCTGCGGACTGAAAGGTCCCAGGTTCTATTCCGGTCAAGGGCATGTATGTACATTGATTGCGGGCACATCCCGGGGGTGTGCAAGAGGCAGCTGGTCGATGTTTCTCTCTCATCAATGTTTCTAGCTCTCTATCCCTCTCCCTCTCTGTAAAAAAAAAATCAATAAAATATATTTTTAAATAAATAAATAAATAAATAAATAAAAATTAAAAAGGAAGCCCTGGCCGAAACCGGTTAGGCTCAGTGGATAGAGCGTCGGCCTGCGGACTGAAAGGTCCCGGGTTCGATTCCAGTCAAGGGCATGTACCTTGGTTGTGGGCATATCCCCAGTGGGGGGTGTGCAAGAGGCAGCTGGTCGATGTTTCTCTCTCATCGATGTTTCTAGCTCTCTATCCCTCTCCCTTCCCCTTTGTAAAAAAATCAATAAAATATATTTTTTTTAAAAAAGGAAGCCCTGCCACTGTGACAACACAGAGGAACCCTGAGGGCATTATGCTAAATGGAATAAGACAGACAGAGAAAGACAAGTACTGTATGATCTCACTTATATGCAGAATCTAAAAAAACTGAAATCATAGAGAGAGCAGACTGGTGGTTGATGGGGAAGGGTGAATAGGTGAAAATGTCAAAGGGTACAAATTTCCAGTTATAAGATGAATAGTTCTGGGGATGTAATGCACAGCATGGTGACTGATAGTCAACAATACTGTACTACATACTTGAGAGTAGCTAAGACAGTAGATCTTGAAAGTTCTCACCACAAAAAAAAAGAAAAGTGATAGATATGTTAACTAACCTTATTGTGATAATCATTTAACAATATACTTGTATATCAAATGATCATGTTATACACTTTAAACTTATATAATGTAAATTGTATCTCATAAGTCAATAAAACTGAAAATTTTTCATTTTTTTTCAAATGGTCTAGTTGACAATAAATTAAATATTCCAATGAAGTACTCTTCAACAGCAAACTTGTTAATGGTTAAAATAGTAAACTTTATGTTACATGTATATTATCACAATAAAAAAAAGAGTGTATGGAGAGATTATATCATTTCACAACATATACACAGTTTCACTGAATCCCTGTCAGTACTGGCAAGTGCTTCACTTTACACTACTTGTGACAGACTATGCATAAACAAAATTATTACATAAAGATTAACCATGTAACGCCAAGGATATACGAGAACAGAACATTACCAGAATTCCTGACTACCTCAAAAGTCTATTTTGTTTTTATTGTTTTGTGTGTATGTGTATATTGTTAGCCTTTATCTGTTACCTTTGACAATCAAGACACAGTGTGGTCATACAGGCAGGGCAATTCAAGACAGCATCACTATTTGGAACAGGTTGTTGTGGTTGGCGTGGCCTCTGTATTCCAAAACCATGGTATCTTAAAAAGAAA
Organism: Pipistrellus kuhlii; assembly: GCF_014108245.1. NCBI lineage: Eukaryota > Metazoa > Chordata > Mammalia > Chiroptera > Vespertilionidae > Pipistrellus > Pipistrellus kuhlii. The sequence continues at coordinate 72,740,234 of NW_023425404.1, forward strand.
AAGAAAGTAGGGGGAAGACATATTAAAACCAGAACTTGATTTCTAATGCAACTCTCCAATAAAAGTAATCAGTAATCCTCAGAAGATTGGTTAATTCTAGGAATGGGGCATACAAGATGAACCTGGAGCATCATGTAGTGCCAGAAAGGAAGGAAGTGCTAAGAGAAGAAGAAAAAGAAAAACCTGCCCAGCTGGCTTGGCTCAGTAGTTGAGAGTCAACCTATGAACCAGAGGATCGTGGTTTGATTCCTACCCAGGGCACGTGCCTGGGTTTGGGGCTCAATCCCTTCTGTGACGCATGCAGGAGGCAGTACATCAATGAGTCTCTCCCATCATCGATGCTTCTATCCCTCTCTCCCTCCCCCTTCCTCTCTGAGATCGATAAAAATATATTCAAAAAAGAAAAAGAAAAACACAAAGCAGGAGTTATGTCAAAGGGACACAGGAGCCAACTGAAAGCACTTCCAATGGCCAAAACTAAAGCAATTAATAAAAAAAAATAAAGTAGTATTGGATTTTAACTCAAAGTGTAAGTTCTCCTGAGTCCATGCTGATATAAATGATCCTATCTAATAAAAGAGTAATATGCAAATTGACCATCATACCAAGACACAAGATGGCTGCCCCCATGTGGACACAAGATGGCCACCACAAGATGGCCTGCAGGGGAAGGCAGCTGTGGGTGACCAGGCCTGCAGGGGAGGGCAGTTGTGGGTGACCAGGCCTGCAGGGAGGGCAGTTAGGGGTGAATGGGACAGCAGAGGGAGTTTAGGGGGACCAGGCCTGCAGTGGAGGGCAGTTGGGGGGGGACCCAGGCCTGTAGGTAGAGCAGTTGGGGGGACAAGGCCTGCAGGGGAGGGCAGTTGGGGAGAGGGGGACCCAGGCCTGCAGTGGAGGGCAGTTGGAGGGGGACCAGGCTTGCAGGGGAAGGCAGTTGGCGGGGACCAGGCCTGCAGAGGACAGCAGTTGGGGGGGACCAGACCAGCAGGGGAGGGTAGTTGGGGAGGACAAGGCCTGTATGGGAGGGCAGTTGGGAGCCAGCAGTCCTGGATTGCGAGAGGAATGTCTGACCACAGGAGCTCTAGATTGAAGAGGGTGCAGGCTGGGCTGAAGGACACCCCCCGCCTCCCATGAATGAATTTCATGCATCGGGCCTCTAGTTGAATACATAAATGAGGACGAATAGACAAATCTCCCATACAGAAGAATTACAAATAACTTATGAAGATATTCTCCCCTCATAACACCCTACTCAAGTTTGGGCTGCACAGTTGACTTCTTTCCAAGAACCACAGTATGTAAAGAGGTACCTTTATAGTAGAGAGAAACCTGAGAAACACTACCCAACCAAGATGATTAATAGTCATAAATCATAATGACAGTATGTTTCCTTGATAATGTGATAAAAATGCTACTTTGCTTCTTTGGTCTTCTCCAAAAAACCTGTATAATCCGTCTAATCATGAGAAAAACATGAGGCAAATTCCAATTAGAGAGGCTTCCTACAATATACAATCATGCAGCACATAACATTTTGGTCAATGACAGAACACATATACAATGGTGATTCCATAAGATTATTAAGGAGCTAAAAAATTCCTATCACCTAGTGATAGGAGCTAAAAAATTCCTATCACATAGCCATGGTTACGTTGTAGTGCAATGTATTACTCAGCAACAAGTTACTGTTTGTGGTTATGCTGATGTAAACAAACCCACCACATTGCCAGTAGTACAAAAGTATAGTGCATACAATTATGTACAGTACATAACAATTGATAATAAATAACTATTGAATATGTCACTGGGCTATATATTTACTATATATACTTTTATCATTTTTTTGAGTGGACTCTTTCTACTTACAAAAGTAAAGAATATGCTATAAGACAAATGTGCCTTATGCTGGCTGCAGTTTTATAGATTTTATATTTACCAAGTTTCTTTTTTTCTTTTTTTACTTTTTCATTAAATTTATTGGGGTGTCATCTATAATAATAAAGGCATAATATGTGAATTAGATCAGAAGAAGCCAGGGCTGTGAGGGAAGCCCGGGTCCCGGGTCCCAGGTGCTGGTGGCTGGAGGGAAGCCTGGACCCTGGGTGTCAGAGGGAGGCTGGTGCTGGCAGCCAGGAGGAAGGTTTACTCTTGCACGATTTTGTGCATTGGGTCTCTAGTTGGTTACTAAGATTATATAGGTTTCAAATGTACAATTCCATGATACATCAGCTGTATATTGCATTGTGTACCCACCAACCAAAGTCAAATCTTCTTTAACAACATATTTGACCACCTTTACTACCCCACCCCTCTGGTGACCACCACATTGTTGTTTGTGTCTGTGGGTTTTTGTCATTTGTTCATTTGTTTCATGTTTACCATGTCTCTTGGTAGCACCCTGCTGGTCCCCGAAAATATGCCTCATTCGTGTGTATGCAACATGGAGGTTCAATTTAACTGCAACAGGTTTCCAAAATAAAAATCTCCAGAAGAGACTTGCCTTGGAACTCTTCCCACTGGAGTCAACAATAAAGACTTGGTTAACCAGGCCCGGAGCAGCGGCTGCCAGGCTGGGAGCGGCCAGGCCCGGAGCAGCAGCTGCCAGGCTGGGAGCGGCCAGGCCCGAAGCAGCCGGGTCTGGTTGCCAGGCCCGAAGCAGCGGCTGCCAGGCTGGGAGCAGCCAGGCCCGGAGCAGCCGGGTCTGGTGCGGCCAGGCCCGGAGCAGCGGCTGCCAGGCTGGGAGCGGCCAGGCCCAGAGCAGCCGGGCCCGGAGTAACTGGGCCAAGAGCAGCCGGGTCAGGTGCGGCCAGGCCTGGAGCAGCAACAGCCAAGTCCAGAGCAACTAGGTCGGGAGCGGCAGTGGCCAGACCCGGAGCAGCTGGTTGTGGAACGAACCAGAGCAACAGAGGCCAGGCCCGGAACAGCCAGGCCCGGAACAGCTCGCTCTTCGCCTGCCCCTGCCCCACGGCTGCCTCTCAGACATGGCTGGAAACTTTTGTCGGAACTTGAGGGTCTGCTGAATCAAGTGATGAAGGCTTAGATCTGGATGTGTTGAGTTAGTATAGGGCTGGGGTGTTGATCTGTGAGTGCCTTGGGTGGGGCCTGGATGAGGCTGGTTGACCTATTTGGAAAAGTCTTTTGTGTGAAGTGTATCATTGGGCATGTGGAGGTATTATTGATATGAGAAAATGCTAAGTAACAGATTTACTATCTGAAAAGGGACTTAGTATCGGGGAAAGGGAGGGAGGAAGAGACTGAACATAAACTGTGCACCTATGGATGAGGACAATGGGGGATGGGGAGGGGGCGGAGGGTGGGGTGGTAACCTGGTGGAGGGGGTAAGAAATGAGGAACCTTTGTAATAATATGAACAATAAAGATGGATTAAAAAAAAAAAAAAAAAGACTTGGTTAAGGAACCAAAGAATCAAATCAAGGAAGCAGAGGCAGCGGCAGCAGGTATCACTAAAGCAACCAAATCAGATTCTTCCAGCCAAGAATGTGCCCACCTCACCCGCAGCATCAACCAGTCCTTCTTATTCCCATAGCTCCCTTCCACCTCTGCCTGTAGGCCCTTCCAATTTGGCATGGAACTCACCGAAGGTCCCACAGTGATGTCCAAAGGCAAGATCCTCAATTGGAGAGGCTGAAGCCCTCAGTTCCTGCTTAGTTCCCTGATACTTATATCATAGAGCAAATCATGGAACTGTACAGTTTTCCTGATGAGGAGGAAATGTCTGACTTTCTTTCCACTGTCTGTATCAGTATCTCACCCATAGGTCCCAGCTAGAAGAAAAGGGTTCTTAGCATCTTTGCTGATGCACTTTAGGTCTGTTGTTTGGATAAACCTCATCCAGTATGACAAGCTGAGGCGATTCAGCCTACAGCCTCAGAAACAGCCTGGGATTCCAGAATCCCTCCAGTATAAGTGAACTTTGAAGGTCTCTGACCAAAGCACTAATAAATACCAGATTGTACAGGAAAACATCTTCTTGTATCTTGGTACATGCTTCTCTTCTTTCCTTTGCATACTTCTTAACCCAAATATCTGGGTCAGTATCATTTATTTCCATGGAAAATTAAAAATGAGTTTTCTGTGATATTTTGCTACCTATGAATTCTCCTAAGATTTATATGGCTTACCATCTTTAAGTCTTTTATCCATTTTATTTTTGTGTATGATGTTAATTTGGTGGTCTATATATATGCCTAATTTTCCCATCATCATTTACTGAAGAGACTGTCTTGTCCATTGTATGCTCTTGCCTCCTTTGCAAAATATTAACTGAACATAATAGCTTTGGTTGTTTTCTGGTTTCTCTGTTCTGTTCCACTGGCCTATATGTCTGTTCTTGGGCCAGTACCATGCAGTTTTGAGAACAGTTGCTTTGTAATATAGCTTGATATCTGGTATTATAATCCTTCCAACTTTGTTCTTTCTCAGAATTGCTATGGCTATTAGGGGTTTTTTTTTGTGTTTTTTAAATTCCATATAAATTTTTGAAGAGTTTGTTCTAGGTCTGTGAAATATGACACTGGTATTTTAATGGGGATTGCATTGAATCTACAGCATTGCTTTGGACAGTATGGACATTTTAATGATGTTGATTCTACCAATTCATGAATACAGTATATTCTTCCACTTGTTTATATCTTCCTCTATCTCTTCAATGTCCTGTAGTTTTCTAAGTGCAGGTTTTTTACCTCCTTAGTTAAGTTTATTCCTAAATATCTTAATTTTTTTGTTGCAATGGTAAATGGGATTTTTTTTTCCCTTTAGTTTCTCTTTCTGTGAGTTCATTATTGGTATATAAAAATGTTGTAGATTTCTAGGTGTTGATTTTCTATCCTGCTACATTGCCAAATTCATTTATTAAATCTAATAGTTTTTTGATAGAGTCTTTAGAGTTTTTATGTACAATATCATGTCATCTGTAAATGATGACAGTTTTACTTCTTTTTTTACCAATTTGGATGCCTTTTAGTTCTTCTTGTCTTATCACTACGGCTAGCACTTCCAATACTACATATCTCATAGCAATGGAAACTAAGAAAATAAACAAGTGGAACTACATCAAAATATAAAGCTTCTGCACAACAAAAGAAACATCAACAAAATAACAAGAAAGCCCAGTGCATGGGAGAACATATTTGCCAATATGACATCTGATAAAGGTTTAATCTCCAATATTTACAGGGAACTCTTGCAACTTAACCAAAGGAAGATAAACAATCCAATCAAAAAATAGGCAAAGCACCAAAACCAGTTTGGCTCAGTGGATAGAGCATCAGTCTGTGGACTGAACTGAAAGGTCCCAGGTTCGATTCCAGTCAAGGGCATGTACATTGGTTGTGGGCACATCCCCGGTAGGGGGTGTGCAGGAGGCAGCTGGTCGATGTTTCTCTCTCATCGACATTTCTAACTCTCTATTCCTATCCCTTCCTCTCTGTGGAAAATCAACAAAATATATTTTTTTTAAAAATGGGCAAAGCACCTAAATAGACACTTCTCAAAAGTGGATATATAGACGGACAAGAGACATATGAAATAATGCTCAAAGTCACTAATCATCCAAAAGATGCAAATCAAAATGACAATGAGATGCCATCTCACACCTGTCAGAAGACTATCATCAACAAATCAACAAATGATAAGTGCTGACGGGGATGTGGAGAAAAAGGAACCCTTAAAAACTGCTGATAGAAAAGCAGACTGGTGCAGTCACTATGGCCTTCCCAAAAAAATTAAAAATGGAACTCCCATTTGACCCAGTAATCACACTTCCAGGAGTATATCCCAAAAACTTAGAAACACCAATCAGAAAGAATGTATTCAGCCCTCTATTCATAGCATCAAAATTTATATTTCAGGTTTGGAAACAGCCTAAGTGCTCATCAGCAGATGAGTAGATTAAAAAACTATGGTACATCTACACAACAGACTACTATGGTGCTTACCATTCACAACAGCATGGATAGACCTGGAGAGCATTATGCAAAGTGAAATATAAGCCAGTGCCAGTCAGAGAAGGATAAGTATCACATGATCTCACTTATTTTTGAAATATAGTGAACAATGTAAACTGATGAACAAAAATTAATCCGGAGACATAGAAACATTGAACACACCATCAAACCTCAGAGGAAAGGTGGGGAGGGGAAGGGGAATGGTAAGAGATCAATCAAAGGATTTGCATGCATACATATAAACAACTTATGGATACAGACAGTAGGGGGTGAGGGCATATGCTGGGGAATGGGTGCGGCCAGGGAGAGGACAATAAGGAAAAAAAGGAGACATATGTAATACTTTCAACAATAAAGAATTTAAATTTTTTTTTTTAACTATGCTGCCCTGACTGGTTTGGCTCAGTGGATAGAGCATCAGCCTGAGAGGTCCCAGGTTCGATTCCAGTCAAGTGCATGTACCTTGGTTGCAGGCATATCCCCAGTAGGAGGTATGCAGGAGGCAGCTGGTTGATGTTTCTCACTCATCAATGTTTCTAACTCTCTACCCCTCTCCCTTCCTCTCTGTAAAAAAATCAATAAAATATATTTTTTAAAATAATAAAATAAAAAATTTAAAAAAATTATGCTGACCCCTAGCCGGTTTGGCTCAGTGGATAGAGCATCGACTATGGACTGAAGGGTCCCTGGTTCCATTTGGTCAAGGACACGTACCTTTTGTAAGGCAATGTTCAAAGTACTGTCTTACAGTTATAATAACATTTAGCCACTAAAAAAGATTGAAAGAGATAAATGGTCACCTACTATTACTCCACTACCAGTACCACCACCTCCTCTTTCACTGTTTAAAGCAAATATGTATATGGGATTCGATTTTAGTTAGGCAATGTCCAAAGGACTTCCAGTATATTAACTTATTTAATCTACTAGAGGCCGGTTACACAAAATGTGGGGAGAGGGGGGTCCCTCAGCCCAGCCTGAGCCCTCAGGGGATGTTCAGCTGCCAGGGATCAGGCCTAAATTGGCAGTCGAACATCCCTCTTGCAATCTGGGACGCTGTATGCACCAGTGACCATACTTTTCATACATATGCAAGGCATCTTGCTGTTGTATGGGCACCTACATTTTTTTGTCCTGATTATAAAAGGATCATGCACCTACATGATCCTTCTGAGGCAGTTGTATCATTTTCGCTATCTTATGGGTGGGAAAACTGAAGAAGAGAGAAGTAATTGTTTTCTCACAGCTAAAAGTGTCAGAATCAGGCCGAAACCGGTTTGGCTCAGTGGTAGAGCCTCAGCCTGCGGACTGAAAGGTCTCAGGTTCGATTCCGGTCAAGGGCATGTACATTGGTTGCAGGCACATCCCCGGTAGGGGGTGTGCAGGAGGCAGCTGGTCGATGTTTCTCTCTCATCGATGTTTCTAACTCTCTATCCCTCTCTTCCTCTCTGTAAAAATTCAATAAAATATTTTTTTTTTTTAAAGTGTCAGAATCAGCCGGGACTGGTTTGGCTCAGTGGATAGAGCCTCGGCCTGCGAACAGAAAGGTCCCGGGTTCGATTCTGGTCAGGGGCAGGTATATTGGTTGCGGGCACATCCCCAATGGGGGGTGTGCAAGAGGCAGCTGGTCAATGTTTCTCTCTCATCAACATTTCTAACTCTCTGTCCCTCTCAATTCCTCTCTGTGTAAAATCAATAAAAAAATATATTTTAAAAAAAGTGTCAGAATCAGGGCTGACCACAAAATATGCAATAGCCTTAGCAAGTTTTAATTTTTAAATCTAAGAGACTATTCCCAATATAGAGGATAGGTCCCTAGGCCTAGCCAGCAATCAGGGCCATCTGTGGGGCGACCAGCAGGCAGCCCTCCCCCACCCGGGGTGGGGACAGCTCCTGCGTTGAGCATCTGCCCCCTGTGAGGTCAGTGCACATCATAGCAACCAGTTGTTCGGCCATTCAGTCGATTTGCATATTAGGGTTTTATTGTATAGGCTAGGCTATCTCTGAAAGAATATGCAAGAACCTGGTCATTGTGGTTTCTCAGGAAAGGGAGTCTAGGACAACTAGAGTCTGGCTTAAGGACTTAGTTTTTACTGTATCCTTTTATATTGCTTTGAAATTAACATATACATTGTATCAACTTTAGCATTAAAATTCCTGGACCCCCCCCTTACCAGAATCAAAACTTCCTAGACTACAACTCAAGGGTTTGCATTTCATTCTCCCTAGGTAATTCTGAAGCACAGCCAGGTTAAGGAAGCACTATTTAATAGTGGCAAGTTACCTAGTTTTTATTTTATGACCTATCAAATTTGAATATGAAGTTTCCTCCTGAAATGATGAAAATGGCTGGAAATTAAATAGAAGTGTGAATATATTCAATGTCACTTTAGTGTGAATATATTAAATGTCAGTGTATTTCTCTCTCATCGATATTTCTAGCTCTCTATCCTTCTCTCTTCCTCTCTGTTAAAATATATATATATATATATATATATATATATATATATATAAAATATATGTATATTTTTTTTTTAAAAATCAACTTTCTGACTTTCTGACTGAAATTTGCTTTATTTTCAAAATCAAGTATTCAGCAGTTTGTTCTCAAACTTCTTTATGTACATCTATATAAGCATACACATATATATTCAAAATGTGAATATAGTGAGATTAGCTTCATTTTTCTTAATACATTTTATTGACTTTTTACAGAGAGGAAGAGAGAGGGACAGAGCTAGAAACATTGATGAGAGAGAAAATTGATCAACTGCCTCCTGCACACCCCCCACTGAGGATGTGCCTTCAACCAAGGTACATGCCCTTGATCGGAATCGAACCCAGGAACTTTCAATCCACAAGCCAACGCTCTATCCACTGAGCCAAACTGGTTTCAGTGAAATTATCTTTTAATCATGTTCTCTAAAGATTCTAAATATTAAATTTCAGTTCTTACCCTCTTCTCCGTGCATCAACCCAGGCCTGATCTCTGTTATCTTTTTCAGGATCATATAGTAACTCATCATTTGTTAGAATCCTGTGTCGTTTCTTCTTTTTTCTCTTGGTCACCTGTGCTAATTTAGAAAATGTTAAGGATATGGCTAAGTATCATGTCCAAAGTTCACACTTTTTTTTAATCCTCACCTGAGGATATTTTTTCCACTGATTTCTAGAGAGTGGAATGGAGAGGGGAAAAGGAGAGGGAGGGAGAGGAAAGGGAAGGAGGAAGAAAGAAAAAGGAAGGGGAGGGGGAGGGGAAGGGAGGAAAGGGGAGGGGGAAGGGAGAAGGGGGGAGGGAGAGGGGGATAAGAAGGGGGGAGGAGGGATGAAGAAAGCGAGGAGAGGAAGTACATCAACGTGAGAGACACACCAATTGAAAGCCTCCTGCATGCACCTCTACCTGGACTGGGGAACATGCAACTGAGGTACTGCCCTTGACTGGGAATCGAACCCAATACCTTTTAGTCCTCAGGCTGACACTCACCATGAACAAAACCAGCCAGGATTAAAGTTCATAACTTTTTAATACAGTATGAAGAATCCCATTTCCTAAGCTTCATATTTTTTCTATTTATATTTTCTCTTTTTTTTAATTTTAACTATTCCTCCAAGTACAGTTCTTGCCCAATTAGCAAGGCATTAAAAAGAAGATGACAGCCCTAGCTGGTTTGGCTCAGTGGATAGAGCGTCAGCCTGCGGACTGAAGGATCCCAGGTTTGATTCTGGCCAAGGGCACATGGCTGGGTTGTGGGCTCAATTTCCAGTGGGGGACATGCAGGAGGCAGCTGATCAATGATTCTCTCTCATCATTGATGTTTCTATCTTTCTATCCCTCTTCCTTCCTCTCTGAAATACATAAAAGTATATTTAAAAAAAGAAGAAGATGACAGAGGAGGCAAAACTGTTTTTTCACTGAAAACTGGTATCTCAAACTGGTATTTAAATAATGAAAATTCTGAGTCCAAAAAGGCTACTCAAAGCAAAACAAGAATAGAAAATATTTTTGACATCTAAATTCTCTACAAGTTCCCATTTATAAAATGCTACTAAAATCATTAAAAAAAATTTCAAGTGAATGGAAAAAAAATATGGTCATCTACATACACTAGATTTTTAAAATGTACTTGAACACATCAATATTTAATAATATATAAAATTATTTCTTTACCAAATAAATTTATTATTTGTGTATTTCAGTGTAGTTACTGATATAGTAAATTAGTTTTGGATCTTGTCAATATATTCATCTTCACTCAAATTTTATACAAAACCAATTCCAAAAAATAGAGGCTGATTTTTAAAAAATAATCCCTAGCTGGTTTGGCTCAGTGGCCAGAGCGTTGGCCTGCAGACTGAAAGGTTCCAATTGAGGGCACAGGGCCTGGTTGTGGGCTTGATCCCCAGTGTGGGGTGTGCAGGAGGCAGCCAATCGATGATTCTCTCATCACTGATGTTTCTCTCTCTCCCTCTTCCTTCTTTTCTGAAAGCAATAAAATTATATTTTTTTAAAAATCGAGTTAGGGAGAATTCTGCAAGGGAGGTAAAAAAATATAGAAATATTTACACGCGTGAAAACAAATGTTGCTGTGCTAGGGAACGTGAAAGACAGGGGGCCAAGAGCCCAGAGCTGAAACACTCTCCCTGTCCTGAGATGGCCTAGGCAGTGCCAGTGTCGGTCCTCATACGTATGCATTCCATCTGTCCTTTTTTTTTTTCTTGTGGTATACAAGGTTATATATATTTCAAGATGTACAACATTACAGTTCAGTATTTGTGCCACATCTGTTCTTATTCATCAATCCTGCTTTTGTTTTCACATCAGCAGCCTACAATTTCTTTGAAAGAAATCAAACACAGGGAAATCCTAATGCAAAATAATTCCTAGGTAAACTTTTCTTCATAAAATATAACTCCTAGACCTGGTAAACATTTTACTTACCGGTTTTGTCTTCATCCTCAGAATCAGAATCAAAATATATATCATCATAGTACTTTGTGGAAGCTGTTCCAACTTTCCCATTTCCTGAAGACGAACCTGTTCAAACCATAAGGGAAGTTTTCAGACTAAATCTTACATAATTGACAAGAAAAAAATCTCCATATATCCTTCCATCACTTCAAAGTAATACCAACTCATTCCAATCTCATTTGGATGGAAAAATATTTTCACATCAATGACGTACTATTAAAGATTGGTGCCCCATGCATTAGAGAGCTGCCCCTCCTGATTAAATGTTCCAGATGACAGGATTATTTTTTTCTCTACCTTCCCACAAATCTAATTAAATAGCCTATTTTCAGGTAGCCAGCATACATATCTCTACCTTTCAGTCATGCAATATACTGTGGAGAAAAGGGAAAAAACATCTTAGTTTTTTTTTTTTTTTCTTTGGTTTTTTTTTGTGTTTTTTTTCTAATCAACCTTTATTGTTCATATTACAAAGGTTCCTCATTTCTTCCCCCCTCCACCAGGTTCCCACCCCACCCTCTGCCCTTTCCCCACCCCCATTGTCCTCATCCATAGGTGCACAGTTTATGTTCAGTCTCTCCCCGCATCCACCAAACATCTTGTTTTAAAGGCACTTCAGGGGAGAGTAAGAGCTCTACAAAGAGGCAGGGAAATGACTCAAGGACTCATTTGTGCCTAGTGCTATGACATTATCTATACTTATGTCATCATATGCCTGCATCCTAATTCTTCCTCTTAAAATCTGCTTTTGCTTTTATTACTATCATATACACTTTCTTATCAGCTAATACATAGCATATCAACATGGAAATCAATGCTGAGGAGTCCTACTATCAGAAATCAGTGTTTGAATCAGATACAGTTTACATATGAAAACAAAGTGTTTCATCCTATATAATAAAAGAGTAATATGCAAATTGACCAAACAGCAGAATAACCAATCACTATGACATGCACTGACCACCAGAGGGCAGATACTCAATGCAGGAGCTGCCCCCTAGTGGTCAGTGTGACAGGGGGAGCACCACTCAGCCAGAAGCTGGGCTCATGGCCGGCTAGCACAGCAGTGGTGGTGGGAGTGCTAAGAATGTCCAACCGATGGCTTAGACCCACTCCCTATGAGGGCATCCCCTAAGGGCTCCTGGGCTGCAAGGGGGTACAGTCTGGCCTGAGGGACCCCCCCATCCAAGTGCATGAATTTCGTGCACCAGGCCTCTAGTTACTTAATAAAATAAGATAGAAATTTGTGCTGACACATCATTTAACCTGCCATATCAGTGCTATCGGGTCTAGTAATAATTAATGTCGTTTTTAACATTCGTTTAAAATCTTGCTTGGCGTTGACTTGTATTGACATAACCTTCAAACACATTGTATCTACAGAACGTGTGAAGTGCAATTAACAAGTTTTGCTTGAAAAAGTGTGTGTTTGGTTTGGTTTTTGTTGCAAAACTAGGGCTAAGAAGATGGCGGATGAAGAGCATATTCGGCACTGCATGCTTTACGAGTTCCAATTAGGAAGAAAAGCAAGTGAGGCTGCAAAGAACATCTGTAGTGCTCTTGGTCAAGATGCAGTTAGCGCCAGAAAATGCCAGCGTTGGTTTGAGAAATTTCGCGAGGGAAATTTTTCGTTAGATGACAAGAGTGGTCGAGGCCGTGTGTCCAATTTTGATCAAGAAGCTCTTCAAGCTCTTTTGGTGCAAAATCCTCAAATTACCCAACAAGAGCTTGCGACAACTTTAAATTGTTCACAAAAAACAATTTCCAATCAATTGCGTGCACTTGGCAAAGTCCAAAAGTTTGGACAATGGGTTCCTCATGAGTTGACCGACAACAACCGTAATCAAAGAGTCACAATTTGCAGTTCGCTACTCTCTCATCAAAACCGTTTGCCGTTTTTAGAGCAAATTGTTACCGGAGATGAAAAATGGGTGCTGTATGTTAATTTGAAAAGGCGGCCTCAATGGTTGGACAAAAATGAGGCTCCGCAGCCCACGCCAAAACCTGACTTGCATGCGAAAAAAGTGATGTTGTGTGTTTGGTGGAATTTTAAAGGAATTCTTCATTATGAACTTGTACCATCTACCCAAACCATTACAAGTGCAGTGTATAGTGCCCAATTGGAAAGGTTAGCCCAAGCTTTAAGAGAAAAAAAACCCGCGCTGATTAATCGGAAGGGCGTAATTCTTCACCACGATAATGCACGACCGCATACTGCAAGAATCACTGCTGAAAAACTGCGCCAGTTGGAATGGGAAGTTCTCCCTCAACCTGCATATTCTCCTGATATTGCCCCTTCCGATTACCATTTGTTTCGTTCTTTGCAAAACTTTCTTCTTGGAAAAAAATTTAATAATGAAGAATGCCTCAAAAATGCATTGACTGAATGTTTTGCATCAAAATCACAAGAATTTTACAACAGAGGGATTAAAATGCTTCCTGAGTGTTGGGCACAAGTAGTAGAAAACAACGGCAACTATATTGTTGATTAAATTTTGTTGTATTGTTTAAATAAATTCTATTTTAAAAAGTATTAGAAAACGACATTATTACTAGACCTAATACATAACCCTAAATATGCTTCTATAAACCTGCTTATTTTTTTCTCCCAGGGTAAAAATTACGAAAAGAAATCATGCAAATAAACAGTATTAAATAATCTCTTTCCAATAACATAGAAAACTCTTTACTAGTCATCAAAGAAAACTATGCTCAGGTTGCCAAACACTTTATTCATTTACTCAATAAATATTGACTGAGTTGCCCTGGTCCATGTGGCTCAGCAAGCTGGGCATCATCCCAGGCATCAAGAAGTTGCTGGTTAGATTTCCAGTCAGGGCACATGCATGGGTTTTGGGCTCAATCCTGCGTAGGGGGCATGCAGGAGGCAGCCAACCAATGTTTCCCTCTCATTGATGTTTCTCTCTCTCTCCCTCTCTCTCTCTCTCTCTCTCTCTCTCCCTCTCTCTCTCTCCTCCTCCTCCTCCTCCTCCTCCTCCTCCTCCTCTCCCCCTCTCCCCTTTTCCCCTTCTCTCCCTTCCTCACTCTTAAAAAAGAGAGCCCTAGCTGGTTTGCCTCAGTGGATAGAGCATCGGACTGCATACTGAAGGGGCCCAGGTTCAATTCCAGTCAAGGGCACATGCCCAGGATGCAGGCTTGATCCCCAGTAGAGGGCGTGCAAGAGGCAGCCAATCAATGATTCTCTCTAAATCACTGATGTTTCTATTGCTCTTTCTCTCTGAAATTAATCAAAATATTTTTTAAAAATCAGTAAGAATTTTTTCAGAAGTTCAGCTTATCCCCGGTTTGGCTCAGTGGATGGAGCGTCTGCCTGTGGATTGAAGGGTCCCATGTTCGATTCCGGTCAGGGGCATATCCCCAGTGGGGGGTGCGCAGGAGGCAGCTGGTCGATGTTTCTCTCTCATTGATGTTTCTGGCTCTCTATCCCTCTTCCTTCCTTTCTGTAAAAACTCAATAAATTATTTTTTTTTAATTCAGCTTATCCATTCATATATATATATATATATATATATATATATATATATATATAGTACTTATTTATTTACTTACTTATTTACTGAGTACCTACTGAAGGTTCTGGGGACACAAAAGAGCACAAACAAGGTTCTTGCCCATATGGAGCTTGGAAAAATATCTTTATGGAAATCTAAAAGTTTTACCTGTTTCCAGGGAGGATAATTTGACCTCCATTGTTTTTATGGTAGAATTTAATTCAGCTTCCATTTCTTTTTCAAATTCATCTTCACTAGATTCACTTTCTCCAGTAAGACATTCTCTGATGAGTTTTCGTTTTTGGTCAGGAGTTCCATGTAAAAGCACATCCACTTCATCTTCAGAACTAATATAAATTTAAATCATAAAGAATATAAATATTAAAGAATTAAATTAACTTACTACTCCCACCATCTCACTGCCCAACAAGTTTAAGTGTATAAGGTTGCATTTATCTGGCATATTACATAGAGCTATTTTCACTTAATAGATCAACCATTTTTGCATATTTCCAAGTATATTTTTTAATGTTAACATAACACTTCCTCTTGTAAAAGTTGTACATTTATTTCTAGTTCTTTGCTATTAAATCTAGATAAACATCTTTGTATATATAACTTTATTTCCTTAGGATGAATATCTAAAATTAGATACTGCCAGAAGCCAATTACAGCATGTCAGCGGGGCTGTCATCTGGGATGGCTGAAAGGCATTTCCCCAAATCTGAAAAGGATGATTGCTCGCTGCCAGACAGTTCAGGGCATCTTAAGCTACCTGTTATTGCCTCCTACTGGCCAAACACCTGAAAAGCCGAAGGCAATTCCCCAATCTGACAATGGATTTGTGTACAAACCCTGGCCTTTGATGTGTATATCTCTGCCTTGCCTTAGGACAAATTGTGTTAATAAAAAGCAGGGGGTACTGAGACAAGGAGAACTTAGTTCCTTTAGCTAAGTCCTCTCTAACTCTCCCCAATATACCTTTCAAAATTATGTTTCATCTCTGGGCTATTTAATTTACACACAGCCCCTTCTCCAGATTTCTGAACCCTTCTAGAGGCTGGAACAAGACCACCAGCGAGATACAAACATCTTTCTGACTTCTTTGATTACCACACTGCTTTCCAGAGGATTGCATCAATTCTAATTTTATCAGCAATGAAAAGTTTACTCCACCGTTTTGTTTTGTGTTTTTTTGTTTTGTTTTTAATATATTTTATTGATTTTTTTACAGAGAAGAAGGGAGAGGGATAGAGAGCTAGAAACATTGATGAGAGAGAAACATCAACCAGCTGCCTCCTGCACACCCCCTATTGGGGATGTGCCCGCAACCAAGAAAGAAAAATAATACATGCCCTTGACCGGAATCGAACCTGGGACCTTTTGGTCTGCAGGCTGACGCTCTATCCACTGAGCCAAACCAGTTTTGGCTACTCCACCGTTTAAAACTCAGGACATTTAAATTAAACCTAAAATGCCCATCTAATGTAGCTCAGTGGTTGAGTGTCAACCTAGGAATCAGGGGGTCACATTTCAATTCCAAGTCATGCCACATGCCCAGGTTTCTGGGCTGGTCCCTAGTATGGTGCATGCAGGAAGCAGCGATCAATGATTCTCTCTTATCATTGATATTTCTATCTCTCTCCCTCTCCCTTCCTCTCTGAAATCAATAAAAATTTATTTTAAATTAATCTTAAAATATGTAATATATCTCTAATATCTATATAAAATATTAACCATTACAATTTAAAAGGCACAGTGCTGTCAAAACTGGTTTGACTCAGTGGATGGAGCATCGGTCTGCAGACTGAGGGGTCCCAGGTTCGATTCCGGTCAAGGGCATGTACATTGGTTGCGGGCACATCTCGGTTGGGGGTGTGCAGGAGACAGCTGGTCGATGTTTCTCTCTCATTGATGTTTCTAGCTCTCTCTCTTTCCTCTCTGAAATCAATAAAAGTACATTTAAAAATAAAAATAAATGTGTTGCTCAGTGGTTGAGCATCAACCTATGAACCAGGAGGTCAGGGTTCATTTCTCAGTCAGGGTTCTATCTCCAGTGTGGAGTGTACAGAAGACAACCAATCAATGGTTATCTCTCATCATTGATGTTTCTATCTCTCTCTCTTTCCTCTCTGAAATCAATAAAAGTACATTTAAAAATAAAAATAAAAAAGGCACAGTGCTACAGAGAACTATAAAGAGAGATAAAACTAAATTATATCCCAAGTTCTCCTGAGCAATTTCTGCCAATTTACTTGGCCTTCTGTGCCTGGGTTTCCCCAGCAATAGGAATGGGACAAAATTAAACCAGATAATATCTGAAATGCCCAAAACAGTTCTAATACAGTCAACAGTACATAAATAATGCTCAGTTATTCATGGTCTATTCTTGGTTTTTGGTTTTCTATTTTTGTCTTCTAAACAATGCTTTTGAGCCTCTAGCAGAAAGTAAATCAGAAAAATCCAATTCACGCCGAAGCCGGTTTGGCTCAGCGGTAGAGCGTCAGTCTGCGGACTGAAGGGTCCCGGGTTCAATTCCGGTAAGGGGCATGTACGTTGGTTGCAGGCACATCCCTGGCAGGGGGTGTGCAAGAGGCAGCTGGTCGATGTTTCTCTCTCATTGATGTTTCTGACTATCTCTCTCTCTTCCTCTCTGTAAAAAAAAAATCAATAAAATATATATTTTTTTAAAAGTAAAAAAAAATTAAAATCCAATTCACAACAATCAATTTTATTTTTTTTTAATATATTATTTTATTGATTTTGTACAGAGAAGAAGGGAGAGAGACAGAGAGCTAGAAACATCGATGAGAGAGAGTCATCGATCAGCTGCCTCTTGCACACCCCTACTGGGGATATGCCCGCAGCCAAGGTACATGCCCTTGACCAGAATCGAACCCGGGTCCCTTCAGTCCCCAAGCCGATGCTCTATCCATTGAGCCAAACCGGTCTCTGCCACAACAATCAATTTTAAACCAAGATGTCAATACCTGACCCAAGATGTCAATGCTGCCAAGGTTGAGAAATCCTGATCTATTCTATATTCAAGTGTTTCCAAAGTGTGGAACATAGATTATTTTAATGAGTAGCAGAATAGATGATGACCCATTAGAGAAACTAAAGCCATTGCTAGCGGGAATGTAAAATGGTACAACCACTATGGAAAACAGTGTGACAGTTTCTTATAAAATTAAACATACAATTACCATACAACTCAGCACTTGAACCCCTGGGCATTTATCCCAGAAAAGTGAAAATGTATATGCACACAAAAACCTATACGTGGCCCTAGCCAGTTTGGATCAGTGGACAGAGCATTGGCCTGTGGACTGAAGGCGCCTGGTTCGATTCCAGTCCAGGAGCCACCAACCGTGGTCAGGGGCATGCAGGAGGCAAGCAATCAATGTGTCTCTCTCATCAGTGTTCCCTCTCTCTCTCCCTTCCACTCTCTCTAAAAATCAATGGGAAAAAATGTCCTCAGGTGAGGTTTAAAAAAAACAAACACCTATACATGAATGTTTATACCAGTTTTATTTACAATAATCTAAACTTGAACGATGTCCTTCAACAAGTTAATGGTTAAATGAGGAATATTACTCAGCAATAAAAAGTAAATGAACTATTAATACCTAAAAAAGAGGGGGTGAATCCCCAGAGAAGCACGCTGAGTGAAAAAAGCCAATCCCACAAAGTCACATACACAGAATTCCACTTACATGTTTTTTAAAAAAGACAAAAGTATAGAAATGGAGGACAGACTAGCAGTTACCAGAGGTTAAGTGGGGCCAGGGGAGTGGGAAGTGGGGAATATGAACAAACCTCATGCTGATGGAAATGTTCTGCAACTTGACTGTATTCATGTCAACATCCCAGTTGTGAGATTGTACTAGTTTTGCAAATGTGAGCATTGGAGGAAACTGAGTAAAGGGGACACAGTCTCTCTGTATTATTTCTTACAATGACATGTGACTCTATTTGTAAGAACATAATGTTTAATTTAAAAATTAAAACCCAAGGCAAGAGTGTTATTCTTTTTGCAAATTTTCTTCAATCTTTGGAATTATTTAAAAAGTCTCAGCATTTAGCACTGCTAGTCAAGGCAATCTGTCATGAGCCCTGCATATTCTTGTTGAGTATGCCAAGAATGCAAGGTTCACAAAACTCTTTACCTAGGCCATTTTTCAGGGTTGTTTGCAGGAAAAGAAAAAAAAAAGAGAAAAAAAACACCAAACTTGATGGATGAGGTGATGTCCCTTCCCAGGACAAAGAACAGGCTTATTTACTGCCTGCTGTAAAAGAGGTAAGATTCCAAGCTCAGGTGGTCCTCAGCCAGGATAGCAATCCACTGAATGTTAGCATCCATCTTGGTCTCTTTGCGTAACTTCTGTAGAAGTTAGGAAGAGCAATCAATACCAACATAATGTTCATGCTGCCTGCTATGCTGTGAGTTTTCTGTAACCCAGGAGTCTCAGATCCTCTGCCAGCTTCCACAAAACAGGGACATGGTATAAAATATTATCTTATAAAGAGGAGTAAAATCAAATCCTGACACCTCTCTAACACAATCTCCCTTTTTAAAACAAGCACCGGATTCAGAGCCTCAAGCAGGTAATACTGCCTTAAAGCATCGTTTTGTTTTCATAGTATTTCTTTTTTTCACTACTTTACAATTAACAACTGTCAGGATTATAAGCTTTCTTTAAGATATTTAACTACGAAAGTGTAAAGTGACTTAAAGAAAAGTGTTAAATAAGTAACACAAGGGAATATGGAGATGGCAACAGCAGAATAACTCAAATCCAGGAAACTCTCCTCTATTCCAATCAAACCGAATTACTAACTGAAGCCTATCTATACGCCCTGTAAGTGACAGGGCAGCCTGGACTCCATCCTCATTCCCCACAACAGAAACCTTCACAACAGCCTGGATCGCCCATGCCCAGGACCCTTCCCCAGGATAATGGAAGGAAGCACTGTGATTCCAAATAGGACAGTTTTACAGAAAGCTCAACCGGTTTGGCTCAGTGGATAGAGCGTCAGCCTGCGGACTGAAAGGTCCTGGGTTTGATTCCGGTCAAGGGCATGTACCTTGGTTGCAGGCACATCCCCAGTTGGGGGTGTGCAAGAGGCTGCTGATCGATGATTCTCTCTCATTGATGTTTCTAACTCTCTATCCCTCTCTCTTCCTCTCTGTAAAAAATGAATAAAATATATTTTTTTTAAATAATAAATAAATAAAAAGAAAGCTCAATCCGACAAAATGTCTTAAAGTTATAAGCAGGATCTGCTAGCAGCTCTAAAATGCCTTAAATTTGCCTGGAAATCTATTGCCAACAAAACTGCAAGTTTCCCTCAGGTAGGATTACGACCTTCCTTTTGGGAATTCCCACGAAAACTTCGTCGGTGCCTAGCTAAGATCGTTTTCTACAATGCTCTTCACAGATGCATGCTTATTTCCAAGATATATACCTTCCAAGGTATGTATATTATTTCCCCTACTATGCTGCAAACCTGTAAAAGGCAAAAACCTCATGACCGAGCTCTGTAGCCCAGAGCAAGCACATTAACAGGTGCTAAAAAAAAAAAAAAAAAAAAAAAAAAAAAAAAAAAAAAGCCTGTTCAATATCCTCTTATTTCTGTGTATGGCGTATTAGCCTTCTAGCTGTTCGCTTCACATTAAGTGACACGAGCCTTACAACACACTTAGGATGTAGCCATCACAGTCCCTTTTTGCAGATGAGAAACCGAGGAGAAGCGACTTGCCTTGGGTCACACTGCTAGTGAGCTGCAGAGGCAGGACTCGATCACTCGGCTTTTGGAGACTTACGCGTGATTCTACAACAGCCCCTTCCCCGCGTCCGTTCGGCCCCGCCTCCCCCGTGGCTGCGAGACCTCAGCAGACCCCCCACGGGCGACAGCGGGGCGCGACCGGGCCCGAGCCGCTGGGCCGAGGGTCCGCACAGGCCGGCCGGCCGGCCGGGGCAGCGCAGGGAGGAGGCCGCGGGCCGGGCGGAGCGGGGGGCCGGGGCGGGGCGGGGCCCACCTGCTCAAAGCCGGCTCCTCATCGCTAGGCTCTTCAACCGCGTAGGAGTCATAGTCATCCTGGAGCCGGTTCATGTCGGCCTCCGCACGCCCACACCGTCCGAAGACGGCCGCAGAGTACGTTTCCTCCCGGGCCCCTTCACCGGCGGTGCGCACTCCACTTCCGCCCGCACTTTCCGGCCCGCCCCCCCCGCGCCTGCGCAGATTGTCCCAGCGGGGGGCGGGTGTATCCGGTCACTTCCGGCCGCCGCCTCTGCTTACCTGGAGGCAGCTACCTTAACGCCGGATGTAATCGTCCTCGTCCTGCCGAACCTCATTTCGTGACGTGGAAAGCAGAAATCTAGGTGCAGAGGGACCTGCAGCCTGTGGGTCCTCGGACACTGGAACCGCCGTTCCTCCAATCTTCCCGCCTCCAGCCGCTCTCCTTTTCGCTGCGCCGCCGCCTCGCCGTCAGCATTCACTCCTCACTCAGGCAGCGGCCCCGACTTCCTACGAAAAGTCGGTAGACTGTCACCCGTTACTTCCCAATTGTCTTTTGGGGACTCTTCTCAGTCCCAGCCTTTGCCCAGCCCTTATCCACTCCATGCTTGAGCTGAGGCAGGCAGGTGTCTTGACTGTGACACCTTTTCTCCCGTCTCTGTGCCAGCCTATTCTCAAGTTCCTTCTGGACCACTCTCCCGTCTTCAAAATCCCATTCACATCACTATCCACTCTTATTTGGATCCTTGCCCTCTCCTCCAAGCACTACGTCGGATTTCCAATTGCCTGGCTAGGTATCTCCGTCTGCTGCACCCCTGCCAATTCAAAGTCGATTTAGCTCAAATCCAACTCAACATGTTCCATCCCATTTCTATACTTTAGCCATAACTACTTTTTTTCCTTTTTTAATTACTCTATTGATTAAGGTATCACTTGTTTGTTCTCATTCCCCCCCCCCATTGCCATCCCAAACCCCTCCCCACACATGCCCTCATCCCCCTGTTGTCCATGACCACTGGTTACGCTCATATGCATGCACACAAGTCCTTTGGTTTGTTCTCTCTCCCTTATCCCCACCCTACATTCCCTCTGAGGTCCAACAGTCTGATCGATGCTGTTCTTGATCATCAGTCTTTGTTGTTCACAATTTCCCCTAGATGAGTGAGCTCATGTGATACTAGAAATACATTTATAAGAACTGAAAATGAGACAAGCCATAATGGTTATGCTGAAAGGCAAATGAATCGGTCTGTAGTGAGTTTCTTTCTGGGCTCACAGTTTTGTTTTGTTTTCTTTTTCTTTTTCTTTTCTTTTTTTTTAATATATTTTATTAAAGACTGGCTTGGCTCAGTGGATAGAGCGTCAGCCTGTGGACTCAAGGGTTCGATTCTGGTCAAGGTCATGTGCCTTGGTTGTGGGCACATCCCCGGTGGGGGTGTGCAGGAGGCGGCTGGTTGATGTTTCTCTCCCGTCAGTGTTACTAGCTCTCTATCCCTCTCCTTTCCTCTCTGTAGAAAAGCAATAAAACCAGAATCGAACCCTTCAGTCCCCAAGCCGACACTCTATTGAGCCAAACTGGTCTCGGCTGTTATCTATCATTTTTTAAAAAAAAAAGAGCTCTTTAAGAGCCTTGGCTGCAGGTAACTAACACAATGAGCAGCCTCTGCAGGACAAAACTTTCAGAACCCCTCACCTCCAACCTGCACTTTAGGGGAAACCCACCAACCCACTATCAGGCATTATCTGCTTGGGGATTGCCAAGGTCTGTTGAAAATTTGCACCTGAAGAATGAAGAAGCAATAAGAACATGAAATTAGTTTAATAGTTGAACAGCCTGGGAGAGAAGTGAAGAGACTCAAGCTATAGGAATGAAACTCCTTACAACTACTTTTGCTTAAGGAAGTCACTCCTATTAGCACAGTGTAGCTACAAGAACAATGCGAAAACCACTGCTTCTTTCTTTGTAACCGAGAAGCCCAGGGGAGAGCGCGAACGCAGTCCCCCACTACCACAAATTATGCAGTCGAGTTTCCCACATTTGGGGAAATCGCAGGGGTCAGCACAGCCGGAGTGCAATGGATGAGCCTCGCCCTGGGAAAACCACCTTCGTGATCATGGTGTCTCCCCTGCCAGGTAAGTATGAGTTGCACACCCCGCCTCCTCCCTCACCCACAGCCACCACTCACCCTTCACACACGGTCACTCCGCTCCGCACGCCCCTGCGCCCCCGCCGCCCCAGGCCCCGAGCGCCCACCGCGCCCGTCGCCACAGCAACCCCGGGGGCGCTGCCTTCTCCGGGTGCGGGGACGTGGGGGCGCAGGCCGCGTGGGCCCGGCAGCCCCTGCGCTGCTGTCATCTGCATACGCCACGCCCCCGGCCTGACAGCCCGGCGCCCGGTCTCCGGGTTCCGATCCGGGCCCTGCGCGCTGCTGGCCGCGAGGAGACGAGGCCCGACCCGGGAGGGGGCCCGGGGCTCGCCGCCCCCGCCGCCCCGCAGCTGTCACGGCCCCTCCCCCCAACCCCCCTCCCCCGGGGGTGCGGGCCGGGCCGGGCTCGCTCTCCCTTCCGTCCCCGGAAACCACACGCACCCGTGTCCGTTCCCCTCGGGGCCCAGAAACGGCGCCCTCCCGTGGCCGCTCGGCTCAGACGGAGGCCCGGGCCAAGGGGCCGGGACCGGGGGCGGGAGAGCGGCCGCGGCGGCCGTCCGGGGGGGACACGCGGGCCGGGAGGGGGCGCGTCTGGGAAACGGACGGACAGAAACGGCCCCTCGGCCCAGGGGGTTCGGGCGCTCGCAGACCGCACAGGTTCCTCTCCCTCTGGACCAGAGGGCTCAGTGGTAGAGCGACCGCTTGGGGACTGAAGGGTCCCGGGTTCGATTCTAGTCAAGGGCATGTATCTGGGTTGTGGGCATGTCCCTAGTAAGTTGCAAGAGGCAGCTGATCGATGATTCTCTCTCATGGATGTTTCTAACTCTTTATCCCTAATTTAAAAAGGGGAGGGGGAGCCGGGACCGGTTTGGCTCAGTGGATAGAGCGTTGGCCTGCGGAGGTCCCGGGTTCGATTCTGGTCAAGGGCATGTACCTTGGCTGCGGGCACATCCCGGGTGAGGAGTGTGCAAGAGGCGGCTGGTCGATGTTTCTCTCTCATTGACGTTTCTAACTCTCTGTCCCTCTCAATTCCTCTCTGTGTAAAATCAATAAAATATATATATATATAAAAAGGGGAGGGGGGGAAAAAAGAAGGGTCCTTCCTGAGGCTAAGGCTAACGGCACTTCCCCCCGGAGGTGAGCACAAAGGTGGTGGTGAGCACAAAGCTCGGACTGTGTGCTGCCCTGTGCAGCAGCAAAGCCAGGCAGGAGGTCAGGCTGCAGATGACAGGGTGAGGGAGGGTCCAGCTGCGACGATGGGGAAACTACTGCAGCATGTAGTAGTAGTAATAGTAGTTGTTAATCCTCACGCCAGAATATTTATTGGGAGATTGATAGAGGGGGAGGGTCAGAAACAGAGATCGGAAGAGCGAGAGAGAAACAGCGATGTGAGAGTGACACGATTGGTATTTCTTGCCAAAAGTGCACAACCTAACCCCAGTAATTAGACAAACCTAAATTAAGGGGCATTCGGTAGGCCTGTGATTCCAAGTGTCCAATAGTGTGTGATGCAAAGACCCAGGAACTTTTCCAGATTAAAGAAGTCTAAAGAAACGTGCCCGGAGTGCAACACGTTATTTTGAATTTCCTTTTTAAATTAAGGACATTCCTGGCACAACTTGTGGAATATGAATAAAGGATTAGATAAATATAATATCAGAGTTAACTTTCTGATCTTTCTTATTGTAATGAAGATTTAAGAGAATTATTTGGTTTTAGGAAATTCACACTGAAGTGTTTAAGAGTTAAGAGGCATCATATCTGCAACTTACACAAATGGATTAAGACAAAATGAGATGTATATATATATATGTGTGTGTGTGTGTGTGTGTGTGTAAAGAGGAAGGACTATGCAAATGTGATAATGTGTACATTTGGGGAATCTGGGAATTCTTTGTACTTTCCTTACAACTACCTGAAAGTCTGAAATTAAGAGAACATACTTAACTTCAGGTTAAGTCAATTGGGTTACTGTCAAGTTTTGGACAGTATATTATCAGACAGCGAAGCCTCCAGAGCCTCCGAACCTCCCATCTGTGCAGCTCCAGCCGGACCCGCCAGAGGACCTCAGAGGCCACGTGGAAGCCCCAAAGCGACATGGGGCCGCCCTCGTGTCAGCCCGCAGCCGTGGCTGACACGCTCCTGGGGCTCCTGTGCCGCCTGGACATTCATTCGCCGCCCCTCGTGGCCTGGAACACGGGCATCACCTGTCCCATCGGTGGAGATGATTAAACCTGGAATCAATGTGGCTCCCATGAATTTTTCTCCTGGAACTCACGAGCGCCACGCAGAGACCATCAAGCGGCCACTGAGAGCTGTGGCCCTGGACACTGGGGGACCTGAGCTCCGAACCGGGCTCATCAAGGGCCGCGGCTCCGCGGAGGTGGAGCTGCAGCAAGGGGCCGCTCTCAAGGTCACGCTGCATGACGCCGGCAGGGAAAAGTGTGACGAAAACACCCTGTGGCTGGACTACAGGAATGTTTGCAAGGTGGTGGGAGCGGGCAGCAAGATCTACGCGGATGGTGGACTTCTTTCTCCGCAGGAGAAGGAGAAAGGCGCTGACTTCCGCCGAAACCGGTTTGGCTCAGTGGATAGAGCATCGGCCTGCGGACTGAAAGGTCCCAGGTTCAATTCCGGTCAAGGGCATGTACGTTGGTTGTGGGTACGTACCCAATGGGGGGTGTGCAGGAGGCAGCTGGTCGATGTTTCTCTCCCATCGATGTTTCTAGCTCTCTATCCCTCTACCTTCCTCTCTGTAAAAAATCAATAAAAATATATTAAAAAAAGAAAAGAGCCGAGACCGGTTTGGCTCAATGGATAGAGCATCGGCCTGCGGACTGAAAGGTTCCAGGTTCGATTCCGGTCAAGGGCATGTACCTTGGTTGCGGGCACATCCCCAGTAGGGGGTGTGCAAGAGGCAGCTGATCGATGTTTCTAACTCTCTCTCTCCCTTCCTCTCTGTACAAAATCAATAAAATATATTTTTAAAAATAAAAAGAAAAAAGAAAAGAAAGAAAGGCGCTGACCTCCTGGTAACTGAGGTGGAGAAGGGTGTGACCCGCCCCCGGGCCTGCTGTGGACATGCCTGCCAGTCAGAAAAGGACATCCAGGATCTGAAGTTTGCGGTTGAGCAGAATGTAGGTATGGTGTTTGAGTCTTTCATACACAAGGCATCTGGGGGGAAAAGGAAAGAACATTAAGATAATCAGCAAAGCCCAAACCTGTTTGGCTCGGTGGTGGAGCGTCGGTCTGCGGACTGAAAGGTCCCAGGTTCAATTCCGGTCAGGGGCATGTACATTGGTTGTGGGCACATCCCCGGCAGGGGGTGTGCAGGAGGCGGCTGGTCGATGTTTCTCTCTCATCGACGTTTCTAGCTCTCTATCTCTCTCCCTTCCTCTTTGTAAAAAATCAATAAAATACATTTTTTTTTAAATAAAAGATAATCAGCAAAATGGAAACTCTTGAAGGAGCTTGGAGGTTTGAGGAGATCCTGGAAACCAGTGATGGCATCGTGGTGGCTCGTGCCGATCTCGGCATTGAGATTCCTACAGAGAAGGTCTTCCTTGCTCAAAAGATGATGGTCGGGCGGTGCAACCGAGCTGGGAAGCCTGTCACCTGTGCCTCGCAGATGTGGAGAGCATGATCCAGAAGCCTCGCCCACCAGGCCGGAGGCAGGGATGTGGGCCATGCAGTCCTGGACGGAGCTGACTGCATCGTGCTGTCTGGGGAGACGGCCAAAGGGGACTGACTACCCCTGGAGGCTGTGCGCATGCAGCACCTGATTGCCGGGAGGCAGAGGCCGCCATCTACCACTTGCAATTATTTGAGGAACTCCGCCGCCTGGCCCCCATTACCAGCGCCCTCCCCTTCCCCCCAGCCACCGCCACGGTTGCCATAGGGGCCTCCTTCAAGTGCTGCAGCGGGGCCATAATTGTCCTCACCAAGTCTGGCAGGTCTGCTCACCAGGTGGCCAGGCACCGCCCCGGTGCTCCCATCATTGCTGTGACTCGTAGTCAGCAGACAGCTGGCCAGGCCCACCTACACTGAGGCATCTTCCCTGTGGTGTGTAAGCACCCAGCGCAGCAGGCCTGGGCTGAGGACCTGGACCACCTGGTGAACTTGGCCATGCATGTTGGCAAGGCCCGAGGCTTCTTCAGGAAGGGAGATGTGGCCGGAACCGGTTTGGCTCAGCGGATAGAGTGTCGGCCTGTGGACTGAAGGGTCCTGGGTTCGATTCCGGTCAAGGGCATGTGCCTAGGTTGCGGGCACATCCCCAGTAGGGGGTGTGCAGGAGGCAGCTGATTGATGACTCTCTCTCATCGATGTTTCTAGCTCTCTATCCCTCTCCCTCTCTGTAAAAAATCAATAAAATATATATATTAAAAAAAAAAGAAGAAGAAGAAGAAAGATGTGGTCATCGTGCTGACCAGGTGGCTCTGGCTTCACTACCACCATTCGAGCAGTGCCTGTGCCGCGGTGGGCCTCAGAGGCCCTCTTTCAGCCCCTGCCCCCTCCCGTCCCCCAACCCATCCCTCAGGCCAGCGATGCCTGCAGTGCTCACTTGGGGCTGTAGTGTGGCACCGATGGGCTGGGGCTCCAGGGAAGAAAACTAAGGCCTCTGAAGCATGGCTATTTTTTTAAAAAATGTTTTTTAAATTTTTATTGATTTCAGAGAGGAAGGGAGAGGGAGAGAAAGAGATAGAAACATCAATAATGAGAGAGAATCATTGATTGGCTGCTTCCTGCATGTCCCACCCTGAGGTTGGAGCCCACAGCCCAGGCATGTGCCCTTGACCGGAATCGAACCAGGAACCCTTCAGTCCACAGGCTGACACTTTCTGTGCCGCGCCAGCACAGTCAAGAGTTCGGTGAGCCTGAGGGAGGGCGGTGAAGGTTGGGGGGAAAAAAAGACAGACAAGAGAATAAGCTGGGTCTAAGTGGATCTTCGCCTTGCTGAGGCCACAGAACAGATCCAGACTGCAAAGTTGATGCTTTATTTATAGTCAGGGGCAAATAAAGTAGTTTACAATGTTCTTATAAGTTTCACTTGTTTTGGCAGCACTTGCTGCCCCTCCCACAGCCCATTAGCCATCCTGGAAAGATCTAGGGAGCAGTTACAAGATCAAGCTTAATTATGCTTAGAGGACTGTGCCCTCCACGCTGGGACATGTTTGCGACTTTGCCAGCAGGTCAGTCCAAGGCTTAACCCTATAACCGCTCCCTACATCTTCCACTGAACCAAGCCAGTGAGGGGAAGCATGGCTATTTTTAAGACACTGCTCAGCTGAGTTGTAATCCAGAGCCAGGCTGCCCATCTCACAGCCATACCCAAACAAGACAGGCAGGGGTGCAGGCCTGGAGGCTCCAAAGCTGAACATAGAGGGCAAAGCTCCTGCTTCTCCTCTGTGC
Organism: Pipistrellus kuhlii; assembly: GCF_014108245.1. NCBI lineage: Eukaryota > Metazoa > Chordata > Mammalia > Chiroptera > Vespertilionidae > Pipistrellus > Pipistrellus kuhlii. The sequence continues at coordinate 72,768,258 of NW_023425404.1, forward strand.
ACTCCTTTCAGTTCTCCCGGAAGCCAATTCCAGCGTGTCATAATTGCAAAAGTTTCATCAAAAGGTTGATGGAACTTGGGAACTCAACGAAGACTGAGTCACAAATGTTGTCACCTATAGGGAATGGCTAAAGGCATTTCCCCAAATCTGAAAAGGATGCATTAAATTGATTGTTTGCTGTCAGACAGCTCAGGGCATTGTTATGCCCAGACTTCGTGATCCCCAAGGACCACCAGGGAGCCGAGTCCGATGCAACAAACAAAAGAGCCTGTACCATGCTAGCAATGGGCTCCTCCCACTCATGCCGGCAGCATGGCGGAAGAGAGCGAATTTCTCCCCGTCCAGGGGTTTTGAGGGCTAGGGATAACTCCGCCCTAGGGGCGGAGTTGGGAGCTCATCCTCGCCCGCCCTGCCCTTTCAGGCATCTTTTTTTTTTCTTTCCAGGACATCTTAATCTACATGTTATTGCCTCCTATTGCCCAAACACCTGAATAGCCAAAGGCAATTCCCCAATCTGACAAAGCTTTTGTATGAAACCCTACCCTGCAGGGGTCTTCAAACTACAGCCCATGGGCCACATGCGGCCCGCAGAGGAGTCTGATCCAGCCCGCCAGGTTTTTTGGGCAGTGAGTGCAGCCGAGGTGTTACAGTAGGAATTAGTAGTTCATATAGTCCGGCCCTCCAGCTCTCTGAGGGACCGTGATCTGGCCCCCACTTTAAAAAGTTTGAGGACCCCTGCTTTAAAGTATATATCTCGCCCTAGCTGGTTTGGCTCTGTGGACAGAGCATCGGCCTGCGGACCCAGGTTCGATTCCGGTCAAGGGCATGTACCTTGGTTGCGGTCACATCCCCAGTGGGAGGTGTAAAATCAATAAAATATAAATAAAATAAAGTATATATCTCCACCTTGCCTTAGGACAAATTGCGTTAATAAAAAGCAAGGGGTCCTGAGACAAGGAGAACTTAGTTTCTTTAGCTAGGCTCCTCTGACCCCCAATGCCTTTCAAAATTATCTTTTGTCTCTGGACTCTTATTTAATCTACACACAGCCTTTTTCCAGATAGCTGAACCCTTCTAGATGCCAGATCAAGACCCACTGGCACTACAGTTCCTGTAGAGATGAACACTCAGACAACTTCCAAGCCTGGCCTGGGTCAGAAGACAGCCGGCTAGAGAGGGCAGTGGTTCCAGTCTCAGCAGACTCTGTCTGGCCCTGGCCTTCACTGGCTTCTCCAGTCCCCTCAGTCTTCCCCACTCCCATCTCGTGCACTATGTGCCTCTGTTCTTGCACTCCACTCAGCTGTCACTGCAGACAAACTCCATCCTCCACCTTCATTATTCTCACTACTGTAGCCGCCTCTAGGCCTGTTGCTATAGAGCCTACCTGTATGTCAATAAACAGCAGCTGGGGGGGAAAAAAAAAAAGGAAATCAGACAACATAGATCTTAATTTTAAAGAGGAATTTGATACTCCTTATAGCCTTCATGGATAAAGTGGAGAAATGATGGTTGATGATACTGTAAAGAGGAGAATTCAGAATTACCTAAATAACTGTAACCAGAAGCGCTTGAAATTTTGTCCCTCATCATGCATATGGATCAAATAGACTGTTAGAAAACATCTCTACAGGTTTGGATGTTCTTACGTTGACTGTCTATGCCTGTTCTGGATTCAATTGAGACCCAACAACAACAAAAAGAGATGTTAAGAAAGTAAAAACAGATTGTAGAGGGGAGATCCAAGATGGCTGCGCCCAGGTGAACACCTAGCCGCAGCCGCGCACAACAATTTCAATAAAATACAACTAAAATATAAAACGGACATTGCTCAGAACTACAGGAAGGTTGACTGACTGGAAATTCTACAGCGAGAAGCAAGGAGAAAACCAGAAGGAGGCGCGGAGGAGCTGGAAAAGCCAAGGTACGGAGACGCGGCGCGCCGAGAGGACGGAGCCGGAGAGGAGGGGGAGGTGGAGTGCCTGGCGGGCGTTCCCGAGCGGAAAGGAGATAAAACTCCGACTGTGCTGGGCCCCCGACTGCTCTGAACCCCAGTTTTAGGCCACACCCCGGGGACTCAGGCTCAGCCATAGGGAGCCGGGCTGTAAGGCAGAACCCCGGGGAGAGGCGAAAGGAGGTCCCGGCGACGCGCACACACTGCGCGCAGAGAAGGGACCGTCGGCTGTGCCGCGGGAGTGCCCTGACGGGAAGGAGACTGGGGCTCCAGACTGCTCTGAACGCCACCTCCAACTCCACTTCCAACTGAACTGAACCCCAATACCGGGCTCATTGTGGAGAGCATAGACTGTTTGGCAGCAGGCGAAAATTGAGGGCACCTTTCTCTCAGAGGCGCTGGCAGCAGCGAGCACTGAAGGACCCGCATAGGGCGGGGCTGACGGAAGCCAAAGCTGCAGGCCCCACCCTGAAACCCAGTCCCATCTGTAACTGCAAAATGCGACAACAAAATAGATCACAAAGGAAAGAAATGGAGGACAAAAAGCGTCTGGATATAGAGTTCAAATCTACGCTTATAAGGTTTTTCAAGAATTTCCTAGAAAAGATGGATAAGGCCTATGAGGATATGAAAAGAGATCAACTAGAATTAATAAGGAGTCATCAAGAAATGATAAGGGATCAACAAGAAATAAAGAATACATTGTCTGAAGTCGCCGGGACCGGTTTAGCTCAATGGATAGAGCGTCGGCTTGGGGACTGAGGGGACCCGGGTTCAATTCCGGTCAAGGGCATGTACCTTGGTTGTGGGCACATCCCCAGTAGGGGGTGTGCAAGAGGCAGCTGATCGATGACTCTCTCTCATCGATGTTTCTAACTCTCTATCTCTCTCCCTTCCTCTCTGTACAAAATCAATAAAATATATATATTTTTTAAATCCTTACTTGAAGATTTAAAAAAAAAAAAAAAAAGAATACATTGTCTGAAATAAAAAATATTTTACAGAGTCCTAAAAACAGAAGGGAAGATCGCAAGAATCAAGTCAAAGATTTGGAACATAAAGAGCCAAAAGACACTCCTCCACAGAAGCTAGAAGGCAAGAGAATCCAGAAAGTTGAAGATAATGTAAGAAACCTCTGGGACAACTTCAAGCGAACCAACATCAGAATTATGGGGGTCCCAGAAGATGAGAGAGAGCAAGATATCGAAAACATACTGAAAGAAATAGTGACAGAAAACTTTCCCCACCTGGTGAAAGAATTAGACTTACAAGTCCAGGAAGTGCACAGAACTCCAAACAAAAGGAATCCAAAGAGGATCACACCGAGACACATCATTATTAAAATTCCAAGAGCAGCCGAGACCGGTTTGGCTCAATGGATAGAGCGTCGGCTTGGGGACTGAAGGGCCCGGGTTCAATTCCGGTCAAGGGCATGTACCTTGGTTGCGGGCACATTCCCAGTAGGGGGTGTGCAAGAGGCAGCTGATCGATGACTCTCTCTCATCGATGTTTCTAGCTTTCTATCTCTCTCCCTTCCTCTCTGTACAAAATCAATAAAATATATTTAAAAAAAAAATTCCAATAGCAAAAGACAAAGAGAGAATATTAAAAGAAGCAAGAGCAAAGAAGGTAGTAACCTATAAAGGAGCACCTATACGATTGTCAGCTGACTTCTCAACAGAAACCATGCAGGCCAGACGGGAATGGCAAGAAATATTCAAGGTGATGAATAGCAAGAACCTACAGCCAAAAATAATCTACTCAGCAAAGCTATCACTCAGAATTGAAGGCCAGATAAAGAGCTTCACTAATAAAAAAAAGCTAAAGGAGTTCATCACCGCCAAACCAGAATTATATGAATTGCTGAAGGGGGTTCTTTCAGAAGAGAAAGTAAACAAAGATAAAAATTATGAACAACAAATACGTAACTATCAACAAGTGAATCTAAAAACCAAGGAAATTAAAAAAATCTGATGAACAATAGTAACTGTTGAATATAATAGAATCAGAGGTATGGAAGGGGAGTGAACTGACAATTCTTGGGGAAAAGGGGAGAGGGGAGTGTGGGAAGAGACTGAACATAAACTGTGCACCTATGGATGAGGACAATGGGGAGAGGGGAAAGGGCAGAGGGCGGGGTGGGAACCTGGTGGAGGAGAGCAATGGTGGGGGGGGGGGAAAGAAGGAACATTTGTAATAATATGAACAATAAAAACTTATAAAAAAAAAAAAAAGAAAGAAAGAAAGTAAAAACAGACTGGCTGCTGAAGGCTTGTAATCCCCTCTGCAAGAATATGAAAGAGATGTGACTCTGATGAAGTGTTGGATTGAAGTGAGTATGCAAGAAGACACCGCCGGTGGAATCATGTGTTTGGCCAGAGTTCAGGACCTACGGCAGAAAAATACTCAGTAGCCACCCAGATTGCAGTGGGTGGAGTGACTGGCTGGTGTGCAGGATTTCTGTTTCAGAAAGGTGGAAACTAGCCAAAACCGGTTTGGCTCAATGGATAGAGCGTCAGCTTGGGGACTGAGAGGTCCCGGGTTCGATTCCGGTCAAGGGCATGTACCTTGGTTGCGGGCATATCCCCAGTGGGGGGTGTGCAAGAGGCAGCTGATCTATGACTCTCTCTCATCGATGTTTCTAACTCTCTATCATATCTCTTCCTTCCTCTCTGTACAAAATCAATAAATTATATTTAAAAAAAAAAAAGTTGGAAACTAGCAGCAACTGCACTAAGTGGTGGCTTTCTTCTCCTTCAGATTGCTAGTTACAGTGGCTATGCACAAACTGAATGGAAAAAAGTTGAAAAAGCTATAAACCAAGCAAAAAGACAGGTGAAGAAACAAGCAAACAAGGCAGCACCCGAAATCAGCACCACCACTAAGAGGCCTCGGAATTCGTCAAACAGAGCCACATTGTGAGATCCAGAGGCTTTGTGGGAGGCCTTTTGCCAAGCCTTACATCTTAAGGATATGAGTGTTCTACCACAGCGGAGTCAACTGTGAGAAAGGAAGTGGCGGGGACAAGTCAGTCTCCCAACATTCCATGCCATCCTACTCTCCAGGGTGACAAGAAACAGCTAGCTGGACAACTTTAAGTCCAAAAGTTAGCTGGAACCGGTTTGGCTCAGTGTATAGAGCGTTGGTCTGCGAACTGAGAGGCCCCAGGTTCAATTCCGGTCAGAAACATGTACATTGTTGAGGGCACATCCCCGGTGGGGGGTGTGCAGGAGGCAGCTGGTCTATGTTCCTCTCTCATCGACGTTTCTAGCTCTCTATCCCTCTCTCCTCCTCTCTGTAAAAAATCAATAAAATATATTTTAATAAATAAATACATGAATGAATAAATAAAATCCAAAAGTTAGCAAGCATATTGCCGTTTGAAGTTTGGCAATCTAGTATATGCTGTAAAACAACCTATATTGTACACATACAATAGTATTCTTGATCAAAACAGGGCTAACATTTATTTAAATTAGATGTTTTTTATTGTGCTTTATAGTATAGTGCCAATAAATAAAAGGTATTATATCTGCAACATTTGGGTAGACTTTTTAAAAATATGTGTTTGGCGCCGGGACCGGTTTAGCTCAATGGATAGAGCGTCGGCTTGGGGACTGACGGGACCCGGGTTCGATTCCGGTCAAGGGCATGTACCTTGGTTGCGGGCAAATCCCCAGTAGGGGGTGTGCAAGAGGCAACTGATCGATGACTCTCTCTCATCGATGTTTCTAACTCTCTATCTCTCTCCCTTCCTCTCTGTACAAAATCAATAAAATATATTAAAAATAAATAAATAAATAAATAAAAATATGTGTTTGGCTCTAGCTGGTTTGGCTCAGTGAATAGAGCATCAGCCTGCTGACTGAAGGGTCCCAGGTTCAATTCCAGTCCAGGGCATGTACTTTGGTTGCAGATACATTCCCAGTAGAGGGTGTGCAGGAGGCAGCTGATTGATGTTTCTCTCTCATCAATATTTCTAACTTTCTATCCCTCTCCCTTTCTGTCTGTAAAAATCAATAAAATATATTTTAAAAAATAAAAATAAAAATTTTTGCAATAAACTGAGTTGTAATGCCCTTTTATGGAAGTATATAGAAATAGTAGAATTATTAAAGATATTAAACAGATTTAATACCAATTTTTTAGATTGTTTTCTTTCCCCTGCCATTCTTACTTTGCTTATACAATAACTAATAAACAATTTTAAGGAAGATTCTTCTAAGGAAATATCACATGTTTAAAGCTTTCTTTCTTTCTTTCTTTCTTTCTTTTTTGTGTCTGTAGTTGTAAAATACCTTCTTGTATATAAGCTTCTAATTTTTTAATTAATTTACTTGAGGTCTGGTACATGGAATTCATGCATGGGGGGGTATCCCTCAGCCCAGCCTGCACCCTCTCCAATTTGGGATCCCTCTCACAATCCAGGACTGTTGGCTCCCAACTGCTCATCTGTCTGCCTGCCTGATTATCCTTAACAACTTCTGCCTGCCAGTCTGATCAACCCCCTAACCACTCCCCTGCCAGCCTGATCACCCACAACTGCCCTCCACTGCTGGCATGGTCACCCCTAACTGCCCTCCCCTGCCAGCCTGGTTGCCTCTAACTGTCCTTTCCTGCAGGCCTGATCACCCCCAACTGCCATCTCCTGCTGGCGTAGTCACTCCTAACTGCCTTCCCCTGCAGGTCTGGTTGTCCCTAACTGCCCTCCCCTGCAGCCCATCTTTTTGCGGCCATCTTGTATCCACAAGGGGGCAGTCATGTTGTGTGTTGGAATAACAATTTGCATATCAGACTTTTATTGTACACGATTTATTTTGGTAGCCTGAGCAGAACTAATTATTTTGGGATACCTATAATTGGTTCACTGATTTATTATATTAACTTTGAGCTCTAAAAGTTCTAGCCAAAAACCAGTTTGGCTCAGTGGATAGAGTATCCGTCTGCGGACTGAAAGGTCCCAGGTTCGATTCCGGGCAAGGGCATGTACCTTGGTTGCGGGCACATCCCCAGTGTGTGTGTGTGTGGCCGGGAGGGGTGTGCAGGAGGCAGCTGATCAATGTTTCTCTCTCATGGATGTTTCTATTAATAACTCTCTATCCCTCTATCTTCCTCTATGTAAAACAATCAATAAAATATATTTTAAAAAATAAAAGTTTTAATTATTTATTTGGCTTCTTTACAAAGTGATGAAAACTACCTTAAAATACTTAGTAACACAGTATGAATTTACTGTCTGCAGGGTGACAGCAGGCCCGGAGGGGCCGTTTCTCTCCGTCCGTTTCCCAGACGCGCCCCCTCCCAGCCCGTGTTCCCCCCCACCCCCCACGGACGCCGGGGCCGCTCTCCCGCCCCCGGTCCCGGCCCCGCGGCCCGACGGGGCCTCCGTCTGAGCCGAGCGGCCACGGGAGGGCGCCGTTTCTGGGCGCCGAGAGGAACGGACACGGGTGCGTGTGGTTTCCGGGGCCGGAAGGGACAGCGAGCCCCGCCCGGCCCGCACCCCCGGGGGGGAGGGGCCGTGACAGCTGCGGGGCGGCGGGGGCGGCGAGCCCCGGGCCCCCTCCCGGGTCCGGCCCTCGTCCCCTCGCGGCCAGCAGCGCGCAGGGCCCGGATCGGACCCAGGAGACCAGGCGCCGGGCTGTCAGGCCGGGGGCGTGGCGTATGCAGATGAGCAGCAGCGCAGGGGCTGCCGGGCCCACGCGGCCTGCGCCCCCACGTCCCCGCACCCGGAGATGGCAGCGCCCCCGGGGGTTGCTGTGGCGACGGGCGCGGTGGGCGCTCGGGGCCTGGGGCGGCGGGGGCGCAGGGGCGTGCGGAGCGGAGTGACCGTGTGTGAAGGGTGAGTGGTGGCTGTGGGTGAGGGAGGAGGCGGGGTGTGCAACTCATACTTACCTGGCAGGGGAGACACCATGATCACGAAGGTGGTTTTCCCAGGGCGAGGCTCATCCATTGCACTCCGGCTGTGCTGACCCCTGCGATTTCCCCAAATGTGGGAAACTCGACTGCATAATTTGTGGTAGTGGGGGACTGCGTTCGCGCTCTCCCCTGGTTCTCTCGTTACAAAAGTCAGACGTCAAAATTCTCCTAGTCCTGCCGCCTTATCTCTGCTTTTCCCCACGGCTTAGCTTTTTCGTCTGCTCTTTCTGTGGCTTTTTGCAGCTTCTCAGAGTCCTTTCCAGGCCTTAAAAATCACTTAGTGCAGTACAGCCTTTAGGCGCAAAAGCGCCAAGCACCTCCTTCGAGCCGGAATCGAACCAGCGACCTAAGGATGTCCGCGCAGACGCCAGCCTACAGTCCTCCGCTCTACCAGCTGAGCTATCGAAGGGCGCGTCTCCAGGGCCCCTCGTTACTTTTCCTTGAGGTGACGAGGCCCGGGCACCGGAGCGCCCGGCCTAACCTGCCCGCGCTGGGCCCGAAGCCCCCTGTGCAGAGCCGGGCGCACCGCCCGCGCTCCCTCTCCCCTCTCCCCTCTCCCCTCTCCCCTCTCCCTTTCCCCGGGGAGGAGGGCGGCCCCACTGCAGTGGATGCCTGCCAGCAAACCGGCTGGCCTGACTTGCCTTCACTCCCACCCACCCTTTGTGGTTTTCCTCTTCTCCGCCGACTCTACACAGAGACCCTTCGGCCCCTCTGAGACGCCCAAATCCCTCTGCACAGAGCGCCGCTTTCCCCGCTCTGCCGGCGGCTGCTGATAAAATGTGCCGCAGCGCTTCCCCTGCTGTCCCTGCGCTTCCTCTGCGACCCGCTCCAACTCAGAGAGGACCCGAGGGCATTTGGGGGCCCCCGTGTGCGTGCGGGAGCAGCACGAGCGGAGACGGCAGAGGGCGCACGACCCTGGCCCCTGGCCCCTGGCCGGGCTGCAGGGAGAGCCCCCAGCCTGGCCGCTCGGGCTCAGCGCGTTAACCTGCTTTCTGTCTACAAAACGTAGGGCTTTCGTGCAGCGAGGTTCGGCTACCACCTATTCTGAATGCAGCACAGTGTGTCACTCAGACTCAAACCACCCATGAATGCACATTACCACCATTTCTTATTTAGCACCTTAGCACTTATCAACCTGCAAGAAAGGATGGGTGACTTGAAAATGAGTTCGAATAGACGAGGGAAAAAATGGGGGGGGGGGGCAAATGCCCTCGGGTCCTCTCTGAGTTGGAGCGGGTCGCAGAGGAGCGCGGGGACAGCAGGGGAAGCGCTGCAGCAGATTTTATCAGCAGCTGCTGGCAGAGCGGGGAAAGCGGCGCTCTGTGCAGAGGGATTTGGGCGTCTCAGAGGGGCCGGAGGGAGTGAAGGCAAGTCAGGCCAGCCGGTTTGCTGGCAGGCATCCACTGCAGTGGGGCCGCCCTCCTCCCCGGGAAAGGGCAGAGGGCAGAGGGGAGAGGAGAGAAGGAGCGCGGGCGGTGCGCCCGGCTCTGCACAGGGGACTTCGGGCCCATCGCGGGCAGGTTAGGCCGGGCTCTCCGGTGCCCGGGCCTCGTCACCTCAAGAAAAAGTAACGAGGGGCCCTGGAGGCGCGCCCTTCGATAGCTCAGCTGGTAGAGCGGAGGACTGTAGGCTGGCGTCTGCGCGGACATCCTTAGGTCGCTGGTTCGATTCCGGCTCGAAGGAGGTGCTTGGCGCTTTTGCGCCTAAAGGCTGTACTGCACTAAGTGAATGAATCTTGAAGGCCTGGAAAGGACTCTGAGAAGCTGCAAAAAGCCACAGGAAGAGCAGACGAAAAAGCTAAGCCGTGGGAAAAAGCACAGGTAAGTTAACAGGACAAAAACTTTGCGTCTGACTTTTGTAACGAGAGAACCAGGGGAGAGCGCGAACGCAGTCCCCCACTACCACAAATTATGCAGTCGAGTTTCCCACATTTGGGGAAATCGCAGGGGTCAGCACAGCCGGAGTGCAATGGATGAGCCTCGCCCTGGGAAAACCACCTTCGTGATCATGGTGTCTCCCCTGCCAGGTAAGTATGAGTTGCACACCCCGCCTCCTCCCTCACCCACAGCCACCACTCACCCTTCACACACGGTCACTCCGCTCCGCACGCCCCTGCGCCCCCTCCGCCCCAGGCCCCGAGCGCCCACCGCACCCGTCGCCACAGCAACCCCGGGGGCGCTGCCATCTCCGGGTGCGGGGACGTGGGGGCGCGGCCGAGTGGAACCGGCAGCCCCTGCGCTGCTGCTCATCTGCATACGCCACGCCCCTGGCCCGCCCTCCCGGGCGCCCTCTCTGTGCGTTCTGACATGGGCCCTGCGCGACTCCAGGGGAGAAAACTTGGGGGAGATCTGCTCTGAGCTTTCTTGTTGAAATAAACATTAGTTTGTAGTTTAAAGTTAGATTTTCGGGCTCCATTTTCTCACCGTCCTTTTTCTAAAATTTTCCCCAGCGGGAGATCACCGTTTGGGAGTCAGGTCGTTTCCTTTGTCTTTGGCTGCCTTGTGGCCTGGAGCAGGTTAGGGCCGGTTTGCTGCTATTTCTGGGTATGATTCATTGAAAATAAATAAATAAATATATGAAATATGCTCCCTTGTGTCCAGGAAAAATGTGAAAATAGAAGAGAAGCACACACACACACACACACACAGAGAGAGACAACCAAAGTGAGTTTTCAGTCCAGTATATTAACTTACAAGCATCTCCAAGTCTAAGGAAAAGAACTGACAAGCAATATTGCAGTAGGTTCGTTTCACAGCTTTGCGAGGATAACAAGTCTGTCAGATGCCGTGTGAACTGCAGGAGTCAGTGAGGACAGGGGTGCTGGGAGTCCAGTGTGGGTGGGAGGGCAAGGAGGAAGGGTGTGGGTTTAAGTGGGAAACTGGAATTGAAGACACCAGTAGGGGCTCATTATTATTAACCTTATTTTAATCCTCATCCAAGGATATTTTCTCCTCTGCAGTTTAGAAAGAGGGGGAGGGCTCTCTATTCCGGCTCAGCCCGGGGTGGCCCGCCGAGGCCCGCGGTCCTGACCCGCCTGGTTTCCCGGCCCGGGGGCTGCGCGGCGCGGGGCGCCTGTGGTTCACCCCGCTCGCCCCGGCGGCCGGGCGCTGATGCCGCCTCCCCGTAGAGGCCTGCCTCCTAACTCTCCCAGACTGCAGCGGCTCTGCTATTGGCTTCTTTGCAGAAACCACAAGAAGCTGGAGAAGAAAACCTTGATCCAACCGGATTTCTGGACGACAGTCTGCTGAACTGGTGAAAACACAACAAATTGAATGCAGTTACAGTTCTCTTCTTGTTGAAGACTTGAGCATGTAAATAAAGCTCGCGGGCCCTTTCCGCTTCATTTGCAGTCTCAGGGACAGGCACAACTAGTTTTATTCTTCTGGAAGCAAAAGTAAAGTGGAGTTCCTGGCTGGGAATAGCATTGCCTTTTATTACTACTACTGCTACTACTACTAGTACTTCAGGTCCTTCTGTCTTAGAGCACCATCTGTCTTTTTTTTTTTTTTTTAATATATTTTATTGGTTTCTTACAGAGAGGAAGAGAGAGAGAGAGAGAGAGAGAGAGAGAGAGAGAGAGAGAGAGAGAGAGAGAGTTAGAAACACTGATGAGAGAGAGTCATAGATCAGCTGCCTCTTGCATGTCCCCTACTGGGGATGTGCCCACAACCAAGGTACATGCCCTTGACCGGAATCCAACCCGGGACCCTTCAGTCCGCAGGCTGGCTGACGCTCTATCCACTGAGCCAAACCGGTTTTGGCACCATCTGTCTTTTTGTAAAATTTATTTATTTATTGATTAAGGTTTCACATATTTGTCCTCAACCCCCCATTCCACCATCTGTCTTACTCTTGAACTTTTTTAGATTATAAGACTGAATACTCTTCCCCCCCCCCCCCCAATACTCTTTATGGTGTTCTTTTTGTTACAACAAATTCCCTCTTGATTTAATTTCATTAGTTGTTGGTTTTCTCATCCTGTCACCCAGCTTGCGTCGTCTTGTCACTCGGTAGGGACTCTCCTGCTCCTTGTCCCCCTTTCCCACCTCCAGGGAGGGTGGGGAAGGCAGGGCAGGATGAGAAAGAGTAGAGTGTGATTCTCTCAGCAGTTCATCCAGAAGTTAGTTCTGCAGGGAAGGGGTGGGATGGCAGGGAAGAAGCCTGTGATTGGAACACTTCAGTGCCACGGCTGGGGGAGGGACTGTCCTTCGGTGAGGCTAGAGAAGCTTAGAGCTCCCCCTTGTGCTCTCCTGAATTCAGTTTAGAAACATGGATCTAAAAGTTACTGAAAAATAAACAGATGAGACACACTCTGTAACCCATTTTCCATGGCTGAACACACTCAAAGACTGCTTACTCCAATGGACTAGAACTTTAAGCTTTATTTGACATTAAAGCATTATATAAAGACACCCTGATGATGTATGGTACAATGTCTAATTCCTTTTATTATTTTTTTTAAATATATTTTATTGAATTTACAGAGAGGAAAGGAGATAGAGTTAGAAACATCGATGAGAGAGAATCATCGATCAGCTGCCTCTTGCATGCCTCCTACTGGGGATGTGCCCATATCCCAGGTACATGCCCTTGACCAGAATCTAACCCGGGACCCTTCAGTCCGCAGGCTGATGCTCTATCCATTGAGCCAAACCGGTTTCGGCTAATTGATTTCCTTTTAAAGTCAACTTGGGTTCAATGCTATCTGAAAAATATATACACACATATACCTACAACAACCATAGTGATATATTTATTTGTAAACACAATATGGCCAACTTGTTTTTGACCTAATTAATTGAAAATTGTCATTGATAAATGTCATAACTAGAAAGTATTATTAATTCTTTTTCTCACCAATATATAGCCATTATTCAGTAGCTAAAGAATATCCTATGTGAATGTCTGTAATTGGAATTACAATTTGACTGTGTTAAATAACCAAAACCCTGCTTATAAGGTTTGTCTATAACTTGTTTCATAATTAAAAATGCAACTATGCCAAAACCAGTTTGGCTCAGTAGATAGAGTGTCAGCCTGCAGACTGAAAGGTCCCAGGTTCAATTCCAGTCAAGAGCATGTACCTTAATTGTGGGCACATCCCCAGTAGGGGGTGTGCAAGAGGCAGCTGATTGATGTTTCTCTCACATCGATGTTTCTAACTCTCTATCCCTCTCTCTTCCTCTCTGTGAAAAATCAATAAAATATATATATTTTTAAAAAGGCAACTATATTCAAGTTAATGTAACATTGATCTCTGACAAAAAAAATGCTAGCATTAAAAAAATCTATGTGGCATCAAAAAGAAAGAAAGAAAGAAAGAAAGAAAGAAAGAAAGAAAGAAAGAAAGAAAGAGAGGGAGGGAGAGGGAGAGAAAGAGAGAAACACTGATGTGAGAGAGACACATGGCTGGTTGCCTCCCGCAGGCCCCTGGCCAGGGGGCCAGGGCTGGAAGCCTGGATGGAGGTACATGCCCTGACCATAATGAAGCAGGGACCCTTCAGTCCGTGGGCCAAGGTTCTACCCACTGAGCCAAACCGGCTAGGGCCTCATTCTTTTTAATAGATCTAGACATGTGTAGGGAATATATGTATTTCCTGGAGGCTAAGACCGATCCACGTATAACAATAAACACACCTGGTGGGCTGTTCTTGCTTCCCAAATGCCGTTCCCCAATGAAAGAACCGGGCTCTTTGGAGAAACAGATGGTTTTCAAGGAGCAAGGAAAGGGGACCCCTTCCCTGGATGAGCCTGGAACATGCTGTGCCAGAGAACAAGGAAATGCTCCAAAAAGTCTGAGAACATCTCCAGAGGCAGCCGCTTCAAAGGGGCTTTCATAGGCCCGATCGCAGAACATTTGAACGTCCAGATGAATAAAAATGTTGAAGGAGTATAAATTACCGAATAACAGCCATGAGTCCATATTAATTGAACACCACCAATAAATGAATAAGTATAGAATGAATGACTGAATCTATAATAATAAAAGCGTAATATGCTAACTAGACCGGACAGCCGAATGACCTCCCGGAGGTTCTTCTGGAGGAAGATGCAGCAGCTGAGGGGTGAGGCAGAGGCAGCAGCCATGGTGGGTGGGGCTAAAGCAGAGGTGGTTGGGGGCCATCAGGCAGGCAGGCAGGTGAACGGTTAGGAGTCAGTGGTCCTGGATTGTGAAAGGGATGTCAACTGCCGGTTTAGGCCTAATCCCCCAGGGGTCCCGGATTGGAGAGACTGCAGGCTGGGCTGAGGGACCCCTCCACTCCCACCCCTAATTTTGTGCATGAGTTTTGTGCACCTGGCCTCTAGTTAGAGAAGAAAGATTTGGCGACTTGACTATCGCGATAAAGATTGCTGAGGAACAGGATATTTACAAATTACCTTCAAATTATCTCCACATGCCGAAACCGGTTTGGCTCAGTGGATAGAGCATCAGCCTGCGACTGAAAGGTCCCAGGTTCGATTCTGGTCAAGGGCATGTACCTTGGTTGCGGGCACGTCCCCAGTAGGTGGTGTGCAGGAGGCAACTGATCAATGATTCTCTCACATTGATGTTTCTAACTCTCAATCCCTCTCCCTTCTTCTCTGTAAAAAATCAATAAAAATATACATATTAAAAAAATTATCTCCACACAAGTCACTTATTAATCACAAGGGCAAACCTGGTAAACACCTCCAGAGGCAGACGGCTGCAGCCCGGCCCCGTGCACCCATGTGCTGCTGCGTTGCCCTCCATGGCGACTCCGGACTGGGCTCTGTGGCTTGCTGTGCTAATGGAACAGCAGCAAATGAGGCAAGCAGAAGGTTGAAAGCATGTTCTCCCTGGGGCTTGCTCTCACTTGCTGACCGGCCTGAGGCCCCCATGGGAAGAAGGCTGGCTTAGCTGTTGGAGGAAGCCAGGGTCAGTCTTTGGATGAAGACGAACCAGGTCAGCTAAGGTCCCTCAGAGACCGCCCGGGCCCCTGCTGGCTGCCTCCGTTTGAGAGATGCCACTGGAGACCGGAGACACGGAGAACCAGCTGCCCCGCGGAGCCCGGCCAGGACTGCCCACCCAAAGAATTGTGAGCAAACAAAGGGTCATTATTTCAAATCACTGCGTCAGGGCCCTGGGTTACACAGCACTGGGTAACTGATACACCCCCTTAACCGGGCAGTCAGTGTTAACACCGCCAACACCTGAACCCTGGCCGCAGCGCCTCCAGCCGTGGTGCCCGGCGGAGGACACGCATTCAGTGCTTAGGGCTGTGACAGTCAAGTACGGACTCTCCTCGTTTTGTTGTGCTTCAGTTCATTGTGCTTCACAGGTGTTACTTTTTTGTGTGTTTTTTAAAATCCTCATCCAAGGATATGTTTATTAATGAGGAATTGGGGGGCAATTTGAGCAGGAGGAGAGAGAGAGAGAGAGAGAGAGAGAGAGAGAGAGAGAGAGAGAGAGAGAATTGGATCGGTTGCCTCCCGTGTGTGCCCCAACCTGGGATCAAACTTGTAACCTTGGCAAGTGCTCTGAGCGGGAATCAAACCCGCAGCCTTTTCGGTGTGCAGGATGTCTCTCCAACCAACTGAGCCACACCTGCCAAAGCAGGTGTTGCATTTTTTACTTATTTTTTTAAATATATTTTATTGATTTCCTTACAGAGAGGAAGGGAGAGAGATAGAGAGCTAGAAACGTCGATGAGAGAGAAACATTGATCAGCTGCCTCTTGCACATCCCCTACCAGGAATGTGCCCGCAACCAATGTACATTACATGCCCTTGACCGGAATGCGAACCTGGGACCCTTCAGTCTGCAGACCGACGCTCTACCACTGAGCCAAACCGGTTTCGGCAGGTGTTGCATTTTTAAAAAACCAGAAGGCAGGGGCGCTGCAGGGTTGATGCCGGCGGCCCGCCAGGTGGGGCGCGCGATGCCCGGTGCAGCCAGCCCCCGGTGCGGATCACCGAGCTCGCCGCGGAGGGTGTCCAGGTCGTCATGGAGAACACGGACCTAGCGGTGGCCAGTTCTGTTCGGAGGGTCTTCGTCGCCGAGGGGCCCATAGTAGCCATTGACTGGGTTCAGATGGGCGCCAACTCCTCGGTCCTTCACGACGAGTTCATCGCTCACAGGCTTGGGTTGACCCCTCACTAGCGAGGACTGGTGGACCGGCTGCTGTGCGCCCGAGGAGTTCTGCCCAGTGCTCTGCGAGGCTCACTCATCACGTGCGTCTGCAGACCTCACCCCCCGGGGCCTTCCAGGGACATCCCCATCCCGGGACCGGATAACGACCCCAGTGACCTTGTGGGCCAGGAAGACAGCCTCATCGCCCAGCTGTGGGAGGGCCAGGAGCTGGGACTCCGGCGCCTGTGCCAAGAGGGGCTTTGGCAAGGAGCATGCTCAGGGGAACCCAACCCGCCTGCAGGGTGGCTTTGGAATATGATCCTGACAGTGCCCTGAGGCGCACAGGTGCCCCGGCCAGCTGGACAGCAACGTGGGAGCGAGGAGACACCTGGAAAGGAATGAGGGAGGACAGGAGACGCGGAGAAATGGAGGCAAGACAGGGTTCTGATCAAGCCTCAAATTTTACTTGTTGCAGCCGCAATATATGTACACAGGCTGTAGGGGGAAGTTGCCGCGGAGACATTCCAGGGCGGGGAGGGTTGTGAATCAGCAGGATGTGTCTGTGGGGGAGGATACAGCCGGGATTCTCCGGGGCCGGGCGAGTTATCACAACAGGTGTGCCTTTCTCCATGGCCAGATATGCTGCTAGGCATTTAGATTGTTTCTAGTTAACTGCCACACCGCAGCTTGTCACGTAAGTTCTGGTAAGTCAGAAACTCAGTGTCTAAGATGGAGGTGTCTTTTAAGATGTAGTCACTAATTCTTTTCCGGCTCCCGACACACAGGGTCCCCCAAGCCAGAGGAGTGTCCAAAGAGCGGGTACTCGGAGCTGGATGAAGATGAGTCCCAGGCTCCCTTTGACCCCGGTGGCAAGCCGGGGGGTTTTCCTACCACGTGGAGTCCTGTGGCCTCTGCGCCCTGGCACCAGGGTCCTCTCAGCCCTCCGTGGGTTGAAGAAGAAGCTGAGTGACTTACAGACCCAGTTGAGCCACGAGATCCAGAGGGGCGACCTCACCATAAATTAGCCGCAGCTCACGCGCCCGAGCGGGAAAGGATCCGAGCAGCAGCCGCCTGCAGGCCTCCTGGGGCGCTCCCGGCTCCACGAGTCCCCACAGCTGCACTTAACTTCCTGGCAAGCCACCAGCACCGACTGGAGAGGTAGCGGAGGGGAAGCGTGGCCCCATCCTTGCTTGGTCCCAGGTAGATTACGCGGGGCCCCTGGTGTTGGAGGCAGGACAGTCCTTCTCTGAGCACGCAGCATCCCCGGCCCCGCCCGCTGACGGCTGGTCTCCCCTTCCCCCTGGTCCGCTTGTAAAGGTCGTACTGCTTCCCTGCTGAAAACCACTGCGCTGGAACCTCCTCTTTTGGTCATTTCAGTTCTTTGACTTACTTTCTGTGTGGAAGTTAGCATTTCACAGTGGTACCTTAGCTTCCTGTGTTAGGATTGAGTGGTAGGAGTCTCATTCAGGCCGCCTACACACCCAGGCCCTGCCTGTGGTCAGCCTATACTTCACTCAAATTCCCAAATGTCTTTAGACCCTGGCTGCTCCCCCCCCCCCCGCCCCTGCCACCATAAACCCTGTATTTCATTCTCTACCAATAATAATAATAAAAAAAAGCAAGCAAACAAACAAAAAAACACAGAAGGTAAAACCATCCCCCAGAATGAAGATTACGGCTCGCTTTCTGTGTTGCCGGCTTTCTTGCTTGGTCAGAAGCCTCATTAACTCTAGGGTAAGCCTCCACCACAAACTGTGTAATTTAAAACAACAGGTTCTGTTCTCTCACAGTTCTGGGAAGCTGGGATCCAAAATCAAGGTGTCGGCAGGGCCATGCTCCCACTAGGACTTGGGTAGAATCTCTCCGTGCCTCTTCCCAGCTTCTAGGGACGACAGGCAATCCTGGGCTTCTGGTTACATCACTCCAGTCCTTTCTGTCATCACATGGAGTTCTTGTGTGTCTCTTTCTTCTCCTTCTTCTTCTTCATCATCCTCTTCTCTAACCAGGGATTTTTGATTTTCCCCCCTTTATTATGTCTTTATTTAAAAAATATATATGTATTTTTTGCTTACTTTCAGCGGGGCAGGGAGAGGGAGCAAGGGATAGAAGCATCAATGATGATAGAGAATCATGGATCAACTGCCTCCTGCACGCCCCACACTGGGGATTGAGCCCACAACCCCAGCATGTGCCCTGATGGGAATTGAACCTGTGACCTCCATGTTCATAGGTCAATACATGTTAACGAAAAAACCACTGAAACCTGTAAAGAATTTGAGAGAGTTTATTTGAGCCAAACTGTCGACATTTGCAGGAAGCAGAACCTCAATGAATTGAGATAAAGCTCCGAAGAATGGTGGGTTACATTTCTATTTATAGATAGGAATCAAAGGAGGGACATAAGTGGGTTACATGAAATTCATTGGTGATGGATTAAGGAGTCAGGATAAAGCAAAGCAAAGCGGTGGGAAACCCTGGGATTGAATAAAAAGTAACATGATGGGCGCTTACATAGGTGAGTGCAAGACAATTAACATGAGAAAGAAGGAATTTGAAGCATCTGTCCTGGCGCCCACCACATTTGGTTGTGCCCTAGGGGCTCCAGAGAAAGGGAAGTTACAAGTTGACTAGACATCTCACAGATATCTCACAGAGGCAAGAAGGCAAATGGGCTTCAGTAAAGAAGATCTAAGTTGCTGGGACCGGTTTGGCTCAATGGATAGAGCATCGGCTTGGGGACTGAAAGGTCCCGGGTTCGATTCCGGTCAAGGGCATGTACCTTGGTTGCGGGCATATCCCCAGTGGGGGGTGTGCAAGAGGCAGCTGATCGATGACTCTCTCTCATCGATGTTTCTAACTCTTTATTTCTCTCCCTTCCTCTCTGTATAAAATCAATAAAATATATTTAAAAAAAAAAAAAGATCTAAGTTGATCTTTGTCAGGGAAAATATCGGCCCAGGACACGACTACCCGCTATAACCTGTTTGTTATTGAGCCACGAGATCCAGAGTGACGTCCTCACCACCTAATTTTCAAACCATCTTTTGTGGTTATTTTAGGTCTTTGAGTTTGCAAGACTGCCACGCAGGTCTCCCCTGAGCGTGTCAGGTTAGCATGTGGCTCCTTTCGTTCACACACACAACCACGGAGCCCACCAGCCGGGCTGTGCGCCTCTGTCTTTAAGTGGCATTTTCCTCTCTTGGGATAACGGTGTCCTAGTGGATTAGGGACCACTCTGGCGACCTCACCTTAACTTGGTTGTGTCTGCAAAATTCTTATTTCCGGAGAGAGTGGGGAGGATGGCTGCACAGGTAAACACCTAGCCGCAGCTGCACACAACAATTTCAATGGAATACAACTAAAATATAAAGTGGACATTGCCCAGAGCTACAGGTAGTCAACTGAATGAAAATTCTACAACAAGAAGGAAAGAGAAAACCAGAAGGAAAATCAGAGGAGCTGAAAAAGCCTAAGGTACGGAGGCATGCTGCTCGCGCACAGAGAGGACGGAGCCAGAGAGGAGGAGAAGGCTGGGTGTCTGCCTGGCGTTCCCTAGCAGGAAGGAAATAAAAGCTCCGGACTGGGCTGAACCCCAGAACCAGCAGCGCTGAGCCCCAGTTCTGGGCCAGACCCTGGGGACCCAGGCTTGGGCAGGGGGAGACGGGGCTGTGAGGCGGAATCCCAGGGGAGTGGCGAAAAGCGAAGACCCAGAGTCACGCACATTGTGCACAGAGGACAGAATGTTGACTCTGATGCTGGATTGCCCTGGCGGGAAGAAACAAAACCTCTGGCTGTGCTGAGCCCCACTCCCAACTGCTCTGAACCCCAGTCCTAGGCCAGACCCTGGGGACCCAGGCTCAATCAGAGGGAGATGGGGCTGTGAGGCAGAGTCCCAGGGGAGCGGCGAAAAGCGGAGCCCCCTGAGTCGCGCACATTGCGTGCAGAGGACGGTCTGTTGACTCTGATGCTAGACTCCCCTAGCGGGAAGGAGACAAAAGCTCCAGTCTGGGAAGAACGCGATGAGGAGCGGGAGCTGCTGCTGGACACCAGCAAGCTGGGTGCCAGCAAGGAGCCAGGCGACGGGGCCCCGGGGGGGGAGGTGCCGCTGGGCCCTTGACCGCTGATCGCCGGCCACGGAGCCGAGGAGGGGGGCTGCTTCCTGGGCGGCGCCGACCCTGGCAACAGGCTGAAGCAGCACAGGAGGCTGCGGAGAACAAAGGGGCGCCGCAGGCCAGCCTGTTGAGCTTCCAGGATGAGGAGGAAGAAACCGAAAAAGTTTTCAATGTGAAGAAATCAAGTTATAGCAAAAGATAGTAAAATTACTTAAGAAAGAATAAAAAGAAGATCTTGAAAAATCGAAGATTAAGACAGAACTCAACTCAGCAGCCAACATTGCAACATAAATGCATTTAAGAAAAAAAAAGTACAGAATGTTGGAGCAGCGGCGGCCAGGCCCAGAGTGGCCAGGCCCAAGGCAGTGGCAGCCAAACCCAGAGCAGCAGCAGCCAGGCCCCAGAGCAGCAGCAGCCAGGCCCGGAGCAGCCAGACCTGGGGCAGTGGCAGCCAGGCTGGGCCCAGAGCAGCTGGGTCGGGAGCAGCTGGGCCCAGAGCAGCAGCAACCAAGCCTGGAGCAGCCAGGTCCAGAGCTGTCGGGCCCGGAGCAGCTGGGCCCAGAAGAGCCGGGTCGAGAGCAGCCAGGTCAGGAGCAGCCAGGCCCAGAGCAGCAGCAGCCAGGCCTAGAGTGTCCAGGCCCAGAGCATCCGGGACGGGAGCAGCCAGGTTGGGAGCATCCAGTCCCAGAACAGCAGCAACTAAGCCTGGAGCAGCCAGGCCCGGAGCAGCCAGGCCCGGAGCAGCAGCAGCCAGGCCGGGAGCAGCAGTGGCCAGACTCAGAGCAGCTGGTTGTGGATCGGACCAGAGCAACAGAGGCCAGGCCCGAAGCATCCAAGCCTGGAACAGCTCACTCCTCGCCTGCCCACGCCCCAGGGCTGCCTCTCAGACATGGCTGGAAACTTTTGCGGGAACTTGAGGGTCTGCTGAATCAAGTGATGAAGGCTTAGATCTGGATGTGTTGAGTTAGTATAGGGCTGGGGTGTTGATCTGTGAGTGCCTTGTGCGGGGCCTGGATGAGGTTGGTTGATCTATTTGGAAATGTCTTGTGTGTGAAGTGTATCCTTGGGCATGTGGAGGTATTATTGATTTGAGAAAATGCTAAGTAACTGATTTACTATCTGAAAAATTTAAAGTTCTGAAAGTTTAAGCTCTTGCCAAAAAGAGGTTTTAAAGCTAACACCTTAATTTTAATTCCCACCCAGAACAGGTAATCCAATTCCAACCAGCAGCTATCTTTAAAAAATGTGTCCATTTACACTTGAATGGCTACACCTTTTGATAGCCTAAGGGCAAGTTTACATGTAAACAAGTTTGCTTCTCAATTCCCAGGGCAGAAAAAACAAGGTTTAAAACTATTAGATTTTAAAATTTATTCTTAGAAGTGTAAAAATTAATTAATTTTTTAAAAAAACAACAACAACAAAAAAAGGAGACTGAAAAACCTGTGAATAATATTAGCTGTTGATTGTAGTAGAGTCGGAGATACGGGCGGGGAGTGGACTGACAGTTCTCGGGGAAAGGGGGAGTGGTGGATGTGGGAAGAGACTGAACATAAACTGTGCACCTATGGATGAGGACAATGGGGGGTGGGAAGGGGGCGCAGGATGGGGTGGGAACCTGGTGGAGGGGGGAAGAAATGAGGAACCTTTGTAATAATAAAGATTGATTTTTTTTAAAAAATAGATCTTATTTCCAAGTGAGGTCGCATTCAGAGGTACTGAGAGGGCAGAGCGGGGTGAGGGGGAAGGGCGGGGCGAGAGGGCAGGGCGGGGCGGGTACAGCTCCAGGTAACTGGACCCTAGGCCTAACCCAACCAATCAGGTCAGCCAAGGTAGCGGCACCACCCTCCCTATAAAACCCATTGATATAATATGTTAAGTTCTTTCTCTTTCTCGCCATGCCCTCGCTGGTGTAAGTGGGACTGAGCTCGGACTAGTCCGAAATAAATACAGGCTTTCTGCAATTGCATCGGATTCGGCTCCCTGGTAGTCTTTGGGGTTTATGACACTTGGGCATAACAGATGGGGGCTCGTCGGACTGAGGGCACTGAATCCGGAGAGCCCGTCTGGCCGAGGTAAAAGTGTGTGAAGGGATCCCTGTGGGAAGCGCTATTGAAGACCACGGGCCGGAGAGATCAAAGACGTTTTGATCCTCCTTTAGGAGGGACATAGAATTCCCTCTCAGGACGAGGTAGTCGGCGTGAGGCTGTCGTTTAGTTTTAGGTGCCGCTTCCAAGGAGTTGGAAGGCTGTTCTTGGGGGCCCCCGTCTGTTCCTGTGTTCTTTGTTTGTTTGTTTGCTTGTATGTTTGTATAAGGGAAAGGTTTCAGTTTGCTCTTGTTTGTAAATTTACTATAAAAACTTAACTGAATGTATTGAATTGTTGTAATACTGAAAATGTTGATGTGGGGAGTTCTTCTCCTGGGGGCTGTTGTAATTTTATGTGTTATTTTATGGACTCACTGAATGGATGTTATGGGACAGACTCAGATTACTCCTTTGAGCACTGTGATTAATCATTTTCAGGAAGAGGAAAGAGCTAACGATTTTAGTATGGAGGTCTGGAAGGACGAATGGCAGACTTGTTCAAGTGAGTGGCCAGCTTTCAATGTCGGATGGCCACCAGAGGGAACATTCGATCACCCTACCATTCACCGGGTTCGGAGTGTCGTCTCTCATCCCAAGACAGGTTACCCCGATCAGCTCCCATACATTATAACGTGGCAGGACCTTGTGGAGATCCCACCCTTTTGGCATAAGCCCTCCGTGGCTCCGCGCCCCTCAGAGCCAGGACCTATTTTTGCCAGAACAGAGAGGACAGAGAAGAAAATCACCCTGCCATCAGCTCCCCCCTACTCTGTCTTGCAGGGGGGAACTGACGAAGAATTAATTTTTCCTCCCCTGTATCAGTTCCCTAGGGCAGCGTTTTTCAACCGCTGTTCCGTGGCACACTAAGTGTGCCGCGAGATGTTGCCTGGTGTGCCGTAGGTGCAGACAAGACAAGAATTTTATAATTTTATAATTTTTCACTATTTTGTTTACTTAATATTTCATAATAAAGTAATTATAAAATACTTTCTTTGTGTTTAGTTGATTCCTATTCAAGAGAATTACTTTATATATAGTCAATATAGGCACAGAGTTAAATTTTTTAACATTTTCTAATGGTGGTGTGCCTCGTGATTTTTTTCATGAAACAAGTGTGCCTTTGCCCAAAAAAGGTTGAAAAACACTGCCCTAGGGTGCTGGAGGAGGGACCTGACCCTTCCCCATTAAGGGGAGCGGACGCCATGAGGAGAGCTGGAAGCCCGGCCTTATACCAGACAAAGAGCCCAGAGGGAACAATCCGCCTTCGTCGCCAACTCCACTGTTAAGACTTTACCCCTGCGAGCCACTGGTCCCCAGATGAGAGGGGCGATCAGCCCCATCACTACTGGCCTTTCGCCACTAGTGACCTCTATCATTGGAAAGCTAAAAATCCTGAGTTTTCTGAGAAGCCAGCGGGACTTATTAATCTGTTGGATTCTATCATTTTTACCATCAGCCAACCTGGGACGACTGCCAGCAGCTCTTGCAGGTCCTGTTCACCACCGAGGAGAGGGAGAGGATCCTCACTGAGGCCTGGAAGCTGGTTCCAGGCGTGGATGGGAATCCTACCACCAACCAGGCTCAGATAGATACCGCTTTTCCTCTGACTAGGCCTGAATGGGATTTCAACACAGCAGAAGGTAAGGAGGGGCTCCGGGTCTACTGCCAGGCTCTAATGGGGGGTCTCTGGGCGGCTGCCAGGAAGCCGACTAATCTGGCTAAGGTAGGGAGTGTACAGCAGGAGAAAGATGAATCTCCAGCAGCCTTTTAGAGCGGATCATGGAGGCATTCCGCACCTGTTCCCCCATGGATCCAGAGGCTCCTGAGAGTAAGGCGGCTGTTATTGTAGCCTTTATAAACCAGTCTGCTGTAGATATTAGGAGAAAATTGCAAAGAATAGATAGACTGGAGAGAAGAGTCTGCAGGACTTGCTGGTGGTGGCTGAAAAGGTGTACAATAACCGGGAGCCCCTGAAGATAAACAGGCTCGCAGGCAGACCCGAGACCTGGCTAGGATCCTGTGGGCCACCACTACGGACTCCCCTGAGAAACGGGACCTCCGCCTCCGACAGCTTGCAAGCGATCGAAAGAAGGGTAAGGAAACCTCCGGGGAAGGGAAGTGGAAACTGCAGAAGGACCAATGTGCATACTGCAAGAAGATAGGGCATTGGGCTCAAGAATGTCCTAAGAGAGACAGTGGGAAGGGGAGCAAGACAGACCGAGTAAAGGTCTTGGGGCTTGATGAACTAAGTGATTAGGGGAGTCAGGGTTCGGACCCTCTCCCCAAGCCCAGGGTAACTCTTAGAGTGGAGGGGACCCCTGTGGACTTCCTTGTTGACACCAGAGCGCAGCATTCGGTCCTCTGCACTCCACAAGGAAAACTAACTAGCAAAAAGTCCTGGGTGCAAGGGGCAACTGGTATGAACCAGTATTCATGGACTACCCGAAGAACAGTGGATTTAGGGATGGGCCGGGTAACCCACTCCTTCATGGTAATACCGGAATGCCCCTACCCACTGTTAGGACGGGACTTACTGACCAAGATTGGAGCTCAGATAACTTTCAGACAAGGGGGGCCTCAGGTCACCGATGGCGAGGGCCCCCCATCCACGTTCTGACTCTGGATGAGTACCGCCTCCACCAGGAGGCGCTCCCAAGGGGGGATAACATGGATAGATGGCTACGAGAATTCCCCACAGCCTGGGCAGAGACAGGAGGGGTAGGACTAGCTGCTCACAGGACCCCAGTCTTAGTGGAGCTAAAGCCAGGAGAAGGTCCGGTAAGGATTAAACAGTACCCCATGTCTCAGGAGGCCCGGGAGGGAATTCAGCTACACATCCAGAGACTGCGGAGTCTAGGGGTGCTGGTTCTCTGCCAATCTGCCTGGAACACCCCCCTATTGCCCATCAAGAAGCCTCACACAAATGATTACCGACCGGTGCAAGACCTCCGGGAAGTAAATAAAAGAGTCATGGACATACACGCAACTGTCCCCAATCCATACACTCTCTTGAGCTCCCTGGTGCCCACCAGAATCTGGTATACTGTATTAGACTTAAAGGACGCCTTCTTCAGTCTGCCGCTAGCACCCAGGAGCCAACCCTTGTTTGCCTTCGAGTGGCATGATCCAGAGGAGGGCTACAGCGGACAACTCACCTGGACACGACTGCCTCGGGTTCAAGAATTCGCCCACCACCTTTAATGAGGCACTACACGAAGACCTGGGTGAGTACAGAAGGGAGCACCCTGGCTTCACCCTCCTACAGTACATAGATGACATCCTGATTGCTGCCGACCCGGCCAAAGACTGTGAACAAGGAACCCAGGATTTGCTGGTCATCCTGGGGGCCTGGGGGTATCGGGCATCCGCGAGGAAGGCACAGATATGCAGAGAGAGGGTAAATTATCTGGGGTACATCTTGGAGGGCGGACAGCGGTGGTTGTCAGATGCCAGAAAAGAAACTGTCCTAAAGATCCCCACACCCACCTCTCGAAGAGAAGTGGAGAGAATTCTTAGGGTCGGCCTGCTACTGCCGTCTCTGGATTCCGGGTTTTGCTGAGATCGCCAGGCCCCTGTACGAAGCTACCAGAGAGGGGAAGACATTTGAATGGACAGAGAAAGAGGAGGCTGCCTTTAATCAGTTGAAAAAGGCCCTCCTACATGCCCCGGCTCTGGGACTGCCAGACATTACAAAGCCCTTTCACCTCTTTGTAGATGAGCGCAAAGGGTAGCGAAGGGGGTTTTAACTCAAGCCTTGGGCCCCTGGAGCCGTCCAGTAGCTTACTTGTCTAAGAAACTAGACCCAGTGGCTGCCGGCTGGCCACCGTGCTTGAGGATTACTGCAGCAACAGCTCTCCTAGTGAAGGATGCTGACAAGCTAACTCTAGGGCAAGAAATCTGGATTACAACCCCCCATGCGGTTGAGGGAGTTCTAAAACAGCCACCTGATAGATGGATGAGTAATGCGCGCATGACTCACTACCAGTGCCTCCTCCTAAATCCTCCCAGAGTGCGGTTCCGCCCCAGTGCAGCCCTCAACCCCGCAATTCTCCTGCCTGACCCTGACCTAGATGCCTGCTACATGACTGCGCCGAGATTTTGGAACAGGTGCATGGACTCCGGAAGGACCTGACGAACCAGCCCCTCTCAGATGCAGAGGCCACATGGTTCACCGGTGGGAGCAGCTTCATGAGAAACGGGCACAGGTACACAGGTGCGGCAGTAGTAACTGAGACTGACACCTTATGGGCAGAGGCTCTGCCGTCTGGAACGTCAGCCCAGCGGGCAGAACTCATCGCTCTGACAAAGGCATTGACACTAGAGGCCGGGAAACGACTCAGTGTCTTTACAGATAGCGCTATGCGTTTGCCACAGCTCACATCCATGGGGCAATCTATCAGGAGAGAGGGCTGTTGACTGCAGAAGGAAAGACTATAAAAAATAAACAAGAAATACTCGACTTGCTAGCTGCCTTATGGCTCCCAGCCAAGTTAGCCATCATCCACTGCCCAGGACACCAGAAAGCCAACAACAATCCTGTAGCCAGGGGCAACCAGAAGGCTGATCAGGTGGCCAAAGAAGTAGCCCTCACTGCAGTCCCTGCACTGGCCCTGCAATTGCCAGACCCAGGGAACCCAGTTCTGCCGGATCAGCCCGGATACTACCAGGAAGAATTAGAGCGAATCAAAAGCCACCCCACGAACAAGGAAGTCAGAGGCTGGTAGTATGCTCCAGACGGGAAGCTCCTGCTACCAGACCAGCTTGGGATCCCGATGTTGAAACACATACACCAATCGACGCACCTAGGGTCCCGGAAACTAAAGGATTTGGTCCGGCATGCTAAGATCAAAATTCACCAGCTGGACGCCAGAATAGATCAAATTGTATCAGCCTGTAAAACTTGCCAGCTTACAAATGCAAGGGCCGGGTCAAGTGGAAAAGGAACCTGGCTCAGAGGAACAAAGCCTGGGGTGCACTGGGAGATTGACTTCACTGAGGTAAGGTCGGGAAAGTATGGCTATAAATATCTTCTAGTTTTTGTAGACACCTTTTCTGGTTGGGTAGAAGCATACCCAACTAAGCATGAAACAGCCCAGATGGTTGCTAAGAAGCTACTGGAGGACATTCTACCCAGGTACGGTTTCCCAGCTGTGATAGGATCGAACAACGGCCCAGCTTTCATCTCACAGGTAACACAGGCAGTAGCCAAGGCCATAGGGGCAAATTGGAAATTACATTGTGCGTATAGTCCCCAGAGCTCAGGACAGGTAGAAAGAATGAATAGAACATTAAAAGAGACCCTTTCTAAACTAACCATGGAGACTGGCGGGGACTGGGTGGCTCTCCTTCCCTATGCTCTTTACTGGGAGAGGAACTCACCCTATACCCTTGGCTTCACTCCCTATGAAATTATGTTTGGTAGGCCCCCGCCTATCATTCCCAATCTTAAGGCAGAACTGCTAACTGAATTTGAAAACCAAGAAATATCTTTTTCTTTAAGAAGGCTCCAGAGGGCGCATGAGGACATTTGGCCACGCCTACAGGCCATCTACGAGGCTGGCCTGATCCCGACGCCCCACCAGTACCAGCCGGCCGGGAGACTGGGTCTTTGTCAAAAGACACCGCCGGGAGACGCTTGAACCACGTTGGAAAGGACCATACATCATGGTGCTGACGACGCCCACCGCCCTCAAAGTGGACAGCATTGCGACCTGGGTCCACCACACCCATGTTCGGCCAGCTGACTCCTCTGCGATCCGACCGAGACTGAGACAACCCCCTCAAGCTCAAGTTACGGCGCACTGAACCTGCCCGATACTGGAAAATTTTGTTTGCGGCCGCTCCGGCTGCAGGAGCTCCCACACCCCATACACTGGTTCGGGAGGAAAGACTCACTTCTGCCCTGGACACTCCTGACCCCGCTGTGTGGTCTTGTGTCTCCACTGGACACATCTCGTGGACTCCCCCAAAATGTCAGATCAGGGCACCGGGAAGGAGGAACTTTATGCTCCCTTCAGAAGTGCAAACGGTCCCATCCATGATTGGGCCTGTTAAGTCTTAAGACAAGGGGGGAATGAGAGGGCAGGGCGGGGCGGGTACAGCTCCAGGTAACTGGACCCTAGGCCTAACCCAACCAATCAGGTCAGCCAAGGTAGCGGCACCACCCTCCCTATAAAACCCATTGGTATAATATGTTAAGTTCTTTCTCTTTCTCGCCATGCCCTCACTGGTGTAAGTGGGACTGAGCCCCGACTAGTCTGAAATAAATACAGGCCTTCTGCAATTGCATCGGATTCGGCTCCCTGGTAGTCTTTGGGGTTTATGACACTTGGGCATAACAGTACCAGGGCCAGGACTTCAAACCATGTCTCCGGAGGGACCCAAGCCAGCCCTCAACAGTTACAACATCACCTACGACGTAGTCTTTGTTTCTGATGGGCACTTGAACGTGATTGTGAGGAAACGGGACAACCCCAGGTGGCTTTCCTACAGAATAACTGGCGTCTAGTCTCAGAAAATGCCTACAAAGAACTGCCTGGGCCCTGTTTCAGGTTAAAGTAGGTTCTAGAGCCAGGACCTCGAATGGAATTTGAGGTTTTTGAGTGTTCCTTTGCTATAAAGGGCGTTGTAGGGACAATGGATGAAAACGGAAAAATGTCTGCAGAGTAAATGAGAAAAATATCATACCAGGTTCATTTATCGATTTTGATCATCCTGTTGGGGTTTAGGTAACAGGTCCCTTTGTTTCCAGGAAATACACCCGGAGGAAGGAAACTTCCTGAAACAACCAAACAAACAGCATCTGCAGTGGTTTCTTTCCATCTTGTCCAGCGGGACCGCCCTCCCCTGTCCCCTCGGCGCCTCCTGCCTGGCTTTGCCCCGGGCTCCGGCACCTCAGGGCGCCCGCGGCCCGGGCTCCGTGCTCCCCTCTGGGGGCGGCCCTTCCCCTCCGGCCCTCAGGAGGGGCCCGCTGGTCCGGAGGGAGAAGCCGGCGGCCTGCAAGCCCCGAACCCCGGGCCGAGGGGCCGTTTCTGTCCGTCCGTTTCCCAGACGCGCCCCCTCCCGCCCCGGCCCGCGTGTCCCCCCCGGACGGACCGCGGCCGCTCTCCCGCCCCCGGTCCCGGCCCCGCGGCCCGACGGGGCCTCCGTCTGAGCCGAGCGGCCACGGGAGGGCGCCGCTTCTGGGCCCCGAGGGGAACGGACACGGGTGCGTGTGGTTTCCGGGGACGGAAGGGAGAGCGAGCCCGGCCCGGCCCGCACCCTCGGGGGTTGGGAGGCGCCGTGACAGCTGCGGGGCGGCGGGGGCGGCGAGCCCCGGGCCCCCTCCCGGGTTGGTCCCCGTCCCCTCGCGACCAGCAGCGCGCAGGGCCCGGATCGGACCCCGGAGACCCGGCGCCGGGCTGTCAGGCCGGGGGCGTGGCGTATGCAGATGAGCAGCAGCGCAGGGGCTGCCGGGCCCACGCGGCCTGCGCCCCCACGTCCCCGCACCCGGAGATGGCAGGGCCCGGGGGTTGTTGTGGCGACGGGCGCGGTGGGCGCTCGGGGCCTGAGGCGGAGGGGGCGCAGGGGCGTGCGGAGCGGAGTGACCGTGTGTGAAGGGTGAGTGGTGGCTGTGGGTGAGGGAGGAGGCGGGGTGTGCAACTCATACTTACCTGGCAGGGGAGACACCATGATCACGAAGGTGGTTTTCCCAGGGCGAGGCTCATCCATTGCACTCCGGCTGTGCTGACCCCTGCGATTTCCCCAAATGTGGGAAACTCGACTGCATAATTTGTGGTAGTGGGGGACTGCGTTCGCGCTCTCCCCTGGGCTTCTTGTTACAAAAGTCAGGCGTCAAGACCACTCTTACCATGTGTCTTTTTACTTGTGTTTTCTCCCACAGTTTAACTTTTTCATCTTTTTCTGTTTTATGTGGCTTTTTGCAGCTTCTCGAGAGTCCTTTCCAGGCCCGTAAAAAGCACTAAGCACCTCCTTTGAGCCGGAATCGCACCAGCGACTTAAGATGTCCGCGCAGACGCCAGCCTACAGTCCTCCACTCTATCAGCTGAGCTATCGAAGGGCGCGCCTCCAGGGCCCCTCGTTACTTTTACTTGAGGTCAGGAGGCCGGTGCCCTGCCCGCGCTGGTCCCGAAGCCCCTGAGCAGAATCCGGGCGCGCCGCCCGCGTTCCCTCTCCCCTCTCCCCCCTCCTCTCTCACTTTTCGCGGGGAGGAGGGCGGCCCCACTGCAGTGGATGCCTGCCAGCAAACCGGCTGGCCTGACTTGCCTTCACTCATACCCACCCTTTGTGGTTTTCCTCTTCTCCGCCGACTACAGAGACCCTCCGGCCCCTCTGAGACGCCCAAATCCCTCTGCACAGAGCGCCGCTTTCCCCGCTCTGCCA
Organism: Pipistrellus kuhlii; assembly: GCF_014108245.1. Taxonomy (NCBI): domain Eukaryota; kingdom Metazoa; phylum Chordata; class Mammalia; order Chiroptera; family Vespertilionidae; genus Pipistrellus; species Pipistrellus kuhlii. The sequence goes on from NW_023425404.1 coordinate 72,798,798, forward strand.
GCAGCTGCTGATAAAATCTGCTGCAGCGCTTCCCCTGCTGTCCCCGCGCTCCTCTGCGACCGGCTCCAACTCAGAGAGGACCCGAGGGCATTTGGGGGCCCCCGTGTGCGTGCGGGAGCAGCACGAGCGGAGACGGCAGAGGGCGCACGACCCTGGCCCCTGGCCCCTGGCCGGGCTGCAAGGGAGACCCCCAGCCTGGCCGCTCCGGCTGAGCGCGTTAAACCTGCTTTCTGTCTACAAAACGTAGGGCTTTCGTGCAGCGTTGCGAGGTTCGGCTACCACCTATTCTGAATGCAGCACAGTGTGTCACTCAGACTCAAACCACCCATGAATGCACATTACCACCATTTCTTATTTAGCACCTTAGCACTTACCAACCTGCAAGAAAGGATGGGTGACTTGAAGATGAGTTCGAATAGACAAGGGAAAAAATGGGGGGGGGGGGGGGAGGAATGCCCTCGTGTCCTCTCTGAGTTGGAGCCGGTCGCAGAGGAGCGCAGGGACAGCAGGGGAAGCGCTGCAGCAGATTTTATCAGCAGCTGCCGGCAGAGCGGGGAAAGCGGCGCTCTGTGCAGAGGGATTTGGGCGTCTCAGAGGGGCCGGAGGGAGTGAAGGCAAGTCAGGCCAGCCGTTTTGCTGGCAGGCATCCACTGCAGTGGCGCCGCCCTCCTCCCCGGGAAAGGGGAGAGGGCAGAGGGAGCGTTTGCTTCGGGCCCAGCGCGGGCAGGTTAGGCCGGGCGCTCCGGTGCCCGGGCCTCGTCACCTCAAGGAAAAGTAATGAGGGGCGCTTGGAGGCGCGCCCTTCGATAGCTCAGCTGGTAGAGCGGAGGACTGTAGGCTGGCGTCTGCGCGGACATCCTTAGGTTGCTGGTTCGATACTTGGCTTAACTGCACTGCGTTAAGTGATTCTTAAAAGGGCCTAGAAAGGACTCCTGAGAAGCTGCAAAAAGCCACGTGCAACACAGGAAAAGGACAGGCGAAAAAGTTAACCTGTGGGAAAAACACAGGTAAACAGACCAGCATAAGTTAAGAGTGGTTTTGACGTCTGACTTTTGTAACAAGAAGCCCAGGGGAGAGCGCGAACGCAGTCCCCCACTACCACAAATTATGCAGTCGAGTTTCCCACATTTGGGGAAATCGCAGGGGTCAGCACAGCCGGAGTGCAATGGATGAGCCTCGCCCTGGGAAAACCACCTTCGTGATCATGGTGTCTCCCCTGCCAGGTAAGTATGAGTTGCACACCCCGCCTCCTCCCTCACCCACAGCCACCACCCACTCTTCACACACGGTCACTCCGCTCCGCACGTCCCTGCGCCCCCTCCGCCCCAGGCCCCGAGCGCCCACCGCGCCAGTCACCACAGCAACCCCGGGGGCGCTGCCATCTCCGGGTGCGGGGACGTGGGGGCGCAGGCCGCGTGGGCCCGGCAGCCCCTGCGCTGCTGCTCATCTGCATACGCCACGCCCCCGGCCTGCTCTTCCGGGCGCCCTCTCTGTGCGTTCTGACATGGGCCCTGCGCGACTCCAGGGGAAAAAACTCGGGGGAGATCTGCTCTGAGGTTTCTTGTTGAAATAAACATTAGTTTGTAGTTTAAAGTTAGATTTTCGGGCTCCATTTTCTCACCGTCCTTTTTCTAAAATTTTCCCCAGCGGGAGATCACCGTTTGGGAGTCAGGTTGTTTCCTTTGTCTTTGGCTGCCTTGTGGCCTGGAGCAGGTTAGGGCCGGTTTGCTGCTATTTCTGGGTATGATTCATTGAAAATAAATAAATAAATGCGTAAATATATGAAATATGCTCCCTGTGTCTAGGAAAAATGTGAAAATAGAAGAGAAGCACACACACACACACACACAGAGACAACCAAAATGAGTTTTCAGTCCAGTATATTAACTTACAAGCATCTCCAAGTCTAAGGAAAAGAACTGACAAGCAATACTGCAGTAGGTTCGTTTCTCACAGCTTTGCGAGGATAACAAGTCTGTCAGATGCCCTGTGAACTGCAGGAGTCAGTGAGGACAGGGGTGCTGGGAGTCCAGTGTGGGTGGGAGGGCAAGGAGGAAGGGTGTGGGGTTAAGTGGGAAACTGGAATTGAAGATACCAGTAGGGGCTCATTATTATTAACCTTATTTTAATCCTCACCCAAGGATATTTTCTCATCTGATGTTTAGAAAGAGGGGGAGGGAGACAGAGGGGAGAGTGTGGAACCCCTCTCACGTCCTGCATGGCTCAGGGTTCCAGTTCAGGGTTCGGGTTCTGGAGAAGGCCACACACAAATGAAAGGACTAGAAAAGTACCCATTTGGGAATATTGGGGGCCAGGAGGGAGCCCACCTCCAGTGGGAAGAGTACTTGCTGCTCTGGCCTTGCTATCCCTTTTATTGAGACTGTGGGATACACCCAGAGCCCTTGGGCAGGACACTCCATGAACAGAAATTTACATAAAACAGAGGTGGAGTCTGCTTCAGCTAACCATGTATCAACTGAGCAGTGAGTGAACTAGTCCTGACCTTCCAGAGCAATGAAGGTTGTTGACAATGATCAGTTTCCAGCAGGAGAGACAGAAACACTGATATGAGAGAGACACATGGCTGGTTGCCTCCGGCAGGCCCCTGGCCAGGGGTCCAGGGCTGGAAGCCTGGATGGAGGTACATGCTCTTGACTGGAATGAAGCAGGGACCCTTCAGTCCGTAGGCCAAGGTTCTACCCACTGAGCCAAACCGGCTAGGGCCTCATTCTTTTTAAAAGATCTAGACAGGGACGCAGCGTGGAGAGGAAGGAGCCAGAGAGGAGGGAGGCCGAGTGCCTGGCGGGCGTTCCCTAGCGGAAAGGAGATAAAACTCCGACTGTGCTGGGCCCCCGACTGCTCTGAACCCGTTTTAGGCGAGACCCCGGGGACTCAGGCTCAGCCATAGGGAGCCGGCTGTAAGGCGGAACCCCAGGGAAGTGGCGAAAGGAGGTCCCGGCGGTGCGCACACTGCGCACAGAGAAAAGACGGTGGGCTGTGCCGCGGGATTGCCCTGACGGGAAGGAGACTGGGGCTCCAGGCTGCTCTGAACGCCACCTCCAACTCCACTTCCAACTGAACTGAACCCCAATACCGGGCTCATTGTGGGAGAGCATAGACTGTTTGGCAGCAGGCGAAAATCGAGGGCACCTTTCTCTCAGAGGCGCCGGCAGCGAGCACTGAAGGACCCGCATAGGGCGGGGCTGACGGAAGCCAAAGCTGCAGGCTCCACCCTGAAACCCTGTCCCATCTGTAACTGCGAAATGAGACAATAAAATAGATCACAAACGAAAGAAATGGAGGACAAAAAGCGTCTGGATATAGAGTTCAAATCTACACCTATAAGGTTTTTCAAGAATTTCCTAGAAAAGATGGATAAGACCTATGAGGATATGAAAAGGGATCAACTAGAATTAATAAGGAGTCATCAAGAAATGATAAGGGATCAACAAGAAATAAAAAATACATTGTCTGAAATAAAAAATATTTTACAAATTCCTAAAAACAGAAGGGAAGATCGCAAGAATCAAGTCAAAGATTTGGAACATAAAGAGCCAGAGGACACTCTTCCACAGAAGCTAGAAGGCAAGAGAATCCAGAAAATTGAAGATAATGTAAGAAACCTCTGGGACAACTTCAAGCAAACCAACATCAGAATTATGGGGGTCCCAGAAGATGAGAGAGAGCAAGATATCGAAAACATACTGAAAGAAATAGTGACAGAAAACTTCCCCCACCTGGTGAAAGAATTAGACTTACAAGTCCAGGAAGCACACAGAACTCCAAACAAAAGGAATCCAAAGAGGACCACCCCAAGACACATCATAATTAAAATTCCAAGAGCAAAAGACAAAGAGAGAATATTAAAAGCAGCAAGAGCAAAGCAGGTAGTTACCTATAAAGGAGCACCTATACGATTGTCAGCTGATTTCTCAACAGAAACCATGCAGGCCAGACAGGAATGGCAAGAAATATTCAAGATGATGAATAGTAAGAACCTACAGACAAAGATAATCTATCCAGCAAAGCTATCACTCAGAATCCAGGGTCAAATAAAGAGCTTCACTAATAAAAAAAAGCTAAAGGAGTTCATCAACACCAAACCAGAATTATATGAACTGCTGAAGGGGGTTCTTTCAGAAGAGAAAGTAAACAAAGATAAAAATTATGAACAACAAATATGTAACTATCAACAAGTGAATCTAAAAACCAAGGAAATTTAAAAAAAATCTGATGAACAATAGTAACTGTTGAATATAATAGAATCAGAGGTATGGAAGGGGAGTGAATTGACAATTCTTGGGGAAAAGGGGAGAGGGGGGCGTGGGAAGAGACTGAACATAAACTGTGCACCTATGGATGAGGACAATGGGGAGGGGGGAAAGGGCAGAGGGTGGGGTGGGAACCTGGTGGAGGAGAGCAATGGTGGGGGGTGGGGGAAGGAACATTTGTAATAATATGAACAATAAAAACTTATTTAAAAAAAAAAAGAAAAAAGAAAAGATCTAGACATGTGTAGGGAATATATGTATTTCCTGGAGGCTAAGACCGATCTGTGTAACAATAAACACACCTGGTGGGCTGTTCTTGCTTTCCAAATGCCGTTCCCCAATGAAAGAACCAGGCTCTTTGGAGAAATAGATGGTTTTCAAGGAGCCAGGAAAGGGGACCCCTTCCCTGAATGAGCCCGGAACACGCTGTGCCAGAGAACAAGGAAATGCTCCAAAAAGTCCGTGAACATCTCCAGAGGCAGCCGCTTCAAAGGGGCTTTCATAGGCTCGATCGCAGAACATTTGAACATCCAGATGAATAAAAATGGTGGAGTATAAATTACCGAATAACAGCCATGAGTCCATATTAATTGTACACCACCAATAAATGTAGAATGAATGACTGAATCTATAATAATAAAAGCGTAATATGCTAACTAGACCGGACAGCCGAATGACCTCCTGATGTTTTTCCCCAGGAAGCCTTGGTGGAGGGGTGAGGCAGAGGCAGCAGCCATGGTGGGTGGGGCCGAAGCAGAGGTGGTTGGGGGCCACCAGGCAGGCAGGCAGGCAAACAGTTAGGAGCCAGCGGATTGCGAAAGGGATGTCAACTGTCGGTGTAGGCCCAATCCTGCAGGGTTCCAGATTGTGAGAGTGCAGGCTGGGCTGAGGGACCCCCCCCCCCATGCACAAATTTTGTGCTCTGGGCCTCTAGTTAGAAAAGAAAAATTTGGCAATCATTACGCAAGAGTCATCAACAGTATCACTATGGTGATAAAGATTGATGAGGAACAGGATATTTACAAATTATCTTCAAATTATCTCCACACAAGTCACTTATTAATCACAGGGCAAACCTGGTAAACACCTCCAGAGGCAGACGGCTGTGGGGTCGAACCCTGGGTTCAAACTAAGTCCACCGGTGGCTGATGTTGTTTGAAATTTTCTGCTGTTCTTCCTAGATAAAATGTTGCTTTCTAGTTTGCTTTTGCCCGTTTGAAGAATGATGAAGATAAACTTAGCTGTCGGACCTTGCAGGCCAGAGACCAGATATGCCCACAATCTCAATACCATGCCAGGTGCACTTTTTTTTTTTTAATTGGATAGAACAGCATTGTTTTTCAAGGCCAGCATCGAGATAACCACTAAGTGCAAATAGGACTGGCTCTTTAATAAAAAAGGAAGTTCTGCCTGTAACCTTGCTTAGAATTTGAATTCATCCTATTTCACAGACGGCTGCAGCACAGCCCCGTGCACCCATGTGCTTCTGCGTTGCCCTCCATGGCGACTCCGGACTGGGCTCTGTGGCTTGCTGTGCTAATGGAACAGCAGCAAATGAGGCAAGCAGAAGGTTGAAAGCATGTTCTCCCTGGGGCTTGCTCTCACTTGCTGACCGGCCTGCGGCCCCCATGGGAAGAAGGCTGGCTTAGCTGTTGGAGGAAGCCTGGGTCAGTCTTTGGATGAAGACGAACCAGGTCAGCTAAGGTCCCTCAGAGACCGCCGGGCCCCTGCTGGCTGCCGCCGTTTGAGAGATGCCACTGGCGACCGGAGACCCGGAGAACCAGCTGCCCCGCGGAGCCCGGCCAGGACTGCCCACCCAAAGAATTGTGAGCAAACAAAGGGTCATTATTTCAAATCACTGCTTCAGGGCCCTGGGTTACACAGCACTGGGTAACTGATACACCCCCTTAACCGGGCAGTCAGTGTTAACACCGCCAACACCTGAACCCTGGCCGCAGTGCCTCCAGCCGTGGTGCCCGGAGGAGGACACGCATTCAATGCTTTTGTGCCCCAACTGGGGATCAAACTTGCAACCTTGGCATGTGTCTTGACAGAGATTCGAACTCGAAACCTTTTCGTGCACAGGACGTCTCTTCAAGCAACTGAACCACATCTGCCAAAGCAGGTGTTGCATTTTTTAAAAAACAGAAGGCAAAACCATCCACCAGCATGAAGATTACGGCTCGCTTTCTGTGATGCCGGCTTTCTTGCTTGGTCTGAAGCCTCATTAACTCTAGGGTAAGCCTCCACCACAAACTGCGTAGTTTAAAACAACAGGTTCTGTTCTCTCACAGTTCTGGAAGCTGGGATCCAAAATCAAGGTGTCGGCAGGGCCATGCTCCCACTAGGACTTGGGTAGAATCTCTCCGTGCCTCTTCCCAGCTTCTAGGGGTGACAGAATCCTTGGCTTGTGGTTACATCACTGCAGTCATTGTTTCTGTCATCACATGGAATTCTTTGTGTCTCTTTCTTCTCCTACTTCTTCCCTCCTCCTCCTCCCCCTCCTCCTCCTTCTCCTCCTTCTTCCAGGCATTTTTTATTTTTTCCCTTTATTTCATTTTTATTCATTTGATTTTTTATTTTTTAAATGTATTTTATTAATTTTTTACAGAGAGGAAGGGAGATAGATAGAGAGCTAGAAATGTCGATGAGAGAGAAACATCGACCAGCTGCCTCCTGCACACCCCCCACCAGGGATGTGCCCGCAACCAATGCACATGCCCCTGACAGGAATCAAACCTGGGACCCCTCAGTTTGCAGACCGACGCTCCACCACTGAGCCAAACTGACTTCGGCCATTTTTATTTTCTTTTTGCTTGCTATCAGAGGGACAGGGGGAGGGAGCAAGAGATAGAAGCATCAATGATGATAGAGAATCATGGATTGGCTGCCACCTGCACATCCCACACTGGGGATCGAGCCCACAAACCGGGCATGTGCCCTGATGGGAATCAAACCTGTGACCTTCTGGTTCATAGATCAACATGAAACCACTGAGCCCCACTAGCCGAGCTGTGTGCTTCTGTCTTTACGTGGCATTTTCCTCTCTTGGGATAACCGTGTCCTAGTGGATTAGGGACCACTCTGGCGACCTCACCTTAACTTGGTTGTGTCTGCAAAGATCTTATTTCCAAGTGAGGTCGCATTCAGAGGTACCAGGGCCAGGACTTCAAACCATGTCTCTGGAGGGACCCAAGGCAGCCCTCAACAGTCACAACGTCACGTATGTAGTCTTTGTTTCCAATGGGCGCTTGAACGTGATTATGAGGAAACAGGACAACCCCAGGTGGAAGGCTTTCCTACAGGATAACTGGTGTCTAGTCTCATAAAATGCCTACAAAGAATGGCCTGGCCTGGAGCAGCCAGGCCCGAAACAGCTCGCTCCTCGCCTGCCCCTGCCCCACGGCGGCCTCTCAGACATGGCTGGAAACTTTTGCGGGAACTTGAGGGTCTGCTGAATCAAGTGATGAAGGCTTAGACCTGGATGTGTTGAGTTAGTATAGGGCTGGGGTGTTGATCTGTGAGTGCCTTGGGTGGGGCCTGGATGAGGCTGGTTGACCTATTTGGAAATGTGAAGTGTATCATTGGGCATGTGGAGGTATTATTGTTTTTGTTTTTTTTAAATAAATCTTTATTGTTCAGATTATTACAAATATGATCCTCTTCCCCCCCTCAATTGCTCCCCTTCACCAGGTTCCCACCCCACCCTCTGTCCTTTCCCCATCCCCCATTGTCCTCATCCATAGGTGCACAGTTTTTGTTCAGTCTCTTCCCGCACCCCCACTCCCCTTTTCCCCGAGAATCGTCAGTCCACTCCCCTTCCATACCTCTGATTCTATTATATTCACCAGTTAATATTGTTCATCAGATTTTTAAATTCCCTTGGTTTTTAGATTCACTTGTTGATAGCTACGTATTTGTTGATCATAATTTTTATCTTTATCTTCTTCCTCTTCCTAAATAACCTCCTTCAGCAATTCATATAATTCTGGTTTGGTGGTGATGAACTCTTTTAGCTTTTTTTTATTTGTGAAGCTCTTTATCTGTCCTTTGATTCTGAGTGATAGCTTTGATGGGTAGATTATTTTTGGCTATAGGTTCTTGTTATTCATCACCTTGAATATTTCTTGCCATTCCCGTCTGGCCTGCATGGTTTCTGTTGAGAAATCAGCTGACAATCTTATGGGTGCTCCTTTATAGGTTACTACCTGCTTTTCTCTTGCTGCCTTTAATATTCTCTCTTTGTCTTTTGCTCTTGGAATTTTAATTATGATGTGTCTTGGTGTGGTCCTCCTTGGATTCCTTTTGTTTGGGGTTCTGCGGACTTCTTGGACTTGTAAGTCTATTTCTTTCCCCAGGTGGGGGAAGTTTTCTGTCACTATTTCTTTCAATATTCTTTCTGTATCTTGCTCTCTCTCTTCTGGAATCCCCATAATTCTGATGTTGGTTCGCTTGAAATTGTCCCAGAGGTTTCTTACACTATCTTCAACTTTCTGGATTCTCTTATCTTCTCCCTTCTGCAGAGGAGTGTCCTCTGGCTCTTTGTGTTCTAAGTCTTTGTCTTGATTCTTGCGATCTTCCAGTCTGTTTTTAGGACTTTGTATAATATTTTTTATTTCAGACAATGTTTTCTTCATTTCTTGTTGATCCCTTATTATTTCTAGTTGCTCCCTTGTCATATCCTCATAGGTCTCATTTATTTTATCGGACTTTTTTAGGATATTGTTGAATAACCTTATAACTGTAGTTTTGAACTCCATGTCCAATCTTTTCTTTTCCTCCATCTCCTTCCTTTGTCTCCTTCCTCTTGTCTGCATTTTAGTTTCCCTGATTTGATGGAATAGCTTTGTGTTCTAGATGTTCTGGTAGAGCCAGTATCACAGCCTTCCCAGTTACCTGAGGTGGACAGTCTTGGTGTAGCCCTTTGTGGGCTGTGTGTGCAGTCTTGTTGTTAAGCCTTGCTTATTGTTGGTATCACTGGGAAGCGTTGATCTCCAAGCCAATTGGCTGTGAGGATCAGCAGTCTCTCAGCTAGGAGGGTTTCCGTACTCTGCTTGGATAGGGCTGGGTCTCGGGGTGGCGCAGACAATCTTTGGTTCCCTGTCAGTCTCGCCTTAGAAAAGTCCTGTTCGTGGAGAGTTTTGGAAGATTGGTTGCAGGCGCACGCGCACCTCTTTGGTAAAGGCGCAGACAAGCTTTGGATTCCTGCCAGTCCCTCCTTAGAGAAAGCCAGCCTCTGGGAGAGCTTCTGTGCTCAGCCACAGGTAGGGTGGAGTCTCGGGTTGGTGCAGACAAACTTTGTTTTCCCTTCGGCTCCTCCCCAAGTCCCGCAGTAATGGCCTCTGGCTTCACACACCTCCAAGAGATCTCTGCCCACTGCCTGACAGTCTGGCCTCTCCCTGTCTGGGGCCGTTTATCAGAGCAATAGGGTGATTCTGTTTTCCTCTCGGACAAGAAAGCCAGCCGCGTTAGCTGTTCGCCCTCTCCGCACTCAGCCCGGCCCGCCCTCTCTGAGTGCAGGGAGTAAGCCAGCAGCAATCTCGGTCCGGCCCTTCCTCTCCACACCAGGATTAAGCCAGCGCCTTTTCGCGCACACAGTTCTCCGTACCTTCACAGTTCCTGAGGTTCAGTGTGCCTTCTCTCTCCTTCCCAGATGGCAGAGCCTCCTCTCAGCCAGCCATCTGGCGCTTCAGGGCAATGCCCCCCCTGTTTTTCAGTTCTAAATTCAAATTTATTGTGGTAGGCTGCATTCGGGTGTCTACCCTATGCCACCATCTTGGTTTCTTTTTGGAGGTATTATTGATATGAGAAAATGCTAAGTAACTGATTTACTATCTGAAAAGGGATTTACTATCAGGGAAAGGGAGGGAGGAAGAGACTGAACATAAACTGTGCACCTATGGATGAGGACAATGGGGGATGGGGAGGGGTATGAGGGTGGGGTGGGAACTTGGTGGAGGGGGGAAGAAATGAGGAACCTTTTTAATAATATGAACAATAAAGATTGATTAAAAAATAAATAAAAGATAGTGATAATCTGAAAGAAAAGAAAAAAAAGAACGGCCTGGGCCCTGTTTCAGGTTAAAGTAGGTTCAAGGGCCATCACGTTTGAATGGAATTCGTGGTTTTGAGTGTTCCTTTGCTATAAAGGGCGTTGTAGGGACAATGGATGAAAACGGAATAATGTCTGCAGAGTAAATGAGAAAAATATGGTACCAGGTTCATTTATCGATTTTGATAATCGTGTTGGGGTTTAGGTAAGAGGTCCCTTTGTTTCCAGGAAATACACCCGGAGGAAGGAAACTTCCTGAAAAACCAACCGAACAGGATCTGCCATGGTCTCTTCCATCTTGTCCAGCGGGACCGCCCTCCCCTGTCCCCTCGGCGCCTCCTGCCTGGCTTTGCCCCGGACTCCGGCCCCTCAGGGCGCCCGCGGCCCGGGCTCCGTGCTCCCCTCTGGGGGCGGCCCTTCCCCTCCGGCCCTCAGGAGGGGCCCGCTGGTCCGGAGGGAGGAGCCGGCGGCCTGCGAGCCCCGAACCCCGGGCCGAGGGGCCGTTTCCGTCCGTCCGTTTCCCAGACGCGCCCCCTCCCGGCCCGCGTGTCCCCCCCGGACGGACCGCGGCCGCTCTCCCGCCCCCGGTCCCGGCCCCGCGGCCCGACGGGGCCTCCGTCTGAGCCGAGCGGCCACGGGAGGGCGCCGCTTCTGGGCCCCGAGGGGAACGGACACGGGTGCGTGTGGTTTCCGGGGACGGAAGGGAGAGCGAGCCCGGCCCGGCCCGCACCCCCGGGGGGGAGGGGGCGCCGTGACAGCTGCGGGGCGGCGGGGGCGGCGAGCCCCGGGCCCCCTCCCGGGCCGGGCCCCGTCTCCTCGCGGCCAGCAGCGCGCAGGGCCCGGATCCGACCCCGGAGACCCGGCGCCGGGCTGTCAGGCCGGGGGCGTGGCGTATGCAGATGAGCAGCAGCGCAGGGGCTGCCGGGCCCACGCGGCCTGCGCCCCCAGGTCCCCGCACCCGGAGATGGCAGCGCCCCCGGGGTTGCTGTGGCGACGGGCGCGGTGGGCGCTCGGGTCCTGGGGCGGCGGGGGCGCAGGGGCGTGCGGAGCGGAGTGACCGTGTGTGAAGGGTGAGTGGTGGCTGTAGGTGAGGGAGGAGGCGGGGTATGCAACTCATACTTACCTGGCAGGGGAGACACCATGATCACGAAGGTGGTTTTCCCAGGGCGAGGCTCATCCATTGCACTCCGGCTGTGCTGACCCCTGCGATTTCCCCAAATGTGGGAAACTCGACTGCATAATTTGTGGTAGTGGGGGACTGCGTCCGCGCTCTCCCCTGGGCTTCTCGTTACAAAAAGTAGGATAAACAAGCCTAGTGTAGTGTGGCTCTTTGTGTTGCTAACTCTTCTAAGATGGAAATATTGTAGGGTTTCTTTTTATTTTTTTTGCATTCTTTTCTCTCCTGGCTTACTAGCTAAACCTTCTGTTTATTAACCCCCCACGTGCAAGTTTCCATCAGACATAAATGGAAGTGCCTGATTGTGGGTTGTTGGGTTTCCCTCAAAGTGCAGGTTGGTAATGAGAGGTGGTGGAAAGTCCTGTCCTGCAGCAGCTGCTCATTGTGTTAGTTACCTGCAGCCAAGGCTGTTCTACCTAGAGGGCTCCTTAAAGATTTCAGAGACAAATGGAGATAGAAACACCAATGATCAGAGAGAATTATTGATCGGCTGCCTCTTACACGCCCACCCCGACCCCTGCTCCCCCACCCCCACCCTCCGCTGGGGTTCAAGCCTGCAACCCGGCATGTGCCCTGAAGGGGATTTGAACCGTGACCTCCTGGTTCAGAGGTCCATCCTCAACCACTGAGGTAAACCGGCAGGGCAATCCCTATTCTTGGGAATTGGTTTTGTATAAAATTTGAGTGAAGATGGACATATTGATAAACCCAAAACTAATTTAATATATCAAGTATTACACTGGACTGAAACCGGTGTGGCTCAGTGGATAGAGCGTCGGTCTGTGGACTGAGAGGTCCCAGGTTCGATTCCGGTCGGGGGCATGTACCATGGTTTCGGGCACATCCCCAGTGGGAGGTGTGCAAGAGGCAGCTGATCAATGATTCTCTCTCATCGATGTTTCTAACTCTCTATCCCTCTCTCCAAAAAAAAATCAATAAAATATATTAAAAATATTATTAATAATAATTACACTGAAATACACAAATAATAAATTTCTTGGGAAATAATTTTATTTAATATTACCTGCTCAAGTACATTTTAAAGTCTAGTATTGCCGAAACCGGTTTGGCTCAGTGGTAGTCTGCGGACTGAAAGGTCCCAGGTTCGATTCCGGTCAAGGGCATGTACATTGGTTGCGGACACATCCCCGGTGGGGGGTGTGCAGGAGGCAGCTGGTCGATGTTTTCCTCTCATCGACATTTCTGGCTCTCCATCTATCTCAATTCCTCTCTGTAAAAAATCAATAAAATATATTTTTTTTAAAAATAAAAATAAAAGTCTAGTATTTTCCATTCACTTTTGAAATATTTCTCTTCTGATTTCAGTAGCATTTTATGTATGGGAACTTGTACAGAATTTAGATGTCAAAAATAGTTTCTATTCTTTTCTTGCTTTGTGTAGCCTTTTTGGACTCAGATTTCTTTTTTTTTTTTATCAGTGAAAAGTGTTTATTTTTATTTATTTAAATATATATTTTTTTATTTTTTACAGAGAGAAATGGAGAGGTATAGAGAGTTAGAAACATCAATCAGCTGCTTCCTGCACACCCACTACTGGCATTTGCCCGCAACCAAGGTACATGCCCTTGATTGGAATCGAACCCGGGACCCTTCAGTCCACAGGCCGATGCTCTATCCACTGAGCCAAACCGGCCAGGGCGAAAAGTGTTTATTTTTAAATTGAAAGGGGGAAGGGAGTAACACAGCGGCAACTTTTGGCATCTTCTTTTCAGGCTATCACATCCATTTACTCCCCAACCCAAAGCACTGACAGGAGGGGCCCCAAGAACAGGCTGAGGGGCCAGGTTGTCCCACAGTCAGTCAGAGAGCGATCTGTGCAGCCGTGGAGAGGTGGGAGTGAAGAGTCTGTCCCAGCCCCTCTGTCCTGAAGCAGAGTTAGAGCTCAGGGGCAGAGGGCTCCCACTGGGTGAGGACACCCGCAATTCAGCATCATGCCTCACCAGGTGAAGAGCCCCCCGCTGCCCGCAGAGCCATCACCATGACCGCAGAGCGGCTGCTGAACACGTTCCCGCCCCGAGGGCCAGTTTTGCGCTCACTGTCCTGAAGGACGAGGAGCCCCAGCCAGGCCGGCAAGTGCAGGGGCGCCCGGAACCAGGTGAGTGCACCCGCTGCTCGGTCTCCGGGATCACCTTTCTCCGCAGGAAGCTCATGCAGGCCAATTCGATAAGCAGGAAGGCTCTGAAGGCCTCCACGGGACTCTCCTGGCCTGGCCTGGTGGAGAAGGTCAGCATGAAGAGGGAGAGGACAACGATGAGGACGGCAAGGGGGAGCAGGTGCATAGGCGCAAAGTGGTAACCTCTTCCAGGTAGCGATGCCGTACGAGGAAGAGCCGAGCAGGCTGGCCGCCGTGAAGCTGGAGGAGATGATGCCCAGTGGGGCCCCGTGGGGGTCCAGCACAGGTGCCCAGAGGAAGACAAAGACGAAGATGGCACATCCAACAGGGCTTGTATGGAGCTAGCAGCAGCACACGGCGGTCCGACAGGCGCCCGGCTCAGGTCCTGGAGAAGGCGCGCGGCCGATCTATTAGTTCTCTCCCCAGTTGTGAAGGGCCAGGCAGGGCCCAGCCAGAGCCTGGAGAGGGACGGCAGCCGCCAAGGGCGCTACAGGCCCTAGTGCCCTCCGGCTGCACCGCTGCCACCACAGCCAGGACACGTTCCGGGAGGCAGCGCGGGCAGAGGGAGGGGGGCCGCGCACAGGGAAGTCGAGCGGCTCCTGGGGCTCACGGATGAGCCAGGCCTCGGAGGCAGAGAAGAGCGGGGCGGCCGACCGGCAGCACCAAGCCGTCCGGGGAGCGTCTGGCTGGGCAGCACCGGGAGGTGAGGGGGGAGAGGACACGAGACTTCTTTGGGCCCAGGCGATCCACCAGGGAGGAGGCCGCCGGCCCAAAGAGGACCGCGGAGGAAGGCCACAGGCAGGGGGGGGTAAGGCTGCCAGAGGTCTGAAGCCCGTGGGCTGCCAGGGCCAGGAAGGAGGCCTGACAAAGGCCTGACGAAAGCCCAGCAGAACCCGAACGAAGGCGGGATTGCTGCAGGCCCCTCCCCGGGGCTCAGGCTGGCACGTGGGCAGCTCCAAGCCCGGGCGGGCAGGAGGACCAGAGACAAGGTGGGCAGTCACCGGCATGGCGGCCCCGGACAGCCTGCTGCCCGGTCAGCGGGCGCGCCCGCCAGCCGCTCCTCCTCCGGCCCGGCCCCGGGCTCCCGCGGCGCCGCCCTCGCCGCCTGCTGCCGGGAGCCGGCAGGATGGTCACCGGCGTGATGGTCCCGTCACGTCTGGACTCAGAATTTTCAGTATTTAAATACCACTTAGAGAAACCAGTTTTCGGTGAAAAACTAATTTGCCTCGTCTGTCAGTTTTTAAAATATATTTTATTGATTTTTATACAGAGAGAAAGGGAGAGAGATAGAGAGTTAGAAACATCGATGAGAGAGAAAGTCATCGATCAGCTGCCTCCTGCACACCCCCTACTGGGGATGTGCCCGCAACCAAGGTACATGCCCTTGACCGGAATCGAACCCGGGACCCTTCAGTCCCCAAGCCGACGCTCTATCCATTGAGCCAAACCGGTCCCGGCTCCTCTGTCAATTTTTAAAATATATTACTTTTATTGATTTCAGGGGAGGGAAGAGAGAGAGATAGAAATATCAATGATGAGTCCTGACCGGTTTGGCTCAGTGGATAGAGCATCTGCCTGCGAACTGAAAGGTTCCAGGTTCGATTCTGGTCAAGGGCATGTACCTTGGTTGCGGGCACATCTCCAGTAGGGGTGTGCAAGAGGCAGCTGATCGATGTTTCTCTCTCATCGAAGTTTCTACCGTGTTTCCCCAAAAATAAGACATCATCCAAAAATAAGACCTACTTACAGGTTTCCTTCTGAGTGAAACATAAAGCATCCCCCCGAAAATAAGGCCGCCCTAAGCTAAACATGAGAGATTTGGTCCACTGATTCTGAAAGAAATGGAGTCACAAAAAATTCACCAGAAAATTCAGAAATTGGATTGTTATGATGATGTTCCAGAAGATGATGACATGATTGTCATTGAATAAATGAGCAAATTTTTTAAAATATATTTTATTGATTTTTACAGAGAGGAAGGGAGAATGATAGAGAGCCAGAAATGTCGATGAGAGAGAAACACCGACCAGCGGCTTCCTGCACATCCCCGATGTGCCTGCAGCCAACGTACATGCCCTTGACTGGAATCAAACCCGGGACCTTTCAGTCCGCAGACCGACGCTCTACCACTTAGCCAAACCAGTTTTGGCTGAGTAAATTCTTGATACTGTAGGATTCAGTTTGGTTTGTGTTGATAACTACTGTAGTACCGTACCATATACAGCTAACAAATTTCCTTTATTTTCAGTATTCTTCATGGAAAAATAAGACATCCCCTGAAAATAAGACCTAGCGCATCTTTGGCAGCAAAAATTAAGACTGTCTTATTTTCAGGGAATCAGGGTAACTCTCTATCCCTCTCTCTTCCTCTCTGTAAAAAATCAATAAGATATATTAAAAAAAAATAAAAATAATAATCCCGGCTGGTGAGGCTCAGTGGTTGAGCATTGATCCATGAACCATGAAGTCACTGGCTCATTTCCTGGCTCAGCATGTGTTGAGGTTGCAGTCTAGATCACCAGTTTGATGTGTGTGTGTGTGTGTGTGTGTGTGTGTGTGTGTGTGTGTGAGATGGGGTCAGCTGATTGGTGTTCCATTAATGTCCTATCACCCTTTCTCTAAAGTAACAATATATATATAATTAATAACTTAATAACTACTAATGCAGAAAGAGACGTACAGAATCCCTCATTCCCAACCTGCACTTGGAGGAGAAAGCACCTCTTAAAAGTTATCTGCCCCATTAAGTAAATAAATGAGAAAAATCTGAGTGAACCTGCCACTTCTTTTGTAACCGAGAAGCCCAGGGGAGAGCGCGAACGCAGTCCCCCACTACCACAAATTATGCAGTCGAGTTTCCCACATTTGGGGAAATCGCAGGGGTCAGCACAGCCGGAGTGCAATGGATGAGCCTCGCCCTGGGAAAACCACCTTCGTGATCATGGTGTCTCCCCTGCCAGGTAAGTATGAGTTGCACACCCCGCCTCCTCCCCCACCTACAGCCACCACTCACCCTTCACACACGGTCACTCCGCTCCGCACGCCCCTGCGCCCCCGCCGCCCCAGGACCCGAGCGCCCACCGCGCCCGTCGCCACAGCAACCCCGGGGGCGCTGCCTTCTCCGGGTGCGGGGACGTGGGGGCGCAGGCCGAGTGGAACCGGCAGCCCCTGCGCTGCTGCTCATCTGCATACGCCACGCCCCCGGCCTGACAGCCCGGCGCCGGGTCTCCGGGGTCCGATCCGGGCCCTGCGCGCTGCTGGCCGCGAGGGGACGGGGCCCGACCCGGGAGGGGGCCCGGGGCTCGCCGCCCCCGCGCCCCGCAGCTGTCACGGCCCCTCCCCACTCCCCCAGGGGTGCGGGCCGGGCCGGGCTCGCTCTCCCTTCCGTCCCCGGAAACCACACGCACCCGTGTCCGTTCCCCTCGGGGCCCAGAAGCGGCGCCCTCCCGTGGCCGCTCGGCTCAGACGGAGGCCCCGTCGGGCCGCGGGGCCGGGACCGGGGGCGGGAGAGCGGCCGCGGTCCGTCCGGGGGGGACACGCGGGCCGGGGCGGGAGAGGGCGCGTCTGGGAAACGGACGGACAGAAACGGCCCCTCGGCCCGGGGTTCGGGGCTCGCAGGCCGCGGGCTCCTCCCTCCGGACCAGCGGGCCCCTCCTGAGGGCCGGAGGGGAAGGGCCGCCCCCAGAGGGGAGCACGGAGCCCGGGCCGCGGGCGCCCTGAGGGGCCGGAGCCCGGGGCAAAGCCAGGCAGGAGGCGCCGAGGGGACAGGGGAGGGCGGTGCGGCTGGACAAGATGGAAGAGACCATTGCAGGGTCCTTAAAATAAAATAAAATAAAATAAAATAAAATAAAATATAATTTGATTATTTATTAAATTTTTTTTTACCGAGAAGAAGGGAGAAGGATAGAGAGTTATGATAGAAACATTGACCAGCTGCCGCCTGCACACCCCCCCACTGCGGATTTGCCTGCAACCAGGGTACATGCCCTTGACCAGAATCGAACCTGGGACCTTTCAGTCTGCAGGCCGATTATCTATCCACTGAGCCAGACTGGTTTGGGCTCTTCCTTTGCTTTTCTTAGAGAGAAAGAGTGAAGGGAGGTTGGCAGGGGGAGAGGGACAGAAACAGAGGAAGGAAGAGCGAGAGAGAAACAGCGATGTGAGGACCATTGGTTGCACCTGCAGCCCAGGTGATGGAACTCTCCACCCTTCAGTGCTCCTTGCAGATTCTCTAAACATTGAGCCACGCCGGGCCCACAGTCTAGCCTTCTGATTTTTAAAAAACGCAACAACTGTCCTGCCGGTGTGGTTCAGTGGGTTGGAGCATCATCCTGTACACAGGAAGGTGGCAGACTCCATTCTGGTCAGGGCACAGGCTCCGGTTGTGGGTTCCACCCTCAGCCGGGGCATCTGTGGAAGGCAACCGATCCATATTTCTCTCTCACATTGATGTTTCTCTCGCTCTCTCCCTTAGTCTCTAAAATCAATAAAAAAAATATCCTGGAGTGAGGATTAAAACACAAAAAACAACCTGAATGGAATTGGAGAACATGATCCTGAGTAAAACAAGCCAGTCAATGAAAGAGAAACACCACATGACCTCACTCATTTATGGATGATAAAGAACATTATAAACTGAAGAACCAAACGATAGATATAGAGACAGTAAAGCAACAAGCAGACTGTCAAATTGCAGCGGGGAGGGTAGGGAGATCTGGGGGAGATAATAGATCAACCGAAGGACTTGTGTACATGCATATAAGTACAACCAATGGACACAAAACTCTGGGGAGAGAGGGCATGTATGGGAGGGGGTGGACAATGGTGTATGTACAAAGATAATAATTTAATTAAAAAAATTAAAAACCCCCCCCACAAAAAATAACCAAGAAAGCAGCGCTATGCCTGTGAAAAGGAATAAATTAAAGCACAAAAAATGAGGTGAGTCCGTACTGCCACAGCCCTAAGCACTGAATGGGTGTCCTCCGCCGGGCACCACGGCTGGAGGCACTGGTGTTGGCGGTGTTAACACTGACTGCAGGTTAAGGGGGTGTATCAGTTACCCAGTGCTGTGTAACCCAGGGCCCTGACGCAGTGATTTGAAATAATGACTCTGTTTGTTCACAGTTCTTTGGGTGGGCAGTCCTGGCCGGGCTCCGAGGGGCAGCTCTTCTGTGGAATCAAACAGCTCAGACAGCTGCGGCCTGGGCATGTGCCTCGGTGACCTCGAAGCTCAACCTCTGAGCCACACCGGCTGGGCCATCACCGTGTTTATTCATCTGGATGTTCAAATGTTCTCTGATCGGGCCTATGAAAGCCCCTTTGAAGCGGCTGCCTCTGGAGATGTTCTCAGACTTTTTGGAGCATTTCCTTGTTTTCTGGCACAGCGTGTTCCCTGTGCTTGGGGCTCATGCAGGGAAGGGCTCCCCTTTCCTGGCTCCTTGAAAATCATCTATTTCAGTGATGAGAGAGAATCATTGATTGGCTGCCTCCTTCATGCCCCCTGATGGGGATCGAGCCCACAACCTGGGCATGAGTTCTTGCCCGGAGTCGAACCCGGGACCCTTTAGTCCACAGGCCGATGCTCCATCCACTGAGCCAAACCAGCTAGGGTGTGTTCTCCCTTTTTTTTAAAAAATATATTTTATTGGTTTTGTACAGAGAGGAAGGTAGAGGAATAGTTAGAAACATCAATGAGAGAGAAACATTGATCAGCCGCCTCCTGCACATCCCCTACTGGGGATATGCCCACAACCCAGGCACATGCCCCTGACCGGAATCGAACCCGGGACCCTTCAGTCCCCAAGCCGACGCTCTATCCATTGAGCCAAACCGGTCTCGGCAGTTCTCACCTTTTTTAATCTGACATGGCTACTTCCCAGTTGATCCCAGTTTAAACTAACCACATCTGTTGATTGCGCCGTGCTGTCTTCAAATACATTTTGTTAATATTTTGACTATGTTTTCTGGTTTCCTTCCTGCGAGGATTAGTTTCAAATATCTAGTTTACCACTGCCAGCTTTATTACTTTAAAATCACGTGTGCATATCAATTGCCATTGAAATGAATAGAGAGAAAATATAATTGATGCTGAAGGACAATATTGAAATTCTTTATAGCAAAGAAATTGAGTCTAATGTAGAGTTCTTTCATAAATTCACTAATTCATCTGATCTCATCTTTTTTGTTGCTGTTTTTTTTTTTTTTTTTTTTTTTTTGTCAGAGTTACAAAGAAAAGTAACAGGCTGGTAAAAAGGAAACTCAGATTGCATAGGAATGAATACTATAGTTATTTATACCTTTAACTAGTAGCCTGATGCATGAAAATTCGTGCAGTAGGTTTCCCTTCCCCTGGCTGCTTTCCTCTGGCACCTGAGACCTGGGCTTCCCTCCTCTGGCCTGGTTTGGTCAAGAAGGATGTCCGGTGCCTAAGCTGGTTTGGCTCAGTGGACAGAGTGTCGGCCTGCGGACTGAATGGTCCAGGGTTCGATTCCGGTCAAGGGCATGTACCTTGATTGCGGGCACATCCCCAGAGGGGGGTGTGCAGGAGGCAGCTGATCGATGACTCTCTCATCAATGTTTCTAACTCTATCTCTCTCCCTTCCTCTCTGTACAAAAATCAATAAAATATATTAAAAAAAAAACCCAACAAAAAAGAATTAAAAAAAAAAAAAAAAAGGATGTCCGGAATATATCTGATCTAATAAGCATATTACCTTTTCATTAATAGATTATTTACAGTAATTAAGAAAACACTGAGTTTAGAATATGTGACGAATAAATGCCAATTTTCTTCCCTTTTTCAGAAAATAGAAGCATAAGTGTCTGCTGACTAGGAACTCAAACTTTCTGAGCTTTTAAAATATTACTTAAGATAATCTCAAGCTGACCTAGCTGGTTTGGCTCATTGGATAGTGTCAGCCAGCAGACCGAAAGGTCCAGGGTTCGATTCCTGTGAAGGGCACATGGCCAGGTTGCAGGCTCCATCCCCATTGGGGGCTTGCAGGAGGTAGCCAATCAGTGATTCTCTCCCCCTTATCAGGGCAACACTAACCAACTAACCTGCCCAGTTAGGGCTAAATTATGTTTTCAAGTCTGATTTGTTTTCTCTTCTTTTAGTAATTGTAAGTCAGGGGAAAATAAAAATTTCCTCTGTAAACTTTATGTACAATATAAACATTTTTTTATGAATTTGATATACTTAGTGTGGTACAGTACTTGCAAAAATAAAAGTAAAACCCTCAAATAACAGTTGTATAGCTAAAGGATTCCCAATTTGGTCTATGTAAGTCCGCTATTGAAGGTGAGAGAGATCCATAAAACAAGGATACAAATGTTTGTTCTGGAGATGCAAAATAGGATCTTTCCTTTGTATGCACTCAGGGAGTTACATAATTTATTATTATTATTTTTTTTTGTGAGTTACATATTCTTTACCAAATTTGTAGGATTTGTTTGTGAGAAGACTCTTGCAAAGTGTGGTCGTCAAATCATTTAAAAAAAACATATTTTATTGATTTTTTACAGAGAGGAAGGGAGAGAGCCAGAAACGTCGATGAGAGAGAAACATCGACCAGTGCCTCCTGCACACCCCCCAATGCACATGCCCCCGACTGGAATCGAACCTGGGACCCCCGGTCCGCAGACCGACGCTCTACCGCTGATCCAAACGGGTTTCGGCCATCGAATCATTCCTCCATTAAGCAACCCTCCATCCCCTGCGCCCACACTGCTGCTTCCGGCCTACCCCACCCAAGTGCTCTACCAACGTAAGACGCCAAGGGCTGCACCGCCCACCCCAACGCTCCCCTCAAAGGCCCGGGTGGCAGACAGATGAACTGTTGGTAGGTATAGCTTTTTGCTGTGTGCTTGCTATTTCTGCCAAGCACCTTCACATGTCCAAAGCGCACCTTCACGTGTCCAAAGCGCTGTACCAACATTTATTCACCCTCACAACACCCCTGGGAGGTAGGTCAGTATGTCTTGTGTGGTGGAAAGGCTGAGGCAGACAGAGGTCAAGTGAACCTGCCTGAGGCCACCAGGGCACCCCGTGAAGGAACCCCACGGCATCCTGAAGCTCGGGCTCTCCGTCCCACGTTCACCTTGGTGAGCGCTGCAGGGGCACATTTCCCCCGGGGAAGGTGACAGGAAGGACGGAGCACACAGACCTCTCAGTCAGCAGAACCACCACAGTTCAGATGGCACCGGTGACCGAGAGTGAAGGAGAGACACCTTCACCAGCGCAGCGGCGAGGCTGTGGAGGAAGCACCATCTGGACGAGCTTGAGGTGCAGCCAGGCCTTCTTCAGGACTCATCAGAGTGGTGACCACCCAGACGCCTGTGGTTTCCAAACGGGAGAACACGCAGAAGACAGGGAAAAGCTAACCCCTCCACCTGATCTTCCACAGGCATGGCACAGTGCTCACCCACATTAGAAAGGCCAGTATGTTTGCAACGTGACCACTGACAATTGGCAGCCTTTCTGGTACCCACACTTTATTCCACGCATGTGCTTCTTTCCCACCAGCACGAGTTGTCTCCTATAGCAGACTTCCCCCTCCCTCTCTCTCTCTCTCTCTCTCTCTCTCTCTCCATGCCAGTCTGTACACTGGCTTAACTACCAACCACCAGCTCAGTGGAATGTCACATGGTTCATCGGTGAGCTCGGGATGGAATCCAGGAGACCACAACAGGCCATACTCTCGGCCCCTGGATATTATTTTATTATTATTTTAAAAAATATATTTCCTGCCGAAACCAGTTTGGCTCAGTGGATAGAGCGTGGGTCTGTGGACTGAAAGGTTCCAGGTTCAATTCCATTCAAGGGCATGTACATTGGTTGTGGGCACATCCCCAGTAAGGAGTGTGCAAGAGGCAGCTGGTCAATGTTTCTCATCGATATTTCTAGCTCTCTATCCCTCTCCTTTCCTCTCTGTAAAAAATCAATAAAATATAAAAAACAAACAACAAATGATAATGTCATTTAAAAAAATAAAAATAGCCGAAACCGGTTTGGCTCAGTGGCTAGAGCATCAATCTGTGAACTGAAAGGTCCCGGGTTCGATTCCGGTCAAGGGCATGTACCTTGGTTGCGGGCATATCCCCAGTAGGGGGTGTGCAAGAGGCGGCTGATCGATGACTCTCTCTCATCGATGTTTCTAACTCTGTATCTCTCTCCCTTCCTCTCTGTACAAAATCAATAAAATATATATTTAAAAAAAATATATATATATTTCTTTATTGATTTCAGAGAGGAAGGAAGAGGGATAGAGATAGAAACCTCAATGATGGGAGAGAACCATCGATCAGCTGCCTCCTGCAGGCCACCTACTGGGGATCAAGCCCACTGGGCATGTGCCCTTGGCCGGAATTGGACCTGTGACCCTTGAGTCTGAAAGCCGAAGCTCCATCCACTGAGCCACATCGGCCAAGGCACGGCCCCTGGACTTTAGCAACAGCGGCTCTACCCGGCCTCTGCCCAATTCCATCTTCTGTGAAGCGCCAGCAGCGCAGCAGCAGTCCATGCTTCGCCATGGGAGGGGCACTTGGTTCCCTGTCGCTGAAGGACAGGAGAACG
The DNA here is from genome assembly GCF_014108245.1 of Pipistrellus kuhlii. NCBI lineage: Eukaryota > Metazoa > Chordata > Mammalia > Chiroptera > Vespertilionidae > Pipistrellus > Pipistrellus kuhlii. The sequence goes on from NW_023425404.1 coordinate 72,822,009, forward strand.
AGGCCTGCCCCGGAGGGCATGGTGGAGGGCAGACTCGGCAGAGCTGCAATGACCACAGAGCTAAAAGCCATCACTGGTATCACCGTTTATTTGACAATAGTTGGTTAAGTCTACAAGTTTAAGGCAAACATACTAATGCATTTGCTTTTCTTCAGAAATCATACTTAGAAAGATTACATAAAGTCTGTCCCAAAACTTCTAAGAAATATTCATTAATTAAAAATAAGTCTGATTAAGACGTTTTATCAGGATACATGAATGAACTTAGGTGGCATACAATGTTCCCTTAAAAACAAAATAAAAAAAAGGTAGTGGCAATCTTTATCTTGTTTGAAGAATAGATTTGAAAGGGTTAAACTTCAGAGAGTACTTAAAGGTAAGTAAGATTGGCAGCCCTGAGGAATGCCATTCACAAATGAGCAGAGTTATGGAGGCTCCTGGACAAGGACTGAGTTGGGCTTCGAGAGGAGGAGGCAGGAGGCGCAGCCGCCGCCCCGGGAGCCGCAGGGGGGAGGCGGCGGGCAGCGCCCACCACGCCCGGCGGGCTGGCAGCGCCCGGCCGCAGGGCTCCGGGCTTTCTCAGAGGAGAGGTGCGAGGGGCGCTGTGTCAGCTGTTCCTTTTGTTCCCAGTGAGCAGGAGATGCCGGATGTCATGGAGAAAACAAACATACAATCTGAAGGAAGGCAGCCCTTTAACCCTGACGGCGGAGTGCGGCTTATGTGTCTCCGTTTAACACAGCCAGGCAGTTCTGCAGCAGCTGTAGGTTGCCCTAAACAGGAAGGGAGAGACAAGCGTGAAGTTCAAACACTCTGGGAGAGTCTCATTCAAAATAATAGTATGAAAAACCGCCCAGCTTTTAATTTGTGACAGCACAGGGATTTGGAAACAGCTACTTAATATACACAAATAGACATAAATTATAGAATTTGTTTCACTAACATTTTCCACATACTACACTCTTCAAAAAACTTCCAGCTAGACCAATATTAATGCTCTGATTTGGCACGTTAGATCGAGGGAGAAAGTATGCCCTTTGTGTCCAGCTCAAACTACTGAACACTTTCTGGCTGTAACATAGGTTCCCTTCACCATCCTATAGCCATTAACAAATAAACTCACTTAGATATATAGCAGTTTTTTAAAAATGGTAAGGTTACAGACAAAAGTATTGTATGAAGTTCACACCTAAGTACCCATTTGTGCCATCCACTCTAACTATTGCAGTTTAGCACACCCCCTACTGGTGATATGCCCGCAACCAAGGTACATGCCCTTGACCGGAATCGAACCCTGGACCCTTCAGTCCCCAAGCCGACACTCTATCCATTGAGCCAAACCGGTCTCAGCTAGACAGAAATGGTAAGTTACAAAGTAAGTGCCATTTGTAAAGCACACACACTGCCATCGAACCTGGAGATGCGTGAGGTACAGGGTGAGGCAAAAGTAAGTTTACAGTTGTGTGTGAAGAACAGTTTATTCTGACATTATTATTACTTATAATCCTTGTATTATTTTCCATACGAACAAATGGAAGCCTACTTTTATCCCACTATTTAGGTTACATAATATATAAAACGGGGGTGAAAGAACCCCCTTCCTTCAAGTAGAAAGTCAACTGAAATGTAAAGAATGATGGAACTAGGAAACGACCACTTGGCAACCATCATATTAATATCAGAGTCAGGCAAAAATCACCATTAGATGCCAAAAGTGTATGATGCTAAAATGCCAATGCTGCAGCCATTAGCTGCGTGCCTCCTGTTGGTTAAAAGGAAACAGGCACAGGCCGGTGTGCTCAGGTGGCTGGGCGCTGGCCCACGGACCGGACGGTTGTGGGTTCGATTTCCGGTTAGGGCACGTGCCCGCGTGGCGGGCCTGACCCCGGTAGGGGTTGTACAGGAGGCAGCTGACCAATGTTTCCCTCTCACATTGGTGCTTCTCTCTCTACCCCCTTTCTAAAAATCAATATTTAAAAAAAGTAAAACCGCCCCCCAAGAAACAATGAAAACCGAGTTCCTCATTTGCACTCCCCACGTCTCAGGCTTGGACAGCCACAGGAGGCTCATGGCCACCGCACTGGATAGCGGTGACTGAGCAACGAGGTACACGTGGGAGGCTACCAATCCATGTGTCTCTCTCACATCAGTGTTTCTCTCTGTCTTTCCCTCTCTCTTCCTCTCCTTAAAAATCAGTGGAAAATTATCCTTGGATGAGGATTAACAACAGAAATTAGCCTTTCTTGGTGGGACGTACTTTTTTTTTTTTTTTTTTTTAAATACATTTTATTGACTTTATAGAGAGGAAGAGAGAGGGATAGAGTTAGAAACATTGATGAGAGAGAACCATTGATCAGCTGCCTCTTGCACACCCCCTACTGGGGATATGCCCGCAAACCAAGGTATATGCTCTTGACCGGAATAGAACCCAGGACCTTTCAGTCCCCAAGCCGACGCTCTCCAGGCGTCTTCAAACTACGGCCCGCGGGCCACATGCGGCCCGCAGAGGAGTCTGATCCGGCCCGCCAGGTTTTTTGGGCAGTGAGCGCAGCCGAGGTGTTACAGTAGGAATTAGTAGTTCATATAGTCCGGCCCTCCAGCTCTCTGAGGGACCGTGATCTGGCCCCCACTTTAAAAAGTTTGAGGACGCCTGCATCCATTGAGCCAAACCGGTTTCGGCTTGGCACCTACTTTTATAATTAGATTAACAAATGTTGATTCCTTTGGTGCTGGATCAATCGTTTTTAAAAAATATATATTTTATTGATATTTTACAGAGAGGAGGGAGAGAGACAGAGAGCTAGAAACGCCGATGAAAGAGAAACATTGACCAGATGCCTCCTGCACACCCCCTACCGGGGATGTGTCCGCAACCAATGTACATGCCCCTGATGGAATCGAACCTGGGATCCTTCAGTCCACAGACCGACGCTCTACCACTGAGCCAAACTGGTTTCGGCTGGATCAATCTTTTACATTAAAATTTAGATGAAGATATAAAAGAAAAGTTCATACAAATTAGAAATGTCTACCACTTTGTAGGAATAATTAGTTTAATAGTAAATTCTTTATAGCCAAATCCATATTTTTAAAAGAAATGCGTGCTCTGGGCTAAAACTAGCAAGCTAATCCTAATGGCTATAATGTAGCCTGCAATTACATCGTAAAAATTAAATGCTCGGTAAATAAAAAAGTTCTAGAGATGTGTTGCACAACGTGAACATACTCAACACGACTGAACTGTACACTTAATGGTTCTTACAGACGGGCCCTGGCCAGTGTGGTTTGGTGTTTGGGGCATCGCTACCAGTCAGGGCACATACCTAGGTTGCAGGTTCGATCCCTGGTCAGAATGTGTATGGGAGGCAACCAATGCATAATCCCACCCCCCTTTTGTCTCTCTGTCTCTATCTCTCCCCCTTCCTCTCTGATATAAATAAAAAAATATAAAAAAATTTTCAAGTGATATTTGCATATATTTAGAAAAATTATTTTGTTAATCCTTATGCAAGGATATTTTTTCAATTTATTTTTTATTTTAGTTTTTTCCCCATTGATTTTTTTTTAGAAAAAGTGGAAGAGAGGGAGGGAGGGGGAGTTGAAAAGGGAGGGAGAGAGGGAAAGGCAGAGAGAGAGGGAGAGAGACATCGATTGGTTGCCTCCTGAACACACCCCTATCAGAGCTGGGGATGGAACGTTTGACCCATGTACATACTTTGACTGGGAATCAAACCCGACCTTTCGATCTCAGGCCTAATGCTCTAACCCACATGTGTCAAACACAAGGCCCGCGGGCCAAATCCGTCCCGCCAGGCCTTGCAATGTGGCCCGCACCGCGCTGTCATCACTGCACTCCGCTGCGTTTCCATCACAATGACAGTTTATGACTGTTCAGTAAACCATTCGGCCCGCGATTTAGGCTGGATTTTAGATTTTGGCCCCTTCTCTGATTGAGTTTGACACCCCTACTCTAACCACTGAGAAAAACTGGTGGCCAGGGCAGAAAGATTTATCATTTAAAAAAAAGTTAAAAATTTTTTTTTAATTGATTTCAGAGAGGGGGAGAGAGAAACATCAATGATGAGAGAATCATGCCCCACACGGGGGATCGAGCCAGTAACCCGGGCCTGTGCCCGTGACCAGAACTGAACCCGGGACCCTTCAGTCCACAGGCCGACGCTCGATCCACTGAGCCAAACCAGCCAGGCAAAATATTTATTTTTTAAACAACTAGTAAAAAAAAAAAAAAAGGTTCTGGTTTTCATATTAGATACCAGTCTTGCAGAGCTGACCACCAGAGTCATTATAGATATTATTTTTGTTTGAATGACTTCACTTAAGAAATCTCTCTCAATTCTAGGATTCTCTTTTATTTATTTAATTTTTATTTTTTTAAATATATTTTATTGATTTTTTACAGAGAGGAAGGGAGAGAGATAGAGAGCTAGAGAGCCAGAAACGTCGATGAAAGAGAAACATTGACCAGCCGCCTCCTGCACACCCCCTACCGGGGATGTGCCTGCAACCAACATACATGCCCTTGACCGGAATCGAACCTAGGACCCCTCAGTCCGCAGATTGACGCTCCACCACTGAGCCGGTTTCGGCTAGGATTCTCTTAAATTTTACTGTAAGGTTTGCGCTAAGCTTTATATTAACTATAGAAAGAATTTAAGAGCTGTAAACAACTTTGTAAGAGGATATTACTAAAACCAAGTATTTTAAATGAATGAAATAAACTTGGAACATTTAATTTCAATTTAGTAATAGTTCTTACAGTATCCTTTGGAATCAGTTTTATAATTGACTCCTTTGTAAATTATAAGCTCATTAACCCTTTATGACATTACCTTTGCATGCTTCAGTTCCAACTCTGCCAGTTCCACTAAGTTTTTTCTGAATGCTGCAACTCTTCTTGTCTTAAAATCTATAAGTTCTGTGAACAGAAGAAATTAGGATATTTTATTTACATACTAGTATAAAACATACCTTATTAAAGGAGAATGTAACAGTACCTTGTGCGTTTTTTTTTTTAAATATATATTTTATTGATTTTTTACAGAGAAGAAGAGAGAGGGATAGAGAGTTAGAAACATCGATGAGAATCATCGACCAGCTGCCTCCCGCACCCCCCCAATGAGGATGTGCCTGCAACCAAAGTATTATACATGCCCCTAACCGGAATCGAACCCGGGACCCTTCAGTCCACAAGCCAACGCTCTATCCATTGAGCCAAATCGGTTTTGGCAACAGTACCTTGTTTTGCAGACTCTGATATTTTTTCAAATTTCTGACAACATAACTGTTGGGATGTTTCTGCCTGTAAAACATCTTTATTTTTGGCTCTTGCTTTATCCAGTGCTTTATTAGCATTTTCATAATCCACTAGTGACCTAGATCTTCGATAGAGGAGATCCTAGAAAACAGAATGCAAACTGTTGGACAAAAATAGACAGAGGCAAAGAAACATTAAACAGACTGTCACACTACAGCAGGAAGGTAGGGGAAGGGTTAGGGGGATAAGAGATCAATTGTAGGACTTGTATGCGTGCATATAAGCACAGCCAGCAGATGCAAGACACTGGAGGCGGGGGGTAGGGGGGAGGGAAGGCTGGGGGGAGGTGAGTGGGGACAAAAAAAGAAAAAGAAAAAGACCTTAAACAATATTTTTTTAAACAAAAAAAATATTAAAGAAACCCCACAAAAAACAGAATGCTTTACAATAATAGATGCTGCACATGTCTAGTAGCTATACTCAACCCCCTCCACCACTTCCACCTAATCGTCCTCAGAGATAATACTTATACAGTGAAAACCACATGCCAGCTAATCTTGCATTTTTAAAAATAAATACCACATAGCTTACTCATTCAGATGCACAATACAATGGTTCTTAGGATGCTCACAGAGTTGCTGAACCATTATTACAATCAACGTTAGAAGATTTGCTGTCACCCCCAAAAGAAATCCCTTATTTATTTAATTTATTAAAAAAATATATATTTTATTGATTTTTTACAGAGAGGAATGGAGAGGGACAGATAGTCAGAAACATCAATGAGAGAGAAACATTGATCAGCTGCCTCTTGCACACCCCCACTGGGGACGTGCCCGAAACCAAGGTACATGCCCCTGACCAGAATCGAACCTGGGACCTTTCAGTCCGCAGACCGACGCTCTATCTACTGAGCCAAACCGGTTTCGGCTGTGTATATATTTTTAAAAAAATTTCTTTGTTGATTAAGGTATTACATATGTTTACTCATGCCTCCATTAACCCCCATAGCTTTTTTTTTTTAAAGTATGTTTTTATTGATTTCATAGAGAGGAAGGGAGAGGGAGAGAGAGAAGCTTCAATGATTAGAGCAGTGTTTTTCAACCTTTTTTGGGCAAAGGCACACTTGTTTCATGAAAAAAATCACGAGGCACACCACCATTAGAAAATGTTAAGAAATTTAACTCTGTGCCTATATTGACTATATATAAAGTAATTCTCTTGAATAGGAATCAAATAAACACAAAGAAAGTATTTTATAATTACTTTATTATGAAATATTAAGTAAACAAAATAGTGAAAAATTATAAAATTCTTGTCTTGTCTGCACCTACTAGGCAACATCTGTGCTGCGGAACAGCGGTTGAAAAACGCTGGATTAGAGAATCATTGATCGGCTGCCTCCTGCACGCCCCCTACTGGGGATGGAGCTGAAAACCTGAGCATGCCCTGACCAGGAATTGAACAGTGATTTCCTGGTTTATAGGTTGACACTCAATCACTGAGCAACACTGGATGGACTTTTTAAAAAAATATATATTTTATTGATTTTTTACAGAGAGGAGGAGAGAGGGATAGAGAGCTAGAAACGTCGATGAGAGAGAAACATCGACCAGCTGCTTCCTGCACACCCCCTACCGGGGATGTGCCCACAACCAATGTACATGCCCTTGACAGGAATCGAACCTGGGACCCTTCAGTCCTCAGACCGACGCTCTACCATTGAGCCAAACCGGTTTCGGCTTTTTTTTTTTTTTTTTTTTTTTTTTTAAATGTAAAGATTTGTTTTATTTCTACTGGGAAAAGAAGAGGATAAATATAACTGTTTTCCAATTTGCTCTCCATTGTGTACATACATAGCCTCATGCATACAAAAAAATACACACATACCAAAAATACCCCAAACAAACAAACAAACAAACAAAAAAACAAGAATTAAAAATCAAAACACCCTCAAACTGCATCAATACTTTGGATTTTGACCAAAAGAATAGATCCTGGAAGTGCAAAATGCAAAATCAAATGACCGAAAATGCTGAATAAACAGCATTATTAATATACAAAATATTTATATTACTGAACTAGTAACAGTTGATGTTCTCCGTGTCTGTAAAACTTTGGAACCACATAGCTGATTTGTTAAATCTAGTCCATGCCAACTTCCAAAAACCAGAAAAGATTTTAGTTAGCTTCATTCTTTGATGCCTCATCAAAATTTTATACAAGATCTGGAACATCATCATTTTCCTCATCAATGTCTTCTGGTTTTGGTGCTTTGCTATCCAACACTTGCCAAGGGAACTGTTCAGCTAACTTCCTAAGGCTTGTTAAGCTGTCAGCACCAAGCTGACTTAATATTCCAGGAAGCATTTCTGTGATTGGTTTGGCTTCTGCATGACCAGTAATTGCAAAGATGTTAGCAGAAAGGGAAGCTTGGACTTTGGGGTTGTTGAAATGAATAACTGTTCCATCATCTTTAATCATATTTACCTCTTCAATACCAGCTATATTATTATTATTATTTAATATTTTTTATTGATTTTTCACAGAGAGGAAGAGAGAGGGATAGAGAGTTAGAAACATCGATGAGAGAGAATCATCGATCAGCTGCCTCTTGCACAACCCCCACTGGGGATGTGCCCGCAACCATGGTACATGCCCTTGCCCGGAATCGAACCCAGGACCTTTCAGTCTGCAGGCCAATGCTCTATCCACTGAGCCAAACCCCGGTCCCGGCAATACCAGCTATATTATTGACAGCAATTTTTTTTTAGAGAACTTTGAAGTTTTTTGTCATCAGCTGTAGCTGTTCTATGTACCACCTTCTTTCTGCGAGCTGTACCCTTGCCCCCTATCCGGACCTGAGCCTGAAGTTTGGCTAACTTTTCTTGATTCATGCTGTTGGTAAATCTGAAGCAGGGAGAGTCCTCCAACACCAGCACGCGGCTAGAGCAAGATGGCTGCCTGAGCCCAGACAGAGAAAGACGAGGGAGGTGGCGGCGGAGGCGCGAGCGGGGATACCCTGGATGGACTTTTGTATGGCTTTTTAAACTTTGCATAAAGTTTCAGATTATGAGACTGACGTGCTGCCTACTGCGCTAAGAGGGCAACTTAAACTTTGCATAAAGTTTCAAATTCACCTGGTACAGCATGAATCAGTACTTTCCTTTAAAAAAAAATAAAAAAAAATATACACACATACATATATATACATACATATATATTGTATATATATATATTTTATTGATTTTCCACAGAGAGGAATTGAGAGGGATAGAGTTAGAAACGTTGATGAGAGAAAAACATCGACCAGTGGCCTCTTGCATACCCCCCACTGGGGATGTGCCCGCAACCAAGGTACATGCCCTTGACTGGAATCGAACCCGGGACCTTTCAGTCCACAGGCTGACGCTCTATCCACTGAGCCAAACTGGTTTCGGCTGGGCAGTCCTTTCCTTTTTATTGCTAAACTAGAGGTCCAGTGCATGAAATCTGTGCACTGGCTGGTGATCAGGGTTATCTGTGAGGTGACTGGTGGGGTGATCAGGGTCCCCACTTGTTCCCAGCTTGGCCTGGCGCCACCTGCTTGCTGGGCCTGTCCCCTGCTACCACCAATGGCCCCTCCCTCTGCAGAGCGACTGGCGGGGCAATCAGGGGCCCCATTCACACCTGCCTTGGCTGGCCTGGCACCCCGCCCCCCACTCGCCGGGCCCATCCGCTCCAGCCCCATTGGGGCCTGTGGGCTGGAGGCAGCTTGTGTTGAGCATCTGCCCCCTGGTGGTCAGTGCATGTCATAGTGACTGGCAGTTCCGCCATTTGGTTGATTTGTATATTATGGCTTTATACAGAATATATAAACTAGAGGCCCAGTGCACAAAATTCGTGCACATGGGAGGGGGGTCCCCTTAGCCCGCCTGCGCCCTCTTGCAGTCTGGGAGCCCCTGGGGTTGGCTGGTGATTCCTTAGCACTGCCACGGAGGCTGGAAGCTCCTGCCACCGCCGCTGGGCTCGCCAGCCGAGAGCCGGCTTCTGGCTGAGCGGTGCTACCCCAGTGGGAGCGCACTGACCACCAGGGGCAGCTCCTGCACTGAGCGTCGTCTGCTCCCTGGTGGTCAGTGCACATCATAGTGACCAGTTGTTCCACCATTTGGTCGATTTGCATATTAGCTTTTTATTATATAGGATATTTAATTCCCATCTGAAGGTATGTTTTCTTTTTCTTAAAAAATATAATTTATTGATTTTTTTACAGAGAGGAAGGGAGAGGGATAGAGAGTTAGAAACATCGATGAGAGAGAAACATTGACCAGCCGCCTCCTGCACACCTTCTACTGGGGATGTGCCTACAACCAAGATAATGCCCTTGACTGGAATTGAACCTGGGACCCTTCAATCCATAAGCCGATGCTCTATCAACTGAGCCAAACTGGTGAGGGCAAAGTCTCTTCTTTTCTCCACTAAACTATCTTAGCAACCTTGTCATCAATCAATTGACTGCTGCAGAAAACTTGGAATGGAAGGAACATCCTCAACTTGATAAAAACATCTGCTAAAAACCTACAACTAATATCAGATTTAATGGTGAGAAATTATAAGCTTTCCTACTAATATTAGGAACAACACAAGGATGTCCAGTATTATCACTCCTTCTCAACATCGAACTGGGAGTCCTAGCTAATGCAATCAGAAAAGAAAATAAGAAGTATACAGATTTGGAAGAAATAAATAGATGACATGACTGTTTATGTAGAAATCTGATAAAAGAAAAACATAAAAAAAAACCTCTCCTGAACTAATAAATATAAATAATAAGGTTGTAGGATACAACATTAATAAACAAAAGTCAACTGCTATCTTACATACCAGTAATGAACAAGTAAAATTTGAAATTAAAAATACAATACCATTAGCACTCCAGAAAATAAAATACTTAAGTATCCATCTAACAAAATATATACAAAACCTGTAGGAGGAAAACTAAAAAACTGATGAAAGAAATAAAAGAATTAAGTAAATGCAGAAATATTCCATGTTGATGGATAGAAAGACTTAATATTGTCAAAATCAATTCTTTCCCACTTGAGCTACAGATTCAAATCAGCTTTATTTGTAAAAGCTGAAAACTTTTTTTTTTTGTAGTTATCAAAAAAATGATCCTAAAGTTTATGTGAAGAGGCAAAAGACAGAATAACCAATGCAATATTAAAGGAGAAGAACAAACTCTGAGGACTGACATTGCTTGAAATTGGAACCTTACTACTGTGAGAATAAACAAGTAATTTTTTCTGTCGAACAGCTGCCATGTTGGCTGCATGACTTGCAGCTCCCCTGGAGGCTGCCATCTTGAAATGGCAAAAGCCAATCCCTCCCTTCAAATTAGCCAATCATGAAAGACTGTGTGCCTGAGCTCCACTCAAGACAGGCCCTGACCGGTTTGGCTCAGTGGATAAAGTGTCAGCCGGCCTGCGGACTGAAGGGTCCCAGGTTCGATTCCAGTTAAGGGCAGGTACCTTGGTTGCGGACGCATCCGTCCCCAGTGAGGGGCATACAGTAGGCAGCTGATCGATGTTTCTAACTCTTTATCCCTCTCCCATCATCTCTGTAAAATATCAATAAAGTGTATTAAAAAAAAAAAAAAAAAAAAAAAAAAAAGGACAGGCCAGGTGCCTCAGGATTGAAAAGCTGAGTAGACAGCCTGCTCTGTGCGCCTTTCTACGTAGAAGTAAAGGTATTTGCCTTGCTGCCTGGCTCCCTAGTGTGTTTTATGTTCTACCAGGACCCCTGAATTTGGGGGTTCGGCTTATTTCTTACACTATAAAGCTACAGTAATCTCAACAGTATGGCATTGGTGGAAAAAAAAAAAAAAAAAAAAAAAAAAAAGATAGCCGAAACCGGTTTGGCTCAGTGGATAGAGCATCGGCTTGGGGACTGAAAGGTCCCGGGTTCGATTCCGGTCAAGGGCAAGTACCTTGGTTGCGGGCATATCCCCAGTAGGGGGTGTGCAAGAGGCAGCTGATCGATGATTCTCTCTCATCAATGTTTCTAACTATCTCTCTCTTCTTCTCTGTATAAAATCAATAAAATATATTAAAAAAAAAAAAAAAAGACAAATAGATCCATGGAACAAAATAGCGTTAGATCTATAGTCAACTGATCTTTGATAAAGGAGCAAAGGCAATGCAGTGGAGAAAACCAGACATTCACATGCAAAGAAATGCATCCACAGACCTGTACCCTTTACAAAGATTAACTTAAAGTAGACCACAGACCTACAGGTAAAGGGTAAGACTATAAGAACACCTAGAAGATAGTGTACGAGAAAATCTAGATCATCCTGGGTTTGGTGATCACCCAAGGCATGATCTATGAAAGAAATAATTGATAAGGTGGAGTTCTTTATTTTTTATTTTTTTAATTTATTATTATTTTTTAAGTTGCATAAATTTTCTGCTATGCAACTCTGGCTGAGTGACTCAGTTGCTTGGAGTTTCATCCTGTACACCAAAAAGGTTCTGGTTTGATCCCCAATTGACAACTGATTGATGTTTCTCTCTCTTTCCCTCCCCCCCCACTAAAATCAATAAAAACATATCCTTGGGTGAGGATTAAAAAAGTTTCTGCTGCTGAAACCGGTTTGGCTCTAAAGGATTGCTATCTAAAATATACAAAGAACTCTTTTTTTTTTTAAATATATATTTTATTGATTTTGTACAGAGAGGAAGGGAGAGAGATAGAGAGTTAGAAACATCGATGAGAGAGAGTCATCGATCAGCTGCCTCTTGCACACCCCTACTGGGATATGCCAGCAACCAAGGTACATGCCCTTGACAGGAATCGAACCCGGGACCCTTCAGTCCCCAAGTGGACGCTCTATCCATTGAGCCAAACAGGTTTCGGCCAAAGAATTCTTATAATTCAATAATAGGAAATGAATTATATTTAAAAATTGACCAAAGGGCAATTTTAATAACAGACACTTCACCAAAGAAGATACACAGATGGCAAAAAGTATGTGAAAATATGCTTCATATCACTTGTCGTCAGGAAAATGCAAATTGGAACAATGAGATGCCATCGCACACCTTTTGGAATGGCCAGAACCCACACTGACAACGCCCCATGCCAGTAAGGATGAGAAGCAACAGCAACTCTCGGAAATGCAAAACAGAATAGCTACTTTGGAAAATGGTTTTCAGAACTAAACATACTCTTTTCATATGATCTAGCAATTGTGCTCCTTGGTATTTACTCAGTTAAAAACGTATGTCCGAGGAGGAGAAACCAATATGGCGGCATAGGTAAACGCCTAACTGCAGCCTCACACAACAATTTCAAAAAAATACAACTTGCCGGGACCGGTTTAGCTCAATGAATAGAGCGTCGGCTTGGGGACTGAAGGGACCCGGGTTCGATTCCGGTCAAGGGCATGTACCTTGGTTGCGGGCATATCCCCAGTAGGGGGTGTGCAAGAGGCAACTGATCGATGACTCTCTCTCATTGATGTTTCTAACTCTCTATCTCTCTCCCTTCCTCTCTGTACAAAATCAATAAAATATATTTAAAAAAAAAAAAATACAACTAAAATATAAAATGGACATTATCCAGAACTACAGGAAAGTTGACTGACTGGAAATTCTACAACGAGAAGGAAAGAGAAAACCAGAAGGAAAATCAGAGGAGTTGTAAAAACCTAAGGTACAGAGACACGGTGCAAGAGTGGGGAGAGGACGGAGCCGGAGAGGAGTGGGAGGCTGAGTGCCTGGCTGGTGTTCCCTAGCGGGAAGGAGATAAAAACTCCAGACTGTGCTGAACCCCAGTTCCGACAGCACTGAACCCCAGTTCTGGGCGAGACCCTGGGGACCCAGGCTCATACGGAGGGAGTCTGGGCTATAAGGTGGAAACTCAGGGGATCAGCGAAAGGCAGTTCCGGAGGCGCGCACTCAGAATCAAAGGCCAGATAAAGAGCTTCACAAATATAAAAAAAGCTAAAGGAATTCATCACCGCCAAACCAGAATTATATGAATTGCTGAAGGGGGTTCTCTATGAAGAGGAAGAAAATAAAGATAAAAATTATGAACAACAAATAACGTAACTATCAACAAGTGAATCTAAAAACCAAGGGAATTAAAAAATCTGATGAACAATATTAACTGGTGAATAGAATCAGAGGTATGGAAGGGGAGTGAACTGACGATTCTTGGGGAAAAGAGGAGTGGGGGGTGTGGGAAGAGACTAAACATAAACTGTGCACCTATGGATGATGGATGAGGACAGTGAGGGGTGGGGAAAGGGCAGAGGGTGGGGTGGGAACCTGGTGAATGGGAAAAAAATGAAGAACTTTTGTAATAATATGAACAATAAAGATATATATATATATATATATATATATATATATATATATATATATATAAAAGAAAAAAAAAGAAATGAAAGAATGATGTTCAAAGTACCACTGATCAAATGGGAATTTTCTGTGCAATATCTCAATTGATAAATTAACATTGATTTTGGAGTATGTGAGTCACTAAGTTTTCTGTGATTTTTTTAAAAAAATTCTTTATTGTTTAAAGTATTACAGATGAATCCTTTCTCCCCCATGATCTCTCCCCACTCATTCACCCCCTGCTACTGACTATGTCCATGGGTTATGCTGATATGCATGCATACAAGTCCTTTGGTTGATCTCTTACCCCCTCACCCTCCTTTCCTCTTGTTCCCCCCTGAGGTTGGTTTGTTCGATGCCTTTTTTCTGTGCTTTTAAGATGTATTTGCTAAACTTATTTTTGATTAGTAAGAATTTTAGTCTTGTACCTAGGCAGATATCCAAAAGGAAACTTGAGTTGCCTTAAAATAAAACCTATCCTTGTTTTATGGATCTCTCTCTCACCTTCAATAGCGAACTTATATAGACCAAATTAGGAATCCTTTAGCTATACAACTATCATTAAAAAAAAAAATTATTGATTGCAGAGAGGAAGGGAGGGAGAGAGAGAGAGAGAGAGAGACAGAAGCATCAATGATGAGAGAGAATAATTGGCCAGCTGTTCCTGCACGCCCCCTACTGGGCATCAAACCTGCAACCCTGGCATATGCCCTGGCTGAGAATTGAACTGTGACTTCCTGGTTCATCGGTCGAAGCTCAACCACTGAGCCATGCCTGCTGGACTATTTGAGGGTTTTACTTTTGTCTTTGCAGACATTTTTCCAGAATAAGTATACCAAATTCATATACATTTTTATTTACCCCTGACTTACAATTTCTAAAAATCAGACCTGAAAACATACTTTAGCCCTGACCACGTATTTCAGATGGTTAGAGTGCTGCTATGATAAGCCAAGGCTGTGGGTTCGAATCCCAGAAGAATCAATCAACAAATGCATAAATAAATGGAAAAACAAATGCATGTTTCTTTCTCCTTTCCTCTCTCTCAAATCAATCAATTAAAGAAAGGAAGAAAGAAAGGAAAATATAATTTAAACTCAAGATACAAATCATCTTTGACAATCTTAAGTCTAAAACTTTAAAGAAATGGCTTTTTGTTAAATAGTTCATTTAAAACACACACACAATCAACAGCTCTAGCTGGTTTGGCTCAGAGGACAGAACGTCGGCCTGCAGACTGAAGGGTCCTGGGTTCCAGGGTCGATCACCAGTAGGACGAGTGCTGGAGGCAGCCAATCAATGATTTTCTTTCATCATTGATGTTTCTCTCTCTCTCTCTCCCTTCCTCTTTGAAATCAATAAAAATATAAAACACACACACACACACAAAACAACTAACCAACCAAACAAAAACAACAACAAAAAAAACCAAACTACCCTAATCAACAATAAAAGTTACCTTAGCAGCTTGAGATTCTCTTAAGTAATATTTTAAAAGGTCAGAAAGTTTGAGGTCCTCGTCAGCAGACACTCGTGCTTCTATTTTCTGAAAAAGGGGAAGAAAACTGGCATTTATTCATCACTTATATTCTATACTCAATGTTTTCTTTCTTAATTACTGTAAATAATTAAAGGTATAAATAACTATAGTTAAAATTAAAAAACCCTGCACATCTACCAGAATAGCTAAAATAGAACAGTACCAAGTATTACAAGCTTATGCAGCAATCTAATGCTCATTCTTTCTGGTGGGGATGTAAACTGATACAATCACTTAGGGAAATGTTTTGGCAGTATCTACAAAATCTTTTCACATGGATACCCTGGGACTCACTAATTCCCCTTCTAGTTGTGTACACCCAACAGAAATGTGCACTAGGTTCAACCAAAGATACACAAGAATGGTCTCAGCAGTACCATTTGTAAAGAGCTCCAAACTAGAAACTATCCAATGTTCTACCAACAGAACAGATAAATTTAGTATATTCTTGCAATAGCATACTATACAGTAGTAAGAATGACACAGATCCCTATTCTTATGGTGTAAATGTGCACACACAAAAAACCTATCTTTCCAGAAAATGTTCTCTTATACAAATATCAAGGGCAGAATAATGGGCTATATGGACCCCAGTATAACAACATTTAGATATTTAAAAACTTTTTCCTTTGTGAGAGAAGATCTTCTTTTACTTGTCTCTACTACATTATCACTGAATTAAAAGGTCATGTTGAAATCAGATTTCTACAATGAACTAAACACTACCACTCTCAGATAAATATTTTCACTATTCTATCAAGAGATAAAAATGTTAAATATATTGTATCTAGAACCGATCCTCGAAAACCAAGATTATGTCATTATTAAATTACTACTACCATGAATGAAACCTTCTGCAGTTGTATATTTATATATATATTTTTAAACTGTACATCTTTTAAAAAAATATATTTTTATTGATTTCAGAGAGGAAGGGAGAAGGAGAGAGAGATAGAAACATCAATGATGAGAGAGAATCATTGATCACTTGCCTCCTGCATGCCCCCTACTGGGGATCGAGTCCTCAACCTGGGCATGTGCTCTTGGCTGGAATCAAACCCAGGACCCTTCAGTCTGCAGGCCGATGCTACATCCACTGAGTCAAACCAGTTAGGGTTGTAGTTGTATATATGACACAACTCACTTTAAATCAATGTGTCAAGGGTGATCA
Organism: Pipistrellus kuhlii; assembly: GCF_014108245.1. NCBI lineage: Eukaryota > Metazoa > Chordata > Mammalia > Chiroptera > Vespertilionidae > Pipistrellus > Pipistrellus kuhlii. Next base: position 72,838,376 of record NW_023425404.1, read on the forward strand.
AAAGCAATATAGTCTCGGTCAAGGGACAACGAATCTAACTTTCTTCTAGCTTACAAAGGCCCAGTAAAGGACCATTCTTCATAAAAATAAACCCAGTTGAGCGGCCAGGCCTGGAGCAGTCGGGTCGGGTGTGGCCAGGCCCAGAGCAGCCAGGTCGGGTGCGGCCAGGCCCGGAGCAGCAGCTGCCAGGCTCAGAGCGGCCAGGCCTGGAGCGGCCGGGCCCAGAGCAGCCAGGTTGGGTGTGGCCGGGCCTGAAGCAGCAGCAGCCAAGCCCGGAGCAACCAGGTCTGGAGCGGCAGTGGCCAGACCCGGAGCAGCTGGTTGTGGAACGGACCAGAGCAAGAGAGGCCAGGCCCGGAGCATCCAGGCCAGGAACAACTCGCTCCTCACCTGCCCCCGCCCCAAGGCTGCCTCGCAGACATGGCTGGAAACTTTTGCAGGGACTTGAGGGTCTGCTGAATCAAGTGATGAAGGCTTAGATCTGGATGTGTTGAGTTAGTATAGCGCTGGGGTGTTGATCTGTGAGTGCCTTGTGCGGGGCCTGGATGAGGTTGGTTGACCTATTTGGAAATGTCTTTTGTGAGAAGTGTATCTTTGGGCATGTGGAGGTATTATTGATATAAGAAAATGCTAAGTAGCTGATTTACTATCTGAAAAGGGATTTACTATCGGGGAAAGGGAGGGAGGAAGAGACTGAACATAAACTGTGCACCTATGGATGAGGACAATGGGGGAGGGGAAGGGGGCGGAGGGTGGGGTGGGAACCTGGTGGAGAGGGGAAGAAATGAGGAAGCTTTGTAATAATATGAACAATAAAGATTGATTAAAAAAAAATAAACCCCGTCTCCATAATAAACATGTTTTCTGATAGAGTACAGACATCTACATAAATACCAAAAGTCCATAACAAAAAAATCTAAATCTGTTTCTTAATCCTTTTGAAGTATAACTCTTCTTCCTCAATAAAGCTAAATAAGTTAAACACAACAGTATGCAGATATTTGGATTATCAAAGATTAATTAATAGTACTTACTCTCGTTTTATCAAACAGTTCTGAAACTTTGAGAAAAAATCTGGAAGAGAAAAATATTTCATCAGAAGCTACCTTTAAATAATTTTCTATTTCAAATGTTCAGAGAATACATAATGCCCTAAATCAAATGAATAATGAACATTCTTGTCTCATTACAGTAATATTTAATGGTCTTATTTTCTTCATTTAACAAATATCTTTGTGCTTCCACCAATAACAAATTACTTGAAATTTATTACAGAAAATCTTCCCATTTTTAAGATAACAGTCTAAGCCATACAATAAAACCTAAAAACTTTGTATTGATATATATATATATATTTTAAAATATATTTTATTGATTTTTTACAGAGAGGAAGGGAGAGGAGAGAGCTAGAGAGCTAGAAACATCGATGGAAGAGAGACATCAACCAGCTGCCTCTTGCACACCCCACATCAGGGATGTGCCTGCAACCAATGTACATGCCCTTGACCGGAATCGAACCTGGGACCTTCCAGTCCACAGACCGACGCTCTACCACTGAGCCAAACCGGTTTTGGCTCTATTGATATTCTTTTAAAAAAAATATATTTTATTGATTTTTATTTTTTTAAATAAACTTTTATTGTTGATATTGTATTATTACAAATGTTCCTCCCCCCCTCCATTGCTGCTCTCCACCAGGTTCCCACCCCACCCTCTGCCCTTTCCCCACTCCCATTGTCCTCATCCATAGGTGCACAGTTTATGTTCAGTCTCTTCCCACACCCCCCTCTCCCCTTTTCCCCAAGAATCGTCAGTTCACTCCCCTTCCATACCTCTGATTCTATTATATTCAACAGTTAATATTGTTCATCAGATTTTAAAAAAAATTTCCTTGGTTTTTAGATTCAGTTGTTGATAGTTACATATTTGTTGTTCATAATTTTTATCTTTATTTACTTTCTCTTCTGAAAGAACCCCCTTCAGCAGTTCATATAATTCTGGTTTGGTGGTGATGAACTCCTTTAGCTTCTTTTTATTAGTGAAGCTCTTTATCTGGCCTTCGATTCTGAGTGATAGCTTTGCTGGACAGATTATCTTTGGCTGTAGGTTCTTACTATTCATCACCTTGAATATTTCTTGCCATTCCTGTCTGGCCTGCATGGTTTCTGTTGAGCAGTCAGCTGACAATCATATAGGTGCTCCTTTATTGGTAACTATCTTCTTTGCTCTTGCTGCTTTTAATATTCTCTGTCTTTTGCTCTTGGAATTTTAATTATGATTTGTCTTGGTGTGGTCCTCTTTGGATTCCTTTTGTTTGGAGTTCTGTGCGCTTCCTGGACTTGTAAGTCTAATTCTTTCACCAGGTGGGGGAAGTTTTCTGTCACTATTTCTTTCAGTATGTTTTTGATATCTTGCTCTCATCTTCTGGGACCCCCATAATTCTGATGTTGGTTCGCTTGAAGTTGTCCCAGAGGTTTCTTATATTATCTTCAATTTTCTGGATTCTCTTGCCTTCTAGCTTCTGCGGAGGAGTGTCTTCTGGCTCTTTATGTTCCAAATCTTTGACTTGATTCTTGCGATCTTCCATTCTGTTTTTAGGACTCTGTAAAATATGTTTTATTTCAGACAATGTATTCTTCATTTCTTGTTGATTCCTTATTAATTCTAGTTCATCTCTTTTCATATCCTCATAGGTCTTATCGATCTTTTCTAGGAAATTCTTGAAAAGCCTTATAAGCACAGATTTAAACTCTATATCCAGTCGCTTTTTGTCCTCCATTTCTTTCATTTGTAATCTATTTCGTCTCGGCATTTTCGCAGTTACAGATGGGACGGGGTTTCAGGGTGGAGCCTACAGTTTTGGCTTCTGTCAGCCCCGCCCTATGCGGTTCCTGAGTCTTAGAAATCCCCAGGGTCCTTTAGTACTCATTGCAAGGGCCTCTGAGAGAAAGGTGCCCTCGATTTTCGCCTGCTACCAAACAGTCTAGGCTCTCTCCCAATAAGCCCGGTATTGGGGTTCAGTTCAGTTGGAAGTGGAGTTGGAGGTGGCGTTCAGAGCAGTCTGGAGCCCGTCTCCTTCCCACGAGAGCAATCCCGCGACACAGCCAACCGTCCCTTCTCTGCGCTCAATGTGCGAGCCTCTGGGACCTCCTTTCGTCGCTCCCCCGGGGTTCCGCCTTACAGCCCAGCTTCCTCTGTTTGAGCCTGGGTCCCCGGGGTCTGGCCTAGAACTGGGGTTCAGAGCAGTCGGAACTGGGGCCCAGCACAGTTGGAGCTTTTATCTCCTTCCTGCTAGGGCACGCCAGCCAGGCACTCGGCCTCCCTCCTCTCCGTCTCCGTCCTCTCCGCGTGTCTCCGTACCTTAGGCTTTTACAGCTCCTCCGCTCTTCCTTCTGGTTTTCTCCTTGCTTCTCGTTGTAGAATTTCCAATCAGTCGACTTTCCAGTAGTTCTGGGTAATGTCCACTTTATATTTTAGTTGTATTTTATTGAAATTGTTGTGTGCGGCTGCAGCTAGGTGTTTACCTGTGCAGCCATCTTGGATTCTCATTTTATTGATTCTTTACAGAGAGGAAGGGAGAAAGATAGTATAGAGAGCCAGAAACATCGATGAGAGAGAAACATTGACCAGCTGCCTCCTGCACACACCCCACTGGGGATGTGCCCGCAACCAATGTACATGCCCTTGACCGGAATCGAACCTAGGACACTTCAGTCTGCAGGCCGACGCTCTATCCACTAAGCCAAACCGGTTTCGGCCACTTTTACTTTTAACTAAACATCCTCTCACCACCAATTAAAAAAAAAACCAATGCAAAACTACTAAAGGGTATCCTGTAAAATAGGTAGCTATAGATGGCACTACAATTGCATTAGGGCAAATACTACTGAAAGCTAAAACACAATTTCATGAAGGGTCACTTTACTTCAAAGAACTTGCTTTGACAGGTTTATGTCAGATAACACTGGGCAAGGTTGCCCTTTTTTTTTCATGTTATTAAAGAATTAAGAACTAACTCTTTGGGAAGACAAGCATGTTAAATAGTAGTATAAACTACAGTACCTTGCTTTGCTGAAAAACTTGCATCTTACATGTCTACTGAGAAGCTACGTTAGAGGAAAAGTTCAAGGTTGTGGTTTAGAGAAAGTCATGAACGATGAACATAGTTTTCTCACTTAACGTTTAAAAAGAAGTGAATTATTTTTCACTGAAGAGTTGGGTTAAAACAATATTGTAGGAGCAACTAAATTAAATCCTGTTAGATTAAAATTAAAGTGAAAAACTAGCATTCCATATAAAGGACAGCTGTGTAGGCAAACTTCCAGAGGGTGATTTACACTAACATGCAAACACCTTCCTCATCTGACTGCCTTAATATTCACTAAATTATAAAAATTAGAACAGCCAGTCTCTTTAAAAAGTACAAACTGATAGCATTAAATTTCACTTTAAACGTCAATTTGGTGCCCTACCTGGTTTTGCTCAATGGATGTAGCATTACCCTTCAGACTGAAGGGTCCCAGGTTCGATTCTGGCCAAGGGCACATGCTCGGGTTGTGGGCTCCATCCTTCCCAGTAGGGGGCATGCAGGAGGCAGCCAATCAATAATTTTGTCTTATTGATGCTTCTCTCTCTCTCTCTTCCTCTCTGAAAATAAAAAAAGTATATATATTTAAAAAAATGTCAATTTGGTCCAAGACCGGTTTGGCTCAGTGGATAGAGCGTCAGCCTGAGGACTGAAAGGTCCCAGGTTCGATTCCGGTCAAGGGCATGTACCTTGGTTGCAGGCACATCCCCAGTAGGGGGTGTGCAAGAGGCAGCTGGTCGATGTTTCTCTCTCATCGACGTTCCTAACTCTCTATCCCTCTCAATTCCTCTCTGTGTAAAATCAATAAAATATATATTAAAAAAAAAAAAAAAAAAAAGCCGAAACCGGTTTGGCTCAGTGGTAGAGCGTCGGTCTGCGGATTGAAAGGTCCCAGGTTTGATTCCGGTCAAGGGCATGTACATTGGTTGCGGGCGCATCCCCTGTAGGGGGTGTGCAAGAGGCAGCTGGTCGATGTTTCTCTCTCATCGATGTTTCTAGCTTTCTATCTCTCTCCCTTCCTTTCTGTAAAAAATCAAAAAAAAAAAAAAAAAAAATATAAAGTCAATTTGGGCCCGACAGAGTGGCTCAGTTGGTTAAGCATCCGTTATCTTGTGCACCGAAAGGTTGATGGTTAGTCAGGACACATATGAAAGGCAGCCTCCTTCAATGTTTCTAAATTCTCACTTTTATATGTCTCCCTCCCTCCCTCCTTCTAAGCATGTCCGAAGGTGAGGATTAAAAAACAAAGTCAATCTGGCTCTGGCAGGTGTGGCTGTTGTTTGGAAAGTCATCCTGTATACTGAAAGGTAATAGATTAGATTCTTGGTCAGGGTACATGCGGGAGGCAACAAATCAACATTTCTCTCTCACATCAATGTTTCTCCCTCCCTCCCTCCCTCCCTCCCTCTTTCTAAAATAAATTAAAAAAAAAGTCAATATGGCCTCCTATGAAATACATGTATGTAATTCCAAACAGCATTTTTAATTTTTAACAAACATTATCAAAACCTAAGAATATTTTGACATATAGTATGTCTCTCCATTTCACCCTTATACATACACACCAGCCCATTTTCATCAAGTGAAACTTTGTAAAGTTAAAAAATATATACACTAAGGTCCATTTTTATTTTCCAGATTTTAAAAATTGACACGGACTTAGAGAAGCTCCTTGTTATCAATGTATTTTGAGAAAAATATTCTAAAATGTCTGCTGGGTCTGAAATATTGTGTGTGCACAGCCTGCCAACAAACTGCTTGTTTTATTTATATTTACTGTTTTTAAAAAATTAAGAATCCTTACTTGCATATATCTGTAGAATCCTGAGTTCCTAAAGCATATAATGAAGAACCAATTCTATTGTAATCGTCTGCAGCACCTATGGAAAAAGGTTCAAGAATTTAATATATTTATTCTTTAATTCAAAAATACTGAGCATCTACCTGCCAAACAATGTAATAGGAGATAGCCATAATACAATACGATGAATATTACTTTAGAAGGAGATACAAACTACTTTGGTAGCAGTAGAAACAGATGATTTCACCTGAGTAAGTCAGAGAAGGATTTACAGACTCTGCAGAATGAGTTTGCGCTTGTGGGATGAACAAACCTTTACCAGGTAATGTGTAAGGAAGATAATTTCAAGTAAAAAGGGAAGAGCATGGATCAAGGCCAGAGAGGCATAAAAGAACATTGTATAATCAGAAAGCCTTCTGGGACTATGGCACTGAAGGGTACAGAGGGAAAGTAGATGCAATTGAAGATGAAAAAATTAACTGGAAGCATCTTAGGAAAAAAGGTTAAAGCATGATAGAGTCTGCATTTGCTCTATAGAATGGATGTCATTAAACATTTTATAATCATAGTAGTAGTACATCAACCTGATAAAGATGTTACTTTTAAAAAAATACTGTTGCCCTAGCCAGATTGGTTCAGCGGATAGAGCATCAGCCTGTGGCCTGAAGGGCACGAACCAGTTGCAGGCTCGATTATTCTTGGGTGAGGATTAACAAAAAAATAAAAAAAGATACCGCTTCCTAGAATAAAGACTAGAAGTGCAGAGACACAGAAAATGGAGTAACCAACCTAGAAACTGAGGGCCAGGATCAAGATAGTGGGAACAGTGAGAGCACAGAGGAACTAACAAAGCTAAAGGATATTTAGGAAAGGTAACAGGGAGGATTTATAAACAGTAGACCTGATGTAGGAGGGGAAATTATGACGTTGGGAAACTAGATAAATGGTGCCACCATTATTCTTGGGTACTAGAAGCAAAGTACCAAACTTTAGCACAACACTCTTCCTAGGGCTTGTTCCACAGGACAATGCACTCATTGAGAAAAGATTATGTATAACAGATGCTTCTATTGGGTTCAGAGAAAGGAGAGTAGAATGCTATGGTTAAGAGGCTGGACCTAGAACCAACCAAACTGCTTAGGGCCCAAGCCCATCTTTCAAACTCACCAGCTACATGACCTTGGACATATACGTATATCACTTAACTCGTCTATGCATTTTTTTTGTTTGTTTTTTTTTAAAATATATTTTATTGATTTTGTACAGAGAGGAAGGGAGAGAGATAGAGAGCTAGAAACATCGATGAGAGAGAGTCATCGATCAGCTGCCTCCTGCACACCCCCTACTGGAGATATGCCTGCAACCAAGGTACATGCCCTTGACAGGAATCGAACCCGGGTCCCTTCAGTCCCCAAGCCGACGCTCTATCCATTGAGCCAAACCGGTCTTGGCTCGTCTATGCATTTTTACAAGGCTTTGATGTGTTTATTCCCTAATGAAACAGTAATCCTTACATTATATTGTACTTTATTATATTATTTAAAATTACATTAGCCCTAGCTGGTTTGACTTAGTGGATAAGAGTGTTGGCCTATGGATTGAACAGTCCCAGGTTTGATTCCGGTCAAAAGCACATACCTTAGCTGTAGGCTCAATACCCAGCCCTGGCCGGGGTACATATGGAAGGCAACCAATCAATATATCCCTCACATCGATGTTTCCCTCTCTCTGTCTCTTGCCCTCTCTTCCACTCTCTCTAAAAATCAATGGAAAAATATTCTCAGGTGAGGATTAAACAAAAATTAAAAACAAAACACTAAAAACAAACAAAAAAATTAAACCCATAAGACTAAAATTTAACTTTTATAAAGAAACTTTGACCTGACCAGTGTAGCTCAATGGATGAGCATTAGCCTATGAACCAGGAGTCTGGTTCGATTCCTGATCAACATGCCTGGGTTGTGGCTGGATGTCGGCATGGGGTGACAATTCTAGTTAAGAACAGATGCCCCAGCCGAAACCGGTTTGGCTCAGTGGATAGAGTGCCTGCCTGTGGACTGAAGGGTCCCAGGTTTGATTCCGGTCAAGGGCATGTGCCTTGGTTGCGGGCACATCCCCAGGGGTGTGCAGGAGGCAGCTGATCGATGATTCTCTCTCATTGATGTTTCTAACTCTCTATCCCTCTCTCTTCCTCTCTGTAAAAAATCAATAAAATACATTAAAAAACCCCCAAAAAACAACAAAAAACACACACAAACAGATGCCCCAGTTGCAGGCTCAGTTCCCAGTAGGAGGGAGTGCAGGAGACAGCCAATCAATGATTCTCTCTCATCATTGATGTTTCTATCTCCGTCTCTGAAATAGATAAAAAATTTTTTTAAAAAACTCACTCAGAAAACTAGTAACTTAAGAGAATTTTCTCAACCTAAAAAGAGTCATCTAGGAAACGTACACCTAACTTCACAATTAATGGTTTAAGACCAAATATCCCAAGAAGATAAGGATCAAGGTAAAGATGCCTGCCCTCAACACTTCCATCAGCACTGTAGTGGAAGGTATACTACAGTACAATGTACAATGATGCAAAGAAAAGAAGGAAATGGCATCTAAACTGGAAAGGAAATGTAATTATTTTTATTAGCAGATGATCATCTATATAGAGAATACTAAGGAATCTATAAAATAGTTACTAGAACTAGTGAATTTATTTATTAAGGTTGAAAGATATAAGATCAATATCGAAAATACATTGTATTTTTAAACATTAGCAAAAAACAAAAAACTGAAAGGTAAAAAAACACATAATTTACAAAGCATCCAGAAATAATCAAGGATCAATCTAAAGATGTATAAGATCTGTACAATGGAAACTATAAAACATTGTTGGAAGAATTTAGAGACCTAACTAAATGGAAAGTATGCCATATTCATGTATAGAAGATCAATTTAAAAATGTCAATCCTCTCCAAATTGATCTATAGATTCTATACAATTCCAATTATAATATTAGCTGGCATTTTTTTGTAGTAAGTGACAAGGTGATTTTAAAATCTGTATGAAAATATAAACTACCTAGAGGGGCCAAAGAACCTTAAAAATATTTTTATTGATTTCAGAGAGGAAGGGAGAGGGAGAGATAGATAGAAACATCAACAATGAGAAAGAACCATCGATTGGCTGCCTCCTGCACTCCCCCTTACTGGAACTGAGCCTGCAACTTGGGCATCTGTCCGTGACTAGAAGTGAAACTGGGACCCTTTATTCTGCAGGCCGACGCTCTATCCATTGAGTCAAACCAACAAGGGCCAAAATAGCTTTTATAAAGAGGAATAAAATTGGAGAACTTATACAAGAAAAGATGTTTAAAATCACTGGTTATTAGAAAAATGCAAATTAAAACCACACCAAAACAACACTATATAAACAACAAGAAAGCCCACTGTATGGAAGAACATATTTGCAAATATTATCACTGATAAAGGTTTAATCTCCAATATCTACAGACATCTTATACAACTTAATAAATGATCCAATTAAAAAATGAGCCGAAACCGGTTTGGCTCAGTGGATAGAGCGCCTGCTTGCGGACTGAAAGGTCCCAGGTTTGATTCCGGTCAAGGGCATGTACATTGGTTGCAGGCACATCCCCAGTAGGGAGTGTGCAAGAGGCAGCTGATCGATGTTACTCTCTCATCGATGTTTCTAACTCTCTATCTCTCTCTCTTCCTCTCTGTAAAAAAAAAAAAAAAAAAAAAAAAAAAAAATATATATATATATATATATATATATATATATATATAAATAAAATGGGCAATGGACTTAAATAGAATCTTTTCAAAAGAAGACAGAAGAAAAGCCAAAAGGCACATGAAAACATGCTCAAAGTCACTAATTATCCGAGAGATGCAAATCAAAATGACAATGCGGTACCATCTCACACTTGTCAGAATGGCCAACATCAACAAATCAACAAACGACAAGTGTTGGCGAGGTTGCGGGGAAAAAAAGGAACCCTCGTGCACTGCTGGTGGGAATGCAGACTGGTGCAACCACTGTGGAGAACAGTGTTGAGCTTCCTAAAAAACTGAAAATAGAACTCCCATTTGACCCAGTAATCCCACTCCTAGGAATATATCCTAAGAAACTAGAAACACCAATCAAAAAGGATATAGGCACCTCTATATTCATAGCAGCACAATTTACAATAGCTAGGATTTCGAAACAGCCTAGGTGCCCGTCAGCAGATGATTGGATAAAAAAACTATGGTACATCTACACAATGGAATACTATGCTGCCATAAAAAGAAGGAATTCTCATCATTTGCAGCAACCTGGATGGAATTGGAGAACATTATGCTGAATGAAATAAGCCAGTCAATGAAAAGAAAAACACCACATGATCTCACTCATTAAAAAAAAAATATATGTATTTTACTGATTTTTTACAGAAAGGAAGGGAGAGAGATACAGAGTAGAGAGTTAGAAACATTGATGAGAGTCATCGATCAGCTGCTTCTTGAATGCCCCCTACTAGGGATGTGCCTGCAACCACGGTACATGTCCTTGACCGGAATCGAACCCGGGACCCTTCAGTCCGCAGGCCGACGCTCTATCCACTGAGCCAAACCGGTTTCGGCTGATCTCACTCATTTATGGATAATAAGGAACATTATAAACTGATGAATAAAAAGATAAGTACAGACAGTAAAGCAACAGACTATCAAATTACAGTGGGGAGGGGAGGGAGATATGGGGGAGATAAGAGATCAACCGAAGGACTTGTATGCATGCATATAAGCATAACCAATGGACGCAAAACTCTGGGGAGGGAGGGCATATATGGGAGTGGGGGGAATTGGTAAGATATGTACACAGATAATACTTCAATAAAAAAATGAAAAAAAAAGATACAACACTATACTTATTAGAATGGCTAAAATTAAAAAGACCTTCTTTAAAATAAATTTTTAAAAAATTGATTTCAGAGAGGAAGGGAGAGGGAGAGATAGAAACATCAATGATGAGAGAGAATCATTGATTGGCTGCCTCCTGCATGCCCCCTACTGGGGTCCAAAACTGCAACCCGGACATGTGCCCTTGACCAGAATCGAACCTGGGACCCATTCAGTCTGCAGGCTGATGCCCTATCCATTGTGCCAGACCAGCTAGGGCCTGATTATCCTCCTTAACAAGAATGAAGAATAACTCACACACAGCTGATAGAAATGTAAAATTGTATAATCATTTTGGGAAAAAGTTTGGCATTTTTATTTAAAAAAAATTTTATTTTAAAATATATTTGATTGGTTTTTCACAGAGAGGAAGGGAGAGGAATAGAAAGTTAGAAACAATGATGAGAGAGAAACATCGATTAGCAACCAAGATACACGCCCTTGACCAGAATCAAACCTGGGACCTTTCATTAAAAAAAAAAAAAAATATTTTATTGATTTTTTCACAGAGAGGAAGGGAGAGAGATAAAGAGCTAGAAACATCGATGAGAGAGAAACATTGACCAGCTGCCTCCTGCACGCCCCCTACTGGGGACATGCCCGCAACCAATGTACTACATGCCCTTGACCGGAATTGAACCTGGGACCTTCCAGTCCACAGACCGATGCTCTATCCACTGAGCCAAACCTGGGACCTTTCAGTCCGCAGACCCACGCTCTATCCACTGAGCCAAACCGGTTTTGGCAAGTTTGTCATTAAAAAAAAATATATATATATGTTTTATTGATTTTTTTTTTTTTACAGAGAGGAAGGGAGAGAGCCAGAGAGCCAGAAAGGTCGATGAGAGAGTAACACCGACCAGCTGCCTCCTGCACACCCTCCATCGGGGATGTGCCCGCCACCAAGGCACATGCCCCCGAACGAAATTGAACCCGGGACCTTTCAGTCTGCAGATTGACGTTCTACCACTGAGCCAAACCGGCTTTGGCGAGTTTGGCATTTTCTAAAAAAGTTATACTTCACCACATGACCCAACCATTCTATTTCTAGATATTGCCCAAGAGAAATGAAAGCATAGGTCTATACAAATACTTACATAAAATGGCTCATGTAAGCTTTATTCACAATAGCCAAAAGCTATTATAGTAACAACTCGAATGTTCACCAACAGCTATGTAGATAAACAATCATAATATATCCATAAAATGAAATATCACTCTGCAAAACTATTGATATGCACAACATAGATGAATTTCAAAATAATTTTGTTGAATTTCAAAGCTAGACAATAAAGTGTATTATTCCACTTGAAATTCAAACTAATCTATAGACAAAAAGCAAGAGAGTGGTTGCCTGGATACATGAGTGGGACAGAGGGATTACGAAGGGTCACAAAGAAAGTTTTGATGGTGATAGTTATGTTCATTTTAATTTTACTCTAGTGATGATTTTAAACATGTCAAAACTTATCAAATTGCATACTTTCAACTTTGCATCTTACTGATATCAATTATACATCAATAAAGCTACTAAAAACCATTAGCCTATCTTGCATTTTGAATGGATCGTTTACACACACAATTTTATAACATTATACATTTAGGAAGTATCGGTTCAATAAATGATGTCTTGGCTCTTGAGAGAAACCAAGATGGCGGAATAGGGTAGACACCCGAATGCAGCCTACTACAACAAATTTGAATTTAGAACTGGAAAACAGGGGAGGCATTGCCCTGAAGCACCGGAAGGCTGGCTGAGAGGAGGCTGTGCCATCTGGAAAGGAGAGAGAAGGCGCGCTGACCCTCAGGAACTGTGAAGGTACGGAGAACTGTGCGCGTGAAAAGGCGCGCGGAGAGGAAGGGCCGGATTGAGTTCACTACTGACTTACTCCAGGCGCACAGAGAGGGCGGACAGCTAACGTGGCTGGTTTTCTTGTTTGAGAGAAAAACAGAATCACCCTATTGCTCTGATAGACGGCCCCAGACAGGGAGAGGCCAGACTGTCAGGCATCGGGCAGAGATCTGTCGGAGGTGTGTGAAGCCAGAGGCCATTACTGCGGGACTTGGGGAGGAGCCCAAGGGAAAACAAAGCTTGTCTGCACCAACCCAAGACTCTGCCCCATCCAAGCTGAGCACAGAAGCTCTCCCAGAGGCTGGCTTTCTCTAAGGAGAGACTGGCCGGAAAACAAAGCTTGTCTGCGCCTTTACCAAAGAGGTGCGTGCGCGCCTGCAACCAATCTTCCGAAACTCTCCACAAACAGGACTTTTCTAAGGCGAGACTGACAGGGAACCAAAGATTGTCTGCGCCACCCCGAGACCCCACCCCATCCAAATGGGAGTACAGAAGCCCTCCTAGCTGAGACACTGCTGATCCTCACAGCCAATTGGCTTGGAGATCAACGCTTCCCAGTGATACCCTGTTTCCCCGAAAATAAGGCAGTGTCTTTTATTAATTTTTTCTCCCAAAGATGCACTAGGTCTTATTTTCAGGGGATGTCTTATTTTTCCATGCGCTAGGTCTTATTTTTAGAGGATGTCTTATTTTCGGGAAAACACGGTGTTAACAATAAGCAAGGCTTAACAACAAGACTGAACACACAGCCCACAAAGGGCTACACCAAGACTGTCCACCGCAGGTAACTGGGAAGGCTGTGCTACTGGGCTCTACCAGAACACCTAGCACACAAAACTATTCCATCAAATCAGGGAAACAATTAAAATGCAGACAAGAGGAAAGACACAAAGGAAGGAGATGGAGGAAAAGAAAAGATTGGACATTGAGTTCAAAACTACAGTTATAAGGTTATTCAAGAAAATCCTAAAAAAAAGGCCGATAAAATAAATGAGGATATGAAAAGGGAGCAACTAGAAATAATAAGGGATCAACTAGAAATGAAGAAAACATTGTCTGAAATAAAAAATATTATACAGAGTCCTAAAAGCAGAATGGAAGATTGCAAGAATCAAGACAAAGATTTAGAACACAAAGAGCCAGAGGACACTCCTCCACAGAACCAAGAAGATAAGAGAATCCAGAAAGTTGAAGATAGTGTAAGAAACCTCTGGGACAATTTCAAGTGAACCAACATCAGAATTATGGGGATTCCAGAAGAGAGAGAGAGAAGATACCGAAAGAATACTGGAAGAAATAGTGACAGAAAACTTCTCCCACCTGGGGAAAGAAATAGACTTACAAGTCCAGGAAGCCCGCAGAACCCCAAACAAAAGGAATCCAAGGAGGACCACACCAAGACACATCATAATTAAAATTCCAAGAGCAAAAGACAAAGAGAGAATATTAAAAGCAGCAAGAGAAAAGCAGATAGTTACCTATAAAGGAGCACCCATACGATTGTCAGCTGATTTCTCAACAGAAACCATGCAGGCCAGACAGGAATGGCAAGAAATATTCAAGGTAATGAATAGTAAGAACCTACAGCCAAAAATACTCTACCCAGCAAAGCTATCACTCAGAATCGAAGGCCAGATAAAGAGCTTCACAAATACAAAAAAAAAACTGAAAGAGCTCATCACCGCCAAACCAGAATTATATGAATTGCTGAAGGGAGTTATTTAGGAAGAGGAAGAAGATAAAGAAAAATTATGAACAGCAGGGACCGGTTTGGCTCAATGGATAGAGCCTCGGCTTGGGGACTGAAGGGTCCCGGGTTCGATTCCGGTCAAGGGCATGTACCTTGGTTGCGGGCATGTCCCCAGTAGGGGGTGTGCAAGAGGCAGCTGATCAATGACTCTCTCTCATTGATGTTTCTAACTCTATCTCTCTCCCTTCCTCTCTGTATAAAATAAAAAAAGAAAAAAAAAGAAAAATTATGAACAACAAATATGCAACTATCAACAAGTGAATCTAAAAACCAAGGGAATTAAAAAATCTGATTAACTGGTGAATATAATAGGATCAGAGGTATGGAAGGGGAGTGGACTGACGATTCTCAGGGGAAAAGGGGAGTGAGGGTGCGGGAAGAGACTGAACAAAAACTGTGCACCTATGGATGAGGACAACGGGGATGGGGAAAGGACAGAGGGTGGGGTGGGAACCTGGTGGAGGGTAGCAATTGAGTGGGGGAGGGAGAGGAACACATTTGTAATAATTTGAACAATAGCTGAAACCGTGGTAGAGCGTCCGTCTGCGGACTGAAAGGTCCCAGGTTCGATTCCAGTCAGGGGCATGTATGTTGGTTGCGGGCACATCCCTGGTGGGTGGTATGCAAGAGGCAGCTGGTTGATGTTTCCCTCTCATCGACGTTTCTAGCTCTCTCTCTCTCTCCCTTCCTCTCTGTAAAAAATCAATAAAATATATTTTAAAAAAATAATCTAAACAATAAAGATTTATTAAACAAAAAATGATGTCTTTTTAAAATCTGTTTTTTAAAAATATATATTTTATTGATTTTGTACAGAGAGGAAGGGAGAGAGTTAGAAACATCGATGAGAGTCATCGATCAGCTGCCTCTTGCACACCCCCTACTGGGGATCTGCCCACAAACAAGGTACATGCCCTTGCCCGGAATCGAACCCAGGACCCTTCAGTCCCCAAGCCGACGCTGTATTCATTGAGCCAAACCGGTCCCAGCAAAAAATGATGTCTTTAAAAAAAAAAAAAAAAATATTGATTTTTTTGCAGAGAGGAAGAGAGAGGGATAGAGAGTTAGAAACATCGATGAGAGAGAATCACCGATCAGCACCCCCCATTGGGAATGTGCCCGCAACCAAGGCACATGTCCTTGACTGGAATTGAACCTGGGACCTTTCAGTCTGCAGGCTGATGCTCTATCCACTGAGCCAAACCGGTTTCGGTTAAATGATGTAAATCTTGACATACGTGAAAGTTGACACATTTCAGTGTACAATATCAAAAATATTCACTAATATCATTAATCTCAGACAAGTCTTTATTTTTTCAAAATCTTACCAATTATTTTTATTGGCTTTTAAAATATAATTGATATAGCGAAATAGACATAAAATAGAACACACCATAGAAGCAAATGAAGAACACAGCAACTTTTAAACATTTTATAAAAATCAAGAATGGAATTTCAGACAAGTCTTTAATTATTGTTATGCAAACTCATGGTAATGAGAACAAGTTTTCTGAACTTCTAATTATTGCTGAAAAGCTTGACTTTTATCATTGTCCACAAATACTGTCAGTTGTTTTCCTTATAGTGATAGACTCAGTGAATTTTTAAGAAAACGTCTAACAAACACTAAAGTCTGACTAATCATAATCTGTTGGCCATTCTTTTAAGTAAAAGTGGTGTTTTGTGAAAAAAGTAGGTCAGTTGCAAGTCAATTATTAAAATGCTTTAATAGAAAGAACCATCATACTTCAGTATACAAAGTGCTTTATGCATAGCTCCCATTTTACTACATAAAGTATGAAAAAAAGAAGTGTACTCAAGGACATTCTTTTTTTTTTTTAATATATAATATTTTATTGATTTTGTACAGAGAGGAAGGGAAAGTTAGTTAGAAACATTGATGAGAGAGAGTCATCGATCAGCTGCCCCTTGCACACCCCCTACTGGGGATATGCCTGCAACCAAGGTACATGCCCTTGACCGGAATCGAACCCGGGACCCTTCAGTCCCCAAGCTGACGCTCTAACCATTGAGCCAAACCGGTTTCAGCTCAAGGACATTCTTAAATGAATTTTGAGGGAAAGAATTAGATATTACCCAAGAGAAATGAAAGCATAGGTCTATACAAATACTTACATAAAATGGCTCATGTAAGTGATTATTATTATTAGTAGTCTGATGCCACTACCTTGATTTGTGCTAAGGTACCAGCAATTTTATTCATCACTAGAGGCCTGGTGCATGAAAATTCATGTACTTGGGGAGGGGGGAAGGGCGTTGCCTCAGGCCTGTGTCCTCTCGCAGTCCAGGAGCCTTCAGGGGATATCTGACGGCTTAGGCCCACAGTCTGACCTTCCTCTGTGGTAGGCTGGCCCTTCCCCCTTCCCGCTCCCCCCATCACCGTCCCCTTCCTCTGCACGCTGGCACGTACCTTGGCTGGCCTGGTGCCGCCTGTTTACCGGCCCCGGCCCTGGCCCCCGACCCCCGCCAACCAGTCATTCTGCCGTTTGGTCAAATTGTATATTATACAGGATGACTTTTGCATTATGAATATAAATGTTGACCTAGCTGGTTTGGCTCAGTGGATAGAACGTCAGTCTGTGGACCAGAAGGTCCCAGGTTCGATTCTGGTCAAAGGCATTAAAAAACAAAACAAAAAACAAACAAACACATCAACATGATGAAAAAGGCAAAAGGCATCACAGTATTATTATGAAAATGGTTTGACATCACAGACTTACTAAAAAGGGTCTCAGAACCAAGACTTCATAGACCACAGTCTAAGAAATGCTGCTCTATAACAAGACTTTTACAAACTGTAAATAACGTAAGTAAAACCTTACTTTTGTGGGATCTTGTCATCCTATCAGATTTAGCAGAGGCATCTTTAACTCGGTTATGATATTCTAAAAGGAATGTTCGTTCATGCTCAAAGAAATCATCTACATCCTATAGAATCAAAAGAAAATATGAACTTTTTTCAATTGTTTGCTTTAGTGTAATATAAAAACCAATTTGTTATTATTATTATAATCACAAAAGGTCATTAGTAAAACATTATCCTATCCTTAATAATCAGATATTATATTGATTTCACCAACAAGTTCAGACTTTAATAAACATGAATTTCTACCTATCAAGTAAGAGATCTCCTATGGTTTTGCGGCTGAAGGCTTAGAGCTCCCCTCTGGTTCTCCGAAACGTGTTCCTACTCATGCTCTGCCTTTACACCCCAACCAATGCATTACTGTCAGTGGGAGTGACCAATTGTTTTTGAGAAAAGGAAAAAAGAAAAAAAAATTCTGATGGCTACATCTATTTCTCTTGGTCTATTATGTGTATTATAGGCCATTTCAGAAGGCTGGGAGCAATTATATCAACCACTGTCTTCAATTTTTTTTTAATTTTTATTTTTTTTAGCAAAGTTAAACATAAAAATAAAAATTAACAGTACTTTCCTCTCTTCTAAAATGTCCATTGTTTACTGAAAAAGCACCAGTTGAAATGATGTAATTCAAGATCCACATCAACAGAAAAGTAGAAGCCAAAGTTAATACTGACAAAATGACATTTAATCATGTGTACCAGTTCTCCTAACTGTAAAAATGGGGATAACATTAACCTGCAGAATTGTAGTGAAGATTAAACAAGAAAATGTGGGCTATCAAAGACCACACTGTAAATGTTAACAACATATCAATTGACTTATCTTTGAAAAATCAAAATATAAATCAAATAAATAGTACTTTACACCCAAATTTTATTGTAGATGAATCTATAAAACAGATAATGATGTCAAAGCAGCCTTATTTATAGCTTAGTAATTGCTTGATAGGGTAATATAAGCATTTTACTCTTATATTTTAATGGTAAGAATCTTCAGACAAATTAAGTCTTGTATCATTCTAGGATACCATTAAGAAAAATTTAGGTGTTATGTAGGTAAATAATTAACTTTATAAGTATTTTTACACATATTATCTCATTCAGTCTTTCTAACAATCCTGTGAGGCAGGAGGTATTATTAACTGCATTTGAAAATGGGAAATAGATTTAGAGAAAGAGACTTTTCTCAAGATCATATAGCTACTATGAGACAAAACCAAAACATCAACTTAACTCTTCTAATTCTCAATCTGAATCCTGGACCGCTCCTAACATTTGTAAGGCCAAGGGCTAGTGTACAAATGGAAGGAGTCCTTTTTTATTTTTATTTTGAAAGATAAACCTTTTCTTTAAATTAAGTAATTAATTAGAGTGGAAGGGAGAGGGATAGAGATAGAAACATTGATGAAAATGAAAGAGGAACATCATCCATGGGCTGCCTCCTGCACACATCTCTACTGCGGACTGAGCCCACACCCAGGCACGTGCCCTGACCAGGAATCGAACCAGTTACCTCTTGGTTCCTGGGCTGCTGCTCAACTGCTGAGCCACATTTATGTCCCACCCGGCAGCTCTGCAGGGTGCCCACAGGGATTTCTTGTGCGTGTGGCTGAACAGTCCATCCTGTACACTGATTTTCTCCCCTGTGCCTTCCCTCTACTCAGCTGTTCTACAGTCACCCCTTGACCACCCATAGAGTACACCCCCCAGTAGCACTGTCACCCACTGGAGGATGGACTCAGGGAAAAAGCCCATGCAGGACCTGAAGGTAGGCTTGGAATTTGGCCAAAGATATCTAGGGTTCTAGATAACTGGAGCACTGTCCAGTTATCTAGAACCCTAGATATCTTTGTCTGGAGGAAGGGGCGTGGGCTTCAGGTGGGCAAATTCCCTTGGACCTGCAAATCTTTGACTCTTGGAGAAGGAAGCTCTAAAGAGTGTATCCAAGGTAGGGGGGTCCAATTTCCTAGGGCTAAGGATTCTACTGCCCAAATTTCTCTTTTACTCAAATATCTTCTACACATATAAATTTTTAATCCAGCTTCCTTTTAAAAGGAATAAATTCTTGTCCTACTGAAGAGCATCTGTTCTTTCTGAAATCAATAAAAAATATATATATTTTAAAAAAGGAGTAAATTCTCAAATACTCCTATTAATCAAATAAAATCTTACCTTTACTCCTGAAACAATTACTCCATCTGCTGATTTAACCATGTTTTTAAAGAAATCTTCAAGTTTCTCTTTTTTATTTTTTCCTCGCACACTCAACTGAAAGAAAGGTAAGTAGAAGTTAGCATTTTAAAAAATTACAAATGGACAATAACGCCTCTTTTACAATTTGCTGTCAACAGGGCAATTTCAAAAGGATCCCAGTTTTTAAACTTAATGAAGTAGCAATTTCATCATGTATATTAATGATTTTCAAACTTCAGGGAATTAAAGAAGAGTCTGGCCTCACCCCAAAGATTCAGATTCAGCTGATCTACAAAAAGGCCTACATTCTCAGTGTATATTTAATAATTCTGTTGCAATTATTCTGCCTACCACTATGTAATGTAAACACAACTAAAATGTTAACTCAGGAGTTCCTTTAAATGTAAAATTTATTGGTGAACAATATATCACCATATGCTTCTGCAAAAGGTCTGAAAATTTATTCTGTACATTCTTCACTCTAAATTCATCCAAACATCATCTACTGCCCTGTTTTCAGTGTCAGCAACTTCCAGTTCAAGGGACACAAAAGATGACTTTGAGTGGCAAAACTGAGAAGCACCTATTAACTCTGACTTTACCACCTGCTACATCAGGGTGTCCCATAAAGGAGCATCTTATCTAACTTCCTTATCTATTGGCATGGCTTCAATACTCACCTTTATGTAAATAACTCACAAATCTCTATAACTACCCCTCAGCTTTTTCTGATTCATAGAGCCAACTGCCTATATCATATCCATTAAAAAAATATTTTTATTGATTTCAGAGAGAAAGGGAGAGGGAGAGAGAAAATCATTATCAGCTGCCTCCTGCATGCCCTCTACTGGGATCAAGCTTACAACCTGGGCATGTGCCCTTGATTGGAATCAAACCTGGAATCCTTCAGTCCACAGGCCAAAGTTCTATCTACTAAGCCAAACCAGCTAGGACACACACACTCTATCTATCTATCTATCTATCTATCTATCTATCTATCTATCTATCTATCTTACCCTTACATAGAGATTATGCTAATCTCACATCACATGAGTCTAAGTCTAAGACAGTACTCATTATACACTCTCTACAATTTAACCTCTAAATTTTTCCTCTTCCTGGTCCCTATTCATGATTCTCTATCCAACCAGTCTCTCACACTCCTATATACTCCCTAAAACCCCATACCTCTCATTAAAATTCTTTAAAAAAATATTTTACTGGAGTTAGAAACATCATTGAGAGAAAATCATCAATCAGCTGCTTCCTGCACACCCTCTATAGGGGTTGTGCCTGGATCCAAGGTACATGCCCTTGACCGGAATTGAACCCGGGACCCTTCAGTTCACAGATTGATGCTCTAGCCACTGAGCCAAACCGGTTAGGGCTCTCATTAAAATTCTTGAAATAATCTACAATTTCTTTCTCTCACAGCTCAAATTCTACCAGCAAATGTCTGATATCTGTTCTTTGTATTAACTCTCTCCTAGTAAATGTCCTCATTATTTCTTGCCTAGAGTACTAGTTAACATCTTTCATCTCAATCCAATCCATTCTGCTGCTTTGGGATAACTTTCCAAAATCAAATTTTGAGTATCTCTCTTCTTTACTCAATAACTTTATAGTTTCACAATGTTTGGAGAATAAAGGTTAATCTCCTTAGTAGGTTATTAAAGATTTTCAACAATCTGACTCAATTTACCTTTCCTCTGTACCTGAAATGGTACCTCTCCTCCCATCAAAATTGGTATTCAGACTAAACATTCAAATTAAAAGACATCTCTCTTCAAGTAACCCTTCCTAGTTAGAATTCACTGCTCTATCTTTAGGCCCCCCAATACACACTGATTTTTTAAAACTGCATTTTTTTGATATTGATTAGTTCATTAATTTACTCATTTAACAATCCATTAACAAATCTATAGTAAGAGGTGGTCTCTGTCCTTAAAATAATTTATAGTGTAGCAGAGGATTCAAGGAGTAACATATGATTAAGCATATAGTGTAAGGCACATGTGTCAAACACAAGGCCCACGGGCCAAATCCGTCCCGCCAGGCCTTGCAATGTGGCCCGCACCGCGCTGTCATCACTGCACTCCGCTGCGTTTCCATCACAATGACAGTTTATGACTGTTCAGTAAACCATTTGGCCCGCGATTTAGGCTGGATTTTAGATTTTGGCCCCTTCTCTGATTGAGTTCGACACCCCTAGTAAGGAGTATAATATTACAGGAATCCCTAACACACTAGGAGAGCATCCAAGGAACTTGAATGATGAGAAAGGTAATGAGAAAAAAAAGAACAACTGAAGGTTGAATGACCAGAGGCAGCTTCAATAACCCAGATGAGGTTGTTGAAAGAAGTGGACACATTCCCAATATAGTAAAGGAGTAAAACAGATGGGATTTGGTGACTTCTAGTAGGAAGAGGGCGTAGGAGGAGTCATGGATAATTTTCAGGCTTTTAAACTTCTTTAAAAAATTTTATTGAATTTTAGAGAGATAAGGGAAGGGGGTGGGGGAAAGAGAAACATGGATTGGCTGCCTCCTGCACTCCCTACTAGAGATTGAGGCATGTGCTCTGACTGGGAATCAAACCAGCAACATTTCAGTGCACAGGATGCTGCCAAACCACCTGAGCCACATCAGCCAGGGTGTAAGTTTCAGGTTTTAAGGAACTGGGAGGTCAAGACACCTTCTTTAAAATAGAGAATATAAGAGGAAGCATAGGTTTAAGGAAAAGTTCAACTAAGTGTAAAGTACCAAGAGAACATCTAAATGGAGCTTTTCAGAAGGTTGTTTAATAAATATAGCTGGGACTCAGGAGTGATACAGATTTATAAGTTAACAGCATAGTAGAGAATCTGAAACCAGAGAGTACATTAGATCACTCAGGAATAATTTATGGAATCAGAAGTTTAGAGGAACTTATAGACTATTTGAGAACACAATGAGGAAACTTGGAAGCATCAGATTTAAATGAATGGGTATATGGAGAAAAAGGGTTGTGAAGGATACTGTAGCCACAGAGTTAAGAGGGGGAAAAAAAAAAAAAAAAAAAAAAAAAAAAGAGGAAACTTAGAAGAGATTCCAAAGATTAAGAAGTACATGGGATCCAGCATAGCTAGAAAGGTATCTTAGTCAAAATAGAAAAGCACAATGTAATACACCACATTAATATAATTAAAGACAAAAAGCACATGAGCATCTCAATAGATTTTTTTTTCATGATAAAAACACTCACAAACTAGGAAAAGAAGGGAGCTTCTTCCACTTGCTAAAGGACATTTATGAAAAACCCACAGCTAACATTATTTAATGGTGAATGCTTTCCTCCTAAGACAGACAAAATGAGGGTCTCTACTCTTGCCATTTCTATTTAACATTGTACTGTAGTGTTTAGCCAGGGTAGTTAGACAAGCAAAAGAAATAAAAGGCATCCAGATTGGAGAGGAAAATGTAAAAAAGAAAAAAAAGGAAGTTAATAAATGAGTGTGGCTGCCAGGGTGGGTGAGGATTGTGGGAGATATAGGAAGGTCAGGGACTTGATTTCAGATTCGCTTCCATTCCCAATGAACACGGTGGAAATCTGATCAAGAGGAACTGCTTTGAACTGAAATAAGTTTTCAAGAAATATGGGAAAGAACTGTCTAAAGTCATAACCTTATAAATAATGGAGCAGGCATCTAGACTAGGTAAGAAAGAAATAAAGACAAAAGGGTTGCTAACAAAGTCAAAATGCAGGAGAGGGTAAAGAACAACTATATTGCCCTGGCCGGTGTGGCTCATTGGTCAGAGTGTCAGCCTGTGAACTTGAAGGGTCGAGTTTGATTCCAGGTGAAGGGAATGAACCTGGGTTGTAGGTTCAATTTTCAGCCCTGGTTGGGGTGTACGTGGAAAGCAACCAATCGATGTGATTTCTCTCACATCCATATCTCCTCTCCCTCCTTTCTACTCTAAAAAAAAAAGTCAATGGAAAAATATCCTCAGGTGAAAATTAACAAAGAACAACTATAATGGGAATAGGGGGGAAAAAAGCTACAGGACAGAAGGCTATGTTTGGAATCCACAATACAAGACAGCTTTCTCCAAGACAGAAATGCTGGCAGAAGCCATTGCTCCTTTGCTGAGCCTTCTGACAAAGGCTGCTGTCATACTATTTAATAAAAGGGCAATATGCAAGTTAACCATCACTCCCTCACAAAGATGACGGCGCCCATAGCCACAAGATGGCAGTGCCCAGTCCTCTCAGCCCTGACGGAGTCCCCCAGTCTCAGGGGGGCGGCCATTGAGAGCGGGCAGCGTGAGTGGCCCGGTGGGATGCTTGCTTTGTCGCTATGGCGACAAGGTAATTGTTCTGCTCCTGGACATGGAGGGCTTCTGGCCAGGCAGGGGCACGGAACGCTTGTATAAGAAGAGAAGGAACCAGTGAGTTGAACAGTCAAGTGGCCCCAAACTCCCAGGCAAGGTTAAATCCAGTTGGCCAGAGGGTGGATGGGGTGGAGGATAGTGTGACAGGAGGGGCTGGTGGGGAAGGCACAGGGGTGAAAGCTGGCTGAGAAAGAGGAAGGAAGCCCTTTATCAGAGTTCCTGAGAACAGGGAGGGAAGTCATTTCCCAGCTACGAATGGGCCTCTGGCTAGGCTGGGCGCGGATGGGTCTCTGGGCAGCACGCGGAGCGGCCAGGCCCCACAGAGAGCTATTGGTGCACAGATTTGGGTGCAGGGCTACTAGTATTTGGATACCCATCAACCGGGCTAACATTGTTCATAGGGTCCTGGTGACTCATTGAGAGCCCGCCCCGTCCATCTTGTGGGCCCACTCAAGCTACTACCAGTGGCTTTTCCATACAAACAGCCTGTCTTGGCTCATGCAGCAGACTTTCAAAAAAAATCTCTCAAAGGTTCATGAACCACAAACAAGCAGCATTTGGCCTCAGTGTGCCCTATACTTCTTACTAAGTAGCCCCAAGCCCAGCATGAGCAGTAGCCAAACGTGGTTCATAAGGTAGCCTCTCCCAGGCACTTCCAATGAAGACAAGTGGCAACCATCGGAGCTCACTTTGTAGCTCATACAAAGTGGCCCTGGGCAGGGCAGAGGTAGCAGTTGACCTTGGCCTACACCTCAAGTGCCCCAGAACTAACACACCTGGTGGTCATCTTCCAACCAAACCACAGCACCCAACCCAACTACCTCCACAAACGACACAGCCAAAGGGCAGACTGAGCAGGCACTGAAGCCCTACTAAAGTGAATTCTGCTATGCAATGTCAGCCCCCGAACCAACAGCTCCTCCATTATAGTCATCGCCATCCTTACAACCATTCAGCCAGAGGGTCAACCCTCCAAACAGCAAATAAGGCTCAACTACCAGAGGAGGGCACACATCATCCACACAAGGGACATACCCGGACACCTGATTCAGGTGACCAGGGAGACTGCACCACTGGGCTGCCAGGACATCTACCACACAAGGCCTTTCTACCAAGACCAGGAGATATAAAAGGGGAGACAGCCGAAACCGGTTTGGCTCAGTGGTAGAGCGTCAGTCTGCGGACTGAAAGGTCCCAGGTTCGATTCCGGTCAGGGGCATGTATGTTGGTTGCAGGCACATCCCCGGTAGGGAGTGTGCAAGAGGCAGCTGGTTGGTGTTTCTCATCAACATTTCTAGCTCTCTATCTCTCCCCCTTCCTCTCTGTTATATATATATATATATATATATATATATATATATATATATATATATATATATAAATATATAAATATATAAATATATAAATATATAAATATAAAGGGAGACAAAGAAACATGCCCCAAATGAGAGAACAGGAAAAATCTCCAGAAAGAGAACTGAATGAAATAAAGGCAAGCAATAGACTTGGTACAGAGTTCTAAACAATGGTTATCTATCTATCTATGTATCTATCTATGTATCTATCTATATGCAAATAGACTGAATGGCAGAACAACCAAACAACTGGCTGCTATGATATGCACTGACCACCAGGGGGTGTGCACGGAATATAGTGGGCATTGGCTGTGGTGGGATGGTGGAGCAGGGGTATTGGTCGGTCATTGGGGTAAACCTCTGGTGGTTAGTGAAAATTCTTTGCTCCCACTCGCTGCAGTCCGACAGGGCACTTGCACCCGCTGCCGGCACAGGCCTGATCGCTTGGTGCCACCAACAGGTGTGAGTGGTGGCTGCCGTCTCTGATCGCCCCTCACGGCTTCTCCACCTTCCCCTGCTCCTGAGGGGTGATCGGGGCTAACAGCTGCCTCTTGCACCCACTGCTGGTGCCTGGCGCCAGTCCTGATCACTTGGTGCCATCAGGGGGTATGAGCAGTGGCTGTTGGCCCTAATTGCCCCAGAGGGCTTCTCTACCATCCCCTGCTCCTGAGGGGTGATTGGGCAAGCAGCCATTCCTCACACCACCCGCTGACGACATTGGCTCTGCTCGTACCCTTTACATATGCCAGCCCCAATTGCTCCGTGCTGTCAGCAGGTGTGAGTGGGGCTGGTGCTGTCAGCACATGGAGTGGTGGAAACGGGGCTGCTGGCAGACAGGGGACCGGGGCCAGTGGCGCAAGAGGTCGGGCATGGCATGGAAGATGGGCTGAGACCCACCCTTGTGCCCACTGTTCCTTTCAAGGTGCACGAATTTGTGCACTGGGCCCTTAGTAAGGATTATAAGAATGCTCAAAAACTTAGTGAGAACTTCAATAGCATAAAAAGAACATAGAAATCATAAAAAAAAGAACCAGTCAGAATTGAAGAATGCAGTAACTGAAATGAAGAGCACATTATAGGGAATTAACAGTGAAGCAGAGGATCAAATCAGTGACTTGGAAGATAAGGTAGCAGAAAACACCCAATTAGACCAGCAAAAAAGAATTAAAAAAATTTGAGGATAATTAAAGGGGCCTCTAGGTCAAAATCAAGTGTAACAACATTTGCATTATAGCAGTACTGGAAGGAGCAGAGGCAGAGCAAGGAACTGAAAACCTTTCTGAATAATGACAGAAAACTTCCCTCACCTGGAAAAGGAAAAAGATATCCAAGCCTGGGAAACACAGAGTCCCAAACAAGATGAACCCAAAGAGGCCCAAACTAAGACATATAATTAAAATGCTAAAGGTTAAAGATAAAGAGTCTTTTTAAAAAATATATTTTTATTGATTTTTTTAAATTAAATTTAATTTATTTATTTTTAAAAATATATTTTATTGATTTTGTACAGAGAGGAAGGGAGAGAGACAGAGAGCCAGAAACATCGGTGAGAGTGAGTCATCGATCAGCTGCCTCTTGCACACCCCCTACTGGGGATATGCCCCCAACCAAGGTACATGCCCTTGCCCGGAATCGAATCCGGGTTCCTTCAGTCCCCAAGCAGATGCTCTATCCATTGAGCCAAACCGGTTTCAGCTATTTTTATTGATTTTAGAGAGAGGGAGAGGGACAAAGAAATAGGAACATTGATGAGAGAGAGGCATTGATTAGCTGCCTCCTGCAGGCCCCCTACTAGGAACTGAGCTCACAACCTGGGCATGTGCTCTGATGGGGAATCAAACTGTGACTTCCTTGTTCATGGGCTGAAACTCAACCACTGACACACTGGTCATGCCAAAGAGAGAATCATGAAAGCAGCAAGAGAAAAGCAGTTAGTTAGCTAAGTGAGCTCCCATAAAATTGTCAGCTGATTTCTCAACAGAAACTTTGCAGGCCAGAAGGGACTGGCATGAAATACTCAAAGTGATAAAAATAAAAAGCAAGGGCCTAACAACCAAGATTACTCTACTTAGCAAACTTATCATTTAGAATCCAAGGAGAGATAAAGAGCTCTCCCAGCTCAGCTGGAGTGTCAACATATGAACCAACAGGTCACATGTTACAGGATTGATCCCCAGTGGGAGGCATATAGGAGGCAGCAGATCAAAGATTCTCTCTCATCATTGATGTTTCTTTTAAAAAAAATAAAAATATTTTTATTGATTTCAGAGAGGAAGGGAGAGGGAGACAGAATTATCAATATATATAATTTCCCAGATAGAAAAATCTAAAGGAGCCGAAACTGGTTTGGCTCAGTGGCTAGGGCATTGGCCTGCGGACCGAAAGGTCCCAGGTTCGATTCCATTCAAGGGCATGTACCTTAGTTGTGGGCACATGCCCTTGTATATGCACATATACAAGGGGTGCAGGAGGCAGCTGAATGATGTCTCTCTCATCGATGTTTCTAACTCTCTATCTTCTTCCTTCCTCTCTGTAAAAAATCATAAATTAAAAAAAAAAAAAGAGGAAAAAAAAGAAAGAAAAAAAGAGAAAAATCTAAAGGAGTTCACCACCACCAAACCAATATTTTAAGAAACTAGAGGCCCGGTGCATGAAATTCGTGTCCTTGGAGCGAGATCCTCTCAGCCAGGCCTGCACTCTCTCAGTCTGGAAGCCCTCAGGGGATGTCGATTAATGGCTTAGGCCTGCTCCCTTGGGCAGTCTCAGCTCTGTCATGGAGGTGGGAAAGGCTCCCACCACCACCATTGCGCTCACCAGCCGTGAGTCCAGCTTCTGGCTGAGTGACACTCTCCCTGTGGGAGCACACTGACCACCAGGGGGCAGCTTCTGCATTGAGCATCTGCCTCCAGGTGGTCAGTGCATGTCATGGCAACCAGTTGTTCTGCTGTTCGATTTGCATATTAGCCCTTTATTATATAGGATTACTATATAGGATGTTAAAGGGATTTTTTCAAGAAGGAAAAAAAAGGATAAAAAATATAAATAATAGTCCTGGTTGGTTTTCTGAGTGTTTAGAACATTGGCCTTGACACTACACTTGATCTTAGCCAAAAGGCTGAGAAGCAATGAGCATTGGCCCTGAGATGGAAGGATTTCAGGTTCAATTCCTGGTTAACAGGACATCCCTGGCCCAGTCAGGGCACGTGGGAGGCAACCAATTGATGTGTCTCTCTCACATCAATGTTTCTTTCTCTCTCTCTCTCCTTTTCTAAAAAAACAATGGAAAAAATATCCTCAGGTGAGGACCAATAATAATAATAATAATAATAATAATAATCATAAATGGCAAAAGCTACATATCTATCAACACTACTTTAGATGGAGTAAATGCTCCAATTAAAAGATACAGAGTGGTTGAAATGGTAATAAAATAAGACCCTTACATATGCTGTCTGCAAGACTCACTTCAGATTGAAAAATATACAAAGACTGAAAGTAAAGGGATGGAAAAGATATTTCATGAAAATGGGGGGGGGGGGGGGGGGAAGGGAAGCTGAAGTAGTAATAAGGCCAGGCTAACCTTATTTCTTAAGAAGTTCACAATTTAGGATGAAAATCAATGTCCCATGTAGTGACATGATATACTGTCATTTCTTCAATTAATGTACTCAAGTTCTACTGAAAATACTGCCCTGCCATTGAAAAAGTGTCACTTCAAATTGCCTTTCTTGAAAAATAATAACATTATAAAAGAAGACCATAAACCTTTTAAAACTATTCCCTACCTTTTCCAATGATTCTTTAAAAATAAGCCTTGATCACTACTTTAATAAAATCAATACTCACATCTTGATTATATTCCAAGAAGACATGGAAATTTAAATCTTTTCTCAAAATAGGATGTGCTGCCACACGACACAGGAATACTTCATGCATTGCCACAGTCTTCTTGAATATTGCCAAGTATTCACTAGAAACAATACACAAAATTAAAGGTAAAACACTGCATCATTTAGAAAATCAACTGCATATTTTCAGCAAATAAGCTTTAAATTATTCTAAATGCAAAATTAGAGATATAATCCAAGTAACAAAGGTCTTAGTTGAACTGTTAATATAAAACCCAGCTCTGAAAAGACTTCATGCTACCCTGTTTTCCCGAAGATAAGACAGTGTCTTATATTAATTTTTGCTCCCAAAGATGAGCTAGGTCTTATTTTCAGGGGATGTCTTATTTTTCCATGAAGAAGAATACGGTACACATTTATTGTTAAATGAAAATAAAGGAAATTTATTACCTGTATACGGTACAGTAGTACGGTAGTTGTCAACACAAACCAGACAAACTGTGAATCCTACAGTATCAAGAATTTACTCATTTATTCAATGACAACCATGTCATCATCTTCTGGAACATCATCATAACAATCCAATTCCTGAATTTCCTGGTGAATTTCTTGTGACTCCATTTCTTTCAGAATCAGTGGACCAAATCTCTCATGTTTAGCCTAGGGGGGCCTTATCTTTAGGGGGATGCCTTATATTTCACTCAGAAGGAAACCTGTAAGTAGGTCTTGTTTTTGGAGGATGTCTTATTTCCGGGGAAACATGGTAGTTAGTAATATTTATTAAAAT
Source organism: Pipistrellus kuhlii (assembly GCF_014108245.1). Lineage (NCBI taxonomy): Eukaryota > Metazoa > Chordata > Mammalia > Chiroptera > Vespertilionidae > Pipistrellus > Pipistrellus kuhlii. Next base: position 72,868,257 of record NW_023425404.1, read on the forward strand.
TAAATGTTATGAACAACAAATACGTAACTATCAACAAGTGAATCTAAAAAACAAGGGAATTAAAAAAAATCTGATGAACAATATTAACTGGTGAATATAATAGAATCAGAGGTATGGAAGGGGAGTGAACTGATGATTCTCGGGGGAAAAAGAGGGGGGGGGGTTGTGGGAAGAAACTGAACATAAACTGTGCACCTATGGATGAGGACAATGAGGGGTGGGGAAAGGGCAGAGGGTGGGGTGGGAACCTGGTGGAGGGGAGCAACGGAGGGGGAAAAAATGAGGAACATTTGTAATAATATGAACAATAAAGATTTAAAAAATAAAAAAATAAAATTAAATGTTAATATTTTTGGTTTTATGAACCTTTCTTCCTATGCAAGTTGAACTATAGGGGTATTTGTTTTCAGCTTCAGAGAAAGTATACTACAAATTATTGGTACAATTTTACTGATTCAATTTCTAGATTTAATTACTACTTTTAAACAACTCCATACAAAAAAAATATCAAAACCCAAATCTAAGCATATTTTCAACATTAATACATATTTTCTTCTAATTACCTAGAAACACAAGAAAGAAACACACCATAGAGAGACTACTTTTTACCATTACATAGGAGAACTGTGTTTAAAATATTTTAATATCAGTGAATCACAGCGATCATACAGTAATACATGTCAGTTTGGAAAGAAAACACCACAACACTTAAGGAAAAGAACCAATATTCTTGCTTCAACTATGTGCAAGGAGGATAAGTTTTACATACCAGCAAACCAGCAGGACCAATGTTGGGAGAAGTTTGATCTCTGTGAGGGTAGTCATTCAGTGAAGACAAAAAAGAAGGATGCAGAGGATGGAGGTAGCAGTAGAATAAACCCAAGGTTCTCTGTTATCCAACCCCTAACCAGACCACAAAAGAATCATGATCAGGGCCACTGGAAAACCACAGATTCTTCAATATTAATGTACTCTGCTAATTTCCAGTTTTCAGTCTTATAAACTATAAAACTATGTAACTTTTATCAGACTATTGCTTGCACCCAGCATTGACAGAATTCTTAAAATATCTGTCACCATATAGTTTGACAAAGAAGAACTACTTTGCATTTCATCTTGTCAAGAATTTAGTATTCTGAAAAGGACTCTAGCAGCAGTGTGAAAATAGGCTTATAACTGAATCTAAGTGGAAGAGGAGAAAGGAAAAGCATGAATGGGAGAAATAACCAGAAAAAGAATGATGAGGGGGGATGACAATGCAAGGAAAATTATTTCCTTGTAAAATTCTCAAAATACAGAAAAACAATATACAGCAAATCCAAAATTACTTCAAATATTTAATAAAAGGGAAAGTATTTTGTATTTTCAACAAGTATGCTAAAATGAAATGGAAAGCCCAGCCAGCATGGCTTAGTGGTTGAGCGCTGACCTATGAACCAGGAGATCACAGTTCGATTCCCAGCCTGGGCACATGTGAAGGTGTGTGGGGCATGTAGGAGGCAGCCAACCAATGATTCCCTCTCATCATTGATGTTTCTCTCTTTCACCCTTCCTCTCTAAATAACAATTAAAAAAAAAAGAAAGTATCTCAAATTTTCAAAGATTTAATACATTTCTAGTATCTATGGAACTAATTATCATATAATGAAAAACATTTTTCCCCCCTAAATATATTTTATTGACCTTTTTACAGAGAAGAAGGGAGAGAGAGAGAGAACCAGAAACATGGAAGAGAAACATCAATCAGCTGCTTCCTGCATGCCCCCCACAGGGGATGGGCCCGCAACCAAGGTATATGCCCCTGACTGGAATCGAACCCGGGTCTCCGCAGGCCGACGCTCTATCCACTGAGCCAAAAAACATTTTTTAAACTACCTTTTTGTTACTTTCCTCCTATTTTAGTCTCTTCAGCCAGAGACTGAGGGGAAAATAGGCAGAGAAGAGGGGAAAATCTGTCTCTCACATGCACACACACTTAAAAAAAGAATAGGATATTCTTTTTTAGAAGTATGCTCAGGGCATACTTCTATGAGAAACAGAAATTTTGTTAGTATGTACTTATCGAAAAAAGATCACCAGGTTGCCCTAGCTGATTTGGCTCAGTGGACAGAGTGCTGGCCTGCAGACTGAAGGGTCCTATGATAGTTCAAGTCTGGTGAAGGACACATGCCTGGCTTACAGGCTCGATCCCCTGTGGGGGGTGTGCAAGAGGCAGCCAATCAATGATTCTCATCACTGATATTTCTCTCTCTCTCTCTCTCCCTTCCTATCAATAAAAATATATATATAAAAAAAATCACCAGGTTGCTAATGACTAAGACCTTATAAATAAAAAACAAAAGTTTATTTTGGTTTAAAAAGTCATTATTTTTCATAAACTTTTGAACCCTCCATTACTAATTTTCAGTTCTGTTTGAACCAGTTATTTAAAGAATTTTACAATGTAGATAATTATTCTATAATTTTCCTGTAGGCTCTGATCATGACTGTTAACACTGGTTGTGTGACTTAAGCTTGCATCTTCCAGAAAGGATCACTATGGTGAAATGATTAAAAGGAAGGAATATTGGAGAGCGCACACACACAAAAATAAATAAAATTAAAAAGGGCATTAAAACAAGCACAATTAACAGAAGCAACAAAAATCACATACGCTTCCAGTTCCTGTTTCATCTTTGTGAATTCCTCCTTCGTCATGGACCCTTCTCCTTCTCCAAGCTTCTGTAGTTTTTCCCTTGAAGCATCAAAATCAGGTCTTGGTGGTGCTGGTGGGATCTGTAATAGAACCAAATCACTAACTTTAACGACTATAGCTACCATAAAAGATTTTGTAAATGAGAAGAGGGCACCAGTAATATTCCAAGTCAGGTTAGAGAATTTTATTAGGTCTAGAAATTCAAATCCTTGAAACCATTTATACCAAGAAAGAAATATAGCAGGGCATTATTTTCTAGTATTAGAACAGTAGTTTGTATAGGTACTTTAAGCTCTGATCACACACTAAATAAATATGTATAGCAAATATGCATATCATGTTCAAAAGTACGTAAATGGTATAATTAAATACAAATATATTTTTTAAATTAATGAATTCCAAGTACCTTTATCCTATCCTGTGTTTTTAAAAATTAATGAATGCTAACAGTAAGATCAAGCAAGGGATGTTAAAGTGGGTTCCTGGATTGGAGCAGTGTACTAGCCAGAAAAGAGAAAACATTGGCTTAAAAACAGGAAGAGAACAGGACACACTAATCTCATTCTATTCACTCACAGTAAGGGGATAAGTAAGCACTTACCTTAACAAGAAGAGAAATATAATTCAAGAAAGGATATAAGAAAAAAGAAGGAAGGGCCTAAAAGAACTGTTAAGGGGAAATGATGGAAATTAAAGAGAGCAGGTAAGAAACGAGGAAGAAAAATTAAAAAAAGAAGAAGAAGAAGAAAAAAAAAAGACTGCTAGAAAATGATTATATCAAGGAAAACAATAGGGAAAGAAGCATCAAGTATAGTCAAGCACATAGCATGCTTGCACATAGCATCTACTAAGTGCCAGGCAAGATGCTGAGCAATGGACATAAGAAAATATGTCCAGCCCTAACCAGTTTGGCTCAGTGGATAGAGCATTGGCCTGCGGACTGAAGGATCCCAGGTTTGATTCCGGTGAAGGGCATGTACCTTGGTTGTGGACACATCCCCAGTAAGAGATGTGCAGGAGGCAACTGATCGATGTTTCTAACTCTCTATCCCTCTTCCTTCCTCCCTGTAAACAAAAAAAAAATCAATATATATATAAAAAAAAAAAATGTCCAGTCTTGATCTTTGAGGAGTGAAGGAGACAGTTGTAATACGAAAATGCCATCAGACAAGAAGATGAGAGGGGGAAAAGGTGGAAATAGGACAGGAAGAGAAAGGAGCTTCCAGGTTGGTGAACATAACTGACATGCTGGGAAGGGGGAAGGAGGGGTACCTGGAGAAGGCCTGAAAGCTCTGTGCCCACCCCACATCCCCATAGCTTGTCCTCTAGATGTCTTCCATTTGGTTGTTTCTGAGTTGAATGCTTTCTATAAACTGGTAATTGTAAACAACAACAACAACAACCCCCAAAAGAATGTACTGCCAATTGTAGAAAGAGGAGCAAATGACTAAGGAGTGGTCATGAGAATGAAGATGGAATCAGGTCAGGATGATTTCAATGGCATTTGAGTGTGGTTAACAGCTGAGGTACAACATATGATACATATATAGATTAGATAATCTCTTAAACAGCCTCCAACTCAAAATTTAACCTACCTACCTAAGGGTTTAAAACTAGTATGGTTTGTAATACTCTCTTAATGAATCCCTAGGATAAGCCTGTTACAATTTCAATATATAGTAAGAATTAAAGTTTAAATGAGGTAGCATAACATATCCACACTCCCATACTCCTAAAAAAGACAATTCAGAATTAAAGGTGGTAACCAATTAGTTTTATAATTGGCAATTTTTGAAAATTACATTAGTTCATTAAAAATGCTAAATAAGATTTCAACACAAAGTATCTAAAACACTCCTAAAAATAAGATTAAAATGGAACCTCAACACTTACAATGTAACCTGCATAGTCTTCATTTTCAACAAAGGAATCATGAAGCCAGATAAATTCCTCATGTTGTCGAACGACAGAAAACTCATTTTGTTTAAAATTTGGCAATGAACTCTGCAAAGACAGAAATCTTCTTGAATAAAAATTAAAATTACACTAAAAAGCTTTAAATAAACATTTCACCTTTATTCAAAAAGTTATTCTATTACTATATATCAAATACAACTATGCAAATAAAAGGAAATAGATCTACAATCTGAAAATGTGTCTGGAAGCTGAAATGTAAATTAAAATAATTTATAAGACAGCAATTTGATTAACTAAAGGAATACAACAAAATGAAAAACAACACTGACAGAGTCCTATATAATAAAAGCCCAGTGACTGAAACAGCGGAACAACCAGAATGACCAGGGACCAGAACGACCACAGCCCATAATCTTGGCTGGCCCCACCCCCCAGTGAGCGGTTAGGAGTGATCAGGCAGGCAAGTGGTTAGGGGTGATGAGGCAGGCAGGCAGAGTGGTTAGTGGCAATCAGGCAGGCAGGCAGAGGCAGTTAGGGGCAATCAGGCAGGCAAGATGAGTGGTTTAGGGGGATCAGACAGGCAAGAGAGTGGTTAGGGGTGATCAGGCAGGGAGGCAAGTGGTTAGGGGCAATCATCCAGGGAGGCGTGCAGTTAGGGAGCCAGTGGTCCCAGATTGCAAGAGGATGCAGGCTGGGCTGAGGGCCTCTCCTCTCATGCATGAATTTCATGCACTGGACCTCTAGTACATTAATAAAAGTCTAGAGAAAATTAAATTTGCATTATGTCTAGGTCCTATAATTCATTTTTGTGTGTATGTGTATTCCAATAAAACTTTATTTATAAAAACAGGAGGTAAGCTAGATTTGGCCTGAGGACCCTAATTTGATGATTCATCATCTACAGTAATATCTTATATATCTCCTCTTTTCACAATAGGTTGCCAAAGGAGTGAAGTGAATAAACCACATTCAGAACACACCTTTTCACAGGAAGTACAGACTAATGTGGGAAACATCATGTTGACCCTTTACCATCACAGACTCTACATGTCAATGACAACTGAGAGGTGTTTGCTTATGGAAGTTCTTCTATTAGCATAATATGTGTGCACTGTGTCTACATATTCAAACACTCAATTTTTTTTTAAAAGATAAAGTTCCATCCCTGTTTTATTTTTATTTTTATTTTAAATATATTTTATTGATATTTTACAGAGAGGAACGGAGAGATATAGCCAGAAACGTTGATGAGAAAGAAACATCGACCAGCTGCCTCTTGCACACACACACACACACACACACACACACCCCGTACATGCCCTTGACCGGAATCGAACCCTGGACCTTTCAGTCCACAGACCGACGCTCTACCACTGAGACAAACCGGTTTCGGCCAAACACTCAGAATTTTACTCCAAGCTCCATCTCTATGCAAATGCCATTGTTTTGTTTTTTTTTCAACGACTCATGTTGTAAGTCACTTTTAATTCCACACCCGAGGTTATGTTTTTATTGATTTTTTTTTCCCCAAAGAAAGAAATAGAGGGGTGTGGGAAGGGAGGGAAGGAGACACCAGAGGAAGAAGCATCAATCTGTTGCCTCCCAGCTGGGATCAAACCTGACTGGGGATCAAACCTGAAACCTTTTGGTGTATATGGAACTGTGCTCCAACTAACTGGCCACTAGGCTAGGGTGTAAGTTACCTTTCATAGTCTGTGTAAAACTCACCCGGCCAGTGTGATTCAGTGGTTGAGCGTTGACCTATGAACTAGGTTACGGTCTGATTCCCCATGAGGGCACAAAGCCCAGGTTGCGGGCTCAGTCTCCAGTGTGGGGTCTGCAGGAGGCAGCTGATCAATATTCTCTCTCATCACTGATGTTTCCTATCTCTCTCTCCCTCTCCCTTCCTCTCTGAAATCAATAAAAATATCTTTGAAAAATAAAATAACACATGATTAAAAAATTGTGTAAAAGATTTCTAATTAGATATAGACATGTATGTTTTGGTTCCTTCCACAAACATGATTTATATAAATAATGCTGAGAAACCTTAAGAGGCAAACTCCTCAGCAAATTCTTAAGTGTATCAAATACAATGCAAGATTGCAAACCAGTTAAAATTTTAGAAATGTTATAGTCTCTTTAGGGAGAAAAAAGTCATTATTTTTATAGTGTCTGCTTATCACTGTGAACACTTGGTTTTGACTACACATGTAATTCATATAGTGGATTTTCTTAGTGCTATGCACTAAATATTCTTAGCATATAGCAGAATTGCACACTGTGCCTCCTTTAAATAAAGAAAAAAAAACCCTTCAAATTTCATTTTTCAATTACTGTTTATATTCATTGTTATTTTATATTAGTCTCGAGTGTATAGCATAGCGGTTAAACAATGATATATACTTTACAAAGTGTTCCCCCTGATATTTTTAGTGCCCACCTGGCATCATACACGTTTATTACAATATTATTGACTACACTAGAGGCCCAATGCATGAAATTCGTGCAAGGGGCTCGGCCCTTGAAGCCCCGGCTTCATCTGGAAGGTTGTCCGGCTGTCTGGTCTCATTAGCACATTACACTTTTATTATTATAGTTTCCCTATGCTGTACTTTTACATTCCCATGACTATTTTGTAACTACCAATTTGTACTTAATCCCTTCACCTTTTCACAGAGGTCCTCAACATTCATTCCCTCTGGCAACCTTCATTTCGTTCTCTGTGTTTATGAGTCTCTCTCAATTTTTATTTATTTTTTTTCTTTAGATTTCACATATAAGTGAAATCATACGTGACTTATTTCTCTGACTTATTTCATTTAGCACACAAGTCGGCAAACTCATTAGTCAACAGAGCCAAATATCAACAATACAACAATTGAAATTAAAAAAAAAATTTATTGATTTTTTACAGAGAGGAAGAGAGAGGGATAGAGTTAGAAGCATCGATGAGAGAGAACCATCGATCAGCTGCCTCTTACACAACCCCTACTGGGGACGTGCCTGCAACCAAGGTACATGCCCTGGAATCAAACCTGGGACCTCTCAGTCCACAGGCCAACGCTCTATCCACTGAGCCAAACCGGTTTCGGCTGAAATTTCTTTTGAGAGCCACTTCTTTCAAAATAGACTCGCCCAGTCGGAAAACTGACTTTTGCACATGGGCCACAAAATTTCATTTGTATTGTATGTGTTAGTGCCCGCAAATGGTATTTTGTGGAAGAGCCACACTCAAGGGGTCAAAGAGCCGCATGTGGCTCGTGAGCTAAGGTTTGCCAACCACTGATTTAGCACAATACCTTCTAGGTCCATCCATGCTGCTGCAAATATTAAGATTTCATTCTTTTTATGACTTATTCTTAATGTTAATCTTTAAAAAATATGTTTCCTAAAAAAACACACAATTCCATTTACCATTGCAACAAAAAAATTAAGATACCTAGGAATAAATTTAACTAAGGAGGTAAAAGACCTGAACTCCGAAAACTACAGGACACTGAAAAAAGATGGAGCAAGATATAAACAAGTGGAACAATATACCGTGTTTGTGGATTGGTAGATGGAGCAAGATATAAACAAGTGGAACAATATACCATGTTTGTGGATTGGTAGAATCAACATCATTAAAATGTCCATACTACCCAAAGCAATCTATAGATTCAATGCAATTCCCATTAAAATACCAACAGCATATTTTACAGAGCTAGAAAAAACTCTGGAAAAATTTATATGGAATAAAAAAGACCCTGAATAACTGCAGCAATCCCAAGAAAGAACAAAGTTGGAGGATCACAATACCAGATATCAAGCTATGCTACAAAGCCACTGTTCTCAAAACTGCCTGGTACTGCCAAAACCAGTTTGGCTCAGTGGATAAAGCGTCAGCCTGCAGAATAAAGGGTCCTGGGTTCGATTCCGGTCAATGGCATGTGCTTTGGTTGCGGGCACATCCCCAGTATGGGCTGTGCAGGAGGCAGCTGATCGATTCTCTCATGGATGTTTCTAACTATCTATCCCTATCTCTTCCTCTCTGTAAAAAACCAATAAAAACAAAAAAACAAACAATAACAACAACAACAAAAAACCTGCCTGGTACTGGCACAAGAACAGACATACCAATGAAACAACAGAGAACCCAGAAATCTACTCAAGCCATTATGCTCAATTAAAATTTGACAAAGGAGGCAATAGCATACAATGGTCAAGAGAGTCTCTTCAAAAAATGGTGCTGGGAAAATTAGATACATGCAAAAATTTGAAACCAGACCACCAACTTATACCATACACAAAAATAAACTCAAAATGGATAAGACTTAAATGTAAGACAGGAAATCATAAAAATCTTAGAAGAATCTATAGGCACCAAATATCAGACATATGTCATAGCAGTATCTTTACTGACATATCTCCTATGACAATGGAAACTAAGATAAAATAAACAAATGCAAGTATATAAAAATATAAAGCTTCTGCACTGCAAAAGAAACCCTCAACAAAACAAGAGAGCCGACTGCTTAGGAGAACATATTTGCCAATGTTATATTAGATAAGGTGTTAATCTCCAAAATATATAGGGAACTCATACAACTTAACAAAAGGAAGACAAACAATCCAATAAAAAAAATGGGCAAAGGACCACTTTTTGAAAGAGGACATACAGGCCAACAGACATAGGAAAGAATGCTCAAAGTCACTAATCATCCAAAAGATGCAAATCAAAATGATGATGAGGTGCCGTCTCACACCTGTCAGAATGCCTATCATCAACAAATCAACAAACAACAAGTGCTGGCGAGGATATAGAGAAAAAGGAACCCTGGTACACTGCTGGTGGGAATGCAGACTAGTGCAACCACTATGGAAAACAGTATGGAGTTACCTCAAAAAAATAAAAATGGAACTCCCATTTGACCCAGTAATCCCACTTCTACGAATATATCCCAAGAACTTAGAAACATCAATCAGAAAGAATATATGCACCCATATGTTCATAGCAGCACAATTTACAATAGCTAAGATTTGGAAACAGCCTAAGTGCCCATCAGCAGATGACTGGTTTAAAAAACTGTGGTACATCTACACAATTGAATACTATGCTGCTGTAAAAAAGAAAGAACTCTTACCATTTGCAATCCTAGGATGGACCTAGAGAGCATTATGCTAAGTGAAATAAGCCAGGCAGAGAAAGACAAATATCACATGATCTCACTCATTTGTGGAATATAATGAACAACATATAAACTGATAAACGAAAATACATACAGAGCCCTAGATGGTTTGGCGTCAGCCTGCGGACTGAAAGGTCCCTGGTTCAATTCCAGTCAGGGACACATGCCCAGGTTGCAGGCTTGATTCTCGGTGTGAGGTTTGTAGGAGGCAGTTGATCAATGTTACTCTCTCTCTCCTTCTCTGAAATCATTAAAAATATGTTTAAAAAATATATAAATAGAAACAGAAGCATCAAACAGACTGTCAAAGCTCAGGGGTGGAGGTGGGGGTGCAAGAGATCAACCAAAGGACTTGAAGCATGCATATAAGTATAGCCAATGGACACAGACAGTAGTGGGGTGAGGGCATGTGCTGGAGGGTGGGAGAGATCAATGAGGAGGAAAAAAAGAAGACATACATAATACTTTCAACAATAAATAAAAAAATACGTTTCCCTAAAACATTTTTGTTAAAATAGCACCAGTGAATTATAAACAAAACAAAAAAACCTACAAAACACACACACACACACACACAAACACACACACACAAAGTTTCGTTCCATGTTCAAAATTAAAGTTCTAGTCAATATATTATTTTATATGTAATGTTAGTACAATAAATACCTAAAATAATAGAAGCATAAAATCACATTTACCTTTGTGTGAACAGTGAATTTTACTTTATCTCTTTCACTAAGAGCATCAGAAATGTCCACTTGCAGAGCAGCATCGCTTTGAAGATCTACATTTATTGCTTTAAGCTAGAAAAAGAAAATAACACTTTAATAAAAATTCAGTGGGCTTTTATATGATTTCATTCTTCTTCCAGATAATTAGATAATGCAAAAACAAAACTAAAGTAACAAAAGACTTTTATATTTAAAAAATACTCAATTTCATTTAATCTACATACATTTTGGGCATTTACTTTGGGTATGCTATTATCCTAACTAATTTTCATCTATACCATTCAACTATGCTCTTTATGAGTTAATGTATTAACTATAATTGATTCTTTAGTTTTACCCCAAAAGCAAACTATCTTCCAAGATGTTTCATTAAATTTCAAATGTTTTAAAATTAAGGAATGTACCCACTTTTAAGAACATGAAAAATAATAAAAATAATGGCCAATAATTTTAACTCTATTATTTTATTTTTAATATATTTTTATTGATTTTTTTACAGAGAGGAAGGGAGAGGGATAGAGAGCTAGAAACATTGATGAGAGAGAAACATCGACCAGCTGCCTCCTGCTCACCCCCTACTGGGGAGGTGCCCGAAGCCAATGTACATGACCTTGACCAGAATCGAACCCGGTATCCCTCAGTCCGCAGACTGATGCTTTATCCACTGAGCCAAACACTATTACTTATTTTAATTCAGGAATACACAATGAGACTATTAAGTATAGTTAAATATATTACATATATGAAAAGTGCTAAAAAAATGCTAACATATACCACTCAATAACTCCTGTTATATAATTTCACATCTTACTCTGCAAGCTTTAATACATTAAAATTGGATATGTTCTCCATTTACTTGTCTATTCATTTTTTTAAATCCTCATCCAATGACGTGTGTGTGTGTGTGTGTGTGTGTGTGCGTGTATGTGTGTGTGTGTTTAAATCGATTCTTAGAAACAGGGAAAGAAACACTGATTGGCTGCCTCCTGTACACACCCTGACCTGGGATCGAACCTGAAACCTAGGTATGTACCTTGGTTGAAAATCAAACCTGCAACTTTTTTTTTTTTAGTGTATGGGACGACCTTCCAACTCACTGAGCTACTTGGCCAGGGCTCCACTAACAATTCTTTTTATTTTATTTTATTTTTTCTTCTTCTAGTTTTTTAATTATTTATATGTTTTACTGATTTTTTTTTACAGAGAGGAAGGGAGAAAGTCAGAAACATTGATGAGAGAGAAATATCAATCAGCTGCCTCCTTCACACCCCCTACTGGGGATGTGCTCGCAACCAAGGTACATGCCCTTGACCGGAATTGAACCTGGGACTCTTCAGTCCACAGTCCACTCTCCATCCACTGAGCCAAACTGGTTCTGGCTCCACTAACAATTCTTAAGTTTCATTAATTTTTCTTCTGCTTTAAACAAATAAGCATTCTAACATGGTTGGGAAGTTTGGAGAGTTATAAAAGAATCAAATACATTAAAAGAGAAAATAGCCGAAACCAGTTTGGCTCAGTGGTAGAGCGTTGGTCTGCGGATTGAAAGGTCCCAGGTTCGATTCCGGTCAGGAGCATGTACGTTGGTTGCGGGCACATCCTCGGAAGGGGGTGTGCAAGAGGCAGCTGGTCAATGTTTCTCTCTCATCGACGTTTCTAGCTCTCTATCTCTCTCCCTTCCTCTCTGTAAAAAATCAATAAAAATACATAAAAAAAAGAGAGAAAATAAATCTCAGCCAGATGCAAAGATATGAAGTATTTAAAGTCTAATTATCTAGCCTACTTCAAATACTCTAGTTGTAAAACCTAGAACTTACTTTGTCAATCTCACTTAGTCATTAGCATTTCAAATTTCATTTAGAATGTAATTGGAAAAAATGCTGGAAACAAAATTGTTTGTACTTTAGGATTACAATCATATTTTAAAAAATCCTATATAATAAAAGCATAATATGCAAATCATCTGAACAGCGGAATGACTGGTGGTCAGGGGGCAGGATCAGTGAGCAGGCAGCACCATGCTAGCCAAAGTTGTGCCAGTGTGCATAGGGAGGAAACAGTGATGGGGTTGGTAGCTACCAGCTGCGGTGGAGGGTTGACTGGAGAGGGGGGAGCAGGGCTAGCCACACACCCACAAGCCAATCAGAGCAAGTATGCAAATAAACCCAACCAAGATGGCTATAGCCACAGAAAGCAGTAGGAAGGCTTGGGTTTCCCCGGCAACGGAGGAAGCCAAGCTTTCCACACACACTGGCGGGCCCAGGCCTCCACTCAAGGTCACAAAGTTTCAATGATAGAAGGTAAACAAATCAAAACAGAAATGGCAGCAGCCAAGGAGCAAGCAGGAGGCTTGGCTCCACTCCAGGCTGCAAAGTTTCAATTGCAGAAGGTAAATAAATTCCATATACCAGGGCCTCCACTTGAGTAGCTAGGGGGCGTGGCTGGTGTGCAAACCACCAAAGGCCCCTCGCTAAGGCCGCTCCACACCCCAAGGGAACCCCACCCTGATCCAGAACACTCTTCAGGGCAAACCAGCTGGCTCCCACCCGTGCACCAGGCCTCTATCCTATCTAATAAAAGAGTAATATGCAGATTGATCATCATTCCAACACACAATATGGCTGCCCCCATATAGACATAAGATGGCCACCACAATATGGCTAGCAGGGGAGGGCAGTTGGGAGGGGGGGGACCAGGCCTGCAAGGAAAGGCAGTTGGGGGCAATCAAGGCTGCAGGAGAGGGCAGTTAGGGGTGACCAGGCTGGCAGAGGAGGGAAGTTGGGGGCAAACAGGCTAGCAGGGGAGCAGTTAGACATCAATCAGGCATGGGAGTGGTTAGGGGGTTATCAGGCTGGCAGGCTGAAGTGGTTAGGGGAAATCAGGAAGGCACGCAAAGGAGCAGTTGGGAGCTAGCAGTCCTGGATTGTGAGAAGGAAGTCCAACTGCCTGTTTAAGGGGATTGGGCCTAAGTGGGCAGCCGGATATCCCTTGAGGGGTCCCAGATTAGAGAAGGCGCAGGCTGGGCTGAGGGACACCCCCTCGCCCCCGCACATAAATTTCGTGCACCGGACCTCTAGTTAATACATATAGGATCAATTCAACCATCAACTTTTTTTTACATTTTGAGGTGCTGAAGGTGGATAGAGAAAAGTCATAATTTGCAACTGGGATTTGCAACTAGATCATACCAGAAACAATAAAACATTACTATAGTAGTACTAATGGTGTCTTGCTATGCATTCCTTCCAGGTTAAAGTTGAATTACTGGTAGTAGGCACATAAACTTTTACTCTTTAGACAACATACTAATATACATTTATTCAATAAACTTTTTTTTTTTTTTTTTAGCACTTACATGCAAACCACTGTCCTAGGCCTTAGGTGGAGAATATGAGGTGAAGAAAAAAAACCTTGCCTTCAAGAAATATTTAGTAGTGAGGAAGACAATATTTATACTAATAAAAGGGTAATACGTTAATTAGATCAGATATTTTCTGGATGAGCTTCCGGACAAAGTCATGGTGGTGGGGCTGAGGCAGAGATGGTTAGCGGCAATCAGGCCAGCTGGGGAGAGCAGTTAGGGGGGATCAGGCCTAAACCGGCAGTCAGACATCCCTTGAGGGGTCCTGGATTGGAGAGGGTACTGGCCGGGTTGAGGGACGCTCCCCCCCGACCCTGTGATGAATATTGTGCAATGGGCCTCTAGTTATGTAATAAATCGCTCTCCCACCATTTTTACTGTGTATAATCTGATGTTATTAGTCCCTCCAGTCCTGTGACTTTTCCATATATTTCCAGTCCGTTAGCCCCCTTGCTGCTTCCTTACTTTTCCAATCCACTCCCTATGTCACAAATATCTTTCCAATACCTTTCTTACTGGTCCTGTCAACTCAAATTGCTCTTGTGCCATATCTGGCTTGCAAATTTCCACACTCAGGATCTGCCGATCCCTTCCCCTTCCCCTTTTCTTTCCTTTCCAGAAAGAGGGAGATGGAAGGAGGGAGACAAGAAGAGATGGAGTGGGAGAGACAAAGAGAAACATCAAGTGGTTGCCTCTGGTACACACCTGGTTGCCTCTGGTATGCACCCCGATGGTATGTACTCTGACCGGGGAACAAACCCAAAACTTGGGCATGTGCCCTGACTGGGAATAGAACTGGAGACCTTTTGGTGCATGGGACAACGCTCAACAAACTGAATCACACCAGCCAGGGCAACTTTCTTTTCTTTTTGACCTGTTAAGTGTGGCCAGACAAAACTCATAATTATTTATACTGATCCAACTACAAATTAATGGTCTCCATATTGCATTAGGGCAGGGGTCTTCAAACTGCGGCCCGCGGGCCACATGCGGCCCGCAGAGGAGTCTGATCCGGCCCGCCAGGTTTTTTGGGCAGTGAGCGCAGCCGAGGTGTTACAGTAGGAATTAGTAGTTCATATAGCCCGGCCCTCCAGCTCTCTGAGGGACCGTGATCTGGCCCCCACTTTAAAAAGTTTGAGGACGCCTGCATTAGGCCCTTCAAACTTTTGGACAATCCCGAGCAGATCTGCTTAGCTTCCCTTCTGATTTCCTTCAGCAACTACTCCAAACTTTTATGAAATTTCTCAACAAGTGATCTTACCTTCCACATCCCAAAGAAATAAACACTAGCAGCTGTTTTTCCCTTAGATGCACCAATAAACCTTTCTACAAAAAAAGCTAGCCTCACCGTCTTCTCCACATTCTCAGAAGTGCTGTCCTGTGGAGGGCCAAAATGTCCACCTGAGCATTCAATCTTCCTGTCTGCTCCAGGACCTGCTCATCCACTGCTCTTCTAGTCAAGGTAGTTTTGGTCTCACAAAACCTTTGCATACTAAGTATTTAATATCCAAATCCAGTATTTTTTAGTTTTCTTGACTTCCCTGTAGTATTTGCCTTGGTGATCATTCTGGCCACTTCTTTACAACTCTTTTTAAAATCCTCACCTGAGGATATTTTCCATTGATTTTTTTTTTGTTTTGTTTTTACTCTTTTTCCTTTTTTTCAACCCTCACCTGAGTATATTTTTCCCTTGATTTTAGAGAGTGGGAGAGAGAGACAGAAATATTGATGTGAGAAAAACATGATTGGTTGACTTCTGCACACGCCCTGACTAGCTGGGCCAGGGAGGAGCCTGCAACAGAGGTACCTGCCCTTGCCTGGAGTTGAACCCAGGATCCTTTGATGTGCAGGCTGAGGCTCTATCCACTGAGCAAAACTGGCTAGGGCTACTCTTTTAACTTCTGGGGGCTCCTTTCATTATGCTCTTACTCCCTTCAACTACACCAATTATCCACTTCTCCTGGGTTTTAAATGTTAGTTTCCCCTGGTGCTATTTGACCTTGGCAATTTCAGCTATTCTTTTTGTTTTTAGTCCTGACCCAAGGACATTTTTCCATTGATTTTCAGAGAGAATGTAAGAGAGGGGGAGAGACAGAGAAACATTGATGTGAGAGAGACACATTGATTGGTTGCCTCCTGCACACTTCTGCACCTCCCATCAGCAGGGGGGGGGGGGGGGGGGAGAGGATGGAGCCTGCAACTGAGGTACCTGCCCTTGACCAGAATTGAATCAAGGATGCTTCAGTCTGCAGGCCAATGCTCTATCTACTGAGCCAAATGGGCCAGGGAAGCCATTTTTTAATAAAAAAAATTATATTTTTATTGATTTCAGAAAGGAAGAGGGAGATAGAAACATCAATGATGAGAGAGAATCATTGATTGGCTGCCTCCTGCACACCCCATACTGGGGATCTTGCCCTGATTGGGAATTGAACTGTGGCCTCCTGGCTCAACTACTGAGCCATGCCAACTGGGCAGGGCAGCCATTCTTGACTAATAACTCCTAAATTATCATCTTCAACTCAGACATATTTTAAGTTCCCAATCATAATTTCAAGTTACCAACCAGACATATCCACCTGGATGTTTTCATTTATTAAGCAACCCAGTGTCTTCAAAGTGTCAGCCACTGTCCTAGGTGCTAGGAATAGAGCAATGAAAAGATAGAATCCTCACCCATACAGACCTGACATTCTTGTTTAGCAGGTAAGAGATTAGATGCCTCATAGGCACTTGAAAGCTAACATACTATCTGAAATCTAACTTACTATCTATCTCCTAACTCTGTTCTATATATATTCATTTTCTCCTTCTGCCCAGCCCATGTATTTATTTAGTCATGATGCCTTATCAATTCTATCTCCTAAATATCTCTTTGTATCCCCATCCTACGCCCCCCCTACCCCCCCCCCCCCCCCCCCGCCTTAGTTCCACCTCATTTGGACTACTACTGCAATGATCTATTGACTGGTTTTGCTTGGAGCCTTTATCATTATGTACTCTTCACTCTACCTGTAATATCCATATCTACCCTGCTTCCGGTAAGAACAAGTGCTCCAGGTGGGACTAAATTATCTACATATGTTAGCAAGTTTTCCACAAAATTCCTGATTGACATTTAAGGATTAGCTTCTTTAGGTGATGGCATAGTGGTTATCCCAGGACTTAAAGTTAGGCTGCCTGAGTTTGAATCCAGCTCATACTGGCTATGTGACCTTGGGCAAACTAATTGTGAACCCCAGTTTTACTTTCCAAAACAGGAATAATAATAGCAGCTACTTCACAGAAATGAGAATCGAATCAATATATTAAAGTCCCTAGCAAGCCGTAAATGTAGTTATCATTAGATCTTCACTACTCCCCCTTCAACAAAGTTAAGCACTTTCTCATTTGCTTAACTTTGTAAGTAAGTTCCTCATTACACTGATGGTCTCAGGGCAAAAGCTTTCTCCTTTTCTCTGCCAACATTCATCTTCTTATCCTCTGCCAACACAATCTGTGTCACATTTTTACCTAAAATAACTATCAATAAACGTAGAATGTGTTCAAGCTAAATGCTGTGCAGGTATAAAAGAAAATATAGATATCTGGACCAAGTCTTGAAAGATAAATCAAGTTTCAAGTGGAAAAAAAAAAAGGGGGGGGGATAAGGAAAAAAAATAAACTACTTCCACAATACCGAAAAGCATGCCAGGATGTGGGTTCGATCCCAGGTCAGGGCACCTACAAGAATCAACCAATGGCTGAAACTGGTTTGGCTCAGTGGATAGAGGGTCATTCAGTCCCAGGCTCGATTCTGGTCAAGGGCATGTAGCTTGGATATGGGGTGTGCAGGAGGCAGCTGATCGATGTTTCTGTCTCATCGATGTTTCTAACTCTGTCCCTTTCCTCTCTGTGAAAAAAATCAATAAAATATATTTAAAAAAAAAAAAAGAATCAACCAATGAATGCATAAATAAGTAGAACAACAAAAGTCAATATTTCTCTCCATCTCCTTTCCTCTCTCTAAAACCAGTAAAAAAATAAAAATACAATCAATAAATAAAAAATTAAAAAAAAAATCTAGACAAAAAAAAGTGCAGTACTAGCTGTTTTGGCTCAGTAGATAGAGTGTCAGCCTATGGATTGAAGGGTCCTGGGTTCGATTTCTATCAAGGGCACATACCCAGGTTTTGGGCTTGGTTCCCATTAGGAACCAAGGAGGCAGCCAATCAATGGTTCTCTCTCATCAGTGATATCTCTGATCTCTCTCTCTCTCTTTCTCTCCCCGCCTTCGTCTCCGAAATCAATAAAAATATGTTAAAAACAAAAAACAATAAAGTACAGAGAAATATGCTTGGGCAGTCACAAGTAGATGAGACTATGCCTAGAGTGTGTATATCTGGAGGGACATACTGAGAAATGAAGCCAGCCTTAAAGGGTTATGAATGGCCGAAACCGGTTTGGCTCAGTGGATGGAGGTCTGCGGACTGAGGGGTCCCGGGTTCGATTACGGTCAGGGGCATGTACACTGGTTTCGGGCGCATCCCCGGTGGGGGGTGTGCAGGAGGCAGCTGATCGATGTTTCTAGCTCTCTATCCCTCTCCCTCTCTGTAAAAAATCAATAAAAAAAAAAAAAAAAAAAGGGTTATGAATGGTGTTTAATGCTAGCCTAAGGAGTTTGGATTTTGTTGCAACAAGAATTGGGTCCACGTTTTTGGCTAGTGGTGCTATGTAATTATTTTTGTTAAGTAACTAGAAGTAATGTGAAGGCTGGATTGAAAAGTAATAAGACTGTAGACAGACCAATGACAGGTACTGCCACAATCCAGGCAAGAAATAGCAGAGACCTTCATTGGGGCCATGCAAATGAAAGATAGGACACACAACATTTGGAAGATAGGATACACAACATTTCAGAGGTGAAATTAGCTCGCCGCAGTGACTGTTCTGATATGGGGATGGAGGATATGGTTCAGATTTCTTGCCTGCAAGATTGGAAAATGATAATATTATGAAGAAATACAGAGGGAGGAACAAAGCGAGGAGTCCAGGAGAGGTGCAGATACTCCACCTGAAGTAATTTTGAAACATTAAACATATTATTTAAATTCAAATCAAGTGCTAAGAGAATTATGTCATCACACAGACATCCACTGCTTTTATTTAACAAGCACATCAGAGCAAATATGTCAAGTTCAAAGGGCTCATTTCTTTACTATATAATGTTAAATTTAAAAGGCCTTCATTCGTGAAAAATCAAAAATCCCCTATTATGTAGAGCTGTGGCTAAAAAAAAATTCATGTGGCCAATTATGTTTATTATTGTGTTATTTTTAAAGTCTTTTTTTGAGTTTCTACAAAATAATATTTTTTTTATGACTGTAAGATTCTCTTCTATTTCAAATATCATGATGAAAATTCAAGGCTGCTTAAAAATATATTTAAAAACTTTAATTTTGCTTACTTGCAGCTTTGTATGAAATGCTTACATTATTATTTATTTATTTTTAAAAATATATTTTATTGATTTTTTACAGAGAGAAGGGAGAGAGATAGAGAGCTAGAAACGTCGATAAGAGAAAATCATCGACTAGCTGCTTCTTGCACACCCCCTTTCGGGGATGTGCCCGCAACCAATGTACATGCACCTGACAGGAATCGAACCTGGGACCTTTCAGTCCGCAGACCGACGCTCTACCGCTGAGCCAAACCGGTTTCGGCACGTTATTATTTTTGAATCTGTGATGCCCCCTCTGCATTTGTATCAAATATGCACTTCCTGCTTTTTCTCTATCAAGACTATTAAAAGGCTGAACAAAGTAATCCAAACCATAGGTGCAATGTCTAAAAATTCTGGTTATGGCAATCTATTTCTATCAGAACAAGTACAACATAAAGAAATTTAAAAGGCTACATAGTTCTATTCCTGAAATGAGGAAACAGTAGGGTAACTTTATGTAGCTATAATCAAACTTCAGTGTACAATGGAATATTCTTGGGTTCTTGTTTAAAAAGTAGTTTTCTGTCCTTCTCCCCCCTCAAGAGACTGACTTATGAGGGCACAGACTCAGAAACTTTTTTTTTTTTTTAAAAAAGAAACTTGTTTTTCAAACACCCTTGGCGATTCTGATGCAAGTGTTTCAAGGCCACTTTGAGAAATACATGCACTGTATCTGATGTCAGAAACATGGGCTGGAAGTCCACCTCTCCCGCTCCTATCCTGGCCATGTGACCTGAGACTATTACTTTCTCTAAGGTTCAGATTTCTCATCCGTAAAAGGGGAATACTAAACGCTTCACAAGGATAAATGAGCCGAAGCCGGTTTGGCTCAGTGGTAGAGCGTCGGTCTGCAGACTAAAAGGTCCCAGGTTCGATTCCGGTCAAGGGCATGTACCTTGGTTGCGGGTACATCCCCGGTAGGGGGTGTGCAAGAGGCAGCTGGTCGATGTTTCTCTCTCATCGACATTTCTAGCTCTCTATCTCTCTCCCTTCCTGTGAAAAATCAATAAAATATATTAAAAAAAAAAAAGGATAAATGAGATAATATGAGACAATGCCTCGACAGTGCTTTTACACAGTACCCAACTATTATTATTATTGTTATGATTTATCAATTCCACAGGACAAAATAAGGAAGAACTGGACATACATCCATATTCATCATGGCATTATCAGTGCTTTCTAATTCATGGTAATGTTTTTCTATTTTCATCTACAAGATTCTACGAGAGCCTCTTGGTCAGGCATGCTCTTTGTCCTCCTCTACCTTTAATTTTATAATACATGAAAAAAGTTTTGGACACATTACTTAAGTGGTTCCAGTTCTATAAGCAAATCTTACCAAAGGCTAAAGCCAGGAACACAAATACACACTGGAAAATACTAATATAAATACTAAAAAATTGAAACATTTACTGAACATTAGTCAGATTTTTACAAGGAAGCAAATCGTTTGCTTTTCCTGGTAGACCACAAAACTATGATGAAGTTGTTATCTAAAGAAGTAAAAGGCCATATACTTTATTTTTTTATTTTAAAAAAAATATATTTTAGTGATTTTTTCACAGAGAGGAAGGGAGAGAGAGAGCCAGAAACGTCGATGAGAAACATCGACCAGTTCACCCCCTACCGGGGATGTGCCCGCAACCAATGTACATGCCCTTGACCGGAATCGAACCTGGGACCTTTCAGTCCGCAGACCGACGCTCTACCACTGAGCTAAACCGGTTTCGGCAAGGCCATATACTTTATATTTGAAAACAATCCCATAGGGAACATGCCAGGGTTGCAGGCTCCATCCCCAGCAGGGGGCGTGCAGGAGGCAGCCAATGAATATTTGATGCATAGATGTTTCCATCTTTCTCCCTCCTCTCCCTTCCTCTGGCTCTAAAATAAAAACATATAAACATATTTTAAAAAATCCAATATATAAGTGGTCATCTAACTCCACTATCTTATCCTAGAAGATACATATACACATTTACACACACATTTTAAAATTAATCAAACTACAACTTTTAGAAATAACCAGAAATCCTACATGAGGCTTTTGCACTAAAAGTTTTAAATGCAACTTTTGTGTAAACTGAGCAATTTATTAATTCATCTATCAAAAGTATGCAGCACCTTCTGCATTTCTTATCATTCAAAAGCTTTATAAAGGTCATCAGCGAATGCTACCTACTATTAAAAAAACCCAGTAATATTCTAAAAAAAAACTTTATCACCTGCCAAAAATCGACTAACAGACGTGACTCTCACATTACCTAAGATGAATAACTAAAATCAAAATGGAAAACTAAAGTGCAGGCTCTGTCAAATGCGAATGAACTGCGGAACCTTGCTGAGTTGCAATCATCATATAATCAATGTTTTTCAAATGTTCCCTTGTATAAGGCACTATAAAGATTACCACCCTTCAGCAAAGGCAAATGGGAGAAATCGGAACCCTGAAGGTCCTTTCTGAAGCGGAATGCAATTCACTTCAAAACAAGGTTAACTTTGAAAAAGGTGTATTTTTTTGGGGGTGGGGGCATTAAGAAAAGTGCTTACAAGCACTTTGCAAAATCTGGTAGGGTAGTGGAAGAGAGTTAAGATTCGGTGACTGAAGCATCTCTCGCAAAGAATGATTTAGAACCAGCCCGTACTGTTTATTCCCTTTCTTAGGGAGAAAGGAGGGTGGGCGGGAGCGGGTTTGAGAGGTCCACCCGGGGAAAAGAAGGGTGCCGCCGGGAAGGTCTGAGCATGGGTTTTCATAGCCCCCCAAAGTGGCGGGGGGAGAGGGTCCAGCTCCGACCCCCAATGCCTCACCCGCGCCCCGGCCCGGGAGGGGGGAGGCCCGCCCGCCGCAGGGTCCGCGTCGGGGCGGGGACAGACGGGGGCGGCCGGTTCCTAGGAAATCAGGACCGAGCGTCCCCGAGGGAGGAAGGGCTGCAGAAGGGCGGGGCGCGGGCGGCGAGGAGACTGAGAGGAGGCCGGCGAGGGAGGGGTGGCAGGCGCGCGACCCGGGACCCTTCCGCGTCCCACGGCCCGGGGCCCGGCGGGGGAGGGAGGGTCCCGCGAACCAGGAGGTAGAACTTACTCCGCGGTCCTCCTCCGAGAGGAAGTCGGGGCCGTCGTCCAGGCCTTCCTGCGGGGTCGGAGGGGCCCGGCGCGCCCGGGGGAAGGACGGAGTGAGAAAGACACAAAGGGAGACATTAGTGCCAGGCCGGCGGGGGGGCCCCCCCAAGCCCGCCCCGCGCCCACGGCCCCCACCGCGCGCCGGGGGCTCGGCGCCGCTAGAGAACACCCACCATCATGGCTGCTCCGAGGCTCGGGCTGGCGCAGGCGCGCTCCGCACCGCGGCCGGGGGGTAGCCCACGGCGGCGGGAGGGGCGGGGCTAGTAAGGGGCGGGGCCTCCGGGCAGCCCCGCCCACCGGCGCAGGGGCTGGGGTCTGCGAGCGGGGAGGAAGGGAGGCGGGGCTTCCTGCCGGAGGTCGGCGCCCCCGCAGGCCTAGCCTCACTGCGGAGGAGGGAACGGAGGAAGACGCGGGGCTCTGGCCCGGGAAGGGCTGGAGGCCCCTTGGGGAGCTGTCCAGTTCCCTTGCCCTGGGGCCTGTGGCCGAAAACCAAGCCAGCGCCCTCCGCCCTCCGGAAGCCGCAATAAGTCATCCAATCTTTGTCTTGTGCCTCAGGATAATTAATTATCACAATTAATGTTTTGCGGGAGAAGTTGTGGGAACCAAGGGCTTTAACACAGTGAGCCCTCAGGCTGTAATCAAGTTTTTACTGCCGGCAGGGTAATAAATGACTGCCTGAGAGGCTGGGCGCTGATGGCTGAGCACTATAAAAACGAGCACTCCTTTCCTCGACGCCCAGAAATGCCTCACACCTACTCCCGCTGTCTGGCTGTGTGGTCTCACACGGCAAAACCATTCCTTAACATCGGACCATTTTACACATATAGACACACACCAGCAATCCTGTGCTTCCACTCAATTAATGGCGTCTTTAGATGTTAAAGCTAGAAATCTCAAAAGGTCCAATTCAAATCCTGCCTCTCCTTCATCACACCATCTAGGAACCAAATGCTATTGTTTTCTGTAATTGATCATCTGCTGTTATTTAAACTGGTCTCATTTCTCCCCACAACGCTCTTCCACAGCAATTACCCTCAGCATATCTCATTTGGATCTTTGCAAAAATTCTCTTAACTTTTTAAAAAAATTTACTTCCATATCTCTTTCCTCCATTCTACACACTGCTGCCAGTTTTCTCCTTAGATACAAATGCTATTGATGATTACACGACTGCCCTGTTCAATAATCTTTACAAGTCTCCATATGTAAATATCTAACTCCTCAGCCAATGATTACAGGCCCTCCACATTTTATTTTCTCTTTTTTGCCAGGCCCCTTGTTCTATCCTATTGAATGGAAGCTCTCAAAAGAATATTAAATTTACTAATTCTTTCATGAGAATTTTTAGCTTTTATTTTGTATATAAGGAGAAATGAGGCATAGAGAGATTAAGTTACTGCCCCAAAAGGGTTATTTTCCAATATAAGGGGGATGACTTTATTTTTTTTGTCTTTTGTTTATTGTTACCCAGTGCATTGTAGTAAGTACTAGAGTAGTGTTTTCCATTGGGAGTCACGAAGCATCATTCAGAATCTGTGTAGTGTGAGGA
Source organism: Pipistrellus kuhlii (assembly GCF_014108245.1). Taxonomy (NCBI): domain Eukaryota; kingdom Metazoa; phylum Chordata; class Mammalia; order Chiroptera; family Vespertilionidae; genus Pipistrellus; species Pipistrellus kuhlii. The sequence continues at coordinate 72,892,283 of NW_023425404.1, forward strand.
AATGTCAGAAGGAATGTTCCAGTAATTTGTTGCTTATAAAAAATGCCAATATCTCCTAATGACCTATTTCTGGATTGAAGATAATGCCTACAAAGCTCCACTTCCTGGATGGGAGAGAAGAGTGGTGCTACATTACTGTGTACAAATGATTGGAGGGTCAGTGTGTCCTTGTGGACAAAGGTCAAGAAGGGTCACATAGGACCACCTCAAAGGCCTCTCTGATAATGCAGTAAGGGCTTTGAATTTAAATTTTTAAGCCATGTCCAGAAACATCTCCCAGAAACATTGAAATTCCAAAATGCTAAATTAAAAAATTACTAGTTATGAAAAATTATTTAAAATATGTGGAGCCAAGCCCACGGTGTGGGAGAACATATTTGCAAATAATACCTCTGATAAAGGTTTAATCTCCAACATTTACAGACAGTTTATACAAATAAATAAAAGGAAGATGAATGATCCAATTAAAAACTGGGCAATGGACCTAAATAGAATATTTTCAAAAGAAGACAGAAGAAAAGCCAAAAGGCACATGAAAACATGCTCAAAGTCACTAATTGTCCGAGAGATGCAAATCAAAACAACAACGTGGTACCATCTCACACCTGTCAGAATAGCCAACATCAACAAATCAACAAACGACAAGTGTTGGCGAGGTTGCGGAGAAAAAGGAACCCTCGTGCACTGCTGGTGGGAATGCAGACTGGTACAACCACTGTGGAGAACAGTGTGGAGTTTCCTCAAAAAACTGAAAATGGAACTCCCATTTGACCCAGTAATCCCACGTCTAGGAATATATCCCAAGAAACTAGAAACACCAATCAGAAAGGATATTTGCACCCCTATGTTCATAGCAGCACAATCTACAATAGCCAGAATTTGGAAACAGCCTAGGTGCCCGTCAGCAGATAATTGGATCCAAAAACTATGGTACATCTACACAATGGAATACTATGCTGCCATAAAAAAGAAGGAATTCTCATCATTTGCAGCAACCTGGATGGAATTGGAGAACATCATGCTGAGTGAAATAAGCCAATCAATGAAGGAGAAACACCACATGACCTCACTCATTGGTGGATGATAAAGATCATTATAAACTGATGAACCAAGAGACAGATATAGAGAAAGTAAAGCAACAGGCAGACTGTCAAATAACAGTGGGGAGTGGAAGAAGATCTGGAGGAGATAATAGATCAACTGAAGGACTTGTATACATGCATATAAGTACAACCAATGGACACAAAACTCTGGGGAGGGAGGGGATGTGTGGGAGGGAGGGAGGGGGGCAAAAAAATTTAATAAAATATGTAAAAAAAAAAAATATGTGGAGCCAACTAAAATGATCTAATAAGACATATAGTAGTTGCTGCCATTAAAATCAATAGCTGAAAACTCATGAGTAGAGAACCCAACCTTGAAATAATTAAGTAGTTCTTTAATACCTGAGCCTTCCTTTCTGAACAAAGGTCTCAAGCTATCTTTTCTGAATTATAAAAAGGAATTATCAGTAACTAATACTAACAGCTATCAAAAAGCCAGTTACAATTAAGGAATATCAAAAGAAATTGATCTAAACTCACATAACAGATTTTTCTATTTATAAAATAAAACAAGAAGATATTAAAGCTGAACCACTCCTCTAACACCTTTAACCAAATAATCAATTTTTATCTTGTTTTGATAGATTTCCATAAAATTACTTACTTTTATATATATTTTAAAAGCAAGTTTTGAACTCCAGGTTCTTCAGGGACTCACAGCTTCAGCACTCTGGTCCTGAGAGGAAGGAGGCGGAGGAGGCCTAGGACCCAACGCTCTTGTTGTGCTGGACTCGCATCTCCTTGGCTCCCGGCTCCTCCGCTCCCAGCGTCCCCGCAGCCTGGCCCCCGGACCCTCCCGCCTGGGGAGCGGCCTCCCCGGTCCCGCCGCCCTGGCCCAGCGCTCAGGAGGGTGAGTCCCTCCTGGGGACACGGGGGTGATGGGAGGAGGGTGGAGGGCGGCGGTGCCACGGTGTGAGGAGGCGATGGTGGGACTGAGCTGGAGGATTCGGGAACCCGGGCCTGTTTGGGGATTGAGGCAAGAAAGAGATGAGGTGTGGTGTGGCGTGAGGAGTTTTACTTTCATTCTCAAACGCCGGGACCACAGATGGTTGTGAATAAAAGAGGGATATTGCTGAATCCTGTTTGGCTCAGTGGATAGAGCATTGGCCTGCGGACTGAAAGGTCCCGGGTTCGATTCTGGTCAAGGGCATGTACCTTGGTTGCAGGTACATCCCCAGTGGGGGGCACACAGGAGGCAGATGGTTGATATTTCCTTTCATCGACTGTTCTAACTCTATTCCTCTCAGTTCCTCTCTGTGTAAAATAATTAAAATATGTGTGTGTGTTTTTTAAAAAAAAAAAAAAAAAGCAAAGTATGTTGAGAGGATCCAAGATGGCTGCGCCCAGGTGAACACCTAGCCGCAGCCGCACACAACAATTTCAATAAAATACAACTAAAATATAAAACGGACATTGCCCAGAACTACAGGAAGGTTGACTGACTGGAAATTCTACAGCGAGAAGCAAGGAGAAAACCAGAAGGAGGCGCGGAGGAGCCGGAAAAGCCCAAGGTACAGAGACGCGGAGCGCGGAGAGGACGGAGCCGGAGAGGAGGGAGGCCGAGTGCCTGGCGGGCGTTCCCTAGCGGAAAGGAGATAAAACTCCGACTGTGCTGGGCCCCCGACTGCTCTGAACCCCAGTTTTAGGCCACACCCCGGGGACTCAGGCTCAGCCATAGGGAGCCGGGCTGTAAGGCGGAACCCCGGGGAGAGGCGAAAGGAGGTCCCGGAGGTGCGCACAGTGCGCGCAGAGAAGGGACCGTCGGCTGTGCCGCGGGATTGCCCTGACGGGAAGGAGACAGGGGCTCCAGACTGCTCTGAACGCCACCTCCAACTCCACTTCCAACTGAACTGAACCCCAATACCGGGCTCATTGGGGGAGAGCATAGACTGTTTGGCAGCAGGCGAAAATCGAGGGCACCTTTCTCTCAGAGGCACCGGCAGCAGCGAGCACTGAAGGACCCGCATAGGGCGGGGCTGACTGAAGCCAAAGCTGCAGGCCCCACCCTGAAACCCAGTCCCATCTGTAACTGCGAAATGCGACAACAAAATAGATCACAAACAAAAGAAATGGAGGACAAAAAGCGTCTGGATATAGAGTTCAAATCTACACTTATAAGGTTTTTCAAGAATTTCCTAGAAAAGATGGATAAGACCTATGAGGATATGAAAAGAGATCAACTAGAATTAATAAGGAGTCATCAAGAAATGATAAAGGATCAACAAGAAATGATAAGGGATCAACAAGAAATAAAAAATACATTCTCTGAAATAAAAAAATATTATACAGAGTCCTAAAAACAGAATGGAAGAGCGCAAGAATCAAGTCAAAGATTTGGAACATACAGAGCCAGAAGACACTCCTCCACAGAAGCTAGAAGGCAAGAGAATCCAGAAAATTGAAGATAATGTAAGAAACCTCTGGGACAACTTCAAGCAAACCAACATCAGAATTATGGGGGTCCCAGAAGATGAGAGAGAGCAAGATATCGAAAACATACTGAAAGAAATAGTGCTAGAAAACTTCCCCCACCTGGTGAAAGAATTAGACTTACAAGTCCAGGAAGCACACAGAACTCCAAACAAAAGGAATCCAAAAAAGACCACACCAAGACACATCATACTTAAAATTCCAAGAGCAAAAGACAAAGAGAGAATATTAAAAGCAGCAAGAGCAAAGCAGGTAGTTACCTATAAAGGAGCACCTATACGATTGTCAGCTGATTTCTCAGCAGAAACCATGCAGGCCAGACGGGAATGGCAAGAAATATTCAAGGTGATGAATAGTAAGAACCTACAACCAAAGATAATCTATCCAGCAAAGCTATCACTCAGAATTGAAGGTCAGATAAAGAGCTTCACTAATAAAAAAAAAGCTAAAGGAGTTCATCACCACCAAACCAGAATTATATGAATTGCTGAAGGGGGTTCTTTCAGAAGAGAAAGTAAACAAAGATAAAAATTATGAACAACAAATACATAACTATCAACAAGTGAATCTAAAAACCAAGGGAATTAAAAAAAAATCTGATGAACAATATTAACTGTTGAATATAATAGAATCAGAGGTATGGAAGGGGAGTGAACTGATGATCCTTGGGGAAAAGGGGAGAGGGGGGCGTGGGAAGAGACCGAACATAAACTGTGCACCTATGGATGAGGACAATGGGGAGTGGGGAAAGGGCAGAGGGTGGGGTGGGAACCTGGTGGAGGAGAGCAATGGTGGGGGGGAAAAAAGGAACATTTGTAATAATATGAACAATAAAAACTTATTTAAAAAAATAAAAAAATAAAAGCAAAGTATGTTGAGTTACAATCTGATTACTTCAAAGATTTAGCTACATGAACATAAAATACTATAATTGCGAATAGTTTACCAACAGTATACTTCAAAAACAAATGTATTGGTCTGAAACCGGTTTGGCTCAGTGGATAGATCGTTGGCCTGCCGACTGAAGGGTCCCAGGTTCGATTCCGGTCAAGGGCAAGTTTGAAATAGTAATTATTTAATTACATGGAGAGGAAAACTTTTTATCATGTTCTGATCAAAGAAGTTTTCACCAAGACATATTTTTATCAGTTCCTCACATTCTCAAATTCTAGGAGACCCTATTTTGTTTTGGATGACCTTGGGTCCTAATTTTTCTTCCTTCTTCCTGGGTGTTATGCTACAAAATTCTCTACAGGAAGATCACAGAACTTGATTTTTTCCAGGATGTGCTATATTATTTAGAATGCCTAATGTCAAGTAACAAAAGAGTCAATTCAAATAAACTTAAGTAGTAAGGAAATTTATTATCCTATATAATAAAACCCTAATATGTAAATCAATTGAATGGCGGAATGAACGGTCGCTATGATGTGACTGACCACCAGGGTGCAGATGCTCAATGCAGGAGCTTCTCCCTGATGGTCAGTGTGCTCCCACAGGGGGAGTGCTGTTGAGCCAGAAGCTGGGCTCATGGCTGGTGAGTGCAGTGGCAGTGGCAGTGGCATGAGTCTCTCCCGCCTCTGCAGAAGTGCTAAGGAGCAGCGAGCAGGTGGGCAGTATGGAGCAGGGTGTCCTGGACTGCCAGAGGGATGTCTGACTGCCAGCTTAGGCCTGATCTGGGATTGGGCCCAAGCTAGCAGGTGGATATCCCCTGAGGGGTCCCGAACTGCAGGCTGGGCTGAGGGTCCCCCCCGTCCCCCCCTGCCCTGCTACCCCTCCAGTGCACCAGGCCTCTAGTCTCACAATAAGAAAGTAAAAATAAAATAAGAAGTCTATGGGAATAGTACAATCAGTAGATTCCTGGTGCCATCAAAGACCTGATGCCTTCCAACTCTCCAATTTGCTATCTTCAGTGACCACTCATACTAAAGCTGATACTCCTCACGATCCAGGATGACTATGGCAACTTTAGGTTTCACATCCTAGCTAATAAAGACAGAATATTCAAAGTGACCATAATTCTGCAACAAAGATGGCAGCACCCACAGCCAATAAGGAGGGAATATGCAAATTGACACCTCAAGGCGAGAGGTGGAAGGCGGCTCTGGCCAGAGCTAAAGTGGAAAGGCAGTGCTGGCAGCCAGTGGAAGGAATGCCTATTCTTGCACAAATCTTCATGCATGGGGCCTCTAGTTTGGACATAATATCCACAAGTAGAAAAAAATTTGCTTAGAAAACTTCCATCTCTCCTGTAGACCTTTCATATTTCAGTCTAATACTGGATCTCATGCCCACCTTTAAAGGGGACTGGATATCAATAAGATTAGCTTAGAGCAGCAATTTTCAAGTGATGTGCTCCAAGAATTTTAAAAACATGCAGTACCTGAGTTTTCAGTCAGGGGCTCTGACGTCTTTCCCTTAGATTATCAAATGAAAAAGTGGAGACAACCAGCATAACACGAGCCATCCAGTGACTTTATTAATTGGTTTATGTGCGCCACGAGATGGAAAAGGTTGAAAATAGTTGGCTTAGAGTCTAAACCTTAGACCAGTCAAGAATTATTGCTGGGACTGGGACGGGGGCTAGCTTTCTCAAACCACAATGCTTCTTAGAAGAACGTGGACACCTGGGTGAAACTGGAGATTCCAGGAAGGAGACAAAGGGAAATGGATGTGAGTGAAAAAGCCATCAGTGTCTCTATAATAGCAATCAACAAAGACATGTTCTCTAACACTAAATCTGTTAGGTACAATGCAAAATGAATCACTGATAATCCACTAGTTAAAGATAATCATCTGTTACTATTTTTTTTTTTTTAAATCTGAGAAAGCTTGTTTATTTTTCTTGCTTTAATGGAACAACATATTTCATCAAATTATCCAAGGAAATCCAGATAATTATCTATTTCTTCAACGTTTTAAATATATTTTAAAAGACCACAGAAGGATAAACATTATGCCACTTTCTCCCTCTATACGTAAGGAATTCAAATACAGAAATAAGCTGCAGTGTTGAGGTAACATTGCAACTTTCTTCCAACATGACTACTAGGTGCTTAAGGTTAAATATGAATATTGCTGTGAGGTTTCAAGTTACTCGATGAACCAATATCATGTCTCATTTACACCAAAAGCAGGACATTTAGACCAAATGCACCTGAAAGGAATATTTTCAATATATGAATATGTAAGTGTGTGTGTGTGTGTGTGTGTGTGTGTGTGTGTGTCTGTGTAAGGAAAGGTTGATTGAACCACACTGATAACAGAAAGTTAGAAGCTAGCCGAAACTGATTTGGCTCAGTGGATAGAACATCGGCCTGCGGACTGAAAGGTCCCAGGTTCGATTCCAGTCAAGGGCATGTCCATTGGTTGTGGACACATCTCCGGTAGGGAGTGTGCAGGAGGCAGCTGGTCGATGTTTCTCTCTCATCGATGTTTCTAGCTCTCTATCCCTCTCCCTTCCTCTCTGTAAAAAATCAATAATATATATATATATATACATATACATATATATATATATATAGAGGCCAGCCATTGTGGAACATACAGAAACATACACAGTCCTTGTGCTCAAAATCTTCAGGGGAATTTCTTCTGTAATTTCATCCATTTGAGTCTCATTCAGAAACAGCTTTAGCTCCCTGCTGCGAAGGGCAAACATCTCAGCTGCTTCACAAGAAGACCTTCCTAGGTGAGTCCATTCTGCCCAGGTGGGTTTCCAGCAGGAGGGTGCCCACTGTTCCCATTGAACACTCTTGTGGGTTTGCATCCAGGAGCCGTAGCTGATATGCTGGCAGAGAAGAGTACTAGGACTGTCAATGACAGAGGGAGCTGGTCCTGCCGTCACACACAGCATCTTGCCTCTAAGACTCAGTCAGTCGGTTTGGTTTTGTGTCTGTTTCCCCGTGAAAGAGCGCCAGCTCTGTACTTTTCACACCAAAAATGCTAGTAACAACACTCGTCAGCTTTAGGAGGTCTAAGACATCATCGCCTTTTGGATTTCCCAGAAGCAGTACTCCACCGGGCTCGCTGCCATTTGCACAAATGTGAAGAGTGACATAGGCACAGGCAGGGCCCGGTGTGGAGGATCCCCTGGAGAGTGTAATTTCTAGGGCCGGCCCCTTTAACTGCATTTTTTCCCCCTTGAATAAGGATTTTATCTGATGTTAGGGACTGGAAATGGTTTCAAGGAAGCTTTTATGGTGGCAAATATGAACTCCATGTGGCTTTCAGTAATGGTGCTCAGATAATTTCCTTCAGACGTTGCTGTGTAATAAACTGTTATTTCCTCAGTGGGAACCAGATTGCACTTTTTGCGAAGTTTCTGGATGCGATTGATGACTTCCTGAGCCCATCTGTTGCTTTTGAAAACTCTTTATATATTAAGAATAAAGATGCTGCTGAAACCAGTTTGGCTCAATGGATAGAGCGTTGGCTTGGGGACTGAAAGGTCACGGGTTCGATTCCGGTCAAGGGCATGTACCTTGGTTGCGGGCATATCCCCAGTAGGGGGTGTGCAAGAGGCAGCTGATCAATGACTCTCTCTCATTGATGTTTCTAACTCTCTATCTCTCTCCCTTCCTCTCTGTACAAAATCAATAAAATATATTAAAAAAAAGAATAAAGATGCTTTTAGGTTATGATGTGTTGACATGCACAAATTAAAAAAAATATATTGATTTCAGAGAGGAAGGGAGAGGGAGAAAGGGATAGATTCATCAATAATGATATATAACCATTGATCAGCTGCCTTCTGCACACCCCACACTGGGGATCAAGCCTGCAACCCAGGCATGGTTCATAGGTTGACCCTTAACCACTGTGCTATGCTGCTCAGGTCACAAATTTTAAATTTAATGTACCTAGATCTATCTGTCTTTTTGTCCTTTAGGCTTCTATTTTAGTGATAATGCCAAGAAGGACCCAGACCATCCCAAGATTCCATACTAATAAATATCCACAATTTTTCTTTTTTTTCGTTATTTGTTTTTTGTTTTGTTTTTTCATTTTTATTTATTTATTTATTTATTTATTTATTTATCTATTTATTGAAATATTTATTTATTTCCCCCCCATTTAAAATCAATCTTTATTGTTCATATTATTACAAAAGTTCCTCATTTTTTCCCCCCTCCACCAGGTTCCCACCCCACCCTCTGTCCTTTCCCCATCCCCCATTGTCCTCATCCATAGGTGCACAGTTTATGTTCAGTCTCTTCCCACACCCCCACTCCCCTTTTCCCCGAGAATCGTCAGTTCACTCCCCTTCCATACCTCTGTTTCTATTATATTCAACAGTTAATATTGTTCATCAGGTTTTTTAATTCCCTTGGTTATTAGATTCACTTGTTTTTTTTTTAATATATATTTTATTGATTTTTTACAGAGAGGAAGGGAGAGGGATAGAGAGCTAGAAACATCGATGAGAGAGAAACATCGACCAGCTGCCTCTTGCACACCCCCTACCGGGGATGTGCCCGCAACCAAGGTACATACCCTTGACTGGAATCAAACCTGGGACCTTTCAGTCCGCAGACCGACACTCTACCACTGAGCCAAACCGGTTTCGGCTAGATTCACTTGTTGATAGTTACGTATTTGCTGTTCATAATTTTTATCTTTATCTTCTTCCTCTTCCTAAAGATCCCCCTTCAGCAATTCATATTAGATTCACTTGTTGATAGTTACGTATTTGTTGTTCATAATTTTTATTTTTATCTTCTTCCTCTTCCTAAAGAACCCCCTTCAGCACTTCATATAATTCTGATTTGGTGGTGATGAACTCCTTTAGCTTTTTTTTTTATTTGTGAAACTTTTTATCTGGCCTTTGATTCTGAGTGATAGCTTTGCAGGGTAGAGTATTTTTGGCTGTAGGTTCTTGTTATTCATCACCTTGAATATTTCTTGCCATTCCCGTCTGGCCTGCATGGTTTCTTTTTAAATGATTTTTAAAAATATATTTTATTGATTTTTCACAGAGAGGAAGGGAGAGAGATAGAGAGCTAGAAATGTCGATGAGAGAGCAACATCAACCAGCTGCCTCCTGCACACCCCCTACCGGGGATGTGCCCGCAACCAAGGTATATGCCCTTGACCGGAATCGAACCCGGGACCCTTCAGTCCGCAGACCCACGCTCTACCACTGAGCCAAACCGGTTTAGGCTGGCCTGCATGGTTTCTGTTGAGAAATCAGCTGACAATCGTATGGGTGCTCCTTTATAGGTAACTACCTGCTTTGCTCTTGCTGCTTTTAATATTCTCTCTTTGTCTTTTGCTCTTGGAATTTCAATTATGATGTGTCTTGGTGTGGTCCTCTTTGGATTCCTTTTGTTTGGAGTTCTGTGCGCCTCTTGGACTTGTAAGTCTATTTCTTTCCCCAGGTGGGAGAAGTTTTCTGTCACTATTTTTTCCAATATGTTTTCGGTATCTTGCTCTCTCTCTTCTTCTAGAGCCCCCATAATTCTGATGTTGGTTTGCCTGAAGTTGTCCCAGAGGTTTCTTACATTATTTTCAACTTTCTGGATTCTCTTATCTTCTTGCTTCTGCATAGGAGTGTCCTCTGGCTCTTTGTGTTCCAAATCTTTGACTTGATTCTTGTGATCTTCCATTAGGACTCTGTATAATATTTTTTATTTCAGACAGTGTATTCTTTATTTCTAGTTGATCCCTTTTCATATCCTCATAGGTCTCGTTTATTTTATTGGCCTTTTCTAGGAAATTCTTGAAAAACCTTATAACTGTGATTTTGAATTCTATATCCAGTCACTTGTCATCCTCCATTTCTTTCGTTTGTGATCTGTTTCCTTGTCTCAGCATTTTTGCTGCTTCCCTGAGTTGGTAGGGTGGCTTTGTGTGCTATGGTGTCCTATATGGTTCAGTGGGTCAGCCTCCCACTTACCTGAGGTGGAAAATCTTGGTGCTCCCCTTTGTGAACTGTGTGTACAGCTTTATTGTAGTTAAGTTTTGATTGTTGTTGGTATCACTGGAAGGAACTGACCTCCAGGCCAATTGGCTGTGAGGATCAGCTGTGTCTATGCCGGGAGACAGCCTTATTTGACTAGATTGGGAAAATTGCAAAAGCCTCTGTTTTCATCTTAGATGAGGCGAAGTTTCAGGGTGGAGCCTACAGCCTTGGCTTCCCTCAGCCCTGCCCTATGAGGTTCCTGAGTCTCAGTGTTCCTCAGTTTCCTTAGGTACTCGCTGCAAGCACCTCTGAAAGAAAGGTGCCCTCAAGTTTCGCCCACTACCAGACAGTCTAGTCTCTCCCCCAACGAGCCCACAACTTGGGTTTAGTGCAGTTGGAAGTGGGGTTGGAAGTGGAGTTCAGAGCAGTCTGGAGCTTTTGTCTCCTTCCCGCCAGGGCAATCCAGCGGCACAGTCAACAGTCTGTCCTTTGCGCGCATTCACGTGCGCACCTCCGGAACTGTGCCTTTTGCTGCTCCCCTGAGTTTTCACCTTACAGCCCAGATTCCCTCTGTATGAGCCTGGGTCTCCAGGGTCTCACCCAGAACTGGGGTTCAGCACAGTCCAGAGCTTTTATCTCCTTCCCGCTAGGGAAAGCCAGCCAGCACTCAGCTGTCCCCTCCTCTCCGACTCCGTCCTCTCCCCATGCGCGCACCATGTCTCCGTACCTTAGGCTTTTACAGCTCCTCTGCTTTTCCTTCTGGTTTTCTCTTTCCTTCTAGTTGTAGAATTTCCAGTCAGTCAACTTTTCTGTAGTTCTGGATAATGCCCATTTTGTATTTTAGTTGTATTTTTTTAAAAAATTGTTGTGTGAGTCTGCAGTTATTCAGGGGTCCTCAAACTTTTTAAAGTGGGGGCCAGATCACGGTCCCTCAGAGAGCTGGAGGGCTGGACTATATGAACTACTAATTCCTACTGTAACACCTCAGCTGCGCTCACTGCCCAAAAAACCTGGCGGGCCGGATCAGACTCCTCTGCGGGCCGCATGTGGCCCGCGGGCCATAGTTTGAAGACGCCTGAGTTAGGTGTTTACCTATGCTGTCATCTTTGTTTCTCCTTGTTATTTTCAAATATCCACAATTTTTCTAGTAAGTTATTAGATTGAAAGTTCTTGATTTCGGTTAATGAACCAAATCAGATGTGTCGGAATCCTTAACACGACCTGTGTGATTAGGGCCCACTCAGGGTCCAGTTTTTGGAGGAGGCCACACACTAAAATGAAGAGAGAGACTAGAAAAGAGTTAATTTGGGACAAATGGGGTGCCAGGAGGGAGTCAACCTCTAGGTAGGGGTGTCGAACTCAATCAGAGAAGGGGCCAAAATCTAAAATCCAGCCTAAATCGCGGGCTGAATGGTTTACTGAACAGTCATAAACTGTCATTGTGATGGAAACGCAGCAGAGTGCAGTGATGACAGCGCGGTGCGGGCCACATTGCAAGGCCTGGTGGGACGGATTTGGCCCGCGGGCCTTGTGTTTGACACATGTGCTCTAGTGGGAAGACACTCTAGGCTCTGACCTTGCTACCCCTTTTATTGAGGCTGCTATGGGATATACCCATTACCCTTAAACAGCTTTGGGAAACACCCATAGCCCTTAGGCAGGTAATAAGCGGATTATAATATCAGTAAGGATTTACATGATTATAAGATGGGGAAGTTGCCCCAGTTACTATTGTCTCAATTAGATAGGGTGTGTTTGGCTCTGATCTTTCAGAGCTTCAAGGTTGACCAGCCTCTTTCTATTAGTGAGACAATGATTGGTTTCTGGCACAGATGAACAAAACAGATTTGTCAACAAGAACTCAAATCTTTCAGTTATTTGAAATAAAATCTCTGACTTCATTTGCATTCTAGATTCAGTGGAGCAGACTAAGAACCCTACTGTGAGAATTCTACCCAGAGATCAATGTGATTTTTTAAAAGACAGAAAACTTTCTAACATCTAAAATATTTAATTTCCAAAAATTAGATTTTTACTAAAATTTTCAAGAACACATTTTTTTTGTGCAACATGAAATGAAGCTATTTTTTTTATTAGCTCATAGTAAAAGAGGGTTTTAAGATATTTTACAAAATTATTGGATTCTATGCAGCATGCAAGTTATTGCTTTTCCTAGTTAAAAATTTCTACTTTCAGAATAAAAATATAATTTATTCTACTACTTCTCTAGGGTTCCCCCTCCTTCTTTCTTTTGTTGAGAAGCTTTTTCACTTCCTCTTTTCCCTATATTTTGAAAGCTGAAGTGGTTTTTTTTTGAAGTTCTGGTCTGCAAAGAATGCTGATGACTCAAGATGTCTCCAGAAAAAGTGATTGACCCCCAAAACGGAACTTAGCAACTTCTAATCATTTTTGGATACTCCCTCTACTCACAGTGGACTGCCATCAATATTGTATGTTTTCATCTTTGGAAGACTAAAAATTTAGGAGTTGAAATATGTCTTCTCTTAATCATATCACATTAACTTTTAGAGCTAGATCCTTTATTATTTTGGTCAGCTAATAGATAATAAACCCTAAAACTGACAATTATGCTGACAGATATGCCTCTCCCCCACCCCAATCACCAGATGAGTTCTGAATAAAATTTCAATTTGGTAATTGGATCGTGCAATCTCTTGTGCAACAGTGAGTGAGGCACTGCAGCTTTAAAAAAGTGGGACTATTAACAGGTTTTAAATTAAAATTTTTAAAATTTATTGAGAGAGAGAGAGAGAGAGGGGGGGGGCATAGATTTGTTGTTTTATTTATGTATTCTATAATTGCTTTTTGTATGTGCCCTGATGGGGGATCAAACCCACAACCTTGATGTGTGGAGACAACACTCTAACAGAGCTACCCAGCCAGGGCTATTAATAGGTTTCTATAAACATGCTTTCTAAACTGTCACAAAATGTGCTCTTCTGGATTTATTTTATTTTTTTGACCCCTATCCCATTTCACCTTTCCCCTGCCCCTCACCTGTGCAACTACAGAAATGTGCTCTGTATCTAGGAGCTCCATTTTTTGTTTTCGTTTTTCAGATTCCTCATGTGAGACTATACTTGTCTTTCTCTCTCGCTGACTTATTTTACTTAGCATAATGACCCCAAGGGTCTACCCTTGTGTCACAATACAAGATTTAATTATTTTTTATAGACATATCAGATCTATATTATATTTTCTTCATTCATTCATTCATTCATTCATGGAACTGTTGTTTCCATATCTTTGCAATATTTTAAAAAAATGTTCCAGAGAGGAAGAGAGAGGAAGAGAGAGATAGAAACAACAATGATGATAGAGAATCATTGATCTGCTGCCTCCTGTACACCCTTTACGTCATATCAAGCTCACAACCCAGGCATGTACCCTTGACCAGAATAAAACAAAACATGGAACCATTCAGTCTGCAGGCCAACATTCCATCCACTGAGCCAAACTGGCTAGGGCCAGCCTATGATATTTAGTTATAGCAGCCCAAACGGACTATGACACTATCTTTACAATTTCTCTAAATTCATTCCAAAAAATAAAGTTTATTAAAAAAAAAAAAATTCTGAGAAGGGATTCAGGCATCCATAGCACAAAATGATTAAGAAGGCCTGCCCTAGCCTGGCTAGTGTGGTTCAGTGGTTGATTGTTGACCTGTGAACCAGAAGGTCATGGTTTAATTCTTGGTCAGGGCACATGGCCTGGTTGCAGGCTCTATACCCAGTAGAGGACATGCAGGAGGCAGCAGATCAATGATCCTTTCTCATCATTGATGTTTCTATCTCTTTCTACCTCTCCTTTTCACTTTGAAATCAATAAAAAAAATCTATACTAATAAAATGATAATATGCTAATTAGACTGGACCTTATGGATGTCCTTCTGGACCAAACCATGGTGGCAGGGCTGAGACAGAAGCAGTTAGGGGGATCAGGCCAGGCTGAGGGACCCCCCTCCCGTGCATGAATTTTGTGCATCAGGCCTCTAGTATATTTATAAAAAAGAATGCCTGTCACAGAGCCTCAGATACTATTGAACAAGGACGGCGGGCATCAGGATTGATTCAGGAAGCTTTTGTGATCCAGGCCTGTTAGCAGGACCATCTTCTCTTCCCACATTCAGTCATGTGGCCTGTTCTGACCCTAGGAGGTCTGCGAAATGACAGTAACTCCTGGGCTGGGCAGCAACAACTCTGAACTATATGGAAGTTGTGCACGACTCAGCTAGCCATCTGCCACACGAGTTCAAGCAATTGAGTCACATACATCCTATTAGTTAGGATTCTAATAGGAAACAGATGTCTCACTCAAATGAAGTGATTCAAGGAGGGTTCATTACTAGGGAAAAAGTTCAAAGTTGAGTGTGGAGATAACGCAGGACCAGGACCAGCAAAAGCCCCAAGAGATTTATTTATTTTATTTATTTATTTATTTTATATATATATTTTTTATTAAGTTATTATTTTTGTACATATACCAATGTACAAAAATATACCAATATACCAATGCCCCTCCCCCCCATACATACCCTCCCTCCCCAGAGTTTTGTGTCCATTGGTTGTACTTATATGCATGTATACAAGTGCTTCAGTTGATCTATTATCTCCCCCAGATCTCCCCAGCCTCCCCGCTGTAATTTGACAGTCTGCTTGTTGCTTTACTGTCTCTATATCTAGCCTCAAGAGATTTAAATCTTCCTGAGAACAGGGATAAGTCCACCATAACAGGAGCATAGGAGGGAGTCCTTAATAGATCCTCAGCAAAGTTTTAATTACATGGAAATAAATGGAGCTTAAAAGCTGGAAAATATATTACAAGGCAGGGCTGTCGAGCAGAAAAGTTATGTAAAGAATGACTTTTTTTAAGTGCAAAGACTGAGTCAGACAGAACTGCATTTGAACCCAAGCTTTGCTACTAAGTGAAACAGGACTCGTCTCTGTAAATATTAAAACACTGAATATAAAAACATTCCCCCAAAAGACCAAAAAATAAAGAAAAAAAAAATCCCTAAATTCTGTTTTCTAGCTTTCCATCTCTGGCCTGAGTCTAGAGGTTTACGGTCCCAGAGCAAGAGAGAGCAGTCACTTGCCTTGTTTGTAGGACGCTTGGATGGTGAAGTAGTTAGAACATGGTAGTTAGAGCTTCCCTAACAGTGTAAACATGATATTCTTAAAAAAAAAGAAAATCAATAAATATATATATTTATTGATATTCTTATATCAATAAATATATATATTTATTGATTTTTTACAGAGGGAAAAGGAGAGGGATAGAGAGCTAGAAACATCGATGTGAGAGACACATGGATCAGCTGCCTCCTGCACGCCCCCCCCAGGGGATGTGCCCACAACCAAGGTACATGCCCTTGACTGGAATTGAATCTGGGACCCTTCATTCCGCAGGCCAATGCTCTATCCACTGAGCCAAACCAGTCTTGGCTAAACATGATATTCTTGCCTGCCACTGAGACCTTGTCATGAGGCTGGAGTGGAGACAGAGACAGAAGAGCCAGCTCCTTTTGGTTTGGGGGGGAAGGAGAAGCCAGAGAAGAGGGTGGCATGGACAGACACATGGATTTGATTTCTTCTCTCAGAATTTAGTCTGGAGGGGGTCAGAGTGGCAGAGGCCCTCGAGGCACATGCTGGTGACAGGGAGACACACTTGCTTTTGCTCAGTTTTAGGATTCTGAGATGAAGTGTCCAGACGGATGCCACTTGTGAACCTAGCAGTTCATCCTCATCAGGCAGACAGAAATCTTGAGGATTAGCTTTCCTTAGTGGTATGATTGAGGCCCAGAAGTTTCCCCAACCGTAAGCTCTTCCTCAAAGCCAAAAGCCAGCAGGTCTTCCAGGTGTAGGCACCTAGCAGATATTGTCAGCTATGTAGAGATGTTTTGGGGTCTCATACAAAAATTTGAAAAGGTCTATACAACTTTCTCCATGCCTACTGATCTTGGAACAGAACAGATCATACTCCCTAGCCCATCTTCCTGTGTTCACTCCTCCCAGTCTCCTCCCCACCCCCACCCTAACCTTCTCAGAAGTAGAGAATTGGGCCAAATTACCTCTTTTAAAAAAGTATATATTTTATTGATTTTTTTATAGAGAGGAGGAGAGAGGGATAGAGAGCTAGAAACATCGATGAGAGAGAAACATCTACCAGCTGCCTCCTGCACACCCCCTACTGGGGATGTGCCTGCAACCAATGCACATGCCCTTGACCGGAATCGAACCTGGGATCCTTCAGTCCGCAGACCGATGCTCTATCCACTGAGCCAAACCGGTTTCGGCCCAAATTACCTCTTGAGGTCTCTTTGATTTAGAAAATGTACTGAGTTATTTACTCTTTTATATTCTACAATCACATTTTTCAGTTACTTCTCTGACCTTGCTATATACACAATTTCCTTTGCCTTGCCATTTCTAGAAAGGAAAGTTAGAATGTGTATTTTCACTTTATTTTTATTTTTATTTTTTTAATATATATATATATATATATATATATATATATATATTTTATTGATTTTGTACAGAGAGGAAGGGAGAGAGATAGAGAGTTAGAAACATCAATGAGAGAGTCATCGATCAGCTGCCTCTTGCACATCCCCTACTGGGGATGTGCCCGCAACCAAAGTACATGCCCTTGACCGGAATCGAACCCGGGTCCCTTCAGTCCTCAAGCCGACGCTCTATCCATTGAGCCAAACCGGTCTCGGCTGTATTTTCACTTTAAAGGCTTTTGGCAGCCTCCTGCATTGAACAGAATAGGGACCTTGTACAAACTTGATATGGGAGGATCTCAGAAATTTGGGTAAAACTACCATCACCTGCTACAGGATTCACTGCAAGACTGAGGCTGCAGTAACTGTACAGGCCTGGTGTGGGGCAGGAGCAGGAGCTCTTGGAGTGCTGAAAGGTGATCTGTGGACTGGTGGGACCCATGGTTTGG
This sequence comes from Pipistrellus kuhlii, assembly GCF_014108245.1. Classification (NCBI taxonomy): domain Eukaryota; kingdom Metazoa; phylum Chordata; class Mammalia; order Chiroptera; family Vespertilionidae; genus Pipistrellus; species Pipistrellus kuhlii. The sequence goes on from NW_023425404.1 coordinate 72,909,695, forward strand.
AAGCTTCTGTGAAGAGCTGTGGAGGAGACTGGCTGGACACTCAGCAATGGCACGCCCTTTTTTTGGTCCTGGCCAGTTAGAGAGACCGCATTCCTCAGATCTTGTAAAGATAGGCGTGGCTATATGACTAACTTCAACGGGATGTGAGCGAAAAGGATGCACACATGAAGACATCCTGTGTTCACGGATTAGAAAACTTAATGTTGTTAGATGTCAATATTACCTAAAGCAATTTACAGATCCAACACCACCCCTAACTAACTTCCAACAGAGTTTTTGCAGAAACAAAAAAAGATCCTAAAATTTATATGAGATCTAAATGGACCCTGACTAGCCCAAACAGTTTTGAATAGAAGAGCAAAGTTGGAAAATGCTCACCTCCTAATTTCAAGACATATTACGAGGCTACAGCACACGAAGCACTGTGGCACTGGCATAAAGACAGACACATAGACCAATGAAACAGAAGATAGAGCACAGAGATAACCCTTCCGTGTATGGGTCAATGGTTTTCAACAAGGATGCCAAGACCACTCAATGGTGAAAGGAGTGGCTCTTCAACAAATGGTGTTTTCCAGGTGAAAAAGAATGACATTGGACCCTTAACTTACACCGTATACCAAAAACAAGCAAACAAAACAACCTCAAATTAATGAAAGACCTAAATATAAGACCTCAAACTATAAAACTCCTGCATGAAAACATATGGGAACTGTCCTCGCTGGTTTGACTCAGTGGATAGAGCATCAGCCTGGGGACTGAAGGGTCCAGGTTCAATTCTGATCAAGGGCACATGTCCGGCTTGTGGGCTTGATCCCCAGTAGGAGGTGTGCAGGAGGCAGCCAATCAGTAATTCTCATCATTGATGTTTTTATTTTATTTTATTTTATTTTATTTATTTATTTAATAAATTTTTATTGTTCATATTATTACAAATGTTCCTTTCCCACCCACCCCCACCATTGCTCTCCTCCACCAGGTTCCCACCCCACCCTCTGCCCTTTCCCCACTCCCCATTGTCCTCATCCATAGGTGCACAGTTTATGTTCAGTCTCTTCCCACATCCCCCTCTCCCCTTTTCCCCAAGAATCGTCAGTTCACTCCCTTCCTCTGATTCTATTATATTCAACAGTTAATATTGTTCATCAGGTGCTCGCTTCGGCAGCACATATACTAAAATATTGTTCATCAGATTTTTTAAAAATTTCCTTGGTTTTTAGATTCACTTGTTGATAGTTACGTATTTGTTGTTCATAATTTTTATCTTTATTTACTTTCTCTTCTGAAAGAACCCCCTTCAGCAATTCATATAATTCTGGTTTGGTGGTGATGAACTCCTTTAGCTTTTTTTTTATTAGTGAAGCTCTTTATCTGACCTTCAATTCTGAGTGATAGCTTTGCTGGATAGATTATCTTTGGCTGTAGGTTCTTACGATTCATCACCTTGAATATTTCTTGCCATTCCCTTCTGGCCTGCATGGTTTCTGTTGAGAAATCAGCTGACAATCGTATAGGTGCTCCTTTATAGGTAACTACCTTCTTTGCTCTTGCTGCTTTTAATATTCTCTCTTTGTCTTTTGCTCTTGGAATTTTAATTATGTGTCTTGGTGTGGTCCTCTTTGGATTCCTTTTGTTTGGAGTTCTGTGTGCTTCCTGAACTTGTAAGTCTAATTCTTTCACCAGATGGGGGAAGTTTTCTGTCACTATTTCTTTCAGTATGTTTTCGATATCTTGCTCTCTCTCATCTTCTGGGACCCCCATAATTCTGATGTTGGTTTGCTTGAAGTTGTCCCAGAGGTTTCTTACATTATCTTCAATTTTCTGGATTCTCTTGCTTTCTAGCTTCTGAGGAGGAGTGTCATCTGGCTCTTTATGTTCCAACTCTTTGACTTGATTCTTGCAATCTTCCATTCTGTTTTTAGGACTCTGTATAATATTTTTTATTTCAGACAATGTATTCTTTATTTCTTGTTGATCCCTTATCATTTCTTGTTGATCTCTTATCATTTCTTGTTGATCCCTTATCATTTCTTGTTGATTCCTTATTAATTCTAGTTGATCTCTTTTCATATCCTCATAGGTCTTATCCATCTTTTCTAGGAAATTCTTGAAAAACTTTATAAGCGTAGATTTGAACTCTATATCCAGTCGCTTTTTGTCCTCCATTTCTTTCGTTTCCATCATTGATGTTTTTATCTCTCTTTCTCTCTCCCTTCCTCTCTGAAATCAATAAAGATATATTAACCACCCCCCCAAAAAAAAAAAACCTTCTTATGCAACTGCACTAGTTTCCTATTGCTTCTGTCACAAATTACCACAAACTTAGTTGCTTAAAAAACACAACACAATTCATTCACTTGTTTCTAGAGGCCATCAGTCAGGGTGTTAGCAGAGCTGGTTCCTTCTGGAGACTCTAGTGGGAAATCCATTTCCTTGCCTTTTTCGCTTCAGGAGGCCACTTGCATTCCTTGGTTCACATCTTCTTCTTCACATCTCTCCACCATCTTTGATCTTCATATCTCCTACTTCCTTCTTCCTTCTTTGACCTTTTTGCCTCCCTCTTATATGAGAACTCTGGTGATTACATTTAGAACCCACCCAGATAATCCAGGATAATCTTCCCATCTCAAGACTCTTTAACTTAATTACATCTGCAAAGTTCTTTTTGCAATATAACACTCACAGGTTCTGGAGATTAGAACTTGGATATCGTTGGGGGCCATTAGTCAGCAGACTATAGGGAGCCTACACACTTTGTCTCTCTTTTTCATATTTTCAGAGAATGATAAAGCCAAAGGAGATTGGAGACACACAATAGAAGGAAGCTGAGTCACTGAATGACTGGGTACAGCCGAGTTTCCCTACTGACCACAGTGGACTGTGAAACGAGGGAGAAAAATCTTTTATTGTATTAAGCCACTGTGGTTGATTGAATTATTGCCTCAGTGCTTCCATACTCCCTGTGTCCACACTTTTGCCAAGGCCCCTTGTACTTCCTGGCCCCCTGGCTTTGGGTTTGACCATGTGACTTGCTTTGGCCAATAGCATGTGAGTGTGAGTGACAGTGTGCTTAGGCCTTAAGACATCACTGCACTTCTTTTGACTGCACTCATGTGTCTCTGCCATCCCAACAAGCCCAGTGTAGGTCAGCCAAACTCCAAATGACCTATAAATTTTAAAACATATTTAATTGTATTTTTACAGAGAGGAAAGGAGAGGGACAGAGAGTCAGAAACATTGATCAGCTGCCTCCTGCACACACCCTACTGGGGATGTGCCCGCAACCAAGGTACATGCCCTTGATCGGAATCAAACCTGGGACCTTTCAGTCCTCAGGCTGAAGCTCTATCCACTGAGCCATACCGGTTTCAGCTCAAATATATTTTTATTTATTTCAGAAAGTAAGGGAGAGGGAGAGAGAGATAGAAACATCAATGATGAGAGAGAATCATTGATTGGCTGTCTTCTGCACACCCCGCACTGGGGATGGAGCCTGAAACCCAGGAATATGTCCTGACTGGGGATCAAACCTCAACCTCCTGGTTTACAGGTCAATGCTTAGCCATTGAGCCACATTGGCAGGGCATAATGAATGTTATTTTAACCTAATAAACTTTTGGGTGATTTACTAGATAGCAATGGCTAACTAATATAAATACTGAGATTTTAATTTGTTTATTACAGCAGTTAGACTAAAACAGGGTCTGGGAGAGTGAGTGAGGGAGCCGGGAGAATGGAACACTGTGGGGAGCTGGAATCTATTTCAATATTATTCCAGTGGGGTAGCAGTTCCTTGTGACAGCAAGGTCCCAGGAGTAATCTTGGAAGAGAGTAGATAAAACTGAATGGAGAAGGTCACTGGAGAAGAGCAGATCAAAGATAATGACAGAACTTGAGTTGGAGTGGAAGATTATAATACAAGCCTGAGCCACTGCTGAATAGAGGAACAGGTCTTGAGATTGGAAAGCTAAACCTCAGGTAACTTTGGAAAGAAAATTTAAAATTGCTAGAATGACCCTGTGAATAGTAAGTAAGCATGGAAGACCTCCTCCTAATTCCTCTTGTATGGAAACAAGGGAAAGGTGAAGTAGCAATTGGGAGGTGAGATCTTTCCTTGGAAAGATAAGTTGTCTTTGATCTCAGCTGTCTGATTCATCCCCCAGAAGAGAAGAAAGACAGTGGGGATGGGAAGGCTCTATTAAACCATAGATATTGTGAGTCTATATTGAAGCTTCTGCTGAGTGAATCAAAGAACCATGGCCCTGGCTAGGTACCTCAACAAGGCCCAATTTAAATGCCCCTGAAAAAGTGTCTTCCACTAGCACATTTAAAAAAAATATATATATTTTATTGATTTTGTATAGAGAGGAAGGGAGAGAGGTAGAGAGTTAGAAACATCGATGAGAGAGAGTCATCGATCAGCTGCCTCTTGCATCCCCCCCACTGGAGATATGCTCACAACCAAGGTATATGCCCTTAACCGGAATCGAACCCGGGACCCTTCAGTCCCCAAGCCGATGCTCTATCCATTGAACCAAACCGGTTTCGGCAACTAGCACATTTTTTGATAATTGCCTTTGAACCAATCGGCTCATTTCATTGTTTCATAAATTTTAAAGGGATGAGAAATAGAATGTCCATTGTAGAATTTAAGTTTACTGATAACAAGACAATCCTAGGATACATGGGCCTTTTGTTTGAGTGCACCTACAAAGGATCTGGAGGTGTTCATAAACTTACTTTTTCCTGCAGCTTTAAAGACACCTACAGATATAAAATTCATTTTCCAGTGAGGTTGCCCAAGGCTTCCTGTCGTCATTACAGATGATACGTTTCTAATTCCAAGTGGTCTACATGGTGCGGCGGGCAGAATAATGCTCCCCAAATAGACCCCACAGAGATCTGTGTCTTCATCCCTTACATGGCAAAGGGAAATTAAGTTTGTAGACGGAATTTAGTTTGTCCATCAGTTGATTCTGAGATGAAAAGATCATTGTGAATTGCGTGAGACAGTGCGAGAAAGACTCTAGAAGAAGGCCACAAGCCAAGGCATGCGACCAGCCTCTAGAAGCTGGAAAAGGCAAGAAAATATATACTGCCCTACAGTCTCTAAGGAGCACAACACTGGGCCACCTTGATCTTAGCACCATGAAACTCTACTTCACTTCTGACCTACAAAACTGTAAAATAAAATACATTATTTTAAGCCACTATATTTGTGGTAATTTGGTGCAGCAGCAATAGGAAACGAAAGTACATGGTATTTCTCAATTCTGTGAGCTATTCCAGGATCCTTCTAACAAATCCTTTTTACTTAAGTTAGAGTTGGGTTTCCTCTCCTGCAATTCAATTTACAAAGGTGACTCATTATAACATAGTACTTCTCATTAGGAAGAATGAAACAGGTCTCCAGAAATAAAACACATATGTAAACCTTAATGATGTCATGACAAGATTACTCTTGCATGATGATTGGACAGAAAAAATAGAAGGGATTTGAAGAAATGTAATGAATTAGCATTTGAGGGGTAAGTTTATTTTACTAAATTGAAATGTAGATTAAGGAGCTGCATGTTATAATTTCTCTCTGATTTCCTCTTTGACACATGAGTTATTTAGAAGTGTGTTGATTGGTTTCAAATATTTGGACATTTTTCAATTATCTTTTTGTTGTTAACTACTAATTTAATTTTATTATGGTTATAGAACATACCTGGCATTATTGACTTTTAAAATATATTGAGACTTGTTTTATGGCCTAGAATATATGGTCTATTTTGATAAATATTCTAGTGTGTCCTTAAGACAGGATGTGTATTCTGCTTTGGTTGGGTAGAGTGTTAGTGTGAACTAGGTCTGATTGATAATAGTGTTGTTCAAATCTTTCTAGCCTTCATGATCTTTTTGTTTATTTGTTCCATCAATTATTGAGAGAGATATTGAAATATCTTACTATAATTGTGGATTTATTTCTCATTGTAGTTTTCTCAGTTTTTGGCTTCATGTATTTCAAAACTCTGTTACTAAATGATATTTTTGCTGATTATATTGTAGTATTTTAGGTTGATAGTGTTTTTCCCTTTCATTCATTTAAAGATATTGTTCCACTGACTTCTCAACTGTTTTGTTTCTTAAGAGAAGTGTATAGTCATTCTCTTAAAAAAAAAAATATTTTATTGATTTTTTTACAGAGAGGAAGAGAGAGAGATAGAGAGCTAGAAACGTCGACGAGAGAGAAACATCAACCAGTCGCCTCTTACACACCCCCAACCGGAGATGTGCCTGCAACCAATGTACATGCCCTTGACCAGAATCAAACCTGGGACCTTTCAGTTCGCAGACTGACGCTCTACCACTGAGCCAAACCGGTTTCGGCATATATAGTCATTCTTATATTTGTTTCTCTGTATAAAATGTTTTTCTCTCTGGTTTTAAGATTTTTATAAATCATTGTTTTTAACACATTGATTATGATACACTTTGGTGTAGTTTCATGTTTCTTAGGCTTGATTTTTTTGAGCCTATTACATAAGATCTATAGAGCTCATAAAATATAGAAATTCTTCAGATATTTAGCCAAATATTTTTCAGTTTCCCCCCTCCTTTTGGGATTAGAATCTAATGTATATTGGGCTTCCTGAAAGGTGTTTCATAGCTCACTAATGCTCTGTTCAATTTTTTTCAGTCTTTTTTCTTCTACAATATATATTTCATTTTGGATGGTTTCTTTGTTGTTGTTTTTTCCTGTTAATCCTTACCCAAGTATATTTTTCCATTGATTTTTAGAGAGAGTGGAAGGGAGGGAGACAGGCAGAGAGAGAGAGAAAAACATGGATGTGAGAGAGACACATGTTTGGTTGCCTCCCCCGCCACACACCCCAACCAGGGCCAGGGATCAAGCCTGAAACAGAGGTACATGACCTTGACTGCAACTGAACCTGGGACCCTTCAGTCTGTGGGCTAAGACTCTATCAGCTGAGCCAGAGCAGCTAGGGCTTGGATAGTTTCTTTTGCTATGTCTTCAAATTCACCAATTTTTTCTTCTTCAGTGCATAATCTGCAGTAAAACTATCCAGTGTATTTTTTATCTCAAATATTGTGTGTGTGTGTGTTTCTTCCATTTGTAGAGGCTAGATCTGAATCTTTTTTTATATCTTCCATGTCTCTCCTTATCATACTCATCTTTTCTCTACCATTTTGAAACTATAGAGTACAGATGTCCCTGACTCATGATGGTTTAACTTACGATTTTCTAGCTTTATGTTGATATGAAAGTGACACACATTCACTAGAAACTATATCTTTTCCTAGGCTAGTGAAAGGTGGTATAACACTCTCATGATGCTAGGCAGTGGCAGGGAGCTTCAGCTCTCAGTCAGCCACACCATCATAAGGGTAAATAACCAATACTCTACAGTATACTCATTGTGTTGGATCGTTTTGGCCGACTAAGGCTAATTTAATTGTTCTGAACACGTTTAAGGTAGGCTAGGCTAAGCTATGATATTTGGTAGGTTAGATGTATTAAATGCATTTTTGACTTAAAATATTTTCAACTTATGATGGATTTATCAGGATGTAACTCCATTGTAATTCAAGGAGTAACTTTATATTTTTAATAGACTAGAAGCCTGATGCATGAAATTCATGCACAGGGTTGGGATTGTGTCCTTCATCCCAGCCTCCACCCTCTCCAATCTGGTGCCTCTGAGGAGATGTCCAACTGCTGGGCCTAAACCAGCAATTAGACATCCCTCTCACAATCTGGGACTGCTGGCTCCTAACCACTTGCCTGTCTGCCTGCCTGATCGCCTCCTAACTGCTCCCCTGCTGGCCTGATTGACACCTAACTGCTTCCCTGCTGGCCCGATCACCCTCAACTGCCCTCCCCTGCCAGCCATCTTGTGGTGGCCATCTTGTGATGACATGGGGGCAGCCATCTTGTGATGATGTGAGGGTGTTGCACGAGAGCGACATAGGCTTTTATTAGTATAGATGTTTCAATGTCCCTGTATACTAATTACATCATCTATTTCATTTCTGGATTTTTTTCTATTGATTGATTTTTCTCTTCAATATGGTTATATTTTCTTCTTTGCATGCTTTGGTTAGATAGCAAACATTGTGAAATTTTATATTACTGGGTGCTGGGCTTACTTAAAATTATGTTTTTATTGACTTTAGAAAGAGAGGAGAGGGATAAAGAGATAGAAACAACATCATTGTTTGATTCTCGCGGATTGGCTGCCTCTGAACATGGATTGGCTGCCCATTAACGTGGATTGAGTCTGCAGTCCCAGCATGTGCCCTGACCCAGAACCAAACTGGTGAACTTTGGTTCTGAGCCACACCGTCTGGCTGTGCTGGACTTTTTGTGTGCTCCTTTAAATATGTTTGAGCTTTGTTTGGGTACACAGTTAAATAACTAACTTGGTTCATTAGGGGCTTGTTTTTAAGCTTTGCCAGAGCAGCCTTTAATTTAAGGTTCAATGATCTCATTATTACTGAGGCAATAAACAGGCTTTTGAGTACTCTGATGACCTGATTACGAGGTTTCTCCAGTTTGGTTTTTGAGAATATATCATTATTAGTCCTGTGTGAGCTCCTGCAATGATTTTTTTGGTAGTTCTTTCTCCAGTAGCAGTACGCAGTTGAATACTTAAGGGGAACCGTCTTCAGATATTTAGATCTCTCTCTCTCTCTCTCTCTCTCTCTCTCTCTCTCTCTCTCTCTCTCTCTCTCTCTCCTCTCTTTCTTCCTCCACCCCACTCCCGCCCGAATTAATCTCTCTAGTACTCTGCTCTGCAAATTCTACTCACTGAATTTTCTCAAATTTTCAACTCTGTCTCCTCAACTCAGGGAGACCTCAGGGCTCTGCCTCAAGGAGACCTCTCTGTGCTACAGCCAGGAAAGTCTTTCCAGGCAGCCAAGGGGCGTATCTCTTTTGTTTCCCTCCAAGGATCCCAGTCCTGTGCTGCCTGTTGTCCAATGTCTGAAACTGCTGTTTCAAACATTTTCTCCAGTTTTATAGTTTTTTAAGGAAGGCAGCAAATTTAGTTCCTGTTACTCCATCGTGCAGAAAGCAGAAGTCCCAGGAACCATATTTTAATAACAGATGTGCTGTTTTTCCTTGAGCAAGTTAGTTAACTTCTTGTCCTCACTTCCTCAAATAATAAGACTTTTTTGTTTGTTTGTTTGTTGGTTAATCCTCACTTGAGAATATTTTTTCCATTGATTTTTAGAGAAAGTGGAAGAGATAGAGGGATGGGAGAAGAGAAGGGGAGGGGGGGAGAAGGAGAGAAGAGGGATATATATATATATATATATATATATATATAGAGAGAGAGAGAGAGAGAGAGAGAGAGAGAGAGAGAGAGAGAGAAACATTCTGGGCTCCAATCTGTAACTCAGGTATATGCCTTGACCGGGAATTGAACCCATGACTCCTAAGTCCACAGGCAGACTCTGTAACCGCTGACTGATGATGATAATGATGGTAATGATGAAGATTGACAATAGCCCTTAAGTAAATATGCTTAAGTTATTATATAAAGAGAAAAACGATCTCTTCTAGAAAAATCAATGGTCATTTCTTTGACATGTAAGAGATTACATATTATATCTGTTTCCTACATAAATCATAGTCTGTAAAGTGCTTTAAGCTCTCAAAGTTAAAAGTGCTTAACTCTGCAGATGCATTTTGTAAATGTATATGTATAGCAGGAAGCCAACAAGTTCCTGGAAGACAATAGGATGTCAGCCCAGCTTTAAAAAGCAGATGTATTGTCATCACATTCTTTACCAGACCATGGGAAGCAGGAGACATGAGCATATGTTTGACATAAAGTATTTCTCAACTCTAAGATGCACCAGCAGCATTTGGGGAAAACAAAAAATGCAGTGTTATTAAATGTTCACACCAATGATAAGCTATGTTTTTATAAACCTCTAATTATTGGGCCTTAGGAGTATATAAATAAAAAACTACCTCTTACTTTTGAAATAGAAAACTTGGACATGCAAATCCTTGTTCCTGACAGCAAGGATGCATAGCCTTGTAGGACACTCTGAGATGAGCCGATATCCTAGGACTGTATGATGGGCAGAGGGCCTCCTGTGATCCTGGCCTAAGATAACTGCAGCCCCAGTGAAAATCTGATTGCATCCTTAGGAAAGAGCGTAAGCAAGAACTTCCTGGCCAAGCCCTTTTCAAATACCTGACCCATAGAAGTCATGAGAAAAAATATGTGATTATTGTTTTAAGACACTATATTTTAGAATAATTTGTGGTTGACACAGGATGTATTGAAGGATGTTAAATCATTGGAGGATATTCCCCCCCCCCCCCCATGTGTGGACTCTTTATTTATTTATTTATTTATTTATTTATAAAAAGTTTTTATTATTCATATTATTACAAATGTTCCTTCCCCACCCCCCCCCCCCATTGCTCTCCTCCACCAGGTTCCCACCCCACCCTCTGCCCTTTCCCCTCTCCCCATTGTCCTCATCCACAGGTGCACAGTTTATGTTGTCTCTTCCCACGCCCCCCTCTCCCCTTTTCCCCAAGAATCGTCAGTTCACTCCCTTTCCATACCTCTGATTCTATTATATTCAACAGTTAATATTGTTCATCAGATTTTTTTTTAATTTCCTTGGTTTTTAGATTCACTTGTTGATAGTTACGTATTTATTGTTCATAATTTTTATCTTTGTTTACTTTCTCTTCTGAAAGAACCCCCTTCAGCAATTCATATAATTCTGGTTTGGTGGTGATGAACTCCTTTAGCTTTTTTTTATTAGTGAAGCTCTTTATCTGACCTTCAATTCTGAGTGATAGCTTTGCTGGATAGATTATCTTTGGCTGTAGGTTCTTACTATTCATCACCTTGAATATTTCTTGCCATTCCCTTCTGGCCTGCATGGTTTCTGTTGAGAAGTCAGCTGACAATCGTATAGGTGCTCCTTTATATGTAACTACCTTCTTTGCTCTTGCTGCTTTTAATATTCTCTCTTTGTCTTTTGCTCTTGGAATTTTAATTATGATTTGTCTTGGTGTGGTCCTCTTTGGATTCCTTTTGTTTGGAGTTCTGTGCGCTTCCTGGACTTGTAAGTCTAATTCTTTCACCAGGTGGGGGAAGTTTTCTGTCACTATTTCTTTCAGTATGTTTTCGATATCTTGCTCTCTCTCATCTTCTGGGACCCCCATAATTCTGATGTTGGTTTGCTTGAAGTTGTCCCAGAGGTTTCTTACATTATTTTCAATTTTGTGAATTCTCTTGCCTTCTAGCTTCTGTGGAGGATTGTATTCTGGCTCTTTATGTTCCAAATCTTTGACTTGATTCTTGCGATCTTCCCTTCTGTTTTTAGGACTCTGTAAAATATGTTTTATTTCAAACAATTTATTCTTTATTTCTTGTTGATCCCTTATCATTTCTTGATGACTCCTTATTAATTCTAGTTTGATCTCTTTTCATATAGGTCTTATCCATCTTTTCTAAGAAATTCTTGAAAAACTTTATAAGCGTAGATTTGAACTCTATATCCAGACGCTTTTTGTCCTCCATTTCTTTCGTTTGTGATCTATTTTGTTGTCTCATTTCGCAGTTACAGATGGGACGGGGTTTCAGGGTGGAGCCTGCAGCTTTGGCTTCCGTCAGCCCCGCCCTATGCGCGTCCTTCAGTGCTAGCTGCCAGCACCTCTGAGAGAAAGGTGCCCTCGATTTTCGCCTGCTGCCAAACAGTCTATGCTCTCCCCCAATGAGCCCGGTATTGGGGTTCAGTTCAGTTGGAAGTGGACTTGGAGGTGGCATTCACAGCAGTCTGGAGCCCCAGTCTCCTTCCCGTCAGGGCAATCCCGCGGCACAGCCGAATGTCCCTTCTCTGCGCGCAGTGTGCGCGCCTCTGGGACCTCCTTTCGCCGCTTCCCCGGGTCCCGCCTTACAGCCCGGCTCCCTATGGCTGAGCCTGAGTCCCTGGGGTCTGGCTTAAAACTGGGGATCAGAGCAGTCGGGGGCCCATCACAGTCAGAGTTTTATCTCCTTTCCGCTAGGGAACGCCCGCCAGGCACTCGGCCTCCCTCCTCTCCTGTTCCGTCCTCTCCGCGCGCCGCGTCCCCATACCTTGGGCTTTTCCAGCTCCTCCGCACCTCCTTCTGGTTTTCTCCTTGCTTCTCGCTGTAGAATTTCCAGTCAGTCAACCTTCCTGTAGTTCTGGGCAATGTCCGTTTTATATTTTAGTTATATTTTATTGAAATTGTTGTGTGCGGCTGCTGCTAGGTGTTCACTTGGGCACAGCCATCTTGGATCACCTCCGTGTGTGTCTCATTGGAGGATATTAAACAGAGAAGTAAATGGTCAGTCTGCATCTTGGAAATAATTCCACCTGTGGTGTGGAAGTTGGATGAATGTGATGAAAGCTGGGAACTAAAGGCAGGACAGTAATTAAGAAGCTATCACACTATCCAGGTATGATGTGGTATGGAGCAAACCTGAGTGGCAATCAAATTGGAGGTAAAAGAAATAAACCAATCCTATATAATAAAGAGTTAATATGCAAATTGACTATCCCTCCAACACACAAGATGGCTGCCATAAGATGGCTGGCAGGTGAGGGCAGTTGGGAGGGGCCAGGCCTGGAAGAGAGGGCAGTCGGGGGTGATCAGACTGCAGAGAAGGATAGTTGGGGTGGGGGGACCAGGCCTACAGGGGAGGGCAGTTGGGGGCAACCAGGTCTGCAGGAGAGGGCAGTTGGAGGTGACCAGGCCTGCAGAGGAAGGCAGTTGTGGGCAGTTAGGGGTGACCAGGCCAGCAGGGGAGGGAAGTTAGGGGTGATCAGACCAGCAGGGGAGGGCAGTTAGGGGTGATCAGGCCAGCAGGGGAGGTCAGTTGGGGCAATCAGACCAGCAGGGGAGCAGTTAGGTGTCAATCAGGCTGGCAGGGGAGTGGTTAAGGGGTGATCAGGCTGGCAGGCAGAAGTGGTTAGGGGCAATTAGGCAGGCAAGCAGGTGAGAGTTTGGGATCCAGCAGTCCTGGATTGTGAGAGGGATCCCAGATTGGAGAGGGTGCAGGCTGGGTTGAGGGACACACCGCATTCCCCATCCATGAATTTTGTGCACTGGGCCTCTACTAAGTGTATAAAAGATAGCACTACCTCCATTAAGGGACTAGATTGGCTGTGGCAGGAAAGGTAGAGACTAAAATTATTTCTTTGTTCTTTCTTTTTTCCCTCTTTCTTTTTTAGAACCGTGCTGTATGTACTGTATAGGTTTCCCAGCTTTGACTACTTGTTACAAAAGACTCAGTCCAATTCCCATTCTACTGTTCATCACAGCTGAGATATCTCCATTTGAAGGTCTCACTCCTATTCAAGATAAACTTATTTACCTAGTTGGACTTTGTGGAGTTATAATGTATATGAGCTATAACTGTATCTTCCCATATTTTATGGGTGGGTGAGTGTTTTATTAAAATAAATGCTTTTATTGTAAAAAATTTTGTTCTTTAAGATTTTTTCATACCAGCCAGCCCCCTTCTATTGATTTATTTAAAGAAAAGCTAAAAATGTAGTTTGCATTTTAAACATTCTTTTAAACTATCTAAACAATGTTTTTCCATTTTTTAATTTTATTAAATTTTATTGAGGTGACTTGGTCAACATGAACATATAGTAAATAATATTTTTTTGAGACATTGGTTACATAATCTGGTTTTAAAGAGCTGATTTACTTAAACTCAATCAAAACTGAAACATATACCCATTAGTCAAGAAAAAACAGTAGCATTAATCTCCTAAGTTGTTTTTTTTTAAACATTTTTTTTACTTTGGAGAAATTTTATGGGAATTACAAGTTCTTACCTCAAAAAATATTTATCTAAAGTTCGCTAATTCCTTCCATTTTACCTCAGCTCTCCCCTGGGAACGAATGCATGCCTCTGGACCCCCATTATGTCTTTGATTCTAAGCCAGGCTTTCCCTCTTTGCGTGGGCAGTGCTTCGAGGGATTTCCCAGCCATCTATGATATGTGGACTTCAGAAATTATAACACTTTCTCATGTAAAAATCCCTGTACCTGAATTGTGTCAAAAATGTGTAGGGCTACAGGTCACAGTAACATTAATTCCAGGATTGGCTGTGTTGAGTTGAGGGTATTTGGGAAAGCTCTTTCCAAAGAGATCTTGTCCTTTGATTTCTCTCAGAACCTGAGACCCCGGTGTGGACAAAAAAGAGGCCACATGCTAACCCTGACAAGCTCTGGGGCGGCTGCACGGTGGGCTTTAGAAACTCAGAGACCACAGTGACCGTGTGGGTCATGGCAGGTGGTCACATCCTAGGCCGGCAGCTTCCTTGACAAACGTCAATCTTTACCTCAAGTGTCTACTGGCTTTTTGCATCTAAGATAACATACCTTTGAAATGCCAGAGTAATCTTTGCCAGAACCCAGGGCACAACTGCTGATTCCAGAGCAAAAGATCACAGAACCCTTCACAGTCATCTTCTTGCCTGCACACTGTCTCTCTGTGCTGTAAAAGTTATTGTTAACTGTCCTGTACCCACCAGTGTCAAAGAAGCGTGTTTCTCCATTTTGCTTTTTATCCATTCTCAGGGATTTCCCCTCCCTTTGCTTTCTCCTGCCCCCTTAACCTACCACCAACAGATTTCATGTAACCTCCTTACATCTTCTCCTTTTATTCTAATGTGTAAAATAAGCTGCAAAAGTGCCATTCTTGGGAGTATTTTCTCAGTCTGTTGAGATCTTGCTTCGTGGCAGTTGTCATTATTTTGGTCCAAATAAACTTATAAACATTCTCTATAGTTTGGATACTTCTTATGTCAATGCAATCCTTAGATGAGTATGATTCTGTCACCGATTCTTTCTACACCAAGCAGTTCTTCAACACCAGCTGGGTGTCCTAGAATGGGATCAATTCTGACACTGTGTATTTAGAGTTAGTATCAGATCTCACAGGTTAAGGGCTCAGTCCTGTAAGACTGCTCCCACTTCAGATGCCAATCGCAAAACCAGGTTGTTACCTGTTCTTCTGACCATCTGGCTATAAGTCAGAGGTTTCCATGACCTTCTTCTTGGGTTCAATTAATTTGCTGGGGTGGCTCACAGAATTCAGAAAACTGGTTTACTCACTAGATTACCAGTTTATTACAAAGGATATTTAAAGAGATCTTGAACAAAAGAGCTTCTGTCCTAATGGAGTTTGGGGCCTGGCACAAGTGATATCACATGGTACTTGACTTTTTCTGTCTGACTTATTTCACTTAGCACGATATTCTTTTTTTTTTTTTTTTAAATAATATATTTTATTGATCTTTTACAGAGAGGAAGGGAGAGATATAGAGTGAGAAACATTGATGAGAGAGAAACATTGATCAGCTGCCTCCTGCACATCCCCACACTGGGGATGTGCCCTCAACCAAGGTTCATGCCCTTGACTGGAATCAAACCTGGGACCCTTCATTCCGCAGGCTGACGCTCTATCCACTGAGCCAAACCGGTTTCGGTGTAGCACGACATTCTTAACCCACCCATGTTTTCGATTTGCTTACTAGTAGCCCTGCACACGAATCCATGTGCCAGCAGCTCTTGGTGGGGCCTGGCCACTCCGCGACTGCTGCCCAGAGGCTCTCCAGGGCCCAGAGGCCCATCTGCGGCCAGGTGCGGAATGCTTGCCTCGTCATCACAGCAACGAAGCAAGCATTCCACCAGGCCATTCATGCTGCTGGCTCTCAGTGCCGCCCTCCTGAGACTGGGGGATTCTGGTGGGTTTGAGAGGACTGGGCACCACCAGCTTGTGGCTATGGGTGCTGCCATCTTTGTGATTGAGTGACAGTTAATTTGCATATTATCCTTTTATTAGATAGGATTTTTATTTTTATTTTTTTTTAATAAAGAAGATTCAAATCCTGTCAGTCTAAACCACATGTGTCAAACACAAGGCCCGCGGGCCAAATCCGTCCCGCCAGGCCTTGCAATGTGGCCCGCACCGCGCTGTCATCACTGCACTCCGCTGCGTTTCCATCACAATGACAGTTTATGACTGTTCAGTAAACCATTCGGCCCGCGATTTAGGCTGGATTTTAGATTTTGGCCCCTTCTCTGATTGAGTTCGACACCCCTAGTCTAAACTGTGGTGCTGAGAAAGGGGATTCTACTGACAAAGAAGTGACCCAAGGTCACATTGGTCACTTTGAATTAAAGTTACTTAAGAAACTGCCCATGTAAGAAGAAACCCTGACCTCGCTGTGCCCTGACCAGGAGGTGAACCCCCCAAGCGACAGGTGCCCTCCCTGCTCCTGAAGGCCCAGAGACACCTCATTACCAGAGTTAAAAGAATCTAGAGTACAAAGCTATGTAAGTAAACCTTGTACTGCCTTTGCTAATTTACCTGTAAGCCAAAAATTTGCTTAGATTCCTTAGAAACAAATACCCAAACTATGCCTAGATTGCATTGGAAGGAGTCTAATGAGACTGTCTTTGTCCTGTTGATTTCTTAAAAATTTATTGTTTCGCCAAAACCCGTTTGGCTCAGTGGATAGAGCGTCGGCCTGCGGACTGAAAGGTCTCGGGTTCGATTCCGATCAAGGGCATGTACCTTGGTTGAGGGCACATCCCCAATAGGGGGTGTGCAAGAGGCAGCTGATCGATGATTCTCTCTCATCGATGTTTCTAACTCTCTATCCCTCTCTCTTCCTCTCTGTAAAAAATCAATAAAATATATTTTTAAAAAATTTATTGTTTCATTGCCTAACATTTAAAGAGATGCCGGATTTGATTATTTACTTGAGCTTTGTTTTATGATCTGAGCATCATATTGTAATTCCCCTATATACATACATTAAATTAGTTTTTCTCCTGTTAATCTAGTCTTGTGTCAGTTTTTAGCGTTTTATTATTAGTCCAGCCATAAGAACTAAAGAAGGACAGAGGGAGGGAACTATCCTCCTCCCCATCAAGTTTCAGATCAGCAGTTTACAACCCCTCTGAGCCTCATCTGTCAAATAATCATTTTAAAATAGAACCGTGGCTTTCAATTGGTAGTACACAAACCCCCACAGTTCCACCAACCCGGAAGGGGAGAGATGGAAAGAAAGGACAGGAGGAACGAGATAGAGCCCCATCCCTGTTTCAAGCTCCGCTGGCTGCTTTATATGGAACAAGATCAAGGCCAGGCTACTTTATTTTAGAGATTTCTCAGGTCATGGGTACAAGACGGGTTTTTCTAGCTGCCAGTCGGCAAGGGAGAGTGGGTCCTGGGCTGTGTGTGTGTTTACAGAGCCCCTTGTGTGCATTAACACTGGGTGGGGAAGGACACTACCCTCCCGCTTCTAGTTCCCATTGCAGGTGTCTGTGACGGGGGAAAATCAAGGACAATAGAAAGAAGTTGAAATCTAAGTTCCCATACTTCATTCAGGGACCAGCAGCGAAGCCAAGAGAAGGACTGGGTCCTAGCCTCAGTCTGCTCTCTGGAATTTATGATTTATTACAGAGAGGAATTCTGTGGAGGGAAAGGAGAGAGAGAGAGAGAGAGAGAGAGAGAGAGAGAGAGAGAGAGAGAGAGAGAGAGAGAAAGAGAGGATGTTAAAAGGAATATAATTTATATTTTAGAACTTTCTGGAAGAAGTGACACATTCATGACATAGACAGTGTGTAGCACAGAATGGTGCTCAATAACTGGAGTAAATGAATGCACGGACACATGAAAAATAAATGAATTCTGGGTAGCATTGCTTTAAAAGACAAGGATCTGCCTTTTAGCACATGGGCGAAAAGCAGTGAGCTGGTTCACACTGGAAGTCCAGTTAGCTCCGATTGCCTGTGCATGAGGCATACCTGCTCCTGCTGGCTCCTTGCAGCTCCCTCCGGGGTGATCAGAAAGGGCTACTGGCTACCAGAAAAGGAGAAGCAGGGAAAGAGAAAGAAGAGAAATTTCAAGTGATGCACATTTCTCTGTCTTTGTCATTGGCATTTTCTTTCCTTTATGGTTCAACTAGCTCAAAGAAATAATTAAATGATTTAAAGTTGCAAAGTAAAGTCTCTGAATAAAAAAACCCAACTTTTTGTTTTGAAATTATTTTAGATTCACAGGAACTTTAAAAAACTAGTACAGTCCGGCTGGTGTGACTCAGTGATTGAGCACTGATCCAGGAACCAAGAGGCTGCTGGTTCTGTTCCAGGTCAGGGCACCTGCCCAGGTTGCGGGCTTGACCCCCAGTCGGAGTGTGTGGGAGGCAATCAATCGATGTTTCCCTCACATTGATCTCTCTCTATCTCTTCTTTTCTCTATCTCTAAGGTCAATAAAGGCATATTAAAACAATAAAAAACTAGTAAAGAGAAACGAGTTCAGCCTACAAAAAATATATATTTTTAAAAGGTAAAATCAAGTTAAATATTTTTGGGCCATTTTATCCCATTCAATTATTCTCTGAAGTGCAGATTACTTTAGGACCCAGGATACAACAGACATAATTGATCCCACTTAAAATGGTATCTCAGACACACTTCTGATTAAGGAATCAAGTTGGTACAAAAAAAAAGTCACTGATCTCTCTTTCAAACAATAAGCCTTCAGAAGAGGGTCACTCAATAGGGAAGGCACAAAGAGAGAAAAAAGATTGTATTTAGTTTCTTTAAAAAAGTTTTTTATTTATTTATTTATTTTTTTTATTGATTAAGGTATCACATATTTGTCCTCAACCCCTCATTCCAATCCCCCACCACCACCCCACTCATGCCCCACCCCCCTATTGTCCTTGATCACTGGTTAGGCTCATATGTGTGCACTTAAGTCCTTTGGTTGATCTCTCCGTTTCATCCCCACCCTCCCTTTGAGGTCCAACAGTCTGACCCATGGCTTCTTCTCTCCGGGTCTGTTCTTATTCACAGTTTCAAAACGATGAGTCCTCTGAGAAACCACTAACTACTTTTCTTTCTGCAAGGCAACCAGTAGAGGGCACCCTAGGCTTCATAGGCGCGGAAGAACACTCTTGTTTTCCCCCAGAAGCCTTAATCTTTCCCCTCCTGCAAGATATGATACTTTAACCTTATTAAGGGCTTGTCTATTGGATGATTGCAGAATAGTTTCTTGGTGATGAAAACCAAAATATCTGAACTCCCAAATAGTCATGTTAATAATATTCCACAAAATAACCCAATGTTCTTGTACCGGTGTTCGCAAACTATTCAACTTGTTTCTTTGGATTAGTCATTTAATGATTCAGAATTCTGGCAAGTAAGACACCCAGAACGATCAGGATTTCTTAACCCTGAACACTCTTGCTTGAATCCATACATGAGGTGGGTAAAAGTAGGCTTACAGTTGTGAGTATGTGAAACACAGAGTTTATTCTTGTATTGCAATTTATTGTATTATTTGAATTACAACTGTAAACCTACCTTTGTCCACCCCTGTACACTGCCTGAACCAAACGCGATGCAGATCTATTTCTAATCGTCCTTGAATTAACCTGTAATACACCGACGCGTTCTGAGGAGCTTGGCGGGAGAGCCATTGTGCTCTTTTTCACGATGTGCAAAACAGAGGTCTAGATGTTCCCACAGAGACGCGGGCACGGCCCGAACCTCCCCGGACACAAACCGAAGTGTGCTTCAGGCGCAACCAAGTTCCTCTGGAAGTGGGAGGACACTGACGTTGGCCAAAGACCCAGCATGAGTCAGGCACTCGCGAGGTGTTTCGTACACAGGGCGGCATCTCATGCTCCCATTACCATGCCTACACGACAGCAGGGGAAACTAAAGTTGCCCACGGACAACCCGCTAGGGGCAGGGTGGAAGCAGACACAGGTATTTCCGGCTTTGTGTGCTCTTTTTTTCAGGAGAGCTACTCTGATCCGGGTTCAGTCACCCCCTAAGGATTTTCCTGGCGCTCCCTGGGACTGCACGCCTCCGTGAGGGTCATGTCCAGTGGTTCCTGATTGTCTGTATTTTTAAAAATATCTATTTTATTGATTTTTTACAGAGAAGAGGAGAGAGGGATAGAGAGCTAGAAAGGTCAATGAGAGAGAGACATCGACCAGCTGCCTCCTGCACACCCCCTACCAGGGATGTGCCCGCAACCAAGGTACATGCCCTTGACCGGAATCGAACCCGGGACCTTTCAGTCTGCAGACCGACGCTCTATCCACTGAGCCAAACTGGTTGCGGCATTGTCTGTATCATATTTTTGAATTGACTGTTGCTTGCCATGTGCCATCTGTTGTTATGAAACTGCCTGAAGCAGGATAATAGAAGTTTAAAACAAGAAAAGAACTTATTTTTAAAAAATTTTTTACACAAAAGGGCCTGAATGGTGGGAGAAAGGCGTTGGGCCAGGCAGTGAAGGGAGGCTTTTGTTTGCAATCTGCATGCTTCTGTAATGCTTGAATATTTTATGACCAGAACATATTCATGTATTACCTTTTTTTTTTTTTAGAGAGAAGAAAAAAAGAAGCTTTTCAGAAACATGTGAAAAAAATAATTTAGAAACAGCCACAATGCAGTGTATATTCTATTTCATGATATATTTATAGTAATTTGAAGATAAAGACCTCTTTTGAGGGGGGTGGGAAGAAGACCAAGGTTTCATTATTTAGCTATTTTCTCCTCTTTTCCCCTCACACCCTCCACACAGAAACACAAACAAAAGCCTGTTATTGTTTCCCCTCATGGAACGACGATGACTAAGTGGATAAATCATCCAGTCCCAGAACTCCATTCCCAGTCACTGGACGCCATGTAGGGAATACTATGCTGGAATGTGCAGCTGTTCCCCCTCCTCCGGCACCGCCCGGTGCGGGCCGAGCGCAGGAGCGCAGCAGCCTGGGCCGCAGCCTCCGAAGGAGCCCGGCTGCTTCACGGCCACCGTCGGATTATTGATCTGGGAGGGAAAACAGGCTTTCCCCTTTCTTCCTCGTAACTCCAGCACAGAGTTTACTGTTTTCATGACAAAATATAAGCAAAGGAGTTGGAAAGTTTAAAACAAGAAAAGAGTTGAAGTTGCAAACGAGAGCGTAGGTCCATTCTCGGCCCATAGACAACTCTAAGGTAAGGTTTGAAGAAGTGAGCTGAAGCGCGTGGGCTCCTTTCTCAGACACAGACAGGGTTTAATAATCCCCCCCTGATGATGCAGCTTCTGCCGGGAAGTTTACGCAGAGAAGCACGGCAGTGGGGACGGTGTTACGGCACTTCCCCTCCGTTACTCACTGTCTGAAGCCTTATGAAAACGGGTGCTTTGTGAAAGCCTATTTAATTCTAGTTACTGTGGCAACAATTTCCTGGTTAGGTGGTAAGAGCACCTCAAACTTCTTTTTAGTCTTTAGTGGCCTGGACCCTGCTTTTTCTGGTGTGCACCACCTGAGTAATAAGAAATGCTTATATGTTCATCAGTGCTTCCTATGCGGGACAAAATTTGTGTATACACACATACACATAGCATGTACATAGATGTATATTTCTATATATGTGTGCAAAACTGCATATACACATGTATATACACATTCGTGCAAATATACACATGCAATAATATGTATATGTGTGCATGTATTTATATGTCTTGTCTTTATTTTTTATTTTTTAAAATATATTTTATTGATTTTCCAGAGAGAGGAAGGAAGAGGGATAGAGAGCTAAAACATTCTATAAGGGTAGATAGTCATATTCTTTATTTTATTTTATTTTATTGATTTTTTACAGAGAGGAAGGGAGAGAGATAGAGAGATAGAAACATTGATGAGAGAGAAACATCAACCAGCTGCCTCTTGCATACCCCCTACCAGGGATGTGCCCGCAACCAATGTACATGCCTTTGACCGGAATCAAACCTGGGACCTTCCAGTCCGCAGATCGATGCTCTATCCACTGAGCCAAACCGTTTTCGGCTATATGTCTTATCTTTAGAAACAGAGGGCCTATATGACAGATTTTCCTTTGCCTGCCTTTCTGGTTTTTCTCTTTGCTCTTTTATAATCACCGAGTTACTGGCTCACAGGCTTATTCTCCGTAAACTTCCAAATATAATCATCTGTGTGATGTTGGGAGCCAGCAGAGTTGAGGCAAGCAACTCAGTCTTAAGGAAATAGAATTAAGTTCCTTCTAGCAGAGGTTGTGGGTGCCCTGAGGGCTTGGCCAGAAGATAAGATTAACCTGGGGCTTAGCATCTTCCTGTCTTCCTGCCTCTTCCCCTTCCTGATTCTCCCCCCCTAGATCCTCCCCCCTAGATAGCCCAGCCTTGGAATGTTGCACCTTGGAATGTCACACCGCCTCTGGTAATTAGTCAATCCTGTGTTGCCAGATACCAAAGACCCCCCTGCATAGGCAATCCTGCCCCCCTTTGTTTCTGCTGTATAAATACAGCCATTTCAGAGAATAAAAGTTCGAGGCTTGATCAGAACCTTGTCTTGCCTCCATTCTTTCGCGTTCCTTGTTTGCTTCATTCTCTTAGGTGGTTCCTGCGTGCCCCCGTTGTTGTCCCGCGGGCCGGGACAGTGTGAGATCCATTTAACGAGCTTAGTGAGTTTGTTGCAGTCATTGTGGCTACGTTATGTTCGCCTATTTGATATTTTTACTTAATTCTCTTTGTTCCTAAAAGTTCTTGGTAAATATGCTTTTCAGAAACTTTCTTAATTCATTGATTTAGGTTGCCTCTTGCTTTTTACTGGCACAGAAGTTTATTATGTCACGTAACAAGAAGTCCGAAGGTGGGGCAGTTTTGAAGCTGGTTAACTCAGCGGCTCCATATTATCAAGGACACAGATTCTTCCACTTGGTCCCTGACCGCCCTAGCTGGCTCGGCTTTTGTCCCCCAGCGTGTCCCTTCACGGTCTCCTCAGCAGCTTCTCTTCCTGGTGATTATTCTTGGGCCTTGTCTCCGTGCTGTCTGAAGGATTTGGCCTCCGGAGACCTGAGTGGGGGCTTTGTGCCTCTCGCCTGGCCTCCACCTGCCCCGCAGGAAGGAGGATCTGACTCCAGCTGTCAACGCTCTCGGCCCGAGGGCCCCTCTCCCGGGCTGGCCCTGAGAATTAATCTGCATCTGGAACTAAAAACCATAAGTGGCTCAGGGTGAGATTCCTTGTTGCTTCCTCGTTCCCCGTGTACCTCTCTCCCTCTTTGCCTCCCAGGACACTGCACTCCCCTGGATCTTCAGGGTCTCCAGCACGCCCTGCTCCTCCCGCTCTGGCCTGAGGTCTCCCAAGGTTCAGACTGACCCTTCTTGAAGAACAGCCCCTCCCTTAGGAAAGTCACCCTTCTGTGGGTCCCCCTCCAAAGGGGACTTTCTTTACCTTAGGACCTAGGGAGAGATTCAGTTCCCATCTTCAATCAAGACCTATTGTCTTGTCACCTGAATATTCTGTCATTACTGTGACTTGAATGTGCCCCAAACTGAATGCCCTGTTCCTCCCCTGCCCAGACCTATCATTGTGTAGATGCTGTTAACATTTGTTATTCTATTTAAATATAGTTTAAAGCTAAGAACTGAAACATGGTGGGATTATATTTAATGTAAACCACTTTTTTTTTTTTTTAGCACACGGGTCAGTAATGAAGATGACTCCAGGCTGAGTAGCTCAGTTGGTTAGAGCGTCATCCAGATATGCCAAGGTTGTGGGCTTGATTCTCCACACTGCCCTGACTGGAACATCATTCCCAAATCATGGCTAGTTTAGAAATTATCAACCTGATTGTGGAGCCGATTTGCCAATTTTGTATGGTGAAGCTGATGTCATGTAAGTCTGTGCCCACTGAGTAGAGGGTTATCTAGATTTCAAAGCTGGCCCTTATGTTGTTGACACAACAGTTTGGCTAAATTATTTCCTGCCCGCAATCATGGTATTAAAAGCTCCGAGGGGCTCAGCTGCAGCAGCTGCATTTCAGTATGTGGCTCCGTTCAGTGCTTACTTTCTCACCTCTCCGTAAGCTGGCAACATCAGGGTTTTTTTTTTTTGCTTTTAGAAAGTGACTCAGGAATTATTTCCTGACATTCAATTATCTTGCTTCCTACAGTTGTTCCTCCAGGTACTGTAGTCCTTCACATTTTCAAAGTTCTGGTGACTGCCGGGAGCCAATTCCAGCATGTCATATAATTACAAGAGTTTTATCCAAAAGGTTGATGAAACTTAGTCTCAACAAGGGCTGAGTTTCATAATGTAATCACATGTTGGGACAGCTAAAAAGCATCTCTCCCAAACCTGAATAGGATGTCTGTTAACTGCCAGACAGCTCAGGACATCTTAATCTACATGTTATTGCCTCCTGTTGGCCAAACACCTGAACAGCTGTAGGCTGTTCCCCAATCTGACAATGCTTCTGTAAACCCTACCCTTTGAAACCCTACCCTTTGAAGTGTATTATCTCCACCTTACCTTAGGACAATTTGTGTTAATAAAAAGCACTGGGTCCTGAGTCAAGGGGTAGTCTTTAGCTCCTTTAGCTGAAGCTCCTCTGACCCCCAATGTCTTTCAAAATTCTCTTTGGTCCTTGGATTCCTTAGTGAATCTACACACAGCTCCTTTCTCCAGATTGCTGAACCATTCGTAATGCTGGGACAAGAACTCTGGCAGATGACTCTAAACTCATTTCTTTTTTTCTGTTTGAAAATATACTTGAAACTAGATGTGGATTTAATCTTTGTTTCTTTTTTCCCAAGGAAAAGTTTTTGTTGTTGTTGTTGTTGTTGTTTTTTGTTTGCTTTTTTGTTAATCCTTACCCAAGCATATTTTTTCCATTGATTTTTAGAGAAAGTATAAGGGAGCAGGAGAGACACAGAGAGAGAAAGATTGATGTGAGAGAGCCACATTGCCTGGTTGCCTTTGGCATGTACCCCAACTGGGCCCATTTGAGCCTGCAACTGAGGTACATGCTCTTGACCGGAATCAAACCCAAGGCCCTTCAATTCTCAGGCCAATGCTCTAACCACTGAGCAAAACTGACCAGGGCCCAAGGATACATTTTTTCAAAATTTAAAAGTGACACATTTATCAGATCAAAATCTGTAACAAGATTTGGCAGAAATCGTGCTAAATGATTTATGTGCATTATAGCATTTGCTTCCCGCAACAACTTGTTGGTAGGAATTCTTCTGAGCCTTAGGGGAGGTTGAAAACACACCCAAGTCACTCTACTACTAGGTGGCAGAGGTAGAGCTGGAACTGGAACTTAGACCTAGCTAACACCCAAGTCCCTGTTCTTAATTATAGCTGACTCCCAGTTATAAAAACATACATGACTGTTGTAAAAATACCTGGAAAATTTGAAGAATAAATAAATTCCCCTGAAATCCTATCTACTGCAATAAATTACCAGTAACATTATTATCAATTTCTTTTTCTTTACTACATAGTAGTCCACTGTCATTCATAGGGGATATGTTTCCAGACCCCCAGTGGATGCCTAAAATCATGCATAATATCAAATTCTATATATACTATGTTTTTTCCTATACATACATATCTATGGTAAAATTTAATTTATGAATTAGGCAAAGAAAGAGATTAATAATAATAACTAATAATAAAACAGAACAATTATAAAAATGTATTGTAATAAAGTTATGTGAATGTGGTCTTTATCTCTTTCAAACTATGAACATGTACTATATTCACCTTTCTTGTGATGATGTGAGATGATGGAATGCCTACCTCATATGGCGAATTATGTAGGCATTGTGATGTTGCATTAGGCTACTATTAGGGTTACTTGAATATAAGCACTATGATACCAGGACAGTCTTCTGACAACCTAGGTGGCTGCTAAGTGACTAACAGGCTGGTAACATATGTGGTATATTTAGTGTGGATAGGGATGGCTTGTGTCTGGGGAGGGATATAGAGGACTCGTAATATTTCATCACACTTCTCAGAACAGAACAGTGTGCAACATAAAGTGTATGAATTATTCACTTCTGGGATTTTTCATTTAATATTTTCGGGCCAAGGCTGACCATGTGTAACTGAAACTGAGGAAAGCAACACCTTGGGTGAAGAGGAATGACATATTTGCATATAACGTTAAGTGAAAAGCAGAAAACAAAACTATACTGAATAACTACTTTTTAAAAATATCTGAGAAAAAAGAGACATATGTACCACTATTTTTAATACCTTAAACAATAAAATTTTAAAAAAAACCCCATGGAAATGATAAATCTAACATTACATAATGAATGCTTTTCAATATAATTAATTGTTACTCAGAAACAATTTAGTTAGTTAGTTAGTTTTTTATTAAATTTAGTGGGGTGCTACTGGTTGAACAGGTCACATAGGTTTCAAGTGTACAATTCTATGACACATCATCTGTATATTGTATTGTGTGCTCACCACCCAGACTCTCCCTCTACCACTATTTTCCTCCCTTTACTCTTTTCTTCCCTCATCAACATGATTCCCTCCTCAGAAACATGATTTTTAAGTGCCTACATATTTCATTGTATAAATGCCCTGTAATTTAACCTCTATATTGATTCTTTTCTTGTATCATAAAATTGTGGTGAACATATATTTAAATTTTTGTTCTATTCATTTGAATGATCAGATATATATTGAGCTTCTACTATATGTCAGCTACTGTGCTAGGCACAAGAGAGACAATGGTGAGCAGAAGAGGCATGGTCTCACTCTTCAGGGAGTTAGCAATCTAATGAGGGAGATTAACTCACACTAATCCACAGATCATAAAATAAAATTGTAAATACATACTATCTAATAAAAGAATAATATGCAAATTGACCATCACTCCTTCACACAAGATGGCTGCCCCCATGTGGACACAAGATGGCCACCACAAGATGGCCAGCAGGGGAGAGCAGTTGGGAGGGACAAGGCTGCAGAGGAGGGAAGTTGGCAGCGACCGGACCTGCAGGGGAGGACAGTTAGGGGTGACCCAGGCCTGCAGGGAAGAACAGTTGCGGGGGATCAGGCCTTCAGGGGAAGGCAGTTAGGGGCAATCAGGCTGGCAAGGGAGCAGTTAGGCATCAATCAGGCTGGCAGGGCAGTGGTTAGAGGGTGATCAGGCTGGCAGGCAGAAGCAGTTAGGGGCAATCAAAAAGGCAGGCAGGCCAAAACCGGTTTGGCTCAATGGATAGAGTGTCGGCTTGGGGACTAAAGGGTCTCAGGTTTGATTCTGGTCTAGGGCATGTACCTTGGTTGCGGGCATATCCCTGGTAGGGGGTGTGCAAGAGGCAGCTGATTGATGACTCTCTGTCATTGATGTTTCTAATTCTCTATCTCTCTCCCTGCCTCTTTTGTACAAAATCAATAAAATATATTAAAAAAAAAGAAAAAAAGAAAAAAAAAAGAAGGTAAGCGAGCAGTTGGGAGCCAGCAGTCCTGGATTGTGAGAGGAATGTCTGACTGCCCATTTAGGCCTGATATTGGGATTGGGCCTAAACGGGCTGTTGGACATCCCTAGAGGGGTCCAGATTGCAGAGGGTGCAAGCTAGCTGAGTAAAAGTTATACAACTAGAGGTAAAGAAGAAAGTGCATTGAGACTGGTAGGAGGTGCAGAGGCATGGAATGCGCTGGCACCAGGGTGTGCTGCTTTTTTAATTGGGAGAAAGATACAAGCTCTCACTTGCTTTGAACTCTAGTTGGGGGAGGGGGGGGGGAGACTACGGGGAACCCAGACACACATGGGGGGAAGTCTGTTTGGCATTGGGACAGGAACAAGAGGGCGGCTTTCTTTCCGATGGAGGTGCTCACAGCGGTTGTTTTTCCTGCGCTGGGACCTCTCTGGTGCAGGGATGACTGGCAGGCATGGCTGTTTGCTCTGCCCAGGAGATTCCCTGAGACCCCACTCCAACTAATTTACAAAACCACCCAAGCTGTGCACAGCAGCTTTTGCATATGAATGACCTGTTCTTTCTTAGCCTAAAACTTGTCACACAGGCAGCAGCAGCAGCAGCCTGCCTTGCTACACAGCTGGGCCTCATTTGGGCACTTCCAAACCCGATACAAAGAGGAGGAATCTTCAGAGCTCTCTGTAGCTACTGCTGGGTGGCCTCAGGCACTGGCTGACTTTGTACCTACTTGGAAACCCAAGAGCCAATGCACCCAGTAGTCAGAGTGAGACCATACCAGATTACAACTCTTCACATCCATAAGTGATGCACTCCAGGGGCAGACTCAGTGAGTGAGCACCAAAGCCCCACTGAAGCAAGTCCTGCCCCATAAGGGTGTCTCCTGCACAGAAGCTCTTCCATTATAGACACAGCTGATCTTCACAGTCAATTGGCCTGGAGATCAATTCCTCCCAGTGATACCAACAACAAGCAAGGTTTAACTTCAACAAGATTGTGCACACAGCCCACAAAGGGATACACCAAGAGTGTCCACTGGGTGACTGGGGAGGTTGAGCCACTGGGCCCTATAGGACACCTACTACACAAGGCTACTCTGCCAACTCAAGGAGACTTAGCAGCTACCCAATAGATAGAAACAAACACAGGGAAGCAGCCAAAATGAGGAGACAAAGAAACAGGTCACAAATGAAAGAAATGGATCAAACCATTTTGATCCATTGTATGTAGTATTCAAAACCATGGTTATGAGGTTATTCAAGAATCTTCTACCTGTTAGAATGGCTATTATCAACAAGTCAACAAATGACAAGTGCTGGTGAGGATGCTGAGACACAGAAACCCTCTTGCACGGCTGATAGGAATGCAGACTGGTGCAGCCACTGTGGAGAACAGTATGGAGTTTCCTCAGAAAACTAAAAATGGAACTCCCATTTGACCCAGTGATCCCACTTCTAAGAATATATCCCGAGAAACTAGAAACATCAATGAGAAAGGATATATGCACCCCAATGTTCATAGCAGCACAATTCACCATAGCTAAGATTTGGAAATAGCCTAAGCGCCCATCAGCAGATGAGTGGATTAAAAAACTGTGGTACATCTACACAATGGAATACTACACTGGGATAAAAAAGAAGGAGTTCTTAACATTTGCAACAACATGAATGGAGATGGAGAACATTATGCTTAGTGAAATAAGCCAGGCAGAGAAAGATAAATATCACACAATCTTACCCATTTGTGGAATATAATGAACAACATAAACTGATGAGGAAAAAAATAGATCCAGAGACAAAAAAATATCAATCAGAATGTCAAACCTCAGGGAAGAAATTGTGAGATAACCAGAAACCCAAGTATGCCTGAGAATGCCTTTCTAGCAATCATCAGATATACGGTAATATTACCTGGGGCAAATGAGGAAGTATTATATTTTGGACTTATGCTCCTGACCCTTCATGGGTAAGAACCCTTATGTGGGCTGATACCTCGCCTGATGTAGTTACCAATAATACCAAACACCTTGGTCATCCAGGAGGACCATGGGTGGGGCAAGAAAGTATAATTACAAAGGGGTCTCCACCCAGCTTCCCTTTTGTATGACACAAAATCAAAACACTGCCCCTTTGTGTGTAAAATTAAAGAGAGGTTTCTGGCTTGTGTGGACACCAAAGAAAGGGTGTCACTACTACCATTACTAGCCCCTGGGAGAGGTGCAGAAAACATAACTAAGACCTGGTCTATAGAAAAAGAAATGGACAGTCAGTATAAAATGGAATTGCCATGGCCTAGAACAAAGAATATCCTTACATGATATTATTTTACAATGTCATTAAAAATTTTCCCAGGGGGAAAAACCAAGATGGCTGCATCGATGAACACCTATACTGATGCCTAGTACAACAATTTTAAAACTATAACTAAAAGACAAAGCAGACATCATCCACAATCTCCAGAAAGCCAGCTGAGTGGAAATTCTACAACTAGAAAGAAAAGAAGAAAAGAGAAGGACCCAGACGCAGGATCATCGGAGTGCAGAACTGCTGAGACATGGAAACATGCGCGCGTCACACGGAGACTTGCGCACAAGATGAAGAGCCGGGTGGCTGAATATGTGGCTGGCTCCCCATAGCACCAAAATCCAGTCCCGGGAAAGACTTGGGGAACCCAGGCACATACAGGAAGAAACTGGACTGTCTGGCAGTGGGCAGGGCTCAAGAGCAGCTTTCATTCAGAGGTGTGTGCAGCCATAGCCACGGGGCACCAAGACCCAGAGGAACTCTGGAAGACAGGTGAAGAGGTGTGCCATCGGGCAGCTGAACAGATGGCTGCCTTTCTCGTTCGGAGGGAAACAAAGCCTCCCGACAACACGTACTCCAGTTCCAGGTGAAACTTTGGGTACCGACACTCATTCGGGGAGAAACTGGTCTGTTTGGCAGCAGGCAAAACTCGAGAGCAGCTTTCTCTCAAAGGTGCGTGCAGTCATTGCTATGGGACACTGAGACCTAAACTGGGAAACCAAGGCTGTCTGCTCCACCCTAAATAGACCCCATCCGAACTGAGCACAGAAGCTCTCCCAGTATAGACACAGCTGATTCTCATGGTCAGTTGGCCTGGAGGTCAACTCTGCCCAGTGATACCAATAACAAGCAAGGCTTAACTACAACAAGTCTGTGCAGCCCATAAAAAGGTGCATCAAGAGTGTCCACCTCAGGTAACTGGGGAGGCTGAGCCACTCCATCAACTCAGGGAAGCAGCTAAAATGCGGAAACAGAGGAAGATCACAAATGAAAGAAATGGAGGAAAGCAGAAGACTGGATATAGAGTTCAAAACCACAATTATAAGGTTATTTAAGAATCTGTTAAAAACCTCTGAGGAACTTAATGAGAAATTTAAAGATCTTAATGAGAATGACAAGGAAAAAAATTGAAAAGGACCAGACAGAAATTAAGCATACACTGTCTGAAATAAAGAATATACAGAAATTCAGCAGTAGATCAGAGGACCCTAAGAATCAAATTAAAGATTTGAAACATGAGGAAACAAAAGACACCTAGCCAGAAAAACATAAAGAAAAGGGAATCCAAAAATATGAAGATAGTGTAAGGAGCCTATGGGATAACTTTAAGTGTACCAACATCTGAATTTTTGGGGTGCCAGAAGAAGAGAGAGAGCAAAATATTGAAAACCTATTAGAAGAAATAATGACAGAAAACTTTCCCTACCTGGTGAAAGAAATAGACTTACAAATCCAGGAAGTGCACAGAACCCCAAACAAAAGGAATCCAAAGAGGATTACACCAAGGCACACCATAATTAAAATGCCAAGGACAAAAGACAAAGACAAATCTTACAAGCAGCAAGAGAAAAACAGTTAGTATTATAGTTACCTACAAGGGAGCACCCAAACGATTGTCAGCTGATTTCTCAACAGAAACTATGCAGGCCAGACAGGAGTGGCAAGAAATATTCGCAATGATGAACTGCAAGAACCTACAACCAAGATTACTTTATCCAGCAAAGCTATCATTCAGAATTGAAGATCAGATAAAGAGCTTCACAGACAAGAAAAACGAAAGGAGTTCATCACCACCAAATGCTGAAAGGTATTATTTAAGAAGAGGAAGAAGAAAAAGGTAAAGATAAAAATTATGAACATGAAATACATGTCTATTAACAAGTGAATCTTAAAATAAAATGAATAGAAGATCTGATGAACAGAATAAACTGGTGAATATAATAGAATCAGGGGCTGCTGAAACCAGTTTGGTTTAGTGGATATAGCGTCGATCTACAGCCTGAAAGGTCCCAGGTTCGATTCCGGTCAGGGGCATGTACATTGGTTGGAACCCCATGAGGGGTGTGCAGGAGGCAGCTGGTTGATGTTTCTCTCTCATTGATGTTTCTAGCTCTCTATACTTCTCCCTTCCTCTCTGTAAAAAATTAATAAAATATATTAAAAATAGAGTCAAGAAAGAGTCAGGGGCATAGAAAGAAAGACTGACAACTCTCAGGGGGAAAGGGATGTGAGGACTGTGGGAAGAGACTGGACAAAAATCGTACACCTATGGATAAGGACAATGTGGGGGAGATGAGGGAAGAGGATGGGAGGGGAACCAGGTTGAGGGGAGCTCTGGGGGGAAAAAAGAGGAACAACTGTAATAATCTGAACAATAAAGATTTATTAAATTAAAAAAATAATAAAATAAAATTCTGCAGCACACCAAAAATTTGCCAATCTGACAAAAAAAAAGGTATAATTTTAGTTCATTCACACTGGACAGCTATTGTTGTGTTGGCTGTCATTTTTTTAAACCTAAAAGAAAAGAGGTCAGCCTGGCTGGCATGCCTTAGTGGTTTTGTGTCAACCCTTGAACCAGGTCACCTTTGATTCCTGGTCTGGGCACATGCCCACCTTTCAGCTTGATCCCCAGTAGGGGGCGTGCAGGTGGCATCCCATTGATGATTCTCTCTCATCATTGATGTTTCCAGCTCGCTCTCTCTCCCTGAAATCAATGAAAGCATATTTAAAAAAAGAAAAGAGATGGTGCAGGAACAACTGTGCCCTTGACAAAATAGTCAGGTATTGCATGTTTTCAAAATTCTTGCGGCACACCGGTTGAAAAAAATCACTGTTTTAAGTAAGTACAATACTGAACACTTCCACTTTGTGTTATGGCCAATTGACATATAGTTCATCTATTACCAGCCAATGCCCTTTAGCACAGTTAAGGATGCTAAACATAGAATGTATTCACTAAATAGTTTTTGAATGAATGAGTGAACAAATACATGCAAGCCACACACTTCAACAGTCATTGTTTCTAATGTAGCAATAGATTTTTCTGCAGATGTGTACTTTATACTAAGGACCAGATGAAAAACAAGACTTACAGCTCATCCCCGAATTGAACAAAAAGCCATAATAACCCTATTGATTAAGCTATATAAACAACTGCTGCCGAAACCGGTGTGGCTCAGTGTATAGAGTGCTGGCCTGTGGACTGAAAGGTCCCGGGTTCAATTCTGGTTAAGGGCATGTGCCTTGGTTGGGAGCACATCCCGGGTAGGGGGTGTGCAGGAGGTGGCTGATTGATGTCTCTCTCTCATTGATGTTTCTGACTTTCTATCCCTCTCCCTTCCTCTCTGTAAAAAATTAATAAAATATATTAAAAAAAATAAACAACTGCTTCTTATTCCCCCAAAGTACTGAAAATTTCCATTTAATCTCCTTTATGTTCCTTACTCCCCAAAGCATACATACACAGCTAGGATTTTCCTTAAACCTGTAAATTATGCCTGACTAAGGTTGACAATCTAGTATAGGATGTCTGGTGCTATATAAGTCATCTACATGTGAAAAGCCTTCCAACTGCCGTGGAAAACAAGCCTGGCTGAATTCTTAAATATAGAAGTCTAGCCTGCCACACCCAACTGGGCCAGAGGGAAATTACATGCCCGGCACTCAGAGCTGTCTGGCACATACTAAACATTCAGTAAATGTCTGTTGTATGAATGATTGAAAAGGTCTGCTTTTCTTTGGGTTCTATTCATAATGTCCACATTTTATATTAGAATTCTCATTTTTGTAGGCACAGATTTGAGTTCCACTGTGTGGGATAGGGGCAATGCTTTAGGTAAGAAAATAAGAGGAATGTTTGAAAATACAGTGGTGCCTCGCATAAAGAACGCCTCGCACAGCGAACGCTGCACACAACGAACTTCATTTCATGATTCACACAACGAACTTTGTTTCACACAATGAAGTCGCCCGAGCTTCCACGATCGCTGCCGATGTATTGCATCCTTCTGCGCAGGCACTGCAGGCAGTCGTTAGTCACTGCGCTTAACTTAAGCACGTATCGCGGCAATCGTTCTTCATTACGAATTAAATCATGCACGTATCACGGCAGTCGTCCTTTTAAGTTAAACTCAATATTTTTTTTATATCATGATGTATCTAAATAAAAATAATAACAAAAAATTTATCTTTTTTTATGTCATCTTAGCATATTTTATGCTACAGAACGAATTATTTTTTTAACATGTATTGTTATGGGAAAACGCGTTTCACATAACGAACTTTTCCCATAACAAACTTGCTTCTGGAACGAATTAAGTTCGTTGTGTGAGGCACCACTGTAGTCCAGTTAGAAAAAGAGGAAAGTAAAGAGATGTACAAAAAACCCAGAGTTCTTTTACACTAAAATATTATTTTAAGGTTTGAGCTCTGTGCAAGTCAATTGGTTCTCTCTCTTTTTTTCTTGTAGGGGAGAGTGTGTACACAGTCCCCCACTACCACAAATTCTTCAGTCAAATTTTCCACATTTGGGGAATTTTCAGGGGTCAGCACATCAGAGAGTAATGGATAAGCCTTGAAGGGAGAGGGAGAGAGATAGAACCATCAATGATGAGAGAGAATAATTGATTGGCTGCCTCCTGCATGGCCCCTTTTGGAGATTGAGCCCCCAACCTGAGAATTCTTGACCAGAATCAAACCTGGGACCTTTTAGTCAGCAAGTTGATGCTCTATTAATTGAGCCAAACTGGTTAGGGCTTTCCTGGCTGCTTTTAAGATTCTCTCTTTGTCTGTAACCTTTGTCATTTTAATTATGATGTGCCTTGGTGTGGGCCTCTTCGAGTTCTTCTTGTTTGGGATTCTCTGTGCTTCCTGGACTTGTCTTTCTTTCAACAGGTTGGGGAAGTTTTCTGTCATTATTTCTTCAAATAGGTTTTCAGTATCTTGCTCTCTCTCTTCTTCTGGCACCCCCATAATGCGAATGTTGGTACACTTGAAGTTGTCCCAGAGGCTCCTTACACACTCTTCATATTTTAGATTTTTTTTTTTTCTTTTCTGGTTGGGTGTTTTTTGCTTCTTTGTATTTCAAATATTTGACTTGATTCTTGCGATTCTCTAATCTGCTGTTAGATCTCTGTATATTATTATTTATTTCAGTGTATGCTTAATTTCTAGTTGATCCTTTTTCATATCCTCACTAAATATATCAGCCTTTTCTAGAAAATTCTTATAACTGTGGGTTTTAACTCTATATCCAGTCATTTGCTTTCCTCCATTTCTTTCATTTGTGATCTGTTTTTTTGACTCTGCATTTTGGCTGCTTTTCTGTGTTGATATAGTGGCTTGTGTGCTAGGTGTCCTATAGAGCCCAGTGGCTCAGCCTTCCTAGTTACCTGAGGTAGACACTCTTGGTGCACCCTTTTGTGAGCTGTGTGCACAGTCTTGTTGTAGTAAGCCTTGCTTGTTGTTGGTATCACTGGGAGGAACTGACCTCCAGGCCAATTGGCTGTGAGGATCAGTTGTGTCTATGATGGGAGAACTTCTGTGCTGGAAACACCCTTATGGGGCGAGACTTGCTTCAGTGGGGCTTTGGCATTCACTGAGTCTGCCCCCGAGTGTGTTTCTTATGGATCTGAAGAGTTGTCGTCTGGATGGTCTCTCTCTGACCACTGGGTACACTGGTTCTTGGATCTCTAAGGAGAAAGGCCTCCCAGCAGGAGCTTCAGAGAGATCTGCAGATTCCTTCTCTGTGTTTGGGGTTTGGAGGTGCCCAGATGAGGCCCAGTGTGAAGCAGTGCAAGCTGCTGTCCAGCCTTGGGTCATCTTTTGGAGGCTGTGGGGCTCTTTTACCCAGCTTCAGTACGTTAGGTTTCAGATTGCAAAAGGTCAGGCCATTCATATGCAAAAGCCTCTGCACACACCAGCTGTGTGCAGGATGTACCCCTATTGAATAGGACTTCCTTCAGTAGTGCTTTGGTACTCACTGAGTCTATCCCTTGAATGTATTGCTTATGGATGTGTTGAGTTGTAGCCTGGCATGCTCTGAAGCTGTCCACCAGGTGCGCTGGCTCTGTTCCCAAAGTCAGCCTTGCCTGTTCCCTGACTGGGGCTCCCATCAGGAGCTACAAAATGATCTTCAGATGGCTGCTACTTGTGTTGGGCTTGGGAATGCCTAGGAGAGGCCAAGCTGTGAAGTAAGGTAAGCTGCTGCTAGTACTAGGCCTGGGGCCTGTTATTGAATGGTATGGGGCATGCTAATGCCAGCTGCTGCTTGTGTGACAGATTTTAGGAGAGTCTGAAGCCTGAGCCAAGACAGGCCATTTATATGGAAAAGCCGCTGCAAACAGCTTGGGTGGGGCTGCAAATAGGATAGCGCAGGGTTTTAGAGAATCACTAAGGGAGTGTGAACAGTGTGAGCCAGGTTGATGGAGACTCAGATATGGTACCTGCCAGTCAGTTCTGCAATGGGGAAGGTCTCAGCATAGGAAAAATGACCTCTGCAAGAACCCATATCTAGGAGAAAGCCACTCTTAGTTCTTGCTTTGATGACAGACAATCCAGTTCCTCCCTGTATGTCCGTGGATTCCCCTCGCCACTGCCCCAGTGCTGGAGCTCAGAAGTGAGTCTGTGCACCGGCCCTTTAAGAGGGACTTCCTGGGTCTCCAGCAGCCTCCTTGTCACTCAGCTGCAATCCTCACTGGCTTTTACAGCCCAAAGTTATAGGGACTCTCCCGCCTGGCACTGAAACTCTGGGCTGAGAGCCTGGTGTGGGCCTGGGACCCCTTGTTCCTCACCGAAGGCCTCCACAGCTTAGATATCCCTCCTGATAGAAAAAAAATGCTACATGTAGGTGTCTGGCCAGCTCACTCCACACTGCTGTCCCTCCTACCAGTCTCAATGTTCTTTCTTCTTTGCTTCTCTAGTTGTAGGGCTTCCATTAAGGCAGATTTCAGGTGGTTCTGAAGGATGGTTGTTCTGTATCTTAGTTGTGATTTTGACATGGTTATGGGAGGTGTGGGATATCACCTTTACCTATGCTGCCATCGTGGTTCTCTCGCCCAGAAACCATTTTTATTCCAAATGAAATCTTATATACAAAACAAAATTAAAACAGCTTCTTTGAAATGGATCTCAGCCCTTTCTACTCAGTGTTTTACTTGCCAGGGCTTCTCAGGTAATTACTAAACTGATAATGGATCCACAGAAATAATTCAGGGAACCCATGAAAACTTACCTCTTTATTTGTACTAAACACTACTTGAAATCAACTAGTTCCTTCAAGTGTAAATATAGGCCATAAACCACAAAGTATCAGCAGTACCAATGGATTTGTCAGAGAGAAATCACAGCCGCATGCATGTTATAGTGCTATCTCAAAGTATCATTTACATTTTTCACTATGTGTTGTGGTAGTTACTACACTGCCCTAAATATTGTCATAATGATGTGTTAATTAGGATACCTGTTAAGGTATTACAGTTTTGATTGATATGTAACATGTGTATCACTAATAGTAAAACATTATTCTGAGAAGTGATTCATAGGCTTTACCAGACTGCCAAAGGGATGCATGGCACAAGAAAAGGTTAAAAACTCCTGTAGAAACTCAGGTCAGAGCTCCCAAAGTAAAGTCTCTCCTTTGGCTCTAGTCTTCCTCCTAAATGATTAAAAAATCTTTATTGTTGTATTACAAATGTTCTTCCTTTTCCCCCATTGCCCCTCTCCATCTGGTTCCTACCCCACCCCAGTCCTTCATCCTCCTCCTAAATGATTTAAGGCCCTTTTTGTCTTGATGCTAAGGAGATATACTCAGTGAAGAATGAACCTCATGTGAAGAAATAATTCTTTGTTTGAAGGGAAAATATCCTGACTTTTAAAAAACATTCATTTTCTCTAAGTTCTATTTAAGACTGTCTTCTAGGAAATCTTTTCCTTTGATTCTTCAGGTTTCCTGCACCCCCTTTGTGCTTTTTCAGTTGCTTGTCACTGAATATTTATTAGTTCACAGGTCTATTTTGTCTCACCAAGTGGATTATCAAAGTGCCCTTGAGAAACTTACTTCTCAGGATGGCCAGAATAGTGTTCTACAAATAGACACTCAATAAATGCTTCCTGAGTGTAGGACTTTTCAGAAAAGTAAATTTATTTACCATAAAAGCAACATTAAAAATTAATAAGGTTAAGTAATTTTTTTTTTTTACAAGGTGGTGAAAAAAGAGGACTCTTTGATTCTGGATAGAACTTGTGAAAGGAATTAAGACACGTTTATAAATAGCTTTTATTTACTAGTAGGAATTAAAAATCTTTTAAAATAGAAAGTGATCTTTCAGATGACCTGAAAATTCTAATTTCTATCATCAGCAGGATGGCCAGGCTTTTGCTAATGAGATGAAAAACATTGCTAAATTCCTTCTAAAATATTTGATCCAGGAATTTAGCCATGGCTTATATGTGGACAGACAAGGTTTTTATGATAAAAGCTCATACAGAATAATGGAATATACATCTGTGATTTTTAAAACTATAGGATATTCCATTTCAAAGATGCTATAGCTATGGTAGTTTTTAAGTTTTCTTACCTACTGAAACCAGTTATATGAAAAATACTGCAAATCAGGCTTGTAAATCTAAATTCAAATAGCAGACCTGTGATTTTTTTAGTGAATGATTTCATGCATTCAGAATGTTACTACCTTCACTAAAAATGTGTTTTTCCCCCCCTTTCACATTTACAGATTTCTTGTCTTTTCTGAGCCAATTTGATGCTGAAGTGACTTTAAATGCCAGTAATACTAAAAATATAGCTAACCTTCTATACTAATAAAAAGGTAATATGCTAATTAGGACAGCGTCTTCCAGACAACCATCCAGATGTCCTTCTAGACAAAGCCACAGCAGCTGCCTGAGGCTCAGGCAAGCCACAGATGGTGGCTGCCACTGCAAGGGCCAGCCGGAGGCCCGAGGCTCGAGCAGCCATGGTGGCCACAGTGGCAGCAGCAGTGGGGTGATGGGGGCAGTGCCTTCCCCTGATCGGCCAGGTTGCCTCCAGCAGAAAGAGGCCAAACTGTGGCTTAGGCTGGGAGTTGAGGCAGAGGCAGTTAGGGGCAATCAGGTCGGCAGCAGGGCAAGGTAGGGGCAATTAGGCTGGCAGCGGGGCAAGGTAGGGGTGATCAGGCAGGCAGGGATGCAAGATAGGGGCAATCAGGCTGGCAGGCAGGCAGAGTGGTTAGGGGCAATCAGGCAGGCAGGCAAGCAGGCAGGCAAGCGGTTAGGAGCCAGTGGTCCTGGATTATGAGGGGGATGTCCAACTGCCGGTTTAAACTGGCGGTTGGATATCCCCCAAGGGGTCCCATATTGGAGAGGGTGTAGGCTGGGCTGAGGGGCACCATCCCGTCCCCTCCCCCATGCATATAATTCGTGCATCAGGCCTCTAGTTTGCAAATAATGATTAAAGCTACACCTTTCATTTAATTATAAAATTAATGAAGTTCTATCAATTCTCCTACATTCCTTTCAAATATATTTGCTCCAAATGTACTTGCCACTACCTTAATTCAAGACTTTCCTCCTAACTGCCTCCAATTTCCTCACCTTCCCATGCATTCTCAACATGGTCAGATTTGTGGTTTAAAAAAATCATGTCACTCCTCTGCTTAAAACTCTGCTCTGGCTCCTCATCATGCAAGATCCCAGGTTTGATTCTGGTCAAGGGCACATGCCTGGGTTGTGGTGTCCATCCCCAGGAGGGATCGTGCAGGAGGCAGCCTATCAATGATTCTCTCTCATCATTGATGTTTCTTTCTTTTTAAAAAAAATGTATTTTATTGATTTTTTACAGAGAGGAAGAGAGAGGGATAGAGAGTTAGAAACATCGATGAGAGAGAATCATCCATCAGCTGCCTCTTGCACACCCCCTACTGGGGATGTGCCCGCAACCAAGGTAAATGCCCTTAAACAGAATCGAACCTGGGACCTTTCAGTCCGCAGGCCGATGCTCTATCCACTGAGCCAAACTGGTTTCAGCTCATCATTGATGTTTCTATCTCTCCCTCTCCCCTTCTCTCTGAAAAAGAAAAAAAAAATTAGTTCATTATTTTCCTTTCTTCCTTGTTCTTTTCTGTTTTGCAGAGGTTCCACACTGAACATGGTCCTTTTTATTTAGTTATCTATTATTATTTTTGAAAATATATTTTACTGATTTTGAACAGGAAGAGAGAGGGAGAGAGATAGAAACATCAATGATGAGAGAGAATCATTGATCATTGGTTTCCTGCACGCCCCAC
Organism: Pipistrellus kuhlii; assembly: GCF_014108245.1. Taxonomy (NCBI): domain Eukaryota; kingdom Metazoa; phylum Chordata; class Mammalia; order Chiroptera; family Vespertilionidae; genus Pipistrellus; species Pipistrellus kuhlii. Next base: position 72,949,584 of record NW_023425404.1, read on the forward strand.
ACTGGGGATGGAGCCCACAACTTGGGCATGGGCTCTGACTGAAATCAAGGCCTCCTGGTTCATAGGTCGACGCTCAACTACTGAGCCACACCGCTGGGCTGAACACGGTCCTTTTTAAATAAAAACACAATTATTTTAATGAGCGACTCAGAAGACTATTAACCATATTAGTGTGGTCCATAATTTTAGAGTTTTGCTATGAGAATGTCATTAAATTTTTTTTTTCATCTAAGGCTCATTTTCTAGAATTCTATTCATTTACTTTACATGTTGCCAAGAGAAAGTCTGAATGAAATAAACATCCAGCCCAGAAGGAAACTTATTTGTTGCAGTGGCAATGATACGTCTAGTAATTCCAAAACTTTTTTCTATTAATTCAGTCACCTGATATTTCTTAAGAAGCTGTACTATAACTATAAAGCATTTTTTTCTCTAGCAGGCATATAAGAACAAAACTAAGATAAGAAGGGAAGTACTGCTAAATCAACTTCATAACAAATATAATTCTAATACAGCAATTATTCTAAGGGTACATGTTACTCCATATGCAATAGTATTAAAAACTATAGCCCAGTTGATGTGGCTCAGTGGTTGAGCATCAACCTATGAACAAGAGGTCACAGTTTGATTTCTGGTCAGGGCATACGCTCAGGTTGTAGGCTCAGTCCCCAGTGGGAGGCATGCAGGAGGCAGCTGATCAATGATTCTCTCTCTTCACTGATGCTTTTCTCTCTCACTATTCCTCTCTGAGACCAATAAAAATATATTTTAAAAATAATAAAAAATTTTGTTTTATTTTAAAAAAAGCAGTTAAGCCTACAAAAAATCAGATACATTATAAATTCTAAATATATTTCAAATTAGGAACATGGCTAACACCAGTTTTTTTAACTCCTCATCCTCTTCCCCCTATTAGACTTTTTGAAAGATTTCTATACATCTATAACACAATTATCAATAAGCAGTAATAAATCATTGATTCATAGCTATTTTACAAAAAAAGGTATAAACCATTTAATTTAACCCTTATGTACAATTCTTTTCCACATATTTCATGAAGTCTACATCTCTTTCACGTATATGTTTTTATCCTTAACGGAGGACATGTTTTTATTGATTTTAGAGAAAGAAAAGGAGAGAGAGGGAGGGAAAGATATACTGATACCCTAGCCGGTTTTGTTCAGTGGGCAGAGCGTCGGTCTGTGGCCCAAAGGGTCCTGGGTTTGGTTCAGTCAAGGTCACATACATTGGTTGCAAGCTCCTTCCTGCTTGGGCTCTGGTCAGGGCTCATGCAGAATGTGTTTCTCTCACATTGATATATCTGTCTTTCCCTCTCTTGTCCACTCTCTAAAAATCAATGGAAAATATATCCTTGAGCCAAAACCGATTTGGCTCAGTGGATAGTGTTGGTCTGGGGACTGAAAGGTCCCAGGTTCAATTCCGGTCAAGGGCATGTACCTTGGTTGCGGAAGCATCTGGTTGATGTTTCTCTCCAATCGATGTTTCTAGCTCTCTATCCCTTTTCCTTCCTCTCTGTAAAAAAATCAATAAAATATATTAAAAAAAAAATCCTTGGGTGATGATTAAAAAAAAAAATACAGGAATGCCCAAACCGCTTTGGCTCAGTGGTAGAGCGTCGGCCTGCGGACTGAAGGGTCCCAGGTTCGATTCCCGTCAAGGGCATGTACATTGGTTGCGGGCACATCCCCAGTAGGGGGTGTGCAAGAGGCGGCTGGTTGATGCTTCTCTCTCATCGACGTTTCTAGCTCTCTATCTCTCTCCCTTCCTCTCTGTAAAATATCAATAAAATATATTTAAAAAAAATACAGGGATATGTGAGAGAAACATCCATCAGTTGCCTCTCAGTGCCCCAAATGAGGATCAAACCCTCATCCTTTTGGTGTACAGTCGATGCTCCTAACAGCTGAGTCACCCAACCAGGGCTCATATCTTATTTTCTGTGTGGTATAGAGAAGTTTTATGATTTCTAGAACATAATAAATACTGTTGCCATTTTTATAAAACTGTGTCTAACTATGCTAATGTAAGAAGTGCCTTTCTTTTTATCTGGTGATTTAGTTTGTAGCTAATAAAAAAAAAAAGTCTCCATCAGCTCACAGGAACACATAGAAGGCTCTGGGCCATATGCCCAGGAATTTTCTGATTCATTCAGTAACTATCTAAACTTCCCAAAGGAAATATTTGAAATTCCGCTATTAAAAAAATATATAAAATGAGCCAGGCTGGCGTGGCTGTGGTTGAGCCTCAATCCATGAACCAGGAGGTCATGGTTTGATCAGGGCACATGCCTGATTGTGGGCTCGATCCCCATAAGGTGTGCAGGAGGCAGATGATCAATGATTCTCTCTCAGTGTTGATGCTTCTCTGTCTTTCTCCCTCTCTCTTCCTCTCTGAAATCAATAAAAATATATTTAAAAAATGTATTTATAAAATGCTACAAGAAAATAGTATCCATTAAAATAAGTACTTTTTCATTTGTGAGAAAATTACACATTTGAACAAAAATCTGCTCTAAAATTTTGTCAAATGTACTACTAAAATGTTGTATACATATAATCATATTAGCTGTTAGAATTCAAGAATAAATGTAAAGTACTTTTATACCTAGATTAAGAGTAATCACAACTATTTCTAAGTTAACATGTCTAGAGTGCATGTAAGAAAAATCTAATCGGTAAAAAGTCAACTGGTATTTTACATTTTTTAAGATTACTTTGCTTATCTTTCAATAATTAAAAAAAGTTAAGAATAAATCTTCTTTCTCTTAATAATAGAAACAAATTCCTTTGTGAGCCTTTAATGATATGGGCACAAAGGCAAATATGACTTGTTTAAATATTAATGACATTTTAGATCACTAAGCTAACAGTAACAGCTCCTTTATCTACAGCTCAGTTCTCTTACATACCTTGTTTATAAAAAAAACTAGTGGCTCAGTGCATGAATTCGTGCACATTGAAAGGAAATTACTTAGAAGAAATATATTAGCGCTATTCACCCTTTCTCTATAATAGAAGTGTCAACCAAATTCATGATTGACAATGACAGATTGAAAGATAAAAGTGCAATTGGTGCCAGCGAAGACTTTACAGTATATGTATCATGCATGAGCAAGTCAACTTAGCCTTTTATAGATGTAGAACAAACTTGCTTAATTAGACCTGCTTTCTGATGTAGTTAAACTTTTTCCAGCCTAGTGAAGCACCCCAACTTCTCTTTCAGGTAATTGTTAGCAACACAGCAGTAAATATCAACATGAAGCAGATTACTGTAAATCACGCAGGGAGAACAAAGGGTAAAATATTTAACTGTAGCGTGTTTGAGTGTATTCTGCATAGTGAGAAAACCTGAAGTCATTTTCAAGGCCCACCATTTCCTACTTCTTTTCAGTAGGGTCCAGTTTCTAAGCTTTCTAAATCTCCATTTTATGGCTAATGAAAAGAAAATAGGATTCCACTGAGTTTCCTATCTACCTACTCCAGGACTTCTGGGAGGATCAAGTGAGATGAGGCATGGGAAAACGTTTCACAGACATTTGGTCACAGTGTAAAGTGTTTCCACCTGGCTGTACAGCAAGTTGTGTTCCTGGGGTGAAGAAGCTCCAAGACGGCTAATCATAGCTAGGGAGAGGAAGCCAGGTGTTGCTACTTGACGTCATTACCTGGACAGAGGGAAGGACACTTAGCATGTTAGCCTTTTATATAGATAGATAAAAGCCAAAATCCAAGAAGTGCACCAAAGTTCTTTACACAGACTAAAGGAATGTTAGATGGGTCACATTCTCCGACATTCTGCTCTCAAGGTACCTTACTCTGAATCTATTCACTTTTTTATACAGAGTTCTAAAAAATTTGGCTTTCCAAATCCACATGAGATGAAAAGCAACAATATGAGCCCTAGTCAGTGTGGCTCAGTTTGTTGGGTGTCTTCCTGTGTACCAAAAGGTTGCTGGTTTGATTCTGGGTCAGGGGCATGCAGGAGGCAGCTGACTGATGTCTTGCTCTCACATGCATGTTTTTCTAAGGAAACAAACAAACAAAAAAAACACAATAAAAAAGCAATTATGAGAAGCTCTTATAGACAAAGCATACCGATAATAGCAAAAAGCAGTATCTGAGAGTTTACAAGTATGAAAATCAAAAGGAAAGCTACTACAAAAAGTTGTAAAAGGCCAAATTTGACTCTTCTAAGGTTACTGACTCAAGAGTAATTTTACCTACTTCAGGAGGCTCTTAAATCAGTATGCTAATACACTATATAATTGAAATTAATGACAACCTTGAGTCAATATAGTTCCTTCTGTTCAAGTATTAATTTTGATATCAGCCTACCTCTTTTTTTTAAAAATATATTTTATTGATTTTTCACAGAGTGGAAGAGAGAGGGATAGAGAGTTAGAAACATTGATGAGAGAGAATCATCGATCAGCTGCCTCTTGCACACCCCCTACTGGGGATGTGCCCGCAACCAAGGTACATGCCCTCAACCAGAATCGAACCCGGGACCTTTCAGTCCGCAGGATGACGCTCTATCCACTGAGCCAAACTGGTCCCGGCTCAGCCTACCTCTTGATAGGGTGACCACATCTGGTTTGCTTGGGATTGTCCCAGCTTAAGCCTGTGGTCCTGGCATAATTATTACTAGCTCTTCCCTTTATTCTTCCAAGTGTCCTGGTTTGGACTCTAACTTTTAGGGTCATCCTACTGAGTGTTTGCTACGTGCCAGGGTTTATTCCAGGTGCCTTCACTTGTCCTCATAATCCTATGAAATGGAGTACAATTATTACCCCTCTTTTAAACATTAACTAATAAGACTGAGAGGTTAAATAATTTCCCTAATATCATTCAATTATTAAGTGTTAAAGGCCTAAAGCCTATATGTGACCAACCCAGACATCTGACACCAAAGTCCTCAGATTTAAACAGTATAATACATAGTATTCTCTCCCACTTAGGAAGAGGAGTATTGAACAGGAAGAGGGAAATATGCAAGGTTTTAGAAGTATTAGGATATATATAGAGAGAGGTTTCAGCTATATATGTCTATATAGTCCTATGGTTTCCATACTCCCATAAATTTACAATACTGAAATATCAAGGAAAATCTTTCATTTTTTAAAATCCTCACTCGAGAACATGCTTTTTATTGATTTTAGAGAGGAAAGGGAGGGAGGGAGGAAAAGAGGGAGACAGGGAGAGAGAGAGAGAGAGAGAGAGAGAGAGAGAGAGAGAGAGAGAGAGAGAGAGAGAGAGAGAGAGAGATTGATTAGCTAGAGATTCAACCCACAACCTGGGTATGTACCCTGACCTGGAATTGAACATGCCACCTTTCTATATGGGACAACATTCCAACCCAGTCACATCAGCCAGGGCAGAAAATCTTGAAGTGTAAATATAGTTCAGATTTTTATGAGCATGGGCTTAGAAAACAAAAATTTCAAAACAATATTTTTCTATTTCCTCTTTCACTTTTTTATTTCAAAATTATTTTTGGGAAAAATAGTATTTGATCAGTCACATGTGAATAAGCAAACTACACAAAAAAAATTAATAACAACAAACAGCAGCCCTAGCTGGTTTGGCTCAATGGATAGAGCATTGGCCTCTGGACTGAAGGGTCCCAGGTTCGATTCCAGCCAAGGGCATATGCCTGGGTTGCCCGCTGGATCCCCTTTAGGGGGCGTACAGAGGGCAGCCAATCAATGATTCTCTCTCACCATTGATGTTTCTATCTCTCTCCCTCTCCCCCTTTCTCTCTAAAATCAATAAAAAAGATTAAAAAAACAAACATCAACTCAGAGGCTACTTTATTCTTCATTCTGAAAAAGATGCTACGTATCAGCTAATTAGTCTTTCAATGGTCATATTAAGTAGGCTACAAAAATAAAGAGGTTCAGACTTACAATACTGTACTTACTTGGCTAATCCTCACCGGACGATAGTTTTCTATTGGTTTTATAGTGGAAGGAAGGAAGGAGAGACAGAGAAAAATTCATCAATTGGTTGCCTTCCACAGGCACCTCAACCAGGGTTGGGCATCGAGCCTACAACAGAAGTACGTGCCCTTGACCCAAACTGAACCCGGGACCCTTCAGTCCTTAGACTGACACTTTATCCACTAAGCCAACCGGCTAAGGCTGTAATACTTATTTTTAACATTAAAAAAAATGTTTTATTGATCTTTTACAGAGAGGAAGGGAGAGGGATAGGGTCAGAAACATCGATAAAGAGAGAAACATCGACCAGCTGCCTCCTGCACACCCCCTACTGGGGATGTGCCCGCAACCAAGGTACATGCCCTTGACGGGAATCGAACCTGGGACCCTTCAGTCGGAAGGCCAACGTTCTATCCGCTGAGCCAAACCGGTCAGGGCTTTAACATGTTCTTTAATCTACTTAACTGTGCTCATTTAGAATGGATAAATTATTACATCCTCACAGCCCTTTCCTGTTTGTAAAGGGCTTTTCCAGATTTAATCCTCAGCAACCAGGTATGGTAGACAGATGGTCCCATTCTCATAATAGGAAGAAACTGAGGCTCAAAGAGATTAATTTGCCTAAATGCATTGTGACAGGAAACTGAAGTGGAGGAATGACTCCAAATTCTACATGGAAAGAAAGCAATTACTTCAATACTTAAGAGCAAAAGAAAAGCCTCAGACTTCCTATTGGTTAAAACAAAACAGATTATCTATAGATTCATGCTGTCTGAAAAGCAATAATCACTGGAGCCTGCCTGCATTTCTCTAGTAGCTTTAATATCCATTAAAAACTGAATAATCATGTTTTGGATCTCAAAGTATTAAATTTGCAAGCAAAAACAGGACCTATAAAAGGCAGAACTAGATTATTTTTTCAGTGGCAAATGTAATGAAAGGTGTTCCCAACTCCTCTACGATTTACCACTGCTGAGATTATTCCATAACAAGGAAACACTTTCAAAACAATTTTCTCCCAAAGCTCATTTGCCAGATTCCATAAATTAGTTGCTACCAAGGGCCTGTATCAGAGGAACTCCCAACTAAACAAAAGGCTTTTCTTCCAATCTAAAAAGGTACATTAAATACACGATGCTGGCCACATTACATAATGATGGAAAACAACAGCTGATAGCCAGTTTGGGACACATGCCAACTGTTCCCATTTGTCTGACAATATTAAAATTAATTGCTACAACACTGTTTTCAAAGAAAATCATTACCTTTAAATGAGAAAATATAATCGACTAAAATCTTAAAAAAGGCTCAAGATAATGGTGCCTCTCTATTACAATATTAGTTTTAAAAATTTTAATGTTCTGAAGTATAAGTAAACACATCTCAACAGCTTTATATATTTTCATATATTTTATTTTTTAACACTTATAATTTTGCAAGCTAGCAGTAAAATATTATCCTCAATATTTTACTAATTAGCACCGTATACCTTTTAAAGCTAACTGGAACATTGTTTCATTGTAAATGATTGTAAAATAAAATGATCATATTAAATGCCAAATTAGTCTCAAGTAACATGTGAATCATTAATTTTATCAATATTTTTGGCTTTATGCACAAAGATGTATTTCAAAGACGAACTTAATAGTAAAATCAGTTCTGTCAATCTAACAAATCAAAGTACCACAGTTAAAGCAATATTTAATCTCTGAAATTATATAATTAAAGAGGCACATATGAAAATTGAGAAATCAGCTATAAAAAAAACAAAAAATATTATGTAACTTAAATAAAGTTCCTTATTTCTTAGAAAAATGAGGAAAATTCCATGGTACAAGTATCAGATACACATATGGTTTTGTATATGTCAGTATCTTCCTGCTTTAGAGTTTGGCCTTAACAGAAAGCTATCAGAATGTTCAGGGTAATTCAAGGGACAACTGGAAGCCTGAAATAAAACTGCTCAGTGCATGAGATCCCAAGCCATTCATATAATTTTAAATGGAAGCCCACATATTTAACTTTTGTTTCCAACTAAAAAAATCTTTTGAAAGTGCGGAAAAATATCTAATTAATATATTCAATTTACTTCTACACCTTAAAAAAGGGAGTTTTTTTTCATTTCCTGTTTTGTGATAAGAGCATTCTTCAGAGCTATGAAGCCACCACTGACTGCTTACTAGCATGCCTGTTTGCATACCAGTAGAATCCAGTCCAGTTTTGCCATTTGTGGATAACTATGACAAGATACAAAAGCATGTGTATGCCATAAATAGCTCTGGCTAACAGCAAACTGCTCACACTGAGCAGATCAAATTCTCTATAAGGAGAGCAGTCTGGACCACAGCCAAACCCCACTCCTAATGTTTAAAACTGCTACATCAATTCTTTTTTTCCCCAATTTGTAAAATATATTAAGAAATAGCAGCTAAAATTAAAGTCCTTAAATATGGGAAGTATTACTAAACTTGTGGACATTTTACAAATTATTTTTATTATAAGAGCTTCCTGTTTTTACTACATAACTACTTAAAATGTAAACGTGAATTAAAAATAACTATCCTAATTTATCCAAAAAACAAATCAGGTATTGGAGAGTATTTATGTCAAAGTGCAAAAGAAAAAAAAAAAGAAAAAAAAATTGATCTCCATATGAATAAAGAAATAAACGAATGCTTATAAAGTATCCCTCTGTATTTTATATTAGTTGGCTTTAGGATATTTTTTTAAACCAAATAAACCCAACAAAACTGGAAAATACCATGCATGAATGTCGTAAGAAAAAAATTCTTAAATGACCAATGCCGAGATTAATAATAGCTGTTTGCTTCACATAACATTTGCAAAATGTCCAAGGAAAACAAGGCAACGTTCCCGTAACATGCCACAATTTTTATTGCAAAGTGGCCATTTTTGTGAGGGTAGGGAGTTTGATCTCAAAAACAACGTTCCATTTAAGGCTCTTTTATACAGAAATTGCCATCATGACTGATAAAGTATCTTTAGTGTTGCAAGACTTACATGGTAAACATAAAACTCCTACCTACACTTATTCAGTAGTGTACACTCAATGGAAAATAAAAAGGCATTAATATCAGCTACTTCTTTTAAGAAGATACGCAGGTAACAGGAATGAACACTGACTTACTAGGGTAAATTGATGACACAGTTAACACAACTTATTGGCATTCCTTTTGAAGGTGGGAAGTTAAACTCAATACAAAAAAAAAAAAAAAAAAGTGCTTTCGATGCATAGTGTTATATCTGTGCTGCCATGTCACAAAAACAGGCTTGCCAAGGCAGGTGAGGTGTATGAATGCTGAAGCCTCACAGAACTGCAATCAAATGCAACTATAAATAATACTGAATAAAGTTTACCATCTGACCAGTGGATAATACTTTCAAGGCATTCAATTAGCTTACCCTTTGCAGTACTCTAAGCTATTCACATTGACAATCACATTCAGTGTAGTGCTTGCTGCAAGGGAGGCATGTCCCCAGCTGTTTTGGCTATAATTTCATGGGAAGGCATTCCTTGGGTTCTACATCAAAGGAACAGCACTGAACAGTCTAATGGCAATCACTGATAGGCTGCTTACATGAATGATATTTCCTTCATCCATTGTGATGGAAGGACCCAGTGGGAAGAGGAAAAACGGAAACAAAAACCTAACACTATTCCAATGGACTGAGCTGGAGAAATGGAAGCTCCTTATGATCCACATGGCACTTGACTGTCATTTTATAAGGGTTTTCCTTCAAGTGAAACGACTACATTGCCTCCCAATTTCTCTCCAAGGGTTGAACGGTCCTTTATGTCATCCAAGCCATTTACTTGCCACTCATGTTTAATACCTAAAAAGAAAAGAAAAAACGTGACTCATGACCTTATTATAATTAAGAAAGAGTAATTCCTCTGCACAAAATATTCCATGTTTGTACCTGTAAATTTCTTCTTAATGGCATCTTTAGAGCTAGCATAAATCATCTTGCTTTTTAAAGGTGCACTTTCAGGAGCCCTACAGAAGGAAAAAAAATAATTGCTGAATATCACTTAAAAGAAAAACAAAAGGCAAAACTGACTATGTTAATAACAATCCTTGCATTTTAAAAGTACTTTTTTCTTTTGTTTTTACACACCAGAATATAAATACTAGGTCTTCTTTCTTAGACTCTTTTGTTTCGTATGTGGCATCGTATAAAGCATATCGGCAATCATTCAGAGGTAGCAACTTCACAAAAGATGTGTAGGGGTCCTCTACAGTATCACCAATGTCACCCACCAAGATCTGCTTTGCTTCCTCTACAATTATTTGTCTTTTGTCATCGCTTAGACAGAAGAGAACTGCTTTCTTTCTTTTTTTGATCTCTTCTTGTGTAGAAGATTTTCTTACTTTCATATCATTAAAAACTTTGATGACTTCATCATTCACTGTAACTCCAGAAGCCTAAAAAAAAAAAAAAAAAAAAAAAAAAAAAGAGAGAGAGAGAGAACAAACAGTAAATCAGAACTAAGTATTTTGGTTTAACCAAAATTACTATTTGCCTGGAGAGGATTCACTTTAGTCTGGACAGCAAAAATTGCACCTTCCCGTGCAAGCAGTCCAATCCGGATTTGCCACATTTTAAGTGCCAGCATATTATGCGTCTAAGGATTCTAACTCATCCTGCCCCATCCATCCTTTTAAAGGCGGCTTGCTGGTTGAAGCAAACGGGAGGCCGATGGAAAGGGACAAATACAAGCTGTCCCATCCCTGACATGTTTCCTCTTTCACTGGGTGATGTCAGAGCTTCGGGAGCAGCGGCAAAAATACCTTCTGTATTGTGTCAACTCTGCGGGCCTTAAAAAAAAAATACCACTTGGATTTCAGTTAATGCTCCTACTATTTTTTTTTTCTTAAAAGTCATCTAGCCAGTGCCGCTTCCTCATAAGGAAAGAGAATCAGTGTGAGCCCCAAACCGCCCACGGCGTCCACATCACCGCCTCCGGCGCGAACGCAGGCTCCGCGCTAACGGGCCCGGCGCACGGGCTTTCCCCCCGGGAGAGCGCGTTAGGGAGCCGTTCCCCACCGCCCTGCGCTCCCCGAAAGCGTTCTCCCCGCAGGCCGCCCGGCCCCGCACCCAAAGCCTCCCTCCGGCAAGGCCCCGGAGCCCGGACCAATTTTAGAGCCGCGCGTGTTCGGTGGAGCTGGGCGGCGAAGGGCAAAGGCGGCGCCCCGGCGGCTCCGCAGCCTCGCCCGCGCCGTCACCGCTCCCGGGGCCGCGCCGCCGCCCCCCGCCGCCGGCACAGGCCCCCCGCCCCGGCCCTCCCGCCCCCAGGAATCCGAGGAGCGGCTGGGCCCGGCCCCGCGGCGGGAAGGCCGGCCGGCGGAGACCCAGCCGCGGGGCGCCGCGCAGGAGCGCCCACCCTGGAGGCCCAAATCAGGTTAAAATGGCGGGCTCCCTCCCAGGCTCGCCGCGCCCGGCCCCGGCCCCGGCCCCCGGGTCCCCGGGCCGGCCAGCCCCGGGCCGGCGCGCCCGCCTCACCATAGTGCCCGCGGCTGTGGCTGCGCGGCTGGGCTCGGCGGCTGAGGGCGGAGGCGGAGGCAGAGGAGGAGGCGGAGGGGCGGGAGCGGCGAGTGCGGGGCACGCCGGGAGCTGCAGCCCGGGAGGCGGCGGCGGCTGGGGGGCTGCGGGCGGCGGTCACGTGGGCGCCCGGCGGCCCTTCCGCCTCCGCCCCGCCCGCGTCCTCGACCTGACCCGGCGCGCGCCGCCGCCGGCCGCGCCCGCCTCCCGCCTCCGCCCGGCCCCGCCCACCCCCGCCCCGGCGAGCAGCTCCCGAGGGGCGTCCCGCGCGGCCTCCGGGCGCGGAGCGTGTGAGGCGGGGCCCCCGAGGTGCCCCCGGTGCCCCGGCGGTTTCCCTGGGCGGAGGGGCTGGACTCCACCCCCTGAGTCACTGTGGAAAGCCCCCGTGCGCGCTGGGGCGAACCGTCCGCTCTCCGTCCTCCAGGGACGGGAGGGAAACCCCCTAGGGGTTGGTCACCCAGTGGGCTGGGTCACTCCGGGAAAAACAAAAGGAAAAACAGGTGGAAAATCACCGTCTGAAGCCCGTGGCTGAGATAATAGGGGGAACGTGGGCAGTAACATCCCACGGGGACACCCTTTGTGTGTTAGGCCTCATAGGGGCGGAGTGGGCTCTTCCCTGCAAGCCCAGCCCGCACAGCGGCGAGCAGATCCCCTCTTCGGGCCGGGCGTCACCCCCTCCTGGCTGGCACAACGGAGCCAAGGCCCTTCTCTAACTAACCTTTTCCTGTTTACAAGGATGCCATTTGTCATAGAAAAATACTTTGAGGAAAATGTTCATAAGTATTTAAAGGAACTCATGAAAACGTTATAAATGAAACACTTCAATTAGGTATTTAATTACTTGGGCTGATTTATCCTACCTTTCTCCTTAACACTTACAATTTTTTACTTTACTTCATCTGTAAATTGCCGGAACCTTCCGGCAACGAACAGTACCTGATTGAGGGGGTGAGGATGAGAAAAAAGAAAGACAAGAAAAGATGGGGTCGGGAGGACTGAGACTGAAGTCTGCAGCCCCGAATTTTATTTTTCCAACCTTTAAGTACAATTCTGAAGGAGGAAATATTTATTTCAGGCAATCATACAGGTGGCCGTTTCTGCTAACATGATGAGTTCCTGTACAGATAAGTTCCTTCAGCACCTGACCTTTTACAACCACCTGACCTTTCACAACTCCTTTTACAGCGCCTTGTGTGTCAGCAGGCTCCTATCAATTGTTTTACCCTAAAGCAAAGACATCTGCAGTTAGCAGCATTCCTAGAGGTGGTAGTAATTTTCCACTTAGGTTAATGGAAAAGGGGGGCAATATGAGACCTGTGTTCTACACCCATGCCTGCATTCAGGCATATAGGACCCCCTGCATTCAGGGCAGATCCCCACAGTAAATTGGCAAAATGAGTTTAAAACTCTGATCAGTAGTGAAACTGATTTTGTGAAAAAAAGACTTGCACTAAGAAGGTAGAATTTTTATTGCCTGAACATGTTGGGAACAGAATAGTAAGTCCAGATAAACTTTGAAGGAAGCTAAGCCAGAAGGGCAGTGTATTTGGGGGCAGGGATTTGGAGAGATGTGGGTATTAATGTTGGCAGGGCCCATCTCTAACTTCCCCGGCTTTCCATCCCTGCAGACCTTAGTTGCTCTATGTGTAAAACAAGTTCTGATGAAATGATCTTTAAAATACTCTCCAGCTTTGAAGTTCAGTTTCTCAGGAAAGAGTGGATATACCTTCTCAGGATTAAGTAAGTTTAGGGATGGAAAATCATGAAAAGGTGTTATGTCCTAGTCTATACAAAATGATAAATTCTTGTATCCAAAATTCAACATATTTTATTTTTATGCATGTATGTATGTATGTATTTATTTTTAAAATATATATATTTTATTGATTTTTTACTGAGAGGAAGAGAGGGATAGAGAGTTAAAACCATCGATGAGAGAGAAACATTGATCAGCTGCCTCCTGCACCCCACCCACTGGGGATGTGCCCACAACCAAGGTACATGCCCCTGACTGGAATCGAACCTAGGACCTTTCAGTTCGAAGGCTGATGCTCTATCCACTGAGCCAAGCTGGTTTCAGCAAAATTTAACATATTTTAAATGGAGGTTGCCCAGCAAACATAGATCTGGTTTTTATGTCCATTGTTGTGTTTATTTTCTTAATGGGAAGAATGACTTGGTTTAGAGATTAAAAAAAAATTGAGAAGAAATTTCCCAATATCTAAGCATGAATCCCAAGCAAGTAGACAATACTTTAACATATAGCTGGAACATTATAGTTTATGAAACCTTTCACTTTATCTCTTTTAAAAAATATACTCTTATTGATTTCAGAGAGGAAAGGAGAGGCAGAGGTAGAAACATCAATGATGAGAGAACCGTTGATCAGCTGCCTCCTGCACCCGCAACCTGAGCATGTATGCTGACGGGGAATCAAACCCCAACTTCCTGATTCTTAGGTGGATGCTCAACCACTGAGCCACGCTTTGAAATTCCATGGAATCATGGAGAAGGTTTCTCCAGGGCTCCCAACATCTGCTATGTGTGGGTATCAGCAATTCTCCTTCCTATACTCTTCCTCTCAGGGATCCCCTCTCTTCTCAGCCTTTAAATATGCAGCAAAGCCGAAACTGGTTTGGTTCAGTGGATAGAGCGTCGGTCTGTGGACTAAAAGGTCCCAGGTTCAATTCCGGTCAAGGGCATGTACGTTGGTTGCGGGCACATACCCAGTGGGGAGTGTGCAGGAGGCAGCTGGTCGATGTTTCCCTCTCATGGATGTTTCTAGCTCTCTATCTCTCTCCCTTCCTCTCTGTAAAAATTCAATAAAAAATAAAAAAATAAAATGTATTAAATATGCAGCAAAGAGATCCCACAGAGGCCACAGCCCTCACAGAAGGTAGATCTAAGGTCACCTAGATTCGGTGTCGGAACCTCTCCCACCAAAGGTGTTAGACACCCCCAGTTGTGACATCAGCTCCTCTCCAAACCTCCCTGCTCCTTTACCTTCCCTAAGCAGAGCTCATTGCCCATGCTCTAGATTCTTTTCCTGAAGATATTTTTGTCTTTGCAGATATTTTTTTTCCATCTTTTTATTAAGGTAGTATATGTGTACATATCTTACCATTGCTCTTTGCAGATATCTTTGATACCTTGAAATGACTTGTTTATGTGTTCTGCCGCCCTACTAGACTGCGAGCTCCTTATGAATCTGAGTTCTATTCATCTTTGAATTTCTGGAACCTGGAACATAGTGAGTGCCCAATAAATGGTGTAGTAATGAACGTAAGATGCTTCAGTGCCATTAAGAGAACAAAAAGGAAGCTCTTGAGGACGGTGAGGTCTTTCTAAGTGTCTTGTGAGGCTGGCCCTTAGAACCCTGGGTCAGTAGCAATTCCTTCTCTTCATACCTGTTATTTATAACACCTACCACCGCTTACGTGGTAAAGGGACAGCATTATCAGGCATTGCTGCATGAATTTTGGCCCTGTGTTGTGGAAGGATCTAAATGTTAAATACCGCCGAAACCGGTTTGGCTCAATGGATAGAGCATCGGTCTGCGGACTGAAAGGTCCCAGGTTCAATTCTGATCAAGGACACGTACATTGGTTGCGGGCACATCCCCGGCAGGGGGTGTGCAGGAGGTAGCTGATTGATGTTTCTCATCGATGTTTCTAGCTCTCTATCTCTCTTCCTTCCTCTCTGTGGAAAATCAATTTTAAAAAAAATGTTAAATACCTATATTAGTTTCCTGTGGCTGCTGTAACGAATCACCACAAATTTAGTGGCTTAAAAACAATGCAGACTTATTGCCTTGCAAATTTGGAGGCCAGAATGATTCTTATGGGGCTAAAATCAAGGCTATTGGCAGCACTTGATTGCTTTTGGAGACTGCAGAGGAGAATATGTTTTCTCACCTTTTCCAGCTCGGAGGCTGCCACGTACCTTGGTTTGTGGCTCCCAGACAGCAACGGCACCACTCTCATCTGCTTTCGTCATCATGTCTCTGACTCTCTGCGGCCTCCCTCCTCCACTTCTAAGGATTACTGGGATTAGTTGGGACCCCTGGGTAATTCTAAATCTCCCATCTCAATATCATTATATTAATCACTATGTTCTGGATTCTGAGGTTTAGGATAGGGACATCTTTTGGGGCCATTATATTTTCTACCACACCACATATGTTCTCTTTAGCAATTTCAAGCTCAAACAAACAATTAACAGTTATGGTCCTGAACAATCCAGTACTAGAACATACATCTAAGCTCTAATTTTCTCTTTGCTGGACACAGGGATGGCAGAAAGAAACAACCATGAGGAACCAAATGAGAGTAACCTCGAAGAGGATGGATCTAGCCTGGCTGCATGGCTCAGTGGCTGAGCGTGGACCTATGAACCAGGGAGTCACAGTTCGATTCCCGGGAGGGGTCAGAGCATATGCCTGGGTTGCTCTCCAGTGAGGGCGTGCAGGAGGCAGCTGATTCTCTCTCATCACTGATGTTTCTCTCTCTCTCTCTCCCTCTCCTTTCCATTCTGAAAACAATTTAAAAAAGAGAGAGCCGAAACCGGCTTGGCTCAGTGGTAGAGCTCAGTCTGCAGACTGAAAGGTCCCAGGTTCGATTCCGGTCAAGGGCATGTACCTTGGTTTCGGGCACATCCACAGTAGCTGATCAATGTTTCTCTCTCATCGACGTTTCTATCTCTCTATCTCTCTCCTTTCCTCTCTGTAAAAAATAAATAAAATATATTAAACAAAAGAGAGAGAGAGAGAGAGAGAGAGAGAGAGAGAGAGAGAGAGAGAGAGAGAGAGAGAGAGAGAGAAAGGCTGGATCTGAATGGAATTTCAGCTCTTACACAGTAGTGTCATTTACTTAACTGCTCTAAGGGTTTTTCCTCATGTACACCTTCTCCCTCTTGGGATCAGGGTGAGGATCAAGTGTGATGGTGTATGTAAAGCTTCCGGCACAGGGATAGGAACCCAAAGGCTGTTGTTACCCCCAGTGCAGAGTGAGTGAAGTGAGAGCATGATTTTCCTCTTACAGGCAGCAGTCATGTGGCCTCCCAAGCCTCATTGTATTGATTTGTGAGACTCAGCTAAAGTGAATTTACTCAAGAGTCCTTAGGAAATTGGAAAAGTGAATACCTCCTAATGCATATTCTCCCAAGAAATGATCTTGATGGAGTTCTGTGGCCTGTGAAAGTTCAGGATCATTTTCCAAGTGCTATCTAAAACAATACATTTGGAAGGCTCTGCAGAAAAATTCTGTTTGAGCCCCACTCCTTGTCAAGACACATCACTCTCAGCTCCCACAGCCACTTCCTGACAAAGACACATGTAAGCATGAAGACACTCACAGCTTCAAAATGTACCTTTCTACCCACATGTCTCCTTTATTCTGACACATCCTTCCTACCCCATGCCTGAGCTAAAAGACTGCTAAGGAGTCACGCCACGTACTTTTCTAAATTCAAGTTTGAGCTTATAACTAGGAAATAAATGCAATGGGCCCTGGCTGGGTAGCTCCCTTGGTTAGAATGTCCTCCCTATGCTTTCAGGTAAGATCCCCAGCCAGGGCATGTACAAGAAGCAACCAATGAATGCATAAATGGGTGCAACAATAAATCAGCGTTTCTCTCTCAGCATTCTTCTCTCTCTAGAATAATCCTATATAATAAAAAGGTAATATGCAAATTGACCATCACTCCAACACACAAGATGGCTGCTCCCATGTGGTCAAAGATGGCCACCCCCATGTGGACACAAGATGGCCACCACAAGACGGCCAGCAGGGGAGGTTAGTTGTGGGCAATCAGGCCAGCAGGGGAGGGCAGTTGGGGGGGGACCAGGCCTGCAGGGGAGGGCAGTTAAGGGAAATTGGGCCAGCAGGCAAGAGCAGTTGGGGGCAATCGGGCTGGCAAAGAAGTAGTTAGGTATCAATGAGGTTGGCAGGGGAGTGGTTAGGGGATGATCAGGCTGGCAGGCAGAAGTGGTTAGGGGCAATCAGGCAGGCAGGCAGGTGAGCATTTGGGAGCCAGCAGTCCTGGATTGTGAGAGGGACATCCCAAATTGGAGAGGGTTCAGGCTAGGCTGAGGGACCGTGCGCGCGCCCCCTCTCTTCCCCCCTCCCCCCGCATGAATCTCATGCACCAGGCCTCTAGTAATAATTATAGAAGACCTTTCTAATAAAAAGAAATGTAATGGGAGATGTGTTGAAGTTTAATTCTGTGACTCACTCTCTGAGCCACAAAACTCATTTTGGGTTTTACATGTCTCATCTCTAATTCTTTTTAATTTAGGAATATGACCTCACAATGAAGGAATTTAGCAGTCTATGTCATGTGAGCAATAAACTAGAGGATAGTAACAGTGACATGTAGTAAATAGTGAAATGTAGTTTAAACAGTTTCAAATTCTACATATATAAATGCCTGTTTTAGATTATTAGCTGACAGACACATTTATCAGATCCACTATTAGTTACTTGTGATATTAATTCAATCATGATAATAAGTAGCAACTGGTTACCTAAATTATACAAACCATATACAAAAACAGCATCTGAGAAAAGCAACTTCCTGGTAATTTATTTAATGTGGAAATCCTTTGTTTGCTCTTTGATATAGAAAACTTGGAAATTTTGATGAAGTCTAGTTTATCTAGTTTTTATTTTGTTGCTTGTGCTTTTGGTATAATATCTAAGAAACCATTGCCTAATCTATGTTTATAAAGATTTTCTCTCTTGTTTTTTTGTAAGAGTCCCAGTTTTTTATTTAGGTCTATGATCTATTTTGAGTCTTTTTTTTAGTATGGTGAGATAGGGCTCCAGCTTCATTCTTTTTTTCTTTTTTTAAAAATATATATTTTTATTGATTTTTTACAGAGAGGAAAAGAGAGGGATAGAGAGTTAGAAACATCAATGAAAGAGAAACATCGATCAGCTGCCTCCTGCACACTCCCTATTGGGGATGTGCCCGCAACCAAGGTACATGCCCTTGACCGGAATCGAACCTGGGACCCTTCAGTCTGCAGGCCAACGCTCTATCCACTGAGCCAAACCGGTTTTGGCCCAACTTCATTCTTTCACATGTGGATAGCCAATGTCCCAGTATTGTTTATTGAAAAGATTATTCTTCTCAGATTTGTTTTTATCTTTTTAAAAAATATATATATTTTATTGATTTTTTACAGAGAGGAAGGGAGAGAGATAGAGAGTTAGTAACATCGATGAGAGAGAAACATCGATCAACTGCCTCCTGCACACCTCCTACTAGGGATGTGCCCACAACCTAGTTACATGCCCTTGACTGGAATCGAACCTGGGACCTTTTAGTCCGCAGGGTGACGCTCTCTCCACTGAGCCAAACCAGTTCCGGCTCAGATTTGTTTTTAAATACCATTATAGGTATGCCAGCAACCACATTCTAAAATTATGAATTAAACTGATAACAAGAAAGGATTTTTTCTTGTATTTCACAGCTGGAATACTTATGCATCTAAAAATTAATTTTTTAGTAAATATATCAATAGAAACTTATTTATTCATTCATTTAGTATTGAGTTCTTATTTTTTAAAAAAATCATAAATATATATATAATAAAATAAAATAAAATAAATATATATATATATTAATGCTGAGGGGTATTCTTTTATTTTATTTTATTTTTATTTTTTACAGAGAGGAAGAGAGAGGGATAAAGTGTTAGAAACATCGATGACAGAGAATCATTGATCAGCTGCCTCCTGCACCATCCCTACTGGGGATGTGCCCACAACCAATGTACTTGCCCTTGACCTGAATCGAACCCAGGACCTTTCAGTCCAAAGGCCGATGCTCTATCCACTGAGCCAAACCGGTTTCGGCAGATATTTTTTTCTTCATTGATTTTTATTTTATTTATTTTTTAAAACATATTTTATTGATTTTTTACAGAGAGGAAGGGAGAGAGATAGAGAGCTAGAAACATCGATAAGAGAGAAACATCGACCAGCTGCCTCCTGCACACCCCCCACTGGGGATGTGCCCGCAACCAACGTACATGCCCTTGACCGGAATCAAACCCGGGACCTTTCAGTCTGCAGACCGACGCTCTACCACTGAGCCAAACTGGTTTTCGGTTCTTCATTGATTTTTAGAATGAATGGAAGGGGTGGGAAGAGACACACACAGAGAGAAACATTGAAATGAGAGAAACACATTGACTGGTTGCCTCCCGCACGTGCCCAGACTGTGGTTGGGGATTGAGCCTGCAACTGAGGTATGTGCCCTTGACCGGAATTGAACTAACAATCCTTCAGTCCCCAGGCCAACACTCCAGCCACTGAGCCAAACTAGCCAGGGCTAAAATGAATTTTCCTCAAGAAAGTATTTATATGAGAAATTCCATTAGGATGATTAAATTTCTCAAACATTTTTTTCTGTACATTACTGTTAGATTATTTCTTCAATTTTCTTTTCTTTTTAAAATTTATTTCTTGATCTCATTAGTAACCATTCATTGTTTAATAACATTGTATTTAGCCTTCAAGTGTTTGAATGTTTTTAGGTGTTTTTTATTGTATTTGATTTATAATTTCATTCCATTGTGATCTGAGAAGATGCTTGATTTTAATCTTCTTGAACTTGTAGAGATTTGTTTTGTGTCCTAACGTGGTTTTTGTGAATGATCCATGTACACTTGAGAAGAATGTATATTCTGCAGCTTTGGGGTTAAATATTATATAAATGTCAATTAAATCTCATCTGATCCAGTGTGTCCTTTGGAGTCACAGTTCCTTGTTAAGTTTTTGTCTGGAAGATCTATCCAGTGAAGTCAGCTGGCTGTTAAAATCTCCTACTATGACTGTATTGTTGATCTCTAGTCCTCTAGAAGTATTTTTATGTATTTAGGTGTCCTATATTGGGTGCATATATATTTACCAGGGTTATATCCTCTTGTTGGATTGATCCCTTTAGTATTATGTAGTAACCTTCATTGTCTCTTGTGATGACCTTCATTTTGAAGTTTATTTTGTCAGATATGAGTATTGCTACTCCAGCTTTTCTTTTCCTTTTCCATTTGCATGGAAAATTTTTTGTCATCCCTTCACTTTCATTCTCTGTGTGTCTTTTGTTTTGAGGTGGATCTCTTGTAGACAGCATATAGTTGGGGCATGTTTTTCTACCCATTCAGCTGCCCTATGCCTTTTGATTGGAGCATTTAATCCATTTACATTTAGGGTTATTATTGATAGGTACTTATCTATTGCCATTTTAATTCTGTATGGCCATTTAATTCTCTCTCTGTTTCTTCTTCTCATTTCAGCAGTCCCTTAAGCATTTCTTGTAATGCTGGCTTGGTGGCAATATACTCGTTTAGCCTTTTTTTTTTTTTTTTTTTTTTTTTTTTTTTTTTTTTTGTCTGGGAAGCTCTTTATTTGACCATCTATTTTGAATGATAGCCTTGCTGGATATAGTAATCTTGGTCTCAGAGCCTTGCTTTCCATTACCTTGAGTACGTCTCATGCCTTTCCTTTCTGGCCTCTAGAGTTTCTGTGAGAAATCAGATGTCAGCCTTATGGGAACTCTTCATAGGTGACAGTTTGCTTTTTTCTTGCTGCTTTTAATATTCTCTCTTTGTCTTTACTTTTTGGCATTTTAATTATGATGTGTCTGGTTGTGGGCCTGTTTGGATTCTTCTTGTTTGGGTTCTCTGTGCCTCCTGACCTTGTGTGATTTTTTCTTTACCGGGTTAGGGAATTTTTCTGCAAACATGTTCTCTATCCCTTTCTCCCTTGCTGCCTCTTCTGGTACATCTGCTATTTTAATATTGTTTCACATCGTCCCACAGCTCCCTTAAGCTGTCCTCCTGTTTTTTAATTGTTTTTTTATTTTTACTAGAGGCCCAGAGCACAAAATTCATGCACAGGGGGAGGGGGTTGTCTCTCAGTCCAGCCTGCACTCTCTCCAATCTGGGACCTCTTGAATGATGTCCTACTGCCAGTTTATAGAGATTGGGCCTAAACCAGAGGTCTAATATCCCTCTCGCAATCCAGGACTACTGACTCCTAACCACTCACCTGTCTGCCTGCTTGCCTAATTGCCCCTAACCACTCTGCCTGCCGGCCTGCTCACCCTCAACTGCCCTCCGCCACCAACCTGATCAATCCTAACTTCCCCCTGTGCCAGTGTGCTTGCCCCCAACTGCCTCCCCTGTTGGCTTGCTCACCCCAACTGTCCCCCTGCTGGCCTGCTCTCCCCAACCTTTCCTCCCCACTGGCCTGCTCACCCCAACTGCCCCATGCTGGCCTGCTCACTCCAAATTGCCCCCCCCACCCTTATCACCTTCAACTGACCCCCTCTGACAGAGTGAGGGGCTGAGGGCTGTTTTCAGGCTGGCCACACCCCCTTTAGAGTGGGGGTCCTCACTGGAGTGCCTGGCCAGCCCCTGAGGGGGCCTTCACCCCATGGGAGTGTGGCCAGCCTGGGTGAGGAGCTGAGGGATGTTTTCAGGCTGGCCACACTCCCAGCAATCCAGGCTCCCAGTCCCCTCCCTTTTTTCCCCCCAGCACCTCCTTGAGCGGAGGCCAGGGCCAGCTAGAAGCAGGTATCTGGGATTTATTTATCTTCTATAATTAAAACCTTGTAGCCTTGAGTGGAGGCCAGGGCTGGCTGGAAGCAGGTATCTGGGATTTATTTATCTTTTATAATTGAAACTTTATAGCCTTGAGCGGAGGCCAGGGCTGGCCATCATTGGGGGTTGGCAGCGGGGTGGGGGTGGGGTGGGGGTGGGGAGCAGGGGAAGCTTGGCTTCCTCCATTGTTGGGGGCAACCCAAGCCTCCTGCTCACTCCAGCTCTGTGGCTGCCACCATCTTAGTTGGACTAATTTGCATACTTGCTCCTGATTGGCTGTGGGTGTAGCAGAGTGATGGTCAATTTGCATGTTTCTCTTTTATTAGTGTAGATCACATGTGTCAAACACAAGGCCCGCGGGCCAAATCTGTCCCGCCAGGCCTTGCAATGTGGCCCGCACCGCGCTGTCATCACTGCACTCCGCTGCGTTTCCATCACAATGACAGTTTATGACTGTTCAGTAAACCATTCGGCCCACGATTTAGGCTGGATTTTAGATTTTGGCCCCTTCTCTGATTGAGTTCGACACCCCTAGTGTAGATTATTTGATTGAGTGATTTTTTTTCAACCTTGTCTTACAATTTATTGATTTGATCTTCAGCTTCCCCTAATCTGGTGTGTATTCCTTCCAATGTGTTCTTTATTTGTGCTGTCATTCTTTATTTCCAGCTGTTGTTTTTCATAGTTACTATTTCTTTATTCATGCAGTTGAGCATCTTTACCATCATTACTCTGAACTCAGTTTTAGGTAAATTTCTTATCTCTGCTTCATTTATCTCTACTGCTGAAGATATCTCTCTCTCTCTCTTCCTTCCTTCCTTCCTTTCTTCCTTCCTTCCTTCCTTCCTTCCTTCCTTCCTTCCTTCCTTCCTTTCTTTCTTTCTTTCTTTCTTTCTTTCTTTCTTTCTTTCTTTCTTTCTTTCTTTTTTGTCTCCTCATTTTGGCTGTTTGGGTTTGTGACTATGTATTAGGTAGATCCTCTATGTCTCTCAATCTCTAGTGAGGACAGTGTCAATTGCTGTATCTGACTATTAGATCAGGCAAAGACTCACAGCCTCCAGAGATCACCTCTGCTTAACAGATTGATAGGATTCCAACTTGAATTGCCCCCAGGCAATCGTCCTCAGTTGTGGTGAGAGTTTTTAAAAACAGGATGGGGCATTTGCTTCTGCCTAGAGGCTAGTTGTCATTTTTAGTCTCTTAAATGGCCTCAAGGCAAGGTGTTTTTCAAAAGGGTAGGTCAACTGTCTTTCCTCTGAGGCAAGGCAAATGTCTGTGTGGGAAAGATGAACTTCTCAGTGTTAGGGGATGACAGCACAGGAATATGGGGGTGTCTGCCTTCTGAGCTCTAACTCCTGAGTTCCCAATCTTGGCTTCTGCTCACACAGTTCCAGTCCACTCTGCCTTCCCTCTGCTGGAGCACAAGGTGGGTGGCTCCACAGGGAATTTTGTGTGTTGGCCCTTTAAGAGGGTACCTAAATTTTCCAGCCTTTGTTCTCTGGCAGACAGCACTTCTGCTGCTTTTTACAGCCATATGTTATGTGGGTACTCCTCTCAATTGTGCTCTCTGCTGGGGGGCCCAGCTTGGGGATTAGACCCCAGAGTTCTCAGTGGTCACTTCCTTCAGCTGAGATATCTCCCTGGAACTTCGGTTGCTGTCTGTGGGCAGCTGGCCAGCCCTGTCACACCTCCGCCTCACCTATCAGTCTCTTTGCGGTCTCTACTTTTGGTCTTTGGGTCCTCTGTTGATTATTCAGGACATTTTTCTGAATTTTAATTGTAATTCCAGATTGTTTCTGGGAGCATGTGTGTGCAGCATCCACTTACTCTGCCACCATTTTTAATCTCCATTTTCTTTTCTGATTTGCCATAACTAGTTTTAGTAGTATGTATTTTTTTTTTACCTTGTGCATGTTACAGCAAAGATTCGATTTAAAAAATATATATATATATTTTTATTGATTTCAGAGAAGAAGGGAGAGGGGAGAGAGAGATAGTAACATCAATGATGAGAGAGAATCATTGATTGGCTGCATCCTGCACATCCCTTCCTGGGGAATGAGCCAGCAACCCAGGCATGTGCGCTTGACCAGATTTGAACCTGGGACCCTTTAGTCCACAGGCCAGTGCTCTATCCACTGAGCCAAACCAGCTAGGGCCAAAGCTTTTATTTTTGAATTAGTTTTCTGTACCTAATTAAAAAAAAATTTGTATATTAAAATTTTTTCTGTGCCTTTTTTAAGTAGAGAGTTCTAGAACACTTTATTTTATTTCATTAAAAAATATTTTTTAGTGATTTTTTTTGGATAGAGGAAGGGAAAAAGATAGCTAGAAACATTAATGAGAGAGAAACATTGATTAGCCACCGCTTGCATAACTCCTACTCGGACCAAGCCCGAAACCCAGGTATATGCACTGATATGGGCCACCACTCAACCACTGAGCCACACTGGCTGGCCTAGAAAATTTATTTTTTGTTTGTTTGTTATAATATATTTTTATTGATTTCAGAGAGGGAGGGTGAGAAAGATAGAAACATCAATGATGAGAGAGAATCACTGATGGGCTGCCTCCTGCACGCCCCCCGTTACCCCCAGACTTCGTGATCCCCAAGGACCACCAGGGAGCTGAGTCCGATGCAATAAACAAAAGAGCCTTTTCCATGCTAGCATGGGCTCTTCCCACTCACGCCGGCAGCATGGCAGAAGAGAGCAAATTTCGCCCAGTCCAGGGGTTTTACTCAGGTCGGTGGTGAGGTCACTGCCTCGGCTAACCCTGATTGGTTGGGTGAGGGCTAGGGTCCAGCCCCAGAATGGAGGATAACTCCGCCCTGCCCCACAGTGGAGTCAGGAGCCCATCCTCGCCCCGCCCTGCCCTCTCATTCCCCCCTTGTCTAATGTGCCTGAGTCAAATCATTGACTCAGCCTACTTCCTTTCAGCATAAACAACAAATACAGTTACCAAGACCCTTAGTACCACAGTTCCCATCAGTATTGTCCTCACTGAAGTCCAGTTCCCCTCCTGCAGGCATCAGTTCTCCTCCTGGCCTGCGTGGAGCCCAGGCTGGGGATCTCACAGGTGAGGCCGCTAGTTGCCAGGATCCATGGCCTAGAAAATTTTATTATTTATTTATTATTTAATTTTTTGTTTTGTTAATTCTCACCTGAGGAGATTTTTTTTCCCATTGAATTTTTTTTTGAGAGAGAGAGAGAGAGAGAGAGAGAGAGAGAGAGAGAGAGAGAGAGAGAGAGAGAAACAAGAGGGGAAAGACGAAAGAGAGAAACATAGATGTGAGACAGCATCGGTTGGTTGCCTCCTGCATGTGCCTCAGCTGGGGCTGAGGCTTGAGCCTGCAGCAGAGGTGCATTGGCTCTGACTACTGAGAAAAACCAGCCAGGGTGAAAACTTTTTTTAAACAAGGGCCCCAGTGATTTTAGGTTTTGATTAAAAGTGTGGTTTGGGGAAGCCCTTTAAAAAAAAAATTATTGATTTTTTACAGAGAGGAAGGGAGAGGGATAGAGAGCTAGAAACATCGATGAGAGAGAAACATCGACCAGCTGCCTCCTGCCGGGGATGTGCCCGCAACCAATGTGCATGCCCTTGACCGGAATTGAACCTGGGATCTTTCAGTCTGCAGACCGATGCTCTATTCACTGAGCCAAACCGGTTTTAGCCGGGGGGAAGCACTTTTAACCTTTATCGTGACATGACATATACAATAACATTAAATTACATATCACGTAATTGAACAAAAAAATAATTTCTTTATGTAACCTATTTAAAAAATATATTTTTTTATTGATTTCAGAGAGGAAGAGAGAGGGAGAGAGACAGAAACATTAATGATGAGAGAGAATCATTTATCAGCTGCCTCCTGCATGCCGCCTATTGGGTTGAGCCTGTAACCCTACCATGTGCCCTGACTGAAAATCAAACCATGATCTCCTGGTTCATAGGTTGATGCTCAACTGCTGAGCCACACCAGCCGGGCTATATACTATTAATAGATACATAAATACAATATTGTTTTAAAAACGAAATCATGTGTATATAGTTGTGTTAATAAAGATGAGTACACTAATCAAAAGTTATACATTAACAGCAAATCCAAATGAGAACAAAGATATTCTTTTGAATTCCATATTTCATTGAGCATCAAAACTCACCAATTTTTTAGTCCTTTTCTTGTACATTATTCTGTATTTACATTGTCTGTATCTGACTATAGCCCTGGATTTAATTTCATTTCTCTATGACATTCTCCGCAGATCTGTGTCACTGGCTGCTGCTTTGGGGGTTGGATGCTCTTCTGGGTGACATGGTTAGCCTAGAGCACCGACAACTCTTCACTCTGGGATTCCCTTTCCCGTACATTTTCTTTAAAAAAGTTTTTATTGATTTTTTACAGAGAGTAAGAGAGAGGGATAGAGTTAGAAACATCGAAGAGAGAGAATCATAGACCAGCTGCCTCCTGCACAACCCCCACCGGGGATGTGCCCGCAACCAACGTGCATGCCCTTGACTGGAATTGAACCCGGGACCTTTCAGTCCACAGGCCGACGCTCTATCCACTGAGCCAAACTGGTTTCGGCTTCCGTACATTTTCAAAAAATTTTGATAATGGCACCTATCATTATCAATTTTCTTTTCTCTTGGTTCTATCAAATCCAGTATTTTCAAGTTTATGGTCCCTGTCTTTATGGAGCTTGTAGTTTAGTGAGAAAATAACAGGGGTCCCTGATATAGATTAGGGGAATTATTCTCATACTAGTGGTGGATGTGTCCCATTAATCATGTCTTTGCCAACACTAGTATATGTCTGACTCTAATTTTTGCCAGTTTGACTATATGAATTGGTATTTCACTATGACTTTAATTTGCACTTTCCTGATTACTGGTGCCATTGACCATCCTAGCTATGCCAGTTCACATACTTTATAACATTTTTTAAGGATTATTTTTTTGTTCCTTATGTGTGTGTATGTGTGTGTGTGTATTTCTTTGTTGATTTCAGAAAGGAAGTGAGAGGGAGAGAGAAACATCAATGATGAGAATCATTGATCGGCTGCCTCCAGCACATCTCTCACTGGGGATCGAGCCTGCAACCCAGTATGTGCCCTTGGCTGGAATTGAACCTGGGACCTTTCAGTCCATAGGCCAACATTCTATCTTGAGCCAAACCAGCTAAAGTTGTGTAGTTCTTTATATATTCAGTATAACAACCATTTGTCTGTTATATGCATTGCAAATATCTTCTTCCATTCTCTGGACTATTTGTTAATTTTGTTTATGGTATCTCAAATAAACAAGTTAAAAATTATGTGATAAAATGCATCAAATTATTCCTTTAGAGCTGTGCCTTTTGCTTTATATTTATGGTTTGTCTTATTTAATCCCTCCCTCTCTCCCTTTCTTCCTTTCCTTCTCCTTGACTTCTTTTCCCTCCTTTCCCAAGACTCTTCTTTCTTTCAAGAAATCCTTCCTGATCATCTATTTGACCAGCTCAAGGAATTGGTATAAAAGTTTTTTTTAAAAAATATATATATTTTATTGATTTTTTAGAGAGAGGAAGAGAGAGGGATAGAGATCTAGAAACATCGATGAGAGAGAAACATTTATCAGCTGCCTCCTGCACACCCTCCACTGGGGATGTGCCCACAACCAATGCATTTGCCCTTGACAGGAATTGAACCCGGGACTCTTCAGTCCGCAGGCTGACGCTCTATCCATTGAGCCAAACCGGTTTCGGCTAAAAGTTTTTTTTTTTAGTGTAATAATGATATTAAGGTTTTTTTTCTTTGGTGTAGAGTCCTTTTCTTTTAGAGATACAGTTTGAAATATTTACAGATGAAATAGTCTGAGTGGAATTTTCCTCAAAATAATATGGGGCGGGAGTTGCTGGTGCAAGATTGGCCATGAGTTGGCAATTGTCAAAGCAGAGCAACAGGTACAACGAGGGTTCATTATACTGTTCTATCTAAGTCTGTATATGTTAAAATTTTCCCATAATAAAAAGCATAAAATATATAGAGAGGAAATTCTTCCCAGTCTTGTTATAAAAATATTTTCCTAAATAAAATTTTTTTCTTTTTTCTTCCCCCCCTTTCTTTTTTTCTTTTCTTTTTCCATTTAGACCTCTAATCTCTGGGTGTCTCTGAAGGAACACCATGGGAGAAGACCAGAGAACAAGACTTTACTTTGAGAAGGAGTGCTTGTGTAGTTGGCGGGGACCTGTAACAGTGTTTGTCTTAGGAAAGCCATTTCCAAACCAACAAGGACATTTGCTTGGCTGTGTGGAAACAATTTTTTGACCCAGATTTAAGGAATGAAACTGATTTATTGTCTATGAATAGGAATAACCAAAGGAAATATTTGATGACATTTATTAAACGATTTTTAAACCCTTGGTTGCTTTTTGACCATTGGCCAAAATTTTTTAATGTGATAACTGCATTATTTATCTAGTAAAAGAATTTTGCTAAAGCCTTCATCTCAAAAAGTTAGGTAATTATATTCTGCTCTTGGAATTCCTCCCTTCAAAGTAACATGCACAATCAGAGAGAAAGACATTTGAGGTGGGGGGGAGTGGCAGATGTTTTTAGATCTACTAGGAAAGGTTCAAGCTAAGAGTCTATGATCTGCTGGGATTTCTAACACATGTGAATTCTCACCACACTTTCTCTAATTTTACCAGTTGTAGCGAAATTGTTCATAGTGAATCCGCCAACTAATAACTTGCTTTAGTTATAGATCTCTTGATGGATTTTCAGATGTTCTTTTGATTTGTATTTTGCTCATTTCCCTCCAAGAAATTGTCAAGAAATGGTCTGGACTGGTGGACCCTTATCTTTATTTGTCCCAAGAGTTGGCATTGTTAGGACACCCAGTGAGTTAAACAAATGCAGTACTTTGCAGACTCTGCCATAGTTAGTTTAAACTTTAGAGAGGGAGAGAGAGAGAGAGAGAAAAAAAAAATCTGAGTTGAAATGGAGGGAGAGTGTTAGGAAGAAGAATGTGATTTGAAAAAAAAATTTTTTTAAATATATATTTTATTGATTTTGTACAGAGAGGAAGGGAGAGAGATAGAGTTAGCAACATCGATGAGAGTCATCGATCAGCTGCCTCTTGCACACCCCCTACTGGGGATATGCCCGCAACCAAGGTACATGCCCTTGACCGGAATCGAACCCGAGACCCTTCAGTCCCCAAGCCGACGCTCTATCCACTGAGCTAAACCGGTCTCGACAAAATTTGTTTTTCTTGTTCAGAATCAAAATGAGACTATCTAGTCTTACTGAGATCCAGGAGATCTCAGGATGAAGTGAAATACCCTGTTGTAATGCAAGCCAGCATGCATCTCTCGGCTTGCTATGTTGTGAGTTTCACAGCCATAGTATTTTATTGTCTGGTGCTCTATTTGCCCAACTCTTTCTACAGAAAGGCTCAACTAACCCATTATTAACCCTAAGGGCAAACTAAGCAGACTATTCAGCAGTAGTTCTTAAAGCAGATATACACTGTTCTAAGAAGTACATTCTGGTTGTCTCTGCTTATCTGTCTTTATGGTAAAGAATAGCTTCTTGTGAGGGACTCAGACAAGAGATATTCTCACCTTTACTAATCCCCAACTTTTAGTAACCACAAAAAATAAGAACCATTATAAAATGAGAAAGAGAACATCAAGTACTTAACTATCTCTGCAGCTTCCATTTTGCTCTGAGACAAAAATACATCGTTAATGAATTGTCACTTGTACTACCCACTAGTATATTCCTCATCACGTGGTCCATAACCTCGAGTCAGCATCCATGAACTTTGAAAGTGTAAACTCTTTTGCTACCATAATGTTCCAGATTGAATCATTGAGTCATGTGGCTTTTTGAAGTCTTCAAATAGAAATTTCTAAGCTTGAGTTAAACATAGAATAACAGAGAGGAGATAGTTGAATGAGGTTTGACAAAGTATGAAACAAATATGAGAAAATGACTAGAAGGCATCATTCTAGTATAATAATATTTACACTGTAATTCCTCCAAAAAAGAATTTAAAGTTGCTTAAAAGACATAGGGCTGAGATATTGCACTTCATTATCCATATATTATATTTCAAATTTTTAAGGGGCAGAGGGATGAGGAAACATTAAGGTTTAGTTTTAAGTTTCTTGTTAGTCAAGGCAAAAAGGAAAATCCTGTGTTAAATAGCTCTAATTAGCTAATTTAAAAAAGCATAAAGTCGTTAAGGAGAAACTGTTTTCTCCTGAAACTAAATCCCAAGAGAAATTCATTAAAATGAAAAAATTAAAAATTGGGTACTATATACCAGGAGTTTTTGCATGTTTTTATTCTCATTTAACCCTTACACAAGTACTGTGATGAATATTGTGTCATCTTCATCTTTCAGATGAGGAAACTGACCATTACAGTAGTTACATTGACTAGACACAGCCAGTTTTGAACCCTGATATCTCTGCATTAAAAAAGCCTACAGTCCTAGCTGAATTGACTCAGTGGATAGTGTCAGCCCACAGACTTAAGGGTCCTGGGTTTGATTCCGGTCAAGGGCATGTACCTTGGTTGCAGGCTCAATCCCCAGTCCTGGTTGTGGGAAGCAACCAACCCATGTGTCTCTCTCACATCGATGTTTCTCTCTCTCTGTCTCTACTCCTCCCTTCCATTCTCTCTGAAAATCAATGGAAAAATATGCTTGGATGAGGATTAACAACAATAAAAAAAGCCTACACTATGCTGGTCACACCACACTGCCACTCAGTGGACACTCATTATATTGTTGGTGTAGTTTTGGACGGTGGGTTCATTTTCAGTGGGGATTTGTCTGTAATATTATACAGCATGGACTGAGGCATAGTCCATCCAGAATAGTATTGCATTTATTTCTGTTAGGCACAGCAGATATGACTAGTTGTGAGTTTGTTTCTGTTAGGTACAGCATGTATGACTAGCCTTCAAGGGCTTCTTTTCCTAGAATCTTGAGGGAGAAGCTTATTTATTATTATTATTATTACTAGAAGCCTGATGCATGAAATTTGTGCAAGGGCCTCAGCCCTTGCAGCCCTGGCTTTGTCTGGAGTGTCATCTGGAAGGTCGTTCGGCTGTCTGGTCTAATTAGCATATTATTATAGATTATAATAATAATTATAAATTATTATTATTATAGATTATTATTATTATTATTATTATTATTTTATCCTCACCCAAAGATATTTTCCCATTGATTTTTAGAGTGAGTGGAAGGGCGGGGGAGAGATAGAAACATTGATATGAGAAAGACACATCAATTGGTTGCCTCTCACACAATCCCCAACCAGAGCTGGAGATTGAGCCTACTGCCTGCAACCAAGGTACATGCCCTTGACCAGAATCGAACCTGGGACCCTTCAGTCTGAAGGGCATGCTCTATCCACTGAGCCAAACGAGGTAGGGCTCAAACTGATTTGAGAATTTTCCTCTTTAAAAAAAAAAAATCTTTATCGTTCAGATTATTACAAATGTTTCTCTCCCCCCCTCAAATGCTCCCCTCCACCAGGTTCCTACCCCACCCTCTGCCCTTTCCCCACCCCCCATTGTCCTCATCTATAGGTGCACAGTTTTTGTTCAGTCTCTTCCCGCATCCACCACTCCCCTTTTCCCCGAGAATCATCAGTTCACTCCCCTTCCATACCTCTGATTCTATTATATTCAACAGTTACTATTGTTCATCAGATTTTTTAATTCCCTTGGCTTTTAGTTTCACTTGTTGATAGTTATGTATTTGTTCATAATTTTTATTTTTATTTTCTTCCTCTTCCTAAAGAACCCCCTTCAGCAATTCATATAATTCTGGTTTGGCAGTGATGAACTCCTTTAGCTTTTTTAATTTTATTTGTGAAGCTCTTTATCTGGCCTTTGATTCTGAGTGATAGCTTTGCTGGGTAGAGTATTTTTGGCTGTAGGTTCTTACTATTCATCACCTTGAATATTTCTTGCCATTCCTGTCTGGCCTTCTGTTGAGAAATCAGCTGACAATTGTATGGATGCTCCTTTATAGGTAACTACCTGCTTTTCTCTTGCTGCTTTTAATATTTTCTGTCTTTTGCCCTTGGAATTTTAATTATGATTTGTCTTGGTGTGGTCCTCTTTGGGTTCCTTTTGTTTGGGATTCTGTGCGCTTCCTGGACTTGTAAGTCTAATTCTTTCACCAGGTGGGGGAAGTTTTCTGTTACTGTTTCTTCCAATAGGCTTTCGGTATCTTGCTCTCTCTCTTCTTCTGGGACCCCCATAATTCTGATGTTGGTTCGCTTGAAGTTGTCCCAGAGGTTTCTTACACTATCTTCAACTTTCTGGATTCTCTTGTTTTCTTGCTTGTACGGAGGAGTGTCTTCTGGCTCTTTATGTTCCAAATCTTTGTCTTGATTCCTGTGATCTTCCAGACTGTTTTTAAGACTCTGTATAAAATTATTTATTTCAGACAATGTATTCTTTATTTCTAGTTGATCCCTTTTTATTTCTAGTTGATCCCTTTTTATATTCTCATAGGTCTTGTTTATTTTATCAGCCTTTTTTAGGAAATTATTGAAAAACCTTATAATTGTACTTTTGAACTCAATGTCCATTCTTTTACTATCTTCATCTCCTTCCTTTGTGTCCTGCCTCTTCTCTGTATTTTAGCTTCTTCCCTGATTTGATGGAATAGTTTTGTGTCCTAAGTGTTCTGGTACAGCCCAGTAGCACAGCCTTCCCAGTTACCTGAGGTGGACAGTCTTGGTGTAGCCCTTTGTGGGCTGTGTGTGCAGTCAAGCTTTGGATTCATCTCTCCTCAGGAAAATCCTATTCATGGCAAAAAAGAAAGCCAGCCTCCGGTAGAGCTTCTGTGCTCATCTTGGATGGGGCGGAGTCTCGGGTGGTGCAGACAAGCTTTGGTTTCTCGTCAGCCCCTCCCTGAGTCCCGCAGTAATGGCCGCTGGCTTCACACACCTCCGAGAGATCTCTGCCTGCTGCCTGACAGTCCAGCCTCTCCCTGACTGGGGCTGTCTGTCAGAACAATAGGGTGGTTCTGTTTTCCTCTGAACAAGAAAGCCAGCCACACATTAGTTGTCCGCCCTCTCCGTGTGCAGGGAGTAAGCCAGCAGCGAACTCGGGCAGTTGCCTTTTCACACACACAGTTCTCCGCACCTTCACAATTCTTGGGGCTCAATGTGCCTTCTCTCTCCTTCCCTGATGGTGGAGCCTCCTCTCAGCCAGCTATCTGGTGCTTCAGTGCGATGTTTCCCCTGTTTTCCAGTTCTAAATTCAAAATTGTTGTGGTAGATTGCATTCAGGTGTCTACCCTATGCCGCCATCTTGGTTTCCCACTTTCAATATTTCTTGCCACTCCCGTGCATAGTTTCTGTTGAGAAATTAGCTGACAGTCATATGGGTACTCTCTTTGTTGGTAACTAACTGCTTTTCTCTTGCTGTTTTTAAGATTCTCTCTTTGTCTTTTGCTCTTTGCATTTTAATTATAATGTGTCTTTAAAAAATATATATTTTATTGATTTTTTACAGAACAGAAGAGAAAGGGATAGAGTTAGAAACATCGATGATAGAGAAACATCCATCAGCTGCCTCTTTCTTGCACGCCCCCCACTGGGGATGTGCCCGCAACCAAGGTACCGGAATCGGACCCTTTCAGTCTGCAGGCCGACACTCTATCCACTGAGCCAAACCGGTTTCGGCAAGGATTCTTCATTCTTTTTGCTGTTCTGAGTGGGTATGTCCTGTCTCCTTATTTTCCAAATCACTGAATTGATTTTCAGCTTCATCTCCTCTACTATTGATTCCCTATAAACTATTCTTCATTTCAGTTATTGTATTCTTCAATTCTGACTGGTCCTTTTTAAAAAAATCCTCACCTGAGAATATGTTTTTATTGATTTTTAGAAAATGAGGTATAGAGGGGGAGAAAGAGAGAGAGAAAGATAGAGAAAGAGAGAGAGAGAGAGAGAAGGAGAGATATGCCAGAGAAACATTGATAGGTTGCCTCTTGTATATACCCTGCCTGGGAATCAACCTGCAACCTATTGGTGTATGGATGACACTCCAACCAACTGAGTCAATGGCCAGAGCTGACAGGTCTTTTCTTTTTAATACTGTTGAAGTTCTCACTAAGGTTACTGAGCATCCTTATAACTAGTGTTTTGAACTCTGTATCTGGTATATTGCTTATCTCCATTTTGTTTAGTTAGTTTTCTGGAGTTTTGTTCTGTTCTTTCACTTGGGACATGTTTTTTTGTCTCCTCATTTTGGCAGCCTCCCTGTGTTTGTTTCTATGTATTTGGTAGAGCTGCTACATCTCCTAGGCTTGGTAGAGGGGCCTAATGTAACAGCTGTTCTGTAAAGTCCAGTGTCACAGCCTCCCTGATGACTCAAGCTGGGCACTCAGGTGGGCTGTGTACACCCTCTTTTTAAAAACATTATTATTAATCCAAGAGAATAAGGGAGAGGGAGAGAGAGATTGAAACGTCAATGATGAGAGAGAATCATTGATTGGCTGCCTTCCGCATGCCCCCTCCTAGGGAATGAGCCCACAACCCGGTCATTTGCCCTGACTGCAAATCAAACCATAACCTCTTGGTTCATAGGTCGATGCTCAACCACCGAGCAACAATGGCCAGGCTCTTCTTGCAGTTGAGCCTTGACTGCTGTTGGCACGTCAGTGGGAGAGATTTACTCCTAAGCCAGTCAGCTTCAAGGGCTGGCTGCAACTATTGACCACCGACCTCTGACCACAGAGCAGGACTTACTGCAGCAGGGCTCTGGTGCCGAGTCCACCCTGTGTGTCACTCGTGGAGGTGGCTGGGTATTGATGCTTCAGTGTGGTTTGAAGCTGTCTACTGGGTGCATGGGCTCTGAGGCCTCCCAGGGGTTGCAGGCCAAAGTCAGCTGCCACCTGTGTTCTGCCCGGGGCCACCCAGCAGGGAGCTACAAAGCCATCAATGGAGGGCTGCTACTTGTGCTGGGTTTGGCAGGCCCCAGGTAAGGCCAGGCTGTGAACCAAGGCTGGCTGCTGCGAGTGCTAGGCCTGAGGCACAGGGCATGCCGAGGCCAGGTGCTGCTTGAGAGATTTTAGGAAAATCTGAAACATGAACCAAGCCAGGATATTTGTATGGAAAAGCCACTGGAAACAGCTTGGGTGGGCCTGAAATTTGGGTGGGATGGAGCCTCTGGGAGTCACCTGGGCAGGGCAAACAGTGTGAGCCAGGCTGTGCTAGGTTGTGGTGTCCTGTGGAGGGCTCAACAAAGGAACAACGGCCTTGGTCAGCACTTCTGTCTGTGAGGAAGCTGTAAACCCCCCCCCCCCCCCCCCCCCCGACACACACACACTTTTCTCTTCCGTCACTTGAACCCTGGCCTGGGAGGCCTGGCATGGAGCTGGAGCTCCTCAGGGGGGACCTCTGCAGCTGAGCTTTATACATAACATAAATTTTACCATTTAAAATCAATTGTGAGGTTATTTCTTAGATAACAAGATCTCACACATCTAGAGGAAATGATGAACAGCATAGACCGATGAACAAAAACAGACTCAGAGAAAGAGAAGCACCGAACAGACTTTCAAACCTCAGAGGGAAAGAAGGGGAGGGTGGGGGTAAAGGGGAGAGATCAACCAAAGGACTTGTGTGCATGCATATGGGCCTGGCCAGTGGCCATGGACACGGGGTGGGGGTGGGGGTGAGGGCACATGTAGGGAGGGGTTTAGGATGGGATTGGGGGATGAGGACAATTATGATACCATAATCAATAAAAAAAATGGGGGGGGGGAAATCAATTGTGGTAAAATATACACAACACAAAGTTATTTTTAAGTGTATGTTCACTGGCATTAAGTAATTCACACTGTCATGCAACCATCACCACTCTCCATTTCCAGAACTTTGTATTTATTTATTATCCCAGACAGAAACTCTTTTCTGGGTGTTTTTAAACTAGTATTCAGGCTATCTGCTTCCTGTTGGGAAGTGGTGATAGAAAGACATTTCAGGTGGAAGGCACAACGAGTGAAAAGGCATGGAGTCGCCGAAACCGGTTTGGCTCAGTGGTAGAGCGTCGGTCTGCGGACTGAAAGGTCCCAGGTTTGATTGTGGTCAGGGGCATGTACGTTGGTTGCGGACACATCTCCAGCAGGGGGTGTGCAGGAGGCAGCTGGTCAGTGTTTCTCTCTCATCAACGTTTCTAGCTCTCTATCTCCCTCCCTTCCTCTCTGTAAAAAATCAATAAAAATATAAAAAAGAAAGAAAAAAAAAGAAAAAAGGCATGGAGTCTTAGAAGAGTCCTAATATTTGAGAAACAACGAGTTCCAGTGTGACAGGAACCAGAACAAGGCTGGTGTGGTGGGAAATGACAGATGAGGCTGGCAGAATGGTGTCAGATCCTGCAGGCCACGCTAGCCTCACGGTAGGGAACGAGGAAAGGAAATTCATAAGTAAGAAACTGAGTTGATTGGTTGTGTTATTTAGGAAGATAAAGCTAATAATAGTAGATCTTGCAGAGATCTACACTGCCTATTGTGTAATGGATGAAACGTTTGTTCACAGAGTTTGTCCGGTTTTCTAGTTGTTTACAGCAGGATGTAGATTCCTATACAATTCTCCCTCCGTGGGTAGGAGTAGAGGGCCAGCATAGTTTCAGAGGTCCGGCTAAGTCTCACCATGGG
Source organism: Pipistrellus kuhlii (assembly GCF_014108245.1). Taxonomy (NCBI): domain Eukaryota; kingdom Metazoa; phylum Chordata; class Mammalia; order Chiroptera; family Vespertilionidae; genus Pipistrellus; species Pipistrellus kuhlii. The sequence goes on from NW_023425404.1 coordinate 72,986,402, forward strand.
AATGTATGTGGTTTTGTTCAGGAACTAGGTACAGACCTACAATAAAAGAAAACCAAAGATGAGAGCACACATAAATCTTGACTTTTAAGGAGTAGCCAGAGCAAGGACTAGTGAAAGAACTGAGTTCTTCCTGCTAATCAAAATACCTTTGTTTAAAAGATTTCCATATTTTGTATCCCAGATCAGGGGTCAGCAAACTACAGCCTGCAGGCCAAATCTGGCCCGCCACTTATATTTGAAAATAAAGTTTTATTGTGACACATTAGTTTCTGTATTGCCTCTGGCTGCTTTTTGCTACAATGGCAGAAATAGTTACAGCACAGATAGATGGCTGGCAAAGTCTTAAACAATTCCTATCTGGACCTTAAAGAGAGTCTGCTAAGTCCTCTCCTAGAGGATTGCATGGACTGAGTGGTAAAAAGTGCATGGGATCAGGCAAAAGGAAAAAAAATTATAAGAAACCAAAGCAGGAAAATATTTAAAATTAAATGTCTATTTGCTGTAAAATACTACATTGCCCATTATCCATTTTTTAGTTTGTCACTCTTCTGATCCGTAGATCATTATCTAATAACAGAAACAGCTGTTATAAACAGAAAAATGGGATTACTATTAGGAGTTAATTGTAGTTAGCCAAAATATCCCAAGGGAATTATAATTTTTTATAACCTGACATCAGATAACTGGTTAAATAAATGCAGGTCTAGGATATCTGGAGAAGGGTTACAAATTGAGGTAAGTCCCAGATACAATGGAATATTGAACAGCACATAGTATCCACAATGTACTGGTATTTTGCTAAGCGAAAAAGCTGCTTAAAATATGATTTGTATGACATGGTCCCATTTTTGCTGAAGAAAATCATCTAAAAATTTATACCAAATTTACTTTTGTTTCATATATATATATATATATATATATATATATATATATATATATATACACACACACACACACGCACACACACACACACACACACAACACACACATGTATTTTTTCTTCCCCTTCTCTTTTTTGGACAATGGTTCTTCATTACTTTTATGACTAGAAGTAGTAAACATTTCATTCTTCTGGGGGGAAAAGTCTTAAATAGACCTCTAATACTGACTAGATCAAAGGCTTAAATCACGATCTTAAATTTTATAGATTTGTTCAATCTGAATATATGTTTTCAAATTTCCTTGATAGAAAGGGTTGCTGGCTCCAAAGATAAAACTTTCACTGAGAAAAGAATGAATAGAAAGATTAAAGGGTTACTTGGTCATTTGCATACCATTAAATTACTTATACACTGCTTGTTCCTGCATATCTATTCTAATCTAAAGATTTGCTTTGATATTTTTTGTTTATTTTGTGTGTTTTTTGGTTAGTCCTCACCCAACGATATGTTTTCATTGATTTTTAGGGAGAGTGGGAGAGAGAAGGAAAGACAGAGAGAGACAACGAAGTGAGAGAAACACACGTTGATGATAGAGAAACCTGGGCCTGCGCCAGGGAGGAGCCTTGCAACCAAGGTATGTGCCCTCGACAGGAATCAAACCTGGGACCCTTTCTTTGGTCTCCAGGCCTACGCTCTATCCACTGAGCCAAACCGGCTAGTGCTGCTTTGATATCTTAACACTGCAAGTTCTTGAATGGCACATGTAAAGGGTAATGTGAAATATAGAAAGCACAATCTTCCTGAGGAAGACAAATAGCATATGATTTCATTTATATATGGAATCTAAAAAACAAAATAAATGAATAAGCAGGACAGAAACAGACTCAGATACAGAGAACGTTTTGATGGTTTCCAGATGGAAGTGGACCTGAGGGCAAATTGGTAATTATAGATAGTCATGGGGATCTTAACTACAGTATAGGCAATAGATTAAATAATATTGTACAATAATAACTACATATGGATACTAGGTTTATTGAGGTGATCACTTTGGAAATTATAAAAATGTCTAATCACTCAGTTGTATGCCTGAAACTAATATGATATTGTGTCAACTGTAATTAAAAATAATTACAAAAACATGTTTCTGCATATGCTTAGATCACATGTGTCAAACACAAGGCCTGTGGGCCAAATCCGTCCCGCCAGGCCTTGCAATGTGGCCCGCACCGCGCTGTCATCACTGCACTCCGCTGCGTTTCCATCACAATGACAGTTTATGACTGTTCAGTTAAACCATTCGGCCCGCGATTTAGGCTGGATTTTAGATTTTGGCCCCTTCTCTGATTGAGTTCGACACCCCTAGCTTAGATAATAAGGACCTTATAGCCAATATTAACTGGACTTATAGTCATATATACAAATGACTAAATTCGAAGTTTGGAAGACAGCAGCTTTTCCAGTGCTCATGCAGCCTTCAGAACATATCCTGAACACATGGCTAAAAGGTATGAAGACAGAGATAGTCAGAAACTACAAATAAAAAAGGAAAAGAATCATATGCTTAAATGAGTATCACTGCAAAAATGTGACATAAATTCGTTCCATATACCTTCTCCCATATACATTTTACTCTTTGCCCATCCTTTTACATAGTACACAAAGAGAAATCTGTGGATTTCTCATCCACCTGGAGGTATCTTAGTGTGATGAAAGATGAAACTTGGACAGCCTCGTGTCATTTACTCTGATATTGAACAAGTATTTAAAAGTCTGAGTCTAAACCTCATTTGAGAGAGAATAACAACAACAAAAAGCCCTTACAGAATTGCCTTAACACAAAGCATTTATCATACAAAAGATACAAACTTGACTATTTTTAAAAAAATACGTTTTATTGATTTTTTACAGAAAGGAAGGGAGAGTTATAGAGAGTTAGAAATGAGAGAGAATCATCGATCAGCTGCTTCTTGCACACCCCACGCTGGGGATGTGCTTGCAACCAAGGTACATGCCCTTGACCGAAATCGAACCCGGGACCTTTCAGTCCGCAGACAGACGCTCTATCCACTGAGCCAACTGGTCTCGGCCACTTTGTTTCATTTTTAAAATTAAATCTTTATTGTTGAGATTATTGCAGATGTCCCCTCCCTCCTCCACAGCTCCCCTCCATCTGGTTCCCACCCCACCGCTGGCCCTCACCATCTATTGTCTATGTCCATAGGTAATGCATACATGCATGTAAGAGCTTTGTCTAATCTCTTCCTGTACCCCCCACACCTCATTCCCTCTCAGAAACATCAGTCTGTTCCATTTCCATCCCCTGATTCTATTCCATTCACCAGTTTATTCTGTTCAACAGATTTTTCTTCTTCTTTTAAGAAAAATATTTTATTGATTTTTTTACAGAGGAAGGGAGAGGGATAAAGAGGTAGAAACATTGATGAGAGAGAATCATCGATCAGCTGCCTCCTGCACACCCCTTTCTGGGGATGTGCTTGCAACCAAGGTATATTGACTAAAATTGAACCCAGGACCCTTCAGTCTACAGGCTGACACTTTATCCACTGAGCCAAACCGGTTAGGGTCAGATATTTTTTATTCATTTGATTTTTAGACTCAATTGTTGATAGATATGTATTTGTTGCCACTTTGTTGTTCATATTTTTTTATCTTTACCATTTTCTTCTTCCTCTTAAAGAATACGCTTCAGCCAAAACTGGTTTGGCTCAGTAGATAGAGCATCGGCCTTCAGACTGAAAGGTCCCGGGTTCAATTCCGGTCAAGGGCATGTACCTTGGTTGCGGGCACATTCCCAGCAGGGGGTGTGCAAGAGGCAGCTGATCAATGATTCTCTCTCATCTATGTTTCTAACTCTCTATCCTTCTCTCTTCCTCTCTGTAAAAAATCAATAAAATATATTAAAAAAATACATTTCAGCTTTTCATATAATACTAGTTTGGTAATGATGAACTCCTTTAGCTTTTTCTTGTCTGTGAAGCTCTTTATCTGACCTTCAATTTTAAATGATAGCTTTGCTGGGTAGAGTGATCTTGGTTGTAGGTTCTTGCTATTTATCTCTTTGGGAATATTTCTTGCTCCTCCCTTCTGGCCTGCATAGTTTCTGTTGAGAAATACGCTGATAGTCGTATGGGTGCTCCCTTGTAGGTAACTGTTTTTCTCTTTCTGCTTTCAAGATTTTCTCTTTGTTTTTTTGCTCATGGCATTTTAATTATGATGTGTCTTGGTGTGGTCCTCTTTGGGTTCCTCTTATTTGGTGTTCTCTGTGCTTCTTGGACTTGTAAGTCTATTTCTTTCACCAGGTAGGGGAAGTTTTCGTCATTATTTCTTCAAATAGATTTTCAAATCTTGCTCTCTCTCTTCTTTAGGAATCCCCATAATTCTGATGTTGGTATGCTTGCCCCAGAGGCTTCTTACGCTATCTTCATATTTTTGGAATTGCTTTTCTTTTTGCTCTTCTGGTTGGGTGTTTTTTGTTTGCTCATATTTCAAATCATTGATATGATTCTTGGGATCTAGTTGACTATTGAATTCTTGTATATTATTCTTTATTTCAGTCAGTGTATGCTTACTTCTTTTCAATTTGTTTTTTCTTGGCATTCTACTAAGATCCTTGAAGGTCTTACTAAGTTCCTTGGAGGTTTCTAGAAGATTTTTGAGTAACCTTATAACCATTGTTTTGAACTTTATATCCAGTAGTTTGCTTTCTTCCATTTCTTTCATTTGAGACATTTGTCTCTGCATTTTGTTTGCAGAGACAAATGTGTTTGTTTCTATGTATTGAGTAGCTGCTAAGTCTCGAGTTGATAAAGTGGCCTTGTCTGGTAGCTTACCTATAGGGCCACGTGGCTCAGCCTCCCCAATCATCTGAGGTGGGCACTCTTGGTGCACTCCTTTGTAGGCTGTGTGCGGAGTCTTGTTGTAGTTGAGTCTTTTTATTTTATTGATTTTTTATAGAGAGGAAGGGAGAGAGTGAGTTAGAAACATTGATGAGAAAGAAACATCTATCAGCTGCCTCCTGCACACCCCCTACTGGGGACGTGCCCACAACCAAGGTACATGCCCTTGCCAGAATCGAACCTGGGACCCTTTAGTCTGCAGGCTGACTCTCTAACCACTGAGCCAAACCAGTTTTGGCTGTAGTTGAGTCTTGATTGCTGTTGGTGTCACTGGGCGGAATTGACCTCCAGGCCAATTGGCTGTGAGGACCAGTGTGACTACAGTGGGAGAGCTAATATGTAGAAGACACCTTTATGGAGCAGGACTTGCTTCAGTGGGGCTTTGGTGCTGAGTCTTCTCCTTGAGTGTGTCACTTATGGACGTGAAGAGTTGTAATCTGGGTGGTCTCACTCTGACCACTTGGTACACTGGCTCTTGGTCTCCAAGAAGGTGCAAAATCAGCCACTGCCTGGGGCCACCCAACAGGAGCTACAGAGAGATCTGCAGATTCCTCCTCTTTGTATTGGGTTTGGAACTGCCCAGATGAGGCCTGTGAAGCCAGTTAGGCTGGTGCTGGTGCCAGGTCTTGAGACTTTTATTGATTGGTTTGAGGTTCCCTGACCCACCTGCTGCTTCACAGGTTTTTAGCGTGAGAAAGGACAAACCATTCATATGCAAAAGCTGCTGCAAACAGCTTGGGTGGGGTTGTAAATTGGGTTGGGCGGGGTCTCTGGGAATCCCTGGAGCAAACAGAAGTGGCTGCCTGTCAGCCTTGCACCTGTGAGGTCCCAGCATTGGAACAATGACCACTGGGAGTACCTCCGTCTGGAAGAAAGCTGCCCCCAAATTTCTGCCCGATGCCGGACAGTGCAGTTTCTCCCCGAATGTGTCTGGGTCCCCCAGAGCCTCACCTGGCACTGGAGCTCAGAAGAGTGGGAACTTGGAAGTTCAGTTTGTGGTGCTGGCCTTTTAAAAGGAACAGCTGGGTCTCCAGCAGCCTGTGTCCCTCAGCCCTAATCTGCACTGGCTTTTACAGTCTGTAGTTCTTACTGCCTATAGCGACTTCTTTCCCCAGCTCTGGGACCCTAGGCTGGAGGTCTGGTGTGGGGCTGGGACCCCTTGCTCCTCCAGAGGCCATCTCCCTCCCGATTAAGAAAGTGGCCCATGTGGGTGCAGGACCAGCCTGCTCCGTGTCTCTGCACCTCCTACAGTTTCAGTGTGCTTTCTTCTTTACCTCTCTAGTTTTAGGACTTCCATTCGGCCAGCTTCTGGTGGTTCTAGGTGATGGTTGTTCTGTATTTTAGTTGTAATTTTTATGTGGTTGTGGGAGGCAGCAGCTACAGGCATTTACTTATGCTGCCATCTTGGTTCTCTCACTTTGTTTCACTTTTTAAAAAGTCCAGAGTGGCGTTTCTTTTCTTTAAAAAATATTTTTATTGATTTCATAGGAGAGAGAGAAACATCAATGATGGGAGAGAATAATTGATCGGCTGCCTCCTACAAGCTCCATCCACACTGGGGATCGAGCCGCAACCTGGGCATGTGCCCTGACCCAGAACTGAACCATGACCTTCTAACTCATAGGTCGATGCTCAGCCACTGAGCCACTCCAGCCCAGCCAGAGGGGCACATCTCAAACTTACTTTCCTCCTTTTAATGACAATCCCTGCCATAGAATGTTCGCTGTTACTGATCGGGGGTACCTCACTCCTAAAGGGCTCGGGTAGAAAAACGGCTGTTCTAAGATTCAGGTACAATAAAACATTGGCTCCTGTGGTCTGTATGTATCATGTATAGAAGTCCAACTCTGATTTTTAAAAATTCCAGAAGTTCAGCAGGGACCAGTTTGGCTCAATGGATGGAGCGTCGGCTTGGGGACTGAAAGGTCTCGGGTTCGATTCCGGTCAAGGGCATGTGCCTTGGTTGCGGGCATATCCCCAGTGGGGGGTGTGCAGGAGGCAGCTGATCGATGACTCTCTCTCATCGATGTTTCTAGCTCTCTCTCTCTCTCTCTCTTCCTCTTTGTACAAAATCAATAAAATATATTAAAAAAAAATTCCAGAAATTCAGAATATTTGAAAAAATGTATCACTTTATTTGTACACTTAAAAAGTTGTACGCAGAAATTTATTCTGTAAAACTGGAAGAACTGTCAGGGAAAAGGAAGGGTGTTACCTTTTATTGAATGCTCATTAATGAAGTTAACAGAAAAAACACAAAAACAATAAAATGTTTAAAAAAATTAAAGAACATTTTCCAGGTACAAATTTTATAAATACAAAACAAATTCACAAATTAACTCTGAATGCTAAATAAATATCTAGTTAATAAACTCAGACTTAATACCTCTAGCCAGCACTGGTCCAGCACTTCAAGGATATAAAATTAGATTCATTCATGTGTAGTGTTGAAAGAATGTGCTCATTAAAAATTTTTAGACATATACACCTTTTCCCCCCTGTGCTATAAATAGAAGATTTATCTGTATAGATAAATCTCTCTTAATACCACATGTCTAAGAAAAGTCATCAATGACAAAATAAATCACAGGTAAAAAAATATTTTCCAAGATATTGGGACACATGAATGATCTCAAAATGTACAAAAACCTCTGTAAACCAGTACTGTATCCAATACATCTGTCAAACTTATCAGATACTGAACAAAACTGTAGCAAAGGAAATCTTTCCTACATTCTCCTGAGTGCTTAATATTAAAATTGAGAATATAGTGCAGGCCACACTTCAAAGTGGTCAATCAGTTGTTATTGCTTTACACATACATATATGTCTGCTTTGTAGCATGATTTAATATTCTATTTCACGAACAGTTTGTTTTCCTCATATATATCCTTTAGAAGGACGAAGTTAGATTCGTGACTTTTTTGTAGCTGGTGGAGTGCTAACTTGATCCACGTTCCCAGGTGAGACGTGAAGTCCAAGTTTCTGAGCCTGAATATGGAAGAATGCTTGAAGCCTCGTTCCAGCCTTTGCTTCACTTGTGTTACGAGGGTTGTACTCAAAGCAGTTTGAAAACATTAACTCAATATCATCAATAAACTCAGCTGGAAAGAAAAACACAAATGAGATTAGAATGAAGGTTTATTAACGTCTAAGCCTTTTATTTGTGTCATATCTAGAAATGCCATTAAGAAACACAAGCTCACCTTTTTCTTTAGAAATTGAAAATAAGGTAGCAGAATGAAAGCTTAAAACTCTTTAACTACAAATACTTTAAAACTGTTTTATTGAAACTACGCAATTAGGCATAACCGAATAGTTTTAGTAAATAACTTCTGTTAAGAATCATAGTCTATAAAATATCTTTAACTCACTTAAACCTCATCCATCTTTCTTTTCCATATACATGGATAAGCATTTGAGAGATCTCTTGGGATGCCATCTACACAATTACGTTAATATGTCATAACGGCAGAAAGAAAAATAGCCTCTACCTCTTTAAACACAAATATAGAGAAACAAACAAATTACTTACATGCTAATTTATATTCACATTTGTTCACCTTTTCACGAATTATATTTAAGGCAATGGGTTTTTTGATGATGTCGTAATAATCTGGAACCTGTAAGATAATTCAATTATTATCTCTCCTATAAAAAGTTTATCAGAAATAAGTGGTCAAATACATGAAGGTTTTACACTGAAAAGCATCTGCATTAACTGCTAAATTCTATTATTTCATTAAAACCATATAATACATTTTAGTCATTTAATGCTGTAGGAGCCTATTTGATACTATAAAAAGCTAATTTATTATGAAAAATTATAGTTTTATGTGCTTTCTGTCTCTATATACTTAACATATATGCACTTATAAAAATTTCTTTAGTCTGGCCAGTGTGGGTCAGTAGTTGAGCATTAACCCATAAAACAGGAGGTCCCCAGTTCCATTCTCCAATCAAGCGCAAGTTTGGGCTTGATTCCCTGCAGGAGGCAGGTGATTGATGTTTCTCTCTATTTGATGTTTCTATCTCTCTATTCCACTCCATTCCTCTCTAAAATATCAATAAAAACATATAAAATATTTAATTAGTATTACTGCATTTGTAATAAACAAAAATATGTATGCAACAAAACTTAATTCAGCACAAGAACTACTCAGGAAAAATGAGTTAAGAGTCAAAATGAGTGCTGGCTGATATGGCCCAGTTGGCTGGGTGTTGTCCCAGGTGCCAAAGGTGCCAGTTGAATTCCCAGTCCGGGCACATGCCTGAGTGTAGGCTCGATCGCCAGCAGGGGCCAATAGGAGGCAGCCAACCAATGTTTCCCTCCCACGTTGACGTTTCTCTTTCTCTCCCTTCTAAAAATCAATTTAAAAATAACTTAAAAAAAGAGTCAAACTGAGATTAAATTTTATGAGATGCTATTCGTTGTTAACTAATACTTTACATTCTTTAAAAAGAAAAATCTATGTAAATATTGTTTATTACTGAGCCAATTAGTATTCTTGATGTCAGATATGTTATTCTTCACTTCTGTCTGGTTCTGGTTAATGGTCTCTATTTCCTTTTATATGTTGCTATACTTCTCACTGAGTTCCTTGTAATTTGCATTAAGCTCCTTAAGCACCTATATAACCATTACTTTGAACTTTATGTCTGATAGGTTGCTCGCTTCCATTTCATTTATTTCTCTAGAAAAAATTCATTCTTTTCTTTCATTTGGGGGTTGTTTCCTTGTCTCCCTATTTTAGGTGTCTGTGTGTTTGCTTCTATGTGTCAGATAGAGCTGTTATGCCTCCCGGTCTGTGTGGGACGGCCGTATGTAGAAAGTGTTGAGGGGCCCAGTGGTGCAGTCTCTGTACGCCTGAGCTGGATGCTCTAGGATTTCCCCTGTGTACATTATTTGGGCTCTATTATAATTGGGACTTGATGTTGAGGTTCCATTTGTGGGAGGAATCCCCTCTAACTCGCTGCCAGTGAGGTTCAACCCATACATGGTTGTGCCAGCTATTATATAGGTGCTGACAGAACAGAATTAAGACATAAGAGGAACAAACCAAAAACACCACAAAAATTAAGCTACTCAATGCAACAACAGGAAAGACTATGAAGGAAAAAGAGAAATCAAAGCAAGGAAAAAATAAAAAGAATACTGAAAGACGGGTGACCAAAGACTCAGAGGGGATACTAAAACAAAGGAAGAAAATGAAAAAATGACACATGGAAGGAGGAAGCTAAAAAAAAAAAGAAAAAAAAAGGAAACAGAAAATAAATGAAATGATAATGATTTTAAAATGAAGTAATAATGGGTATATTATGATATAGATAAAAAAAAGTAAAATGGAAATAAAATGAGAAAAAATAAAAATAAAATAAAGTAAGAAAAATTAATAATAGTAATGAGAATAGACTGAAGCCGAAATTGGTTTGGCTCAGTGGATAGAGCGTTGGCCTGAGGACTGAAGGGTCCCAGGTTTGATTCCGGTCAAAGGCATGTACCTTGGTTGCAGGTACATCCCCAGTGGGGGTAGGGGGTGCTGGAGGCAGCTGATTGATGTTTCTCTCTCATCGATGTTTCTAACTCCCTATTCCTTTCCCTTCCTCTCTGTAAAAAATCACCCAATGAATGCATAAATATATGGAACAAAAAATGATGTTTTTCTCTCTCTCAAAATCAATAAATAAAAATACCGAAAAAAGAAATCAGTCACAGAGTTAGAAAAGACTGAGGAGACTATGCTAACTCCATTTTTTAAAAATATAGAGACCAACTTTTCAAGTGTTCAAAAAAAAAATAAAAATGCAGTGATTAAAAGGTGTTTGGACTATCTCAAAACTATAATGTAGATTAAATAATGTACAGGAACACATTTTATAAAGTCTAAAAATATTACCTGGATTTTAGAAACGAGTTTCAAAAAAGGCCAGCTGTCATCATGCCGTACCAATTCTACAACAAGTTGTTCAAAAGCAGACAATTCATGAACTCCTCCCTGTCTGCCTGAACTTCTTCGATTCAGTGTCACAGGAGATGATTCTAAATAAATAATTAATTTTAGGTAATGACAAAGCAAAATATTTGATCACTACAAGCTAAACAGGGCCTATAAATACAAACTAAATTTAAACAAACAAAATGACATTATACACTGAGATGATCAACTAACTTACATTTTGAGATATAAAAATCTGGACCTTTTTGATCTTAAAAACTTCAAATTGAACTAAAAATTCAGTGGGAATAGATTGAAAAATGAGTGTAATACAAAAGAAAATTCTAAAACACAAAGTTTGTGGATTTTTTACTGTTCTATTAAAAATGTTTTCAACTACAATAAGATAACAGTAAGCAATTCTGCAGTATTTCATAAAACATATCAATTGGAAAGTTGCCTCTTCAGATCTGGAAATTAGGCTTCTTTAAATCTTAATTTTATATGGAGAAATTTTTTAAAGCAAGATGCTTTCTCATAAAATCTAATTATATACTAAATTGAAATCTAAAGTATATGAATTAGTAGAAAAGGTTAGTAGTACAGTCCACATATGAATTCAGGTGTTTAAATTCTCTACTTAAATGTAAATCCACACATTCCCTCTTTATTTGTCCTTAGAAACAGGACAGTGATTTCACAAATCAATAACAATACAAATTTTTTCAGCGGTGTTTCTAAATAAAAATAGTTCAGGTTTACTAGTTTGAAGTTCAGATTCAGGGAAAGGCAAAACAGATAAAGGGATAAAAAAGCTAAATTAGATTTTGGTGCAAAGTTACCTGATACTCCCCCCCGCCCCCCAAACCTGACAACATGTAGACTAATTATAACCCATTTTTCACCAATAAATTCTTTACTCCTGTCACTGTTCCAATAATGCAATACAACCTGTCTACACAATTCTTCAAAGGATAATAGCATTTTTTGTTTCACTTCATTTTTTTGAAAATAAAGTTTTATTACCACTGACATTAAAGAAAAAAGATAAAATTAAATAAATAGATAATTATATGGATAAAGATTACTATAAACAATTATTAGAATTAGACAGATTGTGATCACTCTAATAATATTACTGCCCCCAACTTTCTACTGCCCCAATTAGATAGGAAGCTTAACAACCTAATGTAGCTTGTTTAGATGATAACGAGTATGTGTGTTTTGAGGAGGAAAAGGTGGAAGAGAATGAAATGTGTCATAATGTGGTATCTTGAGATTGTTCAAATATTGGCCAAGTATCTCCATTAGCAAATTTCTCACAACTACCCTGCTATGCTAGTAGAAATACTGGTAATACAGTTCATCTTTATGCTCCAAATAGCTGCCCCTTCAATGAATATTATGCCTCAGGGAAGGCTGCTTCCTGAAAACTTTGTATATCTTAGTGACAGCCTTTAAGAAATGATCCAAAGTATCCCAACACTTAATCTTCCCAAATATTCAATTTTCTTAGGTAAGAATAGTTTAAATTAGACTTCTTCATACCTGCAGATTGTCTTTTCCTGCCTCTTCTCTTGGATTCACTATCTTGGAGAGAAAGTTTTGAAGCAACATTTAGAGATCTTGACTGTCCACTTGACTTTGTGGCAATGACTCTGAAGTTAGGCAAGTTAGGGCTATTTTCTGGTGTATTAGCACTTGTCCTGCCTCTGCGTTTTCTACGAGGACTAAGTAGTTCCACAAATACATCTGCTTGCAATGGACCATGACTCTGGCGAGTAGAACGACTAGCAATTCTTAAAGATTTAGTTACTGTAGGAGGAGCAGACTTTATCTTCCTTAGGCTTCTACTAGGAGTTTTAGAAGAAACAGATGTTTTGGGTGTACTCTGCTGACTTCTTGAAGTATATCTTCTAGGATCTTGTTGGCCACGACTTGAAAAAGAAGAGTTAAGTTTGCCTCTTGTTTTAATTGACAATCTAACTTGTGGTCTTCCTCGTTTTGGTGGGCTATAGTTAGAAAACACGATTATTATATACAGCAATATGAATGTACAATTACTTCTATTCCCCTTGTCCTAGTATTCAGCCAATAAGTTCTACATATTACTTTTCTTATTAATGAGACTTACCCTATGCTCAATTTAACAAATTTTTATGGAAATCTAAAATGTGCTTTCATATATTTCTTTGTAATGCAGAGAATATTATTTTCTTAATGATTTCAGGATATCATTATGAAAATCAAATTCTAAATTGTGATAAACTATAATAAAATCTACAGGAGGACCAATAAATAGACTTAATCATGCTGATTAAAGATGAGCTAATCTTAAAATGCAAATCTTTTGTCTCCATATTATCACTTTTCATTACCAGTTTCAGTCAATAGCTGCCATTAAAGTAAGCCTTAAACCAGTTGTTCCTGAATATCAATCAAGCATCTCTTTGCCATCCTCTGATTCTACTGGAAAATATAAAACTAGATTCAATCTTTTAATTGCCTTTAAGTTGTAGACAAGGATGAAATAACTCCACTAAGCCTCCATTTATCCATCTTCCCATACACCCAGACTTCCAGTTTAGCTAAAATATTTCCAAGAAGTCTCCAAATTCTTTAACATCTTTATGCTTAACACAATACTACCCTTATAAAGGAATATGGCTCCTGCTAGTTGGAGCTATTTAAAAAATAATTTGTGCCTGGCCAGTGTGGCTCAGTAGTTGAGCATCGACCTATGAATTAGGAGATCATGTTTGACTCTTGGTCAGGGCACAAGCCTGGGTTGCCTGCTTGAGCCTTAGTGGGGGGCATGCAAGAGGATCAATAATCGTCTCTCATCATTGATGTTTCTGTCTCTCTCTCTCCTTTTCCCTTCCTCTCTGAAATTAATAGAAGTACATTAAAAAACAACTCCCCCCCCCCCAAAACAAAACAAAACAAAACAAAACAAAAACTACTTGTTCCCTGGCTGGTATGGCTCCCTTGGTTGGAGCATCATCCTGTACACCAGTAAGTGGTGGATTCAGTTCTTGGTCAGGCACACAGCACCCAGGTTGCAGATTTGATCCCCTGTGGGAGTGCATGCAGGAAGCAACTGACCAAGGTGTTTCTCTCACATGGATGTTTCTCTCTCTTTCCTTTTCTCTCTAAAAAAAATAAATAAAATCTTAAATAACTTGTCTGAACCTGATGGGGTAGTCCTCTCAATTTACTCTCCTTGGACAGTGGCCTTTCTGTACTTTGTTAGTTCTAGGTTGCCCTTGTTTCACATTCACTTTTCTGATTCCACATGAATGTGGTTCAAATATTAAAAAGGGAGCAAGGTTTTAGGGACAAATAAGGAGAGGCTGCCCATAGCTGGCACAGTGGGAATAACCTGGCCCTAACCCACAGATTAGGTGTGGGTGGCATAATTTGTACGCTGCAGAACACTTGGTTTTGTGGTAGTGTTTCTGTGTGCTGACGTGGTAGGAGTATAAATAAATATAATGTGCTCTGGCATCTCTCTTTCTCAGTCTCATTCTCTCTGTAGACTGCCAAGATCAACCAAAATTTGGGTATAGAGGCATTGGGACGCTGCATCTATCTTCATCTTATGACTATCCTCTGGACTGTTTGTTTGCTACTTTAAACATAAAATTAAGTAAAATCAACCCTGAGGTGATTGCATTCCTATCCAAACTTGAATTCATACATGACTTTATGATCTGGCAAAGTTCACAAAGCTACTATACTCCCTTGAGAAAAATTTGTTTATAATACATAAAGCAAGGGTAATGGCAAACTACTATATTACTTTACATACTAGTTTTTAAAAAAATGATGGACCCCAACCTCTCCATGCATACTTGAGTAAAGAGACTGTCTAGTTAAGACTCATGAACCCTCCATTTTTATTGCATGTTAGGACTTACCTGATTTCTTCCTCTTCTTGGGAGTCATCTTCATCTTGTTCTATCTCATACTCTTCCTCCTCACTTTGACTCTCTTCATAGTCATCATCAACTTCATCATCTTCACCTTCCATACTGTCTTCCATCTCTTCTTCACTTTCCAAGGACGGCCTCTGTCTAGAGGAGAGTCTTCTAGAACGCTGCTTTGGCCGACACTCTGGACAAAACCAATCTCCTTCAGGCACAGTCTGAAAAGTCACATAATGTCCATTAACCATCTGTCAATCAAAATCTCAATGTTTCAATTATAATCTGAGAATTAGAAAAAGAAAAAATACCTTGAGCTTTGGTCGAACACAGTAAGTATGATGACCCCGGTCACAGCCATCACAAAGTACCATGTTTTCAGCATCACCTTTCTTTCGGCAGATCTTACAACGAGCATTCAGTATAGACTTAGACCATATCACACTTCGATCCAAGGTGGAGAGGTGAAGAAAGACTTGGGAGAGACTAGCAGAAGACAGAAGCGACTCTCGCCAGCGGTCCAGGACTGTTTTATAAGAACGCCCACTGTCACTGGCATCTTAAAGGAAAATGGAAAGTGATTAAAATTTCTAGGCAAATCTCAGAAATTTCCCAAGAACTATTTTCTTGGTAGTTTAAACAAGATAAATGTTACAGTTCTTGTAATACCTAACAAAAATACCATGTTAATATATTAAAAACAAAAACCTCAGTTAAAGAAAATACTTGTTGAATTACATCTTGTTATTGTTATGTCTGTACATCAAATGGTTGGGGATTTCAACAGTTAAAAAAATAACTTCAGCAATGTGTTCTCATCTAATCTCTGTAGCAAATCTTGATCTAAGTTAGCCAGGCCTATGTGGCTTAGTAGTTGAGTGTTGATTATGAGGGGCATGCCAGAGGCAGCCAATCAATGATTCTCTCTCATCTCTGATGTTTCTGTCTTTCCATCTCCCTTCCTCTCTAAAGTCAATAAAAATGTATTAAAAAAAACATTAAAAAAAACCTGGCTAGATATGGTTACAAGTCAGCTACTATTTAACTCAAGGATGTTACTTCTTCATTTCCAGATAAAAGACTGATCTCAGTTAAATATCCATCATACATGAAGTTTCTTTTGAGATGATAAAAATGTTCTACAAATAGATAGCAATGGATGGCTGTACAATTGTGAAATACTAAAAATCACTGAATTGTACTTAAAAGAATGCTTTTAAAAAACATATGTGCATTGATTTCAGAGAGGAAGGGAGAGGGAGAGACAGACACATCAGTGATGAGAGAGAATTATTGACCAGCTGCCAAGAGACAGCCAATCAATGATTCTCATCATTGATGTTTCTATTTCTCACCCTCTCCCTTCCTCTCTGAAATCAATAAAAATATATTTAAAAAATCTATCTTGATATGTAAGTTAATTCAACATTTCAGAGAGACCACAGGGAAGTAGAGTATGACAGAAAATTGATTTGAAACTTGAAACACATTTTCCTAAAAATACAATGATTTATTTATTTCTTAATTACTAGTCCCTGAAAGCATATTAATTTCATAAATTGCTGACACATTATCCAGATAATATTATTTCTATGATCCTAATAATAAATTATAGAACATTTCCTTATCTATGTACTATTTAACACCTGGTATTTCTTTTTTTTAAGAAAAAAAAATTTTTTTTTTATTGACTTTAGAGTAGGGGTGTCGAACTCAATCAGAGAAGGGGCCAAAATCTAAAATCCAGCCTAAATCGCGGGCCGAATGGTTTACTGAACAGTCATAAACTGTCATTGTGATGGAAACGCAGCGGAGTGCAGTGATGACAGCGCGGTGCGGGCCACATTGCAAGGCCTGGCGGGACGGATTTGGCCCGCGGGCCTTGTGTTTGACACATGTGCTTTAGAGAGAAGGGAGAGGGAGAGAGAGATAGAAACATCAATGATGAGAAAGAATCTTTGATTGGCTTCTCCTGCATGCCCCCAACTTGAGATTGAGACCACAACCTGCTGTATGTGACATGACTGGGAATCAAACCGTGACCTTCTGGTTCATGGTTCGAGTGATGCTCAACCACTGAGGCACACTGGCCGGACAACATTTGGTAATCCTGATCTAGCACTTCTTATATAGTGTTCAGGTGAGTGATCCACATTATTAAACTGTACCTTTAATGGTGGAAATTTAAATAGCTTCTTTGTGGTTTTGTTTTTAAAAAATAACAAAAAACTTATGTACAATCTTTGATTCTTCAGTCTGGCTAATCATAGGTTGTGATAATCTTACTTCTGATTAATATTTCACAAAAGAAGATATTGACAGAAATAGTTAAAAAGACATTTATTAAATGATAACTAAAATAAAAATTTAAAAATAGTATTTAAGAATTATTTTAAAAATAAATCTCACCTGAAAGAATTCATGTATTAAAATGAAAATACAATCTCAAATTTTCCAAACCAATTAATTTCATTGTTAGCTAATGAAGCTTTATTAATTAAAAAGCAATTCCAAAATACTTTAAAAGATAACTAATATTTTGAATTAAAAACAGATATTGCCGAAGCCGGTTTGGCTCAGTGGTAGAGCGTAGGTCTGTGGACTGAAGGGTCCCGAGTTCGATTCCGGTCAAGGGCATGTACCGTGGTTGCGGGCACATCCCCGGTAGGGGGTGTGCAAGAGGCAGCTGGTCGATGTTTCTCTCTCATTGATGTTTCTAGCTCTCTATCTCTCTCCTTTCCTCTCTGTAAAATATCAATAAAATATATTAAAAAAAAACAAACCTCAAAAACAGATACTTACCAAGTGGAGCTTTGAGAAAACGCCGTTCAATGCCCTGCTCTATTTGAAAGAGTGCCATTGCCAGATAATGAACCACGTTGCTCACTGATTGCGGTGTACTGGCATTCGTTGAGACAGTACTTGGAGTTTCTGTTTTTATGCCCAAAAGTCTACAATTAAAACAATGAAGAGTTTACGGTACTTAAAAACACTATTAGGTGAAACTTGAATACACTCATTCATCCAAATGATTGCTTACACCTTTGTAAGAAAGTTTCCTCAATCTCAAGGAACTCTTAATAAAATAGTAGGAAAGGAAGATATATACATGAATCAAGAGCTAAACGATGTATCGTTATTGAAGGTCAGAGGGCAAATATTTGGCGGAGGGGCGATGACGAGACAAGGCAAAGGGAAAAGGCTTCAAAGAGGTGACACTGTGTTGGCCCTTAAAGGATAAGTATCACAGGCAGCTTATCTCTATTTCTCCTGCTTCAGCTTTTACTGGGGAGGACTATATAGCTGTCTCCTAACTAAAGATTAGACTACAATCTTACTCCCTTTGCAATAAATCTCCATGCTGCAGTTAAAATGGTCATTTAAAAGGACAAACCCATTCACTCAAAGCCTTTGGCTCACCCTCCCACTATCACATCTTCCCCATATTTAGGTCTGAGGTTTGGATTTACTTCTTCTAGCATTTTCTTTGCTGCTTTCCATGTTCTACCAAGACAAACAGCCCTCCTATGAACTACATTTGCACTGGGTATTCACTTCACCCTGTTCCATAATTACTAGCTTCATGTCTTTCTACTACTTTCTTCTACACCACATGTGTCAAACCCAAGGCCCGCGGGCCAAATCCGTCCCGCCAGGCCTTGCAATGTGGCCCGCACCGCGCTGTCATCACTGCACTCCGCTGCGTTTCCATCACAATGACAGTTTATGACTGTTCAGTAAACCATTCGGCCTGCGATTTAGGCTGGATTTTAGATTTTGGCCCCTTCTCTGATTGAGTTCGACACCCCTATTCTACACAATCAACTCCTTAAAGAAGTCCAATAGAAAATAACTCCAAAAAAGTAAAAGTATCTACTTATTGATATAGAGGTACAGGTTCTGATTATTAGTTCAAATACTATTTAAGTTTAGCACAATTTATATTTTCCTACAGAAAAAAAAGGAAATGTAGAATTACTTTTTGAAATTAATAAAAACATTTAAGTTTAGATTTTTAAAAACTTGGATAAATTATCTTTTTAAAAAATAAACAAATTTTAATGTGGGAATTTCCAAGGACCTTTTATTTTATTTATTTATCTAAAAATATATAGTTATATTGACTTCTGAGAGGAAGGAAGTGGGAGAGAGAAACAACAATGATGAGGGAATCATTGATTGGCTGCCTCCTGCACGCCCCCTACTGGGGATGGAAATCAGCAACCTAGGCATGTGCCCTGACCAGGAATTAAACCTGGGTCATAGATTGACACTCAATCACTGAGCCACTCTGGCTGAGCTAAATTATTATCTTAGGTTGTCTTTTGGTTGCATCAGTACAAAGTAGAATAACAAGTGCCTGAGGTTTAAGTAAAATCATTTCAGTGGTTATAAGTTTAAAGTCCTCACAATAAGGTTTTAAAACAAATTTTTTGAAGAAAAAGAAATATTTACATTAGAAAAAAAGCATAAGAGTGGCAAGGAAAAGTGATGGTTACTTTAAAAAATTCTTTATGGCAGAAACCGGTTTGGCTCAGTGGTAGAGCGTCGGTCTGCGGACTGAAAGGTCCCAGGTTCGATTCCGGTCAAGGGCATGTACATCGGTTGCGGGCACATCCCCAGTAGGGGGTGTGCAAGAGGCAGCTGGTCGATGTTTCTCTCTCATCGACGTTTCTAGTGCTCTATCTCTCTCCCTTCCTCTCTGTAAAAAATCAATAAAATATATTAAAATTTTTTAAATAAATAAATAAATAAATAAATAAATAAATACAAAATTCTTTTTGTACCTGTCTTTTACTATGATTTTTGCTTGTTCATCAATTTCCATGTCTTCAACATTTTCATTCACAGTTTTAATTATCCCATTTTCCTTATTTTCTTCAATTAACAGCTCATACCGTCCATTTTCTAATGCTGATCTCCAGATGTGTCGATCTGTAACCTGTAACAAAACTCAAATTGTTAACCCTGAAAACTGGCATACGTTGTTCCTAAGGAGTATGAGTTTTAATGTACATATGAAAAACTCATGAATGTTCTAGAACAGATTGTGAACAGATTGTGAATCAAAAAGGGATCTAAAAATAAGATTACTAAGTGGTCAAATGAAATTCATATCATTCACAGATGGAAGCTTTAGTACCTTACTCTCTATATAGGAAAATCATAAACAATTCTCAGATTGGTCACCTGACAGTAGCAAAAAGTGACAGATGATAGCAAAGCAATGAACAGAACACACATATCAAACATGAATTACTTACAGATTTTAAAAAGGTAACAAAGAAACCAATAAACAAACCAGACTCAGCAGAGCAGGCAGGAGCTGGTCAAGGAAGAAGAAAATATCCTTACACATTTCAACATCTTGGATAAAAATACCATATAATAGATATTTTAAAAATACTAAAAATTAATGTTAAAAAGGTCTGTTATGGCCACTAATTTCAGTGTAATAAAGCTGACAGTCATATAGCATAATAAAGAAAGATTTATATCCACACATAAACATTTTGATATAGGAGAATAATAGACTTAGTTTTTATAAAAAAAAAAAAAAATATCACTCTGGTATTCAAAATACACATGGGTTGCCTATAGCAAAGAAATGAACAAATATGACCAAAATTCTGGTAATTTGATAAATTAAAAATGGGAACAGGTACAAACCTTTATTGCTCCTAATGTTCCTTGGTAGATTCTGTCTTCAATATCCAAAAGAAAATCTCTCAGCCTCAATTCAAGCTGCTTCTCTGCAGACATCTGAGATGGATCATATGCATTGGAAGCTCTTCCCCGAGTATACGTAGGTTTGCTATCAATTTGAGGTTTGTCTGAAATAGTTATCCAATACTTTACTATGATTTACTTATTAAAAAATATAATCACCCCAATGTAACTGTTATGATCATGAGATAATGGATATCAAAACCCTTAGTAAATTCTCAAGTGCAATAAAAAAGAGGGGGAGAAAATGTTTGCATATTGTATATATGAAAAGGAACTTAAATCTAGGATATACATAAAAAACTCATAATAAAGACAATCTAATTAAAAAGGGTCAAATGATCTGAATAGACTTTTCTTTAAGGAGGATATATAAATGGCCACTGAGATCATGATATAATTACTCATTACTCTTTCAGGAAGTGAATGTCGAAAATAAAATGTATCACTTCACTGTAGGATGGCTAGAATAAAAAAGGGAGATAATAACAAGTGTTGGCAAAGATGTGGAAAAATCTTAACCCTCATACTCTGTTGGCAGAAATATAAAATGGTGTTGCCACTTTGGGAAACCGTTTGGTACTTCCTCAAATGATTAAACAGAATTACCATATGGCCCACTAATTTCACTCTGGGCCATATGAGAAATAAAAACATACCTTAACACAAAAACTTGTATGCAAATGTTTATACTAGCATTATTTAAACTAGCCAAAAGTTGGAAACAATAGAAATGTACAACAACTAACATATGGATAAAAAAAAAATAAAAAAAAGTGGTATACAATGGAACATTATTTGCCCATAAAAAGGAATGAAATGCTGTTACATGCTACTACTTAGATGAATCTTGAATACATTATGCTAAGTGAAAGAAGTCAGCCACAAAAGACCATATGTTACATAATGCCATTCATATAAAATGTTTAGACAAAATAAATTTGTGGTTCTTAGGACTATTGGGTGGGGAGTAGTAGCTAAAGTGTATGGTGTTTCTTTATAAGGTGATGAAATGTTTCAAAATTAACCATGTGGCCAAAGCCGGTTTAGCTCAGTGGTAGAGCATCAGTCTGCGGACTGAAAGTTCCCAGGTTTGATTCCGGGAAAGGGCATGTACCTTGGTTGCGGGCACATCCCCAGTAGGGGGTGTGCAAGAGGCAGCTGGTCGATGTTTCTCTCTCATCGACGTTTCTAGCTCTCTATCTCTCTCCCTTCCTCTCTGTAAAAAATCAATATATTAAAAAAAAAAATTTACCATGTGATGATGGTTGTGCATATCAGTGAATACCGTATACTATACAACCACTGAAGTGAATATTTTTAATGGGTGAATGATGTATGAATTAAATATAATAAAGCTGTTAATAAAGAATTGTGAGCCACAGTTTTTAACCCTGAAGAGAATTAAAGTAGTGATGGCCACTCTGGCTGGTTTTGCTCAGTGGTTAAGTGTTGGCTGTGGACCAAAGGGTCAAGGGTTCCCAGTCAAGGACACATACTTCGGTTTTGTGTTTACTCCTCACCTCTGGTCTTGGTGTATGCAGGAGGCAACCAATCAATGGGTCTATGTTTCTCTCTCTCTACTTCTATTCCCTTTTACTCTGCCTGAAAATCAATGGGAAAAATATTCTCAGGTGAGGATTAAATAAATAAAATAAACTAGTGATGGTAATATGCCCCCAAATTTAAGAGAAAACTACCTAGAGAATATCATTTAGAAATATAAAAAATTATACCTAGCCCTGGCCAGGTGGCTCAGTTGTCTGGAGCATGTGGTAGGTTTGATTCTCGGTCAGGCACATACCCAGGTTTTAGGTTCAATCCTCAGTTGGAGACATGCACACACAGGAGGCGGCCGATCATGTTCTCTCTCTTCACTCTCTCTCTTCCTCCTTCCCTGCCTCCCTCTCCTCTTCCTCTCTCCCCAATTTTACATATCCTTGGGTGAGGATTAAAAGTAAAACAAAACAAAACCAAAAACTTATATCTAAAAATATTTTACTGCTATTACAAATGAAACCCAGTGGAATCTAGAGAACCTTGTTTCCCTAACTCATAAACACTTTCAAAATGATAGCATGGTCCAAATGAAAGATAAGGTGTTTTTAATATAGCTATAATAATTTGCAAAATGTTTAAACCTGAATCAGAGTTATATGAGGAGAGAAAAATAACATTTTCACTGAAAAGTTACCTGAAAAATGGAATTTCTCTTCAGAAAAACGGGCTAGTTGTGCACATATTCTGCTTTTCTCTTGTAACAAAGTTTCTTTTAAGGCACTTTCTCTATGTCCTCTAGAATTAAGAGCTTCGATAAGCTGGTCTAGCTGTTCACAAGAACTATAAAAGCACCACCGATTTGGCTTATGCACTGGTTTTGGCAGTTGCACAGAATCATCACATAAATCTTGGTCAATGTTGGAGGTAGATTCAGACATCAAAGACTCTCCAGTTTTTGTGGATCCCTGAGCATTTTGAAACTGTACATTATTCTGAAATGAGGAAGGTCTAGGCAACAGCATGTCTTCAGTGAGACCAGAATAATCCTCTTCAATAAACAATCCAGGAATAGAAGGGAAAATCCAATACCGCCTATACATTCGGTCACGTCCCAAGGGAAAGATATTGGTGCATGCTATGGCACTTTGGATTTTTTCTAAGAGCTCTTTCTCTTTTTGTTGGTGTTCCTGTTTTAAAGCTTCTTCCTCATTAGCAGTAAGAGACTCTCTTGTTAAACAGTTGATCTTTTCTTGTCTTGTAAATTCTTTAAATCCATTTTGTCCTCTTTTCCCTAGAATTGAAGTAACATTTGATCACCAACATATTTTAAACTTTCATTAGAAAAATAAGATATAAGGCTACCCCAAGGTACTGTGTGCTATGGACTGAAATGTATGCCCCAAAACTCATAGGTTGCAATTCTAAATCCCTATGCTACCGCTTCTGGAAATAGGATCTTTAAGGAAATAATTAAGGTGAAATGAAGTCCTAAGGGTGGGATTATAGGAAGAGGAAGAGAGACCAGAGCATTCTCATTCTTAATTTCTACTTCTAACTTCTTAAATAAATGAATACCTCAATTTGCCTTTGTTGATTCCTAATATGCATTAAAGCTATAAATGTTCATCAAAGTAAAGGAGGAACTACATCAAACAAATGTTAACATGCAGCATTGATTAGTTTAAAATATTTTCTACTTCCCCTTATGGTTTCTCCTTTGATACACTGCTTGGAAATATGTTTTAAAACGCTCATCATATGAGGTTTTTGTTTTGAATTTCTAAATCAATTGGACTGCAATCAGAAAATATAACATCCATGATACAGGACATTTTCTGTAATAATAATCATTTAGAAAATAATGCAGAAAAAAATAGCATCCAAATTATAGGCACAGAATAAACTTAAGGGTTAAGTTGTCAAATGAAGATGGTTAAAGACCCTCCGAAGTAATTTGTATCAATAACTTTCAAAAATGTATCGGGTCTAGTAATAATTAATGTCGTTTTCAAACATTCGTTTAAAATCTTGCTTGGCGTTGACTTGTATTGACATAACCTTCAAACACGTGGTATCTACAGAACGTGTGAAGTGCAATTAACAAGTTTTGCTTGAAAAAGTTTGTGTTTGGTTTGGTTTTTGTTGCAAAACTAGGGCTAAGAAGATGGCGGATGAAGAGCATATTCGGCACTGCATGCTTTACGAGTTCCAATTAGGAAGAAAAGCAAGTGAGGCTGCAAAAAACATCTGTAGTGCTCTTGGTCAAGATGCAGTTAGCGCCAGAAAATGCCAGCGTTGGTTTGAGAAATTTCGCGAGGGAAATTTTTCGTTAGATGACAAGAGTGGTGGATGCCGTGTGTCCAATTTTGATCAAGAAGCTCTTCAAGCTCTTCTGGTGCAAAATCCTCAAATTACCCAACAAGAGCTTGCGACAACTTTAAATTGTTCACAGAAAACCATTTCCAATCAATTGCGTGCACTTGGCAAAGTCCAAAAGTTTGGACAATGGGTTCCTCATGAGTTGACCGACAACAACCGTAATCAGAGAGTCACAATTTGTAGTTCGCTCCTCTCTCGTCAAAACCGTTTGCCGTTTTTAGAGCAAATTGTTACCGGAGATAAAAAATGGGTGCTGTATGTTAATTTGAAAAGGCAGCCTCAATGGTTGGACAAAAATGAGGCTCCTCAGCCCACGCCAAAACCTGACTTGCATGCGAAAAAAGTGATGTTGTGTGTTGGTGGAATTTTAAAGTTCTTCATTATGAACTTTTACCATCTAACCAAACCATTACAAGTGTAGTGTATAGTGCCCAATTGGAAAGGTTAGCCCAAGCTTTAAGAGAAAAAGAACCCGCGCTGATTAATCGGAAGGGCGTAATTCTTCACCACGATAACGCACCACCGCATACTGCAAGAATCACTGCTGAAAAACTGCCCAGTTGGAATGGGAAGTTCTCCCTCAACCTGCATATTCTCCTGATATTGCCCCTTCCGATTACCATTTGTTTCGTTCTTTGCAAAATTTTCTTCTTGGAAAAAAATTTAATAATGAAGAATGCCTCAAAAATGCATTGACCGAATTTTTTGCATCAAAATCACAAGAATTTTACAGCAGAGGGATTAAAATGCTTCCTGAGCGTTGGGCACAAGTAGTAGAAAACAACGGCAACTATATTGTTGATTAAATTTTGTTGTATTGTTTAAATAAATTCGATTTAAAAAAGTAGTAGAAAACGACATTAATTATTACTAGACCTAATATTTCCTTTGATCCAGGAGTTTATGAAATTATTTTAAGGCAGCAGAGATTTCCATTCTCAGAAATATGACACCAATTACAAGCTTTATTGATCTTTGTATCTCTATTAACTAAGAGGCATTCAATGAATGTTGAATGGGTACATTATAGAAAAATCATTTAACAAAAAAAATCAACAAAATTCACGGACTAACCAAAAGTAGAAGTTATGAGAAACTGACCTATTAAAGAGATAGGTATATTGTCTTTTTTCCCTAAAGTATAAATGACATATAAATAAAGACCTAATCATAAATATACTAATGTAACTTCATAACTATTTTCCAACAAAATGGTTACAGCTATGAGTTGGGCACTTAACACACACACCTTGGAATCACAAATGGAAGTAATCTAATACATAAGTCAGAACAGCTGAGTTAACAAAGTGCCTTATCAATTAAAAACAAGTAAGCATGTCCATAAGAAATTTCTGTATTACCCCTTCGGCTTCTTTTATGGGATCCTGGGTCATCTTCATCTTCAGTGACTGTATCTTGATCTAGTTCCTTTTGCTCTATTTCTTTGCTGTCAGTGCTAGTATCAAAATCTTCTCTTTCGTCCTCCCTTCAGGATAAAAACAAAGTTTATATTCATTAGTGAATATATAATTCCATTCATAAACTACTTATTTCCAGCCTACAAAGTGTGCTTATGAAGTAGTAGACAAGAGGACACAGAGTTGCCAAGATCGGTTTGGCTCAATGGATAGAGCGTCGGCTTGGGGACTGAAGGGTCCCAGGTTCGATTCCAGTCAAGGGCATGTACCTTGGTTGCGGGCATATCCCCAGTAGGGGGTGTGCAAGAGGCAGCTGATCGATGACTCTCTCTCATCGATGTTTCTAACTCTCTATCTCTCTCCCTTCCTCTCTGTACAAAAATCAATAAAATATATTAAAAAAAAAAAAGAGGACACAGAGTTTATAGACTTGTAAAGAAAACATAAACCATTGTTAATATGTAGTAAGTACTAAAAAAGGTGCTGTGGAAGCATTTAAAGGAGAACCAGATCTAGTCTCAAGGATCAAGAAAGGTTTGCTTGAAGAAATGACATTTAAAGTGAAAGACTAAAAAAAACAACAAACAAAAAACCCAGAAAGATTACAAAGACCGAGGAGGAGTGAGCTGGCAGGGAAATAAAATATCCATTTCTAGTAGAGATGATAATATATGCAAAGGCTGAAGGGAACAGGAAAGAGCATATAATTTCAAGAATGTAAAACAACAAAAAGAGAAAAAATGAATGTAAAACAAATAAATTATACAAGGTATGGGTAAGAAGAAGGCAGGATTAGATCAAACTAGATTTTGTAGGCATTATTCAAAAGTCAATGGTAAAAAAGAGAGAAAAAGCAATGGTGAAAAGGTAAAAGAGTTCAGTAAAGGGAAATGATATGACTAGAAAAGCACTTTGGTTGCTACATGGAAAATTACCTGGCAGAATAGAAGAGGGGGGACCAGGAAAGTGGCCACTATAATAGTCTAGGCAGTTGGCTGGGAGGTGGTGGTGGCTCAGAGTAGAAGTAGATAGATAAATAGTGGAGGAGAAAGGTAGACAAAATTTCAGATATAAGTAGGCAGAATGAACACTTATATGGATGTTTGGTCTAATCATTCTATTGTTCAAATTAAAACTAAAATTGTATGAATTCTGAAATAAATTCCATTTATATCCTATATGCAAAGTGAGGTTTATAAACTCAAATGTATTCAGAACCGAGAAAGATAATTTATGAGTGAGGCTAAATGAGTATAAAATATGAAGTTGTGGGGTCTATAACATGTTTATTTTTTTGAAAGACAAAAACCCATGATCATATCAATAGATGGGGAAAAAGCATTCAATAAAATCCAATACCCAAATTAAAAAAATATATATATTTTATTGATTTTTTTACAGAAAGGAAGAGAGAGGGACGGAGAGCTAGAAACATCGATGAAAGAGAATCACCGACCAGCTGCCTCTTGCACACCCTCCACTGGGGATGTGCCCGCAACCAAGGTACATACCCCTGACTGGAATCGAACCCGGGACCCTTCAGTCTGCAGACCGACGCTCTATCCACTGAGCCAAACCAGCCTCAGCCCAATACCCAATTTTGATAAAAACTCTCAACCAAGTGGGAATAGAGGGAGCATATCTCAACATGATAAAGGCCATATATGATAAACCTACAGTGAACATTATATTCAACAGGCAAAAACTAAAACCATTTCCTATAAGAACAAGAACAAGCAGAGATGTCTGTTTTCACCACTCTTGTTCAATAAAGTACTACTGAAGCCTAGTCACAGTGATCAGACATGGAAGAAATAATAAGTAACTAAACTGGAAAGGAGGAAGTAAAACTGTCATTAATCGCAGATGACATGATATTGTACATAGAAAATCCTACACAGTCTCCCTCAAAAAACTACTAGATTTAATATATGAATTTGGCAATATAGCAGGATACAAAACCAATACCCCAAAATATATGGCTTTTTAATACAACAATAAACCTCTGAAAGATAAACTAAACAAGCATCTCATTTACCATTGTAACAACAACAAAAAATTAAAATACTTAGGAATTAACTTAACCAAGGAGGCAAAAGACCTGTTCTCAGAAAACTACAGGACATTGGAAAAAGTGATAAGAAGATATAAACAAGTGGAAGAATATTCCATGTTCAAGGTTGGTAGAATTAACATCATTAAAGTGTCCACACTACCCAAGACAATCTACAGATTCAATGCAATCCCTATTAAAATACCAACAGCATATTTCACAGGTCTAGAACAAATACTCCAAAAATTTATATGGAACCAAGAAAGAATCCAAATAGCTGCAACAATCTTGAGAAAGAAGAACAAACTTGGAGGAATCATAGTACCAGATTTCAAGTTATACTACAAAGCCACCATAATCAAAACTGCCTGCTACTGGCGTTTAAGAGCAGGCATATAGATCAATGGAACAGAACAGAGAACCCAGAAATCAACCCAAGCCATTATGCTCAAATAATATTTGACAAAGGAGGCAAGAGCATACAATGGAATCAAGACAGTCTCTTCAATATATGATGTTGGGAAAATTGGACAGATACATGTTTATTTTCTTATAAAAAAAAAACGAAAAACCCTGAGATATCACAAGGAAAAAAATTTGTAACTATGAGGTGATTAATATTAATTAAACTTACTGGTAATAATGTTAACAATACTATTGATATATGCATATATTAAATCATTTTGTTGTACACATTAAACTAATACAATGCTACATGTCAGTTATTCTATCTAATAAAGAGGGAATATGTTAATTGACCCTCATACAGTCATAAAGATGGCAGCGTCCAATAAGGAGGGAATATGCTAATTGACTTCCGTGCCCTCAAAAATGGCAGAGCCCACAGCCACAAGATGGTGGCACCCAGTTCCCTCAGCCCCACGGAAGCAGTAGGTGCATGGTAAGGCCGAGCCCGCGCACCTACCTCTAAAGTCCCCCAGTCCCCTTAGCCCTGCAGCACCCAGGGTTGGCCTCATATGGCAGCTGCCCAAGGCTTGTGCTGCCTACAGTGGCAGCAGCAGGTGTGATGGGGCGTCGCCTTCCCCTGATCATAGGTCATCTCCCGCCCCTGAGCGCTCTCGGACTGTGAGAGGGGGGCAGGCTGGGCATGATTTTCATGCACCGGGCCTCTAATATTTTAATATAACAGGAAAAAGTTTATAAAATGTAAAAAATTGAGATATAATTCACATACCATAAAAATCACATTTTTAAGTGCAGGATTCACTAGTTTTAGTATATTCTCATGGTTGTACAATCATTACCCTGATTTAATTCCAAAACATTTTCATCATCTCCAAAGACAAACCCTGTAGTAATCACTTTCCATTTTATCTTCCCCACTGTCCCTGGTAACCATTCATCTATTTTCTGCTACGAATTTGTCTATTCTGGACTTTTCACATAAATACAATCATACACTACATGGCCTATTAGGATCAGCTTCTTTTACCTGCATTACATTTTAAAATTTCATCAACATTGTAGCATATAAGAGTTCTATCCCTTTTTCTTGCTGAACTAGAGGCCCAGAGCATGAAATTCATGCATGGACAGCAATCGGGGCCCATCAGGTTCCGCTGCCGCCTCCTCACCTAGCACTGAGCTGCCACTGTGCAGTTCCCCACACCTCCTCCTTCCCTTCCTCCCGCAGCACCCCACTGCCGCTGGCCGTCCGCCATGTTCTGCGCCACCCCCGGTGGTCAGTGCAAGTCATAGCGAACGATCAAACTCCCATTCTCCATTGAACTCTAGAGGGGGTGCTTTTCCTATTAGCCTTTTGTACATATAAATAACATTTGCTGTATGAATATACCACAGAAAGGATATATCATTTTAATTATATATCATTTGTCATCAATTGATAGACATTTGGGTTGTAACAATTTTTTGGCTATTTAGAATAATGTTGCTGGGACCGGTTTGGCTCAGTGGATAGAGCGTCGGCCTGCGGACTGAAGGGTCCCGGGTTTGATTCCAGCCAAGGGCATGTACCTTGGTTGCGGGCACATCCCCAGTGGGGGGCGGGGGGGTGTGTGTGCAGGAGGCAGCTGGTTGATGTTTCTCTCTCATCGACATTTCTAACTCTCTGTCCCTCTCAATTCCTCTCTGTGTAAAAAAAAATAAAAAAATAAAAAAATTCTTCTTTAAAAAAGAAAAAAGAAAAAAGAAAAAAAGAATAATGTTGCTATTCCCTGGCCAGTGTGGCTCAGTTGGTTAAGCATCATCCCATGCACTGAGAGGTTGCTGGTTCGATTTCCAGTCAGGGCACTTATCCTGTGCCAGAGGCAACCAATCAATGTGTCTCTCTCACTACCGGGTTTCCCCGAAAATAAAACATCCTCCAAAAATAAGACCTACTTACAGGTTTCCTTCTGAGTGAAATATAAGGCATCCCCCCGAAAATAAGGCCCCCCCTATGAGTCACAAGAAATTCACCAGGAAATTCAGGAATTGGATTGTTATGATGTTCCAGAAGATGATGATATGATTGTCATTGAATAAATGAGTAAATTCTTGATACTGTAGGAGTCACAGTTTGTCTGGTTTGTGTTGACAACTACCGTACTACCGTACCGTATACAGGTAATAAATTTCCTTTATTTTCATTTAACAATAAATGTGCACCGTATTCTTCTTCATGGAAAAATAAGACATCCCCTGAAAATAAGACCTAGCTTATCTTTGGGAGCAAAAATTAATATAAGACACTGTCTTACTTTCGGGGAAACAGGGTATTTCTCCCTCTATAAATGAGAGGGAGGGTGAGAGAGAGCGAAACATTGATGTGAGAGACACACATAGAGTGGTTGACTCCTGAACATACACTGACTAGGGTTGGGATCAACATGCAAGTCAGGTACATGCTCTTGACCAGGAAGTGAATCCTGGTGCTCAGGCCGACACTAAACACTGAGCCATGCTGGCCAGGGCAAGAGTTCTGATTTTTCCACTTTCTCACCAACACTTGTTACTGTCTCCCCTTTGGATTAGAGCCATTCTAGTGAGTGGCGAGTACATCTCAGCATGATTTTGATACACATTTCCCTACTGACTAATGATGTTGAGCATCTTTTCTTTGGCTTCTTATGTATTTTCTTTGGAGAAATGCCTATTCAAATCCTCTGTCAATTTTTTAATTGGGTTGTGTTTTTATTGTTGAGTTGTATGAGTACCTTTCTATTCTGAATATTAGACCACTATCAAGTATATGATTTGCAAATATTTTTTTCCCCATTTACTGGATTGTCTTTTTTAACCTTTTTTTTTTTTTTTTTTTTAAATCCTCTCCTGAGGATATGCTTTTCATTAATTCTGGGGGGGAGGGAGGGAGGGAGGGAAAGTGGGAGAGGAAAAGAGGAAGAGGGGAAGAGGGGAAGAGGGAGAGAGGGAGAGAGAGGGAGGGGGAGGGGAAGGGGAAAAGAGAGAGAGAGAGAGAGAAAGAGAGAGATATCCATGTGTGAGAGAGAAACATCGATCCGGTCAGGGCCTTCTATTCATCCCCTGACCAGAGTTCGAACCCATAGTCTAGGTATGTGCCCTGACTGGGAAAATTAAACCCAAGATCCTTTGATGCTCTGGAAAACATTCTAACCAATTGAGCCATACCAGCCAGGGCTCTATTCACTTTATTGATTGTGTTCTTTAAGTATAAAAGTTTTTAATTTTTATGAAGTCCAATTATCTATTTTTTCTTAGGTTGCTTATGCGTAACGTGTCATATATATTAACTTTCTTAAGGCATCCAAATTCAATTGATGGACATATAAAATATAGCCATTTCAAGTCTGTGACCTATGATCTTCAGGATTAAAAAGTATTTTTTACATGTAAGTATAATCAAGTCAGTACTAATTTTGTAACACTGAGATTTTTAAAACATCCCTTGCAGATTTTATAAATAAAAAATTAGTTCTGCTAAATTTGATTATGGTTTGGCATCTACAATATGGAAAAATTCCCACTTGTCTTCATAGCCAATCTTCATCCCAAATATTTTATGCAATAAAATACTTAGGTAGTCACTAAATTACCTAAGGAGCTTTCATCCTTTCTCTATACCTTGTATCAAAATCTCCAATCTCATCCCTAATCCTCAATAGGCTCAGAGAAGCTCTGTGAAACATAGTGTACAACTGTGATGATGTTGGTGATGGAGTGGAGGACTTACTACTATTGCTAGAAATATATTACTGATTAAAAATAGCCTATTAAAAGCTTTCTGGGAAATTTTAATTAGTAATCTTATTTCTATGAGAAGATGAGAAATAAGCTTCAGATTCCCTGGAAATACTTTTTTTTGGTTAATTTTCACCTGAGGACATTTTTCCATTGATTCTTTAGAGTAGGGGTGTCGAACTCTATCAGAGAAGGGGCCAAAATCTAAAATCTAGCCTAAATCGCGGGCCGAATGGTTTACTGAACAGTCATAAACTGTCATTGTGATGGAAACGCAGCGGAGTGCAGTGATGACAGCGCGGTGCGGGCCACATTGGGACGGATTTGGCCCGCGGGCCTTGTGATTGACACATGTGCTTTAGAGAGAGTGGAAGGGAGGGGAAGAGACAGAGAGAGAGAGAGAGAGAGAGAGAGAGAGAGAGAGGAACATTGATGTGTTTCGTTGCCTCGACCAGGACTGAGGGGTGAGCCACCAGAGCCAGAGATAAAACCTGCAATGGAGGTATGTGCCCTTGACCAGAATCGAACCCCAGACCCTTCAGTCCGTAGGCCAATGCTCTATCAACTGAGCTGAACTGACGAGGGCTCTGGAAGCATTTTTAAACACAACACATGGACTGATGCCATTCTGGTCTCAACCTTTTGCTCACAGATGTAACAATATATTTATAATTCTTAAAAACACACACAAAAACACACACACACAAGACAAGACCAAGATGGCAGCATAGGTAAACACCTGTGCTCACTGCCTCCCACAACCACATAAAAATTACACCTAAAATACAAAACAACCATCATCCAGACCCACCAGAAAGCTGGCTGAATGGAAGTCCTACAACTTGAGAGGTAAAGAAGAAAGCACACCAGGACTGACTGGGAGGAGGTGCGGAGGTGTGGATGAGCTGGTCTGGCACCAACGTGGTCAGCCTTTTTAGTTGGGAGGGACACGGTTTCTGAGGAGGCCAGAGGCTGCCCGGAGGAGCAAGGGATAGCAGCCTCACACCAGCCCTCCCGCCCAGGCTCCCAGTGCTGGGAAGAGAAGTCCTCGTAACTATGGCCGTAAAAACCAGTCTGGTTTGGGGTTCAGTGACAGGGGCTGGTGGAGACCTAGCTGTTCCTCTTAAAAGGCCAGTATCACAAACTCAACCTACAAGGCTCTGCTTTCTCTCAACTCCAGAATCAGGATGAGGCTTTGGGGGACATAGACACATACGAGGAGGAACTGGACTGCCTGGCATTGGGGTAGGAACTCGGGGTCGGCTTTCTCCCAGAAGGAGGTGCTCCCTGCTCTGCCCTGGTGATTCCCTGAGACCCTGCCCCACCTCATTTACAACCCCAACAAAGTGTGTGCAGTGGCTTTTGCATATGAATGGCCTGGCCTTGCTCAGGCTAAAATCTGTCAAACAAGCTGCAGCTGGGTCAGGAAGCCCCAAATCTCTCTCAAAAAAAAAAAAGGCCCAAGACCCAGCACCAAAAGGCCCAAGACCCAGCACCAAAACCAGCCTGCCTTGTTCCACAACTAGACCTCACCTGGGCACTTCCAAATCTGATAACACAGAAGAGGAATCTGCAGATCTCTCTGAGGCTCCTGCTGGGTGGCCCCAGGCAGTGGCTGACTTTGCACCTCCTTGGAGACCAAGAGCAGTGTACCCAGTGGTCAGTGTGAAATCATACCAGATTACAACTCTACACATCCATAAGTGACACATTCAAGGGGCAGACTCAGTGAGCACCAAAGCCCCACTGAAGCAAGTCCTGCTCCATAGGGCTGTCTCCTGCACAGCAGTTCTCTGATTGCAGATACAACTGGTCCTCACAGCCAATAGGCCTGGAGGTCAATTCCTCCCAGTGCCACCAACAGCAATCAAGGCTCAATTAAACAAGACTGCTCACAGCCCATACAGGGATGCACCCAGAGTGCCCAGCTCAGGTGACTGGGGAGGCTGAGGCACTGGGCCCTATAGGACACCTACTACTCAAGGCCATGCTACCAACTTCAGAAGACATAGCAGGCCGGGACCGGTTTGGCTCAATGGATAGAGCGTCGGCTTGGGGACTGAAGGGCCCCAGGTTCGATTCCGGTCAAGGGCATGTACCTTGGTTGTGGGCATATCCCCAGTAGGGGGTGTGCAAGAGGCAGCTGATCAATGACTCTCTCTCATTGATGTTTCTAACTCTCTATCTCTCTCCCTTCCTCTCTGTACAAAAATCAATAAAATATATTAAAAAAAAAAAAAAAAAGACATAGCAGCTCTAACCAATACACAGAAACAAACATAGGGGAGCAGCCATAATGTAGAGAAAAAGAAGCATGTCATAAATGAAAGAAATGGAAGAAAGCAAAGTATTAGATATTGAGTTCAAAACCACACTTAAAAGGTTACTCAAGAATCTTCTGCAAACCTCCAAGGGACTTAGTGAGACCTTTTAAGAATCCCAGTAAGAATAAAAAAAAAATGGAAAAGGACTAGTAAGAAATTAAGCACACACTGACTGAAATAAAGAACAATTTACAGGGATTCAACAGTAGACTAGAGGATCCTGAGAATCAAATCAATGATTTGAAATATAAGGAAGCAAAAGACATCCAACCAGAAGAGCAAAAAGAAAAAAGATTCAAAAAATATGAAGACAGTGTAAGGATACTCTGGGACAACTTCAAGCATACCAACATCCACTTTATGGAGGTGCCAAAGGAAGAGAGAGAGCAAGATATTGAAAACCTATTTGAAGAAATAATGACAAAAAACTTCCCCTACCTGATGCAAGAAATAGACTTACAAGTCCAGGAAGCACAGAGAACCTCAAACAAGAGGAACCCAAAGAGGACTACACCAAAACATATCATATTTAAAATGCCAAGGGTTAAAGACAAAGAGAGAATCTTAAAAGCAGCAAGAGAAAAATGGTTAGTTACCTACAAGGGAGCATCCATACAACTGTCAGCTGATTTCTCAACAGAAACTATGCAGGTCAGAAGGGAGGGGCAAGAAATATTCCAAGTGATGAATAGCAAGGACCTACAACCAAGATTACTCTACACAGCAAAATGATCATTTAGAGTTGAAGTTCAAATAAAGAACTTCACAGACAAGAAAAAGGTAAAGGAGTTCATCTAATGATGAACCAGTATTATATGAAATGTTGAAGGGTATTCTTAAAGAGAGGAAGAAGAAAAGAGTAAAGATAAAAAAGTATGAACAAAATGGCAATAAATACATACCTATCAATAATTGAATCTAAAAATCAAAATAAACGGAATAAATAATCTAATGAACAGAATAAACTGGTGAATAAAATAGAACCAGAGGCATGGAAATGGAACAGACTGACGACTCTCAGAGTGAGGGGTGGGGGTGGGAAGAGATTAAAAAAATATCTTATATGCATATATGCATTACCTTGGACTCAAACAATTAGGGTGTCGAAGGCCTAGGGTGGGGCGGGAACCAGGTGGAAGAGGGCAATGGGGAGAAAAAAGAGGGACATCTGAATAATCTCAACAATAAAGATAAAATAGACACACACAAAAGGAAACTACACAACACGTATACTTGAGGGCTCTCCATACTACTAACTTTCATAGGCTCATAAAACAATTATTTTATCTATAGAATACTAGTTTTCTAAAAATTCTGAAAGCATTTTATAGTTCAAGGTATTGATTTTTATTCTTTATGGAAAGCAAGATGAACAGTGTAATTCAAACCCTACCTAATTGGCATATCCGCAGCTGAATTTCTTTGTTCATCATCCTTCAGTTTTTCTTGTTTCTCTTTCATTTTTTGTTCTTGCTCCTTAAGTTTTTCTGCCTTCCTTTTACGAATTCTAAAAGTAAAAAAAAAATTAAAAAATTATATATATATTTATATATATATATATATAGTCTATCAGATGTTTTTAACTTTTAGTTTCTTGCCATTAGTCATTAAATTAGTCATCCAAACATTATCGCAAAACCATAATGTAGCAATCCATTTATAACCTCTTATTGAAGCCAGAAAACATCAGTGTGAGCCAATGTCACATTACAGCCCAATGTGAAATACAGTTCTAGATGCAAAAAAATAAATAGCTTTCATTAGAACTGACAATAATTGTTTCTTACCTAGCAGCTGCTTCTTCCCGTTCTTTTCGGTGTTGTTCTGCTTTTAACTCCCGGAACTCCTGCTTGGCCTGTCGTAATATATCAACATAATCTTCAATAAAATCCCTAGTAGAAACTAGGGTTAGTAGTTTCCCACAGAGAGCATGAAGTATCTTCATTTTTTCTCCTGTAAAAAATAGGTAAATAGCTTCTGAATTATCAATGACAAAAAAAAAAATGAATTGTTTGAATAATTTTAATTTGTGGTTCAATGTGAAAATGTTTAAAAAGAATAGGGCAAAGTCTCTTAAGATCATACATGTAAATGGCAGGTTTTCAGAAAAAAGCAACATTAAGCCAAATTTAACAGTTATGTGATATATAAGGCATTTCAAATACTAATGACTACCTTATATACTAGTGAAAAAGACATGAAAAAAATTTTTTTTTAATGAATCCTCACCTGACCTGAGGATATTTTTCCATTGCTTTTTTAGAAAGAGTGAAAGGGAGGGGGAGACACACACATTGATTTATTGTCTCCCATACGGGGCCCTAGTCGGGGCTGGGGAATTGAGATTGCAAACTGGAGGTATGACCAGAATCAAATCCATGACCCTTTAGTCTGTGGGTAAACACTCTATCCACTGAGCCAAACTGGCTAGAGCATGGAAAATCTAACTATAAAGAATTGTTTTTCAAGTTTCAATTTTTAGACTCATAAAGTTCAAATTACAACTAAATTATAATCACATGAATTTTCTTTATAATGGCAATAGGCAAATTGCTACTCTGAAAAGACTATTCAGAAACACTAGCATAAATTATAAAAACTATATGAATGGTAGAAATTAAGGTCCTATATGTTCTGTTTTCTTAATCACATAAAATTAAACTCTCTCTATATATAGAAATTAACTGACTAAATTCTACATATATGCAGAACTTCTTACCAACTCACAAATCTAGTCTATATTACAATTTTTTTTATTTAGAAAGGTAGTGAAAAATAATTTTTATACTGTTTCTCAAACCTCAAACATTTATTCAAGCAAGTGTTGGAATTTAGTAGTTACAGCTTAAACTTCTGATATACTAATAAAAATGAAAGCGAATTCTCACTTATCCTTTTAACTTAGTATATTCAGTAGACAAATAAAAAAATTTAAATAGAAAACCCAAATAAAAAAAGAAAATCCTAATTAATTAAAGATAATATAAAAAGTAGTCTCAACGTATGAGACTACTGGTATTCCAACACTTTTTTTTTAAAAGACCATATTTTCTCTTTCTCTTTTAGAACGGCTTATCATCTAAAATATCTCATTAGCTAGTTTTCTGGGTATAAGAGACATAAGAGGGTAGAAAGTGGAAAAGTTATACAAATTCCAACTTGCAAAGTTTACCTGGTGTCAAATCATACACTGAAGTGCTTGACAGTTTCTTTACTAAACTGGGATTGCTTAAACGAAGCTCCATACAGGCGTCATCTGTAGCATCAAATCCTCCTCGTTTCTGATATCTGTACTTTGCATTTGCTGATGTTACATCAGCACCTGAAGCTAAGATGTGCAGTCTGAGGATTTCAGAAAGGGTGCAGCTATCAAGATCCAAACTTTTCAAACTGCAGCCTATGGTTAAAAGTGAAAACAGTCATTTAGAATGTAAACCATAAATCCTCAGCAATGTAAAATGTACCTTTATAAAATTAAAAATTAAAAAGCCAAATAAAAAAAAAAAAGCCCACACATACCCTGGTGCAACTGGGGCCATGCAGCTGCCAAAGATGCAACTGCAGACAGTGCAGATTTTGTGGGGTCTGCATCTTCATCCAAAGCCTCTGTTAAATCTTTAAGGAAATAAATACTTTATTCTAGTGAAAATCAAAGCTTGAATATTTGGGAACAATGCCCTTTCACAATGATGAAACAGCAAACAACTTAATATTCACAAACCTCAAAAGAACCAACACTAGTTACAAGCATCATTTATATTCTGCCTACTCTCCACCTAAAACTCTAAATCCTGCAACATGCACTACATATTAATATTTTCCTTACTTAACAGACAAGACAACTTCCAAGTTACCATCAAGATGCACATACACCTTCCAAAAAATGGTAAAATAATATTTAAAATGAAAAATCTTTTTGCTCAATATAACTTTGGTAAATACTACTTTGAAAATCAAAATCTACTTGAAGATAGCCAATCTTTAAATATATATATATTTTTACTGATTCAGAGGAATAAAGTGGGAGAAAGAAATAGAAACATCAATGATGAGAGAGAATCAATGACCGGCTGCTTCCTGCATGCCCCACACTGGAGACTGAGCCCACAACTTGGGTATGTGTCCTGACAGGAAATCAAACCATGCCTTCTGGTTCATAGGCTGACACTTTCAACCACTCTGCCACACCAGCTATTATCCAATCTTTTATAAATATCTTAAGATTGAATCATAACAAAGTGTAGGTTGTAATCATCACAAAACCAGCAAAGAAAAAGAGCCATTTAAATTTTATTTTGATTTTGGAAACTCTCCAATCCAAAAAACAATAGGAAGATTTTTCTGTATTTTCTAAGTAAATTGCTTTAGCTTTGAAAACAGTGCTTAGCTTACAAATAGGACTAATGAGAAAATCAACAAGCACAAATGAACTTAGAGCATTAGCATATATAATTATTTCTAATTATAATACAGACATGCTAAAAAATTAAAGTATCAACTATGAAAAACTTTAAGCTTACAAAACTTAAGCCCATGTCACAGTACAGTGCACCCAGCTTCAGACTAAGAACCAGATCATGCAGTATATAATCTAGTCGTAGGCTCCTGCAGTTAGTCCCTATTCCTTGTTATGCAGGCTTTAGAAAAGTCACTTAATTAGTTTCACTTTTATGGATGTGATGAGTCTAGATTAGCAGTTTTCAAATTTTCAAATTATTTCTTGGAAGCCCATTGTAAAAGAGATAAAAAATGCCCTTGTTAAAGTAGGGTTATGGAGATGACAATCTTGCACAATCATCTTTCCAACTCTCCTGCAGTGGCACAAGGAACCCCTGTACAACCTGAAAGACTCTATGGATTAAAGTTTAGAAAAACTCTAGGCTAAACTGGCTCTGTGATCCATTAACTTTCTACCATATGATTTCCTTCCCAAAGTTCACAAGCTCACAAAATGAATCTTAGAAAACAGAACTGCTGTCCTTAGAAAAGGAAAAAGGCAGCTCTGGTGTCCTGTCTGATTACAATTATTGATTTCATGGCACTTAATAATAAACAATACCACACAGGAGAAATTATCTGACTAAATTCTACATATATGCACAACTTCTTACCAAGCCACAAATCTAGTCCAAAAACAGACTTTATTTTCTTCCTAATTAAAACATTTTTTCAATTTCAATTTTACTTATAAAGCCAAATAAACAAAATGAACAGGCACTATAAAATTAACAGCAGTCCTAGTTGTGAGCTGTAAGTGTATTGGCTCTCTTCCTTTGCAGCAATCACACATTCTATCTTCTATTTCCTAGGACAAAGGCTTAGGAAATGGACAACCAATAAAATAACAATTTACTTTTAATTGTGTTATATTAGCATGTTAAAATATTACTTAACTCAATTTATCTACCAAATGGTACTCTCCAGAAACTGTAAATAGCACTCTAGGACAGTGGTCGTCAACCTCTGGGACCTCATGAACCACCAGTGGTCCGCAGACCACCAGCTGGCGACCGCTGCTCTAGGATTCGCTTAGAGCTGGTCATCTGGGTACATCATACCAAGAGAATATAAACTTGAACTATATGTGTTATGACTACCTAAAAGACACTCTTAATATCATAATAAACTAGAATTGTGTACATAAAATTCCAACACTAAACAAGAATATCTCAGCCAATATACAAAACTATTCTATATAAGGAGGATACTCTTATTCCTATGCTGTGAAGGGCTTTCAAGTTTATGATGTAAGATTAAAGTGAGGAATAGATAATCTTAATGTAAGATTTTAAAAACTGCTGGTAAAAACTTTGATATAACAGAGACCAAGGGGCAAAGTAATGAGATCTTCTTGAATACAGATAAATTTATGGGCCATGCTAGGGAAACAAATATTCAAAATTTCAACTTCTTTGCCCTTATAGCATAGTCATTATGAGGCTCTAGACCTGATTGCCAGAGTTTGTATCCCATCACTTTCTTATTAGCTATGTGTCTTTGGGCAAATTAATTAAGCTCCTTAATTTTATTATAAGTTTCTTTATATGTAAAAGGCAGAAAATAATCATATCTACCTCATCAAGGGTGACAGGAAGATTACATGAAATAATGCATATTTCATTTATATCACTTATTAGCTAAGTAATCTTCAGTAAATAATCTCAGTGAACCTGTTTCCTCATCACTAAGATAAATTTATACTTTTCTCTTCTGCCCAATTTCTCCCTTTCTGGAAATAGCAGGAAAATACCTTACTATTAAGAGCAGCTAAAGAGGAAGTAAGAGAATATTCAATCTCATATGACTATTCAATTGCTTTAGGAAAACTGTGGGAAGGCTTTTTTTTGTTACTGAATGGGAGGACAAAATGAAAGATACCTGGGGGAACAATCTAGGGCTTTTATGGAAACTGAAATAACTATGTAAAATGTGGTAAAAAATAATAAGGAAGCGAGAGTAAGGTGAAAAATTCCCAAGTATGTTTTTTATCCTTCCTAACACTTAAGTATTTTCAAAAGGAGCATTACAACCTTTATTTAATGGCCAATGCTTATTCAGAGACCTCACATTTACATGTATAGACAGTTCTACAAAGGAGTAGACCTATAGAAATTACAGATCAAATATTAATATAACGACAATACAAATACCAACAGTTACATATATTTTTCCTTTATACAGGGGATTTTCAAGAAAATTTTGTCACCCACTTTTAGTCATTGGGATTTCATATTAGCTGCTTTAATATTTTCTCCCCAATCTATCTTGCTTTTTATTCCATTAGATTTCTCCTACCATATAGTATCATTACGGATTTCATTGACTAGTAGCTGTAATTCCAAGAGATTCTGCTAGTAGCACTGTTTTGCCCCACCTAAGGAAATACTTTTATTGTTGTTATTAATAACTTAAATATTTTTTTTATTTAAAAATATCTGCTTTAATTCTTTAATTAAATAGTACAGTTTTATGTCCTGTATTAAGGTCAAAACTTGGTCAATAACCCTGTGATGTCATTGGTGATTAAGACAACCTAATGGCTACAAGAATGAATATGTGCTACATTGTCAGTCTTAGATAATCCATCTTTAGTGCAGGTGCTTGTCATCTTAGAAAACCTTTAGATAAACAGACATACCCTTCTATCTTCCCTTTCCATAGAATCTCATTTAATTGACTAAGTTATCTGTGATGACAACAGGGACCACACTGCTAAAATGGCCTTGATAAGGGATCTGGTGAATAGTACTCAAGCTATAGAATATATTTTTCATGAACTCAAGCTATAAAACCCAAAAGCAACCAACACTGTATGCATACTCATCGTTGTCCTGTTGCTCCGACCAGCATAAAGGAAAATGAGCTCAAATTATCTAAGGCCAACAATACTATTTGAATGGAGGAATTCTCTACCTTTTTGTACCAAGATTCCGCTATCGAGATGTCTCCCAATAGTTATTTTTTATTGTGAATTTGTATGCAATACATTAGTATTGTTTAATAAAGCTTTTGATCCTAAATCTCATAGATGGCAAAGTTCACAGAGTATTATTTAGGAAGCCAAATCAATCTCTTAATATGGTTTAATGATTACTGTAATTGAGCAAAATCCTGAACAAAATATTAAACATACCCTGCTTTAAAAAATAAAAAAGGGCTTATTCAAGAATTATTCCTACACTAATATGTGCCACAAATTGACTCCAGATATTTAGATATACAGAAATTAAAGAGCAAGATTTGTAGTTCAAACTAAGTAAATTAAATTTTACTTAACTCTGATCTTAAAACTGTCAGATCTAAAATGAAA
The DNA here is from genome assembly GCF_014108245.1 of Pipistrellus kuhlii. Taxonomy (NCBI): domain Eukaryota; kingdom Metazoa; phylum Chordata; class Mammalia; order Chiroptera; family Vespertilionidae; genus Pipistrellus; species Pipistrellus kuhlii. The sequence goes on from NW_023425404.1 coordinate 73,028,455, forward strand.
TCAGCAGTAGTATTTTCAATTTAAGTTATTAATAACAACAATAAAAGTATTTCCTTAGGTGGGGCAAAACAGTGCTACTAGCAGAATCTCTTGGAATTACAGCTACTAGTCAATGAAATCCGTAATGATACTATATGGTAGGAGAAATCTAATGGAATAAAAAGCAAGATAGATTGGGGAGAAAATATTTTCAAGGTATCAGACACAGGATACAACAAAAGAAAGGTTTTATAAAACAACTGATAATACATTCCTAGTATATGACTCAAGAATTTGGTAACTTGAACTATATTTTATAACTGTAAAAGCCAAGTTAATTTTAAAATAACCTTCAAAAATGAGTATCACTACAAAACCACTACCAATCAACAATAATATGAATTCTGACCTTTGGTGTCAGCATCAGTTATTTGCTCTTTGGCAACTTCCTCTTCTTCTTCAGCTATTGCCTGGAAGATGGCAGTCAGGAAGAAAAAAAGCAATTCACATAGTGGGCCTTCACTGTCATTTCCTACAAGAGCTTCCTCTAATACTTCTGTGAATAAAATGTTTAAAATCAATTTAAAGTTCTGTTCATGTATTGAAAAAAATCAATTCCAATGGAATAATAAACATTTCAATCAACAATAGCCTACTTAACTATTTTTTAAATGCCCATTTATCAAGGTAGAACAAGTATTACCTAAGGTAAAATAAAAACCCTCAATTATAATGATTAGTATAAATTCCAATAAAATAATAAGCCCAATTCACCACATTCAAGAAAACCAAATCAGACTCAATACAATATTTCACCTAAGTTTAAACTTGAGGTGTAAATTAAGGTACATCTTAAAAATTATGATTTTCTCTAATTTGAATAGCAATATAAAGATTTGTTATTGTTACTCCACTGCTCTTGTGGGACATTAATTTTACCAAATAGTGCAAAGGATAGGTAATCATCAGCATTAGGTGTAACCCTAATATCAAATCCAAGTCACAAATGTTTCTCATCAAATTCATCTTACCTAAACCAGCATTATTTAGACCTGTAACAATGACTCATGCCACACCTAGCTCAGAAAGAGAAATTTAGGGAATGTAGAAGCCCTTGTGGAGAATACACTCTTATTGAAATACTAGAGGACTGGTGCACGAAATTCGTGCACTAGTGGGGGGGGGGGCCCCTCAGCCAAGCCTGCCCCCTCTCACAGACTGGGAAGCGGGCCTAAGCTGCAGTCTGGCCTTCCTCTGTGGGAGGTGACTGGGCTGATCAGGGGAAGGCAACAGCCCCATCACCCCGCTGCTGCTGCCACTGTTACAGTTGCCAAGGTGTTCTCATTAACACGGACACCAGTCCCTTCACCATGAGAAAATGACAACTTTCTTTAGGCACTTTCAAGATGTGTCTTTCTAGGATATGACATTTCTTTCTTTTTTATCTTCACCTGAGGATATGTTTCCACTGATTTTTAGAGAGCTTGGAAGAGAGAGGGAAAGATAAAAACATCAATGTGAGAGGGATACTTTGATTGGTTGCCTCCTGCATGAGACCTGACCTGGGCTCTGGCCAGGTAGGAGCCTAATCCTAGGTACATGCCCTTGATCAGAATCGAACCCAGACCCTGAGGTTGGCAGGCTGAGGCTCTATCCACTGAGCCAAACTGGCTAGGGCAGGATATGACATTTCTTAGCCCCTCCAGCAGCAGACCTTAGTTTTTCCTCCAGGAGTGTGGTGGAAAAACCCTAGATAACCTTCTTGCATTCTTATTACTCAAGTTACCAAGAACACTGTGAGAGGCAGCTTACAGGGAGCTTAGCCAATGAGCCTTCAGAAAAGGTGTTTCCGCCTTAACCAATTTGGCTCAGTGGATAGAGCATTGGCCTGTGGACTGAAGGGTCCCAGGTTCCATTCTGGTCAAGGGCATGTACCTTGGTTGTGGGCACATCCCCAGTAGGAGGTGTTCAGGAGGCAGCTGATCGATGTTTCTCTCTCATCAATGTTTCTAACTCTCTATCCCTCTCCCTTCCTCTCTGTGAAAACTCAATAAAATATATTAAAAAATTAATAATAAAGAAAAGGTGTTTCCTCTGCAGCTCATGCACAGAGGATCCCCTGCATTGTGTCTGCAGGGTTTCTGTCCACTGGGCTGGGGCATGGCCCAAGCCACACTGTTTGGGGGCTGGTGGGAGCATGCCCCCAGCCCAGCGGCCCCACTTTGTCAGCTGGGCTTTTGTCTGCTGGGCCGGGGCAGCTCCTGGCCCAGAGTCTGTCCGCTTGGCATGTCCCAAGCTGCTTGGCAGTGACTCAGAACTCACCCCTGCCCAGCACCCGCTGGGCTTCTGTCTGCTGGGCCGGGCTAGGAGCATGCCTGGGCCCAGCAGCCCGGTTCTGTCAGCTGGGCTGGGGGCATGTCCCAAGCCGTGCTGTGACGGCTCAGGGCATGCCCCTGGCCCCTGGCCCAGCATCCATTCTGCAGTCCTTCCTCCCTTCGAGGCCTGGGAGTGGGATGCTGGCAACTGGGTGCTGCCATCTTTGTAGCAAAGTGATGCTTAATTTGCATATTACTCTTTTATTAGATAGGAAGATTACAATTCTGTTTTTGAGGTCTTTATTTGGATCTTAAGACATTATTTTACCATTTCACAGGTAAAGATCTAAAACAGGAACCAAAACTCTACTCATTAAGTTAGCTCTTAAAAATGAAGTTCATACAAGTTAAAGAATGTAAGTACAGAGACAAAACAGAATCACAAATTAAAGGTAAGCATCAACTTGTTTTCAAATATGGCTGATATCAATTTCTTCCTTCCTTGCACTTACTTACCGGGCCACTCTCAAGTGAAGTCTATTCTCTCACCCCTTTGAATACCAGCAAGCCTGACCAATGGAATGGGGCATAAATAAGGCCTGTCAGTTCCAGGCCTTGCATTTAAGAAGGCTGGAAGTTTCTGTGTCCTGACTCTTGGAGCCCTCAATTGACACATAAGAAGTGTAGGCTACTCTGATGGAGTGGGATGCATGTGGGAGAGCGCCAAGGCACCAGACATATGTGTAAAGAAGCCATCTTGAACATGTAGCCAGGTAAGCCTTGAGATGATTCCATTTCCAGCTACTGATTGACAGTAACTAGAGAGGACTGGAGAGGTAGGTCCAGTGATTCCACAGAACTTACGAGATAAGATGAACTATAACACAGCAAAAGCACTTGCCTAGGGTTACTCCCTCAGGAAATTCATCTTGAAGATCAAAAAGTTCCCCAAATGCATTAAGAAACTCTAAAACCATCAGAGCATCACCAAAAATTTCAGGAGGTAGTCTAGTTTTCACTGGAGTTGGTTCTGGAAGTTCCTGCAAGATTAAACAATTTATGTAACTATTTGAATTAAGTGTAGGAAATTGTAAAAAGTAGATATGATATACTTTCTACCGAATAAGAATTATTACATGTAACTAGTGGTTCTCAACCCTGAATGTTTATAACAATCACCTTTAGAACTTTTAAATTTACAGATATTCTGGCCTTATTCCAACTTTATTACACCAGTTCCTAAGGATTTTTTTCTTCATCAAATTAAGAACACAACTTTAGATTTAAGTGTATTTCTGACTACATTTTCTAGTTAAGAGGAACTTTTAACCTAGATTCTGATGTCAAGACAATTGTGTCAATATTATCTTCAATATGGGATCTCCTTATGATATGGAACAGAATTAATCTGCAACCTACTGACTTAGAAATGTTTCCTTATAAACTGAGTTGAATGAGTTTGGTTTGAATATTGTGATCATTTCTGGATATGCTTTCATTGATTTTAGAGAGAGGAATGGGGGTGGAGGGAGAGAGAAAAATAAAAATGAGAAACATCAATTAGATAGATCGATTGCCTCCCACAGGCACCATGACTGGGGATCAAATCTGCAACCCTCTGATGTTCAGGATGATGCTCCAACCGAGCTACCTGGCCAGGGCATGGAAAAATATTTTTATCTAGCAATCAAGCTAAAAATGCATGTCTGGCCCCACTGGTTATTAGATTATCAAGGATCACATAAGTGACCAATTATTCTACAGAATAAAAATCATCGTCCAGCTGGTGTTGCTCAGTGGTTGAGCATCGACCTATAAACCAGGAGGTCATGGTTATGTTCCTGGTCAGGGCGCATGCCCAAGTTGCGGGCTCAATCCCTATGCAGGAGGCAGCCTATGAGTGATTTTCTCTCATAATTAATGTTTCTATCTCTCTCTCTCTCTCCCTCATTCTCTTCCTCTCTAAAATAAAAAAATATTTTAAAAAATCATTATCAAAGCTTGTTAGGAAATGCTACCTTGAAACTCTAAATATAGCATTTGCTAATATGAAGAGGTCATTATTTATAAAATAGAAATATTTCATCAACAAAACCACATAGTGCACTAACTGCTCCCCTGCCAGGCTGTTTGCCCCTAACTGCCCTCCCCTGCAGGCCTGGTCCCGATGTTTCACACAGAACATGAGTGTGTGAAACATCACGTAACAAACTTATACCTTAAGATCATCACATTCCATATCTTCTCTAGGTTTACTCCACTGTTTTAAGTGTTCCATATATTTTCGCTTTTCTTCACGTAACTTCTCTCTTTCCTAGAACAAAAGGTTAATAAAAATTCTTATAAGAACTTTATAAAGTATCATCAGTATCACTTGGATACTGGTAAAAATACAAATACTTGGACCCTACCCCAGATCCACTGAATCAAGAACTCTGGGGTTGGGCCCCAATAATAAATGTTTTAAGAAGCCTTTCTAGAAATTTTTTATGCATGCTAAAGTGTTAGAAGCACTGATCAAAACAATGCCTACCTGACATAACTGCTACAAAGATAGAAAATGTCCAACACAGTAGTGCTTGAATAAGTATTAATTCAACCGGGCTCTGCCTATAGCAGCTCTCCCAATACTTCAAATCAATTAGATCCTGACAAAGTAGGTAACAAATTATTAGAGTACCTAAAATAAAACCTCTCCTTATATTGGCAATATTCTTGTCATTTTCAAGATTCATGTAAACTTGACTGAAAGACTAGAGATACACAAACAGAGGGAGCAGTAAGTAAAAACAGTATTATTTAGAATACAGTTGGTAAATTTTCTTTTTAATATAGGCCATTTCTCTTGCTCCCTTGGGCTTTTGAAACCCTTACTTCTTGGTTCTGATATGTGAACCTGCAAAATAAATACTGACCCTAAAAAAGTCTCTCATAAATTACAGTATAAATATTTTATTGTAATTTTTCCAATAAATGTTTAATATATGTTAACATTTTCCCTTTGAAATTTAGAAACACCAAAGGTAAACAGATGTGCACTTATCAAACTTTCTACATAAAACGACTAGATTAGGGGTGTCGAACTCAATCAGAGAAGGGGCCAAAATCTAAAATCCAGCCTAAATCGCAGGCCGAATGGTTTACTGAACAGTCATAAACTGTCATTGTGATGGAAACACAGCGGAGTGCAGTGATGACAGCGCAGTGCGGGCCACATTGCAAGGCCTGGCGGGACGGATTTGGCCCGCGGGCCTTGACACATGTGGACTAGCTGGTTACAGAACTTAACTGTGCTTTGAGTAGTCTGCTGAAATAAGTCATCTTCCCACTACAATATAATTCCTATAGGATGTAATAGGATGGGTAATCTCTTTCACTATTGCTGAGTGTAAATAATACAACGTTTGCTAAACAAATACCCATGTACACGAATAGAAAGTTTTAAAAATGTTCTTAACCCTTTGACCCATTACTGTACTTCTACAAATTTATCCAGGAATATAATTCATAAAAAAATTACTTACAAATGTGAACAAATATCATTATTCATGGGCAAAAAAAAAAATAATCTACTTAACTACATCAATTTGATTAACTATTTAATATTAAGCAGTCACTAAGAATTCTACCTTACTTAATTTAATAACATGAAGAAATGTTTATAACGCTAAACAAAAAAGTATACAAAATTATAAATGCTGGATCCTTTTTTACGTCCAGTATAAAGATTAGGATAAATTAATCAAATTGTTAACAATGCTATCTCTAAAGGTTATTATTTAGATTACAAGTGTGTGTGCTTTTTGTTCTCTACCTTTTCTGGAATGAACATATTTTAGATAGCTCTAAAATGGCCTATTTGAAATAATTCATAAAACTTCAGGCAATTTAAATAAGCACTGTGTAGAACATGATTATCTAAGGCTACTTGTGAGTATCTCAGAAAACCAATGGCTAGTACTATCTTTGGAAAAAACCAGCTATCGAATTCTCTAAGGAATATCTACCAATAAAGATTATAATAAAGATTTACTGAAATGTTCTTATTATTCTTTAAGGAGAATAACAACTCTGTAATAATTCTTGTTGAGTAATAGATTTTATTGTATTTTTCTAACTATGCATTTTACTTTTAAAGGTTTGACTCATGCCTGGCCAGTGTGGCTCAGTGGTTGAGTGACACCATTCCTGGTCATGCCTCAATCCCCAGTCAGGGGGGAGGGGGAAGGAGGGTGTGGAGGAGGCAGTGGGTCAATGTTTCTCTCTCATTTTTGTTTCTATCTCTCTTTCTCACTCACTTCCTATCCGAGATCAATAAAAATCCTATATAATAAAAGGCTAATATGCAAATTGACCGAACAGCAGAATACCATTGCATGACATACACTGACCACCTGGGGGCAGACGCTCAATGCAGGAGCTGCCTGCTGGTGGTCAATGTGCTCCCGCAGGGGGAGTGCCACTCAGCCAGAAGCCAGGCTTGTGAGCAAATGCAGCAGCAGTGGCGGGAGCCTCTCACCTGTGGCAGCACTAAGGACCCCTCGGGGGATGTCCACCTGCCAGCTTGGGCCTGCTCCAGCAGGTGGACATCCCCCAAATGGGCGCAGCCCAGCTGAGGGACCCCCCTGCCCAACCAAGTGCACGAATGTTGTGCACTAGGTCTCTAGTATATTTATAAAGGTTTTACTCATTATGACCTTCTATAATTTTAAGTCTAAATTATGAAGAAAATTAACTTTAGAATTATACGCTAAAAAAAGCCGAGGTGTAAAAACATGTTATGTAAAGACATGTGTGTGTATACATACACTGAACCTTAAATAATTCATTAAAGTTTTCAAACCAAAAGGGAGATAGATCAATACTGTTTATCAGTGCTCTATATACAACTATAAATGTGAATGAAAATAGTAAAGAAACTTGAAAATTAACCAGGAATTTAAATATATAAAGCACAATTAACTATATGTACAGGGCATAGCTAATATATTTAAATGAATACCTTTTCTCTTTCTATTTTAAGCCTTTCTTTTTCTTCTTTCTTCTTTAGTCTCTCTTCTTCAACAATTTTCTTCAATTCTTCCTTCTTTTTCTCTTTATCTTCCCTTTCTTTTTTCTTTGCTTCTAGGGCATCTGCTTTTTCTCTTTTTAATTTAGCCTTTTCAAAAGCTGTGGAGAAGGTCAAAGTTAGAAGTGCACAAAGAGAAAAAGCAACGTATTTTGCAATGTAGCATAGAAATCCTGAAATAATTTAAGGTTAAGTGAGATAAGCAGAGGTACATGGGGGTATAAATTCCTGAAGGGAGCCAGCAGGTGGTTAAAACTGAAAAAGCAAGTTGGCCGGGCTTAAGATAAACTGTTGCAGCAGGACAAACATTTACCTGCTTTTAAAAGCCCTGCTACTCAAAGTGTGGTCCTAAGAGCAACAGCCAGATTATCACCTTCTTAGAAATGCAGAATCTCTTCTGTCACAAAGATCTACTAATTTAGAATCTTTGTTTGTAATAATGTTCCCAAGTGATTCATATGCACAGTCAAGTTTGGGAAGCCATGTTTTATAAGGTTGCGTGACTCAAACAAAATGGCCCCAAACAGTTTGTAAACTCTAGAAACTCTAACTTGTGCTTAATTCAGCATTAGGTCAGTTTAACATAGGATATGCTATAACTTGAAATAGATTTAAGAGGTAAGCAGAGTTCTCATTTATTATAAAAATCAATAGATACATAAAGAAAAAAACACCCCGATTTATGTTTTTTAAAGAGCCCAGAAATACGCATTTTTAGAAACATCCCCCACACTGGGCAGAAAAATACTCTTTCCTATATCTAAACAGTTTTTGGATAGAGTGTTAAAACTCACCCAGTGATTTCATTTCTTCTTGTTTCAAAAGTTTGTCTCTTTCTTTAGTAGCTTTATTCCTATAATTCGCCAGAGTCTGTTTATTAGCAAGACTGGCTTCCTAAAAAACAAACCAAGAAACTAAGGTTGTAGAACCACAACTTCTATAAACTGACAGTCTGCCTTGTTCTTACAGTAATAAAAAACAAAACATTGAATAACCCTCCTAAGTTATACTTTCTTTATACTAAAATGAGGTTTTATTAAAACATAACTGAACTTTAAAAAATATGGTATTTAGGCCTTGGCCAGTTAGCTCAGTTGACTAGAACATCATCCCAATATGCCAAGGTTGTGGGTTTGATAACCTGTCAGGATCAACAACAATCAACTAATGAATGCACAAATAAGTGGCACAACAAATCGATGTTTCTATCTCTAAAATCAATAAAAATATTTACATAAAAATACTTATTAGGATACCATTAATAACATTATATTTCAATATCTATATACTTCATTGTGTGTTTACTTATTAGGATACCACTAATAACATTATATTTCAATATCTATATACTTCATTGTGTGTTTACTTATTAGGATACCATTAATAACATTATATTTCAATATCTATATACTTCATTGTGTTTGTTACCATATATTTGACCCCCTTTACCTAATTCACTCCTGGTAATCATCATTCTGTTGTCTATGATTTTTTTTGTTTTGTTAGTTCATCGTATTTTTTGTTTTATATTCCACTTAATTCCTAAGTTTTTGTCCTTTTCCAACTGACTTATAACTGCATTTTTAGTAACCCTAATCATAGTAACATAGTAACTTTTAATAACTTTAATCATAAAGCTAATTCTATAGTCTACAAATTGGTCCAAAAATCTTCCATAAAAAACAGCTGGTGAGAGATGCAAATCAAAACAACAATGCGGTACCATCTCACACCTGTCAGAATGGCCAACATCAACAAATCAACAAATGACAAGTGTTGGCGAGGTTGCAGAGAAAAAGGAACCCTCGTGCACTGCTGGTGGGAATGCAGACTGGTGCAACCACTGTGGAGAACAGTATGGAGCTTCCTCAAAAAACTGAAAATGGCTGAAACCAGTTTGGCTCAGTGGTAGAGCGTTGGTCTGCGGACTGAAAGGTCCCAGATTTGATTCCAGTCAAGGGCATGTACCTTGGTTGTGGGCATGCCCCCGGCAGGGGGTGTGCAATAGGCAACTGGTCGATGTTTCTCTCTCATCGACTTTTCTAGCTCTCTATCTCTCTCCCTTCCTCTCTGTAAAAAATCAATAAAATATATTAAAAAACAACAACAAAAAAACCTGAAAATGGAACTCCCATTTGACCCAGTGATCCCACTCTTAGGAGTATATCCCAAGAAACTAAAAACACCAATCAGAAAGGATATATGCACCCCCACACCCCTATGTTCATAGCAGCACAATTTACAATAGCTAGGATTTGGAAACAGCCTAGGTGTCTGTCAGCAGATGATTGGATCAAAAAACTATGGCATATCTACACAATGGAATACTATGCTGCCATAAAAAATAGAATTCTCATCATTTGCAGCAACCTGGATGGAATTGGAGAACATCATGCTGAGTGAAATAAGCCAGTCAATGAAAGAGAAACACTACATAACCTCACTCATTTATGGATAATAAAGAACATTATAAACTGAAGAACCAAAAGATAGATATAGAGACAGTAAAGCAACATGCAGACTGTCAAATTACAGCGGGAGGGTTGGGAGATCTGGGGAAGATAATAGATCAACCGAAGGACTTGTACACATGCATATAAGTACAACCAATGGACACAAAACTCTGGGGAGGGGGGGGCATGTATGGGGGGGGCGATGGTATGTGTACATAGATAATAATTTAATAAAAAGAATAAAAATTTAAAAAACAAACAAAAACAATCAGCTGGTAACCTATAAAGGGAGACTTAAAAATATGCACTAGATTAAAAAAAAAATCATTATAAACTAGAGTATAGACATCAAATATGTAAGAGGCAGAGAAAAGCCATGCCAGAAACATTCTGTGGCTAATGTTAAAATATGTCAAAAGTTTATTTCTACTGTATTTCTTATGAAAATAACGTCTTTAGCCTGCTTTACTATCTCATATATTAAATACTCTTTATGTTTCAATAATATAATTTATTCCCTCTATTTCATCCTGGTTTACATTTTAGTAATTGCTTATATGCTTGCTTCCACTGTATAAAATCGCTGTGGCATGAGAGCCGTGTCTAAAATTCACACCTGAAGCTTCTACAAGCCTCACTGCTGAGCAGTCATCACCATACAGTACACACATTTTGTGTGTGTGAAGGAATGTGTTCCTTCCTACAAGCCATGGAGGTGGGGGAGCTAAACAATATTGGATTTTAAATAGTTTTATTCAGAGCTACAAGGTATTCTTTTATCTATTTTCTACTTACCTGACTAATAGATACTCGTTTGGGTGGTCTCCCTCTTCTCCTGTTAGCAGTACTAAACAGGAAGGTGGGTGGATCATCAGGGAAAAAATAAGAAAAATCTTGGTCGGCTATTTTATATGTTGAAAGAGAGGAAGCCTTCGAAAAAAAGAAAAAAGGGGGTAAAATAATATATTAGTAAACCACAAGTAGATATCTACTAACATGTCATATGACTAGCATATTAGACCAGGCCCAAAACATTAAAATTTCTTATGCTATTATGAAGTAATATATATTTCAGTTAGTTTCCTTGCTCCTTTAAAAAACTACATAACTGGCGGGGACAGGTTTGGCTCAGTGGATGGAGCGTTGGCCGGGTTTGATTCCAGTCAAGGGCATGTACCTTGGTTGCGGGCGCATCCCCAGTAGGGAGGGGGGGTGTGCAAGAGGCAGCTGATCGATGTCTCTCTCTCATCGATGTTTCTAACTCTCTATCCCTCTCTCTTCCTCTCTGTGAAAAATCAATAAAATATATTTAAAAACAAAACAAAACAAAAAAACCCTACATAATTAATTTGCTTTACTAGAAATAAAACCAAAATTGAAATACAAAAAACTCAAGAACGTTTCAACAGTTTCTTGAATTCTAAACTGTTTCAAAATTACATTTACACAAGAATAATTTTTTACTTGCTTTGCTTTTGAATAATTTTGTGGGGTTTTTTTTTTCTCTTTTTCTTTTTCTTTTTATTAATCCTCACCTGAGGATTTTTTCCCATTTATTTTCTTAGAATGGGAGTGGAAGGGAAAATGGGGAGAGAGAGAGAGAGAGAGTGAGAGAAACACTGATGTGAGAGAGATTGGTTGCCTCCTGCACATGCTTGACCAGGGCTGGGTGGAGAGGGGCATCGAACCTACAACACAAATAAGTGCTCTTGACCCTCTGGTGCATTGGCTGATGCTCTAACCATTGAGCTACACTGGTTAGGCTGTATGAGATTTTCTATGTAAATAAACAATCCATATGTTTAACATTAAAATCCACCGTATTAACCAACAAATTTTTCTTAACCATTTCCTAACTGCTAAACTTTTAACTCTCCCCTACTCAGTTTGGGGTGATTTTTATGCATCTCATTTAAAAGCAGAAATAATGACAAATTCCTATAAAGTTTCAACTCAGAATTTTAGTTTAGAGAAATCAATCAAATTTTTATCAGAAGTGGTGAGGTTCTGGAATAACTGATAAATCTGAGTTTCTCTCCTTTCACCTTGTATTCAGAACATTTTCACCTGTTTTATCCACATCCAACTCTAGATTTTTTATATTTTATTAGCAATTTTGAAGATTATTTTTTGTCTAATTGCCAAGGTCATCATTCATTCTCTCACACTGTGTGTGTGTGTGTCCTAACATATGAAAAGCAAGGCGCTGTCACAACCTAAACGACAGAACGGACGACCTAACAGGAGGCTGTATGGGGCGACCAGGCTGGCAGGGGGGACAGTGAGGGACAACCAAATGACTGGGCCCTGGACCCTAGCCAGGGTGCAGTGGCAGAAGGGAGCTCTTTTGTCACTTTGGCCCTGCGGGGGAGGCAGTTAGGGGTAACCAGGCAAGCAGAGGGGGCAGCAGGGGATGACCAGGCTGGCAGGAGCAGCAGTGAGGGGCGACCAGGCCATAATGGGGGGCAGTTGGGGACAACCAGACCAGCAAGGGAGGGGGCAGTTAGGGGCCACCAGGCTGGAAGGGGAAGGGAAGTTGGGGGCAACCAGGCCAGAAGGGGGGCAGTTAGGGGTGACCAGGCTGGCAGAGGGGTCAGTTAAGGGCAACCAGGTTGGCAGGGGGGGGGCAGTGAGGAGTGATCAGGCAAGCAGGGGGGGAGGTGCAGTAAGGAAAAATCAGGCTGGCAGGCAGGTGTGTGACTAGGAGCCAGGATTGTGAGAGGGATGTCTGACTGCCAGTTTAGGCCCAATTCCCGGGATCGGGCCTAAACTGGCAGTCGGACATCCCCCCGAAGGGTCTCAGATTGGAGAGGGTGCAGGCTGGGCTGAGGGGACCCACCCATGCACAAATCATGCACCGGGCCTCTAGTACATATATAATTGATTTTAGAGAGAGAGGAAGGGAGAGGGCTAGAAAGATACAAGCATTGATGAGAGAGACAGATCTGCTGCCTCCTGAACACCCACCATGGGGGATCAAGTCCGAAACCAGGGCGTGTGCTCTGACCAAGAATTGGACAAGTGAATGCTTGGTTCATAGGTTGATGCTAAACCACTGAACCACACCGGCCAGACAATATGTGCTATTTACAAAAATATCTTTAAGGAAATGTGTAAGAATACAATGAACATAACTTCATATTATTAACAGAAGTCTACTTCTATTGGAATTCAATTTTCTATACAGTTCGATTTTGGCTGGAACATAGCTTTTAACATCTAAAACTCAATTATTTCTGGCCATCATAAATCAAGAATCTATTAAGATTTTACACAGATTCCATTAAGATGGTTGTCTACTGTACCACTTAAATAACCCCTGAATATATAGACTTGCCCTTTAAGTGTGAATATAAAGACCATAAGAGGTTTCTTTTCAAACATATATTTTTAAAAAGTCAAAATAGGCTTTAATATATTACTAAGGTTCCTTATTCATATATACATTTTGCACAATAAACATAAATACCAATTATCTTTGTGTATTTGCAGGCATTCCTAAAATAGTCTACATTTACCACACTGAATATCACTGTGCTTTGTTGAGGGTGTGAGTGTGTATCTCTGTGTGTGCATACATGCATGTGCTTGCACCAGATCCATTAATAATCTTTATTATACTCAAAAAGAAAAATGTTTACCGTCACCTTAATTTTCATTTATTAAGTAAAGTTGGACTTCTTTCCATATTTTTTTAATGTTTATTTTCCTTGGGAAATAACTGCTGCTGTCTTTCACTACTTTTTCCAACTGGGTTGTTTTTGTTCATTGATATGTAAGAAATCTTTGTAAATTATAGAAATTGGCCAACTGGCTACTTTTAATACACATATACAACTATTCTAATAAAAGGGTAATATGCAAATTAACTGTCACTCTGCCACAAGATGGCGGTGCCCAGTCCTCCCAAAGCCCCCCAGTCCCAGGTGGTGGCTGCTGAGTGGGCAGTGTGAACAGCCTGGTGGAATGCTTGCTTCATCGCCATGGCAACGAGGCAAGCGTTCCACCCCAGCCACAGGGGGCCTCTGTGCAGCGGGCATGGAGTGGCTGGGGGCGGTGGGGGCGAACGCTTGTTTTGCTGTCCGGGCAATGAGGCAAGTGTTCTGCGCCCATCCGCAGATGGACCTCTGGGCCGCAGAGAGCCTCTGTGCAGCGGGCATGGAGTGGCTAGGCCCCACAGAGAGCTACTGCTGCAAGGATTCGTGTGTAGGGCTACTAGTCTATACTAATAATCTATCCTAATAAAAGGGTAATATTTTAGTTAGAGCAGACAAAGCTGCAGTGGCTGCGAGGGCCAAGGGCAGGTAGCCATGAGCCCGGCAGCTGGCAGTGGCAGCAGCAGCAGGGTGATGGAGGCGGCGCCTTCTCCTGATAGGCTGGTCGCCTCCCACAGAGGGAGGACATCCCTTGAGCGCTCCTGGACTGTGAGGGGGGGCAGGCCGGGCGAAAGGGCCCCCCTGCCACAGTGAACCAATTTTCTTCTGAGCCCCCAGTTCTGGAGGGGCTGCCACTGAGAGCAGGCAGCGTGAGCAGCCTGGAGGAATGCTTGCTTTGTTTGTTGCTGTGGCGATGCAGAGCCTCTGGGCAGCGGGTGCAGAGTAGGCAGGCGGGACGCTTGCTTCGTTGCTGGGCCAATGCCCCAGCTTGGAGGGCTTCAGGGGATGGGGGGCTGGCCACAGCCTCCATGGCTGAACACAACCCCGGAGAGGACAGCGGGCCACCTCCCGCAGAAGCCGCATGGCACCGCCATCTTGTGGCTGGTCACTTAGCCTTTTACCAGTGTGTGTGTGTGTGTGTGTGTGTGTGTGTGTGTGTGTGTGTATGTATATATCATACTATCCATTTCTCCCTTTTTCTTCTTTCTAACAAATAATTACACTGTTCTGATTACCTTAATTTTAATGACTCCATCTTGAGTTTCACAGTGTTGCTTTAGAAAAAGCTTTAGTTTATCACGAGAAAATAGGTGTTTTCTCCGGCTAAATGGAGGAAAAAAGCAAAGCAAAGTGTTAATTTCAAGAATTCAATCCGAACTCCATAATCTCTGTAAATCCATAACCTAAATTTCAAGCCTAGAAAATGACATTTCATTTTGTAAGAGTATTTTTGTAGAAGTAGAAATAAACTTTATACAAAAGTACTTAGCAGAATGTTCTAAGATTTACTTGATTGGATCTATTATAAAAGTCCATTAAAATAGTATATGTATTTATTGCTTAGGAACCACTTAGAAATAAACCTCAAGGCAAATATACTACGAAGAGTAAACCAAGTCTTACAAAATTAGATGATCATTTCTACAAGTAATCACCATTAAAATTCTTTAAAAAATTACAATCAGTAGGCTATCACAGTAACACTAAGTAAATCAACGTTCAGTGGATATTGTGAATAGAGTGGGACATGGGTTTTATAAAATTCTAAAATATTTTGTGTTTAAACTTCATATGGCAACCAACAAATTCATGGGATCAAAATTAAAGAGAATTAGAATTTTTAAAATTCTAATAATATACTATTT
Organism: Pipistrellus kuhlii; assembly: GCF_014108245.1. Lineage (NCBI taxonomy): Eukaryota > Metazoa > Chordata > Mammalia > Chiroptera > Vespertilionidae > Pipistrellus > Pipistrellus kuhlii. The sequence continues at coordinate 73,043,791 of NW_023425404.1, forward strand.
CTGATTCTCCCTTGCTCCCAAATTAAAAAAGAGTAACTATAACAGTAACAAACACCAGCACCACACAAAAACAAATGACATGCAAGTATTTCTGGAAAGTTTCTGGAAAGCAAATGATTTAATTCAATTCAATGACTTCCTATCAAGAAAAAGCCATATTAAAAGCTTCTAGCCTATATAATAAATAGTTAATATGCAAATTGACTGTCACTTCAATACACAAATGGCAGAGGAGGGCAGTTGGGAGGGACCAGGCTAGAAGAGGAGGACAGTTGGGGGCGACAAGGCCTGCAGGGGAGGGCAGTTGGGGGAGAAGGGAAACCTGGCCTACAGGGGAGGACAGTTAGAAGCAACCTGGTAGGCAGGGGAGGGCAGTTAGGGGTGACCAGGCTGGCAGGGGAGGGCAGTTAGGGGTGACCAGGCTGGCAGGGGAGGGTAGTTAGGGGCAATTGGGCCAGCAGGGAAAGGCAGTTAGGGGCAACCAGGCCTGCGGGGGAGGACAATTAGGGGCAACCAGGTTGGCAGGAGAGGGCAGTTATGGGTGACCAGGCTAGCAGGGGAGGGCAGTTAGGAGCAACTGGGTCAGCTGCAGAGCAGTTAGGCATTGCTCAGGCTGGTAGGGAGTGGTTAGGGGTGGTCAGGCTGGAAGGCAGTCGAGTGGTCGGAGCCAGCAGTCCCGGATTGTGAGAGGGATGTCCCAGATTGGAGATGTTGCAGGCTGGGCTGAGGGGAAACCCACCCCCGCACCTCACCCCGTGCACAAATTTTGTGCACTAGGCCTCTAGTGAGTAAATAAAATATTAAAAAGTTTTTAAGTAAAGGCCCCCCCCCCCCAAATATTATCATCACTTTTCTTCAAACACATGAGTATATATGGGACAACAGGGATGAGAAAATAAGAAGAAACATTTTACATCAAACAAAAATTCAAGATGGACTCCTATGTGACAAGCTGATAGTAGACTGATAATGTCAACTTATTCAGACGACTAAGAGCCTAACCTCAGCAGGCAAAAATAGGGATTTTCCCTATGTATAGTTGCTGATTCTTTTATGAAGCGTTCACTACCTTTCTTTTGATTAGTTCTCAAAGAGGAATTTTTAAAGATACTTAATTTTTATTATTTAACGTTCTAAACAAATTAATAGAGACTGTCAGATGCTTGTACCTAATGAATAAATTATTACAAATGTGACTGACATATTTGTAAGCGCATCAAATTTCTCAGCTTTGAAAATTGAGTTCTCTCATGAGAAGTACTTTATACGTAGGATCCTACATAACTTCTTAGATGTGAAGACTCTGAGATTACTTACAAATCTAAATAAAGGGCTCAATGAGTCCATTAAGATTCATTTTATCTGTCTATGAGCATATAAATGTACATTTTTAAAAAAGCAACCACTTCCAAGTTGTTTTACATAAAATCTTCTTAACCTAATTAAATTGCCATAGAGAACACACTGAATTTTACCTGATTTGTGTGGCTTTAACAATAACACATTCAAAGAATTCTTTTTTAGTGACTTGCACTTTGTACTTGAATAATAAGGGATCAATTGCATCTCTTTTCTTCCTAAAAAGAGTAGAGACAGAAATCAGTTAATAATTTCTTTGGAAAGTGGGTTTTTAAATAGAAATCTAGTTCCTAAGAACATACTATAACAGAACCTAAAATATATATATATATATATATATGTATAATATATTTTATTGATTTTTTTTTTTTTTTTTGTACAGAGAGGAAGAGAGAGGGATAGAGAGCTAGAAACATCGATGAGAGAGAATCACTGATCAGCTGCCGCTTGCACACCCCCCACTGGGGACGTGCCTGCAACCAAGGTACATGCCTTTGACCGGAACTGAACCTGGGACCTTTCAGTTCACAGGCCGACGCTCTTATCCGCTGAGCCAAACCGGTTTCGGTGAACCTAAAATATTTTTATATTTTCTTTTAATCATCACCTGAAGATTTTTTTCATTATTTTCAGAAAGGGCGTGAAAGGAGGGAGAAAGGAAGAGAGGAAGGGAAGGAGGGAAGGAGGAGGAAAGGGAAGAAGAAGAAGGGAGAGAGAACAACAACAATATGAGAGAGATACATCGATCGGTTGTCTCCTCCACTGTCCCAAACTGGGACGGGGATTGAACCAGCTACTGAAGTATGTGCCCTTGACCAGGAATGGAACCATGAAGCTGCTTTGGTCCCCGGCTCAATCCTCAATCCACTGAGAAAAAACAGGCCAGGGCTGTGTAGTTTAATTTTAACTAGGATTTTAAATGTTTCTGATATTCCTAACCATTCTATTAGTCAAAATAGTAAAAAGCACTATTTTGTTAGATAGGCACTCTAATTTCTCATTCAATAAAATTTTCCTTGGGTGAAGAAAATGTTAGAAATGACGTAGCACAAAGTACCCCGTTTAATTTAAACTAATGAACAAATAGCTCTTATATTGGCTTTTAAACTTTCTTCTTCATAGCTTTGTAATTCAAGAACAAAAGTAGAGATAATGCAGTTTATCCTATTTTAAGAATTGGCAAAGAAGTACACATTTAAAACCTCTATTCCCATCAACTTATCTTTTCTTCCTTTTGAGGGTACATTCATTCATTCATTCATTCAGTTATAAGTTTTAACATGCTACAATACAAATGTACTTTAAAAAATAATACTAAGTGAAATAAGCCAAACACCAAAGAAAAAATATTATATGATCTCATTTATATGAAAATATGTAATTAATGCCACTAAATTATACATTTTTAAATGGCAAGTGGTTATGTTAAACGTGTTCTTTCTTTCTTTCCCTCTGCCTCACCCTTTCTACCACAAAATGCTGGTGATCATTTTGAGCACCTAGGCTTATTTCCATATCCAGCTTTAGTATATCTTGAAGGTATTATGAACTATTTGATACTTTTCTAACTCAACTTCTATTTCTCCTCAATGATATAAGAATATGACTATCTACCCTTAAAGAATGTGACTGAGGAATAAATAAAACATATGTGGGTGCTGTTGCACAGTTTAACTCATGGAAAATGCCACCTACTAAAACATAAGAAAATCCAGATTATGTTTTGTTTGGAGGGATCAACCAAGAAGTAAATCACTTAAGATAGGGAATTAACAGAAATAACTCAACAGATGCTCTGGCTGGTGGTCAGAGCATTGGCCCAAGCACTAAATGATTTCAGTTCCATTCTGGAAACGGGCGAGTACCTGGGCTGCAGGTCCGATCACCTGCCCCTCTGGGCATGTGTGGGAGGCAACCAATCAATGTGTCTCTCTCACACTGATGTTTCTCTCCCTTTTTCTCTTCTTCCCTCCCTTCCATTCTCTGAAAAAAATCAATGGAAAAAACATCTTTGGGTGAGGATTAACAACAACAAAAAGAAATAGTTCAACACAGTAAAGGTCCACAGATGTCTGTGTTTCACCCTTCCTGATATCTCAGGATATAGGCATTTTATGATGTTGATGTACAGTAAAAGCTAGATTCTTTGAGAATAACAAACTGATTAAAAATCTCTACGATTAACTAATAGACCAGATTACTCATTTTTCCTATATCAAGGGTTTATTCCTATGGCTAAATCCAATTACTTTGTAATGAGCTTGTTATAAGTGGCACAAGTGAGATTGACCAATAGAAACACTCCTCTAAATGCTACATATAACAGGCAAAATATTCACTTACTAATTGGGATTCTGAATTAATTTGCTTTGTACTCAAGGTAAGAAATTAGCCACAAAATATGTAGGTAGCTCTTATTCAAATCTAAAAAGAAGGGAAAGGACATTAATGCACCGAATAAGAGAGTGCTAAACCTAAGAAGCTAGACATTCCTCATCTCAATACATGTAAAAGATTTAGAAGAGAATATTAAAAGTTACTATTAAATAATCTTAAATAAATTATTTTAAAAAGAAAAAAATAAATAAATGCTTACCATATTTATTCATCAATTTAAAAAAATATCTTTTACATATAAAATCTGTATTTAACTGTTCAAGACTTATCTAATATATAATTAAATCTAAGGGTTACAATCCTTGCTATAGTCCAAAAAAAAATCACATGAACTATTGTACAATCAGAGTTGCTAAAGAACATACATTAACTACCACAATATCCACTAATGTTGCATGCCAAACTATGTATTCAATAAGACACACAGACAAGTGACCTATTAATTTCTTTTTCTGCTTAATAACAGAAACTTAAGGGGGAAAAATGAGATTTAGCAAAAGACTTATTATATAGGACTAAATAATGTTTCATTCACTCATTCCAAAATAATTTTTTTCTGTCACTGTATTAGTTAGATGACCTCGTGCAAAGCCAATTAACCTTTCTAAGGCTCAGATTCTTGTTAAGTAAAAATAATAATTCTCTTTCAGAACTATGCAAATCAAACACTTAGCACAGTGCCATGACATGTTCAAATTCTAGCTACGGATACAATAATTCAAGTCAGATAAAACAAGAACTTGAATTAGAAGGCTTTGTATACTAATACTATCACTAGTATTTTCAGGAACAAAGGAGTTAAAGGAAGTACTTAAGAGTGGCCTCAGGTTTCTTATTTGATTGTGGTACTATTCACTGAAAAGAGGAAAGAAGAAGATAAGACAGGCTGGAGAAAACTTTTTTAAGTCTGAGATTCCTAAAAGGTAGGGAGGGACAGAATGAAGCAGTGAAGAATTAGGTAGTTGTAGAGAACAGGAGGGAGCTGAGCTAAAACACTTAAACATACTCTTAATCAATTGAGGATTTTGCAGAGATTTTAAATTTACCTGCAAGGATTGCTAATCTAGATGTGTTTGTGTGCTTTTTCTCCAAGAGCACTCAGCTGAATAAGGCTGCCAAATGAATGCATTTCAGAAGGTTACAGAATTTCTTTACCACATGTATCATAAAGTGAGGAAGTCTAATAAAATACAGAATGAATTTTCCAAAGTAAACAAAAGCGGAATTTGTAAATATCTATAATTGAATGAGATAAGCTTTAATTGCTCTTAAACTGCTAACAGTTTTACAAACTCTAACATGTTGTAGAACCACATTCTTAGCTGAATAGCATACCACAGTGTGACTAGAAAAGAAGGGAGAGATGAAAGAAAAAATGGTTTTCAATGGTATGTCATTAGCCAATCTGATATACATTTTTAAATGAATAAAAATCACTTACCCATTTTGAAAAGAACTGTTTTGTGTTTCTGAATCATCACTATCACTGATAATAATAGTTTCTCCATCTACACTACTGACATGTCCATTAGAAAAACCATTCTGATGTGATGGAGGGAGGACTTCCAAAATCCTACACTGTAACCTGAAAGAAAATGATATATTTAAAAATGTAAATCATTTGACATTTTAAAATCAAACATTTCAAATGATCTAATTATTGTGAATTGAAAAGTTATTTTGTTTTATGGAAACTATGACTGACTGATGTAACTAATTTTACAAAAAAGAAACATCTGTAATATCAATTTAAGCAAAGGTTGGCTATAAACCTACATAATAAAAGGCTAATATGCAAACCGACCAAATGGTGGAACCATCAGTCGTGATGCTGCACACTGACCACTGGGGGGCAGACGCTCAATGCAGGAGCTGCCCCCTGGTGGTCAGTGCGCCAGAAGCTGGGTTCACAGGCCTAAGCTGTCAGTTGGGCATCCCCCAAGGGCTCCCAGACTGCGAGAGGGTGCAGACTGTGCTGAGGGATCCCCTCCAGTTCACTAATTTCGTGCACAGGGCCTCTAATTTAAAATAATACAAAACTATTTCAAAGGTCAATTTATCAAGACTCTTTGGCAATTTTATTTTTAAAGTTACTATTTAGAAAATCAAATTCATAATATCTCATTATACAGATTGAGCCTTAAGAGTTTTTCAAAGCCTCCAATATTTTCAGTTCTGAAAATTTCCTGATCACAATATTTTTCATTCTCATTCTAACATTTTTAAAAAAAGCATTTTGATTTTTAGAGAGAGAAGAAAGGAAGGGGAAGGGAGGGGAAAGAGATAAACATTTGTTGGTCCACTTACTTATTATGCATCCATTGGTTGATGCTTTTATTTTGGTTAATCCTCACTAGAGGATTTTTTTAGAGAGAGTGGAAATGAGGGAGGGGCGAGAGAATGAGAGAGAGAAACACAGCCTGGGTCAGGCAGGGATTGGGTCTGCTACCCAGGTATCCTTGACTGGGAATCAAACCCAGACTCTTGGATCCAAGGGCCAATACTCTAACCATCAAGCAAACTGGCCAGGATGATTGGTCAGTTGTGCCCTGACTGGGGATTAAACCCACAACCTTGGCAAATCCGGATGATGCTCTAACCAACAGCTATGGCTCCGGAGCCTCATTGAAACTTTTGTGATTTCTGATTTCTGGAAAGCTTCCTATTCACTAACTTTATTATCCTTATTTTGGCTTCCCTTACCTTTGCCCACTCTATCTGGGTTTTATGCGCTGCAGTTTCAGACTCATTCATCACAATAAAAATATTCCTCAATCCTATTTTACTGTGCCAATTTTCAACTGAAATAATTAAAATGTGGTAATATATTCATACAAAGGAAAAAACATAGAAATAAAGTACTGATAACATGCTACAGTAGGATAAACCTTGAAAGCAATATGCTAAATCAGTGTTTCCCAAAGTGTGGTACGTGTACCCCCAGGGGTACGGGAAGAGTTTGGTGGGGGTACGTGTTGCACCGGAGTTTGGTGGGGATATGCACTGCACCGTGCTTAGCTGCGCCTAATTCTACATCCTCATGAGTACAAGGGGTATTCAGCGTTACGAAAATTATAGAAGGGGTACACATATGTCAAAAGTTTGGGAAACACGCCGAAACCAGTTTGGCTCAGTGGATAGAGCGTCGGTCTGCGGACTGAAAGGTCCCAGGTTCAATTCTGGTCAAGGGCATGTACCTTGGTTGCGGGCACATCCCCATTAGGGGGTGTGCAAGAGGCAGCTGATCAATGATTCTTTCTCATCGATGTTTCTAACTCTCTATCCCTCTCTCTTCCTCTCTGTAAAAAGTCAATTAAAAAAAAAAAAGTTTGGGAAACATTGTTAAAATGAAAGAAAACACGTAAAAGGGCACACATAGTACATGATCCCATTTATATGAAAAATCAAACAAAATAAAACTAGAATAGGAAAATCCACTGAGACAGGAAGTAGATGAGTGGTTGCCAGGAACTTGGGGGAATGAGGAGTAAGAGATGAGAACAAAGGGCAGAGGCTTCTAATGGGCCTGGGCTTTCCTTTTGGGACATAGAAAATGTTCTACAATTAGTTTTTGGTGAGGTTGTGCAACTCTATGAATATACTAAAAACTATTGAACTATACATTTTAAATGCAAAAATTTTATGGTATGTGGAATACATCTCAACTTGTTAAATAAACATAGTCACAAGTAAAAGCAGGATATAGTAAGGAGAGGGAGAAAACTCGTGCATTGCTGGAATTGTATCTATGGCACTTCTACAACTCTTAGGCAATTCAGAGGTTTTATTAATATCTTAAGCACGTATACTAGTATATTACCAATGGGTAAATCTCTATTTTCTAGAGAAAAAAGTAGCTCAAGAATAGAAAAGTTGCTCACTGCATCATTAATTTAGTCATCTCATGCCATAAAAAAGTTTGATGTATTACTATTGTGGGCCTTCACCAGCCCTTCTCCTGAACTTCATTCTTCCCACACCCCACCTTCTTCCATATAGTAGCTACTAGTAGAGCTGTCATATTCTCACTAGACCCTGGTCATAGTTAATACTGGGTGGGCACCTTTAGCTGAGCCAGTACATCTTTTCTAAGATTTTAAAATCTGGAATCTAGAAAGTAAAAATCAGTTCCCCTGCCATCATGGAACCTATAAATTTCTGGTCCTGTGGGCACCTAGGGTCCCTGCCATATGGAGTGGGCCAGTATGCAGTGAGAGAAAAGAAAGCCTACGAAGAAGAGAGGTACTAGCAAAGAAAGTACTAGAAGAGAGGAATAGCAAAGGTACTACTATTCTCTTTATTAGATAGGACTAGACGCCCAGTGCACAAAATTCATGCACAGAGGGGGGTGTCCCTCAGCCCAGCCTGCACCCTCTCCAATCTGGGACCCCTTGAGGGAAGTCTGACTACCCGCCAGACAGTCGGACATCCCTTTCACAATCCAGGACTGCTGGCTTCCAACTGCTCACCTGCCTGCCTGATTCCCCCAACTGCTCTGCCTGCCAATGTGATCACCGCTTAACCACTCCCTGCCAGCCTGATTGATGCCTAACTGCCCTCCCCTGCAGGCCTGACTGCCCACAACTGCCCTCCCCTGCAGGCCATCTTGTAGCAGCCATTTTTGACCACATGGGGGCAGCCAATTTGTGTGTTGGAGTGATCAATTTGCATATTAACTCTTTATTAGGTAGGATAAAGTGAAATTAAATTTAGATGCCTTAAATTTGCTTATATAGTGTTTATTAGATTATATATAAAAGTGGGATGTTTTAAAAAACAATTGCATCTTTCAAAGTCTCTCAAATTGTTAACTGTGGGGTTTCCTTTCAGAGTTTCAAACAGGGAAATTTGATTCCAAGCAACAGTGGCTTAGGCAGCTATTAGAGCCCCACATCACTACTGGCATCTCTCAAAGCAACCACCAAACCAAACAAAAAGCCCTAACTGCATGGCCCTCAGTGAACACATCCAAATACTTACAATATACAACAAATGACAACATTTAGCTTTTAAAAATTCACATTCATCATGTCATTTCATCCCATGAGGCAATTTAACAGATAAAAAAACTAAAGCTTAGAGTTTAAATTACTTGCTCAGAGCCACAAAGCTAATCATAAAGGGTAGAATCTAAACCAAGGAGACAGTGATAAATTGAAAGAAATGATTTTGTAAATCAGCCATATCTGAATTTAAATCCTACCACTGACTACTTGTAAAAAGCTGGAATAGAAGCTCCATGACTTTTTTTCACTGCTATTGTATATCTCCAGTGTCTAGAACAGTGCAAGTAAATAGCAAAACAGTAAATATAGATTGAACAATTAAAAAAATATTTAACTTCTTTAGATCTGTTTTCTCATCTGTAAATGAAACAGTAAATTTTTGCCTTATCTCTGCTAATATAATGTGTACACAAAGTATCTGTAGCTAGTTAAGAATTAATAGACCCGACTCCAAGTTTAATATTATTTTCACAAGAACACCACCCATCTTCTCACTTCTCCTGTAGGCTCTAAGAAGTAGCAGAGAATGAATGTCAGCATGATTGGCAGGCATGCTGGGTGTTCATCAGGATGGGGTGAATAAAGAACTAAACTGTTGATTCAGTCAAGTAGTCAGTTGTTCTCTTTACTACCTCTGTCATAGCAATGACAAAGGATCTAGAAGAATCTGTTAACTGATTGCTTATTTTAAATCATTAAGTCTTAATGGGGAGGGAAGCACCTAATCTATACTTGTGAGATGAAAAAGAAAATGGGGAGGAATACCTAAAAGTAATGAGATACTAAGAAAAGAATACTGAGGGGAGAAGATCCAGAGAACCTATACTAATTCACCCCATCCCGTTCCTTTGTAACTTGACATATTCTTTCCAGTAACTCTCATGTTAATGGATGAAGCAGTCTTTAGGACCACTGGTAAGTACTATCAAAGAGATAGAAACAAAAGGTAGATGGTAATGACAAGCAGAAACGAAAGTTAAAAGTAAAGAGAAATGCCGCTACAAATGGTACTATCAAGAAAGTGAAAAGGCAATTTCAAAAATTGAATAAATCATACATCTGCTCATTAGTATAAAAAAACAAGGAACACTTACAATTATGTAATAAAAATATAAATAACCCATTTTAAAAGGGCAAAGGGCCTGACCAGCATGGCTCAGTGGTTGAGCATCGACCTATGAACCAGAAGGTCACGATTCGATTCCCAGTCAGGGCACATGTCTGGGTTGTAGACTTGAACCCCGTAGGAGGCATGCAGGTGCTGATCCATGATTCTCTGTCATCATTGATGTTTCTATCTCTCTCTCCCTCTCCCTTCCACTCTGAAATCAATAAAAATATTTTTTAATGGGCAAAGGATCAGAATAGACATTTCTCCAAAGAATATATTCAAATGATCAGTAAGTACATGAAATGATACTCAACATAATTAGTTATTAGGGAAATGTAAATCAAAACTACAATGAGATACCACTTCATACTCACTAGGATGGCAAAATAAAAAAGATGCACAATACCAAATTGTCCATATATATGACTTGGTGAGGATATGGAGAAACTAGAATCCTCATATGTTGCAAGAGGGAATGTAAAGTGACATAGCTGCTTTGGAAAACATCTCGGTTGTTCATCCATCCAACACAGTTACCATATGACTTAGCAGTTACTAGAATACTAGACATATACTAAGAAAACTGAAAACATATGTTCAAACAAAAAGTTTGTACATGAATGTCCTTAATAGCATCCTATATAATAAAAGCATAATATGCTAATTAGACCAGATGTCCTTCCAGACAACCTTTCCGACGAAGTCAGGGCTGCGAGGGAAGCCTGGGTCCCACGTGCCTGCTGGCAGCTGGAGGGAAGCTCGGATCCTGAGTGGCAGAGGAAAGCCAGTGCCAGCAGCCAGAAAAAGGAGAGCTTACACTTGCATGATTTTCATGCATCAGGCCTCTAGTTATTTATAGTAGCTCAAAAGTGAAAACAACCCAAGTGTCCATGAACTGATGAAGAGACAGACAAATGTAATAGATATATATATATATATAGCAGAATCTATACTAATAAAAAGGTAAAATGCTAAGTAGACAGGATAGACCAGACGTCTTCTTGACATCCTTCTGGACAAAGCCATGGTGGCAGGGGCTGAGGCAGAGGTGGTTAGGGGTGATGAGGCAGGCAGGCAGTGGTTAGGGGAGCTCAGGCAGACAGGCAGGTGAAAGGTTAGGAGCCAGCGGTCCCGAATTGTGAGAGGGATGTCCGACTGCCAATTTAGGCCAGATCCTGCAGCAGTCGGACATCCCTGAAGGGGTCCTAAATTGGAGAGGGTGCAGGCCGGGCAGAAGGACACCCTCCCTTGTACAAATTTTATGCACTGGGCCTCTAGTTTATCAATAAAAAGCGATAAAACACTGGTAGATCTACAATGCAGATGAACCTTGAAAACATTATAGTAAGTGAAAGAAACCACACAGAAGGATGCATATTATTATTTCATTTATATGAGATGTCCACAATAAGCAAATCCACAGACAGAAAATAGGTTAGTGGTTGCCATGGGCTGAGACGAGAGGGTGGCTGGTAGTGACTGCTAACACAGGACTTCTTGGGGTGATGACAATATTCTGTAATTAGGTAGTGGTGACAGCCTTATAAACTTTGTGAATATATGAAAACCCGCTGAATTGCACCTTTTAAATGGATAAATTTTATGGTGCTTATTTAATGACACCACCATGTAAGTAAATTCTTGCAACTTCACATTTTGTGGAGAAAGAATAAAAAATGAAAGATAGGAGTGGGAGCACAGATACCTTATACTAATGGACCTCATGTAAATGCCTGCTATTTCTCAGTTACTGGGAGAAATTCGTTTATTTCTTTAAATAAGCCCCCTACCAATAAACCTCATGCCACAGCAAGGAAGGAAGGCCAAAGAAATCTACAAATAAAAATCAACAGGAATGCCTTGCTCAGTTGGTTGGAGAGTGGTTTCATACACCAAAAGGCTGCGGTTTTATTTCTAAATCAGGGCTAATACCTGGGCTGCAGGGTCAGTGCCCGGTCAAGGCATGAATGGTAGGCAGCTGATCGATGTTTCTCTCTCTCTCTCAAATCAATAAATGTGTCCTCAGGTGAGAATGGAAAAATAACAGAATACTTAGAAAATTCAACCTGGATTTTCTCTCATCACAGAAGTTGGATTTACCCTACCCCCTCTTTGAGAATGCCAAGATCTTACCACTTCTATCATATCTCAAAATTGAACTCAATACCAAATGTTACACCAACTTTACATTAACTTCAAAGTAAATGTGAAGCCAGAAGTGACATGTCTTCTTGTGGGTCTAGAACACAGTCCAAATGAAAAACATCATGCCCATGCATTTCCCCATATTAATGTAATCGAATAGGAGGTGGTTTTCCCCCTTTTCTAATATTAATTTACAAAGATCTTTATTTTACTGGGTTGCAGCACCTTGAAGATTTAAGAAGGCCTGTACCTGCCAGGACCGGTTTAGCTCAATGGATAGAGCGTCAGCTTGGGGACTGAAGGGTCCCGGGTTCGATTCCGGTCAAGGGCATGTACCTTGGTTGCGGGTATATCCTCAGTAAAGGGTGTGCAAGAGGCAGCTGATCGATGACTCTCTCTCATTGATGTTTCTAACTCTCTATCTCTCTCCCTTCCTCTCTGTATAAAATCAATAAAATATATTTTTAAAAAAAAGAAGGCCTATACCTAATATATTATCCCTTAAAACATTTCCATGGAAAACAGCAAGGGAAGCCACTAATCATATCCTATATAATAAAACCCTAATATGCAAATTGACCGAACAGCGGAATGACTGGTCACTATGTCGAGCACTGACCACCTGGGGACAGATGCTCCACACAATGGCTGCCTCCTGGTGGTCAGTGTGCTCCCACAGGGGGAGCACCACTCTGCCAGAAGCCGGGCTCATGGCTGGCGAGCACAGTGCAGTGGCGGGAGCCTTTCCCTCCTCTGCTGCAGGCAGGCGATAAGGAGCAAGGGGTCTTGCGCTCAAGAGCCCTGGACTGGGAGAGGGCGCAGGCCTGGCTAAGGGCTCCTCCCACCCTCAGTGCACAAATTCCGTGCTCTGGGCCTCTATATAATAATGAAATCAAGACTATTGACTATGTTTTATTAAAGGGGACAGACACTCTCACCACTAAATGCGGAAGCAAGAGAACACATTACAAGAGTCATCTTAAAAGCTGTCCCCACAGGACAGAACAGCACTATTACAAGGTGCCAGAAACATAGGAATGGTCACTGATTTAATAAGGCCCTTGGCTACCTAAACAATTTAGACTACCACCCTATAATCTAATTTATAAAAACAAAAACCCAAACAGAAATCCCAGAAACTACAATTAGAATAAGAGTTAATAAGCATGACAGGAAACTTAAAAATCAAAATGGAAAAAGACTGACTTCTTAACTTATTTATTGAGTACTTCTTATGTGCCTGGCACTTCACATACAGCATCTTAGTTAATCTTCACAACAATTCTACTAAGTATGCAAAGGAGAGATGAGTGATGTTAAATATTTTCCCAAATGTTATGCAGGTGTTAAGTAGGTGGTGTAGGCACAATTACAACCAAAAGGAAATCTAGTCACTAGGCAAGTTTATATATTAAAATTATTTTAACTCAGATTTAAGTGAAAAGGGTAAAAGGAAAGGGTGTACTCAGAAACTTAGGATTTAAAGTAGCAGAAATTTTAAGTCAGGCTTGAAGCTTAATAATAACAACAAATTTAATTTTTAATAGAAAAACTGGTGAGTAATAGAAGAAAAATATTAACTTCCATATAAGCCTATTTGGCTAATAGTAGCCTTATCATCCCACCCCACCCCCATGGTAAAATGCTATTACTATATTCTATTTATGTAGCAATTCAAAATGTGTACCCCCCCAACATAGTCTCATAATAACCTGAAAGGATGGCATTGTTCAAAAAGGCAGTCTGACTCCAAAGCCTAGATCCTTCACTATTCTGCCTCCCATAAAATTAGAAATTTATAACTTTTCCCAAACTATAAACAAAAATCAAAGATAAAATATCCTATTAAAGTCAAGTGGTAAAAGCATGACTATTGATTGCACGTTTATTCTTTATTCCTTAATTATATTGTTCATCCACATTTTTAAAAATTTACATTAACTACATCTTTAAGAAAAAACAAAAAGTGAAATAGAAAAATATTTCCAACAGTAAGAGAGAGGTATAATATGCCTAGTATTTAATAAATAGCTCTCAGAAATCTACTAAAGACAAACAAACCAAAAGAAAAATGGACAAAGAACCTGAACAAACAAACAAACAAACACTGAGATATCATCAGATCTGGCAAAGACTAAAAAACTAAAATATCTAGTGTTAGCATGAGAGCAGAGAACCCAGGCCTAGCCTTTATGGCATTCTGGACCTGGATGCTCCTGATTACTTCATTCGTTCATTAATTTTAATACTTGCCAAGTTGAAATGTTTGTCTCTTTCTTAACTGAATCTTAAAGGGCATCTTGATCCTTATTGTATCCCCAGTACCAAACCAGTGTCTAGCCTATAAGTGATACTTACAATCACTAAGCAACATGTGAAACACAATATCAGAGCAATCAGAAATATCTGAGCCTGAGCTGAGAGCAAAGTTGGCTAGACTCATATTACTTCCTAAGCCTCCTGCTAAAGGCAGAAAGTAAGGAGTCTTCCACAGTTTCTCCTTGCCTACATAAAGATTAAGAATGGTCAATGTGTATTATGAAAATTAAGCCTTAAAAGTTTGCAAAAATTACTAATTTCTTATACTTTATAATTTAAAGCCTTCTTAAGCAAGAAGAGGTAAGTTTCCTGATAATTGTGACTCCCAAATTTCCTATTTCTACAACATAACCTAGTATACTACTGTTAACAGCTATAAATACCTGAAAGTCCATTTTTAAAGTATTCCAAAAAAACTATATAAAACACAATGAACCAATACATTTTAGATGTGAGCTATATTCCTAATGTTAAAGTTTAATGCATCTCAATGATTTGTAATTCAGAAAACATTTCTGGCATAAGTCAAATAAAAACAGTAACTTTAAGAAGGAAAAAACCGCTCTCCCCAGAAATGATCTTATTTTTTCTTTTGGTGATATAGATTGAACACAAAAATCTGTTTTCTAAGTATATCACCAAAAACCATAAAACATACGCCAAAACATTATGTATAATTTGATCTCTTTTTAAAAAGGGTATATTCTTGATGAGATCACTGGTGACATGTTAATCTCTCCCCCCAAAATAAAAGATATAACTTTTTAAAAATTATTATTATTGATTTCAGAGAGGAAGGGAGAGGAAGAAAGAGAAACATCAGTGATGACACCCCCTACTGGGGATCGAGCCTGCAACCTGGGCATGTGCCTTTGACTGGAATTGAACCTGGGACCCTTTAGTCCACAGGCTGACACTGTATCACTGAGCCAAACCAGCTAGGGCTAAAGATAAAACTTTTTCTAGACACAAAAAATTCTTTAATTTTTACCATTTGTTGATTCTACAATTAATTTTAAAAAGTACCCAATTATTCATCAATATAAAATCCAAACAAATTTAGATCTTAATATAAAAACCTCTTGGCTTTTTAAGATTTATTCATAATAGCATTTAATAACTAAATGGATTATATTTTAAGACATAATTCTGAAATTACATATAAATTCACGATAATTCTCCAAAATAAAATGAAGAACATAATAAAGAAACTTTTAATTGCTAACATTTAAAATTCAGAAAGCCGAAACCGTTTTGGCTAAGTGGATAGAGCGTCGGCCTGCAGATTGAAGGGTCCCGGGTTCGATTCTGGTCAAGGGCATATACCTTGGTTGTGGGCACATCCCCAGTAGGAGGTGTGCAAGAGGCAGCTGAATGATGATTCTTTCATCAATGTTTCTAACTTTCTATCCCTCTCCCTTCCTCTCTGTAAAAAATCAATAAAATATATATTTTTAAAAATCATTAAAATCCAGAAAGAAAAAACATCTGCATTCAGGCCAATAAAGAGATAGTAAAAAGGAACCAAAAAGCATTTTATAGACTCTGCCCCAAAAGCAAAGAAGGCTATACTAGGTTTTAATGCAAATAAAGGTGATTATGATGAATATCCGTGACTATTCAATCATAAATGTTTAAGACTTCAGAAAAGCAGTGATAATTTTTAATTTAGTACCATAGATAATGTCATTTTAAATTTTCATATATGAAAAATCCACTTTTTTCCCTAAAGACCTGGGTAAAAGAGAAGAGAACTTAGTGAAGTACACAAAACTCAGTCCTCATCAAAGGGACCACTAAAATCATCATGAAAAACAGGCATATTAAACTATCAGGTAACATAATGAGGACACAGTAGATATCTTCATCTAAAGATTTTTACTCTTAAATAAAGATGAAACTTCCACATAATGGAATTTATTATACAGTAAATAAGAAAAGAGAAGGCAGGCAATTTATAAAACTATGAACCGACCTTCAAGATATTTTAAGTGAAAAAAGGTATAGTACAGTGTGTTTACCTTTTATATTAAAGTGAGCAGAAGATTGTGTATGTGTGTGCATGTGCGCGTTTTTGGTGGTCTATAAAAATATCAGCTTTAGAAAAATCCCTAAGAAACTAACACTAGAACTCTGGGGAGGGTAACAGGGTAGCTGGAGGATAGGAAAAGGGAAGCTTTCTTCATTTCAGCCTTTTGTGAATCCTGGATTTTAAGCAATGGGGGTATCTGCAGATAAAAGAAAAGATAAAAAGTACTTTACCTTGCACCATTGTTCCTAATGACTTCCACAGTTTCTCTGACAAAATATCGATCCTTGACATATGCAAAAATATCATCACAAATTTCATGTAAGCGTGAACGATGGGTAAGGTTGGTCAAGTATAAAACTGGAATAATTAGTGGTTCTGGAAAACTCTGAAGATTCTGTCTTGCTCTTTTTTCTGACTCAAGTGCTTCCTGATAGGTCAGTCCAGGTCTACCCGTCACAGCACAACTCCACACAAGACTGTTGCACAGGATGGTTCGTTCAAAAAAGTCACTGATTAAAAAACAAAAATAAAAATCTATTACCTATCATTTCACAAATTTTACATTAAAAGCTAATAAATAATTGTGTCTCTATTGCAAAAATTTACATAGAATCATAAAACTCAAACAAGGATTTAGTAACTGGTCAGCTTACACATTAATACAAACCTGAGGAAAAGTATAATAAACTAGATATTTATATTTTGCAATTTAAAAGTACATTCAGCTAAAATTGGACTTTGATTTCCATTAGTTTTTGAAACTGGAATGGCAACTGAAAATAAACTCAACCTTTCCTTTTCATTCTTCTAATTTTAAGCTTTTGCTCCAAAGCAATCCAAACATTGGAGTCAATTCAAGCACTTAACAATAAATTTTATTTACTTTTTAACTATAAATTTTTAAATATATTTTTACTGATTTCAGTGAGGAAGGGAGAGGGAGAGACAGATAGAAACATCAATGATGAGAGAGAATTATTGATTCTCTACACGCTCCTTACTGGGGGATCAAGCCCACAACCCGAGCACGTGCCCTTGACAGGATGGAACCTGGGACCCTTCAGTCCGCAGGCTGATGTTCTATCCACTGATTCAAACCAGCTAGGGCTTAATTATGAATGTAAAAGACTTTAACATAATAGTGAAAACCTGAAATGTAAGCATCTAACAATCAGAGAAAGGTTAAGTAAATTATAGTACTTCATATGCTGAAAAACATAGTCATTACACAGTATAAGAACAGTTCTCAAATAATTTGTTAATAGGGGGGAAATGTCCAGGTTTTTCTATAACAATATGGTCCCATTTGTATTAAAATAAAAGAAAAAGGAAAAAAAAGAAAGAAAAAGAAAGAGAACCTTAAAAAGCATAATATATTTCTGAAATCATATACAAAAACCAAGGTAACAGGCATGGAACTAGGTGACCATTCTACTCAATCTTTTTCCACACATTGGAATTTTTTAATATGGGCATTTCCTTAAAAAAATTCTATTCATCACCCCCTATCAGCAAGGCCCGTCTCTAATATTAAGTACCTTCACTATCTCCCAATTCTGCAATTCTGCTCTTCACGCATTCATCATTCACATGCAAATTTGTAGGATTTTGTTAATAGTACTAAACTCTAGGAGGTAGGTTACAGTGCCTGCTCAATTTCTGTATTATAAAATGAAACTTTCACAAGAAACACATTTTACTATTGTGAGCAAAAATTTATAAAATACAAAGTACAGTTTGATACAAATATATCTTAAGGTTAGAATAGATTATTATTTCTCTAACTTATTACTACATTCCTTCAACAATCTTCTTTACCAGAAATTGGCATATAATTGGCCAAGAGGCCAAATCTAGCCATCCACCTGTTTTTGCATTTCTACTGGAACACAACCACACTCACACCTTCAGGTGTTATCTGAATGCTTTCTCACATATAATCTGAGAGTTGAGTAGGTGCAACAGACACCTTCTGGCCTGCAAATCCTAAAATATTGATTATCTGACCCTTTAAGAAAAAGTTTGATGACCTGTGCTCTTTACCATTACTTCTTAACAAAAAATTGTTTCTGAGTTACCAGGTCCATTACTGGCAAGAACAGATCTCTAATATAAAATCAACTAACTCTCTGGTGAACAAACTAAGGAACAAAGAGCAACAATCTGTTAAATTGCTAGGTATCTGGACAAGAATGCAGAAAAGATCCAAGGTACATAAACTCCCCTATCCACAAAATAATTAGTATAACTGAGAAATGCAGCCATAGGATAAAAATTAACATAATTCCTGACTTACACAGCATATGGTACAGCCAGACAAGAAAGTTTGGCTTCTAAACCTAGAAAAATAGTAATTGCTAGAAGACAGCATATGTTGTTCTAACAATTTCCTTTACTCACAGAGTTACAAAAACAGATCAGACAATCCTGGGGATGGTAGATTTCACATGCCTTCACAATATAGAGAAATCCCAGATGGAGGAAAATTAATTTACTTAAAAAAAATATTTTTTTTAAATTGATTTCAGAGAGGAATGGAGAGGGAGATAGAAACATCAATGATGAGAGATAATCATTGATTGACTACCTCCTACACACCCCGCACTGGGGACCAACCCCATGCCCTGACCAAAATCAAACCGTGACCGCTTGGTTCACAGGTCCACAAGTCCACACTCAACCACTGAATCATGCACGCTGGGCTGAAAATTATATTTATTACACTTACTATGAATGGTCAGGGGAAAAGTAGGACTAATTAAAAATATAAAGCTTAGTTTAAAAAAAAAACTTTAATGAAAGATTACTTTTGCACTTAGTGTTATTAGACAGACTTAGTTAATGATAACATACAAGGCAGGCTTTTAAAATCTGCAAATGGACACTAACGTGAGGATTAGCAATGCAGATTTTTAAAATCTACAGACTAAAAACTTACATAAAAATCAACTAGTGGAACTTTATAGAAGCTTAATAAATGTCTTGGCTTAACAATAATGAATATGAAAAAGGCAAATTTCAACCAAACTACAAATTCACATTTCTGTGCCTTATATCATTTTCTGTGTTTAAAAAGTATTCTTTAGAGCATTCTCTGCCTAGAATGCCCTTTTCCTCATTCTGTGTCTTGACAGCTTCATCTCTCATGACCCAACTGTGATATCTCCATTTTGGGGGTCTCCTCAAATTCATAGCAGTTATCAGCTCAATTTTCTATACACCATTACACCGACTCCCATAACACATATGTGATTTATGCCAACGTGTTATAGACATACATTCATTTCTCACTGCACGGAAAAATTATCTCAGTATCTCCAAAAACTCATCAAGTATATTATCAAGAATAAATAAATGGTCCTAGCCAGTTTTGCTCAGTGGGTAGAGTGTTGGCCTGAGGACTGAAGGGTCCTGGGTTCGATTCTGATCAAGGGCATATGCCCAGGTTGCAGGCTCAATCCTCAGTAGGAGGCATGCAGAAGGCAGCTGATCAATGATTCTCTCTCATCATTAATGTTTCTATCTCTCTCTCCCTTCTCCTTCCTCTCTGAAATCAATAATATATATATATATATATTTTTTTTTAAAGAATAAACAAATGCAGAGAAAGACAAGTACCATATGGTTTCAGTCATATATGGAATTTAATGAACAAACTGAACTACCAAACAGAATAGAGACAGACTTATAGATAGAAAGCAGGCAGATAGCTCTGGTGTGGGTGGTGGTGTTCAGGGGAGGCTGGATGGATTGAGCAAAAAAGAAAAAAAAGAGAAAGAACTCATGGACATGGACAAGTATGGTGACTGTGGAGGTGGGAAGGGGGTGGAGGTGGAAGAAGGCATAGAGGGGATAAATGGTGATGGAAAAAATACAATTAAGTTTTAAAAAAAGAATAGACAAATGTATTTTCTTTGGCAGTCATTTGTTTTTGTGTATTTAGACAGAGAAAGTATACATGAATGGAAAGGAGAGAGGAAAGTATTTGAATCTCAGCTTTACCACTTGTAGAATGTGAATTTGGATAAGTTATACAACTTACTAACCCTGGTTCTCCTCCTGTAAAATGAGGATAATATCTTCCATGAACAGTCAATATGAAAAATAAGGTAATATATAATACTACATGTACTATATGCATATTATATGCACACTCAGTATCAATTTCTTTTTTTAATTTTTTTTTAATTTTTTTTTTAACACTGTTTAAGTCTATATAACGGCTCATCTCATAGAGGAGAGCACCGGAATAGGTTAGACTTTGTTGCTATAGCAAGCTCAAATTGTGTCAGACAGTGTCCATCATCTGCCACAGAGTGTTGCTTGCAATCAGTATCAATTTCTTATTGTTCAGGTACCATATTTGCAGAGAGATTCCAGAATACATAGGAGAATTTATCTATATATATAAAACCCTAATATACAAATAGACCGAACAGCAGAACAGAGCCGGTTGCTATTACGTGCGCTGACCACCAGGGGGCATGTGTGGAACATGGCGGGTGTTGACTGTGGCGGGATGGTGGAGCAGGTGGGGCAGCGCCAGGCCAAGGTGGGGCATCGGTCACAGTCATAGGGGTGAGCCTCTGGTGGTTACTGAAAATTCTTTGCTCCCATGTGCCGTAGTCCTGCTGGGTGCTCATACCTGCTGCCACAGGCTTCTCCACCTCCCCCGGCTTCTGAAGGGGCCCGAAGCCAAAGCCACCTCTCACACCCATTGCCAGTGACGGCCCTGCTCACACCCGCTGTCGGTGCCCAGCGCTGGTCCTGACTGCTTGGCACCGTCAGCAGGTGTGAGCAGCAGTTGCCAGCCCCGATCGCCCCTGAGGGCTTCTCCACTTCCCCCTGCTCTTGAGGGGCGATTTCGGCTGGTAGCTGCTGCTTGCACCCGCTGAGGGCACCAGCCCCAATCCTCTGTGCTGTCAGTGGTGTGAGTAGGGCTAGTGCCATCAGTGCATGGGAGCAGCTGTGGCACGAGTGAGGCTGCTGGCAGACTGGGGGCTGGGGGCCATGGTGGGAGGGGCCGGGCTGCGACAGAGGATGGGCTGAGACCTGCCCCTGTGACTACCTCAGCCTTGCAGCCCACAGTTCCTTTCAAGGTGCACCAATTCATGCACTAGGCCCCTAGTCCTATATAATAAAAGCCTAATATGCAAATTGTCCACTTGACCAGGAGCTCAGCCGCTTGCTATGACATGTGCTGACCACCAGGAGGCGGTGCAGATATGGTGGGTGTTGGTGATGTGGTGCTAGCAGTGGGGGTCAGTGGAGGCACTGCTGGCCCCAATGGGCCCTGATGAGAGTGGGGCTGGGGTGGGATGGTGGAGCAGGTGAACAGGTGGTGACAGGCAGGTGTGAGTGGGGCCTGATCACCCCGCTCCACAGGTGGCGACCTGTGGTGGTGGCGGGGTGGGGGGGGGAGAGGAAGGAGGGAGGCCTCCACCCGGCTCTCAGGCACTGAGGGAGCTGGATGGGGGCCCGATGACTCTGGTAAAGGGACACCAGGGGGCCCAGGTGCTGCCCAGGGCCCAGAGGTCAGCTGGGACCTGGCCTTCCAGACACTCACACTTCGATTGCCAGACAGGCCTAGGAACTGTGCTGGTGTACATACTGCCTGCACCAGGCCTCTAGTAACCAGTGTAATAGAGGAACAATGTCAAAGGAACACATAAAAAACTTAAGAATCTTTGAAGAGAAAGTTTGGCCCTGGGAAAGGGGCTAGGAAGAGGAACTATCAGGAAACACCCAAAATCTAATCAGGATGACCTAAACATAAAATCCTATCAACTGCTTACACTGTTTGTAAAGAGGGCTGAAGGTGTGCCGGCTTCTTAGAAATATGACCCGGACATTCTTTTTACAAGAGGTAGAGTCTGTTTTACCAATCTTTAAATCTGGGCTGGCCTTAATATTGACTTTGACCAACACAATACAGAAATGGCATTGAGAGACTTCTGCTCTCACTCTTTTGGAACATGAGATCAGCAAATGAAGAAGCCCAGATTAGCCTTCTGAGGATGAAAGACCACATGGTGAGAAAAGCCATCCCAGTACATCATCAATGGATAATTTGGTTGTCTGCATATCCAGGTTATTGTAAATACTTCAATGGACATGGGGAAGCTTATTTTTTTCAAATTAATGTTTTCATTTTCTTTGCATAAATACTTAGAAATGGAACTGCTAGACCATATACAATATATGGTAGTTTTCCATGACATTCCCACCAAGAGGGCACAAGGCTCCCTTTCTCTAACAGTTGTTATTCTAGTCTTTTTGATAATAGGTATTCTAACAGGTGTTAGGTGATAATCATTAAGGTTCTGATTGCATTTTCCTGATGTAGAGTATCTCTTCATTACTTGTTGCTCACTGGTTATTTGGATCTTATGTCCATTTTTAAATCAGGTTGTATGGTTTTTTGTTACTGAGTTGTATGAGTTCTTTATGTATTTTGAATATTAGCTGCTATCAGATATATGACTTTCAAATACTTTCTCCCATTCAGTAGGTTGCCTTTTCATTTTTTAAAATATATTTTTATTTATTTGAGAGGAAAGAAGAGGAAGAGAGATAGAAACATCAATGTCAAGAGGGAATCATTGATTGGCTGCCTCTTGCACGTTAGACTGAGCCTGCAACCCAGGCATGTGTCCTGGACTGGAATTGAACCTGCGACTCTTCAGTCGGCAGGCCAACGCTCTATCCACTGAACAAAACTGGCTAAGGCTTGCCTTTTCATTTTGTTGATGGTTACCTTTGCTGTGCAGAAGCTTTTTAGTTTGATGTAGATCCACTGTTTTATTTTTCCTTTTCTTATTTGTGCTTTTGATGTCAGATTTAAAAAATTATCCTTAAGACTGATGTCAAGGAACTTACCAACTACGTTTTTATCTAGGAGTTTTATGGCTTCAGTTTTTATGTTCAAGTCTTTAATCCATTTTCAGTTAATTTTCCTGTATATTGCAAAATAGTGGTTCCATTTCATTCTTTTGCATGTTAGCTTATGCATTTACCTATGGTTAGTGTGCTACTTTTTTTGTTCATCTTTACTGAGGGTATTTTTTCCATTGATTTTGAGAGTGAAAGGGAGGAGAGACAGAGAAAAACATCAATGTGAGAGTGACACATCAATTAGCTGCCTTCTACATGTGTCCCAACTGGGGACTGAGTCTGCAACCGAGGTACATGAATGAACCCAAGACCCTCGGGCTAATGCTCTAACCACTGAGCAACCAACCAAGACAATGCTATTTTTAACAAGTCTTCTTTACTATGGAAAGCAAGTCAAACAAGGATTAGTGATTAAATACATAGTTCAAACAAACAACATAAAGCAGTTTCATTGTATAACCAATAAGTATTTAGTATCCTGGTCATAGTCTCTGTCTCAAAGAATTCAGGGTCTAAGTTAGGGGTGTCGAACTCAATCAGAGAAGGGGCCAAAATCTAAAATCCAGCCTAAATCACGAGCCGAATGGTTTACTGAACAGTCATAAACTGTCATTGTGATGGAAACGCAGCGGAGTGCAGTGATGACAGCGCAGTGCGGGCCACATTGCAAGGCCTGGCGGGACGGATTTGGCCCACGGGCCTTGTGTTTGACACATGTGGTCTAAGTAAAGAGAAAACGTGAGCAACAAATACATTATAATACAATAGATGCCACACTAGATAAAATGAAGGGGGTGACAATAGCTGCCTAGAAGGTCGAAGGAGGAAGTGTTAGACTATAATATCAAGTAAGATAAGAACAGAAAACTATTTGGCACTCAAAAAGTCACTAACAATCTCTAATAACCAGAGTTAGAGGAAAAATTTATTTTACATTGTGTTGAGGAATGAACGAGTGTAGAAATAGAGAGTAATTGAAACAGAGGAAGTTATATTCAAGAAATCCAAAACCTGAGCAAATAGGTGAGCATACTGGACAAATAAAAATAAAACAAATTCAAGATAATGCACTTAAGGAATCTTCAAACAAATTCACACAAGCCAATTGGTTATTTAATGAATGAGTGAAACAGGCTTCCTTCATAGTTTCTCAAGCCAAAGGTCAGATTACTATATACCATCCACTGTGAATGTATTTTTGAAAAAATTTCTTTGTAATCATTTAAGAAAAAGATAAAGTAATCCAAAATTTAACACAATTAAATTATTCCAGTTTTGTCAATGCAGAGTTCTAAAAATGAATTCCTAAGAACAGCAGTAGTTCTGCTTTGTTCAGGGTAAATTACTTAATATCTTTGCTCCCAAGCCAATTTCATCTCCTGATCTGCTTGTAACTTCCCAAAACCCAAACATATCAGCCCAGAGGAAACAACAAAAAACTAGTGTGCTTTTTTAAAAACTTAATGTCATAAGGCTACGAATTACATTTGGAATAACAAAAATCTCTTCCTTTATTTTGGCATTTCAAATTTCTCCATTAAGAGTAAATTATCAAGAACCAAAGTATATGAGAAATGATTGATTTAAAAAGATAACATCCACATGGAGTCTCCCTGATAAAGTGAGACCTTCTTAAAAAGGTAAGATTGCTTATATCAAAGGAGAGAAGTTTGAAATCTAAGCCCCTTTCCTATTTTGTTGTCATTCTTAAGTACAATTTTTAAAAATACTGAAATCATTACCAAGGATTTTAACTTAAAACTTTGAAAAAGGAGGCATCATCCTAGTCAAGTTACCTAATCCAAGTTCACTTGAAATAGTTACAAGTAAAAGACAAGTCTGTACAGGAGCAGAGTGAGATGTGCACTCCTATTAAAAAGCACTGCCTGCTGAAAAATGTCTCTAGATCCAACACATTTATGTGTAATTCTTGCTGTGGAGCTGAAGAAAAGGGGCTCCAAGGAAACGACTCCCCTGACTTCCCTTGGCACGCATTTCTCAGACAGGTGCACGTGGGTCATCAAGCCCCCGCTCAGAAAAGGTGCGTCTTACACACATTGATTTGGCTGCGGTAACACTTGGGTTTCTAAGCCACAAAGGATTCCTTCTGAATGGAGAGGCTAAAGCGTAAGCAACGGGGAGAATTAGGCTGTTTTCGTGATCGATCAATCCAGATCCCCACTCGGGGGCCCCGTGGGTAAACAAAGATCTCTAAAGCACTTGGTTGTCTGATGTAACAAGATAAGGGGATCTCTTGGGATAAACAGACCAGGAGCAGGACTGAGCATTTAGGGGGGGGATGAGACTGCACCGGCAGCAGCAGCCCCGGATTCTTATCAAAACAATAGCGAACGGCACGCGTCAGGCGGCCCCGGGCGCCGGGGACGGAGGGACCGGCTGCTGTTGAACTTGGCCTCCCCGCCTCCCCTAACTCTCCGGGCGGGCGGCACGCGGGGCCGAGCGAAAGTGAAAACTGGGGCGCGAGGGCCTGGCTCCCTCCTCCTCCTCCGCTCCCCCCTCCCTCCCAGCCGCGACTCCTTCCTCACGCGTCTCCCGGGGCGGAGACGCCGCGTCCCCCGGGGCCCGGCGTTAGTCACCGAGCGGAGGCGGCGCCGGAGCGTCGGGCTCGCGTCGCCCGCTCCGAGGCCTAGCCCGCCGCTCCCGGGGCCCCGGGGGGCCGTCCGGCCCCGGGCCCCCCCGCGAACCCCCCAGCCCCTCACAGTCCTCTCAACTCGCCCCCTCCCGCCCCTGCCCTCGGCGTCCCAATGTCAGACTCCACTCCGGTCCCCGAAAACGACGCCCGGCGCGGCCGTTTCCTGTGCCCGGGGCGGGGATTCCCTCTCCGGGCCGGGGGGCCGCGGCTCGCGCCGCTGACCCGGGCGGGGATCCCCTCGCCGCCGGGCGGGGATCCCGGAACTGGCCGCGGAGCGCGTGTGGCCGCGGCGGGGAGGAGGGAGGGAGGGAGGGGCGAGGCGGGGAGTTTCCGCCGCCCGGCCCGGTGGCAGCCCCGGCCCCGCAGCCGCCCCGCACGGCCGCCGCGGACCCAGCCTGCCCGGCCCCGCCGCCCGCCGCCCCGGACACGCCGCCCGCCCGGCCGCCCGGCCCCCGCGGCGTCACCGGGTCGGGCTCGGGGGACCGAGAAGTGCGGCCCGGGCCCCCGGCACTTTGGTCTCCCCGCCTGAAGTGTAGGGCGAGGAGAAGGGGAGACAAAAGGACGCTGGTGCTGGGGGAACCCCCTTCCCGCACCCCGCGCCCCGCACCCCGCACCCCGCGCGGCTCGGTCCTTACTCGTAGTGGCGGAAGATCTCGTTGGTGACTTTACAGTAGAAAACTTCCTCGTCGGCCCGCAGGTCGGCAGGCGGCTTCTGCCTCACAAACGGCTTTCGGTGGAGCAGCGGCATGTCCGTCCGGCCGCGGGCTCACCGGGGGTTCGGCCGCCCGCGTCGGCCCCGCGTCGCGATCCGAGCTGGGGGGAGAGGAGAGCCCGTGAGCGGGGCGCGGGCGGCGACGGCATGGGCCGTCCGCGCGCCGGGAGCTCCGCCGCCTTTTGTGCGACCGACGCGCCGGCTGCCGGCGGAGGCGAGGTCGCCGCTGTCGCCGCCCCGGCGAGGAGCCAGCGGAGCCGCCGCCGCCCGCGCCCTCCCAGCGCGCCCTCCGCACGCCGGTTGCCGGCTCACAATGGGGCCGGCGCCCCGCCGCGGGAGGGCGGGAGGCGGCGGTGCCGGAGCGGCGGAGCCCCCTCCCCCCCGCGCGGCTCCCCGCCCGCCGCCCGCCGCCCGCCGCCCGCCGCCCGCCGCCCGCCGCCGCCGGCCCCAACGTGCTCGGCGCGCAGCCGGCCGACGCCGCGGGGAGCTCGACGGGCGGCCCGGCCCCCTCCCCGCTTTGTTCCCGCGCTCCCCGCGCGCCCGCCGCGCCGCCGGCTCCCGGGCCCCGCACGGAGCCCTCACCTGCGAGCACGCCGGCTGACACCTCGCCTCCGCCGCTGCCGAGGCGCCAGCGGGGGCTCCGGCCGCCCCGGGGGTCGCCGCCCGCCGCCCGCCGCCCGGGCGTCCGCTGCCGCGGCCTTGGCTCCGCGCGGGACCGACCGCGTCCCCGCCGCTCCCGCCGCTCCCGCCGCCGCCTCCCGGGAAGTTCCTGCGCTACTTGGGGCCGCGAAGGAGGAAGAGCCGCTGGGAGGAGCCTGGCGCTCCTCGCCTCTACCTTTTTATTGGCTCCCCGGTGACTTCTACAGCTTGTCACTGACACAGGAAGAGACGGCGGAAAGCCTGGGAGAGCGCTTTATTAATTAATGGCACGGCCCCGCGTGAGGAGCCGGGCGCCTCCTCCATGTTGGAGATTATCGGCCCGGGACCGAGGGGAGGCGCCGGGGCCGCCCGAACCACGGCGCTACCGGAGGGAAGCCGCTCCCTCACCCCGCCGGCACCGCCGCTGGTGATCGCACGATGGGAGAAAGAGTACAATTAAGATTTAACTTGTATTTTTAAACATGGGACGAGGAATGAGGAATAGAAAGTGTTTTTGATAATGTTCTTCAAAATTAGGATTCTCCGTCTAAAGCAATATTTTGCTTGTGTAAACGTCCATCTTGAGAAGGAAATACCTCCCTTGACAGCAGTTGTCTTTCATACTTAAGAGGGCAATTCAATGATTTAGCAGAAGAAAAGACCAAAAAAAAAAAAAAGTGTATGTTAGAAAGTGTCATCTTTCCCTTGGACCCCCAATTGTTTAAAACTAAAAAAAAACCCCACATCTTGAAGAAGTAATATCTAGAATACGCCGTGAAGATATTTTGCAAATGGCCAAGGTTTAATTCAATCACTCAAGAGTTTTAAAGAACGTGGATTTACTGGTGGAATTTCCACCAAAGAACTTTTCCCCATATCTGTGAAATTCATTTCTAAAATGAATTTAAATGCATATAACACGAGACTTTTGAATTAAACAAGATTGTTCAAACTCCAGATAACTCCAAATGTTTGCCAGCTTTGTTTTAAAATGCTTTTTTTTTTTTTAATACTGCCCTTGATAGTTGCTTATTTGTTGGCTAACATGAAAGAACTAAAAGACAGTAAGTCTGAAGAATAATTAACAAAGGGTGAATTACCAATACTATGAAATGATCATAGTTGTAGAAACACTTTGGGATCATCATTTAAGTACACATGAACATTGGAGCTGAAAATGTACATATCCAAATCTCAAGAGTTAGCATTTTTAAACTTATTTGAAGAGCCCACAAGTTAGACTCAAAAGACGGACAAGGAGGGTAGATAATTCTCAACCACTATTGAAACATTCCCACAATTCAAAATCCCAGCTTAACTACTAAGCTAAAAACATGAAATTTTCTCTGAATAAATAGTATTTATATTTCTTATATCTCACTATTTGATAATCTGTTAAATTCATGATAAAAAAATGTTGATTTTATTGTATTAAGTACAGATTTTTAAACAATTGGAATTTTTATAATAACTTAATATTAACATTTTATTCTACTTCATCAAAATACTATCATACTCAAATTTCAATATTATATCTCAATTCTGAGTTACATACATATGATTTATTGTAATGGTTTGTGATACTTAATGTAATATACATAGATGTTCATTATTGACTCGGAATAATGTAAGTTTAGTAACTTATAATTAACATATTAAAAAGTTTAGTTTTGATATGTTTATAATATTCAACCAAATTGATAGCTTAGGTAACACTAAGTTATCCTACATATTTACTATTAAAAGCTTACCTAATATGTTATTTTTTAATTTTGGTATCATGATTCCTAGCTTTATCAATAATTACTCTTGGCTTATGAGAGTGTAAAGCTCATTGCTGTATTCAGAAAGTAAAGGGCACTGTTGTGAAATAAGACTGTGTAAAAGGACAGGGTAAACATTTTTGAAATATAACGCAAATTATGAAAGGTGCAGTATCACACAAAAAGATAAGAGAAAAAATGAAATTGAATTAGTTTTTAATAACTTAATTCAATTAAACATTTGTCAGACTCCTTTTATGTGCCAACACACTGTACTACCTCATGTAAGGAATATAATATAAATGTATCCTCGCCTCAAAAAATGTACACTCTTGTAGGGAAAAGACAATGTAAAGACAACCAACACGAGGATTTTGTGAATCCTAACGATCATGAGTAATATACAAAAAGAGAAGTAGAAAGGATTAGAAGAATATGTAGAAGGGGCCTGGGAAGCCACCCACAGGGCAGGCATTGAAGGGCAACAGAAAGCTCATGTTCCAGCGTATCCTGGCAAGTCTCAAGATGCACCCCCACCCCAGCCCTCCATTAGTCACCCCCCTGGATGAAGACACCAATGGCCCCTGATTAAATGTAAGATGTAAATATACTGGTTAGGTAGGGCCTGCATTAATCTAGTATCATCAAGACATAGTTTAATATGTGAGAAGATATAGTGCCTTACATTGCTAAAGACAAAACAAGACTATGAAATATAAATTCTTAAAAGCGTGGGCCAGAATAATTTTCCTGTATTCTATTGACTGATTAAGAAAGGCTTTACTTAGTTAACGAGGTGAGGCAGCTGAAAGAAATCTCTGGGAACTCTTCTCTCATTTTGTAGCTGGGGTAACTGAAGCTCGGGAACTTGAATCTCGGTCTCCTGATTCCTTATCCAGTCTCTCGACCATGCTACTCTTTCTTTGGATTCAGTAACACCTAACTTTCTTCTGTATCCTACTCTGTGTCTATAAATGAGCTAAAATGCCATTTTTTAAATCCTCCTTAAAATGTGCAAGGAGATAAGATATATTACTCATGATCAGAAATAATTTATTTTTGAAAATTATTCAGGAAAACAATAGGGGTAGTAAGAATCTTAAATTCTTCAGTTAACACATTTAACAAATATAAACACCTAGTGTTCCTTACCTCTAAGTGGTAGTTATTAAAGTATTTAGAGTAAAGCTGCCCTAAGTTCTTCCAATTAAGATATCTCCAACTTTGAAATTCTCTTCCTCCATATCTCTGATACCTGTCTCAGATCTTCTATGTTTTCTTTTCTTTTCTAAACATCGATGAGAGAGAAACATCGATCAGCTGCCTCTTGCACACCCCTAATGGGGAAGTGCCCTCAACCAAGGTACGTGTCCTTGACTGAAATCGAACCCTGAGACCTTTCAGTCAGTAGGCTGACGCTCTATCCACTGAGCCAAACCGGTTTCGGCATCTTCTATGTTTTCTTTTTAATGTCCTCCTAACTAATTCATGGCATTTTACTATAAAATATTTCGATATATTAGTTTTTAGAAGCAATGAATATGTTTCATTTCATATCTGAAATCACTAGCCTAGTGTTAGGATAGTGATTCTAGAACTTAAATGACCACTGAAATCACCAAAGGGGTTTTTGAAAAATACTAATGTCTGGGCCACGCAGGGGTCTTCAAACTACGGCCCGCGGGCCACATGCGGCCCGCAAAGGAGCCTGATCCGGCCCGCCAGGTTTTTTGGGCAGTGAGCGCAGCCGAGGTGTTACAGTAGGAATTAGTAGTTCATATAGTCCGGCCCTCCAGCTCTCTGAGGGACCGTGATCTGGCCCCCACTTTAAAAAGTTTGAGGACCCCTGCTAGGCCAATTAAAACAGTCTCCGGGATAAGGACCCAAGCGTCTGGAGTTTAAAATTCTACACCTGCCATTCTAATGTACTGCCATGGTTCAGAACTACAATGCTTAGAAGAGACTGGGTTATTAATGCACAGTGATAATGTTAGCAGATTTGCATTTTTTAAATTCAGCCCCTTGTGACTAAAGTAATGAATTGTGGGATGGTAAGGGTTGAAAGAATAGTCTATGGGCATCATCATTATCACAGTAATAGTTTACATTTAATGAATGCTTTCAGCTTGTCAAGCATTATGCTAAGGGCTTTAAATGAATCATCTCATGCAATTTTCACAACAAACTAAGTACTGTTTATAATTTCCATTTTACAGATGAAGCCATCGAGGCTCAGAGAGGTTAATTAAGTAGCATGCCCAAGGTCATAGGTCGTACAGCCCAGAAATAGAAAAACTCCAATTATCAACTACAAAGTCCAACCTTCTTATTACCAGTATTCTATATTTCCATGGGATGATTTGGTAATATAGCTTAGATATAAGTTGAAACAGGGAACTTGATCCAATGCACTATAAAATTTAAAACTTGTAATGATCAAAAATGTTTGTTAATCAGAAAATTACTAGAGAAAACCATGAAGAATATTGAAAATTATCTCAAGAGTCGGGAAAGCCTAAATATAGCACAAAGTCCAAAATTCATAAAAATAATTCTATGCAATAAAAATTTCTGCATCACTAAAGCTACCACAAACTTAGAAGACAAATATCAAACTGGAAGAAAACCATTTGCAACTCACTGACAGAGAGCTAATTTCCCTAATATATAATCTCCTATTTCTCTATCATATAAGCAATAATTATAGTAACTCAAGAGAAAAAGAAAAGGAAATATAAATAGTTTTTAAAACATATAAACAGATTCTTAACCTCACTCAGAATAAGAGAAATACAAATTAAAACTACATTGAGATGATATTTTTCATCCTTCAGATTTGCAAAGGTCACCATCATATGTTGCCGAAGTCTGGGGAAATAGGCACAACCTCCATAAGGGGCAGATTGGCAATAGTTAGCCAAAATTACAAATGCACACAAATTCAATCTCTAGGAAGACATCCTGCAAATATAACTGAACATAAGACTCTTTACTTTGGAACAGCATAATATTAAAATTAATGGAAGTGTCCATAATTTAAAAAAAATTATAACATGTCCATATAGTGGAATAGTATGAAGGCATAAAGAAGAATGAGGACATTTAAAGAAAAAAAAGCAAAACGCAGAAAAAAATGGGATTTAATATATACATATTTGCTTAATACATAAAATGCATTTGAAAGGTTATACAGGGAAATAACACACTGGTTACCTCTGGGAAAAGAATTGCCAGGGGACAGGGATGAAAGGGAGACTTTTCATTGTGGAAAGATGAATAAAAATTTTTAAGATACAGAGATTATACAGTAAAGAGGCAGGTCAGGAGAGATAGCTTATGTAATAAAATCTTTCACATCACAACTGTGAATAAGTTTAGAATTGCAAAAAAAAAGTAAAAAAATGTCTGTATTAAATATTTTATGGGACCTAGCATAGTGCCTTTCCTATCACAGGAGTCTAATACATATTTGTTGGATAGATGAATGGCTAGATTGATATATAAAATACAAATTCAACTTGATTACAGTGAAATAGAGTCAGATGGTTGCTTTTATCTTAACATGGAAATGGAACTTAAATTACACATTTCTGAAAAACTAAATTGTTTATGGTAATAATTAGTTATATATCAATTTACAGAAAAAATCCTGCTAATGATCAGCCATATTGATTTATTATTGTTTTTAAATTAAGACACAGGAAAAAAAACAAGTAGAAGGTTTTAAAATGTAAATCACAGGGCTCTTTTTCTTATTTTTATCAACCGCCAAACTAATTTCTAAGTTATAGTTTATGTTTAGTAAAATAGTTATCAGATAAAAGTTGCAATATTATTTTCCATATCATTTACTGACTAAATTCTGTTAATACTGGAGTATAAAATAGAGTATACTTTGCCTTTTACTTTGCCTTTATGGTTCAGGCTGTAACCTGCTATCAGATATCATTTTAAATATTACTATTCAATTTTTTAAAATATTTTAAAATACTGTAATGCCTAGAACTGTGGTTGGCAAACTGCGGCTCAAGAGCCACATGCAGCTCTTTGGCCCCTTGAGTGTGACTCTTCCACAAAATACCATGGCCTGGGTGAGTCTATTTTGAAGAGGTGTCATTAGAAGAAGTTTAAGTTTAAAAATTAAACTTAATTTTGGCTCTCAAAAGAAATTTCAATCATTGTACTGTTGATATTTAGCTCTGTTGATAATGAGTTTGCCAACCACTGGCCTAGAACATAGTAGGCACTCAACCCTATTATAAAAAGTATGATGTCATTTCATTTTCTTATAGTATTTAAATAATTAATATTTATAATGTTCAATTAATAACATTATAATTAGGACCATATCTTTTTTCCTACCAGTTAGCTCTTGTGGTTGTAGCATGGTATTACTAAGTTTGACACCAATGACTAGCCCCATATTACAATGCATGCATCTATAAACTACCTGACAATTATGGATGAAGAGAGAGAATTAACACGGTTGAAATTCAGAACCCATATCTGAATATATTATTACTAAATTCTAATCTAAGAGCTCCTAGTGAAATATACTCTTAACTAGAGGCCTGGTGCATGAAATTCATGCACGGGGGTCGGGGGGCAGTCTCTCAGCCCAGCCTACTCCCTCTCACAGTCTGGGAGCCCTCAGAGGATGTCCTACTTATGGCTTAAGCCACAGTCTGGCCTCCCTCTGTGGGAGGCAATTGGGTTGATCAGGGGAAGGCACCACCCCCATCACCTCGCTGCTGCTGCCACTGCTGGCCACCACAGCCACCAAGGTGTTTTCATCAACACGGACCCAGTCCCTTTACCATGAAAAAAAATGACAACTTTCTTTAGGCATTTTCAAGATGTCTCTTTCATAGAATATGACATTTCTTTCTTTCTTTTTTTATTCTCACATGAGGATATTATCCCATTGATTTTTAGAGAGAGTGGAGGAGAGAGAGAAAGAGAGAGAAACATCAATGTGAGAGGGACACTTAGATCAGTTGCCTCTTGCATGAGCCCTGATCTGGGCCCTGGCCAAGGAGGAGCCTGCAATTTAGGTATATGCCCTTGATCAGAATCAAACGTGGCCCCCCTGCGAGATTGTGTCTCTGCTCTGGTTCCAGCAGCCCAGCGCTGCAGCTACAGGGCTGGGCACTGGCCCTGCTGTGTGTTGTTCTCTCCAGCTCTGGGTCCACACCAGGCCCCTCCTCCTGAGTTGGTCGTAACCATTATGGTGTCCCTGCCTAATTTGCATATTCTTTCTCTCTCTCTCTCTCTCTCTCTCTCTCTCTCTCTCTCTCTCTCTCTACACACACACACACACACACACACACACTACGGGTGCCTATAAAATAAAAATTTAGGGTCTTTCTTTTATTTTTGTTGCTATCATCATACCTAGAAACTAGGAGTAATACTACTATCCTATTTTCTCTAGTCTAAATATTTAGGTCAAAACACCCATCTCTTTTTTTCTTAGCTCAACTGAAAAATAGATTAACTTCTCTCTAAGCTACTAGTAAACTGTTTCTCAAAAACTTCTTAGCATCTAGGATCCAGTTTGCCTATCAGAACAAGCATCTTGCCTATTTCAAGTGCAGAAAGCAAATGCCTGCCTTAGCTGGTTTGGTTCTGCAGATAGAGTGTCAGCATGAGGAATGAAGGGTCCCAAGTTCGATTCTGGTCAATGTCTCTCTCTCTCTCTTCCCTCCAATCGATGTGTGTCTCTTCTCCCCTCCCCCAATTGATGTGTATCTCTCCCTCTCGTCCCCTGGTACTAAATGCATTTCTTTTCCCCATTTCAAACCTCTATCTTAAAATCAAGATCTCACCATCAGTTCCCATGTGGTAGGCAGACTATTAGCCCCCAAAGATGTCCACAGTTTAATTCCCAGAACCTGAGAATATGGTAGTTTAATCCCCAGAACCTGAGAATTTGGTAGTCTATACAGCCAAAGAAATTTGCAGCTGTGATTAAGGTTAAGAACCTTGCGATGGGAGATTTGCCTGGATTGTCCAAGTGGGCCTAATCTAATCACTGTGTCCTTAAAAGGGAAGACACTTTCCTGGGTGTGGTCAGAGATAGATGTGATGACTAAAGAAAAGTTAGAGATGAGGGGCTGCTGAGTTGAAATGGAAAAACCAAGGACTGTGGCGTTATCCAGAAAGAAGCTGGAAGATGCAGGGGAAAGGATTCTCCCCCAGAGGCCTCCAGGAAAGAACAGAGTCCTGCCGACACCTTTATTTTTGCCCAGTGAGACTTCTTGGACTTCCGACCTCCCACTGCATTTCTGGTAATTTGTTAAAGCAGCAACAGAAAATGAATACACCTAGTTCCCAATCAGAAAATATTCTGCATCCTCAGCTGGTTTTCATGGTGACAGTGAAAGATATCTTTGAACCTTAATGAATGATTTCACTCTTTCAAACTAAGATTATTAGCAACTCTTAGAATTTTTTGTAAGGATTTATCCAGCTGCCACCCCTTCAAATTGCATAAATTAATCTAGTCATTTTATAATCACATACAACCATAACATAACACATATAGCCAAAATTAGTATGTAAGTAATAAGAAGATGATTATAAGTGGTCAACAACTTTCCCCCCTCATTAGAGTCTATCTCCTCTGACGTCCTTAGGATCTTGCTCCATCGGTTCCACTGCCCTCTACCTAATATCAAGCTCTCCTTTGCCACTGAGATCTCTGCCCTTGGACTGTAATCTAGTCTCTGTCATTGTGGGGGTAAAAATTAAGTATATCTCTATCTTCAGCACTGTTTCTTTTCTGTTCTCAACCAAGATTTTAAAAGGAATATTATGTTCTTTGTTTCTACTTCTTTATTTTTGAACCTTCTATAGCCTCCCCATATCCTCCTCTAAAGCTGCTCTTCATTCTGTCGTCGTAATGCCAAATCTAATAGCCTCTCACCAGGGAAGAGTCCACCTTATGGACTCTGCTCTTTGACATCCTCTCCTACCTTAGCTTCTGGGGCACACTCTCCCCTGGTTCTCTGGCCCCTCTGAGCTGTCCTGAGTCTCCTTGGCATCACCTCTTTCTTCACAACCTATTCCCTAACCTGAGGTTTCCAGACTTTGCTCCATACATTCTCTTCTCGCCTCACTCCTCCAGGAAGCCTCCTCTAATCCTGTTCAGTTACTGGTAATTGCACCCATTCTCACTGGAATGTAAACTGCTCTGGGTCTTCTAAGTTTCCGTAGGGACTCTACTTCAGCTCCTTCAAGATTTTTGAGATGGAGAATGACTCATCAAACTGACATGTTCTAAAGACTAATCTGGGAGTGGTGTGTAAGACTGACTGTATTGGGTAGAGCCTGGAGGCAGGGAAACCAGTTGAAAAGGCATAGGAGTACAAGTATGAAATAACAACAGCCTGCGTTGCCTTGGCAATAGAAAGAAAGAAAAGCCAGGGAAATGTTTCAGTATAAGTACAGGCATATCTCAATGGATTGCACCTCAGTTTATTGAACATCTCAGGTGTTGCATTTTTTTACAAACTGAGGGCAAGATACCCCACCAGCTAAAAGGTTACAACTCATACGCAGCTGGTGCTACTCAGTGGTTGAGAATCGCCTTAGGAACCAAGAGATCCCGGTCAGGGCACATGCCTGGGTTGCATGCTCCACCCCCAGAAGGAGGCGTGCAGGAGGTATCCCATCAATGATGTTTCTCATTGATGCTTCTATTTTTTCTATCCCTATCCCTTCCTCTCTCTCTAAAAACCAATAAAATAAATAAATAAATATTTAACAATAAATAAATATTTCAAGATAAAAAGCATTCTTAAAAAGATTACAACTCGCTTTATTGTGATACTCTATTACTGTTGTCTGGAACTGAATCCACAATATCTCCAAAATATACCTATATTTAGTGACAGAACTTGATGACACATTAAGGAAGGGAGAGGAAAGGCCAGAGATGACTTAAAAGTTTCAAACCTGAAAGACTAGAAGGTACTACCATCATTAACAGAAATGGGGTGATTAGGTATAGGAGACAGGTTTGGGAGAGAGATGAAGCATTCAGTTTTAGATACGGAACATCAAAGCAGGGATGCCCTACAGGCAGGCAGAAGACTGGACTGTGAAATCAAAAGAGAAATCAGGACTGAGGCTATAAATTAGGGACCTGTTTCCAGAAGTAAGATAACAAAAGCTACTCAGGTTGATGGGTATACAGGAGGTAATTAACATTTACTAAATAAGTAACTTGACATTTTTTTCTCTATTCAAGTACCAGTGCAAGCAATAGGATGCCCAAGATACTCACCAACCACTCCACAATACCTCTCTGTTCTACTGTAAGGAACCCCCAGCATTTGTTTTTTCTGTTGCTTCTTCCTGGTTGTTCATTGCAAGATACTACAAAAACATGCTCTCTAATCTTAGGGCCTTCACAGACATGCTAAACTCCTTAGGTCATTTCATGTTGATGTTCTATTGAACAGCCTTACAACAGGTTTTCTAAACCTCTTCATTTTCCCCAAGCTTCCAACCTAAGGGTTTGCTTTCTAGAGCCACATTTGATGCCTGTGGTTCCATTGAAAGCAGAGCTTTAGACAAAGATAGTTTATTGGAGAATATGAGTTCAAGGAATAGAATAAGGGCCTCAAGGTAAACAAAATAGACAAGAAGGAAAGTCAATACAAGAATGCATTATTTAGTTGACTTATGCCTTGGGCAACTGTTTGGTTGATCCTGTGGTACCTTGTGAGAGGCCTTATGAAATATATCTCATGATTCTGTACTGGAGTGAAGAAGAAGGAAGAGGAAAGCATTTATCCATCATTTCTTGTCTACCATTGCTCAGGGTTATACCACATGCGTCTAATTGCACATGTGTGTGGAGAGCTGGTTTCTGCAGGTATCCCATTATTGGGCAGGGAGTGAGAGAGGCCTGGTGACGTTATGTTGCTCCTGAGAGAAGGTGGTGAATCCCTGCATAGAGTTGATCATTGGGCAACATCTGGATTGAGAGGTAAGGCTGGAAGGATATAACAGGATGCACAAAATATTTTTAAATACTGCCTCTTCCTGAGTTTTCTCCATTTGAGTTAATGGTATCTCTCTCTTCAGATGCTCAGGCCAGTCCTGGCTCTTTTCTTTATCTCACATTTCACATATAATCTTTCCAGAAATATTATTGGTTCTGCTTTCAAAGTATGTCCAGAATCTGATTACTCACCATCTCCATTGCTACGCTTTGATTATTGCCAATATGTCTTTTTCTTCCTTATCTTTCTCTCAACACTCACTTAAAAAAAAAAGTATATGTATATATATATATATATATATATATATATATATATATATATATATATACTTACTTTATTGATTTTGTACAGAGAAAGAGAGAGGGATAGAGAGTTAGAAACATTGATGAGAGAAAATCATCAATTAGCTGCCTCTTGCACCACCCCTACTGATGATGTGCCTGCAACCAAGGTACATGCCCTTGACCGGAATCGAACCAGGGACCTTTCAGTCCGCAGGCTGACGCTCTATCCACTGAGCCAAACCGGTCTCGGCTCAACACTCACTTTGCCTCCTAATTTATTTATAAAATCTGGGCCATTCAATATGACTTCTGTACTCAATACAAATGTTCTTTTATTCTCCACCCACTCTTTTCCTTCCCTGTTGTTTTCTCCTTTTCAAGGCTCTATCTGTACATTTGATCACATTTCTCTCAACCTGCAGGACCTTATTCTATGATTTCCTTCTCTTAATATCTCCCCACTTTAGTTATTCTTTTATTTTGGTCTACTAAAAGCATGCAAATCCGCCTTATCCTTAAAAAAAATATTTTTCCATCACTTTGCTCCCCTCAGAGCTGGCATCTTATCACTCTTTTTCTGTATTACTAATTAATAGAAATTTTACAACTATATGGAATCTTTTTATTGTTGTTAATCCTCACTAGAGGATATTTTTCCCATTGATTTATAGAGTAAGAAAGGGAGGAGTGGGGAGAGAATGAAAGACACATCAATGTGAGAGAGACACACCAGTTGGTTTTCTCCTGCACATGCCCCCACTGAGGTAGGGATCAAACCTGCAACTGAAGTACATGCTCTTTTTTATTTTTAAATAACACTTTTTATTTTTTATTTTTAAAATATATTTTACTAATTTTTTACAGAGAGGAAGGGAGAGAAATAGAGTTGGAAACATTGATGAGTCATCAATCAGCTGCCTCTTGCACACCCCCTACTGGGGATATGACCGCAACCAAGGTACATGCCCTTGACCTGAATCGAACCCAGGACCCTTCAATCCCCAAGCTGTCGCTCTATCTACTGAGCCAAACCGGTTTCGGCACATGCTCTTGAATGGGAATCCAACCTGAGACCCTCAGGTCTGAGGGCCGACACTCCCCTGAGCATCCCAGCCAGAGCAAGAATGTTGATAGTGGTTTGAATTCTCTGTAAGGCACTTTTGTGTTATATATCTTATTTGTTTGTGTCAGAGTCTCCAAAAGTTTCTGTAGGACAGAAATAATATAACTCAATCATAAATTTTTTTAACTACGACTAAAGAAATAGTTATGAGATTTGGGATGCTGATTTCTGATAAAAAATAAATAATATAATACTATTTTGCCTTTATCTGCTTCCAAGTAGTTAAAAGTGTAAATGCACTTAGACTTGTCATGTGATGGTTATCTCTTAATCATAGGCAGGATTTTTCTGATGTCTATAACAATTGCAATTATACTCATTTAATCTGTAAGCAAGAGTCTTGGGCAATCCCTATAGCAACAAATGTAGATGTTAGCGTGAGAAGTGAGCAGTTAAGTTTTAAACTTAGAAAGAATTATGAGAACACTAACTTTGTTCATTATTAATTTAGATAAAATCCATTTGACTTTATAAAAGTTATTTACTTGAAAGTTGATATTGCCTTCCTTCTGTATTCTATACATAAACCTACATTTCTCCTTCTATCCCAAAAAAGCTACCTTTCAGCCCTGTTTCACTATAGCTGCCTTCCTAAATTATTGACGAAGTTAAAGAAGATGCCAGAATGTGCTGCAAAGTATTTGAGCTAAGAGCTTAAGAAAAAAATGTTTTAAAACAAATTAGTTTTTATAACCAACTTTTAGAAAAATATATTTTTATAACTTTATAAAAATAAAATATGTATTTCATGTTATTCTACATTAAATATCTACAACTTGAAAGCTTTTGAAAAATACTTATGAGTATTGTGATTTACAGTACTATAAGTTTATTCTTTATAGTGAAATATAAAAACTGAGTTAAAATCATTTAGAGAGAAAGTGCTGGATATAAAACACTTTGCCAAGTACTGAGCTAAATAACTATATATATAAAAGCCTAAGTGACCATCGCAACTGAACAGACTACTGAACAGGCTGCATGGGGCAACCAGGCCGGCAGGGGGATCAGTAAGGGGCAACTAAACGACCAAGCAGCAGGCCTGCAGGTGGGGCAATTAGGGGCAACCAGGCTGCGGGGGGGGGGGGGGAGGGCAGTTGGGGGTGACCAGGTAGGCAGGGAGGGCAGTTGGGGTGACCAGGCCAGCAGGGGGGACAGTAAGCAGTGACCAGGCTGGTGGGGGGCAGTAAGGGGTGACCAGGTGGGCATGGGGTGGGGGGGAGTTGGGGGCAACTAGGCCAGCAGGCAGCAGATAGGGATGACCAGGCCAGCAGGGGGGCAGTTAGAGGCAATCAGGCAGGCAGGCAGGTGAATAGTTAGGAGCCAGTGGTCCCGGATTATGAGAGGGATGTCCCAGATTGGAGAGTGCAGGCTGGGCTGAGGGGACCTCCCCAGCCCCTCATGCATGATTTCTTGCACCGGGCTCTAGTTTAAATAAAAGAAAGTCATAATGGCTCATATTAAAGGTCTATGTTACAAACATATATAGAAACACATCCTATATTATTATTCTCATTTTATACTAGTAGATAATAAGGCTGAAGTTTAGTAGGGTAAAGAAATCCTCCACGTTCCCACAGTATGTAAATGGAAGAAATGAAATTTAAATTCAGATTGATTAGATGTCAAAGTCTATTCATTCAACAAGTATTTCTGAGTGCCTTCTATATGCCAGACACTCTTGTAGAGACTTGGACTACGTCAGGGAAGAAAATAGAAGAACCTTGCACTCTTGGAGCTTATATTTATTAGTTGACAACTCTTTTGCCCCCTCCCCTGCCAATTATCTATGTAAATAAAGAAAAATTTACTTTCCCAAGTTTAACCCTTCTACCTAGATTGTCTTTATCACACATCTCCTTTGAAATCTGGCTTAATCAATTATTGTCTCTTCCACTTCCATACAAAAATATTAATATACAAAAGTCTCATCTTGAAAAATGCCTCTACTTGTCCTGATTTTCATTCCTTTTTCTTGTTCCACACCATAACCCAAATTCCACAGCACTCTCTCTCTAACCCTTTGATACCTTCTTTTCCTTCCAAAGCTTGTTTACAGTCCTCATGCCTCTCAATTTCTCTACAACATTAACCATGCTACGCACTCCTAGAAAAATCCTGCTTGACTGTTGAGAAATCACCTTATCCTAGCTTTAAAAGAATGGTATGTCCATATCCATGAGTATCTTTAAGAAGAAGGAATAGGGACCTTCTCCTGTGAATACTGTCATCACAGTGAGATGTTGAGTGAGTCAGAAAATTGGCTACCTTTTCCTGAAATCATCTAGGATATTTTTCCTTTCATGTTTTAAAGACCTTTCTAATACAGACAAGCTAATATATTCATATTCATTGTGTCATATATTTTACTGGAAAATGGAGGTAACTATAAGCTAGTACAAAAATCAGACATAGTTTCTACCACTCATCAAGTGACTCAGAACTGCTTCTGACTCAAGATACATACTCAGAAGCAGATACAAGAATTTTGAAAGCATAAATTTAGAGTCACTTAATGTTAGGACAAAAAGTCCCACATAAATCAAGTGTATTCCAGCACAGTAATAACAATGTTTATTATAGCGCTTCTAAATCATTAAGAAAAGATAAAATTCTAAAAAGAAAGAAAAAGAAACAACAAAAAGAAATTTAAAAAGATAAAATTATGTTCAATGTACTATTCAGGAGTCTGAAAATGTATGTACTGTACACGTACACACACACACATACACACACACACACACACAATTCCATTGAGAAATACATAGAACAATGCACAAAATAAACACACAGCTCAATTAACTACCATACACACTCACAAAAAACAATACTACCCAGGTAAAGAAAGAAAACAAGCCTGGGTGGTGTGGCCCAGAGATTGAGCATCAATCTATGAACCAGGTGGTCACAGTTCAATTATGCCTGGGTTGTGGATTCCATCCCAGTAGGGGGTGTGCAGGATTGATGATTCTCTCTCATCATTGATATTTTTATCTTTCCCTTCCTCTTTAAAATCAATAAAAATATTTTTTAAAGAAAGAAAACAAAGCTGGAACCCCAATATTTATGGGATTTGTCCAAGTTGTTATACATAGCTGTAGTTGATGCGTTTTTGTTACTATGTGGTATTCTATCATATACACTCCCCATAATTTATCCATTCTTTTGTTTATTTTAAAAAAATAAATTTGGACAAACCAAGATGGCGGCATAGGGTAGACACCCGAATGCAGCCTACCACAACAA
Organism: Pipistrellus kuhlii; assembly: GCF_014108245.1. NCBI lineage: Eukaryota > Metazoa > Chordata > Mammalia > Chiroptera > Vespertilionidae > Pipistrellus > Pipistrellus kuhlii. The sequence goes on from NW_023425404.1 coordinate 73,086,488, forward strand.
ATTTGAATTTAGAACTGAAAAACAGGGGAGGCATTGCCCTGAAGCGCCAGACGGCTGGCTGAGAGGAGGCTCTGCCATCTGGGAAGGAGAGAGAAGGCACGCTGAACCTCAGGAACTGTGAAGGTACGGAGAACTGTGTGTGCAAAAAGGCGCTGGCTTAATCCCGGTGCGGAGAGGAAGGGCCGGACCGAGATTGCTGCTGGCTTACTCCCTGCACGCAGAGAGGGCGGGCCGGGCTGAGTTCACTACTGGCTTACTCCTGGCGTGTGGAGAGGGCGAACAGCTAACGTGGCTGGCTTTCTTGTCCGAGAGGAAAACAGAATCACCCTATTGCTCTGATAAACGGCCCCAGACAGGGAGAGGCCAGACTGTCAGGCAGTGGGCAGAGATCTCTTTGTAGGTGTGTGAAGCCAGAGGCCGTTACTGCAGGACTTGGGGAGGAGCCAAAGGGAAAACAAAGTTTGTCTGCACCAACCCGAGACTCTGCCCTACCTATGGCTGAGCACAGAAGCTCTCCCAGAGGCTGGCTTTCTCTAAGGAGGGTCTTGCAGGAATCCAAAGCTTGTCTGCGCCTTTACCAAAGAGGTGCGTGCGCGCCTGCAACCAATCTTCCAAAACTCTCCACGAACAGGACTTTTCTAAGGCGAGACTGACAGGGAACCAAAGATTGTCTGCGCCACCCCGAGACCCCGCCCTATTCAAGCAGAGTATGGAAACCCTCCTAGCTGAGACACTGCTGATCCTCACAGCCAATTGGCTTGGAGATCAACACTTCCCAGTGATACCAACAATAAGCAAGGCTTAACAACAAGACTGCACACACAGCCCACAAAGGGCTACACCAAGACTGTCCACTGCAGGTAACTGGGAAGGCTGTGCTACTGGGCTCTACCAGAACACCTAGCACACAAAGCTATTCCATCAAATCAGGGAAACAACTAAAATGCAGACAAGAAGAAGGACACAAAGGAAAGAGATGGAGGAAAAGAAAAGATTGGACATTGAATTCAAAACTACAGTTATAAGGTTATTCAATAATATCCTAAAAAAGGCCAATAAAATAAATGAGACCTATGAGGATATGAAAAGGGAGCAACTAGAAATAATAAGGGATCAATAAGAAATGAAGAAAACATTGTCTGAAATAAAAAATATTATACAAAGTCCTAAAAACAGACTGGAAGATCGCAAGAATCAAGACAAAGATTTAGAACACAAAGAGCCAGAGGACACTCCTCTGCAGAAGGGAGAAGATAAGAGAATCCAGAAAGTTGAAGATAGTGTAAGAAACCTCTGGGACAATTTCAAACGAACCAACATCAGAATTATGGGGATTCCAGAAGAGAGAGAGCAAGATACTGAAAGAGTACTAGAAGAAATAGTGACAGAAAACTTCCCCCACCTGGGGAAAGAAATAGACTTACAAGTCCAGGAAGCCCGCAGAACCCCAAACAAAAGGAATCCAAGGAGGACCACACCAAGACATATCATAATTAAAATTCCAAAAGCAAAAGACAAAGAGAGAATATTAAAAGCAGCAAGAGAAAAGCATGTAGTGACCTATAAAGGAGCAACCATAAGATTGTCAGCTGATTTCTCAACAGAAACCATGCAGGCCAGACGGGAATGGCAAGAAATATTCAAGGTGATGTATAACAAGAACCTACAGCCAAAAATAATCTACCCAGCAAAGCTATCACTCAGAATCAAAGGACAGATAAAGAGCTTCACAAATAAAAAAAAACTAAAAGAGTTCATCACCACCAAACCAGAATTATATGAATTGCTGAAGGAGGTTATTTAGGAAGAGGAAGAAGATAAAGATAAAAATTATGATCAACAAATACGTAGCTATCAACAAGGGAATCTAAAAACCAAGGGAATTTAAAAATCTGATGAACAATATTAACTGGTGAATATACTGTAATAGAATCAGAGGTATGGAAGGGGAGTGGACTGACGATTCTCAGGGAAAAGGGGAGTGGGGGTGCGGGAAGAGACTGAACAAAAACTGTGCACCTATGGATGAGGACAATGGGGGATGGGGAAAGGACAGAGGGTGGGGTGGGAACCTGGTGAAGGGGAGCAATTGAGGGGGGGAAGAGGATCACATTTGTAATAATCTGAACAATAAAGATTTATTTAAAAAAATAAATTTTATTGATTTTTTACAGAGAGGAAGGGAGAGGGATAGAGAGCTAGAAACATCGATGAGAGAGAAACATCGATCAGCTGTCTCCTGCACACTCCCCACCAGGGATGTGCTCACAACCAATGTTCATGCCCCTGAGTGGATTCAAACCTGGAACCCCTCAGTCCGCAGGCTGATGCTCTATTCACTGAGCCAAACCGGTTTCGACTATCCATTCTTTTATTGATGAACACTGGGTTGCTTGTAGTTTTATTTATGAACTATGGCCCGGTGCATGAAATTTGTACACATTAAAAGGGAATTAATTAGAGGAAATATTATAATATTTCTATTTGCCCTTTCTCTATAATAGAGATGAAAGAAAATTAGTAAAATGTATATGAAAATCTTTCTCCTGTCAGAGTCTGGGGCGTGCAGCAGGATCCAGAGTCAAGCCCCCACCCACCCGTGCTTCCTCGAAATTGCTAGAGACTCATACCTGGCTGGCCTCACCCCCATTGGACAAGATCCAGACCCGGCCAGCCTCGGTCCACTAGTCAGGTTTCCTCATCAAGCGCTGCTGGGTGGGGGGTGCAGCCTCAGGTCCCCCAGCCTGGCACCAGGGCGAAGGGCATGGCCTGAGATCCCCCACCTCGCCTGGCGTCATGCAGCCTCAGGTCCCTGCAGATCGCTCGTTACAGAAACCCTGCCTCCACTGTGGGCGCAGCCATCTTGTGTTATGGGAACCCTGCCTCCTCTTGTGAAAGTGTGAGGGTTAATTTGCGTACTACCTCTTTATTATATAGGATATTCTTGTACATGTCTGTTGAATATGTGAATGCATAGATAGGAGTGGAATGGTTAGGTCATATGCATATTTTTAGCATTAATGGAAACAAATTGTCTTCCAAAGTGGTTATATAAATTGGCACTCCCACCAGCATCACTACATACGTTCCAGTGACTGCATTTCCTCATGAATACTTGGTATTGTCTTTCTTTTCAGCCTTTCTTGTATGTATGCAATAACATCTCATTGTAAATTTGCATTTTTCTGATTGCTAATGAGGTAGATTATCTTTTTGCATGTTTGTCATTTACATTTTTCTTTGGTGATATCCTCTTTACATCTGAAAAGATTTTGATATTAAGTGGTTCAAATAAACAGAATACACTTTGTTAGGTAGAACAGGGGCAAAGAACAGCCACCACAGCTCTTTAACTTGCTATTTATTTGGTTTCTTGAACAAAGCAAGAAAAGACCAAAAGTTGCTCTGCCTTACAACATAGAGGCATGGTTTCTTGTACTGAGCTTGAGGCCTGCAAATACAGGGAAGTTACTATTTTCTCATTAGGCTTTAGAGAAACGTATCTGTTTCAAAGGGTAATGTGTAAATTTTGTGGTGTCTGCAACAGGGAGGCCAGAGGAACTCTGCCCCATCACATTCCCTCCAGACCTCAGGAGGGAGAAGACATTAACTCAAAGGTGAACTCCAATCAGGTTCTAGTGGCTTTTGGTAGCGGAAGAGAGTCTCATAATCAGAAAATATTTCGAGAGAGACTGTAAGCCTGACTGGTCCTCTCTCATAGGCTAACAGTGAAGTTGCAATGGGGGCTGGATGGGAGGGACAGCTAACCATTGGGTGATCATATATGGGAAATTCACAAATGCAGAACAGTTTCACTTCCCCTCCTATCAGATTATTGAAGCTTTTGGTAAATTCTCTTCTTTCAAATAAGGGAAGAATGCATTCCTTATTTGCCAGACATCCGTACAACAGTTAAGGATAATTAATCATGCTAGAGAAGCAATAGGCTGTTGCAGAAAGCAAATGCCTTTGTAAGACTGGGTTTTTAAAATGTCCCATTTGGCACATAAAACCTTGGGAAACAAAGTTTTCTCATCTATAAAGAGTGGAGATAGATTCTAGACTTATTTATGTTTCTATGTGAATTTTATAAAAACTTTAAGGCATATATATATTATCATTTATACTATCTAGTCTATTCTAGAAGACATAATGCTATGGAAAGTTTCATTATTTATTTTACAAAGTTAGCATAATCCTGAGAACAAAGTCTGAGACATATATAGCACACACAGAAAAAGAAAACCACAGAGCAATACCATTAATGAAAACTGATGCCCAAAAAGCCCAAATATAGTATTAGTCATAAAATCCGGTAATATATTAACAGAATAACACACCCTAGCCAAAAAGGTTATTTTAAAACTTACAATGGTTCCACATTAGATCAACAAATAAATTTCAATATATTAATAGATCAAAAGAGTAAAAATCCAAGATCGCTTTGAGAGGGGGAAAAAAGAACTTAATAAAATTCACTGTCTGATCTTCACTGTAATAAAAAACAACAAAAGTATAAATGAAGACACAATGAAGCATAAATAGCAAATTTGAAACTAACATTAAAACCTTAATTACATTTCTGCTGAAACTGGTTTGGCTCAATGGATAGAGTGTCGGCTTGGGGACTGAAAGGTCCCAGGTTTGATTCCAGTCAAGAGCATGTACCTTGGTTGCGGGCATATCCCCAGTAGGGGGTGTGCAAGAGGCAGCTGGTCAATGACTCTCTCATTGATGTTTCTAACTCTCTATCTCTCTCCCTTCCTCTCTGTAAAAAATCAATAAAATATATTTAAAAAAAAACACAAAACTTTAATTACATTTCTATCAAAATTTGAAATAATAAAAAAAGTCCTCGCTATTTTTGCTATTATTCATATTTATTCAGGAAGCTGGCTAATTCAACAAGAAAAATAAATAACATGTATGATACTAAAATCTTAGAGAAATTTATAATTATGTGTAGATGATCTAATTAGAAAACCAAGAGTCACCTAAAAAAAACATTACCATTAATAATAGAGGTTCAGAAAGAGGTTTGGTAACAAGATAGCTTTCTTGTACAGTAGCAGTAACCATTTGGTAAATATAGGGAAGCAAGATCCCCTTCAAAAAGAGCCCAGAATTCTCACTTGATATTAATTCTGCATTTGATATTTATTCTGCTTGAAACACTTTCCCAACATCTCTGTATGTCTACTGCTCTCATCATTTCCTTCTCATCTTAATTTCCTATTCTTTAGAAAGACTTCTCCCCTAATACTTTTAAGCATTTTCCCAGGCAGAGATTGCTGCTCTGTGTGTTTGCATGTGCTCACTTTTCCTCCTGGTACACAGAACACATTTCCAAGCTTCCCTTGTAGTTAGTGGGACCCATGTGACTGAATCCTGGCCACTGTAACATGGAAGAAAATGCCACTTGTAAAGCAGGGAGGGAAAGCTCTCAACCATTTCTCTACTTCCCCTTCTCTTTTCATGTCAACTAAGTGAAAATATTCCAAAGACCTAGAGATGGTGGAGACACAAGTTGGAAGTAAGATGGAACCACAGTTTAAAAGAGAATTGCTCCAGGGAGCTGCCCACTCAGGAACAACCACACTGGCCTGTTGCATGAGCAAGAGGTATGTTTATTTATTACAAGTAAAAAATGCTGGGCTGTTTATGACAATATTAGAATAAATACATATACTAGATGTCATATTTTATAGCACTTTAAGTAATTTAGCGCTCATAACTTCATTTTCAGGTGAAAGTACCAATTTAATGAGTTTAGTTTGTTTGCCCAAGGTCACATAGCTACTGGAGTGGAGGAGCCACTTGTTTTTGGCACCTATGCTTGTTACAGGAGGCTGCACAGGCTCACAAAAGCATGTACATTTTTGAAAAAAAGTAATGAGAGGACCTTATATTATCAGAAACAAAAACATATTATAAATCTATAAAAATAAAAAAGAATAAACAAAAGAGGTAGACACACAAATCAATGGAACAGAGCCACAGATAATCCCCACAGGATGCTCCAATGATTTTTGACAAGGATGTAAAAGCAAGTCATGGGGGAAAGGTGCTGGAGTAATTGGATAATTATAGGCAAAATAAATAAATAAACTTCAATTTAAAACTCACACCTTTTACATAAACTAACTCAAAATGGATCATAGTCTCAATTAAATACAGAACATAAAACTAAAATTTTAGAAGAAGAAAATCTTTGGGATTTAGGGTTAGACAAAGATTTCTTAGCCTTGACACCTAAAAATCATGATTCATAACACCCAACACCCTGGTAAGAGGAACACTTTCCCTACATCTTTGTGTGTCTGCTACTGTCATCATCCCTTTCTCATCTCAATTTCCTGTTCTTTAGAAATACTTCTCCCCTTTCTACAATGAAAAGACAAGCTATGACTTGGGAGAAAATATGTGCAAACTAACATCCACCCTTAAAGGGATTATGTAAATTTCATGTAATATATAAAGAATTCTCAAAATTCAACAGTTAAAACACAACCCAATTAGAAAATGGACAAAAGACATGAACAGACATTTCACTGAAGAGGATATGTGAATGGTAGATAATAAGCATAATGAAAAGGTGTTCAACATCATTAGCCATTAGGGAAATGCAAATCAAAACCACATGAGATATTAGTATACACCTATCAGAATGGCTAAAATAATAAATAATGACAACAATGCTGGCAAGAAAGTAGAGAAACTGAATCACTCATTGCTGGTGGAATTGTAAAAGGTTCAGTTGCTCTGGAAAATAATCTCCTTTAGTGAGTCAGTGAATTCAATTTTTTTTTTTTTTTTTTTTTTTTACTGGTTTGTATTGTCTTGCCCTCAAAGTAAATAAACTCTGTTTCACTTTAAGAAAAGGGAAGGGAGAATAGACAAATCAATCAATGAAACAAAAGAGAAAGTCCAGAAATAGCCCCAGTAGAGCTAAGAATTTAGAATACAAAAAAGGTAGAATTTTGAATCAGTGGGGTAAGATGGATCAAAAAGATATTGGATCAACTGGCCAAACTATTTGGGAAAAATATTAATAATATCTCCATCTTATTTATTTCAAAATAAGATTCATATGGAATATATATTATATGGAAGAGAAACATAAAAGTGTAAGGCATATTATAACTTAAAATTTTACTCTTAGGAAAAAAATGTTTGTATTATATAGCCTTACTGTAAAGAAAGCTACCTGAGCATGATACAATAGATAGCAATAAAATGGAATAGACTAATAACATTAACTATACCTATCTATCCATCTATCTATCTATCTATCTATCTATCTATCTATCTATCTATCTATCTATCTATCCATCTAAAAGGCTAATATGGCCGGGACAGGTTTGGCTCAGTGGATAGAGCATCGGCCTGCGGACTGAAAGGTCCCGGGTTCGATTCCGGGCAATGGTATGTACCTGGTTGCGGGCACATCCCCAGTAGGGGGTGTGCAAGAGGTAGCTGATCGATGATTCTCTCTCATCGATGTTTCTAACTCTCTATCCCTCTCTCTTCCTCTCTGTGAATAAATCAATAAAATATATTAAAAAAAATAAAATAAAAGGCTAATATGCTAAGTGTCCCTCCAACTGTCCGACCAGTCACTACAATGCACACTGACCACCAGTGGGCAGATGCTCAATGCAGGAGCTGCCATGATTAATACAAAGAAACAGCACCGTGGATCTGGTGCTGACAAAGTGACACTCGGCTTCCCTCAAGTGGGACCCTGGCCCCACCACCACCCCAGAGTAACATCCCTCTAAATCTCAGTCAATGCTGCCAAGACCCCATGGCACAAAATGCAGCCCACAGCTCAGCCCAGAAATGGTCGCTGTGGGTGCTGGGTAATGATGTCACATAGCAACACCTGGCTTGCTCTCCCTAGCGATTAGCCCAGTTTCTGCAGTCCAGGAACATGACTTGCTTTATAGCCAAGTGCAAACATTTTACACTTTAACCAAATGTCTGTCAAGCATTTTGATGTGCCTTATCTCATTTGATCCTCACAGAAGTCCTGGAGTAGGTAAATAGGAGACTTGGAGGAATCCTACTTTCTTTTCACTTTATTTATTTTTTTTTAAACAATCTTTATTGTTCATATTGTTACAAAGGTTCCTCATTTCTTCCCCCCTCCACCAGGTTCCCACCCCACCCTCCGCCCCCTCCCCATCCCCCATTGTCCTCATCCATAGGTGCACAGTTTATGTTCAGTCTCTTCCTCCCTCCCTTTCCCCGATAGTAAATCCCTTTTCAGATAGTAAATCTGTTACTTAGCATTTTCTCATATCAATAATACCACCACATGCCCAATGATACATTTCACACAAAAGACATTTCCAAATAGGTCAACCAGCCTCATCCAGGCCCCACCCAAGGCACTCACAGATCAACACCCCAGCCCTATACTAACTCAACACATCCAGATCTAAGCCTTCATCACTTGATTCAGCAGACCCTCAAGTTCCCACAAAAGTTTCCAGCCATGTCTGAGAGGCCGCCGTGGGGCAGGGGCAGGCTGCTTCGGGCCTGGCCTCTGTTGCTCTGGTTCGTTCCACAACCAGCTTCTCCTGACCTAGTTGCTCTGGACCTGCCTGTTGCTGCTCTGGGCCTGGCCGCACCCGACCTGGCTACTCTGGGCCCAGCTGCTCCGGGCCTGGCCGCTCCCAGCCAGGCAGCCACTGCTCCGGGCCTGGCCGCACCAGACCCCGCTGCTCCGGGCCTGGCCGCTCTTTTCACTTTAAATATATATATATTCTGTTTTGAGTTTTCTGTAATGAGTATATATTGGTTTTATAATAAGAATAAAAACAACATTAGCTGGGTTTTGTCTTTAATTGCTGCCACTCAGTAATTTTTATGACAACTGAAAGATAATACATCATTGCAAACTTTATGGTATGTCTGGGGAAAGTATTGTTCACAATACATGATAAAGTATATTTTCTTTGGCAATATAATTATATAATAAGACTACAAAATGCAAGTGTGGATGTCTCCAAAGGAGCAGAGTGCAATCCCTGAAGTTTGGATCATTGCACCTGTCTCCACACTGCTTTTATTTCAAGTAATGCAACCACAACTGAACATCATTTCCTTTCTCCTTTATAATTCTTTTTTTTTTGTTTGTTTTTTGTTAATGACACTGTTTATATAAAAATAGAAGAAAAATGGCTTTTGAAAAACGATTGTTTTAGTAAATTAATTTTATTTTATTTTATATATTTTATTGATTTTATATAGAGAGGAAGGGAGAGAGATAGAGAGTTAGAAACATCGATGAGAGAGTGTCATCGATCAGCTGCCTCTTGCACACCCCTTACTGGGGATATGCCCGCAACCAAGGTACATGCCCTTGACCGGAATCGAACCCGGGACCCTTCAGTCCCCAAGCCGACGCTCTATCCATTGAGCCAAACCGGTCCCGGCTGTTTTAGTAAATTAATTTGATCATTAAATCTTTGGCTAGCAAAGATCAGATAACGCTAAGTATTGATAATAAATTTCTAAGTCTTCTCATTGCTTTTTTTGGTTGTTGTTAATCCTCACCCAAGGATATTTGCCTCCTGCCTCACCCCTACTGGGGCCAGGGCCAGGGCCAGGGTGAGGGTTTGAGCCTGCAACCAAAGTACCTGTCCTTGACCAAAATAGAGCCCGAGACTGACTCTTCAGTCCCGGGGCTGACACTCTAACCACTGAACAAAACTGGCTGGGGCCTATTGCTTGTGTTTTTGTTTTCTTTATGTAAAGAGAGAAAGGAAAGGAAAGGGAAAGAGAGAGAAGGAGAAACATGGCCCAACTAGCGTGGCTCAGTGGTTGAATGTTGACCTATAAACCAGGAGGTCATGGTTCAATTCCAGGTCAGGGCACATGCTTGGGTTGCGGGTTCGATCCCCAGTGGGGAACATGCAAGGGGCAGCCAATCAATGATTCTCTCTCATCATTGATGTTTCTATCACTCTCTCTTCCTATCTGATATCAATAAAAATAGAAAATAAAAAGAAAGAGAAAGAGAAATATCAATGTGAAAGAGAAACATTGATCGTTTGCCTCCTGTATGCACCTTGACCAGGGATCGAATCCACGACCCAGGTATGTGCGCTGTCTGGGAATTGAACCTGCGACCCTTGATCTACCCCTTCGATGTGTGGGAGGACACTCCAGCCAGCGGAGCCAACCAACCAGGGCTCTAATGGCCCTTTTTACTTTAATGGAAAAGTTAATTGTTTCCTTTCAGGGAAGTGCTAAGCGCAATGTTCGTTTATAACAGGCACTTAATACTATTCTCCTTTCCCCTTAGACAGTATTCATATTTATAACAACAGTCTTTCTACCTACTCGCAAAACCAAATATTATTCTTCACCCTCCCACCAAGAGCGGGTCTGAGCATGCCTAATCTCTACAATCTGAGAGATCTCTTTTCTACTTTCTCTTTTCTGCTTTGATATTCATTTTTACTTCAGTTTACCTTTTAAAAAATGCTGGGTGGGCGCCCAGTGTAACAGGATCTGAGCCCAAACTCTCTATAAATTGTCAAAGTCACAGCCCCCCACACATTTCAACTCTATTCCTATGCTGTTTCTATTCTTCCCCAGACATCATGTAGGCCTCCAGACCTAACTCCCTAAAAACACTCACTCTGAAATTTGTAACCTACAGCAATAGCAACAGCAGTAGCAACACTGGGACATTTCTCTTTTCTAGGAAAATCTTTGGGTCATTTGGGTCACTAATAAAAGAGAAACATGCAAATTAACCATCACTCCGCTACACAAAGCCACACCCACCACTCAATCAAGTGTATGCAAATTAACACAACCAAGATGGTGGCTGGCTACAAAACTGGAGCAAGCAGGAGGCTTGGGTTGCCCTCGGCGATGGAGGAAGCCAAGCTTCCCACTGCCCTGGCTGGCCCTGGCCTCTGTTCAAGGCTACAAAGTTTCAATTATAGAAGATAAATAAATCCTAGATACCTGCTTCCAGCCAGCCTTGGCCTCCGCTCAAGAAGGCGCTGAAAAAAAAAGGAGGGGCTGGGACCTTGGGTCACCGGGGGGTGATCAGGGCAGGATAGGATGGCAGGGGCCATTGGGGGTAAGCATACCAGCAGGGGGGCCAGTTGGGGGTGAGCAGGCCATCAGTGGGGGTCAGTTGGAGATGATCAGGACAGTGGGATGGGGGAAGGGGAGGGTGCAGTTTGGAGGGAGCAGGCCAGCAGAGGAGCAGTTGGGGATGAGCAGGCCAGTGGGGAGGGAACATGGGGTGAGCAGGCTGGGGGGGGGCAGTTGGGGGTGATCAGGCTGTGGGGGGGGCAGTTGGGGGTGATCAGGCTGTGGGGGGGGCATTTAGGGGTGAGCAGGCCAGTAGGCAGAGTAGTTAGGGACAATCAGGCAGGCAGACAGATAGGTAAGCGGCTGGAGCCAGCAGTCCTGGATTGTGAGAGGGATGTCTGACTACCAGTTTAGGCCTGATCCCTGTAAACTGCCAGTAGGACATCCTTCAAGGGGTCCCATATTGGAGAGGGTGCAGGCTGAATTTTGTGCACTGAGCCACTAGTATTACATATGTTCCCCTTTCCCCCCATGAATCCTTTCTAAACCTTCCTCCCCCCCCACCCCCCCGCCCTGCCCCAGATCATCACCACCCTATTTTTTGTGACCATGGGTTATGTATATATGCATACAAGTGTTTTTGGCTGATCTCTTCCCATCCACCCACCCTCCCGTACTTTCCCTCTGAGGTTCCCTAGTCTGTTCTATGCTTCTATGTCTTTGGATTTAGTTTGGTCATTAGATTCCTCAAATGAGTGAGATCATGTGATATTTGCCTTTCTCTGACTGGCTTATTTTCCTTAGCACAATACTCTCCAGGTCCATCCATGCTGTCTCAACAGGTAAGAGGTCCTTCTTTTTTACTGCTGCAGAGTATTTCATGATATAAATGTACCACAGTTTTTTTTTTATCCACTCATCTACTGATGGACACTTGGGCTGTTTCCAAATTTTAGCTATTATAAATTGACCTGCTATGAACATAGGGGTGCATACATCCTTTCTGATTGGTCTTTTGGGTTTCTTAGGATGCACACTGAGTGGCCAGATTATTATGATCTCTGAACGCATAATAATCTGGCCACTCAGTGTATATATCCTATCCTATCTAATAAAAGGGTAATATGCAAATTAACTGTCACTCTGTCACAAAGATAGCTGCACCCATAGCCACAAGATGGTAGCGCTCAGTCCTCTCAGCCCCACCGGAGTCCCCCAGTCCTGGGGGGCGGCCACTGAGATCGGGCAGTGTGAGTGGCCTGGCAGAATTCTTGCTTCATCCACTCTGGCTGCAGAGGGCCTCTGGGCAGTGGGCATGGAGTGGCCAGGGGGAGAGGAGTAATGCTTGCATCATTGCCCCAGCAATGAGTCAAGTGTTCAATGCCCAGCTGCAGATGGTCCTCTGGCCAGGCTGGGGTGAGGATGGGCCTCTGGGCCATGGAGAGCCTCTGAGCAGCGGAGCAGCCAGGCCCCACTGAGAGCTACTGGTGCATGGATTCATGTGCAGGGCTACTAGTGCATTATATTAGAGGCCTGGTGCATGAATTCATGCAGGGGTGGGGTTTGACCAGCCTAGCCAGGGGGAGGGGACATGGGCGGTTGGTTGAACTCCTGGTCAAGGGGACAATTTGCATATTAGCCTTTTATTATATAGGATATACACTGAGTGGCCAGATCATTATGGGTTCAGAGATCATAATAATCTGGCCACTCAGTGTATTCCTAAAAGTGGGATTACTGGGGCAACTGGAAGTTTAATTTTTAATTTTTTGAGGAAACTCCATACTGTTTTCCATAATGGCTGCACCAGTCTGCATTCCCACCAGCAGTGTACTAGGGTTCTCTTTCCTTCACATTTTTGCCAGCACTTGTCATTTGTTGATTTGTTGACAGTAGCCATTCTGACAGGTGTGAGATGATACCTCATTTTTGTTTTAATTTGCATCTCTCTGATAATCAGTGACTTTGAGCATTTTTTTCATATGTCTCTTAGCCATCTGTATGTATACTTTGGAGAAGTGTCTATTTAGGTTCTTAGCCTATTTTTTAATTGGATTGTTTGTCTTCCTTTTTTAAGGTGTATGAGTTCCTTATATATTTTGGATATTAATCTTTTATCAGATGTATCATTGCCAAATATGTTCTCACATACAGTGGGCTCCCTTTTCATCTTTTTTTTTTTTAACATATTTTATTGATTTTATACAGAGCGGAAGGGAGGGAGATAGAGAGTTAGAAACATCAATGAGAGAGAGTCATCGATCAGCTGCCTCTTGCACAAACCCTACTGGGGATATGCCCACCCAAGGTACATGCCCTTGACCGGAATCGAACCTGGGACCTTTCAGTCCCCAAGCCGACGCTCTATCCATTGAGCCAAACCGGTCCCGGCTCCCTTTTCATCTTGTTGATGGTTTCTTTTGCTGTGCAGAAGCTTTTCATTTTTACGTAGTCCCATTTGTTTATTTTCTCCTTAGTTTCCATTGAACTAGGAGATGTTTCCATAAACAAACATATTGCTACCAGAGATATTTGAGATATTGCTGCCTATAGTTTCTCCTAGAATTTTTATGGTTTAACAACTTACATTTAAGTCTTTTATCCATTTTGAGTTTATTCTTGTGTATGGTGAAGGTTGGTGGTCTAGTTTCATGCTTTGCATGTATCTGTCCAATTTTCCCAACACCATTTATTGAAGAGACTGTCTTGACTCCATTTTATGCTCTTGCTTCCTTTGTCAAATATTAATTGAACATAATGCCTTGGGTTGGTTTTTGGGGTCTCTGTTCTATATGCCTATTCTTGTGCCAGTACCAGGCTGTTTTGATTACAGTGGCTTTGTAGTATAATCTGATATCTGATATACTGATTCTCCAACTTTGTTCTTCTTTCTCAAGATTACTGCAGCTATTATGGGTTGTTTTTTTTCTATATGTAAATTTTTGGAGTATTTGTTCTACATCTGTGAAATATGTCATTGGCATTTTAATACGGATTGTATTGAATTAGTAGATTATCTTGGGTAATATGGATATTTTAATGATGTTACTTTTATCAATTCATGAACATGGTATGTTCTTCCACTTGTTTATATCTTCCTCTATCTCTATTTTCAAACTTCTGTAGTTTTCCAAGCACAAGTCCTTTACCTCCTTGGTTAAGTTTATTCCTAAGTATTTTAATTTTTTCTTGCATTGATAAATGGAATTTTTTTTTTTTTTTTTTTTTTTTTTTTAGTTTCTCTTTCTGAGGATTCATTATTGGTGTATAAAAATGCCATGGATTTTTGGATGTTAGTTTTGTATCCTGATACATTGCCCAATTCATTTATTAAACATAGTGTTTTTTTTGTTGTTGTTGTTTTTTGTTTTTTTTTGTGGAGTCTGTAGGGTTTTCTATGTACAATATCATGCCATCTGCAACTAATGAGAGTTTTACTTCCTCCTTTCCAATTTGGATGCCTTTTATTTCTTCTTCTTGTCTGATTGCTGTGGCTAGGACTTCCAGTACAATGTTGAACAAGAATGGTAAAAGTGTTCCTATTTTTAGGAAAATTGGTTTTAGTTTTTGCCCATTGAGTAGGATGTTCCTTATAGGTTTGTCATATATGGCCTTTATTATGTTGAGACATGTTCCTTCTATTCCATCTTTGCTGAGAATTTTTATTAAAAATGGATGTTAGGTTTTGTTGAATGCTTTCCTGCATCTATTGATATAATTGTAATTTTTGTCTTTCAATTTGTTTGTGATATATCATGTTAGTTGATTTGCAAATATTATAACAGCCTTGAATGCCTGGAATAAATCTCACTTGTTCATGGTTTCTGATATTTTTAATATATTGACGATCTAATTTGCTAATATTTTGTTGAGGATTTTTGCATCTGTGTTCATCAAGGACATTGGCCTACAATTCTCTTTTTTTTGTGGTGTCTTTATCTGTTTTTGGAATTAGGACAATGCTGGCCTCATAAAAAGAGCTTGGAAGTGTCCTTCCTCTTGGGTTTTTGGGGATAATTTGAGGAGCATAGGTGTTAGTTCTTCCTTGAATGATTGGAACTACTCCTCTGTGAAGCCATCTGGACCAGAGTTTTTGTTTGCTGGGTGTTTTTGTTTTGTTTTGTTTTAATTACTGCTTCTATTTCCTCAGTTGTTATTGGCCTTTTCAGGTTTTTGATTCTTCCTAATAGATTTTTGGGAGATTTTATTTTTCTAGGAATTTGTCCATTTCATCCACATGATCCAACTTGTTGGCATATCATTGTTCATAGTATTTTCTTATAATCCTCTGTATTTCTGTGGTGTCAGTTGTTACTTCACTGCTTTTGTTTCTGATTTTATTTATTTGGGTCCTCTCTTTTTATTTTATTTTATTGATGAATATGGCTAAGGGTTCATCAATCTTGTTCATCTTTTCAAAGAACCAGCTCTTGATTTCACTGTTTATTTGTTTTTGCTTTGGTATTGTTTTCTTAGTATCTCATTTATTTCTGCTCTAATCTTTATTATTTTTTCCCTTCTACTTACTCTTGGCTTTTCTTGTTGTTCTCTTTTTAATTCTTTAAGTTGTATGGTTAAATAGTTTATTATGATTTTTTTCTTGTTGTTTTTTGTTTTGTTTTGTTTTGTTTTTGTGTTTTGTTTTTTTAGATAGGCCTGTCGTATAATGAACTTCCCTCGCAGGACCACTTTTACTGTGTCCCAGAGATTTTGGATTGTTGTGTGTTCATTTTCATTTGTTTTCAGGAAGTTTTTTTTTTTTTAATTTCTTTCTTGACCTTGATGATAACCCATTAATTATTTAAAAATATTCTTTTTAGCTTCCATGTGTTTGAATTTTTTTGATTGTTTTTACTATAGTTGATTTCTAACGTCATTCCATTGTGACCTGAGAAGATGCTTGATATGATTTCAATCTTCTTAAACTTGTAGAGACTTGTTTTGTGTTTTAACAAGTGGTCTATCTTTATGAATGATCTGGGTGCATTTGAGAAGAATGTACAGTTTAGAGCTTTGGAGTGAAATGTTCTATGGATGTCAGTTAAATCCATCTGATCCAGTGTGTCCTTTAGAATCACTGTTTCTTTGTTAATTTTTTGTCTAGAAGGTCTATCCAGTGAAGTCCCTCCTACTATGACTGTATTGTTGTCTATCTCTCCCATAAAGTCCTCTAGAAGTTTTTAATATATTTAGGAGCTCTTATATTGGGTGAATACATGTTTACCAGGATTATATGCTCTTGTTGGATATCCCTTTAGCATTTAGTAGTGATCTTTGTTGTCTCTTGTGATGGACTTAATTTTGAAGTTTATTTTGTCATGAGATAAGAATTGTGACCCCAGCTTTTTTTTCTTTTTTTTTCTTTTCCATTTGCATGGGAATTTTTTTCCATCCCTTTACTCTCATTCTATGTGTGTCTTTTGTTCTGAAGTATGTCTCTTGCAGACAGCATATAGTTGGGTCATATTTTCTTATCCATTCAGCTACCTTATGTCTTTTGATTGGAGCATTTCATCCATTTATATTTAAGGTTATTATTGATAGGTACTTATTTATTGCCATTTTAATTCTGTATACCTACCTATGTTTCTCTCTATTCACATTTCTTCTCATTATAGTAGTCCTTTTAACATTTCTTGAAGTGCTGGTTTGGTGGTGGTAAACTCCTTTAGTCTTTTTTGTATCGGAAGCTCTTTATTTCACCATATATTTTGAATGATAGCCTTGCTGAACATATTATAGTAATCTTTGCTTTTCATTAACTTGAGTACTTTATGCCATCCTCTTCTGGCTTGTAAAATTTTTTTTTTAAGTATATTTTACTGATTTTTTTTACAGAGAGGAAGGGAGACAGATAGAGAGCTAGAAACATCGATGAGAGAGAAACATCGACCAGCTGCCTCTTGCATGCCCCTTACCGGGGATGTGCCCGCAACCAGTGTACATGCCCTTGACTGGAATCGAACCTGGGACCTTTTGGTCTGCAGACTGACGCTCTACCACTGAGCCAAACTGGTTTCGGCTGGCTTGTAGAGTTTCTGATGAGAAAGCAGCTGATAGCTTTATTGGAGCTCCTTTGTAGATAACAAATTGCTTTCTCTTGCTATGTTTAAGATTTTCTCTTTGTCTTTAAATTTTTGCATTTTAATTATGATGTATCTTGGTGTGGGCCTATTCGGGTTCTTCTGGGTTGGGGTTTTCTGTGCCTCCTGGATTTGTGTGACTATTTCCTTCACCAGGTTAGGGAAGTTTTCTGCCATTATTTCTTCAAACACATTTTCTATCCCTTTCTTCCTCTTCTGGCATACTAAATATGCAAATATTATTATATTTCATGCTGTCCCACAGCTCCCTTAAACTGTCCTTCTATTTATAATTGTTTTTTCTTTTGGTCATCTAATGTAGTAATTTTTTTCAACTCTGTCTTCTAATTCACTAATTCAATTCTCAGATTTCCTGAATCTGCTGTCAATTGTGTTCTTTATTAGTGCTCTGTCATTCTTCATAGCTACTATATCTTTTCCCATGCTGTTGAGCCTCTTTGCCATCTGAACTCTATGTCTGATAAATTTCTGATCTCCATTTCATTTAGCTCTTCTTCTGGAGAATTCTCTGTTTTTTCACTTGGGGGTTATTTTTTTTTTTGTCTCCCCATTTTGTCTACCTGTTTGTGTTTGTGACTATGTATTAGGTAGATCTACAATAGTATGCATCCCAATCTCTAATCCAGGACAGTGTCAAATGTTATTTCTGACTAAAAGATTCAAAGCCTCCAGAGACCCACCTCTGCCTGTAGACTGATTGGATTCAGCTTGAATAGCCACAGGCGATTGTCTACATGTGGGGTGAGAGTTTTTCCAAGAGGATAGGGCAAGCATGTCAAACTCATGGACTGCGGGCCACATGCTGCCCATAATGAATATTTTTGGGGCCCAGCCAATATAATGGTGTGTAAGTAATGTTTTAATAAAAATTTCATAACTTAATTTTTACAATATCCTGTTATGCATAATTATTAATGAGCTACAACATTCACTAATGACTGATTACTATAATTGTGTTGCATTCATTTCCCTTATGCACATTATACGCAGGCGCACCATTTCTCTCCATTAATTCTAGCAGGAAATATTTTAGCAGCCAATTGCCATGTCATTGGTCTTGGACTGACTTGTTTGGTGTGTACAATAGGAAATATTTTGCTTTTGGAGAACAAGAAAAATAGATTTATTTGTGTTATGCTTATTAATTTAGGCAGTTATTCAGTGTCTGGTAAATTAATGTTCAAGAAAAAATATTAATTTTTATTAAAATGTTCTATTATTTTATGTTAATGATTACTCATTTACTTCACCTGTTTGTTTTCAGCATGTCTATAGCAAAATCAAGTGCTAGTAAAAAATAAACAAAAAATTGCTGATGAACATCCCAAAATTTCTAAAAGTGGGAATTGGAGTATTATTGCTGTGAAGTAAAAAATAAAATAATCTGCCTGATATGTAATAATGCTTATGTAATAATATGTAATATGTAATATGTAATATGTAATAATTAATGTCCCAAAGTTATACATTGAAAATTGAGCCTTTTTTTTTTTTTTTTTTTTTTTTTTTTTGTGGCCCACTTAAATTTAAACCTTGTTTATTTGGCCTGTGTTAGCCTTTGAGTTTGACATGCTTGGGGTAGGGCATTTACTTCTGCCTGAAGGCTAATTGTTATTCTCAGTCTCTTAATGGGCCTAGAAACTCCACACAGTGGGGCAAGCGGTTTTCCAATAGGGTGGGCAACTGTCCTCCCCCCCACCCCCCCACCCCCAAGGCAAAAACCACCTGGATAGCACACGTCTGTCTTAGAAAGATGTTCTCTACAGTGTGAGGGAATGTCTCAGTACAGGATCTGGGATGCCTGTCTCCCCCCCACCCCCGCCCCCCCCAATTCTAACACCAGAGCCCTTAACCCTGGAACTCTGGTTTCCGCTCACAGCTCCAGTCCCCCTGCCCACTCTCTGTCAGAACTCAAGGTGAATGGCTGCACTCAGAATGTTGTGCCTTGGTGCTTTAACAGGGTACCTGCATTTCTAGCCACCTCTCCTTTGCAGACACAGCAACACTGCTGCTTTTCACAGCCAGATGTTATGTGGGCACCTTTCTCCGTTCTGGTGCTCTCTGCTGGGGACCTCAGATAGGGGTTTAGAGCTCAGAGTTCTCAGTGGCAACCCCCCACAGCTGAGATATCTCTCTGGAACTTCAGCTGCTGCCTGTGGGAGCCCAGCCAACCCTTTTGTGCCTCCACCCTGCCTACAAGTCTCTATGCTTTCTCCACTTTCCATCCTTGGTTATCAGGGTTCTCTCCAGCTAGTCTTCAGTTGATTATTCAGGATGGTTTCTTTGTATTGTAGTTGTAATTCTAGTTTGTTCCTGGGAGTGCGCCATTTTTAATCTCCTCTTGGACTTGCTCTTTATGGAGTACTTAGTCTGTTTTTCCTAGGATTTAATTTCCCCCAACCCAAAAGCATAATCTCTTTCTAACAAAGTAGCAAATTTTGATTTGGCTTAAATATTGCTTTTATGGCTTTTGAATGGCTTCAGTCTTATAAACTGTCTATTAGTAACATCACTTTTTTTAATTATTAAATTATTATCTGTGTACATATTTTAACATTGCCCCCATGCCCCTAACATCACTTTCTATGCATGTCTTCAAGGACAGCCTAAAGTTTAATTTTGCTATAATTAGCTCTTTGTAATAATGGGGTTCACAACTAGGTATGCTCTGTAACCTAGGTTCTCTGTAATTTGCACTTATCTGTGTACAGTTTAAAGTTTCAAGTCAAGTAGCAGATCTAATAAGAAGCAAATTTTGAACTGTAGCATTTTGTGTTTTTGTTTATCTCTTAATTTTATGAACACATTCCAAAGCAGTTGCAACCAGTCTGTTCAAGAACAAAAGATCATCAGTATGTCTCAAGAGTCAGAGAAAACAAATTTCAATAAGAGGGTTAAAATTTCCAAATTAAGCAGAACCCAGGAAAAATGTAAGGAATCCAAAATAAACTACTATTGCCACCAATAAAAAAGTACTTAGTGTTTTGGGTGCTAGGGAGATGGTGGTACAGGAAGTGCTTCCTTAAGATATGTGCGTAGTCTAATATGTATTCTTAATCTGTTCTTGCAAAACAATGGCTTGAACTATAGAATTACAGCTCTGCCCCCAATTGGCCCCCCCCTACTCTGATCAGGTGCAAGGCCAGCCAGCCAACCACCCATGGGCCCCTCCCCCAGGCTGCTGGCTCTCAATTAGCTCCCCACCCCATTTGGGGGTAGGGCTGGCTGGCCCACCACCCACAGCCCCTCCCCATAGCCAACCCCATCCTCGATCAGCCCCTAGCACCACGATTGGTCCATAGCCCCTCCCCCCTGCCAGCTCTGCCCCTGATCGGCCCCCAACACCAATTGGGTGAAAATGACAATTTTAAATATTTATATATTCACCTTGAACTAGTTCAAGCATAAAGTTTTACATGTTTCTGAAGGAGCTCTACTTTTAAATTTAGGAATTTTCATGGTTATTTTAAACTCTTTTGCATTTCTCTATGGCTTGTGCCATTATTGTTATTTAAATTTTATTTTAAATATGTAAGATAGCATGTTAACTAGGAACTGACCTATATATCAAATGGGTAGGTCACAGAATTTAATTGCCTATATTATAGGGTATAGACTGTCAGAGGTGTGAATTTTAACATCTATGAAGACTTTTACCATGCTGGGATGAAAGACATTCAAATGTAATGCATCATTATCAACAGTGTAACCACAATATGCACACACACATTTAAAAATACATCTAAAATACCATTTTAAATTTTGTAAGAAGATATGCAAATGTGCCATTTCATGGCTACCACCAAAATTAGAAATAATTTAGATTTTTACTCATTTTTTATAGTCAACTAGAGGCCTGATGCATGAAATTCATGCAAGAGTAGGCCTTTATTCCCCAAGCTGCCAGCACTGGCTTCCCTCTGGCACCTGGGAGACCCAGGCTTCCCTCACAGCCCAGGCTTCATTCCAAAGGGCATCTGCAAGGATACCTGGTTAATTAGCATATTACACTTTTATTATTATAGACTAAAGGCCCAGTGCATGAATTCATGCACAGGTGAGGTCCAGCTGGCCCGTCCCGATGGGGACCGATTGGGGGCCAGGATAGCTAAGGGGAGGAGCTGCAGGAGGCTTGCCAGCTGGCCCCAGCACCAAGCAGGCAGGGGCTGGCCAGCCAGAGGGGCCACCCCTCGATCAGGTTGGTTGGCCGGCTATAGTGTGCATCACAGCAACAGGTCATTCTGGTCATTCTGGTGTTCTGGTCTCTTGGCTTTTATATATATAAATTATTTTTAGCTAAAATATTTCATCTTTGTTAATAGAACTTAATCTTCAGCTATATTTTAAGAGGGTTTTGTTTTATTGTTGTGGTGGTTACTAATATAATTAGCTCCCAAATCATTTTTTTCTCTAAAATATAACTATTATTTCATGTAAAACCTCTTCATTCTCTCTTAATTTCCATTACTTACTCTGTAAAAATCCTCTTTTTCTTTTTAGATGTTATTACAATGGATCACAAGTTACCTCTGAGTTTTATCTTCTATTTATTAAATCCTGAAAATATAGGTTCAACTTGACTTTTACAGTTTATGCAATAATTAAAGAGCAACATCATTCATATAAACAAAATAAATGAGTAAATATGTTTGTTAAAATAATTTGTAATATTTAATCATGCTCATGTGAAAAATCAATACTTAAAAATTTTTAATGGAAAGAAATACATATAATGCAAACTGTCCACAAAAATATTTAAAATTAAACTATCTGGATGATGGTAAACATATACAAGGTCATTGGAACATAATTACTGAAAGTAATTTTGCTTTCACAGCTATGCTAATCTTCCCCCACATCCCTCTGCCAATTCTAAAATCTCAGGAGGAAACCAAATTAGGTACTGTAGAATCCATGTGGTTTGCAACCAAAACAGCACTTGGGTTATATACATGAAATTAAAAAAAGATAATTTAGTTTATATCAATCAGCAATATTGATATAAAACCTATTATTAGTGAGAGAAACCAAGATGACGGCATAGGTAAACACCTGAATTTGCTGCCTCACACAACCACTTCAAAACGACAATTAAAAGACAAAATGGGTATCATCCAGAACCATGAGAAAGCTGGCTGAGTGGAATTTATACAACTAGAAGGAAACAGAAAAACACACTGAGAGTAGGAGGAGGGGTGAAGGTACGGACGTGAACTGAGGAGGGATGGAGGTGCACAAGGAAAAGGACTGGCAACTCCGTACACTGTTGTCTTCCTCAATCAGGAGGGCGATACAGGTGAGACTCTGGGGACGCAGACTCATATGGGGAGAAACTGGACTGTCTGGCATCGGCCGGAACATGAGGGTGGCTTTCTCTCAGAGATGCTCATAGCGATTGTTGTTCCTCCACGAGACATAGAGACCAGTGGGGCAGGGCTGATGGGCAGCCATTGCTGTTGGCTCCACTCTGGTGATTCCATGAGACCCGGTCCCACCCAGTTTACAACCCCACCCAGGCTATACACAGAGGCTTTTGCATATGAATGGCCTGGCCTTTTGCAATCTAAAACCTAACATACCGCAGCTGGGTCAGAGAGCCCCAGAGCCTCCAAAAGAAGGCTCATGGCCCCACAGCAGCTTGCATTGCTTCACAGCTGGGCCTCATCTGGGCACCTCCAAACCCCAAACAAAGAGGAGGAATTTGAAGATATCTCTGTAGCTCCTGCTGGATGGCCTCAGGCAGTGGCTGACTTTATACCTCCTTGGAGATCCAAGAGCCAGTGTACCCAGTGATCAGAGTGAGACCATCCAGATTACAACTCTTTACATCCTTAAGAGACACACTCAGGGAGCAGACTCAGTGAGCACCAAAGGCCCACTGAAGCAAGCCTTGCCCCATAAGGGTGTCTCCAGCACAGAAGTTCTCTCATCATAGACTGATCCTTACAGCCAATTGGCCTAGAGATTAATTCCTCCCAGTGATACCAACAACAGTCAAGGCTTAACTACAAATAGACTATGTACAAAGCCCCAAAAGGGGTGCACCAAGAGTGTCCACCTCAAGTAATTAGGGAGGCTGAGCCACTGTGCCCTATAAGACACCCAGCACACAAAGAGATTCTATCAACTCAGGCAAGCAGCCAAAATGAGGATACAAAGAAACAGGTCACAAATGAAAGAAATGGAGGGAAGCAAACTATTGGATATAAAGTTCAAAACCACGGTTATAAGGTTACTCAAGAATCTTCTAGAAACCTCAAAGAAATTTAGTGAGACCCTCAAGGATATGAAAAAGGACCAATCAGAAATTAAGCATACACTGACTGAAATAAAGAATAATATACAGAGATCCAACAGCAGACTAGAGGAGCCCAATAATCAAGTCAAAGATTTGAAATCATAGAAGCAAAAAACACTCAACCAGAAAAGCAAAAAGAAAAAAATAATATAAAGATATGAAGATAGTGTAAGTAGCCTCTGGGACAACTTCAAGCATACCAACATCAGAATTATGGGAGTGCCAGAAAAAGAAAGAGAGCAAGATATTGAAAACCTATTTGAAGAAATAATGACTGAAAATTTCTCCCACCTGGTGAAAGAAATAAACTTACAAGTCCAGGAAATGCACAGAACCCCAAACAAGAGGAATCCAAAGAGGACCATACCAAGTCACACTTATGGATGAGGACAGTGGAGGTGTGATGGACATAAGGGCGGAGGGTGGGGTGGGAACCAGTGGAGGGGAGCTATAGGGGGGAAAAAGAGGAACAACTGTAATAATCTGAACAATAAAAATTTATTTAAAAAATAATAAAACCTATAATTAGCACTGAGGTAAAATGCCAATAGTTTTCTTATTTTATTCTGACTTTCTAATTAGGGAAATTTTTCACATATAGAAAAAACAAATTCTACAGCAAATTTATTTTGATTGTTTAACACTTCCAAAGTTTTATCCATCCCGATTTAATATTTATATGAATAAACACTTCACATACTTTTAAATTATAAATTTATAATGCTATATTTATTCTTGTGCATTTTATAAATGGTACCATTGCAGAAAATCACAGATTATGACTTTAAGTATCATAACTATTATTTACTTATTTTATATTTATAATTTAATTAGCTCCCAAATCATTAATTAGTGATTAATTCTTAATTCTTAATAATTATTCATTTCCATTATATTTCTATGAAATATTACCACATTGTGTTCCTCTTTTACAAATAATTAATTTAAGAATGCATAAAGGATATTCATTAGCAACAAAGTTAGGAAAAGATGAGTTTCTGTTACATGATTTTGAAATTAGTCTCCTAATTCTCACTTCAGTTTGGGTAGTAAAAAAACAATCCCACCTTGAAGACACAGTTAAATCTAAGCAAAAGTCCCCTTAATAAAGACCTATGTTGCATTTAAACAATATAGTCTTTTCAAATGTACAGTACTTGCGATTATGAACAAGATCACTCTTGAAAATAAGCTAATTAACCTGTTGCCCAGGTGGCATTTGATAGCCACAGGGAGAGAGGCCTATTCTCAACCCCTTCCCCAAGGCCCACGGCAGCTGGAAGCCATTAATGTGTTAGTTTGAATTGGTTATCGCTTACCAACCTGTTGAAGACTTGTAGGAAACAGGAGCTCGCAGCAGAAAGAGAAGGAACGGACACCTCAGGGCTAGTGAATCTGCAGTGGAGATATCAGGCAGTTTGGGGAGCAGCAGGAGGGTAAACATCCTAGGACAGTGATTTTCAGCTGGTGTGCTGCAGGAAATTTTAACGCAATACCTAACGTTTTCTCAGGGGCACTAACTTTTCCCCCCTTAAACTGTCAGATAAAAAAGACAACAGCCACCACAACAATAGCCATCCAGTATGAATGAATTAACTTTATATCTATTCTTTTTTTCAGATTAGCAAAAAATATTATATGTTTTTTGGTATAATTTTAGTAACCAGTAAATTATGTGTGCCATGAGCTGGAAAAGGTTGAAAATCACTGTCCTAGAAGAATGGAGAATGCTGAAAGATACCATAGAAAAGGAGATAACAGACTCATTTAAAATACTTATTCTACTTCACAATTTAAAAAATAATTGGGGGTATTTCATTTATACAGTTGATTCCAAACAGTATTCAAACAAAATGGATCTTAAATACTAAATGCAGTTACAGATAATAAAAGTTCTAAACAGTTAAGAAATAATTAATTACCTTTTTTGGTGTTGCAAAAAATTATAGGCTGAATTTCATATCCCTGTGAATGTATTCTATTTATTCTACTGGTTTTTTCCTTCTAGCAGTTAAAAACCAGTAACCTACAGGAAAACAGTAGTATAATGTCAACATTCTATTAAAGTTAATTATAATCAGTTGCTGAGCCAATACTAAAGTGGTAAGGTCATTTATTATAATTTATATTGAAATAAAGATATGTGTGTTTTCTTTAAATTTTTGTTGGAAAAAATGAGATTATTGAATTTACAGATTACTATAAATTATTAAAGAAAAACATATTCTCCTTTGCACAATTCTGACATATGGCTATAATCAAGTGTTGAGTTCATAATCTGAAACAGTAATATAAGAGAAAGTATTTGGAAAACGATATATGTCCATATTTCTGCCTGTTTCAGGTTTGTGCAGTGGTGCAAAGGCAGAGAGAAAGCATATATTCAAATAGGCCCTAAGGGCACCGCTGAGTGTATGAACCTCTCCTCAGAGTGGAGCAGAAGGGCTACAGAAGGACACCCCCCTCCACACACACACACACACACACACACACACACACACACACTTTTAGTTTGTTTTGATATGTGCCTGAAGGAAAGCAGGGTGTTTTAGGAAAAAACATACACACCAAAAACAAAAACAAAAGCAAAACAAAACCACTACCGCAGATACATAGCAAGGATGCAATTAAGAAAAGGTGAAACTGCTTCCTCAGCATCTTCCAGGCATTATTTCAAGTCTGTCTTCGATATCCCACCAATGACCTGAAGGAAAGCAGGAAAGCAAGCTTTACCCAACTGTGTAGGAGTGAACGAAAATGGAAAAGAGGGCAGTTTGTATGGTGGTTCCTCACTTATGCTCTGAAGTCAGGCAGGATCCGGTGTGAATCCTGTCTCTGGCACTTGCTAACTATAACTAAACAAAGTGTGTATCTATTTTCTGATCCTGTGCCCATTGCCTGATCGGAAGAGGGAGTTAATAAAATAGGTGCAAGGCATGAAGTAAACACTGACTATACAGTCCTCATAATTGATGCTCTTCCCTACCACAGTTCTAAAACTGGAAAAGATCAATTTTGAGGCAGATCTTAAGATGATTGACTTGTTTTGTGTGTGTGTGTGTGTGTGTGTGTGTGTGTGTATTTTAAAATATATATATATTTTCATTGATTTCAAAGAGGAAGGAAGAAGGAGAAAGAGAAACATCCATGATGAGAGCGAATCATGGATTGGCTGCCTCCTGCAAGTCCCCCACTGGAAATCGAGCCTACAACCCGCTCATGTGCCCTTGACTGGAATTGAACTTGGGATCTTTCAGTTCGCTGGCCGACACTCTATCCACTGAGCCAAACCAGCTTGGGCTGTTGTGTGTGTTTTTAAGTTTAATTTAAGTTTTCATCACCATTTACAGTATTCCCTCTATGTCCTCTTCCCCCTTTACCCATTCTCCTCTACCCCCACAAATAAGTGACTTGTTGATAACTATTTGTTTGCTATCTGCCTTTAGCACTCTGACTGTATGCCCCACATTTTTAATCTCTATTTTGATGTAATTTTTAAAAATCTTTTATCCCCTTTAAGCATTGTGGGAGGAAATACTTGAAAAAAGAAATTGGCCTATTGCTTGAGGAAATGGTATGATTTTAGTAGCTGGGAAAAAAGAGAGTTGGACTACTATATTGCTTCCAACTTCCAAGCAAAATAAATACTTTCAAGCTGGAAGGAAATCAAAATACTACTTGGAAACTATTCTTCAACCCCTCCAAGATAAAACTGAATATTATCTACAAGCTTTAAAATATGGGAATCCATTGATATTGTATTAGAAATTCAGAACTTTAAGGTTAGCTACTTTTACACACAGAATTTCATCTACCTCATCCAATCCATTTCATTCACACAAGAATGTGAATTGGTTGGGCACATGCATGTCACCACCTCCAATGGAGATTCAATTCCTTGATTTTTCACCTTTGTTCAGGTTCATGGTGCTTCATTCACATACGTTATATAAACAAAACTACGTTAAATGAACAAAACTAAAAGTGGACCAGAGGCCCACCATATGTGAAGAAATAAGGACAAATCACTCACTTCAACAGAGTTCAAGATTCCAAGACTCTTGAGAATTATATCTTCAGATTTGAAAAGAGTTTGCCCATTGATTGCAGAGTCAGTGTTAGTAATATCTAAAAAATAATGTATTTCTGGAAAATTGACTGGTATCGAACCTGGGACCTTTCAGATCACAGGATGATGCTCTATGCACTGAGCCAAACCCAGCTAGGGCTGTTTGAGCACATTTCTGGAAAACTGTGAACTAATAACTTAATGAATTTTCAATAATATATATTCCAATAATAACATGGTAGAAAGTTGATTCTGATATTCAGCAACATTCTGCATATAACAATTCATTAAACATTGGCACAAGAACATTTGTGGAAGTACATAGTAATCATTAGAAGCCGGCATGTGTTTTTTCAGAATGTCATTCAAAACAAACCCCCTTTCCTCTTTTCCAAGGTTTCTGGGTTGGGACACCAGCCTGTCTTCACTAGTTACCATGGCTGAACAAGGAGATAGGCTGACCATTGTGATAGCTATTTATGCATATGGGATTTTAAGTGTATACGGAATTAAGATCTCTTAAACCAGTGATCGGCAAACTGCAGCTCGAGAACCACATGCAGCTCTTTGGCCCCTTGAGTGTGGCTCTTCCACAAAATACCACGTGCAGGCACGCACGTACAGTGCGATTGAAATTTTGTGGCCCATGCGCAGAAGTTGGTTTTCGGCTCCCAAAGAAATTTCAATTGTTGTACGGTTGATATTTGGTTCTGTTGACTAATGAGTTTGCCGACCACTGTCTTAAACCAAAGCTGGAATAAGTAGGTAGGAATCAAATTATATTAGGATCATGAATAAGAAATAAGGCAGTAGGACAGAAGTACAGGCAGGAACCAATCTGTGGCTCCTTATTGGGGTGAGCAGCAAGCCAGAAACCTTTGTTGGTTGTTAGAACAGAAAGATAAAGAGGTGCTTAGGTTATCAGGAAGCAAGAGACATTTATCTAGGAAACCAAAGACATGATCAGGGAAAAATCCAAGCCAGGCAGGTGCAACAGCTAAGTTCTGGGGGTGCTTCTGGATCGTGGTTGTTTTCTAGTGACACCCATAAAATAGGTGATAAAGCCATCCTTCCAGGTTTTTAAGGAACCATGCTCCTAACAATTGTGAGCTGTAATTCTAGAGCACTGCCTCTTGATTCTGGCTGCAATTAGGGGTTTTTAAAAATACCAATGGCAAGGGTCCCAACCCTAGGACAGTTAAATCAGTCTCAAGGGGTGCATCCCCATCAGCAGTGTTTTTTAAAAGCTCTCTCAGGTGACTTTAATATGCAGTGAAGATTGTGGATTACTATCCTAGAGGCAAATCTCTATTATGTACTGTTCTCAAACTCTTAATGTGCATACAAGTAACTTGGAGGATCTTGTTAAAATGTAGGTTTTGAATGATTAAGTCTGGTTTGGGGCCCGAGATTCAGAATTTATAACAAGCTCCATCTCTAGTTGGTTCATAGGCCATACTTAGAATAATAAAGCTCTAGGACAATGCTATCTGATTGTATTTCTAGCCCTTTTTTGTTAAAAATTTTATATTAGATTTATATTGATAGGCATGGTAATCAAATGTATAATTATAGTAGAGGCCCAGTGCATGAAATTGATGCACTTAGGAGGATCTCTCAGCCTCGACTGCACCCTCTTGCAGTCCAGGACTCCTCGGGGGATGTCCCTCTGCGAGGCACCACCGCTGCTGCGACCGCCAGCTGTGAGCCCGGC
The DNA here is from genome assembly GCF_014108245.1 of Pipistrellus kuhlii. Lineage (NCBI taxonomy): Eukaryota > Metazoa > Chordata > Mammalia > Chiroptera > Vespertilionidae > Pipistrellus > Pipistrellus kuhlii. The sequence goes on from NW_023425404.1 coordinate 73,115,737, forward strand.
TTCTGGCTGAGTGGCGCTCCCCCTGCGGGAGCACACTGACCACCAAGGCGCAGCTCCTGCCTTGAGTGTCTGCCCCCTACTGGTCAGTGCACATTATATCGACCGGGTCCTTCAGCCATTTTGTCAATTTGCATATTACGGTTTTATTATATAGAATAAAAAGAGAGATAACAGTTTATTTAGAATTAAGATTCAAAAATATTTTCACAGGCTGAAATAAGCAATGAAATGTATTCACTAATAGTTTGTTATCTAAGCTAACTGGAAAACAAGATTAAAATATAAAGCAATACTAATTTCATATTATGGTAGTAGCTTATGAATAGATAAATTAATTAAACTGAATAGTTAGTAGATAAATACATTTTACAAAAACAAAAGATTCTGGATATAGACAAAACCAGTTTGGCTCAGTGGATAGAGCGTCGGCCTGCAGACTGAAAGGTCCCAGGTTTGATTCCAGTCAAGGGCATGTACCTTAGTTGTGGGGACATTCCCAGCTGCAGGAGGCAGCTGATTGATGATTCTCTCTCATCAATGTTTCTGACTCTCTATCCCTCTCTTTTCCTCTCTGTAAAAAAATCAATAAAAAATATATTTTAGAAAAAGAACATTATAACCTGATGAACAAAAAGATAAATACAGAGGCAGAGAAGCATGGAACAGACTGTCAAACTACAGTGGGAAGGTTAGGGAGGGGAGAGGGGAGAGATCAACCGAAGGACTTGTATACATGAATATAAGCATAACCAGTGGACGAAAGACACTGGGGGTGGGGGGATGGCATATTCTGGGGGATAGGGGAGGAGGGGGGGGGTCAATGGGGAAAAAAGGAAACATATGTACTACTATTTGTAATACTTTAAACAATAAAATAAAATTAAAACAAACAAATAAAAAACAACAACCTTCCATCTTAGCTAGATTGGAGAAACATTTTTTACCTCCAGTATGTTGATGAAGAAACAATGATTAAGAATTATTAGTTACTTATTCAAGGTCATATAACTTATTGGTTGATGAGTTGTTGTTTTTTAAAATATGATTATTTCTTGACACTTCTTACCATATTGTTTCCATTCATTATAAGGATAGTGAGACTTTTGAGAAAGCCCTCTTAGTATTACTATCCTCAATATGGTTTGTTCTTGTTGTGTTCTAAAAAAAATAATGAAAAGAGATTATGTAAGCCACGGAAGAGAAGGAAGCCGCAGAAAAATGTGAGACACCGTTAAGAACACTAATATGCACATAATGGGACCACCAGAAGGAAAGGACATAGAAGGGGGTGGAGGGGGGAGAGAAGGCTGCAAAATCCTCAGATTTAGTGAAAAATTATAACCTACACATCTAGAAAACTCAACAAATTCCACATAGGATCAATATAAAGCGACCCAGTAGTAGATATCTCATAGAAAACATGCTTAAAGACAAAGAGAACATTTTGAAAACATTATAAATAATTTCTTCACAAAACTCTTTTTTGCCTTCAAAAGACCACAGGGCTAAGTCAAAAGTTCTGAGTTAATTCTGTATCTTCCTCTTAATAACTAAATGAGCTTTAGCCATTACCATCTCTGAATCCCAATGTCCTCACCTACAAAATAAAATTAATATTCCCAACAAACAAAATAGTTCTTAAAAAAATAATAGTCTTGGCCATATAGTTGAACATTGGCCCATAAACCAGTTCAATTCCTGACCAGGGCACATGCCCGGGTTGTGGGCTCAATCCCCAGTGTGCAGCAGGCAGGAGGCAGCCGAGCAATGATTCTCTCTCAGCATTGACATTTCTATCTCTCTCTCCTTTTCCCTTCTCTCTCTGAAATCAACAAAAACAACAACAACAACAACCAACCTATATAATAATAAAAGTGTAATATGTTAATTAGACCGGATAGCCAAACGACCTTCTGGACAACCTTCTGGACGAAGCCAGGCTGTGAGGGCCGAGCCCCTTGCATGAATTTCGTGCACGGGGCCTCTAGTATTTAATAAAATAATCTTAAAGTGTGACCTATCTTATTACTAATGGCATATGTTGGACATCATATTCAATAAGATTTAGAGAAGCACAAACATCTATATACAAAGCCCCTCCCTCATTCAATTTCAACTCTTTTTAATAAAAACTTGCCCAAATCACCAAAGAACTTCTTTGGAACTAAGGCAGAGCTGGAATGTTGCGCCTACTGGAATGGGTGAAAGGTGAAGGCAGTCAGGGTTACTGGAGTGAGTGCTGCACTCCTGATAGCCCTGAAGAACAGGTGGGTCCAGTTGCCAACTAGAGCAGGTAGGAGCTGAGGTATGCTTAGAATTAGTCACTGCGATGTTAGGAAGGTTGTTGACATCAAGCCAGAACTAAAAGGAGCCAGGATTTAGGAGCCTAAATTAAATGCCTTACCAGGGCAGCAATTAGGGACCAGGATAAATCAGGCTGCATGGGGGAACAAACACGCTGTACCCTCGCCTTAAATCCTGCATGCAAACAAATGCCATTTGGAAACTAGAATCTCCTTCTCTGTTGATGGTCAAGAGCTTTCCATAGTTACATTCTTTTCTAAAATATGGTATTTACTTAGCACTTGCTATTTGCCATCACTGTTCTCAGCACTTGTATTATTTATCTCTTTTAATTGTGTCAACAGCCTTATGAAGAAGGTAATCTATTTATCCGCATTTTATAGGAGAAACTGAAGCAAAGGAGGTTAACCAGTTTGTCCAGGATTTTGCGGGGGCCTGATGTGGTGGGGACCTCCCTTTTCCGTGTCCCGCACGTAAAGAGAGATGAACGAACCGGTTCTAAGTGGAGGCGGCCAGAGATTGAGAAATAATAGAAATAAAGAGAGAAGACACAGAGATAGATTTTAAGCTGGGAGCTGGGAGGGCTGCCGACCTCCTCTCTGGAGAGACAGACGACCTCCTGAGCCACCTCCATGCAGCACATCTATTTATCCTCCAATCAAACAAGGGGTTTCACAGGAGAACAAGGAGCCTGGGAGGGCCCAGGTTCTACCCGCTCCTTCCTCCCGGATAAACACAAGCCACGAACTAAGAACATCTCTGCTCTCCCAGGGCAGCAGCGCAACTGACATGACTCCGCCCATATCCCAGGCCCAGTCAACAGCAATCTAAAGAATGTCCATGTGTCCTCCCAGGTGGCCCTCTACAGGATTTCTCATTCAATAAATAGTAGAGCTATGACTCTGATCCAAGCAGCCTGACTCCAGGGCCTGAACTCTAAACTGCTGTATGACATGGCTCCCTGCAGCTTTAACTCATGTTTATCATCTGTCATTTCACTGGGTAGCCTTGTCTTGAGAGTGATGGCTGGAGACATGCACATCAGGTCTAGATATTACTTAGTCTAACTTTTCTTTTCTTTTTTCTTTTTATTTCTTTTTTTAAAAAATTATTATCTGTGTACATATCTTACCATTCCCCCCCCCCCTTCGAAACATACCCTCCTTCCCCAGAGTTTTGTGTCCATTGGTTGTACTTAGATGCATGTATAATATATAAGTCCTTCGGATGATCAGTTATCTCTCCCAGATCTCCCTATCCTCCCTGCTGTAATTTGACAGTCTGCTTGTTGCTTTACTGTCTCTATATCTATCTTTTGGTTCATCAGTTTATAATGTTCTTTATTATCCATAAATGAGTGAGGTCATGTGTGTTTCTCTTTCATTGACTGGCTTATTTCACTCAGCATGATGTTCTCCAATTCCATCCAGGTTGCTGCAAATGATGAGAATTCCTTCTTTTTTATGGCAGCATAGTATTCCATTGTGTAGATGTACCATAGTTTTTTGATCCAATCATCTGCTGACTGGCACCTAGGCTGTTTCCCAATTCTAGCTATTGTAAATTGTGCTGCTAGGAACATAGGGGTGCATATATCCTTTCTGATTGGTGTTTCTAGTTTCTTGGGATATAACCCTAGGAGTGGGATCACTGGGTCAAATGGGACTTAGTCTAACTTTTCTTGTTAAAAACATACTATTTGAGAAAACCTTAAAGAAGTACAACTATAACTCAAGAAATAAAAAAGTTCAACTCTATCCTCTGAGGTTAAAAAGTCAATATGTAATTTTCTGTACAAAAACACTTAGAAATTTTGTCACCAAAATTCTTCATGGCAGATTTTGCTTAATTTTGGGTCTGTTTGTTCATTTGTAGAAGAAAAATTAGCTTTATTTTTCCTCCTTCAAGAAGGCTTTTTAGATTGTTCTAGTCCAATCCTTTCCACAAGTCTCAGCTCCCTGGATAAAAATCATCCAGCTCGATTACTATCTGTGATGATGGAAAGACACTCACTATCCCCAGGATTAATTTCCTCTTGTCATTGTAACAAATCACCACAAATTTAGTGGTTTAAACAACACAGACATAAAATCTTGCAGTTCTTGCCGGGACTGGTTTGGCTCAATGGATAGAGCGTCGGCTTGGGGACTGAAGGGTCTCGGGTTCGATTCCGGTCAAGGGCATGTACCTTGGTTGCGGGCACATCCCCAGTAGGGGGTGTGCAAGAGGCAGCTGATCGATGACTCTCTCTCATCGATGTTTCTAACTCTCTATCTCTCTCCCTTCCTCTCTGTACAAAATCAATAAAATATATTAAAAAAAAAAAATCTTGCAGTTCTGCATGTCAGAGGTCCAAAAATCGTACAGTCCTGTAGGTCACTGGGCCAAAATCAAAGTGTTTGCGGGCTGAATTCCCTCCAGAGGCTCTTGGGTAGAATCGTTTCCCTTGCTTTTCCGTGTGTCACACTGGCTGCACTCGTGGCTTATGGCCCCTTCCTCTGTCTTCAAAGGCAGCAGCATAGAACATCTCCCTCTGATTCTGGCCCTCTGCTTCCATCACCACATCTTCCTCTCTGGTTATTCTGCCTCCCTCTTCCTTCTTTCAAAGACCATTGTGGTTACACTGGGCTCGTCTGGATAATCCAGGAGAATATCCCTAATTTAAGATTCTTAGATTAATTACATCTATAAAGTCTTTTTTGTGTGTGTGCCAGATATGGCAACATATTTATGGGTTCCAGGGATTAATACATGGACATCTTTGGGGGTGCATTTGTCTAACCCCCACCAAAGCAGCCCACAATCCTAATGACTAGAAAGTTTTACACCCTTCACATAGCATTTTCCCAGACGACCAACCTACAATGAGTTCAGTAAATATTTTATATGAAAATATTACCTTTCAGATCATCTATATGAAGAGAACAGAGCAAAATAAAATATATAAAGATTTTTCACTTACTTCATTTAGTATCTTTCTCTCTCTTTTTCTTTCTTGTTTCTTTTTCTTTTTCTTCTTTTTTTTTTTCAGATGTGTGGTATTTATTGTCTCTGAAGAGCAAAAGTAGTATGATACTAAGGGGATAGTTCTTTATGACTCAAGCAATGAAATGAAGAGAAATGAAGAACAAAATTTCAGTTTTACCCAATTGACTTGCTCTTATTATTTTTAATTAATAAACTTTTATATTTTTATGAATAAATTTTAAAATCTAATAATTTTAAACCTTGTTTTTTCTGCCCTGGGAACTGAGAAGCAAACTTGTTTACATGTAAACTTGCCTTAGGCTGTCAAAAGGCATAGCCATTCAAATGTAAATGAACACATTGTTTAAACTTAGCTGCTGGTTGGAATTGGATTACCTGTTCTGGGTGGGAAGGGCTTGTCCTCTCCTTTCTCCATTAATATTAAGGTGTTAGCTTTAAAACCTCTTTTTGGCAAGAGACCTTAAACTTTCAGAACATTTTCAGGTAGTAAATCAATTACTTAGCATTTTCTCAAATCAATAATACCTCCACATGCCCAAGGATACACTTAACACAAAAGACACTTTCAAATAGATCAACCAACCTCATCCAGACCCCAACAAGGCACTCACAGATCAACACCCAGTGCTACAACAACTCAACACATCCAGATCTAAGCCTTCATCACTTGATTCAACAGACCCTGGAGTTCCCCCAAAAGTTTCCAGCCATGTCTGAGAAGCAGCCCTGGGGCAGGAGCAGGCGAAGAGCGAGCTGTTCCGGGCCTAGCTGCTGCTGCTCCAGGCCTGGCTGCTGCTGCTCCGGGCCTGGCTGCTTCCGACCTGGCTGCTCTGGGCCCGGCTGCTCTGGGCCTGGCTGCTGCTGCTCCGGGCTTGGCTGCTCCTGACCCGACTGCTCCGGGCCTGGATGCCCTGGGCGTGGCTGCCTCTGCCCCAGGCCTGGCTGCCACGGCCCTGGGCCTGGCCACTCTGGACCTGGCTGCCGCCGCTCCAACATTCTGTCTTTTTTTTTTTTTTTTTAATGCATTTATGTTGCAATGTTGGCTGCTGAGTTGAGTTCTGTCTTAGTGTTCGATTTTTCAAGATCTCCTTTTTATTCTTTCTTAAGTAATTTTACTATCTTTTGCTATAACTTGATTTCTTCACATTTAGAACTTCTTTGCGGAGTCCCTTTGTTCTCCATGGCCTCCTGTGCGGCTTCAGCCTGTTGCCGGGGTCGGCGCCGCCCAGGAAGCAGGCCCCGGCGATCAGCGGTCGAGGGCCCAGCAGCACCTCCCCCCCGGGGGCCCTGTTGCCCGGTTCCTTGCCGGCGCCTGGCTTGCCTGAGCCCAGCAGCGGCTCCTGCTCCTCATCGTGCTCCTCCCAGCTTGGAGTCTTTGACTCCTTCCCGCCAGGGCAGTCTAGCATCCCCACTTGACTTGCTCTTAAACATTAGTCAGAATTATTTATATCCCCTCCACTAAACAGGCCAAGTCAATTAAATGAATTTAATGATAAATTTTGAGTATATGTGAATAAATGACTTAATGTGAAAAGCTCTTCATTATGACAGCTACATACTGTGCACATTTGAAAAGAATAGTATATATAAATTTTATATGGATATAAAATTAACGAATACTTTTTTGGTCTATAGCCCTCTATACACCATTGTTATGGTTACAGTTTGGTATTTATACCTTTTAATTAATCCAGAAACTTGGTTCAGTTTGTCCTTTTTGCACATATGTGCATGTGTGCCTGCATATATATTTGTGTGTGTGTAGATTTCATTTTTGCTTTCATGTCAGGATTTCTCATTTATCTCTGGCAGTCATGAAGCCACTATCAGAGGCAGTTTAGAATCATTATTTAATTTATGGTCTTATAAAGCTAGGTTTGTTTTTTGATAGCACATAAATAATAAACTTTTCTCATTAAAGTACTCCGAAAAACAGAGAAAAGTAAATATTACCTACTCACACCTTCTGTAAAATATCTAGAAGTCAATGTAATTTTAAAATATTTACCTTTCTCAAGTCCCATTTTTAGCTTTGAAAATTTGTGGAACATTTTGAGGAAATAGATATTTTATTATCTTAATTGTAGTATTGCAAATGGGTGATACATATGTCAAAACCCATCAAATTGTATACTTTTAAAATGTGCAATTTATTCTATGTCGTATAACCTTAATAAAATTGTAAAAAATGTTAAGCTCTTGGCAATGAGTGAGCTATAATTATATAAAACAACGGCGATGACTGATACAAACAATGCTGAGGAAGAGAAGCTAGATACAGAAGAGAACGTGATATGTGATGCAGTCTTAAAGGAGGATAATGACTGAAGGGACGATTAGGAGGTCTTCTGAGATGGTGGTCATTTTGAATCTTGAACTGAATTACATGGCTACATTTACTTCATGAAAATTCATTGAGCTGTGCATTTGTGCACAGGATCTTTGCGGTGATGGAACAGTTCTGAATCTTCATTATGGTGGAGGTTACACAAATCTATACGGATATAACAAAACTGCATATATTTTTATACACACATACAAATGAGTGCATGTGAAAGTGGTGAAATCTGAATAGCGTTTATGGAGTGAACCCGTCAATTTCCTGGTTTTGATATTTTGCTACAGTTACATAAGATGCTACCATTGGAGGGAACTGGGTGGGACCTTTCTGTACTAACTTCCTGTGAACTTATAATTATTTCAAAATAAAACACACACACACACAATATGCTTGTGTCAACTAGTAATTTAGTATGAGAACATCCATTGGGCTTTCTATTATTGATTTCAGAGAGGAAGGGGAAGGGAGAGAGAGAACTCCTGCATGCCCCTCACTGGGATTGAGCCCCAAACCCAGGCATATGCCCTGACTGGCAATGGAACCGTGACCTCTTGCTTCTTAGGTTAATGTTCAACCACTGAGCCACACCTACCTGGAGTATATCCCTTTTCTAGAAATTTTCCTCTTCCCCATCCTCAGGGTTGTGGTGAAAGCTGTTATGTTCAATCTAAGTGGTCCCAACTGGGAACTTAGATGACGATTATTCCATCTCTCCTAAAGTGGGCCAATGAGAGCCTTGGAATATGGCATTCGGACTGAGAGAGAACCATCTCTCTTCATAGGTCTGGATTACATCTTTTAAATTCAAGAACTTACAGGGTATCTTGTTTTCCATTCTGTGGTCAGGGGAAACAGAAGAACCTGGTCTATAGAGAGAAGGTAGAGTGAAGCAGATGTACAAAATCAGGGAGAGACAGAGAGGAAGAGCCCTTTGGACTTCACCCTCCTGGTTCCTCATATGCAGCTGAATTTCTGCCCCTGGTTTCTGTGAGACAGTTCTTTGCCTTTATGATAAACTCACCTTCTTATCTAAATGAAATCCATTTGGATTTCTATTAAGTGCATCCATAAAGAATCTTAACCAATACATTTAGGAAGATATAACCACATTTATCCTGAGGCTTACACTTAGAATATGTTTGTTTTTTAAATTTAGGACTTTACAGTATCTGAGGTAAAGATCTCCACTTCCTCATTGTATAATCGCACAGGATATGCTAAAGATCACTTACTCCATCCCTCTCATTTTCAGATGAGGTAACTAAAACCAGAAAGGTTAGGGACAAAGTCACCTAGCCAGTTTCTTGAAGATCCAGAATCACCACCCTGTCACCTCCTTCACTTCAGTATGGCTTGGTTATATCCTGGAGAGAAGCACCAGGATGTTCCACTGAGGGTTTCCTTTGCTTGTTTTTAGTGTGTTAGCTGCATAACTGATGAATCAGAAAGTGGTCAACAAGAACCTACGTGAGAAGTAAGGTGAATAAAGTATAGAAAATAGGGATATAAGTTGAGTCATAGTCACTTGAAAAAAACAAAACTTTTATCATCAACTTTTATCATCATTAGTCATAGAAATATTCCATTTGTCACTTACAACAGATATACATAATCTTTTGATAGTCATAGGAAACAATTTCAGGACAGATTCGTTCAAATAGTGAAAATCTAGAATTGAGGAGAAAAGTTCAGACTGTGTTAAACAGGATGTCGGTTCTCAGTTTGACGTAAGCTTCCTGAGAGGTGGAGGTTTGCTCTGAAACTTCCTGCTTGGTCATAAAGCGGAACAAGGCAACTGGAACGCATAGGTCTTTCTCTGTCAATCTGGTCCTATGTGGTCTATTAAAAATGCTGATTTGTGATTATTCTTAAAAAAAAAAAAAAAAGTAGCCAAAGCATAGCATATTGGAAGGCACCTCTGAGGTGGGAAAGAAGTATTACCTGGTTTTTAAGTAAAGAGAAGTCTGACAAACATGTGATTTGATGGAAAACAAGGCCCAGAATAGAAAAAATATAATTTGCAGCTTTCAGTTTTATGTTCCATTCATAGAAGTGGCTGCTCTTATCACTGCCAGTCACTGGATGCTCAAAGTTGTAGCTGTCTACTTTTTAAAAAAACATATATTGAATTTATTAAGGTGACATCCTTAATTAGTAAAATTAAAGTTAAATCCTTAATTAGTAAAATTATATAGGTTTTCAGTGCACATTATTTTAGATGTCTTCTTTTTCTTTTCTTTTCTTTTTTTTGTTGTCTACTTTTTGATGAAAGTTGTCTGCCACTGTTGATTGTGCCCAACTCTCTCTGCTGAGGCTGTGGACAATAACCTCATGTAAGGGGAACAGGTAATTCTCACTACTCTTACTCTTGTTCTCCCCTAAGCCAGCAGAGTGTTATTACTTTTTTAGTAGTTCTTTCTGCCCAGGGGTATTTTAATATTGATGTCTCAGGAGTAGGGATCCCAGCTCTGTCACCATCTCAGGGGCGTATGCTGTTGTCTGCAGTCTTCATTTCCTGAAGTTACATCTCTCAGAAAGCAGGCACTAGGGGCAACCTTTGCACTACGGAAAAAGGAAAACTTTTCTCACTGTACAGATGCCAAAATATAACCAACCAGAAGAAAGCTAAAAAAGGAATGAAGGAGCAAAAACAGAAATAAAGACTTCCCAGCCCCTCGAGATTTTCTCTGGGGTGGGAAGTGGGACAGGAAAGGCCTTCGCGGCCCTCGTGCCTTCTAGTGGATGGCCCCAACACTCTCATGGTCAGTTGGCTTCCCAATGTCTCCTTTTCTTTCTGGGAACATTTTCTATTTCTTCCTGGCCTGCGGTATTTGCATCTTCATAATATTGTTTTGCAAAGAAATCTACCAGACTTTGGCTCTGGTGTTAACATTTGCCATGACATTCATTTATACCCTCCTGTTCTGTCTTGCAACTTGGTCACAGAGGCTAACAGAAGGATAAATTTAACTTAGCAAACATTTTTTAAGTAGAGCCATACTGAGATAAATTGGAAGCTCGTAATCCTAAAACTGTGAAACTGTTATTAACAGTTGATATTACAGAGGTACAGACAATAAATAGACACTCAGAAAGTAATGACAGGAGAGTAATTCTAAATGAGAATGATGGCATTTTAGTGAAGTAGAATTTAGATTTAAAAAATAATTACTGTTCTTTTCTTTCATGAAAAAGGAATACCAGCTTTTAAGGTTGAAAAACACAAAAAAGCAGAATAAAAGGAAAAAAATCCACGCCTGAGAAAATCACTGTTAACATTTTGGCATAGTCCTTTTAACATTTTCATTTATGCATACATTTATACACACATAGACACACTCACACACAAGCACACACATGTAATTGGAATCTCATCCTATGAAACAATCTATAACATCATTTCAATTTAGTTAAATTTAACATTATGTATTAATAAGTTTCAGGTGCACAATCTATGTTAGATCATTGTGTGCTTACCACTCAAAGTCCAGTTTCCTTCCATCACCATACATTTCATCCCTTTACCTTCTTCATCCTCCCCCTACTCACTTCCCCTTTGGTAACCACCATGCAGCATTCTGTGTCTATGCGTTTGTTTGTTCATTTGTGTAACATCATTTTGAACCTAACAATGTATTGTGACATTTACTCACCTCCTGAAGTATTTTTCTATACCTGATTGTCAATTCTAGAATACGGATGCTCTGTCCTTAATTCTTGCTATGGGACATTTAGTTTGTATCCAAAATTTAAGCATTATAAAAATAACACTGTAGTGAACTATTATACATAAACTGTGTTTGTAGACATCAGATTATTTTCTTAAATTTCTGGAAATTGAACTGCTTAGTCAAGGTATTTAAACATTTAAGGCTTCTATGACATTCCTATCAACAGCATCTGAGGATATCTTATTCTGATGGGTAGAACGTTTCTAGAGGCGACAGCTTATTTGAGGGCTTGATTTGTGTTAAAGATTCAGAAGATTATGTAACAGAGATTTTCCATCCTAGCATGCCTTACTAAGAAGGAGATGCAGTGCTCTATCCATTCTACCCTGCCAGTTTGGTGTTGGGATGGAAAGGGTAGGTTTGTGGCCAAGGTGGTGTCATGCCTGTCATGGGAGACACATCTGTGGACCAGAGAGGAGAGAAGCATTGGGAAGCCCTTTTCAGCTCCAGTGTGCTCCTATGAGATGCCTCCCACACGATATTAAGCAGTATACTACAAGTGACAGCATAGGTCTTTTTCTGTTCCAATTTATTTATTTATCAATTAATTGATTTTGAGAGAGGTACAGGGATTTATTGTTCCACTTATTGATGCATTCATTGGTTGTTCCTTATATGTGCTCTGACCAGGGATCAAACCTGAAACCTGTGAAAAGAGTAAAAAATGGCAGTGAATTTATAAAAACACTATAGACAAAAATTCTAAAGGCATCCAGTTCTAAAACAGACCAGATATGTCAACACACTGGCAAGTTTAATCTACAATAATTCCAAACTTTAAAGCGGTGGCATTCATTCCTGGTCCAATGAGTGATGTAATTAGATATTAATAGTAATATTAATAGTAATATTCTCAGAGTGAATAACAGAGGCAGAGGGGGGCTCTTCATACCAGTGTCAAAGGTGGTCCCTCTCTGGGCTCTGCCTGAACATTTGAGAAAAGGCAGATCATCAATCCATGTGGGCAGGTGTTTAAGCCTAGAGGGTGAAAAAAGAGGCAATTACAGGAGCAATTTCTCTTTTTCTGATTTTGTGGGATTCTCTTTAACTTTTGTTTTTTCATCTTTTAGCATCCAAAACCAAAGGCTTAATTAAATCTAAATAACCTGGGTAACTGATTCAGTAAACAGGCAACTGCACATTTTTAGGAAAATTAATTAAAGTAAGTTAAAACTCCATAGAAACTTAGAAACCACTCTCTTTTTTAAGATGAATACCATATGTAACCCTTTAAAACTTGAATTCTAACCAGTCTTAAATGACAGAATTAGGCAGAATGCTTGTTTAACTCTTTAATCTCATTTTCATTATGAAATGTATTATACATACCAAAAAGTATATAAAATATATAGATATTAAATAATAATAACTTAGGAAACCTCTATGTATCCACTAGCTTGAGACTTTAAAAAAAAAATTATTTCAGAGAGGAAGGGAAAGAGAGAGAGAGAAAAACGTTAATGATGAGAGAGAATCATCCATCAGCTGCCTCCTGCACGGCCCCCACTGGGGATCGAGCTCACAACCCAGGCATGGAATCATGACCTCCTGGTTCAGAGATCGACACTCAACCACTGTGCCACGCCGGCTGGGTGAGAATAATTTCTTAAATTAACTATGAGTCAGTTTGATTGTTCTCCAATTGAGCTTTCACAATATGGTGGCTGTTGAATTAAATAGATAGGTCTATTCAAATCCACAGCTTTGATAATTTCCATTACAGAATACTTATTTCCAGTATTGACCATGGTTCCTATAGGGGCAGGAGTGTATCATTTTTCAGAATAGTAGAGAACTAATTATATACCTATAGCTTGTAAAAATAGAATCTCGTGTTTTTTACTGGAAAAGTATGATTGGAAACTATACTTCTTTAAGATCAATATCTAGACTCAAAAGTGAAATTAGGGCACAATCACTTGGCAAGCATCTAAGTGTTTTTTTTTCTTTCTGGGCAATAACTACCAGGAGTGGGTAAAGAATAAACATTCTCAGATGCACATTAACTTCTTTGAGTGAAATATGAGTTGAGGTAAGTTAATGTTTATCAAATAGAATCTATATTAGTTATTTATTGCTGTGTAACAATTACCTATTGAAAGCAATAAACATTTATCTCAGAGAGTCTAGGTCGAGGCTTGCCGCTCTGTTGACTACTGAGTTTGCCGACCACTGCCTAAGGGAAAAACGCTTAAATTTTTTTAATGATATACTAATGTTTTTAACCTGAAGTCAAAACTTCTGGGTAAGGATAATGCCTTACGCATGTGGCTCGTGAGCCCTGGGACTAGGTGTACGACAGGTCTGCTTATTAGGTCGCTATTTTTTCGCCTTCCTCTGGATCCACTTCTCTCTCACTCAGGAGGATGTTGGTAGAATTGAGTTCCTCTCAGGATGTTGTACTGAGGGGCCCAGTTCCTCACTGGCTGTTATCTCAGGACCTCCCCTAGATCTACCCACTGGGAAGTTCAAAGCATGACAGTCTCCATCAGAATGAGAAGTGAAAGCAAGATCGAGAAAGAAAGAAGGCACAGCCTTTTGTAATCTAAATCTCAGATATGATATTCCATCACAAAATGCAAATTCTCAATCAATCACAAAACTACGGAATCAGATATTATGGGAGTGGGTAGCAGTAATTTCTGGGTGATTCTGATGTTTGAGAATTGCTCTCCACAATCATTCTCCCTTTGCATTACTGACATTAATCTCTAATAAATAATTTATAGCCCAATTCTTTCTCGGCATCTGCTTATTGGGAATCTGACCTGTGAGAACTTTGTTATACCAGTCAGTACCTATGTGAATCAAGGCTCTTAATATCAACCTGATACGCATAATTTTGTTGTTGTTGTTAATCCTCACCCGATGATATTATTTCCATTGATTTTTAGAGATAATGGAAGGGAGAGGTAGAGACACACAGAGAGAAACGTCAATGTGAGAGAGACACATTGATTGGTTGCCTCCTGCATGCACCCTGACTGAGGCCAGGGATTGAGCCTGCAACCAAGGTCTGTGCCCTTGACCAGAATAGAACCGGAGTCCCTTCAGTCCATGGGCCAACACCCTAATCCCTGAGCCAAATCGGCGAGGTCTGTGTGACATTTTAAGGAACTCACAGAACTTTATATGTCGTCAGGTCTTTAGCAGCCTAAAAGCCCAACAACATTCTATTAGGGAGCACTTAGTTACTTAAGTCTCTTAGTTTCAAGCCTACCCATCTATATTTCTCTCAGTGATCCTGGGGGTTGGGAATCTAAATTTTATTTAGCCAACTCCCTTATCAGCTGAGAGTTAGTCTCTCCTAATGCTGGAAGATTAGAAGGCAGGAGGTTAAGGAGATTCCAGTTCTCTGGTTGAGATTTGTCAGTCTGTTCATGCTTTCATGCCTCTGGTTCTATTTTATTCACCAGTTTATTTTATTCATTATATTTTTTCATTTATTTTGATTTTTAGATTCAATTGTTCATAGGTATGTATTTGTTGCCATTTTATTATTCATAATTTTTTATTTCTCCTCCTCCTCTTCTTCCTCCTCCTTTTCTTAAAGAATACCCTTCAATAGTTCATGAAATTCTGGTTTGGTGATGATTAATTCCTTCAGCTTTTCCTTGCTTATGAAGCTCTTTATCTGACCCTCAATTCTAAATGAAGTTTTGCTGGGTAGAGTAATGTTGGTTTTAGGTTCTTACTATTCATCACTTTGAATATTTTTTGCCCCTCCCTTCTGGCCTGCAAAGTTTCTATTAAGAAGTCAGCTGACAGTTGTACAGGTACTCCCTTGAAGATAACTAACTGCTTTTCTCTTGCTGCTTTTAAGATTCTCTCTCTTTGATGGAATCTTGATGAGAGAAACCAAGATGGCGACATAGGTAACCGCCTAACTGCAGCCTCACAAAACAATTTCAAAAAATACAACTAAAGGAGGATCCAAGATGGCTGCACAGGTAAACACCTAACTGCAGCCGCACAGAACAATTTCAATGGAATACAACTAAAATATAAAATGGACATTGCCCAGAGCTACAGGAAGTCGACTGACTGAAAATTCTACAACAAGAAGGAAAGAGAAAACCAGAAGGAAAATCAGAAGAGCTGAAAAAGCCTAAGGTACAGAGACATGCTGCGCGCACACACGTGCGTGCTTGGAGAGGACGCAGCCGGAGAGGAGAAGGCTGGGTGCCTGCCTGGCGTTCCCTAGCAGGAAGAAAATAAAAACCCCGGCCTGGGCTGAACCCCAGAACCGGCAGTGCTGAGCCCCAGTTATGGGCCAGGTTTGGGCAGGGAGAGGCGGGGCTGTGAGGCGGAATCCCAGGGGAGCCCCCGGAGTCGAGCACATTGCGCACAGAGGACGGAATGGTGACTCTGATGCTGGATTGCCCTGGCGGGAAGAAACAAAGCCTCCGGCGGCGCTGAGCCCCAGTCCCGACTGCTCTGAACCCCAGTTCTAGGCTAGACCCTGGGGACCCAGGCTCAAGCAGAGGGAGTCGGGGCTATGAGGTGGAGTCCTGGGGAAGCGGCAAAAGGCAGAGCCCCAGGAGTCACGCACATTGCGTTCAGAGGACAGTCTGTTGACTCTGATGGTAGACTCCCCGAGTGGGAAGGAGAAAAAAGCTCCAGACTGGGAGGAATGCGATGAGGAGCAGGAGCTGCTGCCAGACACCGGCCAGCCAGGCACTGGCTAGGAGCCGGGAGACAGGGCCCCAGGAGGAGAGGTGCTGCTGGGCCCTCGACCGCTGATCGCGGGCCACGGAGCCGAGGCCTCGGGGGCTGCTTCCTGGGCGGCACCGACCCCAGCAACAGGCTGAAGCCGCACAGGAGGCCTCGGAGAACAAAGGGGCGCTGCAGGCCAGCCTGTTGAGCTTCCAGGATGAGGAGGAAGAAACCGAAGAAGTTTTCAATGTGAAGAAATCAAGTTATAGCAAAAGATAGTAAAATTACTTAAGAAAGAATACAAAGAAGATCTTAAAAAATCGAAGATTAAGACAGAACTCAACTCAACAACCAACATTGCAACATAAATGCCTTAAAAAAAAAAAAAAAAAAGGACAGAATGTTGGAGCAGGCCAGGCCCAGAGTGACAAGGCCCAGGGTAGTGGTATCCAGGCCCGGAGCAGCAGCAGCCAGACCCAGAGCAGCAGGAGCCAGGCCCGGAGCAGCCAGGCCTGGGGCGGAGGCGGCTAAGCCCAGGGTGGCCAGGCCAGAAGCACCCAGGCCGGGAGTGGCTGGACCCAGAGCAGCCAGGCCCAGAGCAGCAGCAGCCAGGCCAAGGGCAGCAGTGGCCAGACCCGGAGCAGCTGGTTGTGGAACGAACCAGAGCAACAGAGGCCAGGCCCGGAGCAGCCAGGCCCAGAACAGCTTGCTCCTCACCTGCCCATGCCCCAGGGCTGCCTCTCAGACATGGCTGAACTTGGGGGAACTTGAGGGTCTGCTGAATCAAGTGATGAAGGATAGATCTGGATGTGTTGAGTTATTGTAGCGCTGGGGTGTTGATCTGTGAGTGCCTTGTTGGGGTCTGGATGAGATTGGTTGATCTATTTGGAAATGTCTTTTGTGTGAAGTGTATCCTTGGGCATGTGGAGGTATTATTGATTTGAGAAAATGCTAAGTAACTGATTTACTATCTGAAAATTTTAAAGTAAAAGTTTAAGGTGTTTTGCCAAAAATAGGTTTTAAAGCTACCACCTTAATATTAATGGAGAAAGGAGAGGACAAGCCCTTCCCACCAGAACAGGTAATTCAATTCCAACCAGCAACTATCTTTAAACAATGTGTTCATTTACATTTGAATGGCTACACTTTTTGATAGCCTAAGGGCAAGTTTACATGTAAACAAGTTTGCTTCTCAATTCCCAGGGCAGAAAAAACAAGGTTTAAAATTATTAGATTTTAAAATTTATTCTTAGAAGTGTAAAAGTTTATTAATTAAAAAAAAAAAAAAGGAGATTGAAAAACCTGAGGAACAATATTAGCTGTTGATTGTAGTAGAGTCGGAGATACGAGAGGGGAGTGGACTGACAGTTCACAGGGAAAGGGGGAGTAGTGGATGTGGGAAAAGACTGAACATAAACTGTGCACCTATGGATGAGGACAATGGGGGGTGGGGAGGGGGCGGAGGGTGGGGTGGGAACCTGGTGGAGGGGGGAAGAAATGAGGAACCTTTGTAATAATATGAACAATAAAGTTCGATTTAAATAAAAAAATAAAATAAAATAAATATTATATTTGAAGATAGTATAAGAAACCTCTGGGACAACTTCAAGCGAACCAACATCAGGATTATGAGGGTCCCAGAAGAAGAGAGAGAGCAAGATACCGAAAACATACTGAAAGAAATAGTGACAGAAAACTTCCCCCACCTGGTGAAAGAATTAGACCTACAAGTCCAGGAAGCGCACAGAACCCCAAACTAAAGGAATCCAAAGAGGACCACACCAAGACACATCATAATTGAAATTCCAAGGGCAAAAGACAAAGAGAGAATATTAAAAGCAGCAAGAGCAAAGCAGGTAGTTACCTATAAAAGAGCACCCATACGATTGTCAGCTGATTTCTCAACAGAAACCATGCAGGCCAGACGGGAATGGCAAGAAATATTCAAGGTGATAAATAGCAAGAACGTACAGCCAAAAATACTCTACCCAGCAAAGCTATCACTCAGAATCGAAGGCCAGATAAAGAGCTTCACAAATTAAAAAAAGCTAAAGGAGTTCATCACCGCCAAACCAGAATTATATGAATTGTTGAAGAGGGTTCTTTAGAAAGAGGAAGAAAATAAAAATAAAAATTATGAACAACAAATATGTAACTATCAACAAGTGAATCTAAAACCCAAGGGAATTAAAAAACCTGATGAACAATATTAACTGTTGAATATAATAGAATCAGAGGTACGGAAGGGGAGTGGACTGACAATTCTAGGGAAAAGAGGAGTGGAGGGTGTGGGAAGAGACTGAACATAAACTGTGCACCTATGGACAATAGGGGTGGGGAAAGGGCAGAGGGTAGGGTGGGAACCTGGTGGAGGGGAAAAAATGAGGAACTTTTGTAATAATATGAACAATAAAGATTTATTTTTTAAAAAAAGATTCTCTCTTTGTCTTCAGCCCTTGGCATTTTAATTATGATGTGTCTTGCTGTGGGTCTCTTTGGATTCCTCTTGCTTGGAACTCTTGGGGCTTCCTAGACTTGTAAGTCTACTTCTTTCACTGGGTAGGGTAAGTTTTCTGTCATTATTTCTTCAAATTTGTCATATATATGTTAAATAAATAAATAAATATTAATTAATATATATTGATTAAAGTAATATATATTAATATACATTAATTAATTAATATATATTCATTTATTTAATTTCTGAGAGGAAGGGAGAGGGAAAGAGAGATAGAAACAACAATTGATTAGAGATCAATCATTGATTGGCTGCCTTCTGCATGGCCTCTACTGGGGATCAAGCCTGCAACCCTGGCATGTGCCCTTGACTGGAATTGAACCTGGGGCCTTCAGTCCACAGGCCAATGCTTTATCCACTGAGTCAAACTGGCTAGAGCCTAATAGGTTTTCAATATCTTGCTCTCTCTCTTCTTCTGGCATCCCTTTAATGCGAATGTTGGTACACTTAAAGTTATCCCAATGGCTCTTTACTCTATCTTCATATTTTTTTATTCTTTTTTCTTTTTGTTCTTTTGATTGGATGTTTTTTGCTTCCTTATATTCCAAATCATTGATTTGATTCTTAAAATCCTTTACTGTTGAATTCCTGTAAATTATTCTTTATTTCAGTTAGTGGATGCTTAATTTCTGACTAGTTCTTTTTCATGTCTTTGACATTCTTACTAAGGTCCTTGAAAGCCTCATGAAGATCCTTGAGTAACCTTATAACCATGATTTTAAACTCTGTATACAGTAGTTTTCTTGCTTCCATTTCTTTCATATATGGCATGTTTCTTTGTCTCCGCATTTTGGCTGCTTCCCGTGTTTGTTTCTTTGTATTAGGTAGAGCTGCTATGACTCTTGGAATTGATAGAGTGGCCTTGTGTAACTAAGTGTCCTATAGGGCCCAGTAGCTCAACCTCCCCAGTCACCTGAGTTGGGAATTCTAGGTGCACCCCTGTGTGGGCTGCGTACACAGTCTTGTAGTTGAGCCTTGATTGCTGTTGGCCTCACTGATAGGAGTTGACCCCCAGGCCAATTGGCCGTGAGGACCAGCTATGACTACAGTGGGAGATGTGTTGTGCAGGAGACACCCTATGGAGCAGGACTTGCATCAGTGGCTTTGGTGCTGAGTCTAACTCTTGAGTGTGGCCCTTGTGGATGTGTAGAGTTGTGATCTGTTATGGTCTGAAGTTTTCCACTGGATGCACTGACTCTAGGGCAGTAGTTCTCAACCTTTCTAATGCCGTGACCCTTTAATACATTTCCTCATGTTTTGGTGACCCCCAACCATAAAATTATTTTCGTTGCTACTTCATAACTGTAATTTTGCTACTATTAATGAATCATAATGTAAATATCTGTGCTTTCTGATGGTCTTAGGTTGAGAACCACTGCTGTAGAGCCTAAGACCATCGGAAAACACAGATATTTACATTATGATTCATAACAGTAGCAAAATTACAGTTATGAAGTAGCAATGAAAATAATTTCAAAAGGAAAAACCTCGTCAAAACTCCCCCTCCCTATTCCAGCTCAGCCATCAATTTGGAAAGGCCTTTTTCAGACCACACAAAAATGTGGTGTATATTTATATGTGTATATTTTTATATATACTTATATATCTTTATATACATTGTGTACATCTAAATGTATTTATTTATGTCTGTATATATACAATAATTATCTCTAATGTGGTATATATATATATACACACACACATATATATATATACATATATATATATATATATATATATATATATATATACACACACACACACACACTGAGTGGCCAGTTATTATGATCTCTGAACGCACAACAATCTGGCCACTCAAAAAAATAAATAAATAAATAAAAGATTGTTGTTTGTTTGTTTGTTTTTTAGAGGCCTGGTGCATGAATTTGTGCATGGGTGGGGTCCAGCCAGCCTGACCAGGGGGAAGGGACACGGGCGGTTGGCTGGCCTGCCTGCTGGTCTAACTCCTGGTTGAGGGGACAATTTGCATATTAGCCTTTTATTATATAGGATTATATAGGATATACACTGAGTAGACAGATTATTTTGCATTCAGATATCATAATAATCTGGCCATTCTGTGTATAATATATATAATATATATAGTTATATATTTGCTTTCATTCATACTAGAGGCCTGGTGTACCAACTTTGTGCATGGGTTAAGTCCCTAGGCCTGGCCGCCAATCAGGGTGATCAGGTTTCCCACCTCCCTGCCTCCACACTTCCACCTTGCCTTGCTCCCTCAGCTGCTGCCACTGGTCACCTACCATGTTCCATGCCGTGCCCGGCCCCCCCCCGCCCCCCCCCGCCCCCCCCCCCACTCTCGGTGGTCAGCACATGTAATAGCAAGTGACAGAACTCCTGGTGTCACGGTGGAACTCCTGAGGGGACAATTTGCATATTAGCCATTTATTATATAGGATTGTTTTTACCTTTTATTATATAGGATTGGGAAAAAGGTCAGGGCAAGATAGGGTGGGAGAATCCTATCTCCTTGAAGTGGGAGGAGACAGACTAGCCTTCTTGGGCATCTTGCAGCAATGATGATACCAGCTAACATTTATGCTGAGTACTGTGTTAAACGCATCACATGGATTCTTGTTTCATCCTCACACATTTCTATAGGAAAGGCACTATTAACACCTCCATTTTACAGTTAAGGAAACCAAGGCACACAGAGTGACTGACTTATTTGCCCAAGGTCACACAACTTATTGGCACACAGGCCAGCTGCTGGTGTGGGACAGCCTGCAACAGTTTGTCCTATCTCATATCAACCACAGAGACCACATGTTGTTCCCTTTTCTTGCCAGTTATGTGCTTCTGTGCCTTTGTACGTCCTATTAGCTGTGACCTGCAAGTTAGTTGATATTTCTATGTTTTGTGGTGTTTTTTTTAAGGTATTTGAGCAGAGATTAGTTCTTTTTTTATTATTGTTGTAGCTAAAGCCCAGTGATTGTGGGAAATTAGAACCATTTTAATCCTAAGTCTCAAGGAAATATGTAAATCTGGATTCATATACACTTTTCTTTTATTTCCTGCTCCTGCTTTCCATTCTTGCTATTGCCTCCCTTACTTAGCACTTCTTTATCTGCCGTCTACACTGCTCATGGCCTTCTAACTGCTCATTCTGTCTCTCCCCATGCTGACATCCCTCTTCCAGCATGTTCACTGTGTGCTTACTCCAAGCTAGTTACTTAGAAAGAGCTTTCCATACATTCAAGTAAACCTTGTGAGCGAGATGTTGTTATCCCTAGTTTACAAATGAATAATTTTAGGCTTGGAGAGGCAAAGGGAACTGCCTGAGTTTACCCAGTGGGAAGGAGTGGCGGAGCCGGTAATGAAATCTGGTTATCCTCACTCCTGGTCCAATGGTCTTTTTGCTACTCACGTGGCAGAAGCCTGGGTGAATAGTGGCCCCCAAAGATGTCCATGTTCTAATCTCTGGAACCTGCGAATATGTTACCTTCCTTGGCAAAAGGGCCTTTGCGGTTGTAAATAAGGCTCTTGAGATGGGAGATTATCCTGGATTTTCTGGGTGGGCCCAATGGTACAATCAGGAGTCCTTATGAGAGGAAGGCGGGAGACTGGAGTGAGCAGTGTTAGGGGATATGACACAGAAGCAAGAGTTTGAGTGAACAAGGAAGGGTCATAAGCCAAGGACGGCAGGTGGCTCTGGAAGCTGGAAAAGGGAAGGAGCAGACCCTCCCAGAGCCTCCTGGGGGGGCCAGGCCTGCTGCTACTCGGATGTTAGCCAATGGACTGAGAACAGATTCCTGGCCTGAGGACTGTAAGCTAACAAATGTGTGTTATATTAAGTGTTAAGTTGGTGGTAATTTGTTACAGCAGTAACCAGAAACTAATAAACTGAACTGACAGGTTTATATAAGGAGACGGTTCAAAAACTGGGTCCTGTTTATACTGCTGCTTGGCAGTGTGTACGGCCTAAGAGACACTTGGTTGTCATACTGAAAAGATTTCTTCTTAACCAGGAAAGAGCAGCTTGAAGGCCCAAGATGCCACCATGCCAGTGACCAGGAAGGCCAGCAGAGGGCAGGTGCTCTGCAGAAAAACGTGACCATTGGAAGGGCTTGGCTCTCATCCAGCATGTGAACAGGCCTTTGGGGAAAGCCCCTCCTGGCACTTCTGGGTCGCTGTGATGGTGCTGCCTCTTCGCCAAGCCTTTGTGCACCCAGGGGAGCATGGTGAGTACGAAACCTTTTCATTTGCCACTCAGGACAATGAACAGGACAATGAACAATAAGCACGCAGTGAACACACTCCTTTTATTTATTTACTAGTGGCTTGGTGCACGAAATTCATGCACATTAAAAGAAAATTAATTAGAGGAAATATTTTAATATTGCTATTTGTCCTTTCTCTATAATAGAAGTGTCAGAGATGAAAGAAAATTAGTGAAATGTATATGAAAATCTCTCTTCTGTCAGAGTCTGGGGTGTGCCACAGGACCCAGAGTCAAGTCCCTACTCACCCACATGAACCTCAAAATCACATGAGATCCAGCCCCTGCCAGCCCCACCCCTGTCAAGCCCCGCTGGGTGGGGGGTGCAGCCTCAGGACCCCTGGCCTGGTGCCGGGGCAGGGGATGTGGCCTGAGGTCCCCCCGCTCAGTACTGGGGCTGGGGGCATGACCTCAGAAATTTTAGATTTTTCTTTTTTATGATATGTTTCTCCACAAATGTTATTTTTAAATATACTTTATTGACTTTTTACAGAGAGGAAGGGAGAAGAATAGAG
This sequence comes from Pipistrellus kuhlii, assembly GCF_014108245.1. Classification (NCBI taxonomy): domain Eukaryota; kingdom Metazoa; phylum Chordata; class Mammalia; order Chiroptera; family Vespertilionidae; genus Pipistrellus; species Pipistrellus kuhlii. The sequence continues at coordinate 73,139,036 of NW_023425404.1, forward strand.
AGTTAGAAACATTGATGAGAGAGAAAGATAGATCAGCTGCCTCCTGCACACACCCCCTACTAGGATGTGCCCACAACCAATGTACATGCCCTTTACTGGAATCAAACCTGGGACCCTTCAGTCCGCAGGCCAAAACTCTGTCCACTGAGCCTAACTAGTTAGGGCACAAATGTTATTTTTTTTATGGGCATAAGATGGTTTTAAAGGTGCCATTGGTTGCTCTACTAACTTGTCAACTGCCTTTGCACAGGGCTCTGCCTGACACATCTTTTTTTTTTTCTCATTTGTTTCAACACATGTGATACAGCAACTTGAACTCTCTGGAAAGAAGGAGGAGTCATCAGTCATTGGGTATGTAACATTTTTCAACTTTTCTTGATATTTTGTGATGGCTGGGTATACTGCTCACATGTGAATATTGGTCACTGCTGCTACAACCCAGGACACTATGTTATGAATTTTATTGTTCAGTTCTTTAGAAGTTACCTGGAGAGGAAGCAAACAGGGATATAAGGGAAATCACATATAAATTCTATTTTAGGGACAGGGACTAATCTTGATATATACAACAATGCATAGCTAGAATACAATCATGGTGTATAGAGAGAACATAAGAAAGGATCTCTTTAGAATATCAGATTAATATCAAGCTAGTTTATTCTCTATGGTTGTAGTCTATTCTTTGAATATGATTCCTTATGATTTAAAAATCCTTGTAACTTTTATTTTCAGCATTTATTATTGATGATAAATGGTTTCCTGGTTTAAAAAATAGCCAACAAATAAAAAATAACCAAAATATCTAGCTTCATAGAAAACAAATGTTCTGGCAAGAAGTAGGACTATGTTTATGATACAAGCATTATTTCTAAAAAATATAAAACATTACTTCTAACAAACTATTTCAAGAAACAAATTTTCAGTCAAGACATTTGTATTTTGTCAAATAGTCTTCGTTTACTTGGGATATGAGGGTAAAAAAATGAAGCCCCAGAGTTGAGGGGTCAGCCTGTGTGATGTATGGCCAAACTGTTGCTACCTTCCTTTGCAATAGAATGTGTTTATACATGCAGATAACTAAAGCTACTAGTTCAAGTTTCATTGGTGGACAACAATTAGCACTGATGATCTGATTTAGTAGGAATAAATAGGTTTTGGGTCCAATAAAAGATTACCAGTGCAAACAGTCTTGGATAGGAAGGCAGAGAACAGCTTATCACGTGGAGAAACACATTAATGTAGGCAGAAAAAAAAGGGGGGGTGGGTGGCTGAGATAGGCCTGGGACTTAAAAAGCCAGAAGGCTTGGCAGTAGAGAAAAGTTAGGGTCTCCCTTCAGTAGGAGCCAAAGTAGAAACCCATTTCTGCTGAGCTTAATTGTGCTGTCACAGCTTAGAATGGACCAGGGGAAGACACAAAGTGTACCTGCCAAACTCTATACCTGTTTGTGTACTTCTATTCATTGCAAATATATTTTGAGAACATAAAAATCCTTTTGCCCATAATAAAACAGTGTTTGTTTTAAAGTTGTTACCTTCAAAATAGCCAGACCAAGAGCGTTTACCTTCCATAGGATCTCTACTCTCAAAACTACAGAGAAGTAGAGGTCCTATGGAAGCACAGGCCAGATGCCTGACATTCTGTCTAGGCATTGTTCAATATCCTGGCATTTTTGACACCAGATCCTCTATACAGGCAGTCCTCGGGTTACGTGGGACTCGACATACATCATTTTGTGATTAGTCGCCATCTCCCATTTATTTATTAAAAAAAAGTTCCTGTGCATGTACCTTGGTTGCAGGTATATCCCCAGTAGGGAGTGTTCAGAAGGCAGCTGATTGGTGTTTCTAACTCTCTATTCCTCTTCCTTCCTCTCTGTTAAAAAAATTAATAATATATATACATTTTTTGAAAAGTCCCGTCATGGGAGAAACCAAGATGGTGGCATAGGTAAACACCTAAACTGCAGCCTTGCACAACAATTTAAAAAATACAACTAAAAGACAAAACGGACATCATCCAGAACCACAGGAAAGCTGACTGACTAGAAATTCTACAACTAGAAGGAAAGAGAAAACTACAAGGAAAATCAGAGCAGCTGTAAAAGCCTGAGGTACAAAGACATGGGTCCGCGCGTGCAGAAAGGATGGAGCTGGAGAGGAGGGGCGGCTGAGTGCCTAGCTGGCATTCTCTAGCAGGAAGGAGATAAAAGCCCTGGACTGCACTGAACCCCAGTTCTGACTGCACTGAACCTCAGTTCTGGGCAAGACCCTGGGGACCCAGGCTCATATTGGGGGAATGTGGACTGTAAGGTAGAAAGACAGAGCTCTGGAGGTGCACACGTGAATGTACGCACAGAGGACAGACTGTTGACTGTGCCGCTGGATTGCCCTAGCAGGAAGGAGACAAAAGCTCCGGACTGCACTGAATCCCAGCTCTGACTGCACTGAATCCCAGTTCCGAGTGAGAATCTGGGAATCCAGATTCACTAGGGGAGAGACTAGTCTGTCTGGTAGCGGGCAAAATTCGAGGGCGTCTTTCTCTCAGAGGTGCTTGCAGCGAGTACCAAAGGACACTGAGACCTAGGAACCTCATAGGGTGGGGCTGACGGGAAGCCTAGGCTATATGCTCCACCCTGAAACTCCACCCCATCCAAGTTGAGCACAGAGGCTTTTGCAGTTTTGCAAGTCTAGTCAAATAAGGCTGTCTCCTGGCATAGACACAGCTGATCCTCACAGCCAATTGGCTTGGAGGTCAACTCCTCCCACTGATATCCACAACAATCAAGACTTAACTACAACAAGGCTGTACACACAGTCCACAAAGGGGTGAACCAAGAATGTCCACCTCAGGTAACTGGAGAGATCAAGCCACTGGCCCATATAGAACACCTAACACACAAAGCTACCCTACCAACTCAGGGAAGCAGCAAAAATGCAGAGACAAAGAAACAGATCACAAATGAAAGAAATGGAGGAAAACAAACAACTGGAGATAGAGTTCAAAACCACAGTTATAAGGTTTTTCAAGAATTTCCTAGAAAATGCTGATAAATTTAGCAAGGCCCTCAAGGATATGAGAGAGACCCTTGAGGATATGGAAAAGAACCAACCAGAAATTAAACATACACTGACTGAAATAAAAAAATATTATACAGATACCCAACAGCAAACTAGAGGAATGCAAGAATCAAATCAAATATTTGAAATAAAAAGAAGCAAAAATCACTCAACTGGAAAAGCTAAAAGAAAAAAAAAATCCAAAAATTTGAAGATAGTGTAAGAAGCCTCTGGGGCAACTTCAAGCGTACCAACATCAGAATTATGGGGGTGCCAGAAGAAAAGAGAGAGCAAGATACTGAAAACCTATTTGAAGAAATAATGACTGAAAACTTTCCCTATCTGGTGAAAGTCCAGGAAGTGCACAGAACCCCAAACAAAAGGAATCCAAAGAGAACCACACCAAAACACATCATAATTAAAATGCTGAGAGCAAAAGACAAAGAAAGAATATTAAAAGCAGCAAGAGAAAAAGTTATATAGTTACCTACAAGGGAGCACCCATATGATCGTCAGCTGATTTCTCAACAGAAACTATGCAGACCAGACGGGAGTGGCAAGAAATATTCAAAGTGATGAATAGCAAGAACCTACAACCAAGATTACTCTACCCAGCAAAGTTATCATTCAGAATTGAAGGTCAGTTAAAGAGCTTCACAGATAAGAAAAGCTAAAGGAGTTCATCGCCACCAAACCAGGATTATATGAAATGCTGAAGGTATTCTTTAAGAAGAGGAAGAAGAAGAAGAAGGTAAAGATAAAAATTATGAACAATAAATACATATCTATCAACAAGTGAATCTAAAAATCAAGTGAATTAAAAATCTGATGTACAAAATAAACTGGTGAATATAATGGAATCAGGGGCATAGAAAGGGAGTGGACTGACAATTCTCAGAGTGAAAGGGGTGTGGGGCATGGGGGAAGAGCCTGGACAAAAATCATATACCTATGGATGAGGACAGTAGGGGGGAGGTAAGGGAAGAGGGTGGGATGGGAACAAGGTGGAGGGGAGCTGTGGGGGGAAAAAGAGGAATAACTGTAATAATCTGAACAATAACGATTTATTAAATTTAAAAAAAAGTCCCGTCATTATGTTTTTTATTACCGTATTTATTTACCACAGATAAAAGTCAGGAATTGTTATCTTTCTTTTAAATTTTTTTTTATTGTTTCTCTTCATTACTGCTGTGTATGTGCTCCATGTGAGTGATGTGAGTGCTTATGTAGGTGGGTTCCGACTGACAGCAAAAATGGTGTTACGTCGCGCTGTAGGAACAGATCTCCGGATCTCCAGGGTAACCTGAGGACCTACTGTAATGTGGTTGTTGACTCCCAAATTATCTTCAAAGATTGCTCCCACATTGTTCAGGTTTAGGCAACATTAAAAGAAAAGTTAACACCTAGTCGTATGATACATATTCTCTCCTGACTCATTAGAGAAGGTTTGAAGAGCACTTCAGGGAAAAGTCATATTATTCCACTCCAGTTCCCAAATCTCTTAATGCATTTTTATTGTGGTAAAATACATATAATTTAAGATTTCCCATTTTGCCATTTTTTAAAATATATTTTATTGATTTTGTACAGAGAGGAAGGGAGAGAGATAGTTAGAAACATCAATGAGAGAGAGTCATCGATCAGCTGCCTCTTGCACCCCCCTACTGGGGATATGCCCGCAACCAAGGTACATGCCCTTGACCGGAATCGAACCCGGGACTGAAAGGTCCCCAAGCCGATGCTCTATCCATTGAGCCAAACCGGTTTCGGCCCATTTTGCCATTTTTAAATGTACAGTAGAATGGCATTAAGTTCATTCACAATGTCATGCAAACATGAGAACTATCTAGTTTTCTTAATGCATTTTTTTTTTTTTTTTTTTTTTTTTTTTTTTTTTTTTTTACCTACTGCCCAGACCAGAAAATAGCTTTGAGTTTGAAAAAAGTTGGGAGTGACAGCATATGGTTGTGCCATTCTTCGTCTCCTTGTCTTTTCTTCCTGATGTGATACACAACTGAGGTTAGGAGCAGTGCTCTGTTCTTCTTGGTATCCCCTTAACATCCAGCACATAGTAGTAGGTTTGCATAGTAGTTTCTCAAGACACTTTGGTAAATAAATTCCCTATTAATGTGTTTTACATCTATGCATATTTCTTTCTACTCCAATATGAAGGACACTGTGCAGGCCACAAATCATTAATGAACATCTCCATCTGGTAGCTATTTAAGACATTTGTGTTACATACTGCTCTTAGAGGTGGTCAGCAGTTATTGATTTGATAATACCATCTTTGTCCTCAAAACCATTAAAATGTTGCCCAATGAATTAAATATAAACTTCTGAGCAGTCTTCAGGGCAACAGTATTACTGCCTTCTTTACTCTATTTCTCCTCATATTCCATTCCAATCACAAGAACATAGCATCTAAATGCAAAACTTAAGGCTACGCAAGGGACTGAGGTGCCAACATGGAGTCATCTGAAGAAATTAAAAACTGAAGTGGAAGCTACTTCTTTAATCATGTTCCTGTCATGCTAGCATCTGTTAGCTTTTAGTCTTCTGCAAAGTCTTGTGCAGCAAGTCCAAGGACTCTGAGTAAATCTACACCAGCAACAAAAGAGACTCATTTAGTAGCTAAAAATATTAATATGTCCATAATTTTGATTTCTCATTTTGTTGTTTTGCATTGGCATTGTTGTTATTATTTAATAGCCAGAGTTTTGCTCTTGACATTCAAGTTTTGAAAATAACATGTATGTGGTTTAGTTTTTGCATTGGCAACAAAAACAAACAAACAAACAAAAAAATCTGAAGACCAGAATAAACTGGTGAATATAATAGAATCAGGGGCAAAGAAAGGGAGATTGATAATTATCAGGGGGAAAAGGGTGTGGGGGTGCAGAAAGAGACTGGATTAAAATCGTATAACCTATGGATGAGGACAATGGCAGGGGGGAGGAGGGAGAGGTGAGGTAAGGGCAGAGGGTGTGGCAGAAACCTGGTGGAAGGGAGCTGGGGGTGGGGGGGGGGGAGAAACAAGTGTAATAATCTGAGCAATAAAGATTTATTAAAAAAAATAAATGCAAAACTTATTACAACTGTTTACCCCATATCTATCTCATCACATTTGTATTCTTTTGTTCTGGTTTCTTGGTTCCTAATTCTATTTTATTAACCTTTGGGTGTATGTCCTTTGTCTTTACATTTAAAAACAAAAACCACCCAGAGAACTAAGGAATTGAGGGAAGAAAAAAGAGATAAGGTAAATGGTGGAATGGACATCATGCGCCCACAATTGAGTCTTGGGAAGCAAGGAGATGCATCAAAACAAGAGGATTAAGGCAAAGGCCTTGAATCTGTGTTCTTTCGTGTAAGGTAAGGGAATGCGACCTGGGTGCAATGGGCAGGGCCAGTTTGGTATTGTTAGCTATGTTTTACTGTGCTCTGGCCTGAAATGTCCTAGGTATAGCTAAAGGTATTTAATCCTGTGTATATGAGAGTAATGGGAGAGAAGCTTCAAGTCATGAGTGGAGTTTTCATCTACTTGAGCTAAGATTTTTTTAAAAATATATTTTATTGATTTTGTACAGAGAGGAAGGGAGAGAAATACAGAGTTAGAAACATCGATGAGAGAGAATCATCGATCAGCTGCCTTTTGCACACCCCCTTCTGGGGATATGCCTGCAACCAAGGTACATGCCCTTGACCGGAATCGAACCCGGGACCCTTCAGTCCCCAAGCCAACATTCTATCCATTGAGCCAAACCGGTTTCGGCTTGAGCTAAGATTTTTAATAAAAAGGTATTCAGAGCATTTGCTATTGAAAAGACTCAAGTGATTCTGTAGCTCTGTAGTACGGTTGGGGAAGAAGAGAAAGGGAGTTAGAAATTAACACTATATAAAACTATGAAAATCAGTATTCTCTCACTTTTGTTTCTTTAAATTGTCTTAATACTGGGTTAGTCAGTTTTTCCTTCAGCATCTTTGTAGCCCAGGACCATTCAGTATGTCAGACAACTGGCTTTCATCACTGCTAAGCTCAAAATTCTTCTCTAGGAAGCTCAGTCTGAATGCCAAGCCATTTACCACCTCATACTACTTTACTGTGCCCAGCCATTTTTCTCAGTTTAGGATTTATAAAACCTATCTGGACCTCATTTGGTTTGTTGAGTATTTAAAATATGGTGTTGGTATGTATGTTTCATCAGGAATTATTTATGTGCATGAAATATTATTTAAATTTTAGAACAGAACATCAACAGAATAGGGTGGCTACCAAGCTTTGAGGGCTGGAAGGTCCCTAGGCCAAAAATATATATATATCCATTGGCCTTTATTTTGCATCATTAGAGATTTCATTGATTACAGTGCACATATCCTTAGGATGGAGTAACAGAGTAAGTCATTAATACCACAGTGAACTAATTTATCATCATTAGAAAAAGAACCTCAGAAGGCACAAATAATGCATGTTTGACTAGAGAGAGGGGAAAGGAATAAATCCAGATCCCAGAAAGCTACCTGGAGAGAAGAGGTAGCTACCTGGAAGGGGAATGGAGGCGTGTACATTAGGGGAGCATAGAACCAAAATGAGAATAGAGAGAGAAGGAGGTGGAAGAGCAAGAATAACCAACTTTGCCTACTTTACAATTTTAGTTTAGTCTAGAGAGGTTGTAAAAGATGAGTTTCACTACATACAAGTAATTCTTAAAATGTTAATTTACAGTAGTGTGTTGAGTTTTCTTAGATACTTACTTAACTGATGCATCATGAGAAAGGCTGGTTTTGTGAGCTGCAGGTAGATTGTCAAAGAAAAAGAAAATTACTATTTGTTGGTATCCTTCACAGATTACTCATAAAATGGTAACTAACATATCTTAATAGGTATCTATTCCCTGCTGTCACTGCTCTGTTTTAACCCTCAGGTCCTCCCAGGAAGGCATAAAATAGACAGTAAGATCTGGGGCCATTGCCTACCTTGCCAGTCTCATCTCTGGTCACCAGTCTACATACATTCTATGCTCAAGAGTACTGAACAACATGTAATTTCCTTTGCCTTATACCTTACTATTTCTGTGGCTACCTGTGTTCCTCTTTTATATTTCTCATCCTTTAGTACTCATTCAGCTCATGTCACCTCCCTCAGAGAGCCTTCCTGAAATCTACCTAAGTAGACAAGCATCATCTTTCAATGATCACAAAGCATATTACACATACTTCTATTTCGGAACTTACTATGCTATATTGTGATTTCTGGTTTATAGTGCTTGGCATATAGTAAGCACTCAATAGCATTTATTTGTTGAGTTAATTCTTAACACATATGCCAGCTCAATGTTTGTTCATTAGTCTGACTGTGATTAATCTCTTCCCACTCAAATACTGTCTAAAATTCTTTGTATGCCATCTGCCAAGTTCCATAAGTAGATTTAGTAAATATTTCTGGATAATTATACTAAAGTAAATCTTCATATAGTATATTTACATAAGAATACTGGGATGCTGTATGTCAATTATGCACATGCATGACTAAACAGTCTTAGACAGAATGCTCTAAACAGAAAGTAGTATTATATTACCAATTAGAGTCAGTTCAAAGTAGAGATAATTTAGTATTTATTTTTATCCCAATAAATGTAAAGTATATTGTGAGTAACCAATAAATTCCAACAATCTACGTAAAAGAGTTTTACTTAAATTCTATATACTGTCTTGTGTTTGTATACGAGTATAGTATGTTTTTGCATGTGTACTGTTTTGGAAGGAAGGAGCAGGAATTAATAGTGTACAGATCTGAAAAATTAAGTTTGGAGACAATACTGTTGTGGTGGTTTTAAAATATGTCTACAAATTCTTTGACAATACTCCCTCTTAGAAGTGGGGGTTAATTCTCTTCCCCTTGAGAGTGGGTTAGATTTAGTGACTTGCTTCTAAAGAATAGTATATGGTGGAAGTGATGTGCATAACTTATGAGATTCGGGTTATAAAATATATTGTTCACTTGGGGGAAGCCAGATGCCGTATCATGAGGATACTCAAGAAGCCCTCTGGAGAGTCCCACATGAGGAGGAACAGCCACATGAGTGAGCCACCTTGGAAATGACTCCTCCAGTCCCGGGCAAACTTTTACATGACTGCATCAGCCCTGGATGTTATCTTGATCATAACCATGAAAGACCCTGAGTCAGAGCCACCCAGCTTAGTTAAGTTGCTCCTGTATTCCTAACCACAAAAACCTAGAGATAATACTGTTTGTTTTATTTTTTTAGGCTGCCAACTTTTGGGGGGTGATTTATTGCTTAGCAATACATAATGAATATAACTTAAAAAAAATAAAGAACTCTTCTTTGGTGCTAGCAGTGGGGAAATTAAATATCCTAAAGAGCCCAACTGTTTAAAACCTATAAGGGGGACTATTTCCCCCTTCCACGTGGGAGTCTGTGCTTGTTTCTCAATAAATTTTCATCTTTGCTATAAAAAAACACACACACAATTACCAGAAATGCAATGGGAATTTGATAAAAATACAATTATAGTGTAGAACAACAATACACCTCTTTGATGCTTGAACACATCTAGTAGACAGTAAGAAAAGAGTTTACTAAACAAAAAGTTAGTAAGACATAATTGGATAATATAATCTATACTAATAAAAGGGTAATAGGCAAATTGGTCAGGACACCCTATGTGGGCTGACCAGGCCAGCAGGGGGGGCAGTGAAGGGTGACCAGGCCAGCAGAAGGGGCTGTGAGAGGTGACCAGGTTGGTGCGGGGGGGCAGTTGGGAGTGACCAGGCTGGCAGGGGACAGTTGGGGGTGACTAGGCCAGTGGCGGGGGTGGGGGGGCGGGCAGTTGGGGGTGACCAAGCCAGTGGGGGGAGCAGTTGGGAATGACTAGGCCAGCAGGGGGGGCAGTTGAGGGCAACCAGGCTTGCAGGGGGACAGTTGGGGGGCAACCAAGCTGGCAGGGGGATTTGGGAGCAACAAGGCCAGGAGGGAAGTTTGGGGTGACCAGGCCGGTGGGGCGGGGGGCATTTAGGGGCAATCAGGCCAGCAGAGGGGGCAGTAAGAGGCATTGGGGGGGCAGTTATGGGCGACCAGGCTGGTGTTGCGGGAGGCGGGGAGGGAGAGGGGACAGATAGGGGCAATCAGGCCAGCAGGCAGAGGCTTTTAGGGGTGATCAGGCTGGAAGGGGGGGCAGTTAAGGGCGATCAAGCAGGCAGGTGAGCAGTTAGGAACCGGTGGTCCCAGATTATGAGAGGGATGTCCGACTGCCGATTTAGGCCTGGTCCCCTGAGGGATCCTGGATTGGAGAGGGTGCAGGCTGGGCTGAGGGGACCCTCCCCCCATGCACAAATTTTATGCACTGGGCTTCTAGTCAATAAATATAATTGATTATTCTTATAAAACCTTACATCCTTCAAATAGAGACTATATAATTTTTTAGCATATCCATGGAACATTTTCAAATATTTGGCCACACAGACAACCTTAACAATTTCAATGTGTTAAAGATTTGCATGCTATAATTTCTGAATCTAATAAAAAATGTCAACCAAAATATTTTCTTGATAATTAAGAAACATACTTATGGCCCTGGCTGGCATGGTTCAGTTTGGTTGAGTGTCATCCCATGCACCAAAAGGGCACTGGTTTTATTCCGTCAGGGCGCAAACCAGGGCTGTGGGCTTGATCCCCAGTAGGCAACCTGCAGGAGGCAGCTGATCAATGCTTCTCTCTCACATTGATGTTTCTCTCTCTCCCTCTCTCAAATCAATAAAAACATATTAGTAAAAAGCCAGGACCGGTTTGGCTCAATGGATAGAGCGTCAGCTTGGGGACTGAAGGGTTCGATTCCAGTCAAGGGCATGTACCTTGGTTGCAGGCATATCCCCAGTAGGGAGTGTGCAAGAGGCAGCTGATCGATGACTCTCTCTCATTGATGTTTCTAACTATCTCTCTCCCTTCCTCTCTGTACAAAAATCAATAAAATATCTTAAAAAAATAAAAAAATAAAAACATATTAGTAAAAGAAACATACTTATAGATAACTCTTAATTCAATGGGGGAATTAAAAGAAGTATAATCTACCTTTTAAAAAAGGAGACTTTATTATCAAAACCTATGGGAATTTCCCATAGCCTTCTTTTTATTTCCCCCTGTGCATCAGTTCCAGTGCAGATGAGCTTTCAGTGAGTCCTTGTGTGAAAACTATTTCAGTCCACTTGTTAATGCAGGATGCTATAATTACACCGCAATGGTGATGTGTCCTGTGTCTTCAGGAAGGGATTTTGCCAGGCCAGTTTAGGTTCAAGAAGAAGTCAAGGTATTGGATTTTAGTCCTATATATGTTCCTGATTATATTTCTTTCAGTTATTATTGTTTATTTTTATTTAAATTCTTTGTTGTTTAAAGTATTACATATGTCGATGAAAATCTAACTCTGGCCTGTCTGCCTGAAGGAAGCATCGGGTTCTCCATGAAACCTTCCCACCTGCCTTTGAGAAACTTTGTTCGTATGTAGGTTAGTAGCAACTGCCAACACCTCGCACCAGCCACTGAAGCTCGCCTGTGGTGAGGTCCTTCTGCAGCTGCCTGACCTCTGAGAGGGGCCGGAGCGGTGGGCCTTGTGCTTGCTCTCAGCTCACAAGTCCTCAGAGTACTTTCTAGTAGCTCTGAAAAGGGACCCTCCAGCTTTTCCTCATCTGCTGCCCCCAGGAGATAGGGCATTAAGGGACAAGGGGAGACTTGCCATCAAAGATCTGGAAGTAGAGGGCCTTGCTGTCCTGCCTGTGCCTTGCACCCAGACCCACAGATCAAGGGCAGACAGCACCAGATGGAGTGCTGGCAGTGTCTGAGGTACTGCACAATAAATGCCAAAAACAGTGGAAAAAATAAAGTATTACATATGTCTCTTTTTCCCCCCATTGACCTCTCCCCAGCTGCTCCCACCCTCCAGCACATGTCCTCACCCCTCTATTGTCTGTGTCCATTGGTTATGCTTATATGAATGCATACAAGTCCTTTGGTTGATCTCATAGGTTTTTAAAATATATATTTTATTGATTTCAGAGAAGAAGGGAGAGAGAGAGAGAGAAACATCAGTGATGAGAAAAATAAAGAATCATTGATCAGCTGCCTCCTGCATGCCCCACACTGAGGATAGAGCCTACAACCTGAGCATGTGCTCTTACTTGGAATCAAACCATGACCTCCTGGTTCATAGATCGACACTCAACTAATGAGCCACCCCGGGCTAATGTTACTACTCTTGATCCACCCTAGCCATGTGTGTTTTATAGTGAGTTGGGAAGAGAGAGAAGTAATAGTCTAGTTTTTTCTGCCTGCTCTGCTTGATCAGAGCTTTCTGATAATTTACTTTCTACCCACTTCCTCAAAGCATCGTCTTCTCCCCTTGCCCCCCGCCCTACCCCATAGGAAATGAGCTGGGCCCCATAGGTTTTGCAATAGGTATTCTTTCCCTTGCCTCTCCCATGAGCCTCAGACCAGTATCTATAATTGCCTGCTTGACTGTTCTATTGTACTTAGATGCCTGCAGGTACCTCTAACTCAGTGAATTCAAAGCTAAACTAAGTTTTCTCTTCCAAACTTGTTCATCCTTTTGTATTGCTGATCTACTGATTAGTAGCACCATTCACCATCCATTTAGTTTCTTCAACTCCTTCATTTCCCATATTCAATCACTAACCAAATCTCATCCATTTTCCACCTCCATTAGTTTGAGTCAAATCTAGGCCCAGTTCTTCATCCTCACTGCCACTGACTTTGTTCAGACTCATTTCTACCCTTGGCTATTGTAATAGACTCTTAACTGCAGTAAGAGACAGCATGGTATTATGGTTAGGACTGGTTGAGTAAGATGGACCTCGTCTTTGTCTTCGTCACATACTATGTGAAACCTTGGGGAAGATAATTTAACAGTTTCAAACTTAGTTTACTTCCATGTAAAATGGTTGATAAAATAGTTCTGACCTCATTAGTTTGTTGGGAGAATTAAATGAGAGACTATAAAGAGTTTAGTGTCATGTCTGGTACATAGTAAATGTTCAATAAATGCTAAATGCTATTTTTATTGTTTTGTTGCCTCCAGTTTCTTCATTTCTAATTTTGTTTTCCCATTAAGAAAATGCAAATTCTGATCATATTATGCCCTTGCCAATATTCTTCAGCAATTGCCCTTCAATAACAGGATAAGAGGTATATTCCTTGGCATGGCTTATCAGAATCTCAATGATCCAACCCTTTTGGTAAAGTATGTAGTATCAAGTTTGCCATCCATGTTACACTTAGTGACACTTTTTTTCTGACTTCATTTTCTGGAATTCTCCAACTTGAAATTTTACTAAAGCAATTCTGAAAAACACTTATATTTCCACAAACACACTATGCTCTTGGTAAATGAATTCCCTGTACCTAAAAGGTTCTCCCTCTATTTGTTTACTTAGAAAATTATTTCTCATCCTTCACATATCGGCTCAGTTGTGGTTTCTTCTGTGAAAGCTCCCTTGGCTTCCCAATGCTTCCACTGAACTTTGTACATACATCCATTATTGTATTTATCATATTGGGTTCTGATTATCGGCATGTCTGCTCCCCACTAAACAGTAAAATCCAGGGTAGGGCCCATGGTTTTTCTGCTTTGTATGTTTAATAATTAACAGTTTCTGGCATGTAGCAGAAGCTCAATAAATGTTAGTTAAATTAATGGGTTAATGGATTGCAGGATTTATTGATAACTGTTGCTAATATTTACCTGACTTATAGTTTAAGCCTGATTTCTTGTTGTTTTTTCCAGTTGAATCAGCTCTGTCATCTATATATGGCACATGAAAAATAAAAACAAAATCCTCAAAGGAGTTTTAGAGAATTTGCACATCAGCTATTTCTCACATTTAAAACGCAGGAATGTATGAAAATGATTTAAAAGTCAATCTATAATAAATGTACATGTTTTGTTTGGTTTATCTTACTCTCAGAATTCAAAGATTTGTAAAAAAAAAATCATTGGTATTCTAAAATTAAGTAATTGCCCTAGCTGGTTTGGCTCAGTGAATAGAGCGTCGGCTTGCAGACTGAAAGGTCTCAGGTTTGATTCCAGTCAAGGGCACATGCCTGGGGTTGCAGGCTCAATCCCCAGTAGGGTGCAAGCAGTAGGCAGCCACTCAATGATTCTCTCTCATCGTTGATGTTTTGATCTCTCTCTTCCTCTCTGAAATCAATAAAAAATCATATTAAAAAAGAATAAAATTAAGTAACTGATGGGTGCACTGATCAGCATGGAAGGTAATCAACTGATAATCTAAAAATACTATGTGTGCAGAGAGCAGGTTTTCTGCACACAAGGGATGTGACTTTGATTTGGCCAAAGGCTGTACCTGCAGGAAAATAACTCCAACAGAGAGACTTTATTTTCCCCCAGGTCTGAGAACTGAACACAAACCACCAGAAGTGCATTTCTTGACATTGATGGGATGGATGAAATAAGTAGGAAAATGGTATTGTGTTCTATTATAATAAAAGTGGTCATGAGCAGCCATGCCCGGAGCAGCCGGGTCTGGTGCGGCCAGGCCCGGAGCAGCGGCTGCCAGGCTGGGAGCGGCCAGGCCCGGAGCAGCCGGGTCTGGTGCGGCCAGGCCCGGAGCAGCTGGGTCTGGTGCGGCCAGGCCCGGAGCAGCAGCTGCCAGGCTGGGAGCGGACAAGCCTGGAGCAGTTGGGCCCAGAGCAGCCGGGTCTGGTGCGGCCAGGCCCGGAGCAGCAGCAGCCAGGTCCAGAGCAACTTGGTCGGGAGCAGCGGTGACCAGACCCGGAGCAGCTGGTTGTGGAACGAACCAGAGCAACAGAGGCCAGGCCCAAAGCAGCCAGGCCCGGAACAGCTCGCTTCTCGCCTGCCCCTGCCCCACGGCAGCCTCTCAGACATGGCTGGAAACTTTTGTGGGAACTTGAGGATCTGCTGAATCAAGTGATGAAGGCTTAGATCTGGATGTGTTGAGTTAGTATAGCGCTGGGGTGTTGATCTGTGAGTGCCTTGGGTGGGGCCTGGATGAGGCTGGTTGACCTATTTGGAAATGTCTTTTGTGTGAAATGTATCATTGGGCATGTGGTGGTATTATTGATATGAGAAAATGCTAAGTAACAGATTTACTATCTGAAAAGGGATTTACTATCGGGGAAAGGGAGGGAGGAAGAGACTGAACATAAACTGTGCACCTATGGATGAGGACAATGGGGGATGGGGAGGGGCGGAGGGTGGGGTGGGAACCTGGTGGAGGGGGGAAGAAATGAGGAACCTTTGTAACAATATGAACAATAAAGATTGATTTAAAAAAAAAATAAAAATAAAAGTGGTCATGCTATTTCTCAAAAATAAATTATGCATTTCATGTACTCATATTTCCAATATATTTTAAAATCTCCTTTAAAAACAGATGACCTAACAAACGCCATATGAACTCACTTATAAATGGAATCTTATGAACAATATAAACTGACAAACAAAATAGAAACAGAGACATGGAAACCTGGAACAGACTGACAGCTGTCAAAGGAGAAGGTTGTTGGGGGGCTGGATGAAAGAAGGTGAAGTGATTAAACAAAAACCCCCATATATATATAATCACATAGACACAGACAACAGTGTGGTGACAGCCAAAGGGAAAGAGGGTGGGTAGGTCAAGCATGTCAAACTCGTGGCCTGTGGACTGTATGCGGACCACAAGGAATATTTCTGCGGCACAACCAATATAACAATATAAGAAACATTTTAATAAAAATTTCATAACTTAATTTTTACAATATCCTGTTATACATAACTAGAGGCCTGGTGTATGAATTCATGCACTGATAGGGTCCTTCGGCCTAGCCAGCAATCAGGGCTGATTAGGGCCATCTCACCCAGTCCTAGCCTGGAGGGGAGGTAGTGGGAGTTTAGTTGCCTGCAGGAGGTTGGCTATAGGAGTGCACTGACCACCAGGGGGCAGCTCCTGCATTAAGCCCCTGCCCCTAGTGGTCAGTGCACATCATAGCTACCAGTTGCTTAGGCTTATATATATATAGGTTATTAATAACAAAATACATTTGCTTATGACTGATTACTATAATTGTATTGCATTCCTTTCCCTTAAGCATCTCTCTACTAATTCTAGCGGCCAATATTTTAGCAGCTGATTTCCACATCATGAGTCTTGTACTCACTTGTTTGGTGTGCACAACAGGAAATATTTCAATTTCAGAGGTCAAGAAACATAGGTTTATTTGCGTTATGCTTATTAATTTGTGCAGTTATTTAGTGTCTGATAAGTTAATATTCAAGAAAAAATATTAATTTTATTAAAAAGTTCTATTATTTTATGTTAAGAATTACTCACTTATTTCAGCCCTTTGTATTCAGCATGTCTCTATCAAAATAAACCTACGTTTCTATGAAAATTGAAGCTTTTGTTTTTTTGCAGCCCACATAAACTTAAACCTTGTTTATTTTGGCCCATGTTAGCCTTTGAGTTTGGCATGCTTGGGATAGGTAAAGATGGTTAAAGGGGAGATGAATGGGTTAAAGGCATAACAATCCATCCAGTGTTCCATTCTAGAAAGCTTAGAGTTATTCTGTTTATTTCAGATAAGGCCACTGTAGTCAATCAAATTCTAATTGAGCATACCACTTGAAATTGAATTAAGATGTATAATTACTGATTTCAAGGTGTTTATCACTCAATAGAACAGACAAATATGATACAGTATAATGAGTCCTGAGATAGAGGTATTTCTGATCACTATGGGAGCAAGGTGAAAAGACAGCCACTTTAAGAAAACTAGACACAATGCCGAAACCGGTTTGGCTCAATGGATAGAGCATCTGCCTGTGAACTCAAAGGTCCCAGATTCGATTCCGGTCAAGGGCATGTACCTTGGTTGCGGGCACATCCCCAGTAAGGGGTGTGCAAGAGGCATCTGATCGATGATTCTCTCATTGATGTTTCTCTCTATCCCTCTCTCTTCCTCTCTGTTAAAACGCAATAAAATATATTTAAAAAAAGAAAACTAGACACAAAATTAAATCCTCATCCTCATCATTGTTGTCATTCTCATCATCTTCCTTGCTCTGGATCAACACATCGATTGAGTCACTAAATCCTGACAGTCTGACACTGAAATACTGTATCTTAAATCTGTGGCCTTTAGTTCACCCTCACTGCCTCTACCTTAGTTCAGGCACTAAGCATTTTTAGCTAGACTATCTCAATAGATTCAAAACTATCTTGTCTCTAATCTTCTCTGTGTCTCTCATACAGTGTAACCAGATTATCTTCTATACTGATAATAGCCTGGGGGCATCACAACCAGACAGACAACCAGTCACCAGGAAATGCATGGAGCCCCCGTAGCCCCCAGGCGCCTATCACAGCAAGGCTGGCAGCCTGGTGGGGAGGGTGAGGCAGGCGCAGAGAGTGGGGCCTGGCTGCCAGGCACCAAGGTGAGCCAGCGGGCAGGCCTGCAGACACAGGGCCTGCCAGTGGCAGCACACCAGTAGTCCCAATTCTGTGTGTGAGCTGCAGAGAAAACATCTTTTCTGACCGCCCATTGGCTAAGCTCCCCTTACACCACTCACAGTTTCTTGGTAACTTGGTAGTAAGAATCCAAGAAGGTGATCTAGGGTCTTTCCACCTCACTCCTGGAGGAAAAAACAAACATCCGCTGCTGGAGGAGCTAAGAAATGTCATATCCTGAGCTAGCCGGTTTGGCTCAGTGGATAGAGCCTCAGCCTGCAGACCGCAGGGTCCAGGTTTGATTCTGGTCAATGGCATGCACCTAGGTTGCAGGCTCCTCCCTGGCCGGGGCCCAACTCAGGGCTCACGCAGGAGGCAACCAATTGAAGTGTCCCTCTCACATGGATGTTTCTCTGTCTTTCTCTCTCTCTCTTCCATGTTCTCTAAAAATCATTGGAAAAATATCCTCAGGTGAGGATAAAAAAAAGAAAGAAATGTCATATTCTATGAAAGAGACATCTTAAAAATGTCTAAAGAAAGTTGCCTTTTTTGTGTGTGTGAAGGAACTGGAGTTCATGTTGATGAAAACACCTTGGTGGCAGCAGCAGCAAGGTGATGGACACAGCGCCTTCCTCCGATCAGCCTGGTCACCTCCTGCGGAGGGAGGCCAGTAGGGGTCCCAGATTGGAGAGTGTGCAGGTTGGGCTGAGGGACCCCCTTCCCGTGCATGAATTTTGTGTGCCAGGCCTCTTTATAAAAACCCAAATGGTTATTTCACATTCCTTTATAAAACCCTGCAATGACCCCCTTACTTCTAAAAGAACATATCCAGCCAAAACCGGTTCGATTTCGGTCAATGGCATGTACCTTGCTTGCGGGCACATCCTCATTAGGCGGTGTGCAGGAGGCAGCTGATCAGTGATTTTCTCATCATCGATGAGAAACTAACTCTCTATCCCTCTCTCTTCCTGTCTGTAAAAAAAATAAAATAAAATATATTTTAAAAAATTAAAAGAACAAATCCATACTTGAGAAAGGTATAGGGCTTGAAACTGTCTTTTCAGTCTCCTCTCCTGCACTGCCCTGGCTTTGCTGGTTGGCACTTCCTGCTTCCACTTGGCACTTGAACATGTGTGTATGGTACTGCCTCATTATATCATCATGTCTATTTATCTGGAAATTCCCATTCACATTTCAAGAGTTAATTTAATTAAGCCCTCCTTTAATAAAATCTTTTTATATTTCTGTAGTAAGGATTAGTCTTTAAACCTTTTGTGCTCCTTTTGCATTGTGTACACATCAAAACTGAACTTGGTTTGTGTGTGTGTGTGATCCCTGGATGATGAGTCCTCAAGAGTAGTGAGGATGTCTTTTTCATCTTTGCATACTATGTCACATACTTTCCCCCTTTTGCTTTCTACTTCCTCCCTCCCCTTGTAGCTTAGCATAAGACTTGGCCCATAGTAGGTTCTCAATAAATATTAGCTATCATCATCATAATTACCATCATCATCATTATAAACATCAAATACTTAAGTTAGTTTCTGCTAAACTACATGGTACATGTAGCATGGAGCCAACTCAGAACCTTCTCTTCCAGAGAGAGGTCCAAACTTGTGTAGGACCCTATTATCTTTGACCATCTAGTACCATGCCAGCGAAGGGGATATCCCATACATAGGAAAATTAACCAGATAAATTAATGATCAATACAAAGCATCTGAGACATACAACTTCCTACCTTTCGTTGTGCTGTGTTAGTACAACAGCTGAGGAGGTAACAAGGTTGATGATGTTTTGGTAGGAATCTTTATAAAACTATGAGAATGCTGAACTGATCCTGGAAGAACATGAAAGAGAAATCACATAATTTTGAAACTTTATTGAAGTATAATTATAGTACAATAAACCACAAATCTTTAAAATGTACCATTTGTTCAGTTTTAACGTATGTGTAAACGCATGAAACCATCACCACAGTCAAGATAGGGGAAAATCCACAGCTCAGAGATGGTGGTAAATGGAAGGGTGGTGGTAGAGGCTGGAGAACAAGTCAGATGGGACGTCACATTTCCCCTCCCTTGGGCCTTGGTTGCTATAGATAATTGAGGTTAACGTGGAGAGGAAGGAAGAACTGCTGATCTGTTTTCCATTTAGGATTCTAGAAAGAGAACTCTTAAGCTACCCCTACCCCTGCCTCCTCCTCTGGCATGGCCAGAAACTTTTACATACAGTGTCATCAGGCATAGCAAGGCTTTCTCTTTTTTTTAATTTCAGATTTATTGAAGATGGTTAAAGTGTACCTCCTAGTGATTTATTTACTAGTATACATTGTAAAAGGATTCCCTCCATTTAGTTAATACATCCATCTCCTCATATATTTTTTTTTGGTTATTGAAAACATTTAAGTTCTATTCTATTAGAAAATTTTAATTTTACCAGCATAGTGTTATAAATTATAGTCTCTGTGTTTTACCTTAGACACTCAGCCTTTTTTTCCTTTTTTTCACCAATGAACGGTTTGGTGTTTTATCAGGAAATAGCAGGAGTGAGAAATACAGAAAAACATATCTGCATATTAAGATTAATCTTTATGCTACTGGGAATCATTTATTGAGCACTAATTAATTAATGGCACTTACTAATATAAATGAAACACACTGTGTAAAGGCATTGATTCACAGTATCACAGGGGACACGTGACATGCCTATTCAATCAGCTGAGCTGTGGACAATAACTACTTGATTGATTTGGTAATCAACTCATTTGTATTCTGCCTTCTTCCAAAACAGATTTTAGACCTTATTTTTCTTATAGCTGAAAATGTATACCCTTTTACTAACCTCTCCCTTTTTCCTTTTAGGTTATGCTTTATTAAACCACTCTTAGTTCCAATGTGGTGTACACACGGCCCAGGAAGGGCTGAGAGTGTAACGGGAAGCTTGCCAAAGGAAGTCCCGAAGGCGGCGGTGAAAGGGCTCCGCCTGAGTGTCGTGGACCAGCCAGAATCCAGGTGGAACGGCAAAGCTAGAGCACGCTCCTGGTCCAGGAGACCAGGCCGTGAGTCACGCACCAACTGCTGACTTCAACTCTGAATGCCAACTGGCAAAGCATATCTCAATGGAGATAAAGGCATAGCTTTGGAGACCAGAGGAGGCAGAGGACATTCATTCAAGCACCTTGACTTTAGTCCACCTTCATGAGGCCATAGAAGCCAGTGTTTTCCAAACTTTTTCACATGCCTGTAAAGCACTGGGGAGTCCTAGCCGGTTTGGCTCAGTGGACAGAGCGTCGGTTAAAGTATACCTCCTAGTGATTTATTTACTAGTACACATTGTGAATGGATTGTCTGAAGGGTCCCAGGTTCTATTCCAGTCAGTGGCACATACCTCGGTTGCAGGCTTGATCCCCAGTCCTGTTTGGGGCATGTGCAGGAGGCAACCAATGGATGTGATGTGTCTTTCTCAGGTTGACGTTTCTGTCTGTCTCTCTCAGTCTGTGCCACTCTCTCTAAAAATCAATGGGAAAATATCCTCGGGTGAGAAATAATAATAATAATAATAATAATAATAATAATAATGGGGACTTGTGCTGAAACCGGTTTGGCTTAGTGGATAGACAGGCTGCGGACTGAAAGGTCCCAGATTCGATTCCAGTCGGGGGCATGTACCTGGGTTGCTGGGCACATCTCCAGTAGGGGGTGTGCAAGAGGCGGCTGATGGATGTTTCTCTCTCATCAGTGTTTCTGGCTCTCTATCCCTCTCTCTTCCTCCCTGTAAAAAATCAATAAAATATATTTTAAAAAAATAATGAAGACTTGTGAAAACGCAGCTCCTGATTAGGTACTGGGTGAGGCCTAAGAACCGTGTTTTTTATAAACTCCCCAGTGAAGCCCATATTGCTTAACATAAGCCTCATCTCTTGCCACAGACATCTGGACACCATCTTTGAGGAAGAAGAAAGGTGGGGAGTCTCCCGGAAATTCTGAGCCATTGTGGAGATCTGGAGGAGGAGACGTGGAGGACTGTTAGAAAAATCAGTGACTGAGCCAGAAGCCAAAGGAGGACACTCAGATCCGGCAAAGCGCTAATCCTGCAGGAAGTGTCCAAGGAGTCTACTCAAGAAGTAGGTTACAGTTTTAAAACTACTACTACTCAGGCAGGCTGTGTTAAAAAGGACAGGGGAACAGGCGTGGGCAATACTGATGACATACTTCTCTGCTGTGAGAAAATATGTGGCAGAATAAAATATTTCTGCTACCAGTGAAGTGACAGAAGTTAATTTGGGCCAGAAAAACCCAAAACCTAAGGAAGGGCAGGGTTTTGAAAAAGAGCATCAATTAGGGTCTTTGACCTCATTAGTCCCGAGCCCTGGGCTTTAAAAACATCAGTAGCACCGTCAGTCAGCAACCCGCAAGGATGCTTCTCCGGTAGAAACTATTGAGATGCAGGTAAAATCTTCCCTAAGAGGCTCATCTGCTGGGCAAGGAGTGGCAGCAGCAGCAGCAGCAGCAGCAGGAGTGAGGCACATGCTAAAAAAAATGACATGGGATCTTGTGGGGAATGGAAAAGTACAGAAATGAAATCAGGAGCAGGGAGCTGTGGAGAAGACAGGACTCTGACCTGGGAATGCATGGCCTTCAGCTGCAAAATGCGGCCTGTCCTGCTCATAGGCGTGGAGGCAGTGACGGGAACCGAGGAAGTAGGGAGCCTAACCCCAATGGCAGGAGAGGATGTGGCATTGTTAGTAAGCATTACTCCAAATCCATCATTTACAACAGAAGACAGAGGATTTATCTGTACTATAAGCAGAAGATATCACTACCAAATCGTCTCCCCACCAATTACTATTTTAGAATTTCTAATCATAAAATTTTAATTAACTATTTGTCCTTGGTGTAATTTCCGGGCACTGAAATTGTCACTCGTTTTCATCTTTGGAGAAGAAGCTTAAAGAGACCGAATGAAATATTTGTAATAGGAGTGATAACAAAGTTATCCAAGATAGGTTCTACTTATCCTTTCATGCCCAATAGTAGGAGAGCCATATGCTAATCAAAAAAGGGGTTGTGGGGAGGAATTGACGAAGACAGGTTGTGGTTCTCAATGGGACATGGATTTTGTCCCCTAGGGGACATTAGAAAACGTCTGGAAACATTTTGGGTTGTTATAAAGTGGGGCAATTGCTTCTGATATCTAGTGGATGCTGCTAAACATCCTACAATGCACAGGATTATCCGGCCCAAAATGTCAATAGAGGCAAGATTGAGAAATTCTAGGATCAGGAGCTGTGAAACCACTTTTATACCTTGTCTAGTTAAAGCCACATTTGAGAGGACAGAGTTGTCTCCTAGGAGAAGGGGGAAACGCTATCCCTCCCTCTTGCTTAAGGAGAACATGGCTTTCCCACTGTGTGGGGTGCATACCAGCGTCATGGCTGTGATGGAGACCCTGTAAAGCCACAGCGGCCATGGCAGTTCTTGGTTGTGCCTCATGGCCTGGCAGAGGCAGCCATATACCTATACCTCATCTGAGAGGTGACTACAGATTCTGTTCTAATCACTTAAGAGACAAAGAATTCCAAACTATATGTGTACTGCCTGGGTTTTCACTAGTGTTATAAAACGTGCATCCGTTGGTGTCTACATGGTAGATGGCAGCCTTATTATAGTGGTGCCAGAGGCCTGGTGCACGACATGCGTGCACTGGGGGTGGGGAGGGTGTCCCTCGGCCAAGCCTGCGCCCTTTCACAGTCCAGGAGCCCTCGGGGGTGTCCGGCTGCGGAGATGGGCCGCTGTGCTTGCCAGCCATCAGGGTGGCTTGTTGCTGAGCAGCACTCCCCCTGTGGGAGCGCACTGACCACCAGGGGGCAGCTCCTGCGTTGAGCGTCTGCCCCCTGGTGGCCAGTGCACACCATAGCGACCAGTCGTTCCCTGGTTTGGTCAATTTGCATATCACCCTTTCATTATATAGGATAAGTCTATTTCACAATAATTTATTTTTCAAAAAGCAATTGAGGTGGCCACTGTTTGAGATGCCTACCTGAAACTTTCCACTGGAAGTAGAAGTTAAAGGTTGCGGGTGGAGGAAGCAAGATGGCTGCTAAAGTGACTTACTATCCCAGAGGAGGAAGGTTACTGCCTCATCATCCCACTGGCCTGGATTCTTTTCTTACTGACTCTTCTTAGACTTCTCATTTCTCCCTCCTATTGTCTCTTTTCCCTGGCTCAGCCTTTTCAAAATTTCTCTTGCACACATTCTCTCATTTTTTAAAAAGTTTATTTTCTGCTCTCCTTTTAAAACTTTTTTTCTATCCCTTTTCCCTCACTCTTGTTATTCTTCCCTCCCCTTCCCTTCTCCACTCTATTCCATCCCATCTCATCCCCTCTTTTACCATTTACTGACCACTTTTAACATTTTTCATTTCTCTTTCCTTTTCTAACTCTCTATTTTTACTATTTACTGGTTTCTCCTTTTTCAAATAAGTTCTATAAGCATGTGCATGTGTCTATTTATCCACACACTTACCTAGCTATCTTTATTGTATTTTTTATTAACTTTAAAAAAAATCTTATCCCCTTCACACACAATTGCATTTGACTTCCTTATTTTCTCCCTCACACAATTTTTCTCTCTCCTTTATGTAACACTTTTCCTATTGACTCATAATTTATAAACTTTTCTTTCCTCCTTAATTCCTACTTCTGTTCCATCATCCTTCTTCCCATCTTTCTCTTACCCTCTCTCCCTCCCCACATTCCTTCTTTTCTTATCTTTACCTCTGCCCTCCCATCCCCTTTCCTTCCTTCCCACCTTAATTTTTTCTTCACTTCCTCCCTCAGACCTGCTTTACTCCCTACCCCATTTCTTCCTTCTTCCCATTTTCCTTTTAAGCTCTACCGGCTCCCCTTTAAAATCTTTCTTCCCTCCCTCTTTCTCTCTCACCCACATTCTCCTCTATTTACTTCCACTGTTTTAATATCTATCTATCTATCTATCTATCTATGATTCACTATAATTAACCTTTTTTTCTGACTCCTTTTATTTTTTTTTAAATTTCTTTATTGATTAAGGTATCACATATTTGTCTTCAACCCCCCATTCCAATCCCCCATCCTTCCCCCTCATGCTCCCACCCCCTTATTGTCCTTGACCACTGGTTAGGCTCATATGTGTGCACATAAGTCCTTTGGTTGATCTCTCCTTTTATCCCCACCCTCCCTCTGAGGTCCAACAGTCTGACCCATGGCTCCTTATCTCTGGGTCTGTTCTTGTCCATCAGCCTATGTAGTTCACCATTTCCCCTAGATGAGTGACTCCTACTTTTAAAATCTGTCCCCAGTACACAATTATAATACTTGATTTTCATTATAGCTTCTACAGTTCACTCACACATTCTTTCCTTCCTCAGCCCGGCTCTCTACTGGCTCTTCCTTTATAAATTCCTTCCTTCCCTTCTTTCCCCCTCCTCCCCCTCCTCCCTCACTCTTTATGCTTTTTACAGGCAAATTAAAAATAATTTCTTCTCTTTCTATGCTTTTCGTATTTAGTACTGACCTCTCCATTTAAAAGTCACACTGAATAAAAATACATTTTTTAAAAATCACACTGTACTTAATCTTCTTACCAACTCCTTTTAAACGCCTCTCCTCTCACATTGTTTCTTCTTTTTATTTGGCAGTTTTCCTGGCCTCGCCCATTTTAGCATCTTCTCTTTCCCGCTCTCTGTGTTCTCCCTCCCCTCACCCCCCAGTGAAACTCCAGGCCCCCTCCCTCCCCCTCCTCTCCCTCCGTTCCGGGTCTGTCCCCGCTAACTCCTCTCCCCCCCTCTTCCCCCTCCCTCCCTGCCTCCCTGTTACCGCCCCGCCCGCCGTGTCCACTGGCTTCTCCAAACTCCCCCTCCCCTCGGGGGACCGGTTCCAGCCCCCTGAGCGCTCTCGATGGTAAAGCCGCCGTTCGGGGCGCGAACCCGGCCAGGGCCCGCCCGCCCGGCCTTCCGACCCCCACCCCCACCCCCACCCCCAGATCCCGGCCACCAAACTGCCCTTCCCGGCAGCACCCTAACCCGCCGGGTCTTTGGGGCTCAGCGCTCCGGGGAGCGACAGGGGCTCCGCCTCCTCAGGGTCCGTCTCCGCCCGCTGAGCCCCGCCCCCACCCGCCCGCACCTCCGCCAACGGCCGCGGGGCCCCGCCCCCTCCCGCGTCTGGGCGGGGCTCCCCTCCGCGCCGCCTGCGGCCCCGCCCCTCCCGGTACTTGCGGCCCCAGGGGTGGGCACCGCTCCCTCCGCAGCCCGCGTTCCTTCCCTTCCCCATCCCTGCGTGCTTTTCTCTTCTCTCTGCAGCTCTGCCTCCTCCGGCCTTCTACCTGCAGGCCTGCTTCCTCTCCCTCCCCTTCCTACTTAGCCAGCTCACCTTTTACTCCTTGCACTCGGCCCCTTTAAAAATGTTTTTCATTTCTTCTTTCTCTTTCTATTTCCCTTTTATGTACTGACATTTCACTGGGTTCCTCTTTTTTTTTTTTTGAGGGGGGAGTGGTTCCTCTTTTTAAAAATAAGTTCTATCATCTATCCATCCATCAACCTACCCAGCCATCATCATCTATCACTTGTTTATATTCTATTGATACTTTATATACCTACCTGTGTACCGAACTTCCTATTCAGCTATCACCCATCCATCCATCTATCTTATTGCACTGTAATTTTTAAAAATATATATATTTTATTGATTTTATACAGAGAGAAAGGGAGAAAGATAGTTAGAAACATCGATGAGAGAGAATCATCGATCAGCTGCCTCTTGCACACCCTCTACTGGGGATGTGCCCACAACCAAGGTACATGCCCTTGACCGGAATCGAACCCGGGACCTTTCAGTCCCCAAGCCGACGCTCTATCCATTGAGCCAAACCGGTCCTGGCTGCACTGTAATTTTTTAAATCATTATTGTTCAGATTATTACAGTTGTTCCTCTTTTTCCGCCTATAGCTCCCCTCCTCCCGGTTCTCAATGCACTCTAGGCTTTCCAGCCTTCCCCCGCCCCCCCCCCCCCCCCACTGACCTCATCCATAGATGTAAGCTCTTTTAATTTACTTTTTTAAATATATTTTATTGATTTTTTACAGAGAGGAAGGGAGAGAGATAGAGAGCTAGAAACGTCGATGAGAGAGAAACATCGACCAGCCACCTCTTGCACACCCCCTACTGAGGATGTGCCCACAACATGCCCTTGATCAGAATCGGAACTTGGGACCTTTCAGTACTCAGACTGATGCTCCACCACTGAGCCAAACCGGTTTCATCTAGATGTAAGCTCTTTGTCCAGTCTCTTATTGTTCAGATTATTATAAGTGTTCCTCTCCGCCCCCCCCCATAGCTCCCCTCCACCTGGTTCCCCACGCCACCTCATGCCCTTACCCCCTGCCACTATCTTGATCCATAGGTGTAAGACTTTTGTTTATTCCTAGGTATCTTAATTTTTTTGGTGTGATGGTAAATGGTATTGCTTTTTTAAGTCTCTGTTTCTGTAAGTTCACTATTGGTGTAAAGAAATGCCATAGATTTCTTGGCGTTAATTTTGTATCCTGCTACATTGCCGAATTCATTTATTAAATCTATTAGTTTTTTGATGGAGTCTTTGGTTTTTTTATGAACAATATCATGTCATTTGCAAATAAGGACAATTTTACTTCTTCTTTTCCAATTTGGATGCCTTTTATTTCTTCTTCCTGTCTAATTGCAATGGCTAGTACTTCCAGTGCTATGTCAAACAGGAATGGTGAGAGTGGGCATCCCTGTCTTGTTCAATAGGTGTAAGACTTTTGCCCAATCTCTTCCCGCACTCCTCAGACCCCTTCCCCCTGAGAATTGTCAATCCACTCCCTTTCTATGTCCCTGGTTCTATTATATTCACCAGTCCATTCTGTTCTTCAGATTTACACCAAGATGTTTTACTATATTTTTAAAATGACTTACAGATTGTACTTACCGTATTTTTCGGACCATAAGACACTCTGGACCATAAGACGCACCAGTTTTTAGAGAAGGGAAATGAAGAAAAAAAGATTCTGAAACAAATAGTGTCCTAAAATATTTTATGTGCATTAAAACCCAACATCACAGTCATAAACACATGTAACCAACCCTGTAAAGTAAACAGCAGCATTTAGAACCATTTTAGAGCCGGGCAAGCACACAGAGACCACACAGAGCCGGGCAAGTAAAAAAACTTTTTTTTTAAAGTATATGTGTAGGCTATATTTGGACCATAAGACGCAGGGACTTTTCCCCCCCACTTCTGGGGAGAAAAAAGTGTGTCTTATGGTCCGAAAAATACGGTAATTCCTTACTTGTTCCTGCTTTTCAATTCTCTCTCTCTGCTTTTACTTTTTTCATATCTCCTATCCCTTTTAAACATGTTTTTACTTCTCCCCTTCTTTTATTCCTTTTCTCCATGTTTTTAAAAACATTTTTCTTCTATTATTTATCATTTGTCATCTTTATTTTACAGTCTTTTCTTTTCGTTTATTTTTCCTCAAATGTCTTTTTAAAACTGCCCCCATCTCCTAAATTGTACTTTATTTATTTATTTATTTATTTATATATTTTATTGTTCTTTACAGAGAGGAAGAGAGAGAGACAGAGAGTTAGAAACATCAATGAGTGAGAGACATCGATCAGCTGCCTCTTGCACACTCCCTACTGGGGATGTGCCCGCAACCAAGGTACATGCCCTTGACTGGAATCGAACCTGGGACCTTTCAGTCCGCAGGCCGACGCTCTATCCAATGAGCCAAATCGGTCTCGGCCTAAATTATACTTTAATTTCTCATTGGTTTCTCCTTTTCAAACCTCTTTTACACAATCACATTCTCTCTTTTTTTCTTTCACTTTTTCCAACTGTCTTTTAAAATACAATGGTAAATTCCACAGCTTATTTTGCTAAAAATAAAGTAAGCAGATATAAGATAGCCCTCCCTGGTTTGGCTCAGTGCATGGAGCATCGCGATGCCTGCAGACTGAAGAGGTTCAATCCTGGTCGGCAAGCTCAGTCCCCAGTAGGGGGCGTGCAGGAGGCAGCTGATCGATGTTTCTCTCTCATCGATGTTTCTCTTTTCCCTCTCCCTTCCTCTTTGTAAAAAGTCAATAAAATATATATTTAAAATATTAGATATAAACTATAATTAGAAATACACATCCTTATATTTAAAAAGCCAAGGACCATCATGACTAAAACAACTGGACGGACAACTGAACACAGGCTGCATGGGTCAACAAGACTGGCAGGGAGGTTATGTGGGGGGACAGTTGGGGGCTATCAGGCCAGCAGGCAGAGGTGGTTAGGGGTGATCAGGCAGGTGAGCAGTTAGTAACCAGCGGTCCCAGATTGTGAGACGGATGTCTGATTCCCAGAAATCAGGACTAAACCAACAGTCCAACATCCCCTGAGAGGTCCCAGATTGAAGAGTGTGCAGGCTGGGCTGAGGGCCTTCCCTCTGTGCACGAATTTCATGCACCAGGCCTCTAGTAAATATATAAAATACTCATTATGCTGTATGCCTCTGCATAGGCTGTTCCCTCTTCCAAGACCATCTTTCCTTATCCTATATCTAATCTAATATGTCTCTGCTTGGGCCACATATTTTAAATCCTTCTTACCTATTTCCCAGTTTAAGGTGGAAAGGATCAGATCCAGATACCTGTTGCTATGTTCTGAATAAAATCACATTTCCCATTTGTAATAAAAATAATGAATGAATAAATAAATAAATAAATAAATAAATCCTATATAATAAAACCCTAATATGCAAATCGACTCAACAGTGAAACAACCAGTCACTATGATGTGCACTGACCACCAGAGGAAAGATGCTCAATGCAGGAGCTGCCCCTGGTGGTCAGTGCGCTCTCACGGGGGGAGGGGGGGAGGGGCACTGCTCAGCCAGAAGCTGAGCTCACAGGTGGTGCAGTGGTGGGAGCCTCTCCTGCCACTGAGGCAGCCAAGGATCCCTTGGTGAACATTCCCTGAGGCATCCCGGACTGTCAGAGGGTGCAGGCCGGGCTTAAGGACCCCGTCCCCCCACTCCAGTGCACGAATGTTGTGTACCGGGACATTCCTCCTTACAGTTAAGATTCTTTAGGATGAAACCAAGTGTTTGATTTTTGTGTCTACAGTGTCAGAATGCTAAATATACTAGTACAGAGTGAGCTTAATACATGCTTGTATGATTAGTTAGTGCAATAGTTGCATGGCTGTAAATTCATCAATATAAAATACAATGTCTACTGATAATGAAGTTTTCATGAAATTCTGCAATGTTTAAGCTGTGGTATCCCCAAATAAGACCTCAAGGGCATCTGCATTTGTAGAGGGGATTGGAGGTTACATGAGAGAAAGAGGTGACAAAAGTTGGTGAAGCTGAAGAATTTTAAAGGAACATGGGCAGAAAAAAGTTCTAATGCCCTAATAAGCAACTTTATTTTCTGTTTCTATTAAATTTGTCATATATTTTATGAGATAAAGGACATTTACTGTAATCTTAATGTTTTTAGTGTTTATTTTATGTGATGCTAATTGAAAAAAATGTTTTTCTTTTTGTTTTATGTATTGATATTTTTCATTTGGTTGCTGAAATATGAATATATCTTATCTACTACCCTTCTCCACCCTGAACCTTCTGAGACACATGACATGAATATTAGTGGGTAGAGAGGGTCACTGAGACTAAGGAGCAACAAACAGCAAGAAGGAAAAACTTCCAACACCAAATATTTTTCTAAAATAAGAACCTAGTCATAGCCGGTTTGGCTCAATGGATAGAGCGTCGGCCTGCGGACTGAAAGGTCCCAGGTTCGATTCCGGTCAAGGGCATGTACCGTGGTTGCGGGCACATCCCCAGTAGGGGGTGGGCAAGAGGCAGCTGATCAATGTCTCTCGCTCACTGATGTTTCTAACTTTCTATCCCTCTCCCTTCCTCTCTGTAAAAAATCAATAAAATATATTTTAAAAATAAATAAAATAAGAACCTATCTTAAACACACATAGATACACACACACACACACACACACACACACACACACACACAAATACATATTTCAAAAAGAGAGAGGGAAAGTTAGAAACATCAATGGTGAGGGAGAATCATCATTGATCAGCTGCCTCCTGCAAGCCCCCTATTGGGGATCGAGCCTAAAACCTGAGCATGTGCTTGACCAGGAATTAAACTGTGACCTGGTTCATAGTTTGACACTCAATCACTGAGCCATGCTGGCCTGGCAGAAACTAGCTTTTATAACTACAGTAATTGTCTCTAGACAAATATATAGACATTAAAATATACAGTTAAACAACTTTAACTTGCAGAACATTAATACTGGTATAGGGATATCTCCTAAATATACTATTGTTCTAATATTTGCCTCGGGCATTTATTTAAAAATGTTAGTATATACAAGTTCACACAAAATATTTTCCAATATTTTAATCTACTTATACCTTTTTGCCACTCCATTAACTAAAGATCCACAGCTCATTTTGACATGTCTAAAATCACAGCAGTGTGGGAGCGGCCGGGCCCGGAACAGCTGGGCCCAGAGCAGCCAGGTCAGGTGTGGCCAGGCCTGGAGCAGCGGCTGCCAGGCTGGGAGTGGCCAGGCTGGGAGCGGCCGGGCCTGGAGCAGCAACAGCCAAGCCCAGAACAACCAGGTCGGGAGCGGCAGTGGCCAGACCCGGAGCAGCTGGTTGTGGAACGGACCAGAGCAAGAGAGGCCAGGCCCGGAGCAGCCAGACCCGGAACAGCTTGCTCCTCGCCTGCCCCCGCCCCAAGGCTGCCTCTCAGACATGGCTGGAAACTTTTGCGGGAACTTGAGGGTCTGCTGAATCAAGTGATGAAGGCTTAGATCTGGATGTGTTGAGTTAGCATAGCGCTGAGGTGTTGATCTGTGAGTGCCTTGGGTGGGGCCTGGATGAGGCTGGTTGACCTATTTGGAAATGTTTTTTGTGTGAAGTGTATCATTGGGCATGTGGAGGTATTATTGATATGAGAAAATGCTAAGTAACTGATTTACTATCTGAAAAGGGATTTACTATAGGGGAAAGGGAGGGAGGAAGACTGAACATAAACTGTGCACCTATGGATGAGGACAATGGGGGATGGGGAGGGGCGGAGGGTGGGGTGGGAACCTGGTGGAGGGGTAAATGAGGAACCTTTGTAACAATATGAACAATAAAGATTGATTTAAAAAAAATAATAAAAAGATAAAATAAAATAATCACAGCAGTGACATGTGATTTAAACAATTGCACATTATTTCTGTAATTTTAATCACATATCTATGGTAAACACTAATAATCTATATTTTTACTGTATTCCACTGACGGGTAAATTCTTATTTTGTTTTACAGATGAGGGGCTGAATGATTCGATTTACAAATAGGTTTATTCTCTCAGGGTCCTGAGTATTGCTTCTGTTCTCTACTCTCTGGCCTGCCCAGGGCATTCTATCAATACCTAGAATGGGAATTCTGGCATTCCCTAAGAGCCATAGCAGCATACTTTGCTTTAGAGGTCTATGCTTCTGAGAAACATTTAAATAAACACTAGGGCAATTGGGATTTAGAGTTTAGGAAATACTTTCTTAAGAATAGGTAAAGCATAAAGTGAAGTTCAGTAACTGTTACATGCTTGTAATCATGTGCCATATTGCTAATAAACTCATTTTTTTCATGGATGAATATGTATTTTATGTAATGCTCTATTTGCTACAGTTAGTATTGTTTGTTGTATGTGAACTTTAGGTGTCTGAATATGTTATCACAATAAACCAATACATTTAATCCCATATAATAAAAGCCTAATATGCTAAATGTCTGACCTTTTGACCAGTTGCTATGACGCACACTGACCATCAGGGGGCAGATGCTCTGACCAGTAGGTTAGCTTGCTGCTAAAGTGTGACCAATCAGAATTGGGCGAGGGGAACTGGACATGCCTTGGAGCCCTCCTGCAGTCCCTCCCTGGCCCCAGTCGTGCACCAGTGGTGTCCCTCGGCCTGGCCTGCACCCTCTCACAATCTGAAACCCTTGGTGGGATGTTGGAGGACTAGTTTTGGCCCAATCCCTGCAGGCCAGGCCAAGGGACCCCCACCAGTGCATGAATCTGTGCACAGGGCCTCTAGTTATGTATAAAATACCGTATTTTTCGGACCATAAGACGCTCCGGACCATAAGATGCACCAGTTTTTAGAGAAGGGAAATGAAGAAAAAAAAGATTCTGAAACAAATAGTGTCCTAAAATATTTTATGTGCATTAAAACCCAACATCACAGTCATAAACACATGTAATCAACCCTGTAAAGTAAACAGCAGCATTTAGAACCATTTTAGAGCCGGGCAAGCACAGAGACCACACAGAGCCGGGCAAGTAAAAAAACTTTTTTTTTAAAGTATATGTGTAGGCTATATTTGGACCAGAAGACGCAGCGACTTTTCCCCCCCACTTCTGGGGGAAAAAAAGTGCGTCTTATGGTCCGAAAAATACGGTAATCACATAACTAACAGCTAGAAGCTATTTATGAATACTTGTAATTTTTCTCCTTTTCCGGAAATTTTTTCCCAAAATCTGCATAACTTCCAAGAAACATCCATCAATTATTACTGAGAGATGCCAGAAGTTGTTAGTCACTTCCTAACAACTTTTGGGTGACTAGCATGGTTGGTTTTAATTTTATCCTGATACGCCAAAGTTGTGGGTTTGATCCCCAATCAGGGCACATATAAGAATCAACCAATGAATGCATAGATAAGTGGAGCAACATATCGACGTTTTTTCTTCTCTCTCTCTCTCTTCCCTCCTCTCTCTCAAACCAATAAATTATAAACATTATTTAAGTTTAATGAGTTAGAATGCCTGTATGAATAAGAAATTATTGGAATTCCAGCATTTATTCTGATATTAACTATTATCCAACCCTAAATATTCAATTTATTAATATCAACAGTAAAGTTCCAAACATCTATTTTTATTTTTAGCATTTGGTTTAGCTATTGACCAATAACTTTCTTTTGAAAGTTAAAACTGACTGCTATTGCAAATTCTTTTTCATTGGCAGATAATTTTAAAAAACACATCAACAAGTCCTTTCAACAGCTAGATCTCCAAAGGTTCTACAATTACAAAATATGTGTTAGTTTAATTTTTTTTACTTGCTTTTTTATTTATTTTTCATGCTTTTTAAACATTGAAAATATCTGCCAGAATCATGAGCCCCCGTGTCTTGTACTTTGGGAAAATAACTTGTATCACGCAGTATAAACTTAAGAGTCATAGGTACGACGTACATTTTGCAGTGTTTCAGTGCAAGTTTATAAAAGTGTGAAGCTACATTGCTGTCTGGGCAGTGTGTTAGTTTAATTTTTAAAAAATAATTTAAGTAGAATACTAAATATGAGATTACTAGAACTAGTTAAGTGTTCGAGTTTTTGTTGGTGTTAATGTTTTTATTGATTTCAGAGAGAGAAAGTGACAGAGAGATGGAAACATCAGTGATGAGAGAGAATTATCAATCAACTGCCTCCTGCACACTTCCTTCTGTGGATTGAGCCCGAAATCTGAGCATTTGCCCTGCCTAGGAATTGAGCTGTGACCTCCTGGTTCGTGGTTGACACTCAGTGAAATTCCGTGTTCATCCCAGAGCACCCGAACACAAGTGTCAGTTAGGTTCAGCTGATAAGTAGAAGCAGCAGGAGGAGAAGGGGAAGGTGTATCCAAAAGAGCAAAGGTTGGCCCTAGCCTGTTTGGCTTACGCAGTGTTTCCCAAAGTGTGGTACGCGTACCCCAGGGGTACGGGAAGAGTTTGGTGGGGGTACGCGTTGCGCCGGAGTTTGGTGGGGATATGCACTGCACCGTGCTTAGCTGCGCCTAATTCTACGTTCTCATTAGTACGAGGGTAGTGGATAGAGCATCAGTCTACAGACTGAAGGGTCCTGGGTTCAATTCCCTAGCAACTATGCTAGACTCTTCAGATAAAACTGTATATGAGGAATCTGACAGAACAGAGATTTAATAATTAGAATACAATGTAACTTATCTTACTCTTCACACTTCTCTTAATAGAAACTACTACTAATCTTTTCCCCCCTCTATATCTAGACTTGGTATACAGAGTTAGTGACTAAAGTAAGACATATTTATATTAGTAACAGAATAAAAGAAACTATAGGAAAACAAAAAAAATTCCAGATAAGTATTTTTATTAAATTATCACACAAATCAAAGTTGCAAATATACAAATGCAACTATTTATAAATATGTGAACATATGTACAAAGACTAGAAAGGAATATACACAAAAATATGTGTTAGGGTATTGGGGTTACGTTTCTTTTCGTTATTTTGTAATATACTCAAAAACCATTATACTGTGATAGGACTATTTTAGTGCTAGAGAATCTTATACAAATGTATTTGTTCAAAAGCTTCCCTGTTAGTATCCTTTTCTGGATATACATTATAGTTCAGTGGTATCTCTTCAACCCAGGAAGATAACTGTATACTAACCTGGAAAAAAAAAAAGATTATAAACAAACAGGAAAATTACAGAATAATCCTATTTTCTAAAAGAAATCATGACTAAGTTACTAAACACAAAAGATTTTTTTTAAGTATTTTTTTTTATTGATTTCAAAGAGGAAGATAGAGAAACATCAATGTCAGAGAGAATCACTGATCGGCTGCTTCCTGCATGCCCCCCACTGTGGATTAAGCCTGCAACCAGGCATGTGCCCTGACCAGGAATCGAACCGTGACCTCCTGGCTCAACCCCTGAGCCATACTAGCCAGGCAACACAACAGATTTTTATTACAATGAGCAGGATTAAGATCTACATTGTGCTACATGGACAATTCTTTTCTTTTTCTTATTCATATGAACAGTTTTTGTTGTACGAAATGGTCTATGGATTCAGGAATTTAATTAACTTTGAGATTTTGAAATTTTAAAGAATAAAGAAAATAGTAATTGTTTTAATGTACATAATTTAATCATCATTACATTTAAACAAAATTCTGAAACAATGGGAATACACAGAAAACTGCTCATGTAAACAGTGTTGTTGCTAAGGGATTGTGTAAGTAGGACTGATCTCCTTCCATAAGGCCCTTCCCTTTACATTGAAAACATGAGTTTCTATGACAAAGAAATTCTGGAGCCAATAATCTGTCTAAAGAAGTTTCATTAAATATGAGAGCAATAAAATTATTCAAGAATTTATATACAAGGGCTCTTGTAATTTCCAATGGTTGTCTAGACAGATTTATGTATTTAGTGTAAAAGTTGTTATTTTGGTAAAATAACTGAATTATTTCAATATATGTAGAAATTACAAACAGGAGACCACATATTTTAAAAGGTTTGTTTTTGCTCTGGCCGGTGTGGCTCAGTTGGCTGGAGCACTGACCCATACACCGAAAGTTACAGGTTGGATTCCTGGTCAAGGCACATGCCTAGGTTGTGGGTTCAATCCCTGGTTGGGATGTGTGCGGGAGGCAGTCAATCGATGTTTCTCTCTCATTTTATTTTTCTCTCTCTCAAAATCAATAAAAAATACTAAAATTAAAAGCATGCTTCTATGAGTATGGAAAAGGATGGTAAGATCACCCTCAGGAGGCAGGATCTCATGGGGAAGAGTTGAGTTGGGGAAACCAGAGACTAACATCTCCTCACGTATCTATGGATTCCTTTCCCCATTACGGCAAACATGAATTACTTTTGTAATTTAGATGATTGACCAAAAAAATTTAAAAGATATTATTGGTGATTATTTAGATTTTTTTAAAGGAAAAAACAACAGATACTTAAATTTGGCACTGCTTATATATAAGGAAAGCACGACCAAAGAAAAGAATAAAACTGTATTTATTAAGAAACACTATTTTTCATTTGGATCTCAAAGAGCTTTACAAACACTAATTAACCTTTGTATAGAGATCAATATATTGGGCTGAATCATATTATTAAATGTCAGCTTTATTTTATACGAAAAATCTGACTGAGCAAGAGAGGTTTGTGTAAGATTTCAAACTGACTTAGAGGCTAAACTGAGCTGCCTCCAGTCTATTTGATTCTATAACCTTGGATAACTGTTCCTTTTGTTCTAAGGAAAAAGTTATGATGTGGGTGTTTAAAGCCTCGTAACAAACATTTAATAGCATTTGTTATCCTAAAACTATAATGCCACAGCTGGGAAAATTGGGTGGAGAAGCAAAGGAGGTCGTATCAAGATGTGAATGGCAACTTGAGGGCTCTTGAGGCCAGTTAATCAACTACAAACCATAAATTCTTGCTATTCTTCCTATCACCTGTCACTATATTTAGACAGAACATTTCTAGAATATTGTTAACAGCTATCAGAAAAAGTAGAAGACAAGTTTTGACAATAAAAATGGGAGGAAGGCTTACATACCTGAAGACCTGAGAGAGACTCTTCAAGGCTTGGCACTGTCACCAATAATGAGCCTTGCTTCCTTACGTTATGGCTGATACATTCCCAGGCTCTGTAACACATTAAAAGCATTATGTCAGGTTTTACCAAACACTGGAAATTTTTTTTAAAATGCCGATGACAAAAGGAAATGCAGCACAAGTGGTATCTCAAATGAGCAAAAATGTTTGCTTGCAGAAAACAGGACTGCAGCAACATACTAGAAATTGGTCAATTCTTCAGTTCCTGAAGAGGTGCTGGGAAAATTGTGAAGTTACAGTTGAGAAGATTTAAGGAGATCGAGCTATGTGATTTAAGCTATTACAAGGCATTGTGAGTGAGGCCAAAACTCAATTTCAGAACCAATTCAGAAGTTAAAGCTGCATCAGTTAGTGGCTCTTAAATTTCTTACAAAGTATGAAACAAAAGATGGTTCTGCTAAGGGAACTGCGCTGAGAGGTAGAACCAAACACCAAGCAAAAACTAACACTAGCTGAAAGCGGTTTGGCTCAGTGGATACAGTGTTGGCCTGCGGACTGAAAGGTCTCAGGTTTGATTCCAGTCAAGGACATATATTGTACCTTGGTTGTGGGCACATTCCCAGTGGGGAGTGTGCAGGAGGCAGCTGATCGAAGATTCTCTCTCATCAATTTTTCTAACTCTCTATCCCTCTCTCTTCCTCTCTGTAAAAAATTAATAAAATACATTAAAAAAACACCACAGGCCAAAACCGGTTCGGCTCAGTGGATAGAGCGTCGGCTTGGGGACTGAAAGGTCCCGGGTTCGATTCCAGTCAAGGGCATGTACCTTGGTTGCGGGCATATCCCCAGTAGGGGGTGTGCAAGAGGCAGCTGATTGATGACTCTCTCTCATCGATGTTTCTAACTCTCTATCTCTCTCCCTTCCTCTCTGTACAAAATCAATAAAATATATTAAAAAAATAATAATAAAATAAAATAAAAAAATAAAAAAACACACACAAACTAACACTAAATCAAAAGTGAAATCATACTTTATTTGGTTGCCATAAATATTCAATGCAAAGACTTCTGGATAATATGGCACCCGAGTTTAGTGGGACCAGCCAGGTGTAAAGCATGATGGAAAGCCATGTGCCATGGTGTGTGTCAGAGGGCAGTGTCTGATCAGGACTGATTTATCTTCAGTGCAGACATGAACTGGGTTTCTACGCTGAATCTTGAAAGTACATCCCACTACTAGGGACCGATGTCAGGCAAAGCAGAGATGTGCATCCCTTGCAAGGGGGCGGGTGAGCAGCTGAGTCATTTGCCCTTATTTCAGTTACAGCAATGGATATGAAGTTTAGTACATTCTGGAGTTAAATAGATAAAATGATACAAATGTTTTTTTCTCAGGCTAGATCTAAAATCATGTAGCAGTGTTTGATAATAAATATCACCATGGTTGGGCTAGAGCTTTGTGTGTTTTTTCCAGCGGTTCCTTAAAAATGACATTTTATAAGTTTATTTGATAAGAATGAAGAAGCTAAGTATACTGGGCATGACTCTCAAAATAGCACTTAATATTTCTGATAAGCTGTCATGGTAGTAGTTATATCTGTCTCACCTACTAAAAGCATAGGAGCACCTTTATTTTATTTTATTTATTAAAACATTTTTATTGATTTTAGAAAGAAAGGGAAAGACAAAGAAACAATCGATGTGAGAGAGAAGCACAGACCAGCTTCTCAGAGGTGTACACTCTCACCAGTTATAGGACAACAATCACCTGAGCCAGCCAGGGCTACAGGCTCTTTTTAAACCAATACTTACTTTACAATCTGGGTGTTACTCTGTAATGAGATCTAACTTATTCTAAAGCCTGAGCTTTCCTGAAGACACATTTCTATTATTATGACATATTTCTGTTTTCTTTTACGCACTAACTCCTATAGCAGCGGTACCATTCCACTTGTCCTCAGATGTTGATTAAGATTAAAAGTCTCTGGAGGCTATATGAATTACTTTTGTGCCATCTATTCTCTTTTACTTACTACAATATAGAATTAATGAGTAAATGATCAGTTTTGTCAGAACAATTCCAATATCAGAATGATTCACCATATCTTCTAACCTTTCTTCTGGGAACTGTCATTCAAGATGAAGATAAGATAATTAACTAGGAGAGTCATAAAACCCAGCTAGATTTAGAATTCACTGTGCTAGACTAATTCGGGAAAAACAACTGAACTAACCAGGTGCCAATATCTACTTAGTGAATCATGTAGAGCGTGTGAATAAATGCACCAAGAGAGTTTTGAAAATAATGCAAATATGCAGTATTTCCAGTATCAAGTTCGGCAGTAGCTTTCATCATTCCTCAGCATTCAAAATCTTTATATAATAAATCTCCAAAGAGTTTAGGGTGTTTTAAAACTTCTTATACAACATAAACCTGGTAATATTTCACTTTCCAACAATTATGTAATGTTTTGACTACTGATCAATTTAAAAAGATAAAACGCTTGCCCTAACCGGTTTGGCTCAGTGGATAAAGCATCGGCCTTTGGACTAAAGGGTCCCAGGTTCGATTCCAGTCAAGGGCATGTACCTTGGTTGTGGGCACATCCCTAGTAGAGGGTGTATGGGAGGCAGCAGATTGATGTTTCTTTT
This sequence comes from Pipistrellus kuhlii, assembly GCF_014108245.1. Lineage (NCBI taxonomy): Eukaryota > Metazoa > Chordata > Mammalia > Chiroptera > Vespertilionidae > Pipistrellus > Pipistrellus kuhlii. The sequence goes on from NW_023425404.1 coordinate 73,178,704, forward strand.
TAACTCTCTATCCCTCTCCCTTCCTCTCTGTAAAAAATCAATAAAATATATTTTTTTAAAAAGATAAATAGCTAATCATACTTTGTCTACTGGAAATTAAGGGCATTATAATTAAAATAACTTTGCACATATTGTGTTTCTGGTCTTTAGTCTGTGACCAAAAAAATTACCCCTCATTCTGGCTGAAGTTTGATCATATGATTAGCTTTCTGTTGAAGCAGTTTCTTTTTATTTATTTATTTTTTTTAAATATATTTTATTGATTTTGTACAGAGAGGAAGAGAGAGGGACAGAGAGCTAGAAACATCGATGAGAGAGTGTCATCGATCAGCTGCCTCTTGCACACCCCCCACTGGGGATATGCCCGCAACCAAGGTACATGCCCCTGACTGGAATCGAACCCGGGACCCTTCAGTCCCCAAGCCGACGCTCTATCCATTGAGCCAAACCAGCTTCGGCGAAGCAGTTTCTTTTTAAACTACTTAAACTATTAATTTTGTAGTGACCTTAATCTACTAGTAATGGCTATGGATGTGCATGTGTGTGTGTGTGTGTGTGTGTGTGGTGTGTGTGTGTGAGAGAGAGAGAGAGAGAGAGAGTGAGTTGGTCAGGGACAGAATAAATAAGTTTAACCATTCAGAATTCCACTCATTATTAACTTTATGGTCTCTATTATATGCACTTTTATTTCTCTCAGGTAATTCAAACATTTATGTAATTCCCTTTCATACCACTGGAAAGGAGCTTTTCTGTATCTAAAGTATAAATAAGAAGTCAGCAAGCCCTCTTAGCCATAAAGTCAGTGTCTCAGACTACAGACTAGAGAAATTTTCTAATCAGAGGAATCTATAGGTCCTTATGGATCACAAAGCATTAAATTGTGGCAGAGGCCCTAGCTGCTTTGGCTCAATGGACAGAGCAGCTGCCTGCGGGTCCCAGGTTCAATTTCGGCCAAGGGCACATGCCTGGGTGGCGGTCTTGATCCCCAGTAGGGGGCATGCAGAAGGCAGCTGATCAATGATTCTCTCTCATCATTGATGTTTCTACTTCTCTCTCCTTTCCCTTCTTCTCTAAAATCAAAAAATTGTGGCAGAAAAGTGATTGCAGGATTGCTAATTTTTCTATTGCTTGAATATTGAAATAAACTTCTATTTATTATCCTTTGAAAACATTTTTCAAGTTTGATAATCAAAATTTTGGTTAGTACTCTTATATCTCGTTTTATATTCACTAGTTAACTCCCATTCATTTTATGATAGGATAGCATCATGACATATTTTTTTAAAAGCCAAACAACAACTTTTTCTGTGTAAAGACCCATTAGGAAGTGATATCTTATTTCATCCCTGATGGCTAAGCAAATACTTGGGTCATAAAATTTCATACCTGCATAAAATGAGATGCAATACTTTACAAAGTTAGACAGTTTATTTTTATTTTATACAGAACATATTTCCTTTTTAATATAATCTAACAGTTGAGGTCATTTTTAAAAAGTTTAATATGAAAACACTTCTACTTTACCAATCCCTTTTCATACTTTGCTGGATAACAACAGACTTCTTGTCTGAATAAATAACATACCTGGCCTGTTCTGCCTCATCAAGAAAATATTCGAAGACATTATTCATTATAACAACATCAGCATTTTGCAGAAGTGAATCCTGGGTACAGATGTCTGCATGAAGCACCTAAATAAGAATGAGTTCATTTAAGAGAACAAACATACCATAGCATACAATCACAGAACTATATATTGGTCAATAATGTTGTGAAGTAATATGTGAAGTTCACCCTAATTCTTAAAATGGTAGAAAGTACAGTATATTTAATATTACAATTATATTTCAGTAAAAGATATATGAATGGCATCTTTCACTTAAGGGAGATAATATCTAATAAGAATGATAAACTTGTGAAAATTTATTTGTTTAGATATAATTATTTACATATTCATAAGTTTGCTCTTTTTACTCCCAGTTCAGAGCTTTTTTCCACTACAGTGGTACCGCCTTTTCCGTGTTTTTGCTTTCCACAGGGTCAGTTACCAGTGGGCAACCATGGTCTGAAAATGTTAAATGGAAAATCCAAGTAATATATCATTCATAGTGAGTTTTAAATTGTGAACTGTACATAGCAGGATGAAATCTCACACTGTCCTACTCCATCCTGCCCGGACATGAATCATCACTCTGTCTAGCATATCCACGCTGCATATGCGACCCGCCCGCTGGTCACTGAGTAGCTGATCTGGTTACAGATCAACTGTTAACCAGTGAATCACAGTGCTTGTGTTCAAGAAACCCCTTATTTAATTAATAATGGCCCCAGCTTTGCACAGGGGCATATCGTAGCCAATGAGGTTATCCAAGCACAATTCTTGGTAATTGAAAAAAATAATGGCCCCAAAGTATAAGAGTAGTCATGCTAGCAATTCAGATATGACAATGAGAAGCCAGAAAGTGCTTCCTCTGAAAAAGTTTAAGTTCTCAACTTAATAAGGAAAGGAAAAACTTTTATGTTGAGGTTCCTAAGATCTAGGGTAAAGACAAATCTGTCTATGAAATTGTGAAGAAGAAAAACAAATCCATGCTAGTTTTGCATTGCATCTCAAACTGCAAAAAAGTACGGGCTACAGTGCATGTTGAGTGGTTAGTTAATAAAGAAAAGTCACTATATTTGTAGGTAGTAGACATAGCAGAAAATGTGTTCCTATTGACAGTACTGTGTTGTGTCAGAAAGCATTGACCATATACGAAGACTTCAGCAAGGGATTCCTGAAACAAGTGACACCAAGCTATTTACTGCAAGTAACAGATGGTTTGGACTGAAAAATATAAAAATTACTAGAGAGATGCCATTCACATATCTTTTACTGAAATATAATTGTTCTATTTTATTATTAGTTACTAGTGCATGAAATTTGAGCATGGGTGTTGTCCCTAGGCTTGGCAGGTGACTGAAGCGCAAGCATCTGGTGTGGAAGGCAGGTCCCAGCTGACCTCTGGGCCATGGGCAGCACCTAGGCCTCCACTCACACCCACCTTGGCCTGGTGCCACTTGCTCACCTGCTCCACCATCCCATCGCAGTAATGCTCCCATAAGGGCCCATTGGGAATGGTACCACCTCCGCTGCCACCCACTGCCAGCGACGCGTGGCCAATGCCTACCATGTTCTGTGCCGCCCCCTGGTGGTCAGCGCACATCATAGTGACCGATCAAACTCCTGGTCTCTTAGTTGAACGACCACCCCAGGGGACAATTTGCATATTAGGCTTTTATTATATAGGATTGTTATTAAGTTCTTGTGCCTAATTTATAAATTAAACTTTATCATAGGTATATATGTACAGGAAAAAACACTATATACAGAGTTTGGTACTATCAAAATTTCAGGCATCCAGTGGGGGTCTTGGAACAAACAACCCACAAGTAAGGGGAGACTATATCAGTGGTTGTGTCATCAAACTCTTGCTTCATCATCAATGAAGTTTGTACACTTAGGTAGTCAGGGTCCTCATAAATAAAATACAATAATATCTGTCCTGACTCAGATCAAACAGGACCATAAAAACTATAAAAGTAATTTATAAATTATAATATGTTAATACACTATGTTAATTGGCCTGTCTGGCTTTATATATAAAATACACTAGAATATATTATCTGTCCAAAAAAGCAAACAAAACTATTTAAAAACTATATACCTCACAAAGTTAACTTAGGCCACAATCATCAAGTCTTATAGACTACAGGTGATATAACAAGAAGAAACATTTATTTGCTCAAGAGCAAAGCAAACAATTTTAATTTCATTTATTCATTTTTATTATTTTAATCCTCACCTGAGGACATCTTTATTGATTTTAGAAAGAGAGGAATAGGGAGAGAGAGAAACTGCTTCTCAGGAGGGGGTGCCAGATCAAGTCGGGGGAAATTTGCTGTCATTGGGGAGAGCCTCTGGTGGTTATTGAAAATTCTTTGCTCCTGCACACCGCAGTCCCTCCCGGAGCTTGCACCTGCTGCCAGTGCCAGCCCTGCTCACACTTGCTACCAGTGCTGGAGCTGCTGCTCACATCTGCTATCAGGTGCCCGGGACCAGCCCCATCTCTTGGTGCCATCAGTGGGTGTGAGCGGCAGCTGCTGGCCCCGATTGCCCCTCAGGGCTTCTCCACCTTCCCATGCTCCTGAGGGGAGATCAGGGCAGCAGATCTCATACCCACTGCTGATGCCAGCCCGGCTCACACCTGCTGCCAGTGCTTGAGCTGCTGCTTGCACCCACTGCTGGTGCCTGTGATGGCCCACATCCCACGTGGTTCAGGGTTCGAGCTCTGAAGAAGGGGTGCACTCAAATGACAGAGAAGAGACAAGAAATAATAATTTGGAAATTGGGGGGCCAGGTGGGAGCCCAACGCAAGAGGAAGGACTCCACTTGAGCTCAAGGCCTTGGCATCCTTTTATTCAGTTTGAGATACACTTAATAGCCTTCAGGCAAGCAATTCCAGTAACAGATACTCTTATTAGTAAGGATTTACATGATGGGAAATTGCATCAGCTACCATTGTCTCAACTAACTCAAGGTTCACCAGCATTCTGGGCTCCTTGTCCACACCTCTCCGCTAGTGAAGACAATGGGAACCTTCCAACAGGTGTCTAGCGCAGGTCTTAATCAGCCTCTGAGGGCTTCCCCACCTCCCTCTGCTCCTGAGGGGCGATTAGGGCAGTAGCCACCACTTGTACCCACTGACGGTTTCTGGTCCCACTCGCACTCACTGCTGGCATCAGCCCCAATCACTCAGCACCATCAGCAGGTGAGAGCGGGGCCAGAACTATTAGCATATGGGAGCAGCGGTGGTGGGAGCAGCGGTGGTGGGAGCAGGGCTGCCAGCAGACAGGGGACCGGTGGCCATGGCAGGAGGGGCTGGGCAGGGACACAGAGGATGGACCGAGACCCACCCACGTGCCCACTGCAGCCTCGCGGCCCACAATTCCTCCTGAAAGCTTACGAAACAGAAGATAAAGAGCTATGAGCATTACTTAACCTGTTTGCTTACTTTATACATTCAGAGATTAGTTAAATACACTTCTGACCAACATCTTGAGATTCAAAAATGCTACTAGCAATATTATAGCTGATATGAAGCAAACTAAGAAAAAACCCCACTTCCTAATAAAATTGGGGAGAAGAGAAATATGTGAGTGAAATATAATGATAATAATTAACCTTTATTAATGTTTTAAAATATTAAGCCAACTCAAATCTGTTTCTATTCAGTAGCAACTAAGAATAGATTAAAAAAGATTTTCCAACTACAATGCAGAAGAAATTGCCTAAACAATGCTTTACAATGAATAACAAAATATATATTTGAAAGGGTACCTTTATTCTGTCAGTGAACTGGTATTTTTTTATGATCATTTCCTGCAATTGGCAAAAGTCTCCATTCAATTCTACTCCATACAGTTGCAATGCTGAACTGTATAGATAACCCTAAAATATAAGAATATATTAGGATACAAATGAATTAACTTTTTATTATGGTTTACTTCTACTTTAAAAAGTCAAACTTTATAAAATAGAATTCAATAAAGTAAAGATAGTTTATATGAAACTTACAACTTTAAGAACTTAAAGACTTACTGATCAAGACTTGATTGTAGTTCTTTACCATTACTTAATAATTTCCATTATTTAAAAGTAATTGTATTTTAAAAGATTGATTTCTTACTTTTTCTGATAAAACTGCGCACTCAACGAAATGAAAATGAGAAAAGTGATTCTATATAAATTCTCCATTTAACACCCTATTTCTGTAATTTCTTGGAAGTTGCTTCAGGAAAAGCAAGAAAGGAATGAACCTGTGGGGACCACAGTTGGAAAATCAAGCAGCCTGACAACAGAGGAAGGTTGCAGAGGTATGTTGTTTGGTTTAGGGAAGTCAGCCTGGCACTCTGACAAAATAATGACCAATTAGTTAACAAGGATAGTCAAGAATTGACTGTATATTGTTATGTATCTATTTTGGTTTCAATAGCAAAACAATATCTGGAAGGAAAGGTCAAGTCATATTCTGAATACTATTTTATATCAACTAACACCTAAGTGTAAACCAAATTTGTATTTATAGCTCATCATGTATTTTAGAATATGTCCAACAGAGCATATGTAGGCATTAAAAATTTTTTGTTGACTGAATCGGTGACCTAATAAAAAGAAAAATGACAATATATTTAAATTACTTAATACTGCTACCCACTTGCATAGCCAATTATTTCAAATATTTCAAAATATATTTCAGCTATATATTGTATTTTTTAACAAATAAAAACCAAACAAATGGACAACAGTGGACAAAATATGGTACACAATCATAATCTCTAATGTTCTCCAAAGAAAACTACTTGACAATTTAGTACTTTTCCATTATGGCTATCTTTTCTAGTTACAGAATAAAGTTTTAATACTGAACAGTAAATGAAGCACCGAAGAGTTAACTGTTCTGTTTAGGGCCAGCAATGATGCTGGGAACTGCTAGTGCCCGTTCTGGCATGAGCCTCTGCTGCTGTTGGCCACATGTTTTAACATGTCTGCTAATGACAGCCACAAACCACATTTCGGTTTTTTGATTAAGTCATTTAAGAACATTAAAAATACTCATAATTTAAGTTTTTAAAAAAGTCATATTCAAGTGATATTTCAGAAACAAACGTCTACATTCAAACTGTGGATAACAGAAAATTGGAGTAAGATGTGACCTTGGATATCATTTTGTTTGCTCACTTACAGGGCAGGAACTTGAAGCCCAGAGGTGTTAGGTAACTTGCTTACGGCCTTGGGCAATTTCTTAGGTCAAATAAACTTGTCAGTTTTGTTTTTGTTGTTGTTTTAATGGCCCTTGTCCTCCTGCATGTTGAACAGCAGACGCACATTTTTATTTCAAACCTGTAAATTACAAAGCTGGTCGTGGTGGTCCATCAGGAAATGAATGGAAGTCCCACAGCACTAAGTTTTGTTGTTCTACCAATTACATTTCTATTTTGTCTGTCCCCTGAGTCTTATTAGCCTGGTGATGTCTTCAAGATCTTGACTTCCTTCATATGCTTCAATTCTACCACTCTATGAGATGCTCCCTTCTTGCCCTCATCATTCATTCTTTATTTTTTTTTGATATATATATATATATATATATATATATATATATATATATATATATATTTTTTAACTTGTCAGTTTTGTAAGAGCTCTTACAAATGCTAGTATAGAATTTTAGCACAGCACAAGGAAAACAGTTAAAAGGGCAGAGGTGACTACAAAGCAGCAAAGTATGTGAGAGTTAACTGCTTCTGTTTTGTTGATATTCCTTCATCTGTGTCATAGAGACAAACTAATAAAGGAAATCAGAGAGCTGGCCTTTGAAATTCCAAACTCAATATATTACTTTAATTTTATTATTGTTAACTCTAATAAATAAAACCAAGCTGTCACCTTGGATGGTGGCAGGCAAAACTGTTGTTAGCAGGAAAGTATTTTCCAAATGCTGAGTATGTCCGTAAGCTGGACTTTACCCCATAAAGGACTGAGCCAAGCCTGGAGCCGACGTCAACCAAGAGCTTTCCCGAAAGATCAGGGAGCACATGATGGTAAATGAACTTCAATTCCACGAGAGAGAAGGAATGAGAAATAAATCCTGCAGAATTAGAACAGAGTGAATAAATTTTGCTTGGGTACTGACAATTCAATTCTGTATTTCTAAACATTCACCTGTATTTATAAAGAACTAGAGGCCCAGTGCACAAAATTAGTGCATGGGCCTCCCTTCCTGTGGTTGGCCAGTGGGCCCCGCCCTCTGGTCGAACTCCAGGTCGAGGGGACAATTTACATATTAGGCTTTTATTACGTAGAGTATTTCATATTTTTTTTTTCTTACTCAATGAAAGCCATTCAGGCGTTATTTAGAAAAAATTAATGTGATAGTTTCTTACTCATTCACTCTGAGTTGTATTGGAGAAGAACAAATATAAAGTCTCTGACATTTTAAAAGGTCTCTAAGGGAACCGCTACTCAGCTGCCTGGCCCTATCCCTGTGCCCCTCATTTCCTTTTCTCCCCTATGACCTGCTGTTTGTTGAGACTGCTTCCTAACTCCCATTCCATCTGGCTTTCTCACCTTACCCCAGAGCCAATCACAGAAATGCCACACATTGCTGCACAGACAATAGATAACCAATTGAATGACCACTATGGAGGTGAGTAATGTGACAGCCCTGGAGTGCAGAAGGGAGGCAATATGGAAGGAGGTTAAAATACTCCCAAAACTGCCGAAACCGGTTTGGCTCAGTGGTAGAGCGTCGGTCTGTAGACTGAAAGGTCCCAGATTCGATTCCGGTCAGGGGCATGTACGTTGGTTGTGGGCACATCCCCAGTAGGGGGTGTGCAGGAGGCAGCTGGTTGACGTTTCTCTCTCGATGTTTCTAGCTCTCTCTCTCTCTCTCCCTTCATCTCCGTAAAGAAATCAATAAAATATATATTTTTAAAAAGATACTCCCAAAACCGTTCTTATTTCACTTTAATTGCTATAATTTCTAGCTTCCTACCCATTTTCTTACTCCATTATTTCTATAATGAAATATCTGGGACAGCCTGAGTATGTTTTCTTTTTATTCTGAAACCAAGGTAACTCAAAAACTCACTACGTTATGTTTTATGTAACAAAATGGTCTAGAAGGAAAGAAACTTTGGTCATAACTAATGCACTTTGGCAAAGAAAATGGAAGCATGCAGCCTACTCAGCTAGATAAAAATAAAGGGTATGACTAGAACTCAGAAGTAATGGGGGCCTTTGAACACCACAGTCCTTATCTCCCTAGGATCTCACCTTGACTATCATCTGTGCCACATTAGTCCTTCTGCCCTGGGCGAGTCATCATTAGTAGCTAGATAAGTGTCCCGTCAAAAAGGAAAGGGGAGCCCCACATCGTGATAGCTTTTTCAAATTCATATGGTTATCTGGGTGGATATGGATACCCAGTCACTATTTACAACTTGATTTTGTGGGAAAATGAATTCTATTCTTTAAATTTTTATTTGTTGAACACAGCTCCTTTATACATTTTGAAAAATCAGGTCTTATATGCTGTTACAGTTATAATTCACTTTTTAGTTTTCCCTCTATTGTTCTTAAGTCCTTTTCTAATAGAGTTTCAACTACCTCCAATGGAAACCAAAGGACTTTACCCCATAAAGAACTATCTAAAAAAAACACCTTAGCTCTGGCTGGTTTGGCTCAGTGGACAGAACGTCGGCCTGCAGGCTAAAGGGTCCCAGGTTCGATTCCGGTCAAGGGCACATGCCCAGGTTGCAGGCTCGATCCCCAGTGGGGAGCATGCAAGAGGCAGCTAATCAATGATTCTCTCTCATCATTGATGTTTCTATCTCTCTATCCCTCTCTGAAATCAATATATATATATATATATATATATATATATATATATATATATATATATCTCGCTATTTTAAGAGTCTCATGCTCTACCGACTGAGCTAGCCGGGCACCTGCTATATCTCGCTATTTTAAATAAGTAAATAAACAAACCTTAAACCAGTAAATCAGGATGTTTAACCCCAATTATAACACAGGTACAATGAATTTTTATTAGAAACATTTTACAAATTTGGTAACAGAAAACTTTTGAGAATGATATTATCTAAGATCAGTAATATAAGCACAATGAAACATACCTGAAGAATAGAACACTCTAAGCAATAAATCTAAGGTACCGGGGAGATTGAAATAGCATGTCTAAAGTAACAGCCTAGACAATCATATCCAGTTTGAACCAAGAATATATTAACAGAAGAGCTACCCTGTAGCAGCATGGAGTCAGTCTAGTTTGCTATCTGGGACTCAGGTACTGCATCTGAGGGGCAGAGATGCAGGAAAACTCCTGTTGCTGGAGTTGGTTTCCTGTTATACTGAAGATGCTCTACTAGATAAAATCATGGCCTGAATAAACTCTTTCTCAAGGTTATCCATCATTGTCCTCTGAGTCCATGTTCATTCAACAATATTGTTCATCCAACAATACCAGTATTTCTCAAGTAGATGTTTTCTTAGGGAGAACATTCAGTCCCCTTGATTATATTAAACTAATATAACTATATTTCTCTTATAAATAAATCAGCATATGGTTTATATTCAAATTTCTGTTAAATATGGAAGGGATGAGTCAGTTGTCCTGTACTCAGTCACTTAAGATTAGTTTCTGGACCTGCAAAGCCACTGGTGATTAAACAGTTTCTGTGAAAAGTAGAGATACCCCCTTGGGAGACATTAAATGCCTAGCTTCCTAGACTATTTCTATTTAGTCTCCCTAACTGCAATAATTGGTAATTGCTATGCTGTGGGTTGGCCTTTGCTTTCAGAAAACATAGAAAGACTGTCAGTAATTTGTATACTCAAGACATTTAAGGAAAAGTACACACACAGTCATCAGGTTTGCATACTTTTTTTTTTTTTTTTTAAATATATTTTATTGATTTTTTTACAGAGAGGAAGGGAGAGAGAGAGCTGGAAACGTCGATGAGAGCGAAACATCGACCAGCTGCCTCCTGCACACTCCCTACTGGGGATGTGCCCGCAACCAATGTACATGCCCTTGACAGGAACCAAACCTGGGACCTTTCAGTCCGCAGATTGACGCTCTACCACTGAGCCAAACAGGCTTTGGCAGGTTTGCATATTTGAATACTGACCTAAAGGTGCTGTCTGGTATGAGCCACACACCACACAGTAGTTTCTGCTCATTTTTCCTTCCTCACATAATGAATCAATAACATCTTCATCATAAAGGAATGCATCCACATGAACTGTGGGTTCTGGCTGCTGCTGTATCTGGTAGAGAGAAGAAACACATCAAAAGAAACAAAGTACAAAAAAATCTCTCTTTATTGCTAACCTAGAGGCCCAGTGCACAAAATTCGTGCACGGGTAGAGTAAGGTGATCAAATCGTCCCACTTTTGGCCGGGACAGTCCTGATTTTTAACAATTGGTCCCGCGTCCCTTGGCGGTTTAAAAAAAAGTCCCAATATTTGGAAAGAATCTTTCCAAAAAATCGGGACTTTTTAAAAATGCCGTAGGACATGGGACCAATTGTTAAAAATTGGGACTGTCCCGCCAAAAGCGGGGCTATCTGGTCACCTGAGGGTAGAGTCCCTAGGCCTGCCTAGCGGGCAATCAGGGCTGATTCGGACCTTATTTCCGGCTGCCCGCCAGGACTTTCCTTCATTTCGTGCTGCTCCCTGGTGGTCATAGCGAGTGATCAAACCCCCAGTCTCCCGGTCAAACTCCTAAGGGTACACTTTGCATATTAGCCTTTTATATATGTAGATAAGGCAAAATATCAGTGGTTTATATGCTAAAATTCTGCCAGCAACAAGGCACAGAAAGACTAGTTTCACTTACATCAGCAACTCTGCTCTTCTTTTGTTTTATTTCTGATACTTTTGGGAGGTGTGAGGGTACCAATTTACTTTATTTGAAGGAAGGAAACAAATGAAAGAACATAAAAAAAAGGTAAAGGTAACTCTAACATGCATGTACTGCTTTGTTGACCAGGGAAATCACTCTGTGAGTATGGGAAGCCAGTCTAAGGCTGAGCTCTCGTCACTTTCTCCCATGGTGTGCTTGTCAAAATGACTCCGCCATGCCAGATTAAAAGTGCCCATCTCGCCTGGCCACCCAATTCTTTGATGGATTTCACCTGCTCATTCAGGTAATGAGTCTCAATTAAGTTACACAAATGGGAGTCACTTTGTTAGTGGACAACTTTTTATTTGACCTATAATTATGCAAAACATGGCAATGAGAAATATATACAATTTTAGTTGAAAGGAGTATTTTGAGACCATCTTGTCCATCCAAAGCAGTATATTTTACAAGTACAGAAACTGATACAGAGAGAGATTTCTTCAAAGAAATGACAGTAGTTAGGAAGAGGAATCAGAATGGAAACTAATACCAACTCTTCTGAGTCTTCCATGTCAATGACTTACCCATCAAAATTCTTAGCAAGTAATCTTTGCTTAGAGGGAAAGTGTTCAAATAATAATGTTAGTAAACCTTCATGGTTACAAATTATGGCCCTTTATTAATACTAGTGGTAACAGCAAGTGACTACAAAAAATTTTTTTTGTTTGATTCCTTCTACCTGATTATGGTAAAGTATCAACCTATCTTCTTGGAAACCTACAAAATTATATCTATAACTACACACACACACACACACACACACACACACACAATCCATATTATACGTATGTAAATGTATGAACATACACAAGGACCAGAAGGAAAGGAAAATTAAATAAATAAAATAAAAAGCATATTAGTATATGGAATTGTGGGTCGATCATTAACATGCAATGAATACTTTTTCCTCCTTTTCTGTATTGTGATATACCATGATACGAATAAGACTGTTTTGTCAATAATATCCAACTATATTAGATATTTCTCTCAGTTTTAATATACTCATTATTTTCCTCTTTTAAGAATCCACTTGAAAGAGCAGATGCTCACTAAGATTTGCTAACTGTTCACAATGTGCACAATACTGTTAAAAATTTACAGGATTTAGTTCCTCTGCTTAGAAAAACCATATGGAGGGTTGCTATTTTCAGATCAGTGGGAGAAGAGATTATCATCATTAGCTTTGCTTTAGGAAACAACATGTATAGCATTTGTAATCCCACAGGAGTAGGGATTTGAAGGGACTTGAATTAGGGGTTGTTTGAGAAGATAAATGAGAACTAATTCTAAGAATAAACAAATAGAAGAATAAGCAAAAACTGTACAATGCAAAAGTAGGAGAAGGAAACAAGAGTAAACTTCACCATTGATAAAAGTGATGGAATTGGAACAGAGAAGAGAAAATCAGGACAGTTATATAGGCAGGACCAATTACTGTTGGATTGTGATTATGGAAGGAGGTTGATTGCTTGGCAAACAGATATCCCCCCAAAAATATCTGTTGAATGAATAATACTGGGAAGCCAGAGGGCTTGGAGACTCAAAAGAATCGGGAACATGGTTAAAGCACTATATAAAAAATTATTTAAAGCAGAATTCAGGACTATCAGTCTGGAGAGACTATGCAGGTAGGGAAGAACTGGAGAATCCTCAAGTAGCACTAAGAGTGAATTAATGATAATGTACTTACTTTTTGGAGGGCTAGATGTTCGGAGGAAAGCATAGTTTCTAGAGGTAAGAGATTCCGAAGATCTTCTGCTATGCTTTTCAACATACTGTCATTATTATCGTGAGTGAACTCATCAAAATCTCCTGGAACAAAAAAGGAGAGAAAAAAAAAATAGCTTTTATGGTTGTAGTCAGGTAGCTGGAGAAATCAGTGAGAAGTTAGAAAGCAGGCCAATAGCAGCACAAGGAAACAGCCTTTATTGTGCCTCTCAATAGAGGTTCTGCTGTTTTCCACTACACCACTCTGTCCCTACACACAAAGGTTCTTTCTCTGAATAATTTCCCTTTGAGCAACACTGGGATTTATAAAGATGAACTAGTTAGTTCTCTGAAGTGATGTGGGAAGGAAAGTTTTTTATCTTTTTTTCTTTTCTCACCTATCCTATAAAATAAAAGGGTAATATCAAATTGACCCAATTGCAGAACAACGGGTCGCTATGAGGCACACTGACCACCAGGGGCCCGAGCTGCCCCCTGGTGGTCAGTGCATTCCCACAGGGGACGCAGCTCAGCCACAAGCCAGGCTGACATCTGGCAAGCACAGCTGCGGTGGCAGTGCTAAGGACGTCCACTGACAGCTCAGGCCCGCTCCCTTTGAGGAGCTCCCAGGCTGCTAAAGGATGCAGGCTGGACTGAGGGATTGCTGAAGGACACAGGCCAGGCTGAGGGACACCCCACGCACTGAGTGCACAAATGTTGTGCACCAGGCCTCTAGTATATAGTACAATCTAAGCTGGTGTTTCAAAGTTATTTCTAGAAGGAGGCTGAATATAAATTCTAGAAAAATAAAAATAGCGTTAAGATTCATTCCAGACCTGGCCAGTGTCTCACAGTTGATTGGAGCTTCCTCCCACACACCAACAGGTCTAGGATTCACTTCCTGGTCAGGGCACACATCTCGGTTGGATATTTGATCCCCAGTCAGGGCAACTGATCAATCTTTCTCTCTCACATCATGGTATGTTATGTTTGTTATTTCTTTTTTTCCTTCTTTCCCTTCTTCCTTCCCTCTGTCTCTTTCCCTATTTCTTTCTTTTTCTCTCTCCCTCTTTACCTCTTTCTTTTCTTCCTCTCTCTTTCTCTCTGTGTTTGTTCCTATGTATTAGGTAGAACTGCTACATCTCCCAATCCTGGAAGAGAGGTCTTATGTATAGGTGTCTTGTAGGACCCAGTAATACAGTCTCCCTGGTCACCTGAGCTGTGTGTTCAAGTAACATACAGCCGTGAAAGGCGACAGGGCTTTTGGCTGCAAGGGAGACCAGCCAGTCTCAGTTCGGTTTGGTTAATTTCTTCGTTTTGTTTGTTTTTGAACCCAGAGCACAGGATTTTCATTTGCAGCTACTTACTCCAGGCTTTGGTGGAGAGAGGCATGGACTCAAGGTTCAAGGTCTTAAGGAGAGGCTGGGGTGGGAAGCATTGGGGGAAATGTGGAAAAGTGGCAGCTGGGAAACCTGCATTCAGTAATACCCTCCCAAACCCGAAAGGGCCATTTTTCCTGAGAGGCACTGGCTCCTCCCAGAAGCCAGAGCTGAGGAAAAGGAAAAAACCCATCTTAGGTGATTCAGCTCCTGCCCACCCACAGGAGTCCTTCCTGCCAGACCCTGCACCTCAACCTTTGCAGAGGAGGCAGCAGCAGAGGCCAAGCCTACAGGTTTGAACAGTCGCAGTGACTGGGTTGGGGATGCGGCCGGCCACCCCGCTACCCTGGGACCCTGTCTGGTGCTTCCCCCACAGGGAGGAACTGAAAGAAGCTACCGGTATCCAGCTGATACCATTGGACGGCACACGGGATTTCTGTGTGGCAGGGAAGGCGAGGGCAGGAACATTCTGGGACACTCTCAAAGGAGCAGCTCTGGGGTGGGGAAACACACCGTCCCTCTTTCCCTGAAATCTGAACAGCATCCCCCATCACAGGAGACCCAGGCGTCTGTACTCCCGATTCTAACTAAAGCCCTTTCGGAAACAGGTTCTGAGTGATTTCGATGACCGCTGACTGGCAGGCAAAGGTGGGCAGAAGTGGGAACCTGGGGAGGTTTGCTGACCCTGCTGACCCATCTCTGTGCTGCTACCAAACAGGCCTCACAGTGCAGCTGGACCCCTGCGGAGACAGACACAAACTGTGGATTGTGGGAAGCTATTAAAAGGTTTCTGACAGTGTTTAGCACCTAAGTACCTCACTGGAAGCCCAGAAAGGGTGGGCCACACAGTCAGATGCAGTCATCAGAAGAACAGGATCCAAAAGGAGTACCCAGGAGGCACTAAATTCTGTTAGATGAACACCACTCCATTTTTCCCCTTTGTCTTACTTTTCTGCTTTATTGATTTGATATTATTTTAGTCTATTTTTATTTCACATATCTAATTTTTCTCTTCCCTATTCTTTAGTTTTTCTACTTTCTCATCTTTTTCTTTTTGTATTTTTAGTCTATCTGCTTTCTCCTCTATATCCCTTTTGAATTTTTTCTTTCTCTTTTCTGTTTTCTTCCTTTTACTAGTATAGTGTTTTCCTTCCTCTATCCTTTAATTTTATTTTCTTTATTTCATCTCTGCCCTTACGTTTCATTTTCTTCTTATTTCTTTTCTTCTATCAGTCTTGCTCTCTCTTCTCTTTCCTAATTTTCTCTTCTTTTGTGGTTGCTTTTGTTATAGTTTTAGGGTTCTTGTGTATGTTTTTGTTTTGTTTTGTTGTTTTGTTCTATTCTGTAAGCATCTGCACAACAGCTGGCACAAGGTGGTCAGGCTTGAGCCACAAAGCCAGCCAGCCAGCCTGACCGAAGATTCCATCCACAAATGGGACAACCACCTTTAAGACCCAAGTACAACAGGAGAGCCCAAAAAACTCACACAGGAGACATTCCTAGAGCACCCACCTCAGGATGAGGAGGCTAAAAGACTAATTCCAATGTAATCCTGATATTTAGGGGGAAGGGGGCTAGCAATCTGAATCCATGCCAGCAAGCCCAGTGTACATTCTTGATAACCTATAATTAAGTCACTACCTCTTTCCCAGACACTGGTCTTGCAGAACCTGTTACAGAGGCCATAAAACTGTGAACAGTGCACTGCCCTGGAAGGAGGGTTATTAATGCTGGCGTCAGGCCAGACCATCAAATATGGCCTGGAGACCCCCAACACCTGGGGGCCTTCTTGCAAAGCCCGAAAAAAGGACCGGAAGCATAATCCATATTTGCGAGACAAAGACAGCAGGGAGATATAAAAGAGAATCCCCCTGCATGTTACGTTACTCTGATTTGGGAGGTTATTCCTCTGGGTCTGCCGGCATAAATAAACAGTGTTACTCCTTTTCTCTAAAAGCATTGCTTAGTTTTTCTTTGGTCTGGAACAAGATCTAAGAGACTTCACTACTGGGTTCCACACCACTTACTACATAAGGCCAGTCCATGAAGACTGGGAGGTGGAGTTTAAAATACATACAAATAAATTTAGAGGAACAACAAAAATGGGAAGATACCCCATTACACCAGAATGAAATCTGGGATCCTTCAGTCTGCAGGCTAACACTCTATTCACTGAGCCAAAACCAGCTAAGACTAATCAGCAGGTTATTAAACAATGAATGTTTTACCAATTATATCAAGCAAGAAATAAAAATCTTCCTGGAAGCAAATGAAAATGAACACAACGCCCCAAAGTTTACTGGAAAAAGCAAAAGCAGTCCAGAGAGGGAAGTTCATAGCATTACAGGCCTATCTCAAGAAAACATGAAAAAGCTCTAATAAAACTATTTAATACTACAACTAAAAAGAATTAGAGCTGGTTTGGCTCAGTGGATAGACCATGGACTGAAGGGTCCTGGGTTTGATTCCAGTCAAGGGCATATACCTGGGTTATAGGTTCAATCCATAGTCCTGGTTGGAACACATGCAGGAGGCAACTTCACATCAATGTTTCTCTTTCTCTGCCTCTACCCCTCCCTTCCACTCTCTCTAAAAATCACTGGAAAAAAACCACCTCAGGTGAAATTTAACAAAAACAAAAACAAAAAAAAAGGAATTAAAAAATGGAACAATAAAAAAAGCCCGGAGTAAGCAGAAGGAAGGAAATAATAAAGATCAGAGCAGAATAAGTGACATAGAGACTAAAAAAACAATACCAAAGGTAAGTAAATCCAAGACCTGGTTCTTTGAAAAGATAAGATTGATGAGCTTCTTGCCAGACTTATCATGAAACAAAGAGAAAGAACCCAAATAAATAAAATCAGAAATGAAAGTTGTGAATTAACAACTAACACCACAGAAATACAAAGGTTTTTAAGAAAATACTATGAACAACTATACGCCAACAAGCTGGACAACCTGGACAAAATGAACAAATTCCCAGGAAAACACAATCTTCCAAAACTGAATCAGGAGGAATCAGAAAACCCAAATAGTCCAATAACAACAGATGAAGTTGAAGCAGTAATTTAAAAAAAATAAATTCCCAGGAACTCAACAAAAGGAAGACAAAAAACAAAACAAAACAAAACAAAACAAAAACATTACAAGATGGGCAGAGGACCTAAATAGACACTTCACCAAAGAGGAAATGCAAATGGCCAAGAGACATATGAAAAAATATTCAAAGTCACTAATTATCAGAGAAATGCAAATTAAAATGATAATGAGGTACCACCTCATACCTGCCAGAATGGCTACCATCAATAAATCAACAGCCGAAACTGGTTTGGCTCAGTGGATAGAGCATCGGTCTGCAGACTGAAAGGTCCTAGGTTCGATTCCAGTCAAGGGCATGCACATTGGTTCCAGGCACATCCTCAGTAGGGGGTGTGCAGGAGGCAGCTGGCAATGTCTCTCTCTCGTCGACATTTCTAGCTCTCTATTCCTCTCCCTTCCTTTCTGTGGAAAATCAATAAAATATATTAAAAAAATAAAAATAAAAATAAATCAACAAACAAGTGCTGGCGAGGATGTGGAGAAAAAGGAACCCTAGTTCATTGCTGGTAGGAATGCAAGTTGGTACAACCACTACGGAAAACAGTGTGGAGTTTCCTCCAAAAATTAAAAATGGAACTGCCATTTAATCCAGTAATCTCAATTCTAGGAATATACCTAAGAAGCTAGAAATACCAATCAGAAGGAATATATGCACTGTATGTTCATAGCAGTGTTATTTACAATAGCTAAGATCTGGAAACAGTCCAAGTAACCATAAGTAGATGAATGGATTAGAAAACAGATACACTTACACAATGGAATACTTATGCAGCTATTAAAATAAAAAATAAAAAAATAAATAAAAAGGAAAAAAAAAGAAGGATCTCTTATCCTTCAACAGCATGGAAGGACTTGGAGAGTATTATGCTAAGCAAAATAAGCCAGTCAAAGATGGACAAGTATCACATGATCTCACTCATATGTGGAATCTAATGAACAAAATAAACTGACAGATGAAAAAGATCAAGAGACATGGAAGCATGCAATTGACTGACATATTTCAACAGGGGGTAGGGAGAGTAGGGGCCAGATTAGCCAATGAACATATCTGCATATATGCATACCCCATAGACAATAGTGCAGGGAAGGCCAGAAAAGGGGACAGAAGCAAAGTGGAAGGTGTAAATAGGGGGAAAGGAGACAAAAGAGGGTACATATCGGGTCTAGTAATAATTAATGTCGTTTTCAAACATTCGTTTAAAATCTTGCTTGGCGTTGACTTGTATTGACATAACCTTCAAACACGTGGTATCTACAGAACGTGTGAAGTGCAATTAACAAGTTTTGCTTGAAAAAGTTTGTGTTTGGTTTGGTTTTTGTTGCAAAACTAGGGCTAAGAAGATGGCGGATGAAGAGCATATTCGGCACTGCATGCTTTACGAGTTCCAATTAGGAAGAAAAGCAAGTGAGGCTGCAAAAAACATCTGTAGTGCTCTTGGTCAAGATGCAGTTAGCGCCAGAAAATGCCAGCGTTGGTTTGAGAAATTTCGCGAGGGAAATTTTTCGTTAGATGACAAGAGTGGTCGAGGCCGTGTGTCCAATTTTGATCAAGAAGCTCTTCAAGCTCTTTTGGTGCAAAATCCTCAAATTACCCAACTTTAAATTGTTCACAGAAAACAATTTCCAATCAATTGGGTGCACTTGGCAAAGTCCAAAAGTTTGGAAAATGGGTTCCTCATGAGTTGACCGACAACAACCGTAATCAAAGAGTCACAATTTGCAGTTCGCTCCTCTCTAGTCAAAACCATTTGCCGTTTTTAGAGCAAATTGTTACCGGAGATGAAGAATGGGTGCTGTATGTTAATTTGAAAAGGCGGCCTCAATGGTTGGACAAAAATGAGGCTCCGCAGCCCACGCCAAAACCTGACTTGCATGCGAAAAAAGTGATGTTGTATGTTTGGTGGAATTTTAAAGGAATTCTTCATTATGAACTTTTACCATCTAAACAAACCATTACAAGTGCAGTGTATAGTGCCCAATTGGAAAGGTTAGCCCAAGCTTTAAGAGAAAAAGAACCCGCGCTGATTAATCGGAAGGGCGTAATTCTTCACCACGATAACGCACGACCGCATACTGCAAGAATCACTGCTGAAAAACTGCGTCAGTTGGAATGGGAAGTTCTCCCTCAACCTGCATATTCTCCTGATATTGCCCCTTCCGATTACCATTTGTTTCGTTCTTTGCAAAACTTTCTTCTTGGAAAAAAATTTAATAATGAAGAATGCCTCAAAAATGCATTGACCGAATTTTTGGCATCAAAATCACAAGAATTTTACAACAGAGGGATTAAAATGCTTCCTGAGTGTTGGGCACAAGTAGTAGAAAACAACGGCAACTATATTGTTGATTAAATTTTGTTGTATTGTTTAAATAAATTTGATTTAAAAAAGTATTAGAAAACGACATTAATTATTACTAGACCTAATATATTCAATATAATACTTTCAACAAGAAAGATAAATTAAAACCAAAAAACCTCCCAGGAAATAAAGGCCCTAGCCCAGATGACTCCACAGTGGAGTTTTACCAAATATTCAAAGAAGTAACACTTATCTTCCTCAAACTATTCCAAAAGATCTAAGAGAAAGGAACACTTCCAAGCTTTTTATGAGGCCAGTATTATCCTAATTCCAAAACCAGATAAAGACAATACAAAGAAAGAGAATTATAGGCCAATATCCCTCATGAATCCTTAATAAAATCCTTAACAAAATTCTAGCAAATCAAATCCAGCAGTACATTAGAAAGTTCACACACCATGACCAAGTGGGATTTATTCCGGGGATGCAAGGATGGTACAATATCCACAAATCAATAAATGTGATACACCATATAAACAAACTGAGAGATAAAAACCATATAATCATATCCACTGATGCAGAAAAAGCATTTGACAAAATCCAACACCCTTTCTTGTTAAAAACCCTCAGCAAGGATCATACCTCAACATAATAAGAGCCATATATGACAAACCCACAGCCAACATCATACTCAATGGGCAAAAACTAAAACTATTTACACTAAGAACAGGAACAAGACAGGGATGCCCACTCTCACCACTCCTGTTCGACAGAGTACTGGAAGTACTAGCCATTGTAATCAGACAAGAAGAAATAAAAGGCTTCCAAATTGGAAAAGAAGTAGTAAAACTGTCTTTATTCGCAGATGACATATTGTACATAGAAAACCCCAAAGACTCCATCAAAAAACTACTAGACTTAATAAATGAATTCGGCAATGTAGCAGAATACAAAATTAACACCCAGAAGTCTATAGCTTTTCTATACAACAATAATGAACTCACAGAAAGAGAAATTAAAAAAAAGCAATCCCACTTACCATTATAACAAAACAATTAAGATACCTAGGAATAAACATAACAAGGAGATAAAGGACCTGTATTCAGAAAATTTCAGAACGCTGAAAAAGAGCTAGAGGAAAACAAGAACAAATGGAAAAATATACCATGTTCATGGATTAGTAGAATCAACATCATTAAAATGTACATACTACCCAAAGCAATCTATAAATTCAATGCAATCCCCATTAAAATACCAATGGCATACTTCAAAGACCTAGAACAAGTTCTCCAAAAATCCATCTGGAATAAAAAAGACACAGAATAGCTGAAGCAATCTTGAGAAAGAACAATGTTGGAAGAATCACAATACCAGATATCAAGCTGTATTACAAAGCCACTGTTCTCAAAACAGCTGGTACTGGCACAAGAACAGACATATAGACCAGTGGAACAAAAGAGAGAACACAAAAATTGACACAAGACATTATGCTCACTTAATATTTGACAAAGGAGGCAAGACCATACAGTGGAGTCAAGATAGTCTCTTCAATAAATGGTGTTGGGAAAACTGGACAGCTACTTGCAAAAAAAACAAACAAACAAACAAACAAAAAAAAACAAAAAAAAACTAGACCACCAAGTTACACCATACACAAAAATAAACTCAAAATGGTTAAAGGACTTAAACATAAGATGGGAAACCATAAAAATCTTAGAAGAAGCCATAGGCAGCAAAAATCAGACATTTGTTGTAGCAATATATTTAACAATACAGCTCCTCTAGGGCAATGAAAACTAAAGAGAAAATAAACAAATGGGACTACAAAAAAAAAAAAAAGCTTCTGCACAGCCAAAAGAAACCATCAACAAAACAACAAGAAAGACCATTGCCTGGAAGAACATATTTGCCAATCCTATCTCCAGTAGGGTTTACTCTCCAACATTTACAGGAAACTCATACAACTTAACAAAAGGAAGATTAACAACCCAATCAAAAAATGGGCAAATGACCTAAATAGATACTTTTCAAAAGAGGACATTCAGAAAGCCAAGAGACATATGAAAACATGCTCAAAGTCACTAATCATCGGAGAGATGCAAATCAAAACAATGAGGTACCATCTCACACCTATCAGAATGGCTATCATCAACAAATCAACAAATGACAAGTGCTGGAGAGGATGCAGAGAAAAGGAACCCTCCTTCACTGCTGGTGGGAATGCAGACTGGTGCAGCCACTGTGGAGAACAGTATGGTGTTTCCTCAAAAAATTAAAAATGGAACTGCCATTTGACTCAGTAATACCACTTCTAGTAATATATCCCAAGAAAAGAGAAACACCAATCAGAAAGGATATATACACCTCTATGTTCATAGTTGCACTATTTACATTAGCTAGGATTTGGAAACAGCTTAAATGCCCATCAGCAGATGAGTGGATTAGAAAACTGTGGTACATCTACACAATGGAATACTACACTACTATAAAAAAGAAGGAATTCTTACAGTTGGCAACAGCATGGATGGAGAGCATTATGCTAAGTGAAATAAGTGAGTCAGAGAAAGAAATATACCACACGATTTCACTCATTTATGGGTAATAAAGAACATTATAAACTGATGAACAAAAATAGGTACAGAAGCAGAGAAGCATGGAACAGACTCAAACGATGGTGGGAAGGCTGAGGAGGGCGGGGGGGGGGGGGGGGGGGGGGGCGTGCTAGAGAAAAACCAAAGGACAAGTATGCATGCATATTAGCATAACCAATGGATGCAAGACACTGGGAGGGGGGTGAGGGTATGTGCTGAGGGGTAGAGGAGGCTGAGGTAAGGTCAATTTGGGGGGGGGAGGAGACATATGTACTACTATCTGTAATACTTTAAATAAATAAATAAATAAATAAATAAAGTGAAAATGGCCTTTATCGATTTGGCTCAATGGATAGAGTATCCACCTGTGAACTGGAGTCCTGGGTTCAATTCCGGTCAAGGGCATATGCCCTGTTTCAGGCTTGATCCCCTATAAGGAAGCATGCAGGAGGCAGCCGATCTCTCCCTCTCCCTTCTCTTTGAAATCAATAAAAAAATATATTTTTTAAAAAGCAAAAATGTATTCTTTGGCCAGTGTAATTTGGTCTTCTTGTTTATAAAATTATCTTCTAAAACACGCTTGAATTTTTTCTGATTTTGAAAAATATAGTCTCATTTGATGCCTCTAAAAGTGGAGATTTAGACTTCAAATGGCTCCAAAGAAATTAAATCTTTGATGGCAAGGATTTTTGGCCTATGTGCAATGGCCAGAATCAGGCATAGATGACCCTTTTGTAGGCACTCAGAGCTTTTGAACGTAGGAAAAAACAACACACAAACAAGTGGAAATTGGTACTGTTTTGTAAACAAGGGAATATGATGAATAAAACTGGCAATACAGGGTTTAAATAAAGTGACAGGGGTCTCAGCACATCTTGGGTATTCCTATCTTGAATTGTGTATGTGAGTATAAATATGAAGCTAAATCTCTGGTTTTCACTGCTTTCCAGGCTAAAATCTTACTATCTGATGTCCAAGTTTATTGTAATTTGGCATCTTCTATAAAATGACATCCCCAAATGTGTAATAATAAATAATAATACCCAAACCTAGTGATCGACTCTAACATCACATAGAGAATTCCAGGAAGAAGTGAGGATTAAAAGTCTAAAATTGGGAGTCGTTAACAAACAGGTATTTCAAGTCATGAGTCTGGATGAAAATAAACATGGGAATCAATGTTTTGGCATAGTATGATTTGGCTTACTTCCCAAACAAGCAACATTCAATTTTCTTGTGCATTCACCAAGCTTTAACTTGTGTAAAATGATCACTACATTATTCAATAACTAGACGTATTTTAAATTTCCTCGATTCTGACTTGCGCCTTTTATTTTTGTAAGAGAACGTTTATTGGGTAAATTAGAGATAGAAAACGTAATTCCTTGAAGAAATGGGCTTAGGAAACAAGTTGTGGAAGTAAAGGAAGAGTCCCTGGAGCTTGGGAGTGAGAAGCTTAAGGTAAGGAGCCAGGGGGTGGGAAGGAAGGGAAAGGCACCACGTGCTCGGAGAGGGAGAGCGCTAACTTGTGCTTTTTGATATTACTGTTACTAGTTTTGTTAAAAGTTTAAAATCAGCCTTTTCCCCATTTCTCCCCCTCCCCACCAAAAAAATGTTATTACATCAATGGTCCATATTACAATTGAAAAAATGATTCTGCCTGCAGGGTGAAACTTTCAGCTCTACAGCCTAAAACTTCCCTTACAAAGTGCTTTTTCGGGTAGCACGCTACTGGTTGTCACAAGTTTGTGGGAGCAATGAGGGGGAGGGGTGAGGCCACCCGCCTCCCTCTTCCTCCTTCAGGAAAAGGGTTAGGCACCAGGAGCCTCTAACGGCTTGTCCGAAGTCTGCAGCGCAATCACAAACCACCCAGAGCCAGCCCTCCATCGTCGTGCACCTGATCCCAAACTGGACTCTCGACCTGCCAACATTTGAGACGTGTCCTCTTCCACCAGACCCTTCCAGCAGAGTAGAGATCCCCCAAGAGTGGCTTCTGGCCTCACCCTAAATCCCCAAAGTCAGTCCTCATAGCATACATATCCTTGACCCAACCGCCTGCCTCTGGTTCTGATTGCTTACGGGAAGTTCGCATCCACTCGAGCAGAGCGGGGAGGTCTGCCGGAGCCACGGTTCGGAGTAGTTGCAGTATTGCCTGCCGCGCGGAGCTGAACTCCATGTTGCAGCAGAACACCACGCTGGGAAGGTGCGCACAGCGCACGCGCACGCAGAGACCGGCAGCTGTTACGTCGCCCTAAGCCCCGCCCCCTGGTTGCAGTTCTCCGGGGCGCGAGGAATTCCTATACTTGAGCGCACCCTCCGCTCTCACCGTTCCCCTTAAGTATTGCTCAGCTTAGTCCCTTTCCCTTAAGGCGGCTCCTCGAGGCCAGACTTCTTTCCTGAGGTCGCCTCCTCGTTCAATAACTTTGCTGCCGCAGGTGTTGAGCGATAGAGAGCGAGCGTCTCAAGTCCGTGGGAGTAAAGGAACATCCCCAGGTACCGTGTCCACGCAGTGAAGGAACGCCGCGGGTGCCCCGGAAGCGGAAGTGCGTCCTCCCCTAGAAAGGCTGGACTCCCCCGAGTGGTGACGTTTCCTCATTGGGCGGAAGGTTCGGTGGCAGTCGTCGGGCTTCCAGCTGGTGGGAGTTGGCGTCGCGGCGCCGGGCTCCGGGACTCCTCGTTTAGAGAGTTTGGAAAGTCGGTGTGTGGCGTCGTACCTCCCCGTCTGGTCCCGGCTTCCTTCCGATTAACCCCGCGGCGTGGGGCCTCGCGAAGGCGTTCCCGGCCCCTTCGGGCCACGGCCGTAGAGGTGCTTTTGAGGTAAGTGTCTGTGTTTTCCCGCCCCAGACTGGCAGCTGGCCGCGGCCCCCACCCCGCTTAGGAGGTGAGAGGCTCCGGGAGAGCCCACTGGCCTTGGCCACCTGCTGTCATCACCCATGCCGCGGGGCTTTGGCCCCTTTCCGCCTCATTTAGCCCATCAGAAGTTTTATGGAAAGATAAGCTGAGACCCTTTTAAGCGGACTTCAGGTTTACTCGAGCCGAATAACAGGTGTAGGCAATTGCAGGCCTGAATCTTTGATTTGCTGTCCTTATGAAGAATGTAGTTAATGACTGCTTCCCCGACGGTCTTTTGACGTGTCCCAGATTTTATATTTTCGTGTTCATTGTGCTTAACACATAGTCCCGCCGATAGCAGGCGGGCAGTATGTGAATAAGGGATATCAGTTCAATGTCAGTGATGATTTACGGTGTACTGATGGCTCTCCGTAGCATTTACACTATTACCCATCCATTTCTTGAAACTACTTCTCCTATTGGCTTTCTTGATGCTGTTCTCACCCACTTTTTTTTTTTTTCATGTGCTTAATTCAACAAAATATTTACCCATGATTAGCTATAGGGATACAGAGATGAATGACACAAACTCTTATCATTGAAGAGCTAACAGTACAATAAAAGAGAAGCATGTAAAAATATTCTGTGTCTAGATGAGTAATGAGAAACTCTAGAAACATATAGGAGCCAGGACAGCTGTGGGAATACAGGTGAGAGGTACAGAGATTTGTGATCCTGATTAAGCAATTCCATCTAGCCTCAGTTTCTTCATTACCTAATAAGCTTATTAAGAGGATGTTGATACTGGAGGAGGTTATACATATATGGGGGTCAAGGGGTTATATGGAAACTCTATGTACTTTCTGCTCAATTTTGCTACGAGTCTAAAACTGCTCTAAAAGTAAAGTCTGTTTATTAAAATGAAGGGAGAAAAAAAGATAGGAGGATTGAAAGATTCGGTAACACATTTGGTGCCGTGCTTACAGTATACCAATGGTGGTCCTAAAGGGGAGGGGAAATACTTTCCTGAAACCTCTTTCCCTTGATTTTTTGATACGGACAATTAGTATTTTCTGACTTAATGTAGTACTATGCAAAAGCATCTTTAAGCCCTCCTCCCCACAGATTACTTCTGTAACTCCAGCTATCTGGAAATTCTGGACCTGCCTGCCACTAAGTAAGATAACCATAAAGAGTAACTTCTTTATTTTTTAAATTGATATCTTTCTGTATGCTTTTGGGAAATGGAATTAGTAAAAGCTTCTATCCCTTTGATTATTCTCAGTCTCAATTGACTCTCCTTTTAGTTGGCCCTTCGCTATGGACATAAGCCAAACAGTCTTCCACAAATTCTCCTGGAGAGTTCTCATCTATATCCATGGCGTCCGTGGCATTATTTTTGTATGCTAATCATTTCCAAATATTTTTCTCTAGTTTCTATCTCTGAGTGATATAGTTCTTCAGTTCTGCAAATAATTTAGGTCTAAAACCAAATTCCTTACCTCCACCTTCCTTTTTTTGTTTCCCTTTTTAAAAATTATTACCTAGCCGAAACCAGTTTGGTTCAGTGGATAGAGCATCAGCCTGCGGACTGAAAGGTCCCAGGTTCGATTCCGGTCAAGGGCATGTACTTTGGTTGCGGGCACATCCCCGGTAGGGGATGTGCAAGAGGCAGCTGATGGATGATTCTCTCTCATCGATGTTTCTAGCTCTCTATCCCTCTGTCTTCCTCTCTGTAAAAAATCAATAAAATATATTAAATAATAATAATAATAAAAAATAGAAATTATTACCTATATCTTAGATACAAAGGTGTATAAAAGCAGTGATCCCTAGTGAGTTTTTGACCCTTTGTTTCTAGTTGAATTTTGTATGTTATTTGTTTGTTCAGTTAAAAAAGGATAATAAAGTCAATATCTATATATTTATTATCCAACTTATGTAGTAAAACATTACAAAAAACCTTTAATCTCCTTGAACCTTTTTTCTAGTAACTAACTTTCAAAACAGCTTCTTTTATTTCTTTTTCCTTCCATTTATTGGTTAATGGCATCACTAGCCATCTGGTTTTTTAAACTGGCTTTCTTACAATCATTTTTGCCTTTTATTTCTTCTTCATTCTCCACAGCTATCGATACTTGGCTATTTGGTCCTATAGATTCTGCTGTATGAGTTGGCTCTTGACTCCAGCCCTTCTCTCCAAAGTACTTTCTGCTTTCCCAGTTCAAGTGTGTACTCTCCTTGCTCTCAAGTTTTTCTCACTCTAATGTGTTTGCTGCATTGTTTATAATTTTTAAAACGGAACAGACTTTTCATTCTCTTATTTCCTTCGAGGGGTATTGATTTATACAGTGATCATTAACTTTGGATGCACATCAGTATAGCCAGTGCAGTTTTTCAAAATATAGATGCCTTGTTTTCTCTTCTACAAAACAATTTAGATGAGACCACTTCCTAGAAACCTTCTAAAGTTACTATCCTTGGAGATTATGATAGAGTGTTTAATTTTCAGCTAGTATTACCTAAATGTTATTGAAATAACTCATCCTCCATATGTTCTTTTCAGCTTCAATGCAAACTATTTCCAAGGAATTCCTTTAACTTGCCTTGCTTTAATTTTTGGAGTTTTTTTGCTAGCAGTTTATATAAAGATTGTTTTAATGATTGACCTGACAGCCAGAAGTATTTTAAAGAAATGATTCCCAGTGTTTTTGAGGTATTTCCCCTTGTTGCTGATTGAATTTTTGGTATACCTTTTCTGCTATTAAAGTGTTGCAGTGATTTTATTTTTAATATTAAAAATGAGTTTTAAAATTTGAAAACCATTTTAATGAAGAATTTGAAACGTTTTGACATAACATAAATGAATATAACCTTTGCTGCAAAATTAAGACTATTCCTTATTTCTACTTCCCTCTTCACTCTCCCCAAGTCATCACACCAGCGAAGTCATTGGTGATGTGATATATAATTTATCTTTTGAAGTTAACAGAAGAGTCTTATCTGTTAAGTTGTTGTAATTTGTTGACTTGGAGTTAGAATTTTTCTTCTGCTAAAACAATTCTTCAAGGTGTGTAATGAATGAATAACTAAATGAATACAAGTGGCAACTCCATCAGAACTTAATAATGTAATATCACTCTAGTTTTCACAAGAAGCACTTTGAAAAATAATTAATTTTTTCCTTAGCTATGTGAAAATAATACCTAGTCATTGCCAAAAATTTGGAAATTACAAATATATATATACATATATATAAATAAATAATTTAGTAGTATTTACCATTCTGAGATGACAAATACCATTTTCTAACAGTTTTACTGAAATAAAATTTAGGTATTTATAAAATTTATGAAACTTTAGTTTACCTAAAGTGTATAATTCAGTGGTTTTTATTTATTTACAGAGTTGTGCAACCATCACCACAATCAACTTTAGAACATTTTTATCATTCCATGCAGAAACCCCGTTACCATTAATAGTCACTCCTCCTTTCCCCCATACTCCCAAGCCTAAGCCACTATTAATCCACTTTCTGTCTCTTTAGATTTGCTTCTTTGGGACATTTCATATAAATGAAATCATATAAAATATGCTTTTATTGTCACTGTTGTTTTTCATTTAGCATAATGTTTTCATCAGTGTTTCCCAAACTTTTGACATATGTGTACCCCTTCTATAATTTTCGTAACGCTGAGTCCCCCTTGTACTCATGAGAACATAGAATTAGGCGCAGCTAAGCACGGTGCAGTGCATATCCCCACCAAACTCCGGTGCAACGCGTACCCCCACCAAACTCTATGTGTACCACACTTTGGGAAACACTGAGTGTTACAGCATGTGTCAGTACTTCATTTCTTTTTATTATTAAACTAGAGAACCGGTTCACAAAATTTATGCACGATGGGGTGCAGGGGAAGAGTCCCTCAGCCTAGCCTGCATCCTCTCGCAATCCAGGACCCCTTGGGCCCCTGGGGGGATGTCAGGCCTAAACCGACAGTTAGACTCCCTCTCACAATCTGGGACGCTGCATGCACCAGTGACCATACTTTTAAAGCCAGTGAAAAGCATCTTGCTGTTGTTGTATGGGCAGCTACATTTTTCACCCCTGATTTTAAAAAATAGTACATAACATGATCCTTCTGAGGTAGTAGTATCGTTTTTCCCATCTTATGTTCCCTCTGAGATTCCTCAGTCTGATGCATGCTTCCATGTTTCTCTGGATCTATCGGGTCTAGTAATAATTAATGTCGTTTTTAAACATTCGTTTAAAATCTTGCTTGGCGTTGACTTGTATTGACATAACCTTCAAACACATGGTATCTACAGAACGTGTGAAGTGCAATTAACAAGTTTTGCTTGAAAAAGTTTGTGTTTGGTTTGGTTTTTGTTGCAAAACTAGGGCTAAGAAGATGGCAGATGAAGAGCATATTCGGCACTGCATGCTTTACGAGTTCCAATTAGGAAGAAAAGCAAGTGAGGCTGCAAAAAACATCTGTAGTGCTCTTGGTCAAGATGCAGTTAGCGCCAGAAAATGCCAGCGTTGGTTTGAGAAATTTCGCGAGGGAAATTTTTCGTTAGATGACAAGAGTGGTCGAGGCCGTGTGTCCAATTTTGATCAAGAAGCTCTTCAAGCTCTTTTGGTGCAAAGTCCTCAAATTACCCAACAAGAGCTTGCGACAACTTTAAATTGTTCACAAAAAACAATTTCCAATCAATTGCGTGCACTTGGCAAAGTCCAAAAGTTTGGAAAATGGGTTCCTCATGAGTTGACCGACAACAACCGTAATCAAAGAGTCACAATTTGCAGTTCGCTCCTCTCTAGTCAAAACCATTTGCCGTTTTTAGAGCAAATTGTTACCGGAGATGAAGAATGGGTGCTGTATGTTAATTTGAAAAGGCGGCCTCAATGGTTGGACAAAAATGAGGCTCCGCAGCCCACGCCAAAACCTGACTTGCATGCGAAAAAAGTGATGTTGTGTGTTTGGTGGAATTTTAAAGGAATTCTTCATTATGAACTTTTACCATTTAACCAAACCATTACAAGTGCAGTGTATAGTGCCCAATTGGAAAGGTTAGCCCAAGCTTTAAGAGAAAAAGAACCCGCGCTGATTAATCGGAAGGGCGTAATTCTTCACCACGATAACGCACGACTGCATACTGTAAGAATCACTGCTGAAAAAGTGCGCCAGTTGGAATGGGAAGTTCTCCCTCAACCTGCATATTCTCCTGATATTGCCCCTTCCGATTACCATTTGTTTCGTTCTTTGCAAAACTTTCTTCTTGGAAAAAAATTTAATAATGAAGAATGCCTCAAATATGCATTGACCGAATTTTTGGCATCAAAATCACAAGAATTTTACAACAGAGGGATTAAAATGCTTCCTGAGCGTTGGGCACAAGTAGTAGAAAACAATGGCAACTATATTGTTGATTAAATTTTGTTGTATTGTTTAAATACGATTTAAAAAAAGTATTAGAAAACGACATTAATTATTACTAGACCTAATATTTTATGCATCAATTTATTTTATTCATTGAATGCAACATGTAAATGAGGTCATGTGATACTTGTTTTTCTCTGGTTGGTTAATTTTGCTTAGCCTAATACTCTCAAGTCCTTTCATGCTATCTTAAAGGGTAAGAGATCCTTGACGAGACCAGTTTGGCTCAGTGAATAGAGCATTGGCCTGCGGACTGAAGGGTCCTGGGTTTGATTCCAGTCAAGGGCATGTACCTTGGTTGTGGGCACATTCCCAGTGGGGGGTGTGCAAGAGGCAGCTGGTCAATAATTCTCTCTCGTCGATGTTTCTAAATCTCTATCCCTCTCTTCCTCTCTGTAAAAAATCAAATATATATATATATATATATATATATATATATATATGTATATGTATATGTATATGTATATGTATATGTATATATATGTGTATATATGTATATATAAAAGAAGAATCTCTTACCATATTAATATATATGTTAATATATATATATATATATATAATAAGAGATCCTTTTTACAGCTGCATAGTATTCCATTGTATAACTGTACCACAGCTTTTTTTTTTTTTTTTAAGCAGCACTTGGGCTGCTTCCAGATCTTAATTATTGTAAATAGCACTGCTATGAACATAGGGGTGCATATATTCTTTCTGATTGGTATTTTTTGGGATTATGAGGATGTATTCCTAGAAGTGGGATCACTTGGTCAAATGGCAGTTCCTTTTCTAATTTTTTAAGGTAACACCATACTATATTCCATAGTGGCTGCACCAGTCTGCATTCCCACCAGCAGTGTACTGAGGTTCCCTTTTCTCTACATCCTCACCAGCACTTATTAGTTGATTTGTTGATGGTAGCCATTCTGGCAGGTGTGAGGTGATACCACATTGTCATTTTAATTTGTATCTCTCTGATGATCAGTGACTTGGAGCATTTTTTCTCATGTCTTTTGGCCATCTGGTATGTCCACTTTGGAGAAGTATCTATTTAGATCCTTTGCCCATTTTAAAAAATATTTTTTTTTATTGATTTCAGAGAGGAAGGGAGAGGGAGAGAGAGATAGAAACATCAGTGATGAGAATCATTGATCGGGTTCCTCCTGCACTCCCCCTACTGGGGATTGAACCCACAACCCAGGTAACTGCCCTTGACACTGAATTGAACCTGGGACCCTTCCATCCATAGAACACTATCCATTGAGTCAAACTGGTAGGGCGTTTTACCCATTTTTTAATTGAATTGTTTGTCTTTTATTTATTTATTTTTTTAAAAAATTTTTTTAAAATATATTTTTATTGATTTTTCACAGAGAGGAAGAGAGAGGGATAGAGAGTTAGAAACATCGATGTGAGAGAATCATCCATCAGCTGCCTCCTGCACACCCCCTACTGGGGATGTACCCGCAACCAAGGTACATGCCCTTGACCGGAATCGAACTCGGGACCTCTCAGTCCGCGGGCCGACGCTCCATCCACTGAGCCAAACCAGTCCCGGCTTGTTTGTCTTTCTTTTAAGTTGTATGAGGAGATATATATATATATATATATATATATATATATATATATATATATATATATATATGAAATTAACCCCTTGTCAGACATATCATTGGCAATATGTTCTCCCATATAGTGGGATCCCTTTTAATTTTGTTGATGGTTTCTTTTGCTGTGCTTTTTATTTGGATGTAGTCCCATTTATGTTTTCTTTTATTTCTAGGAGATATATTGGCAAACATATTGCTACTAGAGATGTCTGAGATTTTGCTGCTTATGGTTTCTTTCCTTTTTAAATATATTTTTATTGATTTCAGGGAGGAAGGGAGAGGGAGAGAGATAGAAACATCAATTCTGAGAGAGAATCATTGATCAGGGGTTGGAGTCTGGGCCAGGTGCACTGAAGGTCTGCCTGCCTGATCGCCCCTCACTTCCTCTGCCTGACTGCTTGATCAACCCTAACCACTTGCCTGCCTCCTGCACACCCCCTACTGGGGA
This sequence comes from Pipistrellus kuhlii, assembly GCF_014108245.1. Classification (NCBI taxonomy): domain Eukaryota; kingdom Metazoa; phylum Chordata; class Mammalia; order Chiroptera; family Vespertilionidae; genus Pipistrellus; species Pipistrellus kuhlii. The sequence goes on from NW_023425404.1 coordinate 73,211,636, forward strand.
TTAAGCCCATAACCTGCCATGTGCCCTTGACTGGAATTGAACCTGGGACCCTTCAGTTTGCAAGTTGATGCATCAGGCGTCTTCAAACTACGGCCCGCGGGCCACATGCGGCCCGCAGAGGAGTCTGATCCGGCCGGCCAGGTTTTTTGGGCAGTGAGCGCAGCCGAGGTGTTACAGTAGGAATTAGTAGTTCATATAGTCCGGCCCTCCAGCTCTCTGAGGGACCGTGATCTGGCCCCCACTTTAAAAAGTTTGAGGACCCCTGCATCCCCTTAGCCAAACCAGCTAGGGCTGGTTGTTTTTTTCAATTATAGTTGACATACAATATTAGTGTTAGGTATACAACATAGTATAATTTTTAAATAATGGAAAATGAATGTTCACTGTATAATATCAGTTATATAGGTCATTGTTTATCTTTTGAATTGTCATGTTTTCTTCATTGGTTTTTTAATTGTCTTTAAGAGATCTTTGTAAGGCCTTTCTCATGACTTTGGTTCTCTAGTCTTCCTTTTTACCTAAGGTCTTAAATACATCATTCATTAATAAAAATAATTTTCACAAAAGGCTTACTATATAAGATTGAGGGTAGATAAAGCAATGAGGTCACTGGACAGAGCAAAAGAGGCAAAAATACCTGGCCTCATGCAGCTTACATTTCAGTTGGGACATACAGGCCATAAACAATATAAGTAAATTGTGTGTTAGTTGATACTAGAACAACAAGAAAAAATAAAGGGTCAGCCGAAGCCGGTTTGGCTCAGTGGATAGAGCGTCAGCCTATGGACTGAAAGGTCCCAGGTTCAATTCCGGTCAAGGGCCTGTACCTTGGTTGTGGGCACATCCCCAGTAGCGGGGTGTGCAGGAGGCAGCTGATTGATGTTTCTCGCTCATCGATGTTTCTAACTATCTCCCTTCCTCTCTGTAAAAAAGCAATAAAATATACTTTTTAAAAAATAAAATCAGAGGCTTTGCAATTTTAAACAAATGATTAGGGAAGGTCTTATTGAGAAATTATATCTCAATAGGAGATGCGGGAGGGAGCTATATTGTCAGCCAGGGGAAGAGTATGCCAGCTAGTACTAAGGCCCTGAGGTTGAAACATGCAGCATCCACAGCAAGGTCAGTTGATTACAAAAGAGTGTTTGTATGTTATTTGGGAATGTCTTACATTCCATTCATTTTAAAGACTTTCCCTCTGCATGAAATGGGAAGTTGTTGAGGTTTTGAGCAGAATTCTAACACCATAGTTTTCAGAAACACACCCTTGAAAATTGCAGAGAAAACACTGCAGAAGTTAAATTATATTAAATATTATTCTCTACTGGAGTGCATGTTTTTATAAACAGGCAAATATATTTTAAAATATGATGCCAATAAGTACTTACATAAGGAAAAATGTGTTAGGAAACTTCAGAGAAGTATTTTTTATTTTAAAAGAGCCAGTCAATATGGGAAGATTGGTTTATTTTTAAAAAATACATTTTATTGATTTTTTACAAAGAGGAAGGGAGAGGGATAAAGAGTTAGAAACATTGATGAGAGAGAAACATCGATCAGCTGCCTTCTGCACACCTACTACTGGGGATGTGCCCGCAACCAAGGTACATGCCCTTGACTGGAATCAAACTTGGGACCCTTCAGTTCACAGGCCGACACTCTATCCACTGAGCCAAACCGGTTAGGGCTGGTTTATTTTTGAGAGTTAACTTGTATAGCTTTTTAAAATGGAGGATGATCTCTTATGACATAATCTTTAAAAAAGTTAATTGTGGTGTCATAATTAGAATTATATCACTCCTGGTAATGTAGTGGTATAGGAAATGAACTAAAACATCTGGATCTTATTTCTTAACCTCTAGAGTACATGTTTACTTGAGCAATAATAATTTAGTTTATGAGTATGGGATAATAAATAAAAAGTTCCGCGTCTTTTCTATGAAGCTGTTGCTCTTTCAAGTTAAGTAACCATGTAACTGCAAATAATTATGGTAAGTACATTTTTTTTTCCAGTTCCATCAAGTGTTGGCAGTAATATTTTAGGTTCCTAATTATGAAATTTTTCCTCAGTAAAAGGGTAGTGTTTAATTTAGAGTTCAACTTGGATGTCTTTGCCAGTGATTGGTTCTTGAGTTCACTTTCGCTTTCTTTTTCTTTTGACTCCCCTCATCTCTCCACAAGTCAGCTCTTTTTCTCTACTGTTTATTTTATTTTTAATCTCCTGTATACTGTATAGATGGGATTTAGTCTAGATACATTAGACTAGATTAGTTTGGAAGAGTTACTAAAATAGTTGTTTTTGAGCAATGAACTTTTCTGCCAAAATTGCTATATTGGACAATTGATATTTCTTAACCTGGTTCTTTAGAGCTTTTTGTATTCTGTATTTCCTTTGAACTATATAACCCTCTGTCACGACCAGAATGTTTTATTTACTGTCCCCCAAATAATACTCACTAAACTATAAGTACAGTGCAAATATAAGGTTTAAACATGTCCCAGGCTTTTTCCATGTCTCCATTTCTGGTTGTGCCATTTCACTTTCTTCAAATTCCCTTTGTCCTCTTCTCCACCTATACAAATTCTACCCATATTTCAGGATCAGATTCATATTCAGCCTTTTCAATAAAGCCTACTCTGTGTACTTGAGCCTGTTTTTTCTTCCTTTGAATTTTTACTAAAGTAATCAATCATTGGCAGTTAACCATAAACTTTTTATAAAAATATATTTTGATATTTTATAGAGAGAAAGGGAAAAGGATAGGGAGTTAGAAACATAGATGAGAGAGAAACATTGATCAGCTGCTTCATGCACACCCCCTCCTGGGGATGTGCCCACAATCAAGGTACATGCCTTTGACCGGAATCAAACTTGAGACCCTTTAGTCCCTAGGCCGACACTCCATCCACTGAGCCAAACCAGTTAGGGCTAACCATAAACTTTTATTGCTAGCTTTAAACTAGTACTTTACTGGTATTAATCAAGGCTCTCCCAATGGATGTGTGTATGTCTATACATACGTATAAAAAGAGACTTATATGAGAATTGGCTCATGTGATAATGGAGGCTGACAGTCACAAGATCAACAGGGTGAGTCAACAAGATGGAGACTCAGGCCCTGGCAGGTTTAAAAAAAAACAACCACATAAGATACAAGACTCAGGAGAGCAGAGCTGAAGTTATATGATACTATTGTAGTTCAGTTTAGAGGCTGGCAGGCTTGGGACCTAGAAGGAGCTGTTTCAGTTTGAGTCTGAAGGCAGGAAAAAGCTAATATCCAGTCCAAAGACAGTCAGGCTAAAGGGATTCTCTTTTAATATTTAATTTCTTTTGCTCTTTATTCATGTGTCTTGTCTTGCCAGCTGGGAGATAACTTGAGGGCAGGGACGCTGTAAGTCATATTTGCTTGTTTATCATCTATGAGTCTTTGCATCCTGGCTTAATGTGTAGTAGGTACATCTACACACTTTATAAAACCATTAACATTTTAGAGCTGGGGAGAGCCTTGGGGTTATTTTACTTTAGAGTTGGGGAATCAAGAACAGCTTTAAAATAGGGAGATGAATAATATACCACTGTTCCTGATTGTTACAAAAATAAAATGAGATCATGTAATGTGTGTGAAAAGTTTGATTCATTAAATAAAACTTTTGCTTAAATTGTGATTCAGAATAGTTTGGGGTGTGTGTGTGTGTGTGTGTGTGTGTGTGTGTGTGTGTGTTAATCCTTACCTAAGGATATTTCTCCCATTGATTTTTAGAGAGAGTGGAAGGGGGAGGGAGAGGGAGAGAGAGAGAAAATTACCAATGTAAGAGAGATAATTGATTGGTTGCCTCACCCATCTCACCCATGCACCCCTGGCCCCTGTTCAGGGCCAGGGATGAAGCCTGCAACTGAAGTACATGCCCTTGACTGGAATCAAACATAGGACCCTACAGTCTATGGACTGATACTCTATCCACTGAGCCAAACCAGCCAGGGCAAAATATTTTTTAAAAAGTCCTTCAAGCCCTAACCGGTTTGGCTCAGTGTATAGAGCGTCAGCCTGAAGACTGAAAGGTCCCGGGTTCGATTCTGGTGAAGGGCATGTACCTTGGTTGCAGGCACATCCCCAATGGGAGGTGTGCAGGAGGCAGCTGATTGATGTTTCTTACTCTCTATCCCTCCCCCTTCCTCTCTGATAAAAAAATCAATAAAATATATTTTAAAAAAAATAAAAATAAGTCCTTCAATTTGGTAAATTAGACAATGTTTCCTGGGTGGGGGATTAACTTTTTAAAAACTTTTCTTTTTTTCTATCTCTCTTCATTTAAAAATGTACATGATACATCAATTACTCATACTCACAAGTATGTCCAAAATGAGAATAGATTTAATTTGTGATCATGTCATTGTTTCCTCCAAACATTATCTGACATGTTGAATTTACTGATTCCTATAGAATATCCCAATTATAAGGTGTCATAACCTAGTGACAGCTTTATGTTTGGATCTGCCTGTATTAAAGCTGCAGTATGAGGCTATAGAAATTGAAGTTATAATATCTAAACCCTAGAGTACTTTAATTTTAATACTCTTCTTTAGAAGTCTATAGTTGTGGAAACCTGGTATTGATTGTTTTCAAGTGTTTTTATTTAATTTATTTTTTCCTCCTAGATTTTCTTGTAATCACATCTTAAAGCCTCCAAGATGGTACTAGCAGACCTTGGAAGAAAAATAACATCAGCATTACGCTCATTGAGCAATGCCACCATTATCAATGAAGAGGTATGTGAAATATATATTATTGCACATCATCCCTACCATTGGGGAGATGGATTATTAATAATCTCTATGTTTATATTTATCTTAATGTTGATTTAATATGTATAGATAAAAACCTAAAATGGATATAATAGTGTGTTTTTTATTGAGTCGACAATCTTCCTATTAAAATTTTAACTTTCTTTGAAGAATTAAAACAGAAAAAAAACCTTGACTTATATGTAAAAATGACATTTAATATTCTGAAAATGTCTGAGATTTGGAAATATACTTTTCAAAAAATATATTTTCAAATTTATTTCAGGGGGAAAGGGAGAGGGAGAGAGAGATAGAAATGTAAATGATGAGAGAGAATCACTGATCGGTTGCCTCCTGCATACCCCCTACTGGGGATTGAACCTACCACTCAGACGTATTCCCAGAAATGGAATTGCTGGATCATAAGGCATGTGCCCTGACTGATAATCGAACCATGATCTCCTGGTTCATAGATCAGTGCTCAACCACTGAGCTGCACTGGCTGGGCTGGAAATAGACTTTTGTTTGTCTCCTAACATAGGCCTAAAATTTCAGTGTTCTGCTTCTTTCTTCCTGGGTAGGCATGTGTATACCTGACCTTTTCTCCTCAACTTTTATTTAGCATCCTATCTACCCTGTTTCCCCGAAAATAAGACAGTGTCTTATATTAATTTTTGCTCCCAAAGATGCGCTAGGTCTTATTTTCAAGGGATGTCTTATTTTTCCATGAAGAATACGGTACACATTTATTGTTAAATGAAAATAAAGGAAATTTATTACCTGTATACGGTACGGTAGTACGGTAGTTGTCAACACAAACCAAACTGTGAATCCTACAGTATCAAGAATTTACTCATTTATTCAATGACAATCATGTCATCATCTTCTGGAACATCATCATAACAATCCAATTCCTAAATTTCCTGGTGAATTTCTTGTGACTCCATTTCTTTCAGAATCAGTGGACCAAATCTCTCATGTTTAGCCTGGGGGTGGGGGGGGCTTTATTTTTGGGGGATGCCTTATATTTCACTCAGAAGGAAACCTGTAAGTAGGTCCTATTTTCAGAGGATGTCTTATTTTCAGGGAAACACGGTAATAAAAGAGTAATATGCAAATTGACCATTACTCCAAAACACAAGATGGCCACCACAAGTAGGCCTGCAGGAGAGAGCAGTTGTGGGCAGTTAGGGGTGACCAGGCCAGCAGAGGGGGGTATTTGGGGGGTCCCCAGGCCTGTAGGGGAGGGCAGTTGCGGGCGATCAGGCAAGCAGGGAGGACAGTTGGGGTTGACTGGGCCAACAGGGGAGGACAGTTGGGGGCAACCAGGGCAGTTGGGGGTGACCAGGTCTGCAGGGGAGGGCAGTTGGGGGAGACCCAAACCTGCAGGGGAGGAGAGTTGCGGCATACCCAGGCCTGCAGGGGAGAGCAGTTGGAGGGGATCAGGCCTGCAGGGAAGGGCATTTAGGGGTAACCAGGATGGCAAGGGAGGGTAGTTAGGGGCAATCAGGCTGGCCAGGGAGCAGTTGGGTGTCAATCAGGCTGATAGGGGAATGGTTAGGAGGTGATCAGGCTGGCAGGCAGAAGCGGTTAGGGGCAATCAGGCAGGGGCAGGTGAGGAGTTGGGAGCCAGCAGCCCTGGATTGTGAGAAGGATGTCTGAACCCCACTGGGATTGGGCCTAAATGTGCAGTCAGACATCTCTCAAGGGATCCCAGATTGGAGAGGGTACAGGCTGGGCTGAGAGACAACACCCCCCCCCCCCTCCCATGCACAAATTTTGTGGACCAGGCCTCTAGTTTTTATATAAGACTAATATTTTCATCTTTTCTACTTTGATTTATTTTCTCTGAAGTCCTCATTTATTTCTGTGGGGATTAATCCCCCAACTTTTTATGTATGGGAAGACTGAGCTCCCTGGCCAGGGCATTTTTTTTGGAAATTTTGAAAGCTGACTCCTTATATGGTATTTGAAATACTCTTTTGCCTAGCTTTTTTGTGAAGATTTATCTTTTTCCCACACGATTTGTTTTAATGGTTTGTCAGTTGAAAAAAGATTATTTTAATCCACAAGAATACTTTATATTTTGTGGTGCCAGTGGAAAAGTATTGACTTTGGTTTTGGAAGGCCTTATTTAATATCCTACTTAGTAGGTGTGTGATAAAAATTTAGGCAAGTCAACTTAAGCTTCCTTAATGTATAAAATCAGAAAATAGTATTTACCTATGATTATAAGAATCAAATTAAATAATAGGTAAAAAGTACTTAACTTGGAGGTTTGAAAAAAATTTTTAATTATAAATTTGTTATCAATATAATAAGCTAATGGTATTAAATAATTTTGGGATCATCTTTGAGCTCAGCTAGTCCTGCCTCTCACTTAATAACAACAGAAAGTAAGTTGCACATGTTTATTTATTGGAAGAACCAGATTAGAATCTTTTCTCTAATTCCTCATCTGGGACTTTTTTTTCCCTTGAATTTCTTAGGGTGACATTGGTTAATAGAATTATAGGTTTCAAGTGTACAGTTCTATACTACATCAACTGTATATTGTACTGTGTATCCATCACCTGAAGTCAATTCCTCCATTGCCGTTTATTGCCCTTTCACCCTCACCTACCTCTCCCAGCCCCTTTTCACACGGGTGATCACTTTGTCTGTGTCTATGAAGTTTTGTGTTTTTTTTCTTTGCTTGATCCCTTCAACCTTTTGTACCTAACCCTCAACCCCCTTCCCCTCTGACAGCTGTCAGTCTGTTCTCTGTATCTATGAGTTTGTTTCTGCTTTGTTTGTTAGTTTTGTTCTTTAGATTCCACATGTAAGTAAAATCATATAGTTCTTGTCTTTCTCTGGCTGGCTTATTTCACTTAGCATAATGCTCTCTAGGTCCATCCATGCTGTCACAAAAGGGAAGATTTCCTGCTTTTTTTATGGCTGCGTAGAATCCTATTGTGTAGATGTGCCACAGCTTTTTTTTTTTTTTTTTTTTTTTTAATTATTATCTGTGCCACAGCTTTTTTATCCACTCATCTATTAATAGGCACTTGGACTACTTCCAAATCTTGGCTATTGAAAATAGCAAAGAATCAGTTTTTCAGGTTTCTTCAGATATATTCCCAGAAGTGGGATTGCTGGGTCATAAGGCAGTTTTATTTTTAAATTTGTTTTCATTGTTGACACTATTACATATGTCCTCCATTTTCTTCCCCTTTGCTCACCTCTACCCAGCCCCTGGCCACCCCTCTCCTGACCTTTAGCACACTCTTGTCTATGTCCATGGACAATGCATATATATTCTTTGGCTAGTCTCTTCACATCCTTCTATCCAGACCTCCTCCCCCCCAAACCCTTCTCCTCTTGACATTTGTCAGTCTGTTCCATGTATCCATGCCTCTGGTTATATTTTGTTTGTTGGTTTATTTTGTTCATTAGATTCCATATATTAATGAGATCATATGGTATTTATCTTTCTCTGACTGGCATATTAGCATAATAATCTGCAGATCTATCCATGCTGTCACAAAGGGTAAGAGGTCCTTATTTTTCACAGCTACATAGTATTCCATTGTGTAAATACACCACAGCTTTTTAATCCACTCATCTACTGATGGTCACTTGAGCTGTTTTCAGATCTTAACTATTATAAATAATGCTGCTATGAACATAGGGATGCATATATTCTGTTTGGTGCTTCAGGATTCTTAGGATATATTCCCAAAAATAGGATTGCTGGGTCAAATGGCAGTTCCATTTTTAAATTTTTGAGGGAGCTCCATGTGCTTTCCACAGTGGTCGCACCAGTCTGCATTTCCACAAACAGTGCATGAAGGTTCCCTTTTCTCCACATCCTCACCAATACTTGCTGTTTGTTAATTTATTGATGTTAGACATTCTGACAAGTGTGAGATGATATCTCATTGTAGTTTTAATTTGCATTTCTCTGATGATTGGTGACATTGAGCATTTTTCATATGTCTGTTGCCCATCTATCTGTATATTCTCTTTGGAGAAGTATCTATTCATGTCCTTTGCCCATTTTTTAATTAGATTGTTTGGGGGTTTTTTTTTGGTATTGAGTTTTATAAGTTCTTTATATATTTTGGATATTAACCCCTTATCTGATGTATCACTGCTGAATATGTTTTCCCATTCAGTGGATTGTCTTTTCATTTTGTTGATGTTTTTCTTTGCTGTGCAAAACCTTTTTAGTTTAATGTAGTCTCATTTGTTTATTTTTTTCTTATGTTTCCCTTGCCCAAGGGGACATAACAGAAAAAAATACTGCTAAGAGAAATGTCTGAGATTTTACTGCCTAAGATTTCTTTTAGGATTTTTATAGTTTGAAATCTAACATTTGTCTTTAATCCATTTTGAGTTTATTCTTGTATATGATATAAGAAGGTGGTCTAGTTTCTTTCTTTTTTTTTTTTGCACATATTTGTCCATTTTTCCCAACACCTTTTATTGAATAGACTATCTCTACCCCATTATATGCTTCCTTTGTCAAATATTAATTTACCAAAGTGAAGGCATGGGTTTGTTTCTCTATTCTTCCATTGATCTATATGCCTGTTTTTATGCCAGTACGATGCTGTTTTGGTTACTGTGGCCTTGTAGTGTAGTTTGAAATTAGATGAGCATGATTCCTCCAATTTTGTTCTTCTTTCTCAAGATTCTGTGGCTATTCTGGGTCTTTTGTGGTTCCATATACATTTTTGGAATATTTATTCTAAGTTCAGTGAACTATGCCATTGGTATCTTGATAGGAATTGTGTTGAATCTATTGATTACTTTGGGTAGTATGGATATTTTAGGGATGCTAATTCTTCCTATCCTGAACAAATATACTTCCACTTATTTATCTCTTCTTCAGTTTCTTATAATTTTCCAAGTATAGGTCTTTTAATCCTTGGTTAAATTTATTTCTAGGTATTTTATTTTATTTTTTGAAGCAATTGTGAATTGGTTTATTTTCTTAGTTTCCTGTTCTGATAGTTCATTATTAATATTAAAAAATGCATTTAATTTCAGGTATTTATTATGTATTCTGCTACTTTACTGAATTCATTTATTCTAGTAGTTTTTTGGTGGAATCTTTAGAGTTCCCTATATACAGTATTGTATCATCTGCAAATAGTGACAGCTTTACTTCTTTTTAAAAAACTATTTATTTATTTTGTTAATCCTTACCAAGGATATTTTTTCCATTGATTTTTAAAGAGGAGGGGAAGAGAGAGAGAAAAAAAAAAAAGAGCAAGAGAGAGAAACATTGAAGTGAGAGAGACACATCACGTTGATTTGTTGCCCCCTGCATGTGCCCCAACCAGCGCCAGGGATCGAAACTACAGCCCAGGTATGTGCCCTTCATCAGGTATCAAACCTACAGCCCTTCCATGTATGGGTCAGTGTTCTAATCACTGCAAGGGCAACAGTTTTACTTCTTCTTTTCCAATTTCAATGCCTTTTATTTCTTCTTGTTGTCTGATTGCTGTGGCTAAAACTTCCAGTGCTGTCTTCTATAATAAAAGAATAATATGCTAATTTGACCGTCCTTTCTGACAAAGCCGGCCGAGGGAAGCCAGCCCAGTTCCCAGGTGCCAGAGGGAAGCTGGTGCCGGCAGCGAGGGCATCGGGCCTCTAGTGTTGAGTAAGAGTGGTAAAAGTGGGCATCCCTTTCTTGTTCCCATACTTAACGGTAAGGTTTGTAGTTTTTGCCCATTGAGTATGATGTTGGCTGTGGGTTTGTCATCTGTAGCCTTTATTATGTTGAGGAATGTTCCCTCTATTTCTACTTTGCTGAGAGTTTTTATCATAAATGGGTGTTAGACTTTATCAAATGCTTTTTCTGCATCTATTGATATGATCATGAGGTTTTTATCCTTCATTTGCAGATATTATACCAACCTTGCATCCCAACTTGACTATTGTGTATGACTTTTTAATGTATTGCTGTATCTGGCTTGCTAATCTGGTTTTCGGAATTAGGATAATGCTGGCCTCATAAAATGAGCTTAGGAGTTTTCCCTCCTCTTGAATTTTTTGGAATAATTTGAGAAGGATAGGTGTTAGTTCTTTGAACATTTGGTAAGATTCATCTGTAAAGTCATCCAGTTGAGGGCTTTTGTTTGTTGGTAGTTTTTTTTTTTTTTATTACTACTTTCATTTTTCTAGTTATAATCTGTCTGAGATTCTCTGATTCTTCCTGATTAAGTTTTAGAAGAATGTATATTTTAGCAATTTATCCATTTCATCCAGATTTTCCAAATTGTTGGGATATAGTTTTTCATAATATTTTCTTACAGTTCTTTGTATTTTCTTGGTGTCAATTGTTACTTCTCCTGTTTATATCATTTTTTATTTTATTCATTTGGGTCCTCTATTTTTTTCCTGATGAGTTTGGTTAAAAGTCTGTCAATCTTATTCATTTTTCCAATAAACCAGCTTTTGGTTTCATTGATCTTTGGTATCATTTCTTTATACTCTATTTTGTTATTTCTGCTCTTATTTTTATTACTTTCTTCCTTATACTCACTTTGGGCTTTGTTTGTTGTTCTTTTTCAAGTTTCTTTAAATGTAAAGTTAGATTGTTGGGGGGTTTTTTTTGTGGGTTTTTTTTTACATTTTTCTTGTGTTTTTTTTTTTACATTTTTCTTGTAGTTCTGTAATGCTATGAATTTCCCTGTTAGAACTGCTTTTGCTGTGTAGATTTGGGGTTGTTGTGTTCTCATTTTTATTTATTCCAAGGTATCTTTTTATTTCTTCTTGATCTCATTGTTAACCCATTCTTGTTTAGTAACATGTTCTTTAGCCTCCATGTCTTCATGTGTTTTTTAGTCTTTATCTTATGATTGGTTTCTAGTTTCATAACCTTATGGTAAGTGAAGATGCTTGATATGATTTTCGTCTTCATAAATTTTTTGAGACTTGATTTATGTACTAACTGTGGTTTATCCTAGAAAATGTGTTTGAAAAGAATATATCCTGCTGCTTTGAAGTGAAATGCTCTGAAGATACAATTAAATCCATTTGATCTACTGTGTTATTTAAGGCCACTATTTCTTATTTATTTTCTGTCTGGAAGATCTATCCATTAATGTTAATAGGGTACTAAAACCCTACTATGACTGTTGCTGTCAATCCCTTTATGTCCATTGAGATTTGCTGTACATACTTAGGTGCTCCAATGTTGGGCACACAAATGTTTACAAGGGCTATATCCCTGCCCTCATGGAGTTTACCTTCTAGTGTGTAAACACTTATTTACATGAGCAGCAAAAGCCTCATCTTTTCTTTTGGTGTGTGTGTTAATCCTCACCTGAGGACATTTTTTATTTATTATTATTTTTTATTTTTATTTTTTAGGAGAACGAGAGGCAGGAAGGGAGGGAGGAAAAGAGAGAAAGAAACATCAGTGAGAGAGACACATCTGTTGGTTGCCTCCCGGAAGGGCATCAAAACCTGGACCCTTCAGTGTGCGAGCCAACATTCTAACCATGGAGCATATCGTCAGTTCTTTTTAAAAAAAATATATTTTATTGATTTTGTATAGAGAGGAAGGGAGAGAGATAGAGAGAAACATCGATGAGAGAGAGTTCACCGATCAGCCGCCTCCTGCACACCCCCCACTGGGGATGTGCCCGCAACCAAGGAACATGCCCTTGACCGGAATCGAACCCAGGACCCTTCAGTCCCCAAACCGACGCTCTATCCTTTGAGCCAAACCGGTTTCGGCCATTGTCAGTTCTTAAGACTTTTTAATTTTGATCTTTTAATCATGATGACTTACCACTCAACTAATATGTGATGATAGTAAGTTGTTAGTGGAGGATCATTTCCTTTTCACTTTGTTCCTCTGCTCTGAATGGAAACAGTAGACTGGATCATTTTATTTTGTTACATTTTCCTCATGGTAGTCCAGTTAAGTAGATATTGTGAATATAAAGTGTTGTGTATCAGCAAACAGAAGGTGTTCAGTGACATAGAAAACTTCACTGGCAACACTATTGTGTAGTAACTTTTTTGGCTTATATATTGTCTTTATTATTTAATATCGGAATAAAATTATAATTAATATTTAGTTGAATAAAACTAAATAGAATGTATTATTTTGACAAAATGACTAGACATTTTATAAGATGATATCTCTAAAGCTAACAAAACTTTTTGTTTCCTCAATAATGTAATATTGTTTTTATTTAGCTATGATAGTATATGATGACTTATCAACCATTGTTTTTATATGATTGAATTGAAAATAATACACTGAGCATTTCAATTTGTGCTTATTTGCAGGTATTAAATGCTATGCTAAAAGAAGTATGCACAGCATTATTGGAAGCAGATGTTAATATTAAACTAGTGAAGCAACTAAGAGAAAATGTAAAGTAAGTTCAATTTATTAGGAAATAAAACAGGCAACACTAAATTTAGTTTTCTGGGCTGAAGAGCTAACTAGAAAAGTTCTGTATAAGGAAAGTTTTCTGATATACAGCACTGGAAAAAATAGAACTCATATATTTAGAAGATTCAGTGTATAGTGTATTTTCATGATTGTTCAAAGAATAAATTACATGTGGCTTTCATTTAATTATTGATTTCTTTCCATTTTACTACTGTCTTTGGATGGATTCAATCATATATTGTATAGTATTTCAATATAAAAACCTTTTAACAATTCAGATTCTTTATAGAAAAGTGGTGCCATTTTATCCTCTTCAGTCTTAAGATAGCATTAATCAGTCTTCTTCATTATGGAAGAACTAGAGGCTCAGTACACAAAATTTATGCACAGCAGGGGGGTGTCCCCTCAGCTTGACCTGCACCTTCTCATAATCCAGAACCCCTCAGGGAATGTTTAACTGCCAGTTGGGGATCAGGACTAAACTAGCAGTTGGACATTCCTCTCACAATCCAGGATCACTAGGTCATAACCGCTCATCTGCCTGCCTGCCTGCCTGATCGCCCCTAACCCCTCTGTCTGCTTGCCTCATCACCCCTAACCACTCACCTGCCTGCCTCATTACCCCTAACCACTTGCCTGCCTGCCTTATTGCCTCTAACCCCTCTGCCTGCCTTCTTGATCACCCCTAACCCCTCTGCCTGCCTTCTTGATCACCCCTAACTGCTCACCTACTTGTCTCATTGCCCCTAACTTCCTCTGCCTGCCTGCTTGATTGCCCCTAACTGCTCACCTGCCTGCCTCATAGCCCCAACCACTCTGTCTACCTGCTTGATCGCCCCTTACTGCTCACCTGATCTCTCCTAACCACTCTTCCTGCCTGCCTGATCATCCCTAACCACTTGCCTGCCTGCCTGATTGCCCCTAACTTTCTCTGTCTGCCTGCCTGATTGCCTGTAACTGCTTGCCTGCCTGCCTGATTGCCCCTAACCACCTCTGCCCCTACCACCATGGCTTCATCTGGAAGGACGTCCAGAATGATGTCTGGAAGGTCATTTGGCTGTCCAGTCTAATTAGCATATTACACTTTTATTACTATAGAATTGTCTTCTCTTTCAATTTCCATTTTGGTTTCTTTGTCCAAATTTGAATGAAGTACAAATGTGTCTGCTCTCAGTTATCTTGTATACAGGGAGGGTCACTGGCTGGAGTAGGGCACATAGAATAATGTAAGGAACTCAGTTAACTGCTTAATTCTAGTCCTTGTTATGCACAGGTCGTCCCTCCTTTTCATATTACCAGACTGGATAATAAATGTAGTACTGTTAGCATTTAAGTATGTAGGACTAGAGAAGTAGTTTTATTTTCTGCTATGTTTAAATTTATTTGAAGTATATATACTGCAAGAAAAATTTTAAAAATTAATACTCTGCAGTGATATGAAGACAAACTAATATTTAAAATTTTTTAAAAGCCTTCCAAACTAACCAATGTCTTATGTTTAACATTTCATGATACAGTTTGGAACAGTCTTTATAGTATAGGCTTTTGAATCTGTAGTAATTACATACATGTTAATTTAAAGGTTATTAATATGAATAATTTAATATTTTTACATTTTTTGGGGAGAGAAACTTCTTTTTTTAGTGTCTTAACTGGCTCTTCTTCCTCCTACCCCCAAATACCATCATCATGAAGGTCTGCTATTGATCTTGAGGAGATGGCATCTGGGCTTAACAAAAGAAAAATGATTCAGCATGCTGTATTTAAAGAACTTGTGAAGGTAAAAAGTATATCAAGCTTCTGCTATGATTCTCTATAGACTCAAAGGATAAAAATACGTTAGCACTGCAAACAGGAATATTATTTCAGAATACTTTTTTATGTTTTTATAGACTATTCATCTATTATATATTAGAAGTTTTGAGGATAATTAACTTTTCTAACGTGGCCTAATTTTATTATAGACTTTTCTAAATACAAAATTCTGATTACAGATATGAAGTCCAGTACTATTCCTGCAAAAAAATGCCAAAGTCATGTTTTGCCTATTTGCAGGTTCTACTTTTGTACAGAAAATCACTCCGGACAAGTGTTCTTTTCTATACCCTTCATTGTGTACAGTGTTCTCTTTGAAAAGGCCAAATATCCCAACTCTTGCCTAGATATGAGCAATTTTGGACTAAAAAGTTTTATTTTGCATTAGTAAATATAACTTATTACTCTGCTTCACCTTAGAACTGATATTGCTGCTGCTATCATGAAAATTATAGTGAAATCTTTAGAGTTTTAATGAATATGTATGCAATCTAATGGTGGGAGGAGGGTGGGAGGAGAAGGAACTAAAGCCCTTTTTCCTTTGTCTTTTTTTTTCTTTCTTTTTTTAAAAATATATTTTATTGATTTTTTACAGAAAGGAAGGGAGAGAGATAGAGAGCCAGAAACGTCGATGAGAGAGAAACATCGACCAGCTGCCTCTTGCACACCCCCCACCGGGGATGTGCCCACAACCAAGGTACATGCCCCTGACCAGAATCGAACCCGGGACCCTTCAGTCCGCAGACCGATGCTCTACCACTGAGCCAAACTGGTTTCGGCTCCTTTTTCTTTTTTTAAATATATTTTATTGATTTTTTATAGAGAGGAAAGGAGAGAGAGAGAGAGAGCTAGGAACGTCGATGAGAGAGAAACATCAACCAGCTACCTCTTGCACACCCCCTACCGGGGATGTGCCCACAACCAATGTATATGCCCTTGACTGGAATCGAACCTGGGACCCTTCAGTCCGCAGGCCGACACTCTAGCCAAACCGGTTTCGGCTCCTTTTTCTTTTTAAAGAGCAACAGATGTCTGCTAGTGGTCTCCTGGTATTTTCGTCTTTGGTGTGTGATTTGTTTCATTTACTCCTTTGGTTCCTGCAGAGCTATTTAGTACTTGGAGAAAGTCTAGTTACCTCAGATGGCTATGTCATTTCAGTTTAATCCTGTAGACTAATTAATAAAAAAGGAAATTCAGAGGAAAGGAATCAAAGTATTTATCTAGTTACACTTCTCAGTTGCAGTTGAGAAAAGTAAGTCAACTAGTTAGTGGCAGACCTAGGTCTGATCTCCAAATTCCTTGTGCAGTGCTGTTCACATTATTTCCAGATTGCTTTTCATCTGGCACCTGAGATGAGCACAGGATGAGTGAAAATTGTTAATCTGGAGCCTGGCTTCTATAAGCGATTCTGGAGTATTAAGTTCTTTATTAAAAAGCATTTACTATTGAGTATCTGCCTTATTCTAGGCAGTATGCTAAATGCTGCTGATAACAGAAATGAGCAAGACTGGTGCTTATATTCAGCAGCTTATGGTCCAGAGCAGTGGTGTTCAAAGTAAGGTCAAACTGTTTTCACAGTAACACAAAGACATTATTTGCCTTTTTTGTCTCTTTTATTGGGTTGGTATTTCTACTGATGGTGCAAAAGCAGTTGTGAGTAAAACTCCCCAGCGCAAATCAAAGCAATGGTACCAAACTATACTGGTAGAGATTGTACTCTTTACTACCCCATACTTGTAATAAATAAATAAATTGCCAATTTCATTTAAGAATGCCCTTGATGGAGCAATAGATATTATTAGTTATACTAAATCTTGACCCTTGAGTATACACAAGTCTTTATAAGATTTTGTGTGATGAAATGGGAAATATGCAGAAAGCCCTTTTGCTGCATACTGAAATTTGATGGTTGACTTGAAGAAAGCACGTTTGATTGTTTGATTATAAGCCACTTTTTCTGCATCACCATTTTTATATGAATGTACAAAAATAGGTAGTCTGGTTATTCAGACTTGGGTATTTAGCAAATATTTTCTCCATAGTAAATAAAGTAAGCCTGCCACTTTAAGACAAATAACTAACAATATTGTGGCGAGCAATAAAATTCAAGTTTTCAGGTGAAAACTAGAAACTTGTATCTCTACCTTAAGTTTGACAGTGTTCCAGTATTTACTTTTCTGATGAGATTAGTATTAATATTAATAAATAAAATTATTTGATGTTATATAACTCTCCCTAAGTGGGGGCTGCTTGTATCGGCTACCTTCCGAAGACTGGAGTATGGGAAGGATGAAAGTAAGAGTGACTTTACGGTGGCAAAATCCGACAAACACCATCTCAGGCAGGTGACCAAGATCAACATCAACAGTGATAAGTCATGTTGTAGTACATATCATCAGTATAATTAATGAAACACTTCACCCCTGCAGTCTCCTCCAAAAATGCCTGTAACCCCAATATAATCATGAGAAAGGCCTCAGGCAAATGCCATCAGGGTCAATTGTACAAAAACCAGACCAGTATTTCTCAAAACTGTCCAAGTCATCAAAACCAAAGAAAGTCTGAGAAAATGTCATAGCCAAGAGGACTGAGGCTTTTTACAAAAAAAAAAAGAGAGGATATGAGGATTTAATATAATATGGAATCCTGGATGGTATTCTGGAACAGAAAAGCAACATTGGGTAAAAACTAGGGAAATTGGAATAAAAGTATCGGCAGGCGTTAGTTAATAATAATGTATCAATATTGGTTCATAGATTAGAACAAAGGTACCACTGTAATTTAATTTGCTAATAATAAGAGTAATTGGATATGGAGCATATGGGAACTTTCTGTACTACTTCACAACTGTTCTGCAAATTAAAATATTCTAAAATAAAAAGTTTATATTTTTAAAAAAATTATTTGATGTTATATAGTGAATGTGAATTCCAATATTTTCAAAATGATTAATGTCTGATTTTAGAAAATCATGTAACAGTATAAGATCCATGCAAAGTGCAAGATGCAATAACAGATTTTAATGTAATAGAGCAGCGATTTTTCAACTGCAGTGGCACACTGGTGTGCTGCAAGAATTTTTAAAACATTCAGTATCCTGCCAAAACTGGTTTGGCTTAGTGGATAGAGCGTCAGCCTGTGGACTGAAAGGTCCCAGGTTCGATTCCGGTCAAAAGCACGTACCTTGGTTGCGGGCACATCCCCAGTGTGGGGTGTGCAGAAGGCAGCTAATCGATGTTTCTCTCTCATCAGTGTTTCTAACTTTCTATCCCTCTCCCTTCCTCTCTCTAAAATAGGGGTATCGAACTCAATCAGAAAAGGGGCCAAAATCTAAAATCCAGCCTAAATCGCGGGCCGAATGGTTTACTGAACAGTCATAAACTGTCATTGTGATGGAAATGCAGCGGAGTGCAGTGATGACAGCGCTGTGCGGGCCACATTGCAAGGCCTGGCGGGACGGATTTGGCCCGCGGGCCTTGTGTTTGACACATGTGCTCTAAAAAATCAATAAAATATATTTTTTAATAATTCAATATCTGACTATTTAGTCAGGGGCACTGACCTCTTTTCCCTTAGGTTATCATATTAAGAAGTGACAAAAACCAGTACAACAACAGCTGTCTGAGGTGAATGAATCAAAATTATACCTGGTTGCCCTGGCCGGTTTGGCTCAGTGGATAGAGTGACAGCCTGTGGACTCAGGGGTCCCAGGTTCAATTCTGTCAAGGGCATATAGCTTGGTTGAGGGCACATACCCAGTAGGGAGTGTGCTGGAGGCAGCTGGTTGCTGTTTCTAGCTCCTTATCTCTCTCCCTTCCTCTCTGTAAAAAGTCAATTAAAAAAAAAAAAAATATATATATATATATATATATATATATATATATATATATATATATATATAATAGCTGTTTTTTTGTCAAATCAGCAAAAAGTACAATATATTTTCTGTTATGCCACAGAATTTTATTTTTAAAATATATTTTATTGATTTTTTACAGAAAGGAAGGGACAGGGATAGAGAGTTAGAAACATCGATGAGAGACAAACAATCAGCTGCCTCTTGCACACCCCCTACTGAGTATGTGTCCTTAACTAAGGTACATGCCCTTGACCAGAATCAAACCTGGGACCTTTCAGTCCGCAGGCCAACACTATAACCACTGAACCAAACTGGTTTCGGCATGGTATGCCACAGAATTTTAGTAATTAGTTTATGCGTGCCATGAGATGAAAAAGGTTGAAAGTCGTAATAGAGTATGAAAGTTAATAGGGAAAAAAAAAAGTTATTAGGGTTTCATATTCCATACTGCACTAATCTTTACCAACTACCTTGATTATAAAGGAGTCCTGAGACTAAAAATTTCTGTACTGTTATTGTTGAGTGCAGCTGGAAGAATAGATTTATAAAATAATAATTCAGTAAAATGCATACGTTCCAAATAGAGCTCATTAGGCCATGTGATATAGAGAATGGAGGTAAATGTAGGGTAGAATAAGTTTTCTAAAAAGAGTGGATTTATATTTGAGATAGATTTTGGCTGTTTCAAAAGTTCACTTAATAAGGCTAGGCAAAATGTGTGTTCTTTTCCTTCTTTCTCTTCAACGTGACTTTCTTCCAAATACAGGTGTAATGTGGATTATGTGACTTTTATGCTATCTTTTAGCTTGAGCTTGGCAAACTTTTCTTAAGGGTTAAACAGTTTAGGCTTTGTGGGCCATATGGTTTCTGTTGCAACTACTTGGATCTGCTGTTGTAGCACAAAAGCAGTAAGTGAATGGGTGCGGTAATGTTTCATTAAAACATTTTATACACATAGTTTGTCAAGCTCTAATCTAGGACATTAATTACTATTATGGCTTTATTATTATATTAGAGGCCCGGTGCACGAAATTTGTGCACTTGGGGATAGAGTTCCTTAGCCCAGATTGCAAGAGGGCGCAGGCCAGGCCAAGGGACCCCACCGGTGCATACATGATCAGGGGCTGGAGAGGGATGCAGGAAGTTGACCAGCCAGGGAGGGACCGTGGGAGGACTCAAGGGCATGTTCGGCCCCTCGCACTCAGTCCCAATCGGTCATACCCCAGCAGCAAGCTAAACTACCAGTTGGAGTGTCTGCCCCCTGGTGGTCAGTGAACATCATAGCAGCTGGTCAACCAGTCAACTCTCTACCCCGTGGTGGTCAGTACACATCATAGCAAGAGGTTGAGCAGCCTTAGCATATCATTAGCATATTACACTTTGATTGGTTGAATGGACAACCGGACACTTAACACATTAGGCTTTTAAACCATAGGATGGAGATCTGTGTTTTAAGCTCTGAACAACTGACTTGCAAATGAATTTTTTTCAATGAACTTTAAAAATACCTCATGCTTGTTAGTTTGGGGACTGTTCATGTGTGAACCTTAAGTTTCCATTGACATTGTGATTATTGTTTACTAGCCCTCTAAATATATTAATTTATAGAACAGTAGATATTTGGTATTGGAAAATTTGACTTTTGACTGATTTGGAATGTCTTTCACATATAATTTTGTTCATATATAAATATTTGTCAAATTGAATGTAAAGATAGATATCATCTCAATATTGTAGCCATTTGCCACATATGGTTATTGAGCACTTTTGTAATATGGCTAGTTCAAATTGAGATGTACTGTAAGTATGAAACACTTGCCAAATTTGAAGACCTACTATAGAAAGAGGGAATATAAAATAACTTATTTTTTTAAGTATAGACTACATGTTGAAATGTTAATATTTTGGGTGTATTGGGTTAAATAAAACATTAAAATTAATATTAATTGTTTGATTTTTTAAATGTCACTACTAGAAATTTGAAAATTCATATGTGACCTGTATATATGTTTCTGTAGTGCTGATGTTGATTACTCCTTTGGCTCAAACTTGGTCTCACATTTCATTCACATTCTACTTTGTCCAAAAATATGTTTTAAGATTCTTCCTCTGAATTGGTTTGACATTATAGGGTTATTTATGACTTCACAATGCATTATTATAAGTTCTTAAATTCCACTGTATGTACAAAGGGAAATAGAGTTGTATTAGAATGGTAGAATAATGGTTGCCTTTTATACAGATGTCCTTAAATTATTTTTAGTTTAAAAGTTTTGGAGAGAGATGCTTTGAATGTAAGCATATGTTAACCTGATTTTCTGTTAAATTTACTTTTGGGATGTAGCTTGTAGACCCTGGAGTTAAAGCATGGACACCTACTAAAGGAAAACAGAATGTGATCATGTTTGTTGGATTGCAAGGGAGTGGTAAAACTACCACATGTTCTAAGGTAAATTATAATTAATTTTAAAATAAAGTCATAGAGAAGATAGTTTTGTAAAAATCAAATTTTATGTTAAATCAGGCTGTATAGTATTGTTGCTTTTCAGTTTTGTATTACTTCATGTATCTATTATATATTTGTGATAGCTTTTTGTAGGATAAGAAAAAGTAAACCCATAGTTTCTTGTGATTGCTTTTTGAAAGAATGATAGATCCTATATAATAAAAGCCTAATATGCAAATCGACCAAACACTGGAACGACCAGTCGTTATGATGCACACTGACCACCAGGGGGCAGATGCTCAACACAGGAGCTGCCCCCTGGTGGTCAGTGTGCTCCCCCAGGTGGAGCGCCACTTAGCCAGAAGTCTGGTTCACGGCTGGTGAATGCAGCAATAATGGCGGAGCCTCTCCCAACTCCATGGCATCGATAAGGAACAGCAAGCCAAGTGGTAAGGAACGGCAAGCAGGTGGGCAGTAAGGAGCTAGGGGTCCCAGGCTGCAAGAGGGCGCAGGCTAGGCTGAAGGGGGACCCCCCCCTCAATGCATGAATTTCATGCACTAGGCCTCTGGTTTCTATATAACTGTGTTCTTTCTTTTACCAATAAGACTTCCTGTTTTTTAAGGAGGTGAGTATATGATTTTTTAGAGGG
Source organism: Pipistrellus kuhlii (assembly GCF_014108245.1). Taxonomy (NCBI): domain Eukaryota; kingdom Metazoa; phylum Chordata; class Mammalia; order Chiroptera; family Vespertilionidae; genus Pipistrellus; species Pipistrellus kuhlii. The sequence continues at coordinate 73,233,593 of NW_023425404.1, forward strand.
GAAAAAAGGAAATTTTACCTTATCTCCTATGGCTCAAGACTCTCCTATTCACAGTGTCACATCCAGCATAATATAGATCTTTATTTTACACTAGAGGCCCGGTGCACGGATTCATGCACCATTGGGATCCCTTGGCCTACTCTATGCCTTCTCGCAGTCTGGGACCCTTCGGGGGATGTCCAGTCCAGATTGGAGAGAGCCCGATCCCCACAGGCCCGATCCAGACAGGAGGGAGCCCGATCCTGTGCGTTGAGCACCTGTCCCCTGGTGGTCAGTGCTAGTCATAGCAACCACTTGTTAGGTCGTTCAGCCACTTAGGCTTTTATATATAGAGAGAGTAGAGGCCCAGTACATGAAATTCGTGCACAGGTGGAGGGAAACAGTGTCCCCTCAGCCCAGCCTGGACCCTCTTCAATCTGGGACACCTCGGGGAATGTCCGACTGCCGGTTTAGGCCTGATTTCACAGGGGACATCCCTATCACAATCTGGGACTGCTAGCTCCTAACTTCTCACCTGCCTAGATCATCCCTAACTGCCCCCCCCCTGCTGGCTTGGTTGCCCTTAACTGCCTGGTCACCCCTAACTGCCCCACCTGCCAGCCTGGTCGCCCCTCACTGCTCCTCTCTGCCAGCCTAATTGCTCCTCAAGGCTCCCCCCGCTGCCAGCCTGGTCGCCGCCAACTGCCTCCCCTGCCAGCCTGGTCACTCCTCACTGCCCCCCCTCTGCCGGCCTGGTTGCCCCTCCCTCTGCCGGCCTGGTTGCCCCTCACTGTCCCCCCCCCCCACCCGCCGGCCTGGTCGCCCCACGCAGCCTGCTGTTTGGTTGTTACTGTGAGGGCGTCATGACCAATTTGCATATTACCCTTTTATTAGTATAGATTATTAGTATAGATATCCTTATGCTAATTTTTAATTCATTATACCACACTTTCTTCCAGAATTGGGTGCCTCAACTTTGTTAACACATTTAGTTTCACAAGCTTCAACTATCTTAAAGCTTAGAAAAAAAACAAAGGATTATTTCTTAGAAGATTATGTTATTATTTTTACTTCATTAACACTAATTGTAATTAACATTTTTTACTACAGTCATTTGTTGCTTGATCATCTTATATTCTTTGAATGTGACTGTATGGCAGTTAGAATTTAAACTCTTTAGGAAAGTTACTGTATTCAAAAATTTAATGTTATTATTCAGGAGAATATGGGTAGTTTTACTTAATCCCTTAAGTAAATAACTAGGATAAACAGTAAAAATTATATATATATAATAATGTATATTTATTGATGTTATATATTTTTTAATCTTCCTTTCCCAGTTAGCTTATTATTACCAGAGGAAAGGTTGGAAGACCTGTTTGATATGTGCAGACACATTCAGAGCAGGTAATGTGTTGAAATTTAAAATTTTGTTTCCTGTAATTTTTATTTTTAAGTTTGAGGATTCATTAACTCTTTATCTCTTAGGGGCTTTTGACCAACTAAAACAGAATGCAACGAAAGCAAGAATTCCATTCTATGGAAGGTGAGTTTTTGTTTTTTATTTTGATACTCAAGTACCTCATCTTGTCTCTCTATTTTATGTTATTTAGTCACACTTTAATATATACTTATAAGTTTAAATTCTTTCTGGAACAAAGTGGAAATATAATTAGTAAATTGATGACTTTTATTATTAAAACAACTCTTCTGATTCAACCTGATAGATTAGAAATTTAGTTTTTAATTCTGCTTTGCATGCTTATCATCCTGCCTTTGCATACTTTCTGAACTCTTTCTGCTTCTCTCTATTCCTATTGTTTCTTTTAAGATCTGTCTAAAGCACTCCTCATTTAAACACACACTGGTGAATTCCATACTGTTTGTTTCTTTAGTACATCATTTAAAAAAGTTTGATGATCTGCCTGGCCGGGTAGCTCAGTCAGTCAGAGTGTTTGATCTCTGGTCAGGACACATACAAGAAAGCAGCCAATGAATACATAAATAAGTGGAACAACAAATCAATCTCTCTCTCTCTCTCCCCCCCTCTCCTCCCCCCCCAATTTTTTATATTTATTTATTTATTTATTTTAAATATATTTTATTGATTTTTTACAGAGAGGAAGGGAGATAGATAGAGAGCTAGAAATGTCGATAAGAGAGAAACATCGACCAGCTGCCTCTTGCACACCCCCCACTGGAGATGTGCCCGCAACCAATGTACAATACATGTCCTTGACCAGAATCGAACCCGGGACCTTTCAGTCCGCAGACCGACGCTCCACCACTGAGCCAAACTGGTTTCGGCTCCCCCCCAATTTTTTAAACAAAATTTGATCATCTTAAAATGGTTTATAATCTGTACACATATCAGAGATTCTGATCATTGCTATCCTTCATTTGATACATTGCTATTCAGTTAGGTAGTTTGTATATGTTAGAATAATTAATGAAAAGAAACAAGTCTAAATTGAATTTAGGAGGATTTGTTTGAAACAATTGCATTTTTCTTAACATTATTAATGTAAATGGTTTATAATACCTTCAGGAAAAAAACTTAAAGAAGCTAACATTTGAGGTAATTAAATAGTGGATATTTTTTTGTTAGTCATTACCTTCTACTTTTTGGCTGGCCAGAAAAGCTAGTGAGTGAACTTCGACTATATATGCTCTTTATTGAATTTTTTTTTCTTTTAGTTATTTTTTAATAATGATTTCTAACAAATAGATTAATGAATAATAGTAGGTATTTTAACTTTAGGATAAAGACTGTTTCTCACATAGTTTTAAAACTCAAGGTAGACTTAGCTGGTTTGGCTCGAGGATAGAACATCAGCCCATGGACTGAGGGTTCCCAATTCAATTCCGATCAAGGGCACATGCCTGGGTTGTGGGCTTGATCCCCAGTTGGGGGCATACAGAAGGCAGCCAATCAATGATTCTCTCTCATCATTGATGTTTCTCTCTCTCCTTCTGCCTTCCTCTCTGAAATCAATAAAAATATATATGTGTTTTTTAAAAAGGTTAAGTGATAATAAAATGTTATATCTGTAGGGTTCAAAATTTTCAAATGATATAATAGCTCTGATAATTACTTAAACTTTTGACCAAGGCTAGAGTATTAATTTTTAACCAGTATCCTCAGTATCATTTATTAAATAACTTCTCCTTTATTCATGTTACCTTAAAAAACATATTAGTGAGCATTGTTTCTTCTTGGAGGGCTGAAGGGAATGGGAGTGGGGAAGAACTTGAACTATATCTGCAATGTTAAATTTATATATTTGATGGGGGAGGTGGTAGATACAGAACTGTTATGTTATTTGTTCGATCTTTTTTTAAAAAACAACAACAACAACACTATTTTAATTAAAAGTTTTAAATTAAATAAGTGAAAGTACTAAGTTTCACTTCCGAGTTAACAGTTTTTAGTGTGTCTCTCTATGCTTGATTTCAATATCTTTATATATCAAATTAACACACAGATATAGATAGATAAGTAGGTAGATGGATGGATGGATAGATAATTTTCAATTAAAATGGACTCTTACAGTGCGTTGTACTTCCATTGCTGTGATAGGAGTCATATGAGTTATGTAAATTTGTCAAACTCTTCAAAATGAACATTTAAAGTAGTGCATTTTATTCTGTGTGAATATGCCACTATAGAATTGATTAAAAAATGGGATCTTGCCAAAACCGGTTTGGCTCAGTGGATAGAGCGTCAGCCTGCGGACTGAATGGTCCCGGGTTCGATTCCGGTCAAGGGCATGTACCTTGGTTGCGGGCATATCCCCAGTGGGGGATGTGCAGGAGGCAGCTGATCGATGACTCTCTCTCATCATGTTTCTAACTATCTCTCTCCCTTCCTCTCTGTAAAAAATCAATAAAATATATATATTTTTTTAAAAGGGATCTTATGACAAGATAGTGATTATTACTGGGAGGTGCTAGTTATGTTGTTTCTTGATCGTTGTGCGTTTGCTTTGCGAAAATTTATTGAGTTGATTATTTGACCTTTTTATGTATGTTGTACTTCATTAAAACAAATTCTAAGAAAATGTGATCTTAATAATTCTGTTACAGACAATATACTGTTTAAGGTAATTCTTTTTATGACATCATTGTATTCTTTTGTATGCATGTATATTCTTTTTTTAAAAATATATTTTATTGATATTTTACAGAGAGGAAAAGAGAGAGAGAGAGTTAGAAACATCGATGAGAGAATCATCGATCAGCTGCCTCTTGTGCACCCTCTACTGAGGATATGCCTGCAACCAAGGTACATGTCCTTAACTGGAATTGAACCTGGGACCTTTCAGTCTGCAGGCCGACACTCTATCCACTGAGCCAAACTGGTTTCGGCTGCATGTATATTCTTAAGCACTTTACTTATGAACATATCTGATCATTTTTTTTTTTTACACACTTATGAATTTTCTTTTTTTTTCTTTTTTTATTGATTATGGTATCACAATAGTACACATTTATGAATTTTAATTGTATTTTATATTTAAAATATCTGGTAGTAACTAATCTGTATTTTCTTTATCAACATTTTCTTATCTATTCCAGCCAGCTAATTTCCCTGGATAAATTTTAGAAATTTTTATTAAATTTCAAAAAAAAAAATCACCCAAGATTATTGATCATTTAAAGTATATTCCATTGAAATCAGTTAATTTAGGGGAGAACTGACATATTTACTATATTTGTATAATTCCATTTAGTAATCTGCTATATCTTTTTTGTAAAAACATTTTTATGTCCTTAACTAGTAATCTGCTTCATTTAAATCTCACACATATTCTTATTAAGTATATTTTCTACCTAATTTGTGTTGTTATTTTAGGGAAAAACATTTTTTTTAGATTATGTCTTTTCATTTGACAGTATTGATCTGTATAAAAAGTTCCACTAATCAGAATACAAATTAAAATTTGATCTCATTTTTTTATTTTCAAAGTAAAACATTTTTGAGGATTGTAAAAAAGTAGTGCAACAGGAAGGAAATTAAACGTTGTGGAAGACATTTTTGTTTTAAAAACCAAAAGTCTAAACAGACCAATTTATTTAAGGTCAACATGTAGGGGTGTATCAACAATTTCAAAGAAGCAACATTAATATGTTTCTCATATTGGCTATATGTTTAGTTCCAAGAAATGAGAAAAACGTTAAATGACCAACAGTAGGACATTTATTTAATAAACGATGACAAAGCTATCTGATGGAATGCTTATAGCCTAAAAGTCATACTTTACAGGAACATTTAATGGTTTTTATAATGCTTACAAAAGGGTATTAAATGGAAAAGCGTGTGAAACACTAGGTAACAAAAATTCAACTACTGTATTTTTAAAAATTGAAGAAAACAACTTATTCAAGAGAGACATACAGCAGAATCAGACAGGATTTTGTAATTGGAAAACTGGATACCGCATTATGCTGACCTAGAAGTAAATTGCTATATGTAATACTTAATAGGTTTTATTCTTCTAAATTGAAATTGAGATCATTATGACTTTTCCATAATAGATTAAAGGAAGTTTTGGTGTTAGTTGTTAAATCATTTGTCCATATTAAATAGCTATACAGAAATGGATCCTGTTATCATTGCCTCTGAAGGAGTGGAGAAATTCAAAAATGAAAATTTTGAAATTATTATTGTTGATACAAGTGGCCGTCATAAACAAGAAGACTCTTTGTTTGAAGAAATGCTTCAAGTTGCTAATGCTATTGTAAGTAGCTTTATTTTAACATTATGAAGTCTTTGGATAAGTTAATTATAAACCCTGGTTGAATTTATGACCTGTATAAATTATTTTTTGCCTATAAGATAGGCTCCAAGTACTTTATTTTTGTCTTGGGTACCTCTGTCTGTATGGAAATGACTTTATCTTCTCTATATTAAGAATGAAATTTTCATGAGCAAATATCTGAAAAATAATTTCCTATCTCATTCATCTTACTAGTATGTATGAGAGAGAAAAAAATCAGGAATTAACCTTTAATAACTATTGCATTTCCTCTCTGTAAATACTTAAGTCAAATTAGAAACATTTACTTTAGGATTTTCAAAGTGAGGCACTTAAAAATGTTACTCATCACTTAGTTTCTCTTTAGAATTTTGATGGAAGTAATTTGGGAAGAAGCAGCAGTTTATCGGTAATATTATAACATTATAAACCCATGTTTTGCCACTGGGTGGAGGCTATAATTCTTTGGCTCATTATAATAAGTTTCTTTTTAACTATGCCAGGATTTGACCTAGTTAAGCACAGCGAAGAGAAATAGTCTCACTTGTATTTTATTCAATTAGGTTTTCATGTGCATTCTTCTACTTTTTATTTTTCTCTGATTTACTTTTGCTCTTTTCTTTGCCTACAGTGTTACTCTTCCAGATCTTTGTATAACTTTTTTTTTGTTTATTCAGGCCTTGGCCCAAATGTTTACCTCCAGAGAGGCCTTCTCTGACTACCCTACCTAAAGAAGTCTCCCTCACCTCAAAACTAATATTCTCTATCCCAGTTTAGTTATTACTAAACTGGGATAGAGAATATCAGTTTTATCAGTCTCCTCTAACTATAATGTAAGTCGCACTAGGACAAGGATTTTATTTATCTCATTGTCTTAGGACCTAAATAGTGCCTAATACATAGCACTCCCTCAAAATATTTATTGATTGGATGAATAATTATTTATAATAAATATTTTATATAGCTTCTAATGATGTTTCTGAAGATCAGGAAAAATATGTATTTTTTCTGTTTAAATTTTCTAGCAACCTGATAACATTGTTTATGTGATGGATGCCTCCATTGGGCAGGCCTGTGAAGCCCAGGCTAAGGCTTTTAAAGATAAAGTAGATGTAGCCTCAGTAATAGTGACAAAACTTGATGGCCATGCAAAAGGAGGTGGTGCACTCAGTGCGTAAGTATCGTTGATGCTCTTGTCCTATGTCTTAGGCTTATATGGTGTGTGTGTGCGCGCGCACGTATGCGTTCTTACAGATTTCTTATTGTTCATTTAAAATATATTCCAATAGTGGACCTAATATGGTCTATGATAGAAGTTTAAATAGAAACAAAATTTTGGAGTCCCTCTGATACATAGTTTTGTTTTAATTAGTTAAAAGAAATTTGAGCTATGTACCTCTGTCTAATTAGCTTTGAAATATGCAAGTAATTTGTTTTTCTTTTATGTTTTCATTTTGTAGAGTTGCTGCCACAAAAAGTCCAATTATTTTCATTGGTACAGGGGAACATATAGATGACTTTGAACCTTTTAAAACACAGCCTTTCATCAGCAAACTTCTTGGTATGTATGATGGTAGAATACACAAAAATCTCCAAGAAATAGCATGGATCTTTAGGATAGATTAGAGTTTTAATTCCTTCTACTCACTAACTAGTTCAGGAGAATCATGTCCTTCTATGATTTATCTTCCTCACCTGTAAAATAGGGATGGTGGTTATTTACTTCTTGTGGTTAGAATGTTAACATGAGCTATTAGATGGCAAGTTATTTTTGAAAAGTTGTAGAGCACAATACAAAAATATAGTGGTTGTACTAATAGCACTGAAAATGGCAATAAAACTTTCATAATATCTCCAGCTGTTATAGAGAACATGGAATTTGGAATTAAACCCTGAGTTGGCATCCCTGCTTTGTCATTTAACCTTTCTAACTTCAGTCTTCTCACCTAAAGTGAAATAGAAATAACAGATCTGCCTATCTCACAGGGTTATTATGTATGTGCATGTATTTTGTGTAATGTAAAGTAAGGTATGCTATTAGTTGTTCATTTTACTTTTTTGCATATTATAGGTATGGGTGACATTGAAGGACTGATAGATAAAGTCAACGAGTTGAAGTTGGATGACAATGAAGCACTTATAGAGAAGTTGAAACATGGTATATAAGGAGCCAAAAGCATTTTATCTCAGAATATCTTCTTTTTAATAAAACTAGTATTTATTTGTTTGAAATTATATCTATTAATAAGCCAATTCCTGAAATGTTTATTTCTTAGATGTTTATATACAAATCATTTTAAATTTCAGATGTCTGAGCAATTTAATTTTAGTCATCCTAGAGGGTATAGTTTATCTGCTTTGTTTTCAAGTGTCTTGTGTATTTTTTTTATTCCATTTTCTCTGATAGAATGTAAACCTCTCTAGGAGAAGATCTGTGTATCTGTATATTCTCTATTGAATTCATCCTATGATCTTGCACATAATAACTGCTCAATGAGTATTTATTGATTAGATATTTTATAAGTGTGCTTCAAGATGAACCTATAATGAAAGAAAATACTAGTTTTATGAAATGAAATGTACATCCTCTAATATATCTGACTCACATTGTATTTCAGGTCAGTTTACGTTGCGAGACATGTATGAACAATTTCAAAATATTATGAAAATGGGCCCCTTCAGTCAAATCTTGGTTAGTTATCCTCAAAAGTATTTTTATAACTTGTTTTTTCATTAAAATTTCTAAGAATAGATGTATTTGTTTTAATTATTTTTAATATTTGGGTAAAATATCTACTTTAAAAACCAGCATCAATGTTAAAGCCAATAATTAAATGCCAACATTCGGAATAATACATCTCAAGCTATTATTGATTTTGTGTTTAAATATGTCTGTTTTAGGGAATGATCCCTGGTTTTGGAACAGATTTTATGAGCAAAGGAAATGAACAGGAGTCAATGGCAAGGCTAAAGAAATTAATGACGATAATGGATAGTATGAATGATCAAGGTAAGTTGATAGATTACTTGTTCTGCATATCAGCAAGTTTTCACTGTGGTCTTGTGGACAAGATGGAGAAAAATGGAGACTACCAGGCTTTTGTTAGGTAGATTTTTATTTGAAAGCTCTTACTCAGAGGTTAATGATTAGTAGATAGACTTCATTGAGAAAATGGTCTAGTTCCATGGAAACAACACTAGTTCTTCATGATGTTGGTAGAAAGAACTTAAAAGGGGAGTTCTGTAGTCATATAAATTGGGTGGAAGGCCAGGTTAAAAAGAAACTCTTCAGATCTCTAGTATGCTAATGTGAAATGGCATTTATGAGAGAGGGATGGTTTAAGCAATGTTTGCAAAGTTATTTCGCTCTGAAACTGATTGTTCATTTTTCATTCTTCTTAGATGAAGTACATTGCTCTGTCTCTCTAATCCTTTATTATCACTGCCTTCTATACTTCAGGTGCTTTATCTGGTTCTCATTCCATTAGCATTTCTAGTTCCTAGACCCCTTTATCTTTTTATTAGTTTTTAAGCACCCTTTCTGATTCAATCCAGCTTGTATATCATAATACTCTTTTTTAAGGCTCTTTACCACTTGACCTCTGGCCTCATTCACAAAGAAATACATGGAATTTTTTTTTTTTTTTTTTTTGTCTCTATCTCTTTCCTAAGCTTTAGGCTTTCATAGTAATTTAAATAAGATTGTGTCTTTCTTATCTTCAATACTGCAAGAAGTTTTATATAAAGAATTAATAGTTGCAGCCATATCTAGAGTACTTTACTCTGTCTTAGTCATTGTCCTTAAGCACTGTCCTGAGGACTTAACATATATTAACCCACTTAATTTTCACAACAAATCTTAAGGGGCAATTCTCGAGTCAAAATCCATTGTTATCTATCTTTTACAGATTAGGAAACTGAGATGCAGGAAGTAATATTCTCAAAATCACTAGGTAGAGTAGAGAATATGGGCTTCAAACTCAGTCATTCTGGCTCAAGAATCTACACTCTGTATCACCTTCTCTTTAGGTGCTCACTAAATGATGGACATTTTTTTTTTTTTCATGTTTGAAAGTTTTCTGAGGCAAATCAGATCCAAAATTAGTGCTTCTCTCTTGGTAAATGACATTTCTATCTACCCAGTCACCCAAGCTAGAAACAGGTCAATTTAGATTTATATCCTCGCTGATTTTTGGTTTAATGGTTGTATTGATTGTGAAGATATGTCAGTTTTACTTTATATATTGTATATATGCTTTTTTGTTGGGTATATACACATTTAGAATTTTTATGTCTCCTTGGTAAATGACTCTTTTATCATTATGTATGTAATGTCCTCCTTTGTTCTGGATCTACTTTGATATTAATGCAACCACTTCAACTTTTTTTTAATATGTTTTCATTGATTTCAGAGAAAGAACGAGAGAGGGAGATAGAAACATTGATGAGAGAGAATCATCAATTGGCTGCCCCTTACTGGGGATTGGGCCGCAACCTGGTCTTTTGACTTGTACAGGAATCGAACCAGTTACCTCTGGGTGCATGGGACTAGGCTCAACCAACTGAACCTCACCAGCCGGGCTTTACCTTTATTTAAATTAGTTTTTTGCATTGTGTATCTTTTTTCATCCTTTTACTTTTAAAAATATACATATATTTTTATTGATTTCAGAGAAGGGAGAGAAAGAGATAGAAACATCAATGATGAGAGAGACTCATTGATCAGCTGCCTCCTGCATGCCCTCTACTGGGAATCGTGCCTGCAACCCAGGTCTGTGCCCTGATGGGAAATCAAACCATGACCTCCTGGTTTATAGATCGACCTTCACCCACTGAGCCATGCTGGCTGAGTCCATCTTTTTACTTTTAAATTACCTATATCAAACTTTTAAAAATTTATCATTATTGTTGAAAGTATTACAGATGTCCTCTTTTTTCCCCCCATTGACCCTTTCTAGCCCACTCCCACCCCCCACCCCGGGCCTTCACCATACTTGCCTGTGTCCTTTTTATGTATATACACATACTAGAGGCCAGATGCACGAAGATTCATGCAAGAATGGGCCTTCCTTCCCCGGCTGCTGCCAGCCTGGAGCCGCCTTTCTGCCTTCACTCTGCCTGGAGCCATCTTTCTGCCTTCCCACACTGCCCAGAGGCCCAGAGTGGCTGGGGCTATGTTGAACACGTGCATCATCACCTTGGTGGCAATGCAAGTGTCCTGCCCCCAGCCGCTCAGCACCTGTGTATGCAAGTTAATCTGCCATCTTTGTTGAGTTAATTTGCATACTCACTCCTGATTGGCTGGTGGGCATTGTGAAGGTACAGTCAATTTGCATATTTTTCTTTTATTAGTGTAGATAAGTTCTTTGGTTAATCTCTTATTACCATCCATTCATCCCTGCCTTCCCTCTGAAATTCATCAGTCTTTTCCATGTTTCTATGTCTCTAGATCTGTTTAGTTCATCAGTTTATTTTGTTCTTTATATCCCACATATGAGTGAGATCATGTGATACTTGTCTTTCTCTGGCTTATTTCACTTAGCATAGTACTCTAAGTCCCTTCAGAGTGTCATATTTAAAGTGAGTTTCATGTCAACAGCATGTAATTGGGTGGTTTATCTTTTAATACAGTCTGATGATCTCTTTTAACTGATATAGTGTTTATATATTAGTATTTATTTCTAATTCTGTTTATTCCCTCTGATTTTGTTCTGCTTTCTCTTTTCTGTGTGCCTATGGGTTATTTGAACATATTTAAATTACCTATGGTGTTTTTGAGTATATCTCTGAGTAGTTTTCTTAGTGATTGCTCTGGGTATTACAATATACACAGGTATTCAACTTAACACAGCTACTTGTATCAATGTTTTACCGCTTGAAGTGGAACATAGAAACCTTAACATCACCTTAGATTTTAGTGAGTTCTACTTCCTAAATATTTCTCACATATTCCCTGTTTTCTTTGCCTCTATATCTACTGCATAGCTGTGTTAGCCTCCCTAACATTTCCCTTTTTATTTTCTCACTCCTCTTTTCAATCTTTCTTTCTCACTGCCACAGAATGGTTTTTCTTCTGGGCTCAAATCTTTCAATTGTTCTTTATTGTCTTCATGATGAATTCTAAACTGTTAAGCTTGGCATACAAGTTCTGTTATAACTTGCCCTTACCTTACTTGTACAACTTCTTAAATCTCTCAGCTCTTACTTATGATTGATTTCTTCTAAACATAGTTATTACTGTAGGAATCTATGTTCTACTTCCTAGAATGCCCCCTTCTCCTTTCTCTTCTGTACTTACCTCATACCTTGTCCTTCAGGACTACTCACTTAAAGAGAAACGACTGCCTGGAGCTCTTCCTGGCTTCCTTTCTTCTTTATGTCTCCTGCTATTTGCTTAATTCTATCATATTGCTATTATAGATGTGCTATTATTAGCTTATCTTCTCTCAACTCTATTTGAGCTTTTGAAAGAAATATAATACAGATTTCCTAAATATTTAATAGTAAAGATATGGCTTAAAATCTGCATTTATGAAATGGATTTAGAAGTTTTAATGGACTGTAAGCTTATCCTGAGACAATTTAATATTGTATTGTATTGGTAATCAGACTTCATCTGGATTTCAGTTTACTTCTGGACAGAATGCTTAGAGGGCATAGACACATTAGAAGTTGTATTTAGAAAAGCAGTATGATAAATGGAGTTCTAAAGAGTTGGATATTTTTCACCTAGAGAAATTCATAGGTCACATGTGGGTGGCTCTCAAATATTTGAAAGACTTATTCTTTGTGCCTGCTGACGAGACATTTATGCAAATGGGAAGAAGTACCAGGAAAACATATTTCATTTTAATATGTAAAAATATTTTTTATAATTATAGAAATAATAGAATGGTATAGATTGTCTTATGTTAGATAGTGGGTTATCTCTCCTGGGGATATCAAGGCCGAGGCTAGATGACCACTAATGGGGGATGTTGTAGAGAGGATGCAGACTTAATAGATTTTGACTAAAGGCCATTTCATTTCTGAGATTATATGCAACTAATACCAGAAGAAATATGCCTCATATTCTAAGAGTTATCAAAACCCTGAAGCAAATTAACTGTTACAGAAAGGATTAGAATACCAGTAGTAATTACTTGATAATAGGAAATATAATAATTATTCTGTTAATATAGGTAGATCTACCTACTTCTGCTTGCATACATGCCTAAATTTATTATTTAAAGGTTAATGGTATTTAGAGCTAAGGTGAGCACTTTTGTTCTTTTCTGAAATATACCTTTTATCTCTGATACATGCTCTGAGGAGCAGTTAGATAAGAGATATGGAAAGGATGGGCATGGGTTTGAAAGGTTTTCAGAATGTTCTATTTTATTTAAACTATAGAGTAAGTACATATTAGTTTTTTGTTTCTTATAGCTTATGAATATAAATTTCTTTGTAATATATTCCATATGTAACTTTTAATAATCAGGTAAACAGGGCAGCTGATAACATTTGTTAAATCTGGTTGTGGTTTGATCATTATAATTGTTTTTATGTGTGTAAGATATCTGCATATAACTGCTTTGATAATGAAAGTTAATTGTATGTAAGTGAAAAGTAATTGACCCTTCCTTGCCTGCAGAACTTGACAGTACAGATGGTGCCAAGGTTTTTAGTAAGCAACCAGGAAGAATCCAGAGAGTAGCAAGAGGATCAGGTGTGTCAACGAGAGATGTTCAAGAACTTTTGACACAATATACTAAATTTGCACAAATGGTAAAAAAGATGGGAGGTATCAAAGGACTTTTCAAAGGTAAGAAAAATAAACTCATCATTTTATAATAAGTTAACACACTGAAAGGAAAGAAAGTAAAAATTAAAGCTAGGAATACTGCCAGAATTAGAAAATATATTGCTAAATTTCATGTTATATTTAAGTATTTCAAGGTTCATAATGTGATTTCTGATTTCAAGGTAATAAACATTCAGATTTTTTTAAACTTAATTTACTTATTTTTTGAAGATGTAATATGTATTAAAGAAAATGTAGAAAATATAAGATAATAATTTAAAATAACTATTACCTTTACTCCCCAGAGAATTACGTGGGTTGTATTCCAAATAATATTTGATATAACTTGTGTTTTTTTCTGATACATTGTGACTGTTTTCCATATTGTCAAATTTTCTTCAAAATATAACTTTTAACCACTACATACTATTCCAATTGAGCATGTATCTTTATTTAATGCAATGCTTCTTTGTTGGATATTTAAGCTGGTTCATCTGCTTCTTTGTCAGTAATCAGTTCTTGTATCAGTTTCTGTGCCATCATCCATGAGCCAAGGAGTTTTTGTCTGTTTGATTAGATACAGTAAATGCTGAATAAATTTTGTAGTAATTTCATATTTCTAATTTAGTGGTCAAATATTTTTCAATATACGTTTTTTAGATTACTAATAAAGCTTAACAAATCTGCATTTACTTGTTTGAATTTCCTTTTTGAATCACCTCATAGGTTAGCTGTTATTTCTTTTTTTTGTTGTTATTGCTTTGTAATAACTTTAAAATCTTGATTTATATCTGTAAATATTCTTCCCAGTTTTTTACTTGTCTTTAATAAATATTTATATACATACATATATATTTTTTTGTTAATCCTCACCTGAGGATTTTTTTCCCATTGATTTTTAGAGAGAGTGGAAGGAAGGGGGAGAGAGAAAGAGAGGAAAATCGATCACATTGATTGGTTGCCTCTTGAACAGTGCCCTGACCATGCCAGAGATCAAGCATGCAATTGAGGCATGTGCCCTTGACTGGAATCCAGCCCACGATCCTTCAGTGCAGGCCACCACTCTAACCACTGAGTAAACCAGCAACGGGTGTGTGTGTGTGTATTAATCCTCATCCGAGGATATTTTTCCATTAATTTTTAGAGAGAGTGGAAGAGAGAGGGAAAGACAGAGAAATATCCATGTGAGAAAAACACATCAATTGGTTGCCTCCTACATGTGCCCCTACCAGGTCCTGGGCCAGGGAGGAGCCTGCAATCGAGGTACATGCCCTTGGCCAGAATTGAACTCAGGACCCTTCAATCGGCCAGGGCTATTTGTGTGTGTGTGTGTGTGTGTGTGTGTAATATATATATATATATATATATATATATATATATATATATATATATATATATATATATATATATATATATATCATATATATATATATTTCCCCAAAAAACTTATCAGGAGGTTTAATTTTTGAAAGCATAGTGCCATCTGGTGTAAGAAAAAAATTCAGAGTATATTTTTTAATGAACAATTTTTATTTTTAATGTAGTCAAGGCTATTTATCATTTTCTTTTACGCTCATAAAAGTTTTCTCGCCAAAACCGGTTTGGCTCAGTGAATAGAGCATCAGTCTGCAGACTGAAGGGTCCCAGGTTCGATTCTGGTCAATGTACATTGGTTGCAGGCACATCCCCGATGAGTGGTGTGCAGGAGGCAGCTGGTCGATGTTTCTTTCTCATCAATGTTTCTGGCTCTTTATCCCTCTCCCTTCCTCTCTGTAAGAAAATCAATAAAATTTAAAAAAATAAAAATAAAAAAGTTTTCTCCATGTTGGTGTAACAGTAGTCAGCTATATTTTCTTCTACTCATTTTGGTTTTATTTAAATGTTAGGTTTTACTTTTTGTTCAATTTGAAATGTATTTTGCTCTGGATTGTATAAGGTTAAAAAAACTAAGTGTGTTTTTCCAAAGAGTTAATTAACTGTCCCAGCCCTCTCAATTTTTTTCTATATTAAACACTATTAAAGTGAGTCTCTTTCAAAAAAATATTTTTAATATATTTTTATTGATTTCAGAGAGGAAGGGAGAGGGAAAGAAAGACAGAAACATCAGTGATGAGAAAGAATCATTGATTGGCTGCCTCCTGTCCACCCCCTACTGGGGATCAAGCCCACAGCCTGGACATGTGTCCTTGACCGGAATTAAACCCGGGACCCTTCAGTCTGCAGGCCCTATTCTATCCACTGAACAAAACCAGCTGAGGCCAAAACCGGTTTGGCTCAGTGGTAGAGCGTCGGTCTGCGGACTGAGGGGTCCCGGGTTCGATTCCGGTCAAGGGCATGTACATTGGTTGCGGGCGCATCCTAGGTAGGGGGTGTGCAAGAGGCAGTTGGTCGATGTTTCTCTCTCATCGACGTTTCTAGCTCTCTATCTCTCTCCCTTCCTCTCTGTAAAAAAATCAATAAAATATTTTTTTTAAAAACAACAACAAAACCAGCTAAGGCTCAAAAAATATTAGTTAAGCACACTCTAAAGATGAATCATACCATTAAATAGCTTTCTTTAAAAATAAGTATTTATACAAGTTCTTACCACCTTTTTCTTTGACACTTTTCTTATTTTCCTTGCTGCTATATCCTAGATTCTCTTTTTAAAAAAAAAAATTTTTTTTTATTGATTTTAGAGAGGAAGGGAGAGGGAGAAAGCGATAAAAACATCAGTGATGAGAGAGAATCATTTATTGGCTGCCTCCTGCACACCCCCTACTAGGGAGCAAGCCACAACCCCAGGCACGTGGCCTTGACTAGAATCGTACCCGGGACCCTTCAGTTCATAGGCTGGCACTCTGCCCACATGTGATGTTATAATTCCTAACACCACATGCTATTTCAGATAGTGATTAATAAACACGTGTCAGTTTAACGTCTTTCCTAAACCCTGACTGTTGTTGATAGAACTACTGCAGATCCATCAACCACTTCTTATCTAAATATTGATTACTCAGTAATGGCAAAACCAAGGTGAAATGGGCATTGGATATGGGGCACATCCTTGTCGTACCATAAGTTTTAAATCCTAAGGGACAGACTCTGTGACAAAAAACAAAATGAACATAGAATTTACATCTTGCATAGATTTAATTATTTTTCGCAGATTTCATTGTTTTATAAAAACATCTATTCATAAACCTTAGTTCATATAATTTACTCAGATTAGCCAGTTTTGATTAGAGAATCAAGGGCAGTTTTGGTTTTCATTTTCCTAAATGCTCCTATGAAGTAAATTGCTGAAGCAGTTTTATTTATTCATTGCTGTTGCATTGATCTCTTTTGCTTTCTGTCTCTTAAGCACAGCAGCTGTTCTCTAAAGCAAGCATGTCAAATTCAAAGGCTAACACAGGTCAAATAAAAAAGGTTTAAGTTTATGTGGGCCGCAAAAAAAACACAAAAGCTTCAATTTTAATAAATGTAGGTTCATTTCAATAGAGAAATGCTAAATACAAAGGACTGAAATAAGGGAGTAATTATTAACATAAAATAATAGAACATTTTAATAAAAATTAATATTTTTTCTTGAACATTAACTTACCAGACATTGAATAACTGTACAAATTAATAAGCGTAACACAAATAAATCTATTTTTTTTATTCTCCAAAAGCAAAATATTTCCTTTTGTGCAAATTAGATAAGTGAGTACAAGACTAATGATGTGGAAGTCGGCTGCTAAAATATTTGCTGCTAGTACTAGTAGAGAGAAATGGTGTGTCTGCGAGTAAGGCGTATAAGGGAAATAGATGCAACACGATTATATGTGTATACTGTAAAAATTAAGTTATGAAATTTTTATTAAAACATTTATCACATACCATTATATTGGCTGGGCCACAAAAATACTCGTTGTGGGCTGCAAGTTTGACATGCTTGCTCAAAAAGAAAATCTCTTATCCTGCCTCAGTGTGCTTCTTTTCATTGGCTGCTGCTTTTCCTGTGGTGTTTTGACTGTGTGTGTGGCAATTTATTGATAAATGGAGTTGGGTTAGTTGTCTTACTATTCTCTGAAGCTTCTTGTTATTTTTAATAGTTTCTTAGATATATAAAAATTTTCAGGTTCTTTCAAAATCTTTCTTTCATATTCGTTTACCAGCATCCAGACTCTTTCCTCATTAATCCATATCTAAAAACACAGTTTTTTGTTCAGCATTCTCCCATATCACTCTAATAAATTGTTATGGCTTACATTAATCACCACTGGATAGTTTTGCTTATAGTGGCTCACAGGTATAACTAAAAGTATTAAGAAAAATCTTAGCCCTGAAGAAAGTTCCTTAAATATTTCTTAATATAGAATTTCACTTATACGTTCTCAAAAGTATATATGTAATTGAGAAATGATTGTGTTAGAGTGATAAGATTATAGATGATTGATTTTTTTATTTACTCAATTTATTAAACTTTGTGATATCCTGATTGTATTACATTCCATATTGACTCAAAACCTTCTTTAATTTCAGGTGGAGACATGTCTAAGAATGTAAGCCAGTCACAGATGGCAAAATTGAATCAACAAATGGCCAAAATGATGGATCCAAGAGTTCTCCATCACATGGGTAAATTCAGAGTTACTGTCAGTTGTTTAAGGGTTGTTTTCATTAGCCTTCTGTTGGTGATACTGTGAAAATCTGTTCAGCAGATATCTAATTTTAGAGAAATGGCCATCTGTCCTCTAAGTTAAGTAGTTGTAATAGTGCCTATGTAAGCTGAAGTTTTATTCACCTCTCTGCTGCCATCTGTGTGATATTTGAGCAAACTACTTAACCATCTTTTTTAAAAAATGTTTTTATATATTTCAGAAAGATGAAGGGTGAGGGAGAGAGGCATAAAAACATCAATAATGAGAGAGAATCATTGATTGGCTGCCTTCTACGTGCCCACTGGGCATGTAGGAGCCCACAACTTATATGTGCCCTGACCAGGAATTGAACCATGACCACCTGGTTCATAGGTCAATGCACAACCTCTGAGCCACACTGGTCAGGCAATAAAAGATTAATTCTTTCTGTAAGTCCTATGAAATAACTCCCTGCCCTCCCAAATTGATTACAATTTACAATAAAACTCTTTTGGACTTCCCAGAAATTGAATTTTTTGTTTAGATTTATTGACTTCTTACTGTGTAATAGATACTCTGTTCTAAGGTCTTTCAGGTATTATTTCTCACCTCTTGATGGGATAGATTCTTCATTCTCTTTTATAGATGGGAATACTGGTATATTTTTTGGGAGTTAAAGTACTTATTAAGGCAAAAGTAATAAGTGTTTCAGGTTCTGCTTAATTCAAGTTCTTATAATAATCTGATTTTACTTTTTCTCTAGGTGGTATGGCAGGTCTTCAGTCAATGATGAGGCAATTTCAACAGGGTGCTGCTGGCAATATGAAAGGCATGATGGGATTCAATAATATGTAAAGAAGATGCCTTAATATAAACTGACTCAGCTGATTATATTATTTGCTGAAACCTCAGAGTTTCCTCTTTTTAAAAATGGGGAAAAAGTATTTTTCTTGCCTGTCTTGCCCTTTTTCTTTTCTCTTCTCATTGTTTTTCTCCCCTCCTTTTCTTCTTCCTTCTTTCTTTCCTCCTTCCCTTTGATATCAGGGAGGAATATGTGATTTTTGTGGAAATCATATTTTGCTTTAGATTTTCTTCTGTCCGTTTTTACCATCGTAACACTTAAGTTAAACAAATCATGATGTAAAATTTTAGTACTTGAGTTTTTAATTGTTTCAAAGGCCAAGCATTACATTTGTAAACAGTCCTGGTCAGTAGTTACATAATTTCTCAATAAAAATGCTATAAAATAAACTTCAGAGTTGTTATAAGTTAAAGGTTTGTTAATTTTCTTTATGCTTTAAAATTATCAGTGCATCACATTAGTCAGAAAAATCAGTATCTCTTTCATTTAAACCTATCCTTGGAAGTATACCTTTAATGGGAAATATGGTAGAGTGTCATAACCATTAGTACTAGGAATTTTTGTTTAACTTAGAAAAAATAAGATAATTTTGCAATAGAAAATCTTACCACTGCCATTTAAATTTAAATTATACAATGTTTTGTATATAACTTGCTTTTTCTTTTTTTAGACAAATCTTTATTGTTCAGATTATTACAGTTGTTTCTCATTTCCCCCCCTCCCCCCATAGCTTCCCTCCATTTGGTTCCTACCCTACCCTCTGCCCTTGCTCTTTCCCCCTCCCCACCACTGTCCTCATCCATAGCTGTACAATTTTTGTCCAATCTCTTCCTGCATCCCCCCACACCCCTTTTACCTTTGAGAATTGTCAGTCCACTCCCTTTCTATGCCCCTGATTCTATTATATTCACCAGATTATTCTGTTCATCAGATTTTTAATTCATTTGATTTTTAGATTCACTTGTTGATAGATACGTATTTGTTGTTCATAATTTTTTTTCATTTATTTTTATTTAATTTATTTATTTTTAAAAATATATTTTATTGATTTTTTTTTTTTGCCCTTCTCCCTCCCTCCCACACATCCCCTCCCTCCCCAGAGTTTTGTGTCCATTGGTTGTACTTATATGCATGTATAAAAGTCCTTCGGTTGATCTATTATCTCCCCCAGATCTTCCTTCCCTCCCCGCTGTAATTTGACAGTCTACTTGTTGATATACTGTCTCTATATCTATCTTTTGGTTCATCAGTTTATAATGCTCTTTATCATCCACAAATGAGTGAGGTCATGTGGTGTTTCTCTTTCATTGATTGGCTTATTTCACTCAGCATGATGTTCTCCAATTCCATCCAGGTTGCTGCAAATGATGAGAATTCCTTCTTTTTTTATGGCAGCATAGTATTCCATTGTGTAGATGTACCATAGTTTTTTGATCCAATCATCTGCTGACGGACACTTAGGCTGTTTCCAAATTCTGGCTATTGTAGATTGTGCTGCTATGAACATAGGGGTGCATATATCCTTTCTTATTGGTGTTTCTAGTTTCTTGGGATATATTTCTAGAAGTGGGATTACTGGGTCAAATGGGAGTTCCATTTTCAGTTTTTTGAGGAAACTCCACACTGTTCTCCACAGTGGTTGCACCAGTCTGCATTCCCACCAGCAGTGCACGAGGGTTCCTTTTTCTCCGCAACCTCGCCAACACTTGTTGTTTGTTGATTTGTTGATGTTGGCCATTCTGACAGGTGTGAGATGGTACCGCATTGTTGTTTTGATTTGTATCTCTCGGACAATTAGTGACTTTGAGCATGTTTTCATGTGCCTTTTGGCCTTCCTTCTGTCTTCTTTTGAAAATGTTCTATTTAGGTCCATTGCCCATTTTTTAATTGGATTATTTATCTTCCTTTTATTTAGTTGTATAAGCTGTTTGTAGATGTTGGAGATTAAACCTTTATCAGTGGTATCATTTGCAAATATGTTCTCCCACACTGTGGGCTTTCTTGTTGTTTTGTTGATGGTTTCTTTTGCTGTAAAAAAGCTTTTTATTTTGATGTAGTCCCATTTGTTTATTTTCTCTTTAGCTTCCATTGCCCTAGGGGTAGTATCAGTGAAGAAGTTCTTTTGGCATACGTCTGAGATTTTGCTGCCTGTGGATGCTTCTAGTATTTTTATGGTTTCCTGTCTGATGTTTAAGTCCTGTATCCATTTTGAGTTTATTTTTGTGAATGGTGTAAGTTGGTGATCTAGTTTCATTCTTTTGCATGTGTCTGTCCAATTTTCCCAACACCATTTATTGAAGAAACTGTCTTGACTCCATTGTATATTCGTGCCTCCTTTGTCAAATATTAATTGAGCATAGTGATTTGGGTTGATATCTGGGTTTTCTATTCGATTCCATTGATCTCTATGTCTGTTCTTGTGCCAGTACCAGGCTGTTTTGAGAACAGTGGCTTTGTAATATAGTTTGAAGTCTGGTATTGAGATCCCTCCTACTTTACTCTTCTTTCTCAGGATTGCTGTGGCTATTCGGGGTCTTTTATTGTTCCAAATGAACTTTTGGAGAGTTCTTTCTAGGTCGGTGAAATATGTCGTTGGTATTTTAATGGGGAGTGCATTGAACCTATAGATTGCTTTAGGAAGTATGGACATTTTGATGATGTTGATCCTACCAATCCATGAACATGGTATGTTCTTCCATCTCCTTACATCTTCCTCTATCTCTTTTTTCAGTGTCGTGTAGTTTTCCGCATATAGGTCCTTTACTTCCTTAGTTAAATTTATTCCTAGGTATCTTAATTTTTTTGGTGCGATGGTAAATGTAATTGCTTTTTTAGTCTCTGTTTCTGCAGTTTTTCTGTTGGTGTATAGAAAAGCCATGGATTTCTTGGCATTAATTTTGTATCCTGCTACAATACATTGCCAAATTCATTTATTAAGTCAATTAGTTTTTTAATGGAGTCTTTTGGGTTTTTTATGTACAATATCATGTCATCTGCAAATAAGGATAACTTTACTTCTTCTTTTCCAATTTGGATGCCTTTTATTTCCTCCTCTTGTCTAATTGCAATGGCTAGTACTTCCAGTACTATGTCAAACAGGAGTGGCGAGAGTGGGCATCCCTGTCTTGTTCCTGTTCTTAGAGGGAATGGTTTTAGTTTTTGCCCATTGAGTATAATGTTGGCTGTGGGTTTATCATATATAGCTTTTATTATGTTGAGGTATGATCCTTGTACTCCCACCTTGTTAAGAGTTTTTATCAGAAAAGGGTGTTGGATTTTATCGAATGCTTTTTCTGCATCAATTGATATGACTATATGATTTTTATCTTTCAATTTGTTTATGTGATGTATCACGTTTATTGATTTGCGGATATTGTACCATCCTTGCATTCCTGGAATAAATCCTACTTGGTCGTGGTGTATGATCTTTGTGGTCTTCTTCTGGAGTCGATTTGCTAGAATTTTGCTGAGGATTTTGGCATCTATGTTCATGAGGTATATTAGCCTGTAATTCACTTTCATTGAGTTGTCTTTATCTGGTTTTGGTATTAGGGTGATGCTGGCTTCATAGAAGGAATTTGGAAGTGTTCCTTCCTCTTGGATTTTTTGGAATAGTCTGAGGAGGATAGTTTTTAGTTCTTCCTTGAATGTTTGGTAAAACTCTCCTGTGAAGCCATCTGGCCCTGGGCTTTTGTTTGCTGGAAGCTTTTTGATGACTTTCAATTTCTTCCCAAGTCACTGGTTTATTGAGATTTTTAGATTCTTCCTGATTGAGTTTTGGAAGATTATATTTTTCTAGGAATATGTCCATTTCCTCCAGGTTGTTCAGTTTGTTGGAGTAGAATTGTTCATAGTATTTTGTAACAATCTGTTGTATTTCGGTGGGGTCTGTTATTTCACCTCTTTCATTTCTGATTTTGTTTATTTGGGTCCTCTCTCTTTGTTTCTTGGTTAGTCTGGCTAGAGGTCCATCTATCTTGTTTATCCTTTCAAAGAACCAGCTCTTGGTTTTGTTGATCTTATGTATTGTTTCTTTGGTCTCTATGTCGTTTATCTGTGCTCTGATTTTTGTTATTTCCTTCCTTCTACTTACACTGGGCTTTTCTTGTTGCTCTTTTTCTAACTCTTTGAGTTGTAGAGTTAGATCATTTGTTACACTTTTTTTTAGTTTTTTGCAATAGGCGTGTAAGGATATGAACTTCCCTCTCAAAACTGCTTTTGCTGTGTCCCATAGATTTTGGATTGTTGTGTTTTCATTGTCATTTGTTTCCAGGATGTTTTTAATTTCTTCCTTGATTTCTCTGGTAACCCAGTCCTTGTTTAATAGCATGCTGTTTAGTCTCCATGTGTTTGATTTCTTTGGATTATTTTTATTGTAGTTAATTTCCAGTTTTATGCCATTATGGACTGAGAAGATGCTTGATATGATTTCTATCTTCTTGAATTTGAAGAGACTTTGCCTGTGTCCCAAAATGTGGTCTATCTTTGAGAATGTCCCATGTGCATTTGAGAAGAATGTATATTCTGTGGCTTTGGGGTGGAATGTTCTGATGATGTCAATTAATTCCATCTGGTCTAGTGAGTCATTTAGGATTGATATTTCTTTGCTGATTTTTTGTTTAGATGATTTGTCAAAGGGTGACAGTGGGGTATTAAAATATCCTACTATGATTGTATTGCTGTTAATCTCTCCCTTAATGTCCTCCAGCAGTTTTTTTATGTATTTGGGTGCTCCCGTATTGGGTGCATATATATTTACCAGGGTTATTTCTTCTTGTTTGATTGCTCCCTTTAGTATTATGAAGTGGCCTTCATTGTCTCTTGTTATGTCCTTCACTCTGAGATCTAATTTGTCAGATATAAGTATTGCTACCCCAGCTTTCTTTTCATTTCCATTTGCCTGGAAAACCTTTTTCCATCCCTTCACCCTCAGTCTGTGTGCATCTCTTTTTCTGAGGTGGGTTTCTTGTAGACAACAGATGTATGGGTCTTGTTTTCTTATCCAATCTGTTACCCTATGTCTTTTGATTGGAGCATTTAAACCATTTACATTTAATGTTATTAATGATAGGTACTCATTTGATGCCATTTTTATTCTATACCCCTGTGTTCCTTCTTCGCTTCCTATTTCTTTGTTTTTACAGTAGACCCTTTAGCATTTCTTGCATTGCTGGTTTGGTGGAGATAAATTCCTTTAGTCTTTTCTTGTCTGTGAAGCTCCTGATTTCCCCTTCAATTTTGATTGATAGTCTTGCTGGGTACAGTATTCTTGGATTCAGACCCTTTCTTTGCATGACTTTGTATATTTCATCCCATTCCCTTCTGGCCTGATAAGTTTCTGTTGAGAAATCAGTTGTTAGTCTGATGGGGGTTCCTTTATATGTAACTTTCTGTCTCTCTCTGGCTGCTTTTAAGATTCTAACTTTGTCATTGGTGTTTGCCATTTTAATTATAATATGTCTTGGCGTTGGTCTTCTGGGATCCATTTTGCTTGGGACTCTGCAAGCATCTTGGATTTGTGTGGGTTTTTTCTTCTCTAACTCAGGAAAATTTTCTGTCATTATTTCTTGAAATACGTTTTCCATATCTACCTCGGTTTTCTTTCCTTCCGGAACCCCTATTATTCGAATATTGTTTTGTTTTGCATTGTCCCAAAGCTCCCGTAGGCTCTCCTCCTGCTTTTTAAATTTTTTTTCTAGAAGCTGCTCTAATTGGGTATTTTTTTCCATCTTGTCTTATAGCTCACTGATGCGGTCCTCTGCTTCTTCTAGTCTGCTCTTGATGCTTTCTATTGAGTTCTTCATAGTAGCGATGTCATTTTTCATTTCATCTTGAGTCATCTTCATTTCCTCTTGGGTTTTTTCATTTCCTCTTGGGTCTTACTCATATTGTCAAATTTGTCTTCCATTCTTTTTAGCCGTCTTAAGATCGTTACTCTGAATTCTTGCTCTGGTAGGTTGCTTGCCTCTATATCGTTTACTTCCTTTTCTGGTGAAGCCTGCTTTTCTTTCATATGCGGGCTGTTTTTTGGTCTCCCCATGATCTAGGATGTCTGGTTGTGTAGTTCTCTCTCTCCTGCTTTGATTTAAAGGCACAAAATACAACACAACCAGGTACAACACACAAGGCACTGAATAGAAATGTGTTTGCGATATTAATAACCACCAATAAGGGTGACTAGAACCCAGCTAACAAAAACATACGATCAAACAAAAAGCATAGGCAAATCAATCTTATAAAAGAAAAGCATACAACTTCAGTATAGTTAACATTCAACATACAACTTCAAAGAGTTAGAGAGAAAGACTGGTTTTTTTTGTTTGTTTGTTTTGTTTTGTTTTTAGGACAACTGCGAGGGAGGTGTGAATGGGTTTGGAGCAGGTAATTGGAAATTAGATATATACAAGTAGGGTGAAATTTTAGGAGGGGGTAGACAGAAGGAATGGGGGAAATCTAGAGCAGGAAACTGTTAAGATAAACAGGGTATCAAAGGAAAAGATTGGAAAGAGGGTTAAGGCATAAAGGTAGGGTTGAGATAGAATAAAGCGTTGGAGAAAGAAGGATAGATAAAGACTGTAGAACAGTAATCCTGAAATTTAAAAAAAAAAAATATATATATATATATAATCAAATGAAATAAAAATAATAAAAAACAAAAGAAAATAAGATGAAAAAGGTAAATTAGTAGTAGTAATAATGTTGATTACATATACAATGTAATAATTATCAAGATAAAATCAAGTGAGGAAAAAAATAGTTTCTTGAGTAAATGTTGCAAATAATGAAAACAAAAATAAAAAACAAAAATTTAAAAATTAAAAAAAATAATAAAATTTTAAAAATTTAATTAAAATTTGCAGTAATGAAGGTCATTCGCTTCCTCTATTGTTATTATCCAGTCCTGATTTTTAGGCAGGTTTTGCTTTGTTTTTATTACACTAGAGCAGTTTTTCAACCTTTTTTGGGCAAAGGCACACTTGTTTCATGAAAAAAATCACGAGGCACACCACCATTAGAAAATGT
Source organism: Pipistrellus kuhlii (assembly GCF_014108245.1). NCBI lineage: Eukaryota > Metazoa > Chordata > Mammalia > Chiroptera > Vespertilionidae > Pipistrellus > Pipistrellus kuhlii. The sequence continues at coordinate 73,259,603 of NW_023425404.1, forward strand.
TAAAAAAATTTAACTCTGTGCCTATATTGACTCTATATAAAGTAATTCTCTTGAATAGGAATCAAATAAACACAAAGAAAGTATTTTATAATTACTTTATTATGAAATATTAAGTAAACAAAATAGTGAAAAATTATAAAATTCTTGTCTTGTTTGCACCTACGGCACACCAGGCAACATCTCGCGACACACTAGTGTGCCGCGGAATAGCGGTTGAAAAACGCTGCACTAGAGCACACATGTCAAACACAAGGCCCGAGGGCCAAATCTGGCCCGCCAGGCCTTGCAATGTGGCCCGCACCGCGCTGTCATCACTGCACTCTGCTGCGTTCCATCACAATGACGCGCGGTGACATAGGAGGCTTGTGATCTCGCCGGCCGCCTCGCCGGCTGCCGTACTTGCTATCTATTACGCATGCGCATAGATAACAAGTCACACGAGATTCAGGAGGCGTGACCTATAGTCCGGCATCCGATGTGGTTGTGCGGGTGGCAGAGCAGAGGAGAGAGTGAGTGTGCGGGCATAAAAAATACATAGCAGAAGCTGCCAGTTCCTGGCATAAAGTGCAGGCATAAAAATCGCAACAGAATCTGCTATCTGTACTCAGCCAGGCATTTATTGACTGACTTTTTTTTTCTCCACTCCATCTGCCAAATCAAGCTATCCCTGTGCAGTTTTCAACTTTTTCCTTCTAACGCAGATTTCCAATAAACTACATCTTTTACTGCCAATATTGATCCCAAAATGTCCAGGAAAAGAAAAGTTGATGGTGAAGGCAGACAATTTAATGACAAATGGGAAAATGAATACATGTTTGTGCTTAGAGAGGGCAAACCAGTGTGTATATTGTGTTATGAGACAGTGTCGGTGATGAAAGAGTACAATATACGTCGTCATTTTGACACCAAACATAATGTCAAGTATGGCAAATATACTTTGGAAGAAAAGCATAAAATTGTTAAAGAACTAAAAGGCAAACTACAATCACAGCAGCAAATGTTTACAAAGGCTACAGCGAAAAATGATGCTGCAGTGAAAGCAAGCTTTATAGTGGCTGAAGAAATTGCCCGTACTTCAAGGTGTTTTTCAGAGGGTGCCTTTTTGAAGCAAGGCATGCTAAAAGTGTGTGAGCAAGTATGCCCAGACCAGATACAGAGTTTTCAAAATGTCAGTTTGTCAAGAAACACCATTGCAGATAGAGTTCAAGAACTCTCAGGAAATCTATCATCACAGCTGGCCGAACAGGCATGCAGTTATCTCGCTTTTTCACTTGCTATCGATGAAAGCACAGACAACACTGATACAGCGCAGCTGTCCATCTTTATACGTGCTACGAAGACCGACCTCTCTGTCACTGAGGAACTTTTGGATGTAGCTGCCATGCATGGGACGACGACTGGTAGAGATATATTTGAGGCTGTGGAGAAATCTATAAATAATTTTAAATTACCCTGGGAAAAGTTGGTGGGGCTAACTACCAATGGCGCACCTTCAATGTGCAGATAAAAGAATGGCTTGGTTGGACTAATGAAGGAAAGAATGCAAAAAAGTCACTGCCACACACCCTTGATTACTTATCATTGCATTATCCACCAAGAGGCAATGTGTGGAAAAGTTCTGGACATGAATGACATAATGACCACAGTCATTAAAACTATTAACTTTATACGGGCACGTGGCCTGAATCATCGCCAGTTCCAGCAGTTTTTACAGGAGGTGGGTGCAGAGCACGGAGACGTGCCATACCACACAGAAGTAAGATGGCTGAGCAAGAGCGCAGTCCTCAAAAGATTTTTTGAGCTCAGAGAACAAATTGCTCTTTTCATGGAAAGTAAAGGAAAGCCCTTGCCTGAACTGTCGGATCCCGCCTGGCTATGTGATTTTGCTATGATGTGTGACATATGCGAGCATCTCGCCCAACTGAATCTGAAGCTGCAGGGACGCAAACAAGTCATCACGAAGATGTCTGACATGATCACAGCATTCCAGCGTAAACTTCAACTATGGAAGTCCCAACTGGAACAGGACAATCTTGCCCACTTTCCCGTTTGTTTGAGTATCTCAACCACTATTTCTGGTACTTTTCCTTGCAGTCGGCTGGCTACCAAAGTTAGCCGTTTACTAAGTGAATTTGAGCAGCACTTCTCTGACTTTAGAACACAGCACTCAGGCTTTGACATCTTTGCCAATCCTTTTACAGTTGATGTCAACAATGTGCCCCATCACCTTCAGATGGAGATAATCGAGCTTCAGTCTGACAGTGGCCTGAAATCAAGGTTTCAGGATGTTGAAATTGAGGACTTCTACCCTCTACTGCCCCCTGACTCAATGCCAGAGCTCCGACTTCATGCTGCCCGTATTCTATCCATGTTCGGGAGCACCTATCTTTGTGAACAGATGTTTTCAATAACGAATCTGAACAAAAACAAGCACAGATCACGCATTACCGATGACAACCTCCATGCTGTTTTGCGGGTTGCTACAGCCCAAGAAATAAAACCGAACATTGACTCATTGATCCGGGGAAAACGGTGTCAGACATCTAGCCAGAAAACAAAACAATGAGCATTTTAGGTACATTCCAATATTACTGTTTTGCTTGATACCAATTTTACTGTTTTGCTTGATAGCATGTGAGTTGGTTAACAGCACTGTTAAGGAAAAGATTGTTCCACTCATTTTAAATTCACATTTCTGGTTAACATTGTCAGTTTATGACTGTTCAGTAAACCATTTGGCCCGCGATTTAGGCTGGATTTTAGATTTTGGCCCCTTCTCTGATTGAGTTCGACACCCCTACACTAGAGTCAATTTGTGAATTAGCCTCTTGGGGCAGTGTTTCTAGGTTGTCTTCCAGACTCTAGAGCCTCTCCAGCTTTTTTTTTTTTTTTTTTTTTTTGTCCTCTCTGAAGCTGGAACTACGGAGGGGGGAAGGAGGCAGGTCCGAGCAACTGGAATCTCCTGCAACTCTCTGATATCCCTCTGAGCCGGATCCAAATGTGTTGCCCTTTAGATATCTCCCCTGTTAGGAGCCCCGTCCACTTTCAAGGGTGACAACAGCCCAACAGCGGGGGCTTCTACTTGTAATCACCGCCCTTGTCCTCCAGCTTCCGCGAGCGCACTCTGTGACCGCAGGCTTTTGTCTTCACCGCGAGCGCTCTCCACCCTCTCCCCGCGAAATCTGACCTTTTCGCTGAGCAGTGGGGCAATCCTGTGAGGGCAGGTGTTCGCGCCGCCTGGGATCCGCGCTCTGGGGGTCACAGATGCTTGGTGGTCACTGCAGCTGTGGATATTCAGGCCTCTGACACGATCCTATCTTCCTCTCAAGATGGCGAGGTTTCCCGTCTAAGCCGGTAGGTAGCTCCGGGCAGGGACACAGCCCTCGTGCGTGCTTCCCTGTGAGGGGCACCTCTGTCAGCAGCCCCCCAGCAGTTTCTTCTGGTGTTCACTGTCTCCCAGCTTGCCGATAAACACTCACAGCACAAGACCCTCAGTTGCTCTCTCTCTCTGCTTCGGGAGAGGGCTCAGAATCCGCCCATCTATTCTTCCGTCATCTTACCTCCCTGTTCATAATTTTTATCTTTACCTTTTTCTTCTTCTTCCTCTTCTTAAAAAATACCTTTCAGCATTTCATGTAATACTAGTTTGGCAGTGATGAACTCCTTTAGCTTTTACTTATGTGTGAAGTTCTTTATCTGACCTTCAATTCTGAATGGTAGCTTTGCTGGGTAAAGTAATCTTGGTTGTAGGTTCTTGCTATTCATCACTTTGAATATTTCTTGCCACTCCCTTCTGGCCTGCATAGTTTCTGTTGAGAAATCAGCTGACAATCATATGAGTACTCCCTTGTAGATAACTATTTTTCTCTTGCTGCTTTTAATATTCTCTTTGTCCTTTGTTCTTGGCATTTTAATTATGATGTGTCTTGGTGTGGTCCTCTTTGGATTCCTTTTGTTTGGATTCCTTTGGTTCTCTGTGCTTCCCAGACTTATAAGTCGCTATTTCTTTCACCAGTTGGGGGAAGTTTTCTGTCTTTATTTCTCCAAATAGGTTTTCAATATCTTGTTCTTTCTCTTCTTCTGGCATCACATTATTTGGATGTGGGTATGCTTGAAGTTGTCCTAGAAGCTCCTTACACTATCTTCATACTTTTGGATTCTTTATTATTTTTTCTTTTCCTGTTGGGTGCTTTTTGCTGCTTCATATTTCAAATCTTTGACTTCATTCTTGCAATCCTGTAGTCTGCTGTTGGATCTCTGTATATTATTCTGTATTTCAGTCAGTGTATGCTTAATTTCTAATTGGTCCTTTTTCATATGCACAAGGGTCTCGCTAAATTTATCGGTCTTTTCTAAAAAATTATAACCGTGATTTTGAACTTTATATCTTGTAGTTTGCTTTCCTCCATTTCTATCATTTGTGACCTATTTCTTTGTCTCTGCATTTTGAGACAATGCTCTTTCTCTTGGTGTAGGAGACAATGCTCCAACCCAGCCACCTGGCTGGGGCTAGAACAATGGCTTTTAAATAAGTTGTGGAATTGTTTTAAAATGCTAGAGTAATTATTAAGCCTATTTATTATTGACATGAATAGATGTAGTGTAGTAGTATATTTTGAACTAGGATCAAATGACTGACAGTAGGAGAGACAAAGAAATAACTAGTTTTTATAGTACTAATTTTTTTATGACTCAAGTGTTTTAAGGTCTCATAAGACAAAGTATTTTATTTTTTAATGTATTTTTATTGATTTCAGAGAGGAAGGGAGGGAGAGAGAGATAGAATCATCAATGATGAGAGAGAGTCAGTGATTGGCTGCTTCTTGCATACTCTCCACTGCAGATTGAGCATTTGTCCTGATGGGGAATTGAACCATAACCTCCTGGTTCATAGGTCATTGCTCAACTACTGAGCCACTCTGGCCAGACATAAGTCAAAGTATTTTTTTTTTTTTTTAATAATTACATAGCCCTATCCGGTTTGGGTCAGTGGATAGAGCATTGGCCTGTGGACTGAAAGGTCCCTCGTTTAATTCTAATCAAGGGCACATGCCCGGGTTGCAGGTTCTATCCCTAGTAGGATGGATGCAGGAGGCAGCCAATCAATGATTCTCTCTCATCATTGACGTTTCTATCTCTCCCTCTCCCTTCCTCTCTGAAATCAATAAAAATATATATTTAAAAGTGTCATTTGTGAACTCAAAAACAAAAATGACAAAGTATGCAACTGATTTTTCTTGTTTACTTGGTAAAGATTTTATATCCCACAAAGTCACTTTCACCAGCTAAAAACTAGAAAATTTTATAGAAGAACATCGTATACCCTATGAAACTTATGTATTCCGTTTCCACAGTAATATCACAAGATGCAGCTACAGAAATTTGATAATTGAGAAAATTTTGTTCTCAAACTTAGTTTCTAATTAAACTGATGCTACTGCCTTTGCTGGGCATGCATTTTTGTGATTTCTATCTTCAGGGTACCGCTTTTGCATTTTGACCAGAAAAGGAAATGAGATACTTGGCCAAACTTTATGGCTTCTGGCATTGTTTTTAATATATTTGTTTCTGATGCAAAAATGACAATGGCAAAGGACAACTAAAAGTCTAGAAACACCTTGTTCAGCTTCCATTTCTCTTTCCTATTCTATAAAATGAGGGAATGGAGAAGCTTTCTGAAATTCTAATTTTATTACTTCTGTAACCAGGGATCTTTAGTTACAAAAGCTATCCTTCTGTTCTCACAGTTTGTATCAGGAAATGACTTTTGACAGTGTAAGTACTACATACCAAAATTAAATTCTTTAATAATATGAATACATTTTTACTTTTTGCTATTGTTAAAATTGGTTTTATAACTTTTTGATATGTTATATTCCCGATTTAGACCACTAGCTAGATCTAATGGCATATGACATTTGATTCTTCCTGAATTTTATTAATATGTTACTTAAATATATACAAATATAAACTTAGGTATGTAATTCCTTAAGCTTACAATGCTTATGTAATTATAAAACAAAAACACACTTAGAAATGAATTATCAACAAACTAAAACAAGAAAGGGCAAATTAACAATGTGATGTGATGAATGTCAATATTCTGAAATTATCACATTTGTTGGCATATAGAATATAAGATAAATCCTACACACATATACATACACACACTACATTACAGTTTTATGGCATAAGTTTTTTGGGGAAAAATGTATCTTCATTATGTAGTAAAAGTAATTTCAGAGTGTTACATAAGCCATTTTATCAAATATAGTATATTATAATGTGAGCTTCTGCTAGTACTGATATGTAGTCACATTACATTTATCTTGAATAGGAATATAATGTCACATAGCTAAACAGAAATGTAATGTGCCTAGCCAGCATGGCTTAGTGGTTGAGCATCGACCTATAAACTAGGAGGTCACAGTTTGATTCCCTATCAGGGCACATGCCCAGGTTGCAGGCTCAATTCCTAGTGTGGGGCGTGCAGGAGGCAGCTGATCAACGATTCTTATCATTGATGTTTCTATGTCTCCTTTTTCTCTCTGAAATCAATAAAAAAATTTTTTTTAAGTGATTGACAAATACTACTACACATGAGGCAAGAAAACCAGGAAATGTATTAGAACTAAAGTCTCATGAGTATTAAAGTAGATAAAATTAGTATAATATTAATACCCTATGTCAGTGGATGTAGGGGGTCTAAAAAGTAAATGATAATCCAATATAATAAAAGGCTAATATGCAAATTGACCAAAGAGCAGAACAACCAGTTGCTATGACATGCTGATCAATGATCACCAACGGTTACATACTTAACACAGGAGCTGCCCCTGGTGGTCAGTGTGCTCCCCCACAGATGGAATGCCGCTCAGCCAGAAGCTGGGCTCATGGCTGGCGAGTGCAGCCGGAGCCTCTCCCACCTCCATGGTAGCACTAAGGATGTCCAGTTGCTGCCTGTCAGTCTGACATCCCCCGAGGGCCCCCAGACTGGGAGAGGGCACAGGCTGGGCTGAAGGACCGCCCCTCCCCCAAGTGCACGAATTTCATGCACTAGGTCTTTAGTATAAAATAAATTGAGTAAACGTCTTTCAGGTAGCTCTAGTACTTATAAACAAATATTTCAGTAAAAAATGGAAGAAAGCATTTTAAATAAACGTAAAGGAATTTCAATTTGACTTCGGTGCATATAGTAAAACAAATATTTTACTATTTGAATACAAAAACAATCAAAGAATTTGAGTAATCTCTAATAAAAACTGTGTTAGCACCTTAACTGGTTTGGCTAAGTGATTAGAGCAGCGGCCTGCAGACTGAAGGGTCACGGGTTCAGTTCTAGTCAAGTGCACACATACCTCGGCTGCAGGCTTAGTCCCTGGCTCTATCGTGGTGTGTACAGGAGGCAACCAGTCTTATCCCCCTCACGTTGATGTCTCTACCCCTTCCTTCCACTCTCTCTAAAAATCAACGGGAAAAATATTCTCGGGTGAGGATTAACAGAAAACAAAAATTGCGTTAGTGACAACGTTGGTTAAACAACTAAATGTAAATAAGTTTTGGTTTTCCTTAAAACCTAGCAATAATTATTAATAAAGCTAAGTTATATCCAAAACTGAAAAGCCATAATTATAGCTCAATGATTCCATTCATTGCTGGGGGTTAGAAGCAGTCATTTTTAAAATTCTGCTCTAGAGAAGTTACTACAGACATCACAGTTATATAAAGGATCATACTAGAATACTATGAAAGAATATATGCCACCAAATTCAATAACCTAGAAGAGATGGCTAAGTTTCTAGAAATATATAACCTTCCTAGACTGAATCAGTAAGAACTGGAAAATCTAAATAGACTAATCAGCAGTGGGGAAATGGAAACAACCCTGAAAAACATTCCAAAAGTAAAAGTCCAGAACACCATGGTTTCAAAGACAATTAAAAGTGAATTCTGCCGAAACCTGTTTGGCTCAGTGGATAGAGCGTCGGCCTGCGGACTGAAGGGTCCCGGGTTCGATTCCGGTCAAGGGCATGTACCTTGGTTGCGGGCACATTCCCAGTAGGGGGTGTGCAAGAGGCAGCTGATCGATGATTCTCTCTCATTGATGTTTCTAGCTCTCTTCCTCTCTGTAAAAAAATCAATAAGATATATTTTTTTTAAAAAGTGAATTCTACCAAACATTCAAAGAAGATTTGAAACTTATCCTTCTCAAACTCTTCCAAAATATTGAATAGGAGACAATAATTTCTAATACATTTTATGAAGTCATCATAACCCTGATACCAAAACCTGACAAGGATAACAGGAAAGAAAATACAGGCCAATATCTCTGATGAATGCAGATGCAAAAATCCTAAACAATACTAGTCAATTGAATACAATAATGCATCACAATCAAGTGGGGTTCATTCCAGGGGCTCAAGGATCCTTCAACATACGCAAATCGATCAATGTAATATACCACATTAATGAAGGAGAGGATAAAAATAATCTGATCTTATCGGTAGATGTAGGAAAAGCATTTGATAAGATACAACATTCATTTGTGATTAAAATACTCAATAAAATAGGTATAGAAGGAAAGCATCTCAACATAGTGAAGACAAATCCTCAATCACTATCGTACTCCACGGTGAAAGGAAGCTTTTCCTCTAAAACAAGACAAGGATACCCACTCTCATCACTCTTATATAATAGTTCTGGAACCCTAGTCAGAACAATCAGGCATGAGAATGAAATAAGTCATCCAAATTGGGAAGGAAGAAGTAAAAGTGTCCCTATTTACAGATGACATGGTTCTGTACATAAAAATCCTGAAGATTCCACCAAAAAAAAAAACTATTAGAAACAATAAACAAATACAGTAAAGTTGCAAGATACAAAAATTAATGTACAAAACTCCACTGCTTTTCTATATACTATATACTAACAACAAAACTTCAGGGGGAAAAAACAATACAATTCCATTTGTAATTGCAATAGAAAAGAATGAAACCCCTAGGAATAATAAACTTAAAGGATATAAAAGACATATATACTGAAAACTACAAAGCATTATTAAACGAGGTTGAAAAGGTGTGGCTGGTGTGGCTTAGTGGTTGAGCATCAACCTATGAACCAGGAAGTCACAGTTCGATTCCTGGTCAGGACAAATGTCTGGGTTGTGGCCTTGATTCCCAGTGTGGATCAAGCAGGAGGAAGCCGATCAATGCTTCTCTCTCATTGATGTTTCTAACTCTCTCCCTCTCCCTCTCTTTCTGAAATCAATAAAAAAAAAACATTAAAAAAAAGATTGAAAAGGATATAACAAAATAGAAATATATTCCATGTTCATGGACTAGAAAAAACAACATAGTTAAAATGGCCATATTACTCAAAGCAACATACAGATTAAATGGAATCACCATCAAAATCCCAATGTAATTTTTTAAAAAAGAACAAAAAATCATCAGATTATTATGGAACCACAAAATACCTCAATAGCCAAAGCAATCTTGAAAAAAAAAGAATGTAGCTGGAGGTATCACAATACCTGACTTGAAATTATACTGCAGAGCTACCCTAATCAAAAGAACATGCTATTGGCAAAAAATATAGACACACACAGCCTTGGAACAGAACTGAGAGCCCAGATGGACAGATCATTTTTGACAAAGAAGCCAGAAACACAGTGGAGAAAAGAAAGCCTCTTTGTTAAATGGTGCTGGGGAAACTGGAAAGCTACATGCAAAAGAATGATTACAGTTTGCCCCCATGTACAAAATTCAAAATGGATCCTAAATACCAGAGCTGAAACAAATTACATAGACTAAAACATAGGTACTAAACTTATAAATCTTGGTCACAGAGAGCATTTTGTGAATTTGACATCAAAGGCAAGGGTAGTAAAGACTAAAATAAATGAATCTGGCTATATCAAACTAAAAAGCTTCTGCACAACAAAAGAAACTGACAACAAAACAAAAACACAACCAACCGAATGGGAGATGATATTGGCAAACAGCCATTCTGATAAAGGTTTAATAGCCAAAATATAAAGATCTCATAAAACTCAACATCAAACAAATAACACAATTAAAAAATGGGCAGACAAATGTTTTACAAGGAAACCCTAGTACACTGTTGGTGGGATTGCAGCCTGGTTTAACCTCTCTGGAAATGAGTATGGAGATTCCTCAAAAAAATAAAAATGGAACTTCCACTTGACCTAGTGATTTCACTTCTAGAAATATATCCTAAGAAATCAAAAATACCAATCAGAAAGAATATATGCACCCCTACGTTCATAGCAGTGCAACTTATAATAGTTAATATTTGGAAACGCAGATGAGTGGATAAAAAAGCTGTGGTAGTCTTGACTGGTTTGCCTCGGTGGATAGAGTGTTGGCCTGCAGACTGAAAGGTCCCAGGTTCGATTCCAATCAAGGGCATGTACCTTGGTTGTGGGCACATCCCCAGTAGGGGGTGTGCAGGAGGTAGCTGATTGATGTTTCTCTCTTATCAATGTTTCTATCCCTCTCCCTTACTCTGTAAAAAAATCAATACAATATATATTTTTTAAAAGCTGTGGTTCATTTACACAATGGAATACTATGCTGCTATAATAAAAGAAGAACGCTTACCATTTGCAATAGCATGGATGGACCTGGAGAACATTATGCTAAGGGAAATAAGCCAGTCAAAGAAAGATAAGTATAATATGATTTCATTCATATGTGGAATCTAACTAACAAAATGAATAGATCCAAAGACATATAAGCATGGAGCAGACTTATGAACTTCAGAGGAAATGCAGGGAGGGTGGGTGGTGGGAAGAGATCAACCAAAGAATTTGTATGCATATATATATGCATAACCCTTGGACACAGCCAATAGGGTGGTGGAGGCCTGGGGTGGGGAGTGGGCCTAGAAGAGGTCAAGGGGGAAAAAGAACATATGTAATATTTTCTATAATAAAAAATTTAAAAAATAAAATATACCTTTAAAAAAAGGGGGGGGGGGAAGACGACCTGAACAGATACCTCTCCCAAGAAGACATACAAATGACCAATCCTATCTAATAAAAAAGTAATATGCAAATTAACCATCACTCCGTGACAAAAATTGCAGCTCCTCTGATGTCAGTGCCCTGAGAGGGCTGCCACTGAGAGCAGGAAGCATGAGGCCCTGGCTGTTGGCCTGGGAGGCACCTTTGCACCCCCAGTGTAATCCGCCCCCAACCTTGACCTGAGCAGTGGCCTGGGAAATGGCCAAACACCCCCACCCCCACCCCATGCAATCAGCTCCCAGCCGGACCTGAGCAGCGGCCTGCGAGGCGGCGTGCACTCTCCCCTCCCCCGCCCTCCCACCATGCGATTAGGTTCCAGCCATAACCTGAGCCATAGGCCTGGGAAGCAGCACACACCCCGGGTGCAATCAGCAACCAGCCGTGACCTGGGCAGTAGCCTGGGAGGCGGCCGTGCATCCCTGGCATGATCAGCTCCCAGCAGCAACCTGGGCCATAGGCCTGGGCAAGGGCCGCGCCCTCCCCCCTCCCCCCTCTTTACCCACCCTCACCTCTCTACTCCCCCGCCACTCCAGTGCACAATTTGCTCCTAGACTCAGCCTGGGCTGTGGGCCTGGGAGGTGCCGGGAAGCACCTATCCCCTCCCTCTCCTCCCCCTCTTCCCCCCCATCAGTTCCCATCCACAGCTGGGGGGTGCAGGCCTGGGAGGCAGCTGGGCCCCCAAGAGCTATCCCTTCCCTGGGGCAGCCTCCAAAGGGCCTCACCCCCAATGGAGTGATCCCACACACACACCTATAGCCTTGGAATTTCCCTTGCCCCCAGCAGGGTGATTAGAGACAGAAAGGGAATAAAAAGAGAAAAGAAAGAAAGGACAAAAGGTGAAACATCAAGAAAAAGAAAGAGAGCCGAAACCGGTTTGGCTCAGTGGATAGAGCGTCTGCCTGCGGACTGAAAGGTCCCGGGTTCAATTCCGGTCAAGGGCATGTACCTTGGTTGTGGGCACATCCCCAGTAGTGGGTGTGCAGGAGACAACTGATCTGTTTCTAATTCTCTATCCTCCTTTCCTCTCTGTAAAAAATAAATAAAACATATTAAAAAAAGAAAAAGAAAGAGAAAGAAAAAAGGAAGAGCCAACCACATGATATCACCTTTCCAAGGTCTCATGAAATTCCTGTTTAACGAGTTTATTTTATGACACTTTTAATTTGGGTTTACATTTTGACTGGTTTGTCAAGACCAGGGCAGGAACACTGTCCAATATGTTAAAGAAAAAAATCCTATCTAATAAAGAGGGAATATGCAGCGAGAGCATTTGGGGATGACTGGGCTGTCAGGGGAGGGCAGTTGGACATTATTGGGCTGTCAGGGGAACAATTAGGCATCAATCAGGCTGGCAGAGTAGTGGTTAGGGGGTGATCAGGGTAGCAGGCAGAAGCGGTTAGGGGCAATCAGGAAGGCAGGCAGGCAAGCAGTTGGGAGCCAGCAGTCCTGGATTGTGAAAGGGATGTCCAACTGCCTGTTTAAACTTCTCCAATCTGGGACTCCTCTCCAATCAGGGGTCCCAGATTGGAGATGGTGCAGGCTGCACTGAGGGACACCCCTCCCCCGCAGTGCACCAATGTCATGCACCAGGCCTCTAGTCTATGTATATAAAAACCTAAGTGACCATTTCCACCAAAGGACCAGAAGTACTGGTGGACCAGTTGCTATAACACGCATTGATGCTCAAAGCAGAAGCTGCCCCTAGTGGTCAGTGCCCTCCCACAGTGGAAGGCCTCTCAGGCAGAAGCCGAGCTCATGGTTGGCAAGCACAGCTGCTAAGTGGTGGCTGCAGGTGCAGCAGGCTGAGGTGAGCTCCAGCTCCTGCCCAGCTGCCTGCTGCTTAGTGCACTGCTAGATCCCTCCTGACTCATAAGTTACAATTTCCAGAGAACAGCTGAAGCACGGACACTTGGAGTAACCAGGATCAGCCTGATGTCACCGCCAGGTTCCTGGAACTGTACCTCAGGCATTAAGATCAAATCTCATCCCTTACCGATCGCCCAGAGCTACAGAGGAAGGCAGAAATAGAACAGTGGCCACAAGGTGGCTACTGACAATCGGGGTAAAAGTCAAAGAGAGCTGGATCTGAAGGGTGTGATGTAGGCAACAGAGCACACCTGCCCCCTGAGATCCTCAACTTTGTATTGTTCTCCTCGGAGAGTTTCTTATCCAGCTCCAAGCAGTGGAAAGTGTCCAGCATGGCCCAATGCATCTACCAGGAACCTCTCAGGCAGCAAGGCACGACCCTGGCTGCAGAAAGGACATTTAGAAATATTTTTTCAGGAAGCTGAGGAGAGGAGGACAGACTCCCCACGTGACTTTCCAGCAGCTCACAGGGATGTGGAAATTCCCCAGGCATGCGGATTCCTGGTTTCCTTTCAATGTGCACATCTGTGCACCGGGCCACTAGAATGAAAAGATGTTCAACCTCACTGATTCTTAGGGAAATGAAAGTCAAAACCACAATGAGATATCACTTCACAGCTGTTAGAATAGATATTATTAACAAGTCAGGTAACAAGACAGTGCTGGAGAGGTCATGGAGAAAAGGAAATCCTTGTTCACTGCTTGTGGGAATACAGACCGGTACAGCCACTGTGAGAAAACAATATGGCAGTTCCTTTAAAAACTAAAAATAGTTATCCTTTGACTCATCAATCCTCTCCTGGGTATCTATCCCCAAAATTCTAAAATATGTGTGCACAAAGATATATGCACCCCTATGTTCATGGCAGCACTATTCATGGTGGCCCAACTATGGAAACAAGCAATGTGTCTTTTTTTTTTCTCTTTTTTTTAAATTAAATTATTATCTGTGTACATATCTTACCATTGCCTCCCCTCCCCCAATGTGTCTTTCAATAGATGATTGGATAAAGGAGAAGTGGTACAAATATACAACAGAATACTACTCAGCCTGCTTAAAAATATTTGATCAGCCCTGACTGGTTTGGCTCAGTGGATAGAGCGTCGGCCTGCGGACTCAAGGGTCCCAGGTTCGATTCTAGTCAAGGGCATGTACCTTGGTTGCAAGCACATGCCCAGTAGGGAGTGTGCAAGAGGCAGCTGATCAATGTTTCTAATTCTCTATCCCACTCCCTTCCTCTTTGTAAAATCAATAAAATATATTTTAAAAAAACAACAACATTTAATTAACTTATTCCTAATTCCTTTGCAGGGCCAGACCAAATGATTTCATGGGCCTTATAGAGCCCAAGATCAGGTCTTCCCCACCCCTACTCTAAGCCCAATCACTTCTTACTGACCTCTTTTCTGTAATACTAGAGGCCTGATGCATGAAATTCAAGGGGCTTGGCCCTCACAACCCTGGCTTCGTCTGGAAAGTTGTCGGGAAGGTTGTTCGGCTGTTGGTCTAATTAGCATATTACACTTTTATTATTATAGACTAGAGGCTCAGTGCACAAAATTCGTGCATGTGTGTGTGGGGGTCCCTCAGCCTGGCCTGCATCCTCTCCAATATGGGACCCATTGGGGGATTGGACCTAAACTGACAGTCAGACATTTCCCTCACAACCAGGACCGCTGGCTCCTAACTGCTTGCCTATCTGTGTGCCTGATCACCTCTAACCGTCTCTGCCTGCTGTCCTGATGCAACTAAATGCTCCCCTATCTACCTGATCACGGCTGACCGCTTCTGCCTGCCAGCCTGATCACCGGCTAACTGCTCCCCGCTGCCAGTCTGATGGCCCCCTAACTGCTCTCCCCTTCTGGCCTGATTGCCTCAAACTGCCTGTGCCTCAGCCCCCACCATTGTGGCTTTGTCCAAAAGATGTTTGGTCTAATTATCATGTTACCCTTTAATTAGTATAGATAGGCATATTGAGTCCAAGGTAATTTTGAATACCTTTAAAGTGAAAAGATATCTTGATGCTGATAATTATGGAACATTTTCTTTGATAACATTAATGTAATGCCACACAAATTTTTTTAATTTGGCATGCCTATCCTACTGTTTGCAATTCTCTCTGTACTTTTCATTTGAAATTATTTGAACAGCATGCTATATCTTTAACGTCACTTAGTTTAATGGGTTCTCTCATTAGCCTAAACAGTGATTTTCAACCAGTGTGTCACAAGAATTTTGAAAATATGTAATACCTGACTACTTAGTCAGGTACACTGACCTCTTTTCCCTTAGACTGACAAATAAAAAATGACAACAGCCAACACAACAATAGTCATCTAGTGTGAAGGGCCTATCTTAAACCATAATTGTATAGGTCATATAATAGAGTTGACTCTATTAGTCACGTTGCATAATAAGGTGTTTTGTTTTTTTAAAAATATATTTTATTGATTTTTTACAGAGAGAAAGGGAGAGGGACAGAAGCTAGAAACATCAATGATTTTTTTAAAAAGTTACTTTGAAGCAAAAAGGATAGGTAATTACTTTTTTTTTGTAAATCTGTTAAAATTATAACAATTTTTTGACAGATCTGCAAAATATATATTTTTTGGTGTGCCGCAGAATTTTAGTAGTTGGTTTATGTGTGCCATCAGATGAAAAACATTTAAAATAGCTGGCCTAAAACAATGTATTTCTCAGTAGCAGTTGCATCATAAATGGAAAAATAGTCAATAAACTACACAATAGTACCTGTGTCGAGGGATAATTCAGACAAGGCTGACAGTTAGAAAAACCCCGCCCTGGGGTTTTCTGACACTGCTGCTAAAGGTTTTTCCTACTTAGGGAAAGCAGAAGGGAATAATATCCTGTGTCTGAGATCTATTTTTCCTAAACAACATATGGCAAAGTTTTATAAGCCTCTTTCCAGAGAAAGTTCCCATATCTGCAACAAGGGAGACCATGTAATGTCTGCCTAACTGCATAGTTTATAAATCACTAGAGGCCTGGTGCATGAAAATTCATGCACTGGAGGGGGTGGCCCTGGCGGCTGGGCAGCTACCATCTGAGGCTTGCCTGTACTTCAGGCTGGCCCTGGGTGGCTAGGGGACTGGGGGACTCTGGAGGCAGGCATGCAGAGAGGCCAGGCCAGCCTGGGGGCGGGCTCAGCCATGCCATGTGCCTGCCGCCCTGGCAGGGCTGAGAGGACTGGGCGACACCATCTTGTAGCTGTGGGTGCTGCCATCTTTGAGGACGTGACAGTCAATTAGCATATTCCCACCTTATTTGCTGTGGACGCCACCATATTTGTGAGGGCGTGATGGTCAATTAGCATATTCCCTCTTTATTAGATAGGACGATTGCTTGATTTTTACATTTCATAATAGAATTGGGGAATTTGGCTCCTCAGTGGCAAAGGAAGTAGGAGTTGCTATTAGATATATTCATGGGCCGATAATTTTGACTGGGAAATCATTTAAGTGGTTCAGGATTTCATTTCTGGCAGATATGGTATAAGAAATAGCCTGTTTCTTGACACTGTATTTAATAGGAAATGCTGAGAGTGTGAAATCCTTCAGATGATGTGTATTTTCTGCAATTTCCTTCTTATTGTTTTAAAAGACACAATGGATGATCTTGCCCCAAGAAGAAAGGTATCCGTACTGGTATGAATCCTTATTAAATCTTTATACTTGTTTTTTAGATTATTGTCAAAAGATCTCTAGGTCTCGACAGACTTCAGATTATGATACATAGATCTTCAACCTTGAAATTACTGCGTTTTGACATTGTGTACAAAGAAACTAATATTTTATGACTTAATGCCATATACAGAATTCTGGTAGTTAAATATCAATAGTATATTCTCATGACAACAAGTCTGACCAAATTTCAATTAAAATAAATGTATTCATGTAACATCAAAAAAACAAGTTTACTTGGTGTATTCATTGGTTTCTTACAGATGGGGACTTAAAGCATATAAATGGCTATTGCTTACAATAGACTTTAAAAATGTACACATTTTACTAATTTCCATGCAAATCTTTCCAAATATAGCATGTTCCTTTGTTCTATGAATTTCCTGCCTTCCTACTAGCCTATTTTCTGACATATTTGTTCTCAAAGGGGCAGCGTCACTGAGGATAGGCTCTGGAATTAGACTGGGTTTCAATCTTTGCTCTGCTGCTTACCTATCAGCTGTGTTAAAATGTTGGTGATTATAATAATATCTCAGGGTTGTGAGGAAGAGTTAATACAAGGAAAGCTTTTATCATAGTTCCTAGCATACTGGGCTCCATAAATGAAGCCACTACTGTCAACAATGTCTTTATGCTTAAAATCAACTTAATGTGCATTTTTACCACCTTATTTTTGTGTCATTCAATGACGATGAAAATATATCTCCCTATTTGAGGGATGGATTAACTTAAAAAATAAGCTCTACTAAAATATGTATGTAACTATGTCAAAATCACAAGAAAGTCTCATTTTTTTAAAAAAAATTTGGACGGTCCTGGTTATTGAATTTTATTCAGCTTTGATTTTCCAGCCTTTCACAGAAATATATCCAAGTTTACCTATTTAGCTCTGTATGCATCATTAAATGATAAAGTTAGACCACAATCATGTTTTCAAGTAGATAAATTAGAGTAATACCTGACTTTATTTTTTGTCATAGTGATGTAACTTACACCATAAAGTCAAAGGAGAGACTTGGCATGTTGCTCTGTTGTCCACTTTTAGTTGAGCTGGAAGAGCCTGGAAATAATCCCAAAAATGTAAATGCCCAAACTAAAGCCATTGGAACTTCTATGCTTTTCTGTTGCCACGAGTTGTTTGTAATAGACTGCTCTTTTATACATATAATTGATTTTTTACAGAGAGGAAGGGAGAGGGATAGAGAGTTAGAAATATCGATCAGCTGCCTCCTGCACAACCCCCACTGGGGATGTGTCCGAAACCAAGGTACATGCCCTTGACTGGAATCGAACCTGGGATCCCCCAGTCCGCAGGCCAACGCTCTATCCACTGAGCTAAATAGGTTTTGGCTGTAATAGACTGCTCTTCAATTGTATATTTGTGTTAAGGATAACTCTTCTTAGAAAGTACTTCCAGCCCTGACCGGTTTGTCTCAGTGGATAGAGCATAGGCCTGGGGCCTGAAAGGTCCCAGGTTTGATTCTGGTCAAGGGCATATACCTTGGTTGTGGGCACATCCCAGTGGGAGGTGTGCAGGAGGCAGCTGATTGGTCTTTCTAACTCTATCCTCCCTTTCTCTCTGTAAAAAATAAAAAAATATATATATTAAAAAAAAGAAGAAAGTACTTCCAGTTCACATTGGAATGTGACTTGCATTTAAAATTTTCATTAAACTTATAAACTCTGGAAGTCAGTTCTGCTTCAGCAGTGAAAATTGTAATTCAATTGCCAATTTGTAAAATAAAATAATGCATTTATAAACATTCCACAAATTTTAAATGATTGTTCTCTTCTTGCCACTAAGAGGGATGAGATTTTGAATAGATGTATGTAGAGCTATCTTGTTTATAAAAGTCAATTCATGAAGTCTTTAACAATTGGCTCTATTTTTCTTTTCAATTTATTGCAGTTTGTTTTTGCCATTTCAGACTGACTCAACCCCTGACTAATGCCACGAGACAGCATCAGATCATGTTAATAAAATGTGTTTACCTCAGCAACAAGTTAATTTGATTTTATTACTGAAATACAGATGAATTTCCAACCGTTGTTTAAAATTTGTATGGTTTTCAAATTACCAACTTTATTTTTAAGGTTTTTGGTTTGTTTTTTAATTATTATTTTTAAAATATACTTTATTGATTTTTTACAGAGAGGAAGAGAGAGGGATAGAGTTAGAAACATCGATGAGAGAATCATCAATCAGCTGCCTCTTGCACACCTCCTACTGGGGATGTGCCCACAACCAAGGTACATCAAGGTATATGCCCTGACCAGAATCGAACCTGGGACCTTTCAGTCTGCAGGCCAACGCTCTATCCACTGAGCTAAACCGGTTTTGGCTGTTTTTTGTTGTTTTTTTTTTGTTTTTTTTTTTAGATCATCATAGTTATAGCAGGGTGGAAGGTGTACAGAAATACTAAGCAGAGATTAAGAAAAAAAAAAACTTTGCACAGGAGAGAAAGTAATATTTATGGTTATAGGGCTGTTCTGCCCTATGGCTGCTCTTGCCATGCTGCAGAACAAAAATATCCTAGGCCTTACCTTTGGGGACCATTTCTGAATTTTTACTGGCATAAAAATGCAATTTAAAATACCAAACGAACTCCCTACTACACTCTCCTTGGCCAAAATAATGTTTTTTTGTTTGTTTTTTTACCTTTTCGTGAAAACTTTCATACTAAAATTACAATAAAAAGTCATTTAGCTGGAAATGCCCCTAACTAGTTTAAGTAATGCAATAATCGTTACAATCGTGACTTTTTAATTTGGTGGAACACTGAGAAAATGGGGAAAGTCTAGGATGTCTACACACACAAACACACACACACACACACACACAGTTAACATCTGTCAAAATGGAAGCTTGTTGTTGCCCTTTGCTTTTCTTCAGGTCTCCCTTAACTTGTCTAGTTCTAGTTACCTTTAAATATTTCAGACAAGTGTGAGTAAAATTCACCCTCGAGGCTCTTCTTTCTAGACTTGTCATCCAGGTTAGGGATGGAATATGTAGCATGAGCCGCCTTACATTTAAAAAATATTTTTCAGCAGCCACATCTCAGCTCCAGCCTTTCAGGACCACTAAGCGGCTGCAGTCCTTTCACAGGCGCAGAGGCCAAAGCCTGGGAGGGCGGCTCCCCCGGGTGCAGGTGAGAGGCTGCGCAGAGCCCCCAACCCCGGCTCCAGGTGCAGGCGGCGAGGCGCGACGTCACTGGGCGGGGCCCTGAGAGCGCCGAGTGGGCGGGCCGGAAGTGGGGCTGCGGAGCCCCGCCCCCGCCCGCCGCGCGGAGCCGGTGGTTGGCCTCGCTGGCCGCGCTGGCCGAGCCTGGCAGCCGCGCCCCGCCGGCCGGAGTCCACAGGCCCCGCCCCCCGCTCGGTCAGGCGGGCGTGGCGCCAGGCGGACGCGTAGGCGAGGCCCTGTTCCCGGCCGCGGGCTCCTCCACCGCTGGGCGGGGCGGCGGAGGATGGAAGTGGGCTTATCGGCCGTCACGCTCTACCTAGCCAGCGCCAGCGGCCCTGAGGCGGCGGCGACGATGGACCGGGAGCCCGGGAGCCGCGCGGAGGCGGGAGAGGCAGTGGCAGCCTCGGGAGCGGCGGCCGCCGCGGCCTTCCGAGACCCGGCGCGGCAGGTGGGCGAGGCGCCGAGGGAGGGGCGGCCCGAGGCGAGGTCCCGAGAGCACGGCCTCCTCCCCGCCGGGTCCGCCGGCTGCCTTTGGCCCGCCCGGCATTCCTCCGAGCAGGCCGCCTCGGTATCCCCGCCTCGGCCCCAAAACGCTGGCGTGGAGGAAGGGACCCTCCCGCTGGCTGCGCCTCAGGCCCGGGGGCCGGGGGTTTGGTCGGGGGGGAGCGGCCCCGCGTTTCCAGGGGTGACATTCGAGCCTCAGGTCGGTGACCAGAGAATGCGGGCGTGTCCCCACCGGTGGCCTTAGGGACCGGAGGCAGGTGACTTGGCTTCAGTCTCTCGGTCTCGGTCTCTCCCTTTGCAAGCTCCCGGCTGGGCCTCTGCCCTCTGCTCAGCTGGCAGCAAATAAATGCTCATGTTTGCGGGCTTTTTCATTGAATCCTCACAGCTTCTGCCTGTGTTGGGAGTGATCCCCATTTCACCAGCCAGGTAACGAAGGCCCAGAGTCGCACTCTCCAATGGGAAGACAGTGCTAGCCTCATTAATTCTGCATTTTCTAGGAGCCACATCGAAATAGTAAAAAGAGCCACGCCGGTATGGCTCAGTGGTTGAGCGCTGTGGACCCATGAACCAGGCGGTTCCCTTGGGTTCCTGGTCAGGGCATCTGCCGGGGTTGCAGTAGGGGGCGTGCAAGAGGCAGCCGATTAAAGATTCTCTCTCATTGATGTTTCTCTACTCCCTTCTCTAAAATCAATAAAAACATTTTTTTTAAAAAGTAAAAAGAAAATCCGTAAAATCAGTATTATATTCTATTTAACCCAGTTAAAAATTTTAACATGTAATTAATATGAAGTGAAATGAACTTTAATAGTATATTGTATTTAATTCAGTTTTCAAAACACAGATTTCAACATGTAATTAATGTGAAAGTTATCAGTGAGTTATTTTTCATTCTCTTTTTGGTACCAGTCTTTGAAATCCTGTATGCATTTTATTTTCTTTATTGATTAAGGTATTACATATGTGTCCATTGGTTAGGCTTATATGCATGCATACAAGTCCTGTGGTTGATCTCTCTCCCTTACCCTCATCCTCTCCTACCTTCCCTCTGAGGTTTGATGGTCTGTTTGATTCTTCTGTCTCTGGATCTGTTTTTGTTCATCAGTTTATGTTGTTCATTATATTCCACAAATGAGTGAGATCATGTGATATTTATAATATATTTCTCTGACTGGCTTATTTAGCTTAGCATAATGCTCACCAGCTCCATCCATGCTGTTGCAAATGGTAAGAGTTCCTTTTTTACAGCAGCTTAGTATTCCATTGGGTAGATATACCACAGTTTTTTAACCTACTCATCTGCTGATGGGCACTTAGGCTATTTCCAAATCTTAGCTATTAAAAATTGTGCTGCTATGAACATAGGGGTGCATATATCCTTTCTTATTGTCAATGTTTATAGTTTCTTGGGACATAGTCCTAGAAGTAGGATCTCTGGGTCAAATGTGAGTTCCATTTTTAGTTTTTTGAGGAAACTCCATACTGTTCTTCATAGTGGCTGCACCAGTCTGCATTCCCACTAGCAGTGCACGAGGGTTCCTTTTTCTCCACATCCTCTCTAGCACTTGTCCTTTGTTGATGATAGCCATTCTGACAGGTGTGAGATGGTACCTCACTGTCGTTTTGCATCTCTCGGATGATTAGTGACTGTGAGCATGTTTTCATGTCTCTTGGCCATCTTTATGTCCTCCTGTATGCATTTTAAACCTACTGCAATTTGAGTTGCTACCCACATTGCACATAAGCAATAATTAACCACATGTGGCAAGTGATTACTGTTTTGGATAGCATAAGTTTAGAGAGTTAAGGTAAGGTTTAGAGTTTTAATTTGTTTTGAATTTGGTACTCTAAAAGGGTAGTTTAGGACCTTTGCTAGTTAAAACTAATTAAAATATTGCTTTAACTGAAACCTGCTCAATTGTATACACTTTTGGCTATTAAAAATTTAGCTTTGCTCCTGTATAGAAATCTCCCCACCCTCAATGAGTATGAAGCTTTTTTCAGTAGTTTCATTTTTGAGACTTAACTACTACTTGAATGTTAGTGAAACATTTTCCCCAAACTACAGATTCCCAGAGAACAGTGTCTAAATGTTAATATAGCTCTTTTAATGTTAGTTTACATAATCAATAAGTTTTCTACGTACCCTTTATATGTGGTTTCTTGCTTTTCTTCTTTTAAAAAAAATATATATTGATTTTATACAGAGAGGAAGGAAGAGAGACAGAGAGCTAGAAACATCAATGAGAGAGAGTCATCGATCAGCTGCCTCTTGCACACCCCCCACTGGGGACATGCCCGCAACCAAGGTACATGCCCCTGACCGGAATCGAACCCAGGACCATTCAGTCCCCAAGCCAAAGCTCTATCCATTGAGCCAAACCGGTCCCGGCGCTTTTCTTCTTCTTAAGGAAGAAGGTAGGCAGGGAGGAATTCAGGGAGTAATGGTAACTGATTAGGAAGCCACTTTTCACTTTATTTGAGACCTGCCATCGACAAGCATAGTTGAATTGAACTTTTATTTATTTTTTATTTCTTTATAATAAATATTTATTGTTCAGATTATTACAGGTGTTCCCCCCCCCCCCCCCATAGCTCCCCTCCACCTGATCCCCCACCCCACCCCATGCTCTTACCCCCCGCTACTGTCTTCACCCATAGGTGTAAGATTTTTGTCCAATATCTTCCTGCACCCCTCAGACCCCTTTCCCCCTGAGAATTGTCAGTCCCCTCCCTTTCTATGTCTCTATAATTCCATTATATTCACATTTTTTATTCTCTTGATTTTTAGATTCACTTGTTGGTAGGTATGTATTTGATGTCTTTTTGTTGTTCATAATTTTTACCTTTACCTTTTTCTTCTTCCTCTTCTTAGAGAATACCCTTCAGCATTTCATGTAATCCTGGTTTGGTGGTGATGAACTCCTTTAACTTATTCTTGTCTGTGAAACTCTGTCTGACCTTCAATTCTGAATGATAGCTTTGCTGGGTAGGTTATAGGTTCTTGCTGTTCATCACTTTGAATATTTCTTGCCACTCCCTTCTGGCCTGCATAGTTTCTGTTGAGAAATCAGCTGGAAGTTGTATGGGTACTCCCTTGTAGGTAACTAACTGTTTTTCTCTTGCTGCTTTCAAGATTCTCTCTTTGTCTTTTGCCCTTGGCATTTTAATTATGATGTGTCTTGGTGTGGTCCTCTTTGGATTCCTTTTGTTTGGGGTTCTGTGCACTTCCTAACTTATAAGTCTATTTCTTTCACCAGGTAGGGAAAGTTTTCTGTCATTATTTCTTCCAGTAGGCCTTCAATATCCTAGTCTCTCTCTTTTTCTGGCACCCCAAAAATCCGGATGTTGGTACGCTTAAAGCCGTCCCAGAGGCTCCTTACACTATCCTCACACTTTTGGATTCTTCTTTCTTTCTTTCTTTCTTTCTGCCTCTCTGGTTGGGTGTTTTTTGTTTCCTCATATTCCAGATCTTTAGTTTGATTCTTGGGGTACAGTTGATCTACAGTTGAGTTTCTGTATATCTTTATTTCAGACAGTGTATGCTTAATTTCTGACTGGTCCTTTTCCATTTTCTAGGTATTCTCATTAAGGTCCTTGAAAGTCTCTTCAAGTTTCTCAGAGGTTTTTAGGAGATTCTAGAGTAACCTTGTAAATGTGGTTCTGAACTCTGTGTCGTCCAGTAGTTTACTTTCCTCCATCTCTCCCATTAGTGGCATGCTTCTGTGTCTCCGCATTTTGGCTGCCTCCCTGTGTTGATGGAGTCAGTGACCTAAAGGGGCCAGTAGCTCAGTTTCCCTAATCACCTGAGGTGGTCGCTCTTGGTACACCCCTTTGTGGGCTGAGTGCAAAGTCTTGGTGTAGTTAAGCCTTGATTGGTGTTGGTACACTGGGGGGGAATTGACTTCCTGGCCAATTGGCTGTGAGGACCCACTGTGTTTATAATGGAAGAACTGCTGCGCTGGAGACACGCTTATGGTGCAGGCCTTGTTTCAGTGGGGCTTTGGTGCTCACTGAGTCCACATCTCGAATGTGTCACTTATGGATGTGAGGAGTTGAAATCTGGCTTCTGGATCTCCAATGGGGTGCAGTTCAGCTACTGTCTGAGGCCACCCTGCAGGAGCTACAGCAAGAACCACAGTCCTCTCCTCCCTGTAGGAGCTTGGAGGCTTTGGAGCTATCTGCGCCAGGTTTCAAGTTTTCTAGGTTAAAATGCAATAGAGCCGAGACCGGTTTGGCTCAATGGATAGAGCGTCGGCTTGGGGACTGAAAGGTCCCAGGTTCGATTCCGGTCAAGGGCATGTACCTTGGTTGCAGGCACATCCCCAGTAGGGGGTGTGCAAGAGGCAGCTGATCGATGATTCTCCCTCATCGATGTTTCTAACTCTCTATCTCTCTCCCTTCCTCTCTGTACAAAATCAATAAAATATATTAAAAAAAAAAATGCAATAGAGAAGGCCATTCATATGCAAAAGCCGCTGCTTGGAGCTTGGGTGTGTTTGTAGATTGTGCGAGGCCAAGTCTCAGGACTAGGTGAGGGCATGGCAAACAGCAATGGCTGGCAGTGATCCATCTCTGCCTCTCCAACTGCATCCCTGCATCTCACACCCCAGCACAGCAATTGTTCTTATGCTCAGCTCTGATGGCAGACAGTCCAGCTTCTCCCCAGAAACTGGATTTCAGAGAGATCAGGAGTTTGTCTCTCTTCAAAGAAAGCAACACCTGCCTCCAGCTGGGATCCGCCGCCAGCCCCTACCATGCACACACCCCAATACCTCAGTTTTTCAGCGTTTGTGCCCTGATTGTTCTTTTTTCTTTCCATCTAGTTTTAGAACTTCCACCCAGCCAGTTTTCCCATGGTTCTGGGTGATAGACGTTTTGTTTTAGTTGTAGTTTTGAAATTGTTGTGCACAGCAGCAGTTTAGATGTTTACCTATGCCGCCATCTTGGATCTCCTTGAATTGAACTTTTAAGTCTACAGTGCTTGATGTGTTTTCCATTTGATTTTTTCTTTTGTTACTATAATTGTTTTCATTATTACTTAAGCTTTGACTTTTTTCCCTTAAAAATATATATTTTATTGATTTTTTTACAGAGAGGAAGGAAGGGAGAGGGATAGAGAATTAGAAACATTGATGAGAGAGAAACATCAATCAGCTGTCTCCTGCACACCCCCCACTGGGAAGGTGCCTGCAACCAAGGTACATGCACTTGACCAGAATCAAACCTGGGACCCTTCAGTCCACAGGCCAACACTCTATCCACTGAGCCAAACCAGTTTCGGCAAGCTTTGACTCTTAAGAGCAAAGGAAACATACCTGTACTGACTAACCAGATAAGTGAATAGAAACTCTTTGTTGTTGTTTTTAAAGTTATTATCTCAAAGCTGTTTATAATTTCTTTCATTACTTATATTTTTTCATATATTTTTTATTGATTTCAGAGAAAAAGGGAGAGGGAGAGAGAGAAATATTAATGACGAGAGAGAATCATTGATAGGCAGCCTCCTGCACTCCCCCCACTGGGGATCGAGCCCACAATCTGGGCATGTGCTTTTGACTAGACTCAAACCTGGGACCCTTCAGTCCTCAGGCTGACACTCTATCCACTGAGCCAAACCATTGAGGGGGATGCTCTTTGTTTTGGGTTGGTGACATTATGTTGTTTTCATATCCTTGTTTAAAAAAATAATAAAATAAATAGTTAAACAGTAAAGAAGACCCCAGAGCAAAAAGTATGAAGTCATAGGAATCCCACCATTACTTGTTCCTCACATTCATATTCTCCTAAAGTAACTAAGTTTCTGGTATATTCTTTCTGGGATTTCCTATGCATATATAATAATCTTTCTTATTAAACAAACATGGGTTTATACTATACAAATTACTTTTCTAACTTTCTCTTCTTGCTCTCTCATTCACACATTCCTGAAGCAGAAACATCTTTGGGAACTCCACATCTGTACCTCGGGGTTTGACCACAGAAATGGAAGAGGTCGGTGAGGTGGAGATTTGCTGCCCTCTCCACAGAAGGAGAGGCTGTCATCCTGTACTCCTTTATTAGTTTGTCAGAACTTTGAAGTTCCAAGTGTAGGGAATGGTGTAAGAAATAGGAGATTGGCCCTTGCCAGTTTTGCTCAGTGGATAGAGCATCAGCTTGTGGACTGAAGGGACCTGGGTTCGATTCCAGTCAAGGGCACATGCTTGATCCCCAGTAGGGGGCGTGCAGGAAACAGCTGATCAGTGACTCTCTCTCATTGATGTTTCTTTTTCTCCCTCTCCTTTCCTCTCCGAAATCAATAAAATATATATTAAAAAAAAGAAAGAAAGAAATAGGAGCTTAGGTTTGTGTTTAGCATTAGGCTAGAAACCAGCAGCTTCTCTGACTAGACTGAATTAGAATTAAAAGAATTAAAATTTCACTACTACTTCATTTAGCATTATTTAGCACACATGTGTCAAACACAAGGCCCGAGGGCCAAATCCGTCCCGCCAGGCCTTGCAATGTGGCCCGCACCGTGCTGTCATCACTGCACTCCACTGCGTTTCCATCACAATGACAGTTTATGACTGTTCAGTAAACCATTCGGCCCGCGATTTAGGCTGGATTTTAGATTTTGGCCCCTTCTCTGATTGAGTTCGACACCCCTAATTTAGCAGCTCTGCTACCAAGCACTTAACCATGTGCCAGGAGCTATAGGCTAAAGAATAGAGCAATGAAGGATACACACTGTTCCTACTCGTATGTTGCTAACCACCTAATTGGGAAAGGACATGTTTTAAAGAAGTTCTGGGTGCCATGGGAGTTTATAAAAAGCATATTGCCATTAAAAACAGGCACTGAGGAACAAGAAAGCAGAATTACAGACTGGTTAACTATAAAATATAATCAAACGTATAACATTTTTTTATGACATTACATTTCATAATTTCCTGTTGTTAAAAACTGTATTTTCAGCCAAGACCGGTTTGGCTCAGTGGATAGAGCTTCAGCCTGCGGACTGAGGGGTCCCGGTTCTGATTCTGGTCAAGGGCATGTACCTTGGTTGCGGACACATCCCCGATAGTGGGTGTGCAGGAGGCAGCTGATCAATCTTTCTCTCCCATCAATGTTTCTAACTCTATCCCTTCCCTTTCTCTCTGTAAAAAAAATCAATAAAATATATTAAAAAACACATACAACTATTTTCACATATATGCAGTTTGTTAAAAGAGAATTTGTATAATTGACAGTACCATTTTTATTTGCAGATTACTGTTTTATTGTAAAAACAAAACGTTTGCGAAATTCAGAAAATAAATTCTATTTATAATTGTTGGAAATTTTGTACCAAACCACTTTCTGGTTGGTTTTCAACTACCTTCTATTACTGACTCCCCCACCTCAAGAAGAGGTTGGAATTAACATGTCATAGGTTCTTTCACAGATTAAAAAAAAATATGTTTTTTGTGTTTTTTTTTTTTAAAGAAACGGATTTCAGAGAGAAGGAAGAGGGAGAGAGAGAGACATCTATTGGCTGCCTCCTACACCCAGACATGTGCCCTGAGGGGAATCTATCAGGAAACTTCCAGGTCATGATATGATGCTCAACCAACTGAGCCACATTGGCCAAGCCCTTTCACAGATTTTTAAATTTGCCAATCTGATTTCAGAAGAGAGGTTAACAAATTATAAGCTATGGGCCAGATCCTACCAACCACCAGTTTATATAAAATTTTATTAGGACAAAGTTATGCCCATTCATTATGGATTGTCTGTGGCTGCTTTTGCAGAGTTCAGTAGTTGGGACAGAAACTATAGCTGCAAAGCATAAAATATTTACTTTCTGGCCTTTACAAGAAAAGTTTGCTCATTCATGCTTAAGATGATAAAACTTGGGTTTTGTTATATATATAAAAAAATATTAAAAAAAGAAAAGTCCTTAAATAAAAGTCTCGTTAGTAAAAAATCTTTATACAAAACGTAATTATTAGAGCAAATAAAATGCCTTTTAAAAATATATATTTTTTAATTGATTTTAGGGAGAAAGGGAGAGATAGATAGAAATTTCAATGATGAAAGTCATTGATCTGCTGCCTCCTGCACGCTCCCTACTGGGTTTCCAGCCCACAACCCGGGTATGTGCCCTGACCAGGTGAACTCCTGGTTCATAGGTCAGTGCTCAGCACTGAGCCATGCCAGCTGGGCAGATTTTTTTAAAAAATGTTTTGAAAAGAATATAACCGAGTCATAGAGATAGTAGCTAAGTTATATATTGTTATGACCTAGCCGGAGTGTTCTGATTTATTTAAGTTGTTGAGAAAAGATACAGTAGTTGAGCCACTGAGAGATTGCTTAGGGAGTCGTGAGAAGCTGCTTCTGCTCTGATGAGATTGGGTTGGGGTCAAAGGGAGCATGGTGATATACTGTGAACGGTCTCTGCTCTATTCACTGACAGGGATTGTTGCTTTGGCGTCAGATCCGTTTAGTTAATATAATGACTGGAAATCTAAACCAGCTCTTCTGACTTTTCCTTGTCTATAAGTGAATCCAAAAAGTCATTGTCCAAAAGGAGACTTTGATGTCAAGACAATCCAAACTAAATCTTATACCAAGGGGTAATATGAGAATGAGTAGGAAGGACTTCCTGGGGCTAGGGATCAGGGATAGAAGAAAGGAGATGTGGATAGTCAACATATGGCTATGGACACAATAAATATATTGTGGTGTTTTGTTTTT
Source organism: Pipistrellus kuhlii (assembly GCF_014108245.1). NCBI lineage: Eukaryota > Metazoa > Chordata > Mammalia > Chiroptera > Vespertilionidae > Pipistrellus > Pipistrellus kuhlii. The sequence continues at coordinate 73,288,618 of NW_023425404.1, forward strand.
TTTGTTTGTTTTTTTATTAAGGGCTGGGATTTGTTTGAGCCCTTGGGACAGGCTAATAAATTTATTTTAAAAGATTAATTCATAGATAGCCCATGCTAGCAGAGTTTTCATGATCTCAGTTTGCTACTAGGATATACAGCAGTGATAGTTCTGTCAGTAATGACCATGTGCTTAATGGAACAATGAATGCCTGAATTCTTTGGGTTGAATATACTGTATCTTGATTCAAATCCTGGCTAATTACTAAATTTACTTTTGGCAAGTGAATGACACAGAAGAACCATATCTATTTTCTAAGAGGGACCTTAGAAGATTAAGAGGAACAATGCATAAAAGTAAAGTTATTTATACTTACATAACTTGGTAATTCTAGTCCACTGTTATCAGTACAGTCCCATCTCTTTAAATGTAGTTCAGAAAACTTAACTAGTATTTGAACAGTAATCATGGATTTAAGTTATGTTTGGTCATATTTACCAGTTTAAGAATCCTTATAGAGGACAAAATTTTTAAACTCTGGACTATCCTAGAGAATCCTATAGACATGGATTCTAATCGTGCCAGTCCTGTAGTCCTGTATCATTTTCCTTTGGTTTACTTTTAAAATTGTATCAGTAATATATGAGCATATGCTCATCACAAAAACAAAAAACGTGAATAAAAAGCCCCCTTGACCATTCCCTTACCTATACCTCCTCCCCCATTTTCACTGTTGCCAGATTTTTCCCCCCTCACAATTATTACTATTGTGCCTTTTCAAAATCTTCAGGTAAGAAGATTCAATGAAGGCTTTCTTAGGAATTTAAACTTGAGGCAAGGTGAAAGGGAAAAAAAAAGTTACTTATATTCTCCCATAGTTTGCACTTACTCTGAGTTTGGCACATGGCTATATATATGTAGGAGTGGAACTTGGATATAATTAGAATTCTGTGGACTTAAGTATTATATCGATACTTTAATAAAAGTTTGTAAAATATTTTATTATCAGGAAAACTCTATTGTCACCTGTATCTTATTGACTAAGAAATCTGAAAGGTCAGAGATAAAACACTGATGGCCTGTTTCCAGATCTGGTTTACAAATGCATTTTATTTGACCTGCACAGTGCTTTAAAATTATTTTCAATTTAATGTCTTTATTTGAGTCATGCTTTCTCTAAAGCATCTATCCTGCCATCTGTAGCTTGATTTATTTTGGTTCCTATTTGGCTCTAAAAGTCATTTGAATTTAGGACTCCTGTTTTGTGAAAAGGAGAGCTTCAGAATTAAGCTGAATTAGTTTTGTTTTGCTCACACATAGCTAAGCTCAAATTCAAAGACTTATTAGACTTTCTTAATATAAACTGTTATTTTATGTACGGTATTTAACGTGTATGTGTCAAATGATTTTCTCTTGATATTACACATTAATTCAGCCATAATGTTAGTCTTTAAAATGATTGATGTTCAGAATGTCTTCACTATTATACAGTATTGGAATTGCTATGACTTGAAGTGTGCTTGATTTCTTAGCTGTTGACTTAAACAAAATTAAACTTAATTGGTTAAGTTCTGTTTTTTTCACCTTGTTATTGAGTATGCAGATGTTTGCTTTATTAAACTCTTTTTAGATGCTATTGATGCTTTTATGTGTATATGATCTGTTTCTTTTTTTTTTAACTGTTTAAGAATTGGCTTATGTTCTTTATTCCTTAAAATAAAGCAACCTGGAATATTTTTTGTTATAAGAATGAATATTAATCTCACCTGAAACTCTCATTTTCTTACTTTATTATCAACATTAGATGAGTAATGAAAGAAGCTTTGAAAATGTAGAACTGGGAGTCATTGGAAAAAAGAAGAAGGTCCCAAGGAGAGTCATCCACTTTGTTAGTGGTGAGACAATGGAGGAGTATAGCACGGATGAAGATGAAGTCGACGGCCTGGAAAAGAAAGATGTCTTGCCTACTGTTGATCCGGTAGGTTTGATACTACTGATTTTGTGTGTGTCAGTAGGTTTTGTTTAGATTGATTTGTTTCCCCATTCAATGGAAGGGGAGTTCTGAGGTTTCAATCAGCTATATTCTGATTATAAAATTATGCATTATGATTTTGGTAGAAAATAGTATTTTTATATAATATGAATGGAAGTATTTCCTGCATTTAAAAAACCTAAAATAGTTTTATTTTATTTTTAATCACTTTTAACTTTTTAATTACAGTTGACATATTATATTAGTTTTAGGTATACACCCCAGTGATTAGACATAATATAACTTACTAAGTGATTATCCTGATAAATCTCATACCCAGTGGACACCATACATAGTTATTAAAATTTTATTGACTCTATTCCCTATATAGTACTTTATATCCCTATGACTATTCTGTAACTACTAAGAAATCTATGAAAATGTCTTCCTTTTTTACACTTTTTTCACAAAATTCATTGGTTTAAAAAAAAATAGATGGTAGCACTTAACATGAGAGCTACCCTCTTAACAATGTGTACAATAAGGTATTGTTAACTATAGGCACAACATGGTACAGAATATGATCTCTAAAATGTAATTAAACTGTATAATTGAAATGTTATACAGATTGAATAACAACTCCCCAATTCCCTCCTTCCCCAGGTTCTGGCAACCACTATTCTATTTTCTGTGTCTAGGTTTGGATTGTTTTAGATAACTCATATAAGTGGAATCAAGAAGTTTTGTCCTTTTGTGACTGGCTATTTAGCACAATGTCCTGAAGGTTCAACAAATGATTGTATATGACATGATTCCCTTCTTTTAAAGGATGAATAATAGCAAAGTAAACTTTTGTCTGATAGGACAAAAGAATTTTGAAAATATATTGTCTTGTATTTATATACTGTGTTTCCCCGAAAATAAGACATCCTCCGAAAATAAGACCTACTTACAGGTTTCCTTCTGAGTGAAATATAAGGCATTCCCCCCCAAAATAAAGCCCCCCTCCAGGCTGAACATGAGAGATTTGGTCCACTGATTCTGAAAGAAATGGAGTCACAAGAAATTCACCAGGAAATTCAGGAATTAGATTGTTATGATGATGTTCCAGAAGATGATGACATGATTGTCATTGAATAAATGAGTAAATTCTTGATACTGTAGGATTCATAGTTTGTCTGGTTTGTGTTGACAACTACTGTACTACTGTATCGTATACAGATAATAAATTTCCTTTATTTTCATTTAACAATAAATGTGTACCGTATTCTTCTTCATGGAAAAATAAGACATCCCCTGAAAATAAGACCTAGCGCATCTTTGGGAGCAAAAATTAATATAAGACACTGTCTTATTTTTGGGGAAACAGGGTAGTAGATTTGTAAAACAGACTCAATATTTTTTTAAACTCTGACATTTAAAACGAAGACTTAATAATACTCCTGGTATACTTGATAGAAAATAAGAAATGGAATCAACATCATTAAAATGTCCATACTATCCAAGGCAATCTACAGATTCAATGTAATATCTATTAAAATACCAATGGCATATTTCATTGAGCTAGAATAAATACTCTAAAAATTTATATGGAATCAAAAAAAACCTTGAGTAGCTGCAACTATTTTGAGAAAGAAAAACAAAGTTGGAGGGATCACAATAACAGATTTCAAGTTATATTACAAAGCCACTGTAATCAAAACAGCCTCGTAATGACACAAGAACAGGCATATAGATCAATGGAACAGAACAGAGAACTCAAAAATCGACCCAAGCTATTATTCTTAATTAGTATTTGATAAAGGAGGAAAGACCATACATTGGAGTCAAGATAGTCTTTTCAATAAATGGTGTTGGGAAAATTGGACAGATACATGCAAAAAAAAAAAGAAACTAGACCACCAACTTGCACCATACACAAGAATAAATTAAAAATGGATAAAAGACTTAAATGTTGTCATGATACCATAAATATCAGAAGAAACCATAGGCAGCAAAACCTCAGACATGACTTGTAGCAATATGTTTTCTGATATATCTCCTAAGGTAAAAGAAACTAAGGAGAAAATAAATAAATGGGACGACATCAAAATAAAAAAGCTTTTGCACAGCAAAAGAAACCATCAACAAAATGAAAAGAGAGCTCTATGTGAGAACATACTTGGCAATGATACATCTGATAAAAAGTTAATATCCAAAATATATAAGGAACTCAGACAATTTAACAAAAGGAAGACAATACAATAAAAAATGGGCAATGGACCTAAATAGACACTTCTCCAAAGAGGACATACAGATGGCCAAGATACATATGAAAAAAATGTTCAAAGTCTCTAATCATCTGAGAGATACAAATCAAAATGACAATGAGATACCATCTCTCACCTGTCAGAATGGCTAACATCAACAAAACAGGAGAAACCAAGATGGCGGCATAGGTAAACACCTAAACTACAACCTCGTACAACAATTTCAAAACTACAACTAAAAGACAAAACAGACATCGTCCAGAACCATAGGAAAGCTGACTGACTGGAAATTCTACAACTAGAAGGAAAGAGAAAACCACAAGGAAAATCAGAGGAGCTGTAAAAGCCTAAAGTACTGAGACATAGTGCGCATGTGGGGAGAGGACAGAGCCGGAGAGGACGGGGCGGCTGAGTGCCTGGCTGGTGTTCTCTAGCAGCAAGGAGATAAAAGCTCCAAACTGCGCTGAACACTAGTTCCTACTGCACTAAACCCCAGTTCCAGGCGAGACCCCAGAATCTGGGCTGTAAGGTGGAAACTCAGGGGAGTGGCAAAAGGCAGAATTCCGGAGGCATGCACCTGAATGCGCACAGAGGGCAAATGGTTGACTGTGCCACTGGATTGCACTAGTGGGAAGAGACAAAAGCTCCAGACTGTGCTGAACCCCAGTTCCCGGTAAGAATCTGGGAATCCAGATTCATTGGGGGAAAGATTAGACTGTCTGGCAGCGGGCGAAATTCAAGGGCACCTTTCTCTCAAAGGTGCTTGCAGCGATAGGGCAGGCCTGACAGGAAGCCAAGGCTGTCTGCTCCACCCTGAAACTCCGCCCCATCTAAGCTGAGCACAGAGGCTTTTGCAATTTTACAAGTCTAGTCAAATAAGGCTGTCGCCCAGCGGCCAGGCCCGGAGCAGCTGGCTCTGGTGCGGCCAGGCCGGCTGGGAGCGGCCAGGCCCGGAGCAGCCGGGTCGGGTGTGGCCAGGCCCGGAGCAGCAGCTGCCGGGCTGGGAGCGGCCGGGCCCGGAGCAGCCGAGCCCAGAGCAGCCGGGTCGTGTGCGGCCAGGCCCGGAGCAGCAGCAGCCAAGTCCAGAGCAACTAGGTCGGGAGCGGCAGTGACCAGACCCGGAGCAGCTGATTGTGGAACAAACCAGAGTAACAGAGGCCAGGCCCGGAGCAGCCAGGCCCAGAGCAGCTCGCTCCTCGCCTGCCCCTGCCCCACGGCTGCCTCTCAGACATGGCTGGAAACTTTTGTGGGAACTTGACGGTCTGCTGAATCAAGTGATGAAGGCTTAGATCTGGATGTGTTGAGTTAGTATAGCGCTGGGGTGTTGATCTGTGAGTGCCTTGGGTGGGGCCTGGATGAGGCTGGTTGACCTATTTGGAAATGTCTTTTGTGTGAAATGTATCATTGGGCATGTGGAGGTATTATTGATATGAGAAAATGCTAAGTAACTGATTTACTATCTGAAAAGGGATTTACTGTCGGGGAAAGGGAGGGAGGAAGAGACTGAACATAAACTGCACCTATGGATGAGGACAATGGGGGATGGGGAGGGGGCGGAGGGTGGGGTGGGAACCTGGTGGCGGGGGGAAGAAATGAGGAACCTTTGTAGTAATTTGAACAATAAAGGTTGATTTAAAAAAATAAATAAAATAAAAAAGAGTTTTTATTAAAAAAAATAAAAATAAAAAAATAAGGCTGTCTCCCAGCATACACACAGCTGATCCTCACAGCCAGTTGGCCTGGAAGTCAACTGCTCCCACTGATACCAACAACAATCAAGTCTTAACTACAACAAGGCTGTACACACAATCCACAAAGAGGTGCACCAAGTGTCCACCTCAGGTAATTGGGGAGGCCGAGCCACTGGCCCACATAGGACATCAAACACACAAAGACATCCTACAAACTCAGGGAAGCAGCGAAAATGTGGAGACAGAAAAACAGATCACAAACGAAAGAAATGGAGGAAAACAAATGACTGGAGATAGATTTCCATACCACGGTTTTTCAAGAATTTTCTAGAAAAGGACGATAAATTTAGCGAGACCCTCAAGGATATGGGAGAGACCCTCGGGGATATGGAAAAGGACCAACTAGAAATTAAACATACACTGACTGAAATAAAAAATATTATACAGACATCCAACAGCAAACTAGAGGAACGCAAGAATCAAGTCAAAGATTTGAAATACAAAGAAGCAAAAATCACTCAACTGGAAAAGCTAAGAAGAAAAAAGAATCCAAAAATTTGAAGACAATGTAAGAAGCCTCTGGGACAACTTCAAGCATACCAACATCCAAATTATTTGATATGTGGGTGCCAGAAGAAGAGAGAGAGCAAAATACTGAAAACCTATTTGAAGAAATAATGACATAAAACTTTCCCCACCTGGTGAAAGAAATAGACTTATAAGTCCAGGAAGCGCACAGAACCCCACACAAAAGGAATCCAAAGAGAACCACACCAAGACACATCATAATTATTATAAAATGCCAAGAGCAAAAGACAAAGAATATTAAAAGCAGCAAGAGAAAAACAGTTAATTACCTACAAAGGAGCACCCCTACGATTATCAGCTAATTTCTCAACAGAAACTATGCAGACCAGAAGGGAGTGGCAAGAAATAGTCAAAGTGATAAATAGCAAGAACCTACAACCAAGAGTACCCTATCCAGCCAAGCTGACATTCAGAATTGAAGGTCAGCTAAAGAGCTTCACAGATAAGAAAAAGCTAAAGGAGTTCACCTCCACGACACCAGTATTATGTGAAATGCTGAAAGGTATTCTTTAAGAAGAGGAAGTAGAAGAAAAAGGTAAAGATAAAAATTATGAACAATAAATACATATCTATCAACAAGTGAATCTAAAAATCAAGTGAATATAAAAAAATCTGAAGAACAGAATAAACTGGTAAATATAATAGAATCAGGGGTATAGAAAGAGAATGGACTGACAAATCTCAGGGGTAAAGGTGTGTGGGGGGTGCAGGAAGAGACTGGACAAAAATTGTACATCTATGGGGGAGGACAGTGGTCAGGGGGAGGTAAGGGAAGAGGGTGGGAAGGGAGCTATGGGGGGAAAAAAAGAGGAACAACTGTAATAATTTGAACAATAAAGATTTATTTAAAAAAACAAACAAAAAACACAAACAAATCAACAAATGACAAGTGCTTGTGAGGATGTGGAGAAAAGGGAACCCTAGTACCTGCTGGTAGGAATGTAGACTGGTGCAATCATTATGGAAAACAGTATGGAGTTTCCTCAAAAAATTAAACATGGAACTGTCATTTGATCTAGTGATCTCCTAGGAATATATATACTAAGAAATCCAAAGCACCAGTTAGAAAGAATGTATGCATCCCTGTGTTCATAGCAGCACAATTTATAATAGCTAAGATCTGGAAACAGCTCAAGTGCCCATCAGTAGATGAGTGAATAAAAAAGCAGTGGTACATTTATACCATGGAATACTATGCAGCAGTAAAAAAGAATTTCTTACCCTTTGAGATAGCATAGAGGGACCTGGAGAATATTATGCCAAGTGAAATAAGTCAGTCAGAAAGACAAGTATCACTTGATCTCACTTATATGTGGAATCTAAGTAACAAAATAAGCTGATGAACAGAATGGGTCCAGAAACATGGGAGCATGGAACAGAGTGCAGAATCTCAGGGGGAAGGTGGGGGGAGGTGCGTGGGAGGTAATCAACCAAAGACCTTATATGCATAAATGCATAACCCATGGACTTGGGCAATAGGGTGCTAAAGCCTTGGGGTTGGGGAGCTGGGAGGTGAGGAGGGGAGGGAGGAGGGCACATATGTAATACTTTCAACAATAATTATTTAAAAAAAGAATAAAGAAATGGAGACCTAGATTTCCTTTCTTGGCCAGTAGTTCTTTTGAGTCCCAATTTCATTATCAAACAGTTCCTTATGTATACATGTCAGCCATGGTATTTCAGATCTGGTTGGTTGACAAATGATGTTGATGCAGGTTCAACCGTCTTTGGTTTGGTCCTGGGCATCCTTCAGCGACACACAGCTGCTGTCTGTTAGTATGGCAGGGCGTTGTCAGTGTCTTCTATCTCTGTTCTGATAAAGAACTCAAAATTTTCTGGGCTCATTTTTCACTTGTCAGTTTTTTTTTAAAAGTAAAAGAACAATATGCTGTGGTAAGGGTACTAGGGAATGGGCATCTCATGCATTGCTCTGTGTATATTGGTAAATTTCCTGGTGTAAAGTTTTGCACTATGAAGGAAGAGCTTTCCAAATGATTATATTTTTGGCCTAGTTATTCCACTTTAGGAATGTAAGCATTTGGGACATATGCTATATATTTCAATATAGTATATGTCTATATATATATATTGTAGTATATATAGTAAATGGGGAAGACAACAGTATGTTCTTAGTTAAATTTGTTTGTTGAGTCATTCATTCTTGTGTAAATAAAAACTAAGAGCTACCTTACTTGTCTTTCAGGAATACTGTCTCAGAAATTGACATTTGGAGAAGGAGGGGAGGGAAAGAGAGAGAAACATCGATGTGAGAAAGAAACATTGATGTGAGAGAGAGAATCAGGGCCAGGATTGAGCCTGCACCATATTCTTGACCCAGGATTGACTGGCTGACGCTCTTAACCACTGAGCAACCGGTCAGGGCCAACTTTACTTTTTAAATTAACATCCAGTGCTCATTCAAATGACTTTGAAAACTGTCAGGAAAAATAATCTGTTATATCTTCTATATTTAGAGTAGGAGGTGTCTCTAATGTGGGGATGAAAGCTATTTTCGGAGCTATTGTTTAAGATATGCTGACGTTGGTATTTACCTTATGATTTTTACAGCAAGTGAACAGTGCAGAAATATAGAGAATGGAACCAAATTGTATAACACATGGTAAATGATAGGACCAAGAAAGTATAAAAAAGGACTAAATATAGGAAAGGATTAAACATACTTTTGGAAAATGGTGTGGATTTCTATATGTTGGGGTTGTTTCTAGAGAAAATAATTGCTAATATCAGGCTGTGACTACTAAAGAGCCAAACTTGCTCCAGACTGAAGAAATGCATAAGGATTCTTGAGTAACATCTGTCATCACACAGTTATTCAGAATTAATTTATAGGGTCCTTTGATCAGACTGAGGCGGGAGGGAGGTAGAGAGGGACCTTTTTTCTTCTAAGGGCCATTGGATATTTATAACATCATTTGTGGGCCATATACAATTATCAACTTAAAAATTAGCCTGCTATATTTAGTCAAACATTTAATTAATTCCTAATGCCTTGGCAGGGCCAGACTTTTCACTCCTGGTTTAGACACTGATCTTACTGAACCAAAAGGACAGGTGGCTCAAGAGCCTACACTAGAACCCTCTCCCTTCCTCTCTCTCTCAAAATCAGTAAATTATTCTTAAATAATAATATTGAATGTCAACTGTAATTGAAAATAAAAAAATGTAATCTCCCTCTCTTAACCATGAAGAAAAGGAAATAATATTAAAATTTACAACAACGTCAGCTTTAGATATCAGGAAAGGAAGATACTATTTCACCAACAAAAAGGAAAGAGTTGTTTCTAGTGTCTACAGTTTTTAGTCTTAGAAATAGTCTGCATTTGCTTTTTTTAATGCCCTTATAATCAATAACGTATCTTAGCTAAGAAGGTTATGGACAAGTTTATCTTTTTCTCCGCTCCCTGGAGCAAATATCAAAACAGTGTATTTGATTGAATGCAAACTCTATACCAAGTTTTTGTTTTTTTTCTCTTTTTTAAATTGTGGCAGCTTTTAAAAATACTTTTATTGCTTTTAGAGAGGAGAGTGGAGAGAGAGAGAAAGAAAGCAACATATATTGATGTGAGAGAGAAACATCGATTGGCTGCCATCTGCACTGCGGATCGAGCTTGCAACCTGGGCATGTGCCCTGACCAGGAATCAAATCAGTGACCTTTCGGTGCACAGGACGACTCTCAACCAACTGAGCCACACTGACCCAGGCAATATCTTTTCTTTTGATGAACAAAATATTGGTACAGTGAAGCATGCTTGTATTTTTTATTATTTTATCTTTATTTCAGAGAAGAAGGGAGAGGGAGAGACAGAAACATAAATGATAAGAAAGAATCATTATTGGCTACCTCCTGCATGCCCCACACTGGGAATGAAGCCCACAGCCTGGGCATGTGCCCTGACTGAGAATCAATCCTTGACCTCCTGGTTCATAGGTCAGCGCTCCACACTGGCTGGGCAAGCATGCTTGTATTATCATTTTCATCCACAGATGCAAACTGTCATCTGTGTGGCAGGCTTCAGTTCACAAAAGCACTCTTTGGAGTTACAGCACCAAAATTAAGGTGTGCAATGGAGGTTGCATTCTCCCAGTGGCCCTGGCCTACGAAATATTGTATATTATGTCTAGTAATAATTAATGTCGTTTTCTAATACTTTTTTTAAATCGAATTTATTTAAACAATACAACAAAATTTAATCAACAATATAGTTGCCGTTGTTTTCTACTACTTGTGCCCAAAGCTCAGGAAGCATTTTAATCCCTCTGTTGTAAAATTCTTGTGATTTTGATGCCAAAAATTCGGTCAATGCATTTTTGAGGCATTCTTCATTATTAAATTTTTTTCCAAGAAGAAAGTTTTGCAAAGAACGAAACAAATGGTAATCGGAAGGGGCAATATCAGGAGAATATGCAGGTTGAGGGAGAACTTCCCATTCCAACTGGCGCAGTTTTTCAGCAGTGATTCTTGCAGTATGTGGTCGTGCGTTATCATGGTGAAGAATTACGCCCTTCCGATTAATCAGCGTGGGTTCTTTTTCTCTTAAAGCTTGGGCTAACCTTTCCAATTGGGCACTATACACTGCACTTGTAATGGTTTGGGTAGATGGTAAAAGTTCATAATGAAGAATTCCTTTAAAATTCCACCAAACACACAACATCACTTTTTTCGCGTGCAAGTCAGGTTTTGGCGTGGGGTGCGGAGCCTCATTTTTGTCCAACCATTGGGGCCGCCTTTTCAAATTAACATACAGCACCCATTCTTCACCTCTGGTAACAATTTTCTCTAAAAACGGCAAACGGTTTTGACGAGAGAGGAGCGAACTGCAAATTGTGACTCTTTGATTACGGTTGTTGTCGGTCAACTCATGAGGAACCCATTTTCCAAACTTTTGGACTTTGCCAAGTGCACGCAATTGATTGGAAATTGTTTTCTGTGAACAATTTAAAGTTGTCGCAAGCTCTTGTTGGGTAATTTGAGGATTTTGCACCAAAAGAGCTTGAAGAGCTTCTTGATCAAAATTGGACACATGGCCTCGACCACTCTTGTCATCTAACGAAAAATTTCCCTCGCGAAATTTCTCAAACCAACGCTGGCATTTTCTGGTGCTAACTGCATCTTGACCAAGAGCACTACAGATGTTTTTTGCAGCCTCACTTGCTTTTCTTCCTAATTGGAACTCGTAAAGCATGCAGTGCCGAATATGCTCTTCATCCGCCATCTTCTTAGCCCTAGTTTTGCAACAAAAACCAAACCAAACACAAACTTTTTCAAGCAAAACTTGTTAATTGCACTTCACACGTTCTGTAGATACCACGTGTTTGAAGGTTATGTCAATACAAGTCAACGCCAAGCAAGATTTTAAACGAATGTTAAAAAACGACACTAATTATTACTAGACCCGATACACTGAGCTACGGTCTTAATTCCTTTTTAGACCTTAAAGAAACAAAAAAAACCTCATCTTGCCACTTAGTGGTTGTTTATTTTCCCACTAATAAAGTTTATTTGCTATGCTGTTATTCTGCTTAATGTCTCTGAACCTTAATTTCCCCACTATATCACAAGTGTGTTCTGTATGATTTCTTTCTTTTTTTTTTTTTTTTAAATATATATATATTTTATTGATTTTTTACAGAGAGGAAGAGATAGGGATAGAGAGTTAGAAACATCGATGAGAGAGAATCATCTATCAGCTGCCTCTTGCACACCCTCCACTGAGGATGTGCCTGCAACAAAGGTACATGCCCTGTACCGAATTCGAACCCGGGACCCTTCAGTCCGTAAGCTGATGCTCTATCCATAGAGCCAAACCGGTTTCAGCTGTATGATTTCTTAAGGCCCCTTTCCGTTGACTGCACTTTCTCTGATAATGCTGGTGAACAATGAAGACAGAAAGCAGCATGGTAGAAAAAGGAAGGCTCTGAAATATCAACTCTTAAATAATTAAGACTGACTTACCAACTCCATTTCAGTGGCTGCTGCTTTCTTTTGATTATTCCATGGGCTTAAGGTGGTGGTAGTGATATGGGTAAATATAAGATGGAGTTCTAGCTATAAAGGTTTTATATTTTTTATTGGAGTATAGTTTATTTGTAGTACTATCTGTAGATTACTCTGTGCTCACCAAGTATTGTTTACTTTTGGCCTTAATAAAGAGAATGAGTAGGTTTAAGTATTGCTAACCCAACTTTTTGTTACAGACAAAACTTACCTGGGGTCCCTACTTATGGTTTTATATGCTTCGTGCAGCCACGTCAACTCTCTCAGGTATTACTTTTCTGTTTGAATATTGTATAACTACTGTCATGTGCTCCAGGAACTTTGCCATAAAGGAGTATTTCAGAAGTGAAGGAGAAGCAATAGGGAGTTAGGATTGAAAGGTATCAATCTCACTTGTACTTCATCTTAAAACATTCTTCAGCTTTTGTTTGTGTGTGTGTGTGTGTGTGTGTGTGTGTGTGTGTGTATTTAAAGTATTGAAAATGGCTATATTAATTTAGATACGATTTTCACATTCTTAAACCTTTTTTTGTTAGTACTTGTTATATTTTGTCATTTGGTACCCTAAAGCCTGTAGTTATAATTCATTTATGTCATTAATATATTTTTAAAATTTTTAATTGATGGGGTGAGGGGAGAGAAGAGAGAGAGAGGGAGGGAGGGAGAGAGAGAGAGAGAGAGAGAGAGAGAGAGATATTGCTGTTACATTTATTTATGCACTTACTGGTTGATTCTTATATGTGTCCTGACTGGGGATGGAACCCACAGTCTTGGTGTATCTAGATGATGCTCTAACCAACTGAGCTACCAGGCCTGGGCAATGTTTTATTTTCTTTTTAAAAATATATTTGTATTCATTTCAGAGAGGAAGGGAGAGGGAGGGAGGGAGGGAGGGAGGGAGGGAGAGGGAGAGAGAGAGAGAGAGAGAGAGAGAGAGAGGGAGGGAGAGAGAGAGAGAGAGAGAAACATTAGTGATGAGAGAGAATCATTGATTGGCTGCTTCCTGCAATACCCCCTACTGAACTGAGCCCACAATCTGGGTATTTGCCCTTGACTGGAATTAAACCCGTGAGCCTTCATTATGGAGGCCAATGCTCTATTTACTGAACCAAACTGCTAGGCTAGTATTTTATTTCTTATAGACTTAGAGGCATTGTGCACGGATTTGTGCTTCATTGGGATCCGTCGACCTGGCCTGCACCCTCTTACAATCCGGGACCCCTTGGGGGATGTCAGAGAGCCAGTTTCGGCCTGATCCCCACAGGCCAGGCCGAGGGACCCCAATCCATGCACCAGGCTTCTAGTATGCATATAAGATCTTTGGCTAATCTCTTCCAGCCCTCCCTTGAAACCCTTCTTCCCTCTGAGATTTATCATTTGTTCCATGTTTCCACGCCTGTGGTTTCCCCTCCTAGATCAAGCATCTGCCCCCCTGGTGGTCAGTGTGCATCATAGCTACCGGCCGGTTGGCTGGTCAGCTGGTTGCTTATGCTTTTATATATTTAGATTTAGATACAACTAAATCATATTTGAAATAAATAATCAGCTTATGACTCAATCATGCAAACTTTAAATATAGGTTTTAAATCATAAAGCTTTCTCTTGCTTCATAGCTTCTATCACTTTGTGCCTTTTTATTATATCTAATTTTGAATAGTAATTAATTCAACAAACATTTACTGAGCATTGCCCTGACTGGTTTGGCTCAGTGGATAGAGCGTTGGGCTGTGGACTCAAGGGTCCCAGGTTCAATTCTGGACAAGGGCATGTACTTGGTTGTGGGCACATCCCCAGTGGAGGGTGTGCAGGAGGCAGCTGGTCAATGTTTCTCTATCATCAATGTTTCTAACTCTCTATCCCTCTCTCTTCCCCTCTGTGAAAAATCAATAAGATATATATTTTTTAAATTTACTGAGTATTCCGTATATGCTGGACAGTCTGGTGAAATGAAAACAGCATTAGTTTTATATTCAGTCCTGATAGAATTTTGGATTTGTTTTGTCAGCTTGGCAAGTTCTTCAGCCTCTCTGAGTCTAACCTTACAGTGCCTGGTATGTATGGTACAAGCCATTCCTCTTCTTCAGCCCATTGGCATGCTAGCTCTCTAAGGATATGCATTAAAAAAAAGAAAGAAATAGACATGGAACAAATAATTATAATACTTGGTGGTAAGTATTACTGGCAGTGTTAACAGGTGCCCATAAAAAGCCATAGATGCTTCTTGAGGAAATCAAGGAATTATATACGGAAGAGATATTGAGTCTTCATAATCTCTGAGGGCGGGAACTATAACTTTCGTATTTCTACAGTGCTTTACACATAGAAAGTGCTCAAGAAATGTTTATAAAAATAATTTTTTAAAAAAAGAAATGCTATGAATTATTGTAAGCTATTTAACTTTTGTATCTTTAGTGTGTGACTTTCTTGGAGAGAAGATTGCATCTGTTTTGGGCATCAGTACCCCAAAATACCAGTATGCCATTGATGAGTATTACCGGATGAAGAAGGAGGTGTGTCTCTCTTTTACATTTTCTTGATTAGGTTTTGTTTGCTACGGACTTGATGGGTTATGTATTGAACTCATGTATTCTCTAGGTACCCAAAAGGCAACTCCCTTATGTGCTAGGCATTTCATTTCCGAGGCATTTAAAAAAAATCAAATTAGCATACATTTTGGAATTTTTTAATACTGAAAGTTTCCTGGGATCTGTTTGTAAAATTGAGCTAGATTCACTGTGCTAGGTGCTATGCATGTTATTAATCTTCACATACCTCTTTCTGGATTATTATCTTCCAATATTAAGCTAAGGAAACAAGACCCAATCTCTCTCCTTAGGATGCATGGACTGCATGCAGAACTGGAGTGAGTTTGATGCACAGAAAATTACAGTTACTAGAAATGTGTAAGTGCCAGTAGTGAAGGCACAGAGATGTGAAGCAAGTCTGTCTATAGTGAGGTCTTAGAGTGGGGAGTGAAATGAGTTTAGCCTTAAACAATGAGAAAGCTTTAGCATTCAAGAGCATGGGCCCAAGAACCAAAGAGTCTGAATTCAAATTCTGGCTCTGCCACTTCTAACTTTGTTACCTTGTGCAAAATACTTAACCTTTATAAGCTTCCGTTTACTCATCTTTATAATGAAAATTGCAGCATCCATGCTAGGGTTGCTCTAAGGATTAAATGAATTAATATGTAAAATAGAACAGCACCTAGTATATATTAGTGAAAATAAAATAAATATTAGTATCTCTTACTATTCTCCTTCAAGCACTTGAGGGCAATTTAGATAAACATAGAATGTAGAGAAATGAAATTGAATGTTTGGGGAAATGGCAAGAATACTACTTTATTGTCACTGGAGCATAGAGTAAAACAGAATGGCTGGAGATGAATCTGGAAAGCGCAACTGACTTTATATTTATTTGGTTTCAAAAATATTTGATGAACGACTTGTTTAGAACCTCATTACCTCATGGGGAGTATAGCCTCTCTAAGTGGCCTTTCTCATTCATTCTCAAGCAAGCTCTAGATTAATCTTCTTAACAGGTTAGTCATTCTGTACCCATACTGCAGGGACCAGTACACATGCCACCTCTTCCATGAACTTAACGTATTTTCGTATCAGACGACTTTTGAAACGAAAAAAAGCCTGCTCAGATTGGCCAGAGTCAGAGAGGCAGTCTATTAGAAAAAGAACTGGTGTTGCCTCGGAAGTGGGGGGTAGTCTTATACAGCGAATATAGGCCTAAGCCTATGTTTTAACTGTAAAATTAGGGGGTCGTCTTATACACCGGAAAATATGGTAGTAGTTCTGTAAGTTATTATTTCTAAATCTCTAGTTATTCCTTTCTCTCTTAATGCTGTTATTACGTGTCTTAACTTCCCTCTTAGATTGTAAACTTTTTGAGGACAGAGACTGCCTTATTTGTTACCAGGTGCTTATGGGAACACTAACCATGCTATGTCAATTTAGTGGCTAGACCACCCTGTTCCAATGAACAGGCTGATACCCTATAATCGAAGTGATAATAGTATTAGCTATAGTTTTAGATTAGACTTAATCTGAAAAGATAAAACCCCTTTCAACGTAGTTCAGGTCTCATCTAAGAGGGAAAGGGGAGGGCAGGAAGAGGTTAAATAATTATATGTATACTACAGGCCCGGTGCATGAAATTTGTGCATGGGGTGGAGGAGGGTGGTGGTGTCCCTCAGCCCAGCCTGCACTTTCTCCAATCTGGGACCCCTCAAGGGATGTCCAACTGCCTGTTTAGGCCCAATCCAGACATCTCTCTCACAATCCAGGACTGCTGGCTCCTAACTGCTCGCCTGTCTGCCTTCTTGATTGCCCCTAACCACTTCTGTCTGCCAGCCTGATCACCCCCTAACCACTCCCATGCCACCCTGATTGATGACTAACTGCTCCCATGCCAGCCTGTTTGCCTCCAACTTCCCTCTTCTGCTGGCCTGATGATTCCTAATTGACCTCCCCTGCAGGGTTGATCACCCTCAACTGCCCTCCCTTGCAGGGCTGGTCCCTCCTAACTGCCCTCCCCTGCTGGCCATCTTGTG
Organism: Pipistrellus kuhlii; assembly: GCF_014108245.1. NCBI lineage: Eukaryota > Metazoa > Chordata > Mammalia > Chiroptera > Vespertilionidae > Pipistrellus > Pipistrellus kuhlii. The sequence goes on from NW_023425404.1 coordinate 73,305,681, forward strand.
TCCACACGTGGGCAGGATCTTTGACCACATGGGGGCAGCCATCTTGTATATTGGAGTGATGGTCAATCTGCATATTACTCTTTTTAAAAGATAATATATTTTATTGAGTTTTTACAGATAGGAAGAGAGAGGGATAGAGAGTTAGAAACATTGATCAGCTGCCTCTTGCACACTCCCTACTGGGGATGTGCCAGCAACCAAGGTACATGCCCTTGACTGGAATTGAACCTGAGACCTTTCAGTCTGTAAGCCAATGCTCTATCCACTGAGCCAAACCAGTTTCAGCGCATCTTACTCTTTTATTAGGTAGGATAGAGGCCTGGTGCATGGGTGGGGGCCAGCTGGTTTGCCCTGAAGGGTGTCCTGGATCAGGGAGGGGTTCCCTTGGGATGTGGGGTGGCCTGGGTGAGGGGCCTATGGTGGTTTGCAGGTCGGCCACGCCCCCCATCGACCCAAGCAAGGCCCTGGTATCTGGAATTTGCCTTCTACAATTGAAACTTTGTAGCCTGGAGTGGAGCCACGCCTTCTGCTTGCTCTGTTGCTCCCGCCATTTGTTTGGATTTGTTTACCTTCTATAATTGAAACTTTGTAGTCTGGAGTGGAGCCACGCCTTCTGCTTGCTCTGTTGCTCCCGCCATTTGTTTGGATTTGTTTACCTTCTATAATTGAAACTTTGTAGCCTTGAGTGGAGGCTTAGGCCGGCTCGGGCAGGCGGAAAGCTTGGCTTCTTCCATGACCTGGGAAACCCAAGCCTCCCTCCTGCTCTCTCTGGCCGTAACTATCTTGGTTCAGGTTAATTTGCATACTAGCTCTGATTGGCTGATGGGTGTGGTTGGTTGGTGTGGCTTGTGGTATAGTGGAGGTATGGTCAATTTGCATATTACTCTTTTATTAGATAAAATATGCATAATCTGTGGACACAGACAATAGTGCCATGAAGGGCTGAGGAGGGGCTGTGAGCGGGGTGGAGGGAGTCAGTGGTGGAAAAATGGGGACATCTGTTAATACTTTCAATAATAAAGATGTATTTTTAAAAATGACACCACTTTTCTAAAATGTCATGTAATAGTTTTTGAATTTGGGAATGAAAGGGAAGGAAATATGTCTTAAGTAGACCAAAGTGAATTGTACATGATACTGTTTTGGTTAAAAGAGAAGAAAAACAGCCCAAATCGGTTTGGCTCAGTGGATAAGCATCAGCTTGCAGACTGAAAGGACACAGGTTGGATTCCTGTCAAGGGCATGTACCTTGGTTGCCGACACATCCCCAATAGGGGGTGTGCAAGAGGCAACTAATCAATGTTTCTCTCTCATTGATGTTTCTAACTCTCTATCCCTCTCCCTTCCTCTCTGTGAAAAAAGTCAATAAAATATACTTTTTTAAAGAGAAAAACAAGCTAAAATTGGGAACAAATACTATTCCTTTTGGATATATTTTAACGATTCTTGATATTTTCTCTTTAGGAGGAGGAGGAGGAGGAAGAAAACAGGATGTCTGAAGAAGCAGAAAGACACTACCAACAGAATAAGCTGCAGGCTGATTCCATTGTTCAGACAGATCAACCAGAAACAGTGGTGTCCAGTTCATTTGTGAATCTCAATTTTGAAATGGAGGGAGAATGTGAAGTATTTACAGAAAGCAAACAAAATCCAGTCTCTGTCCCACCATAGAATGCAATGACTCAAACTTCAAACACTAAGGTGGTTTTTATACCAGGAACTTTCACATTCTCTATTCAGTGGGATTTAATACAGTTATTTATATTTTAAATTATCTATAAAGGGAAAACTGTTTGCTTTATTCTTAAGCTCTATCTAGCAAAAGTCAGATCTGAAATTTGGTTATTTGTATTATGCTTTTACTGTGTGTCAAATTAGTGCTTTGGTTTTAAAATGATCTTTATAAAAATGTCAATGACATTTTAGAGCCCTAATTGCCAATTAAGAGTTATCATGCTTGTCTGTTATTTGTGAATGAAAAAAAAATTGGTTAAGTTACTGATTAAGGCTAATAAGAGTTGATATTCCTAATCTCAGATGAAAATGAGGAATTTCTCTGATTTTTTCATGTCTTATTTATAAATCTAACCATTAACTTCATACTAAAGAAGGTTCACTGAGTAATAAAAAGGAGCAAGATAAAAGCACTTTGAATTTTCTTTCCTTAAGTTTATTTTATGGAAAGGTGATTGAGTCTATAACATTAAATAAGATAGGTTTCCTTTTTTAAATGTTTTTATGGATTTATGGTGTGGTGGCTCATGGCATATGATAGGAATCTTTTTAGTAATGGGTCTATACCAGATAATTTAGTACTTAAAAGATTAGTTATCAGATTATATAATTAATGTAACCATAAGTTATAGTTTACCAATAGTTCTAAAACATGCTAACCTGACACCTTCCCTCCAATTTGTTTTTGAGTTAGTATTTCCAACTCTGATATTTGGTTATCCAGTGAAGGTGATCTGAATCTTCTCTCGTTGGAGGTAATATATCTAACAAAAACTAGAAACTTTTCTGATTATAGTAGAAGGAAGATAATGACCTATGAAGATTTTATGCTTCTTGAATTTTATTTTCTTTGTCTAACTGTGGCCAGTTTGTAATGTTTACATAGTTATACACTGTGCCTTAAATTTTTATATTTTTATTTATGCAAACTATAAAATTTCCCATAAATGCATTAAATGGTTTTGTCTTATTTTTAAGCCTTTGTTTTTCTTCCTTTTAATATTTACTGTTCCTTGTGGATCATAGTTCGTGATATTCTTTTATCTCATAAAACTAGACATAATGTAATTGAGAACCTTTACAGTGAGTTCACAATAATCCTAACAAACTGGTTTTATAAAAGGTAACCCTGGTACTAGTTAATAAAACTAGACAGATTTTTTATACCAATGATTTTAAAGTAAAATATTAACTTCAATACTTTTTTATTGAAATATCCTACAAAAAGAAACATCTTATCTACTAGTAAATACTTCTAATCCAGAAATGAAATGAGTGGGGAAGTCTGTAATCTTTGATAGATATAATACTTTAGGAGAATATTCAAGATTAAATGATCACATAATTTAAACTACCTTTCAGGTATTCAAATTCTTAATGACTAATGTCAGAAGTAGTCCTAAATATTACACAGATTTAAAGTGGACCGCTTTCAGCAAATCACATTTGTCATATTTAAGCTAAGTGGAAACAGAATTTATTGCTTCCTAATTTGGTCCTATTGCTTCCAAACTATTCCAATAATGCGAACATTTTCTGTGTTCTATAGGCATTTGAAGTTTTTATTTAGACCATTTCTAAGGATTCTGCTTCAAAGGTTTCATGTAGCACTCAAGCTTATGGTAATGAATACAGTCTAGTTTTTGAGATCATGTATCATCAAGGTCTGCAGAGTTCTCATTGTCATTTGCAACAAGGGCTTCTCTGTTCTCATAAGTCCAGAAGCCATTCAGATCGATGAGAATGGTGGTGACTGTGTCTCCTTGATTACTGTTGATTAAATCCTGAAGCGAGATTTTCAAAGGATCCTTTGGCTTTACCATGTCAAAGATTTCATCCTGCAAGAAAGAAGAAAAACACAATGGAATCTGATATATGATTCACTTAATTTTTATCACACAGTGACCTAAAATTCAGCACTTAAGCTTACATAACATTTTTGTAAAGAAAAAATGATTCAACAGATAAGCAGTCTCTTTTTCTATGTATTCACAGAATTTTACTGGAATATTCCTTAGTTATGTGATAACTGTCTTATCAATGAGGAAGAAAATGAGGCTCAGAGTTTAAGCTAATACAAACTACATAGGTAATTAATAACTAAACTACAATATTTAATGCAGTGTTCTTTGAGTACATGTTAACTAACTACTTGTACTTTAGTTAGTGATGAAGCAAACCCTTCAATTTAAGTGCAAACTCAGCTCAAACTTAAAGTCTTCAGAGCCCAAGATTATGACAAAATTTCATTTCCAATATTGATGTCAACCTTTTACACTCTGGGTGGGGGGTTGGTATCAAAGAATTAGTCATCTAGAATAACATTAAATTGTGTTAAAATTTACTGGAATATTTGGAAGAACCTCTTCTAAATGAATACTTACAAAGAATTCGTACGTGTTTCTTAATCTTTTTGTAATAAAATTACTCAGTATTTAGTGTCATTAAAGGAGAAAAATTACATTTTCCAGAGTTTAGAACAATGTAGGTAAAAGAAAGAAACTTTTGTGTTTTTGAAACTTCCTCTTCCAAGGTTGGTGGCCATTTAAAATTAACTATTTTAAAAAATATATATATTTTATTGATTTTGTACAGAGAGGAAGGGGGAGAGAGAGTTAGAAACATCGATGAGAGAAAGTCATCGATCAGCTGCCTCATGCACACCCCCTACTGGGGATATGCCTGCAACCAAGGTACATGCCCTTGACGGGAATCGAACCCAGGACCTCTGAGTCCCCAAGCCGACACTTGAGCCAAACCGGTTTCAGCTAAAATTAACTAGTTCTATTGATTTATTTATTTTATTGATTTCAAGAGGAAGGGAGAGGGGAGAGAAACATCAGTGATGAGAAAGAACTGTTTGGCTGCCTCCTGCACGCCCCCCACTGGAGATCGAGCCGCAACCCCAGCACGCGCCCTTGGCCCAAGTCGGACCTGTGACTATTCCGTCGCAGGCCGACCGAGCCAAACTAGGTAGTGCTTAACTAGTTCTTAAGTTGCCTGTTGCACAGTTTAAAATGTGTCTCATTTGTATTAAACCAAAACAACTCTTTATCTTATACTTTTTTAAACCTGAATGAGTTATTACATTATTCAGTTTGAACCTGAATCAATACTGGATACTCCTTGTTTTTCATAGCTAGAGAAAGTCTCAATACTAAAGTGCTAAGTAGCAGCATATGTTTCAGTGGTAGTTTTCATAGTGTAGGACTGATGTCTTCCTAAGTAATACCAAAGCAAGCCCTTTAAAGTATCAGACTAAAAATGTGCCTGACCTAAACAGTTCCCAAGTTAAAAATTCAGTTTCCAGTGGAATAGTTTGCCAAAGGATGCAGGTCATATTGATTCTCTTTTAATTTTCAATCAAAATGAATGAAAGCTGTCAATGAGAACACAAGGGTGAAAATGCTAAAATCAGACTACAAAAACCATTAGTCAAACTGTGGTCTCAGTTTCTAATGACTAAATATCATTGGAACAAATAAGAGCAAAAACTTGATTTGGTCCAGTATTTTATAATTCTTAAGTTACTTTCATATAAAATTTAATTTAATACAAATGGTTAGCTGGCATTATGTAAATTAAAGGAAAAAAGTAACCTTCACATCTTGAAATGAAACAGGATCTTGTCCATGGATTTTCATTAGTTCCTGTATGGCCTGTATTGAGCAGAAATAAATCTGTAAATAAAAAATGAAATACAGAATAGCCCCCTTTGCCCCCCCCAAAAAAATCCATGGTCTCTTTCTAGTTCCAATTACTTTCCTATCAAACCATTCTTGCCAATATTCCCAACATTCTTGACATTGCATATCAAGTATTCAGCAAAACCTAAATATTGGGTCAGTGTAACCATCAACCTTTCTAGACCTACACTTTAGCTCACATGTGTTAAACACAAGGCCCGCGGGCCAAATCCGTCCCGCCAGGCCTTGCAATGTGGCCCGCACCGCGCTGTCATCACTGCACTCCGCTGCGTTTCCATCACAATGACAGTTTATGACTGTTCAGTAAACCATTCGGCCCGCGATTTAGGCTGGATTTTAGATTTTGGCCCCTTCTCTGATTGAGTTCGACACCCCTACTTTAGCTATTGAGAGCTTCAGAAAGGAAGTATACAAAACTACAGATTATTGCTACAACACAGGAATATTCTCCAACCTTAGATGAGCCTTCCATGTGGCCTAGCAATCATTCCATGTGACCTCCCATGACCCACGGATGCTGCTCATACCTTCCCTATTCTTTTAAGATACCCAATCCACCACCTCCACTCCCACCCTACATTTTTCCCTGTACTTGACAACTACAATTAGATATCAAAAGTGAAAAGAACTGAAAATGAAAATTTTCAGGTATGATGATTCATGTATGGAAAACATAGCAACACGATTGCTTTATGGTAGCTTAAGTGTAACTGATAAGACTTCTTCACTGTAGTGAGAAATCTCATTTTTTCAATGTATCATTGAAAAAATCTGCATATAGGTGGATACACACACATGCAGTTCAAAACTGTTATTCAAGGGTTAACTACTGTGATCCAATTTGACAAACATTTTACTTTTTAATATATTTTATTAATTTTTTACAGAGAGGAAAGGAGAGGGATAAAGAGTTAGAAACATCAATGAGAGAGAAACATAGATTGTCTGCCGCCTGTACACACCCTGGGTATGTTTCCGCAACCAGGAATCGAACCTGGGACCGTTTAGTCCCCAGGCCAACGCTTTATCCACTGAGCCAAAACAGTTAGGGCTTGAGAAACATTTTAGCTGAGTCACTCACTAGAAAATGTGAAGCTTAAACATTTTTTAAAAAAACATTTTTTATTTTTAGAAAGAGGGAGAAAAAGAAACACTGATGTGAGAGCAAAACATCAATTGGCTGCCTCCTGCATCAACTGGTTGCCTCCCTTTATCAGGGGTCAAGTCCTGCAACCCTGACCAGGAATGTGCCAGCAACAGGAGTTGAACCATGTGCCTGACCAGGAATTGAACCAGTAACCCTTCAGTGCACGGGAGGATGCCCAACTGAGCCACACCAGTCAGGGCACGTGGTATTTTATTTTATTTTTATTTTTAAGTATACTTTATTGATTTTTCACAGAGAGGAAGGGAGAGAGAGAGAGAGCTAGAAACATCGATGAGAGAGAAACATCGGCCAGCTGCCTCTTGCATACCCCCTACCAGGGATGTGCCTGCAACCAATGTACATGCCCTTGACTGGAATTGAACCTGGGACCTTTCAGTCCGTAGGCAGACGCTCTATCCACTGAGCCAAACCAGTTTGGCACACATGGTATTTTAAACCAAATGGTATATGTAACATATATGTTAAGGAACAATGACTCATATACATGAATGAGACTTACCCTAAAGAAGTAATTAAGAGAAAAGACATTCAGATATCCTTTGTTCTCGATATCAAGCAATTTGAAAATATACTGCAGAGCTGCAGGTTCTTTTCGGTTTTCTAATGCAAGAACGAAGTCCAGGTAGGTCTTATAGTCCTATAGAAAAGAAAACATTAGGGATCATATTTAGAATTAACTTTTTTAAAATATATATATTTTATTGATTTTTTACAGAGAGGAAGGGAGAGGGATAGAGAGCTAGAAACGTCGATGAGATAAACATCGACCAGTTGCCTCTTGCACACCCCCTACTGGGGATATGCCCGCAACAAATGTACATGCCCTTGACCTGAATCGAACCCGGGACCCTTCAGTCCGCAGACCGATGCTCTACCACTGAGCCAAACCGGTTTCGGCTAGAAATAACTTTTTGAGTGTCTAATAATCTGAAATTATTTTGCAATCAAAAGTGGCAAGGTTTTAAAACATTCAGATTGGTTTTTAGGAATTCTATACAGCAGTTAATCTGTACAGGACAGGTTTTCAGACATAGTTCATTTCTTATGAGATTTTCTGTGTTAAGCCATAATTTTCTTTTATTATGCTTTTGAAATGTACAGCATAGTGACTAAGCTAGAGTATATTGCCACACACTTATATTTTCATTTCAGTTTGGTCACTTTGAGAAAAATTTATTGGAATGAATAGGATAGTAAATTCAAATAGCTATTTGGTATACTGTTCAAAAATTTTAAATCTAGTCATAGATTACATTTTCTGCATAGTGAAAATAAGTAAAATATGTGGGAGAATCTCAGAAATTTCTATTCTTGGAAGAGATTTTTTTTTAGGCTAAGATTAAGAATTCCTTTTTGCTTAAATTGCAGTATAAAGAACTAGAGAGATGTACTTATCATTGTCTTATCTCCAAGCATAGTTGTAGATTCTGATTTTCTTTATTCACCAGAAGTCATTTATAAAGTTCCTCACTGTAGACAATGGTGGGAATCACAAAAGTTTCTGTGCCTTTTCCCCCTTTTCCTTTGCAGTTGGCTAACAAGGGTATTGTTTAGAAAACTGCTATTAAAGCTTAGTGATAAAACCGAGAACCTTGATTCTCTTCTGACAATCTGTCCATTTCTTAAGCATCATTGGTTTGGAAATTTTATCACACCCTTAATACATGTATTTAATAGCAAGCATGGTAATTTATAATTTCTGCAATATAAGGACAGGTACATATCAGTCAATCTTTAGCTTCTAATATAGACACTTAATGGAGAGTAATACGATCTGATTCTTAAATTTAAACTGTGGTGTGTGTGGTACTATATCTGAGCTGGTAATTTAATGGATGAACCATCTCTATGAAAATAGTTAATAGCATTTGCCAAATTTTCAGATTTTACTTTACCTTGTCTACATCCCTTTACAATTGGTACAATGACAATGAAATGAACAAATTAAAATTTTCTATTTGCCCAGAATCCATAGGCAAGTCATGTTGTAAAACAAATTTACCTTAAGATTAAAGGCTCTTTGAATCTCAAATTTGATCATTTCATACATTTTAAGATACTGTTACACACTGATATAAAAAACACTGTATCACATCAAGAAAAAGGCTTTTGAAAGCTGTGGGAACCTAAATTTCAAAAATGTTAGGTTTAAACTAATACCATTTCTCCATCATAAGTGAGACACTCCTGGAAAACACGGTCTAAGAAGACATTGGTCATGGTTGCTGTTCCATAACGGGAGAGTTCTTCTTTACTGAGCATGCCATTGTGATCCTTATCAAGATTCAAATACTGGCCTTGAGAAGAAAGACGATAAAAAGACAGTTGTGACCAGATAAAATTCAAATACAAAAGAATAAACACCAAGTTCTTTTTTTTAAAATATATTTTGATTTTTTTTACAGAGAGGAAGGGAGAGAGAGAGCTAGAAACGTCGATGAGAGAGAAACATCGACCAGCTGCCTCCTGCACGCCCCCTACCGGGGATGTCCCCGCAACCAATGTACATGCCCTTGACCGGAATCGAACCCGGGACCTTTCAGTCCCCAGACCGAAGCTCTACCACTGAGCCAAACCGGCTTCGGCACCAAGTTCTTTTTATTGGTTAATATTTTGATTTTCAAAGTAACTATTTTACAGTAAAGGTAGTGAAATCATCAATCCCTGCAATCTCTATCAAAACAACTGTTACCCTAGCCAGTCTTGCTCAGTGGATAGAGCGTTGGCTGGCCTGCGGACTGAAAGGTCCTGGGTTGGATTCTAGTCAAGGGGACATGCCTGGGGTGTGGGCTCTATGCCCAGAAGGGGGCCTGCAAGAGGCAGCTGATCAATGATTCTCTTTCATCATTGATGTTTCTCTCCCTTCCTCTCTAAAATCAGTAAAAATATATTTGGAAAAGAAAAAAAACACAACTATTAAGCCAGAAACAGTAAAAGAAAACCTGCAGCCAGTGCGGCTCAGCGGTTAGTGTCCACCCAAGAACCAGGTCAAGGATAGATTCCTGGTCAGGGCACATGCCTGGGTTTCTGGGCTCGATCACTAGTAGGTGGGAAGCAGGAGGTAGCCAACTGATGAATTTCATCATTGATGTTTCTCTCTCCCCCAATAAAAACATTTTTGAAAAATTAAAGAAAACTCATCATAAAGGGATGGCTTTTGGGCTATTTCCCTTACATTATTATTTGGTTTTAGTTTGCAACCTTTTAAGACTTTCTAGGCCGAAACTGGTTTGACTCAGTGGATAAAGCGTCAGCCTGCAGACTGAAAGGTCCTGGGTTCGATTCTGGTCAAGGGCATGTACCTTGGTTGTGGGCACATCCCCAGAAGGGGGTGTACAAGAGGCAGCTGATTGATGATTCTCTCTCATCGATGCTTCTAACTCTATCCCTCTCTCTTCCTCTCTGTAAAAACACAATAAAATATATCAAAAAAAAAAAAAAAAAAAGACTTTCTAGGATTCTAAATTAAATGACAAAAACAAAAAAACAAAACCAAATTAGCTGGCAATAGAGATCACAAAAAGCACTGAAATGCTGGCACTTAAAAGCAGAGGTCAAAGATGCCAAAATGAGTTAGGACCACCTAACAGAATAACTTAACAGATAATGACATTTAAGAAAAAAGCACTCTGGCCAGTGTGACTCAGTTGGTAGGAGTGTTGCCCTGGACACTGAAAGGTCCTGGGTTCAATTCCTGGTCAGGGCACAATCCTGGGTTTTGGATTCAATCTCCAGCCCCAGTTGGAGTGCTTGCATGAGGCAACTGATCAATGTTTCTCACACCGACTCTCTCTCTTCCTTCCCCTCTAAAAATCAATGAAAATGTACTCAAGTGAAGATGTTAAAAAAAAAAAAAAAAAAAAAAAAAAAAAGAAGAAGAATAAATATTACCCAAAAAACTGGTGTGGCTTGGTTGGTTTGAATGCCATTCATATACCACAAGGTAGCGGGTTTGATCCTGGATCAGGGCACTTGGAGCATGTGTGGGAGGTAAACAATGATGTTTCTCTCACACATCAATGTCTGTCTGTCTATCTGTCTGTCTCTCTCTCAAATAAAAAGCAAACCAGGTCTTAGAACACCTCCCAACATTTTATCACAGTACAAGACCACAGTAGATGTTCATAATGCTTGAGTCAAAGAAGACCAACTTAAAGAGAAAGTGTAATAACTTAAAAAGAGTTACAAAAATTTAAAACATTGGTATTTAAAAGTAAATTTTAGTAACCTAGAGTACTAGCTCTAAGATAATTGGGATACTTTGATCTTAAAGTAAATTAGCCTATGTATCAAAATGTCCAGTTTGAATCAGTAGTTAGTTGCCCTATGGACTAAAGAGTCCCAGGTTCAATTCCAGCCAATGGCACATGCCTGGGCTGTGGGCTCGATCCCCCCCAGGAGAGGGCATGCAGGAGGCAACCAATCAATGAATCTCTCTCATCACTGATGTTTCTATATCTCTCTCCCTTCCTCTCTGAAATCAATAAAAAAATATATATTTTAAAAAATGTCCTTTGAACACCAATTAACTAAGGAATGAATAATTCAAATTTTAGCATTTTGACAGGAACCTACCATATACCCTTAAGGCAGAAGGAGCAGAAAACCAATTTGTTTCTTGACTCTCCTTGGACAGTTCCTCATCCCTTAACTAAATGAACACAGAGACAGTTAGAAGATAGCAATGGTCAAGTGATATAATTTATAAATGTTTAAAAACACATTTACCTCCAATAAATCATCTAGGAAGCTGCATGCTAAAATATCTTGAATTTTTATCTTCCCTTTAAAGAACATAAAAAATACAATTAACTGCATTTTAAAAACAAGAGCAATTTTATAAATGTACTATTTTATAACACCAGCCAAAGAATTGATATTTTAAACCTCCTTAGCTTTTATGCTCCAAAGTCCTTATTGCTATGAAAGGGGAGATGTACAGCCTAAGCAACCATTATGGTGGGTCACTATGATGTGCACTGACCACCAGTGCAGATGCTCAATGCTCAGCCAGAAGCCAGGCTCATGAATGGCGAGGACAATGGCGGTGACAGGAGCCTCTCCCACCTCTGCAGCAGTGCTAAGGAGCAGCGAGCTGAGTGGTAAGCAGCGAGCAGGCGGATGGTAAGGAGTGAGGGGTTCTGGACTGTGAGAGGGTGCAAGCTGGGCTGAGGGGACCTCCCCCCACAGTGCACGAATTTCGTGACAGGGTCTCTAATCCCATATAATAAAAGGCTAATATGCAAATTGTCCCTTTGGGATTTTGACGGACTGGTAGTTCAACTGACCACCAGGGGGCAGTGCAGAACGAAAGAAATCCCTGGCCAGCAGCCAGCAGCCAGCACCCAGGGGAAGGAAGGCCCCAATTGGCACTAATCGCCAGCCAGGCCTAGGGGCCCTACCCATGCACAAATTTCATGCACCAGGCCTCTAGTATTTAATAAAACCTCTACTTCACATGTCTACTTTTATACCCCAACTATGTAAATCCAATTGGTAAATTCTTTCTAAAATTACATTGATAACCGATTCCCTAAAAAGTTATGTTGTGTATTTTGTGGAGATAAAAATGAAACAGCTCATAATCAAACAAGAAGACTGTTTCCATTTTTCTTTGGCAGGTTCTGGAATAGGAAGCAATTTGGAAGCATGGTTATGAGTAGAAGGATTGGAATTTAAATGACACTTCTAGATATATAATCTAAGTCTCAGTGGCTTCACACATAAACTGTGGATAATAGTAATACTTTCCTTATAGAGTGATAGGAAGGAAATGAAAGAATCAATGGATAATGCTTAGCATAGTACCTGGTACATAATAGTCAAAACTGATAGCATTATTTTGTAAAGTTTTAAGGAAAAATATACCTATGTTCCTATAATGGAGATATTTAACAAAGCCTGTCAGCTACGATATACTATGATAGACTCATAGCTAGATTTTTTAGTATAGGAGACTTATGGACTTTGATTTGGGCCTTCTGTACCTTCCCTGGCCCCAGATATATGTATTTAAGTCTTTTAAGTTTCAATAGGTTAGAACAGTTTTTAAAATTTATGTTAACGAGGTCAAATTACCAATCTGAGCCCCATATAGGATAGTTAACTTGAGAAAAAGAAAAATACATCATGGCTAAATGGTTCTATCTCCCAATTCACAAATTTGATAAAAAAGCATTCTCCATTATCTTACATATCAGAATAGCATATTATATCAGAATAACTGACTTCTTTTTGATTTTGTACAGAGAGTAAGGGAGAGAGATAGAGAGCTAGAAACATCGATGAGAGAGTCATCGATCAGCTGCCTCTTGCACACCCCCTATTGGGGATATGCCCGCAACCAAGGTACATGCCCTTGACCGGAATCGAACCCTTCAGTCCCCAAGCCGACGCTCTATCCATTGAGCCAAACCGGTCTCGGCATAACTGGCTTCTTAGAAATAGAGTCATAAATTACCCAGTTCATAGTTCATTTAGAAATGAAAGAACTGTAAGAGGTTAGGTGAGATGCCGTCACACACCTGGTTATGGTTGGTGCAAGTAAATCATACAAAATCCTTATATATTAACTAGAGGCCCAATGCAAGAATTTGTGCACATTGAAAAGAAATTTAGCTGGGACCGGTTTGGCTCAATGTATAGAGCATCGGCTTGGGGACTGAAGGGTACCGGGTTCGATTCCGGTCAAGGGCATGTACCTTGGTTGCGGGCATATCCCCAATTGGGGGTGTGCAAGAGGCAGCTGATCGATGACTCTCTCTCATCGATGTTTCTAGCTCTCTATCTCTCTCCCTTTCTCTCTGTATAAAAATCAATAAAAATATATTTAAAAAAAAAGAAAAGAAATTTACTACAAGAAATATTTTAATATCGCTATTTACCCTTTCTTTATAATAGAACTATCAACCAAATTCACGATAGACAATGACAGTTGGAAACACACAGTGTGACTGGTGCCAGACAGAGCTTTATATACATAAACTGCCTAATTAGACCTGCTTTCTGATTTAGCTAAACTTTTTCCAGCACAGTGAAGCACCCCATCTTCTCTTTCAGGTAATTGTCAGCAACACAGCAGTAAATATCAACATGAAGGAGATTATTATTGTACATCACACAGGGATAACAAAGGGTAAACTATTTAACTGCAGCGTGTTTGACTATATTCTGCACAGTGAGAAAACCTGAAGTCATTTTCAAGATCCACCATTTCTTCTTTTCAGTTGGGTAAAGTTTCTAAACTTTCTAAATCTCCATTTTCTGGCTAATAAAAGAAAAGTCTCTTACCTATCAAGTCTCCTGCCTACCTACTCCAGGACTTCTGTGAGGATCAAATGAGATGAAGCACAGGAAAATGCTTCATAGACGTTTGGTTAAAGTGTGAAATGATTCCACCTGGCTATAAAGCAAGTCATGTTCCTGGGCTGAAGAAACTTCAAGGAGGCTAGTTGCTAGGGAGAGGAAGCTGGGTGTTGCTATGTGATGTCATTATCTGGTGTCCACAGCTACTGTTTCTGGGCTGGGCTGGGCTATATTTTGTGCCATGGAGTCTCAGCTGCAATTCGGTGGGCTGTCTCTCCGAGGTGGTAGTGGGGCCTGTGTCACAGTCTGGGAAAGCTAAGTGTTGCTTTTCAGAACCAGGTCCACAGTGCCATTTCTTTGTAAATGGCCAGTGCACGTGACGGCAGCTCCTGCATTGAGCATCTGTCCTTGGTGGTGTGTGTGTCATAGCGACTGGTTCTCAGATGTTCAGAGGGACACTTAGCATATTAGCATTTGATAAATATAGATGGTAATGACATGTTGGGAAAATAAAAAAGTGACATTTCAAGACTTTTCTCTAGTTGAGATATAAAAGTAATACTTTTATAATATCTAAGATAAGATTTTATTTTACCTGTTCTTAGAGGGTCCAAAAAGAAAAAGAATTTCCTAACAGCTGTACAAACATAAAAGGAATAAAAAGATTTTTCCAGCCCATCTAATTGTGGCAAAGTAGGGATAAGTTCCAATATGTAGTTTTCTAAATCCTGAAAGATGAAAACAAATAAAACTTTTAAGTATTAAAAATATCTTGTTTTTTTCATTAGGAACTGGATTATAATATCAGTCCTAGAAATTGTTTAACATTAATATTAATTCATAACTAGCTTAGTAGTTTGTATTAAATTTGTTCCTAATTTAGTTCTTATTTAAATTTTAACATACTCTTGAATAGGTGATACATTCTACATAGTTCCAAATTCAAAAGGAACAAGAGTATTCATTGAAAAGTTTCCTTCTCACCTATTTCCTCTCCCCAGAGGTAAGCTACATTATCAGCTTCTAAAGTATCTTTCCAAAGACAACCAACTGATGAATATACTAGCAAATACATATACAGTGTATGTATATTTCCTTTCCTCTCTAACACAGAATATCAAAGCATACCATGCAAATTCTTCTGTATTTTGCTTTTATCACTTAACACTACACTTTGCAGTCATTCCACATTGGCTCTCAAAGAGCTTCTATTAAAAAAAAAAAAAAAAAAAAGCTATGGTACTCTGACCAGTGGGTTAGTCGGTTGGAGCATTGTCCTGTACACCAAAAGGTTGAGTTTAATTCCCAGTCAGGGCACAAACCTAGGTCGCGGGTTCAATCCCTGATCAGGGTGCATACAGGAGGCAACTGATGTTTCTCTCTCTTTTCCTCTCTTTAAATAAAAAATATATCCTTGGGTGAGGATTAAAAAATATTTCAGATGTACCATAATCTATTTAGTCTTCTATGGATGGGCATTTAGGTTATTTCTAACCTTCTGCCACACTAAAAACAATACTATAGTGGCTAAGAGAATTTTTTCATTCATAAATATGGAAGAATAAGCTACACTAACAAAAAAATATGTAAATTGGCCATCATTTCGAGGCACCACCAGCCAATCAGGAGTGAGTATGCAAATTAACTAGGCAAAGAAGGTGACAGCCCCATCCCCCAGCTGCTCTGGGCCTCTGGGTAGCACCCATGCAGGCGTGGTCCTGCGGGCAGAACAGGATGCCTGCTATGAGGGGGAAGGTGGGCGGCAGAGGGAGCTACAGGAACAGTGCTCTGGCTGGAGTGAAGACTAAGGCGGTGGCCAGCGCAAAGGCCTGGGTCCCGGTGCCAGAGGAAAACCGGTGCCGGCAGCCAAGAGAAGGAAGGCCTATCGCCCGAATCCTCGTTCAGCAGGCCTCTAGTAGGATGTAATTTCTGTAAGTGGATTGCTGTTTCAAAACATGCACATTTATAATTTTGATAGATATTGGTAAACGGCCCACCCCTCCATAAAGGCCATATCCATTTTATACTCCCAACACCAATGGGAGATTACAGTAACAGTTCCCAAATTGTGCCCCAGGATTGCTACATTGAACTCACAGGGATGCAACAGGATAGGATATTTTAGCAACATCTGTCAGACACTGCATGAGCTATTGCTCAGGGGAGTTCACATTTTCAACATGAATTTTAAATATATATTCCTTTTTATTACATCAATCTTAGCAATCTAGGTTCTGGATGGTTGCTGTAATAAAGCAAGTGCCACACGAAAATCAGTGTGAGAGAGGAACTGAGGATGACTGTGTCAAATCTAATTCCCAGGTTGAGTAGCTGTACAGTGCCCCCTAGGCACACACATTCCATTAATAATTGTTCTTTAATAATGAAGTAAAAATACATTTTTTAACTTAAGTGTATTATTCTTTAAAAAAATATATATATATATATATATGTGTGTGTGTGTGTGTGTGTGTGTGTGTGTGTGTGTGTGTGTATATATATTATTGATTTTTCTTACAGAGAGGAAAGGAGAGAGATAGAGAGCTAGAAACGTCGATGAGAGAGAAACATCGACCAGCTGCCTCTTGCACACCCCCTACTGGGGATGTGCCCACAACCAATGTACATGCCCTTGACCGGAATCGAACCTGGGACCTTTCAGTCCGCAGACCGAAGCTCTACCGCTGAGCCAAACCGGTTTCGGCAAGTGTATTATTCTTTATAAAAGACTAATGGAATTAAATTTATGAATGCTTTTATTGTTCAGAACTGATTAATAAATGGAACTTAGTTTTTAGGCATTTCTTTTGGTAAAGAAGTTCTATGATGAATCTATTGAGACAAAAAGTACTGAAAACTGAAAAGGTTTGGGAAACCATGGCCTATTTTACATTCCTGCATTATAAGCATTATCAAATTTATTAAAATTTTTTTTTTTTTTTTACTGAATTTGAGAGAGAAAGGAAGGTCGAGGGAAAAAGAAAAACATGATGTGAGAGCAAAACACCAACCATCTGTCTCTTGCACACTTTGACCAGGGATTGAGTTTACAACCTGGGCATGTGTCCTGACTGGGAATTCATCCCGCAACCTCTAGGTACATAGGACAATGCTAAATCAACTGAGCCATTCCAGCCAAGATATTATCAAACCTTTTGATCTAAGCTAATCTGATGGGTGAAAGATGACATTTTAATGTAGATCTATTTGACATTTATCTTACTATGTGAACTTGATTTTTTTCTGATTAAGAAGTACTTGTATTTCCCTTTGCCCAGTTGTGCATTGACTTAGCAGCCATTTTCTTCTGATTTTTTAAGAGCTTTTTATACATTAGAATAATTGGCCATTTGTGACTGAGTTTCAAGTATATTTTCCCAGTTAGTCTTCTTTTAGCTTTATTAAATGGATTTTATGGGTTTTTAAAATATTTAGCTGAATTTATTGTTTTTTTAGAGTTCAGTGTTTTGTCACACTTAGACTTTCCTATTCCAAGATTCTACATTTAAAAGCCTCTCGTAGTTTTTTACATTTACTTTAACAATTTTGTTAATTTTATGTTAGCCATTGTAAAGGATATTCTAGTTGATCAGAGATACTTTATATTTAAGTTGTAGAACAGATGGCATCTCAAACTTGGTTTGTCCGAAATGGGACTCTTATCCCCAACTCTGGCCCTCACCATTTTTCTCTATTCCAGCAGCCATTCAAACTAAAAATTTTAGGCTCATCTTTGGTTCCTGCCTCATTTTTACCAAGGATCCTATCTCTTACCCTCAATATCGAATCCCGTAGCAAATTTTGGGATGAGTGTATGTCTAAAATATATATTAAATTAATTCATTATTGGAAAAAATCCATCACACTGATCGTGACCATTATCATCACTTACCTGGACTACTACAGTAGCTTAAACATGCCTTCTTTCATTCTATCCTTACAACCCATTCTATACACACCCTCAGTGATGTTTTAAAATGTAAATCAATCATATTCTGACAGTTTCAGCTTAAAACTTCTAATGGCATCCCATTAGTCTGAAATAAAATTCTAACTCCTTATCATGGCCCTAAAAAGGTCCTATCTGTGGCCCCTGCCTAGTTTTCCAACATCAACTCCTATCACTCCATCTATTTTGCTCATATGTTCTAGCCATACTGGCTTCCTTCAGTTTCTAAACAGATCAGATTTAACTTTGCCTTGGGGACACTGACCCTACTGTTTCCCCTTTACTACATTTTTGTAAGGTTCTTTCTTTCTCATCTTTCGCAGCTAAAATTCAATCACTAGTTCAAAAAAGCACCCCTTTCATCTTATCTAAAATAGCCCCCCTCAACCTCAATCATACTTTCCCATTCTCTATATTCTCACCCTAGAACTTGTCATTATTTGAAATTATTTTGCTTATAATTTAGTGTCTGCCTCCCTACTCTGCTAGAAAAAAGCTCCGTAAGAGTAAGGCTTAGCATAGTCCTTAGAACACCTCTGGCCAGTTATTCAGTGGTTAGAGCATCAGCCTGCAGACTGAAGGGTCCTGAGTTTGATTCCTGGTCAAGGGTAAGTACTTTGGTTGTGGGTCCGCACCCCACCCCTGATCAGGGTGTGTGAAGGATGCAACCAGTCAATGTGTCTGTCAGATCGATGTTTTTCTCTCTTTCTTTCCCCTCCTCCTCCCTCCCTTACACTCTCTCTAAAAGTCAATGGAAAAAATATCCTCAGGTGAGGATAAAAAAAAAAAAAGAATAGTACCTGGCACAAATTAGGTGTTTGTCAAGTACTTATTAAATAAGATTTAGTAAGTGAATGAAAGTATGCCCAAACTACTCAAATTACAGATATTGGTTCTGGAAACTACTGTCTTTTAAGTAAAAACACATGATCTGGTTTCAAAAGGCGAAGTGCGCAGGGTAGGAGAAATATTTCTTTTCTTTGAGAGAAGGGAAAATTACTCCCTTTTAAACACAACTACAGAAATGTACTATTGTTTTCTCTCCCTCCCTTCATTTTTGTTTCAATTTTTGTATCCATTCCTGGAAAGAGGCAAGCAAAAGGAAATGTGTCTTTAAAAAAAAACCCCACATAAAACCCAATGTATTCTTATTGATCATCAGAGAAAGAGGAATAGAGAGGAAGAGAGGGTGAGGGGAGAAAGGAGAGAGAAAGAGAAGAGAGAAGAGAGAGGAGGGAGAGAAACATCAATGTGTCACACCCAATCAGGGATTGATCTTGCAACCTGGATGTGTGCCCTGACTGAGAACCAAACCTTTGACCTTCTGCAGTAGTATTTGGTGCATGGGACAATATTCAATCAACTACTGAGCATACTGGTCAGGGCAAGGAAGTGTGTCTTGTAAAACAACTAACTGCTGACAAGAATTATTAAAGCTATAGAATTAATCTAGTATCTGATCTGAGAAAACATCAACAGGTAGCTAATATGTCTTTCTTGCTAGAGAGAGATGGATTTAAAAAGCAAGAACCTTTTTAAAAAATCATTATTTTTTAATCCTCACCTGAAGATATGTTTTTATTGATTTTAAAGAGAGAGGGGGAGAGAAAAACATCGATGTGAGAGAGAAATATCATTCAGTTGCCTCCTGCACGTGCCCCAAACTGGATATCAAACCTCCAGCCTTTTGGTGTATGGTTTGTTGCTCCAACCAACTGATCCACCCAGCCAGGGCAAAACAAGAACCTTTTATTGTCAGGTTGATCTGAATCTTAAAGTTCAAGAACTGTACTGTGTCCCTAGCAAGGTTTTTGTGTTTTTTATTATTTATTGACTAGAGGCCCGGTGCATGAAAATTCATGCACTGAAAAGGGGTCCCTCAGCCGGGCCTGCCCCCTCTCACAATCCAGGAGCCCTCAGGGGTGGTGATCAGGGGAAGGCAATGCTCCATCACACTTCTGCTGCTGCCACCACTGGCAGCACAATCTCAGCCGGCCCTGGTAACCTGAGCTTTGGGTGGCCCTCGGGGGATGGGAAGCTGGCATCCAAGGCTTGCCTGCACCTTGGCCTGGCCCTGGGCAGCTGGGCAGCTGCCACCTGAGGCTTTCCTGTGCCTCGGGCCAGCCGTGGGCTGCTGGGGGGTTGAGGGGACTGGGCACCACCATCTCTGAGGGCGGGGCAGTCAATTAGCATAGTATTTGCTGTGGGTGTCACCATCTTTGAGGATGGGCAGTCAATTAGCATATTCCCTCCTTATTGGCTGTGGGCCCCATCATCTTTGTGATACATAGTGAGGGTCAATTAGCATATTCCTTCTTTATTAAATAGGATTTTTAGAGAGAGAGGAAGGGTGAGGGAGAGAGAAACATAGGCTGCCTCCCACACATGCCCTGACCAGGAATCGAGCTTGCAACCCAGCTATGTGCCCTGACCAGGAATCGAACCGGCAACCTTTCAGTGCAGGGGATAATGCCCAAATAACTGAGCCACACTGGCCCAGGACCCCAGAAAGGTTTTTAAGTGTA
This sequence comes from Pipistrellus kuhlii, assembly GCF_014108245.1. Taxonomy (NCBI): domain Eukaryota; kingdom Metazoa; phylum Chordata; class Mammalia; order Chiroptera; family Vespertilionidae; genus Pipistrellus; species Pipistrellus kuhlii. The sequence goes on from NW_023425404.1 coordinate 73,326,069, forward strand.
AATGTTCAGTATGAGCTAACATTCTATCTACAGAAATCTGTATAAAACAGACAGTAAAAAATTATAACAGGAAATTATAACAGGGAATATGTCTTAAAATCTAATATTTGAATATTTAAGCAATTGATTAACCTGTTTCATATTTATGCTTACCTCCCTGCCCCTTTCCCCAACAGCCCTAAAAAGCACTTTATATTTGGTGGGAAAAGCCTGAGAGCTAAAAAGAAGCATGACCATATAATTTAGATTCCTGCACTCAGAAGAAGCAAAGTCATTTAGACGATGAGACTATAATTCTCTATTGATAACTTGGCCTAACTACATTAATACCTAGTGTTATTAATTACCAAACAGCCTCTTGGTAACTGACGTTATAATCCAAACCTATTGGCGGGAAAACAGTCACATTATTTTTCTCGTATATACCTGTATTTCCTTTAAGAGGAAAAATTCCTGGCTTTCACATTTTAAAACAGTCATACACTGATAACACTCATGAATAATCACAAGCTTTTCACAATGGTTTTTAATCCTATTAAAACACTACATTCTTATTTTCTCCTATAAAAAACTTTTTCTTAAAAGACTAGAGAAAATAATCTAAAAATGAATTTTTGGCCGAAACTGGTTTGGCTCAGTGGTAGAGTGTTGGTCTGCGGACTGAAGGGTCTCAGGTTCGATTCTGGTCAAGGGCATGTACATTGGTTGCGGGCACATCCCGGTAGGAGGTGTGCAAGAGGCAGCTGGTCGATGTTTCTCTCTCATCGGCATTTCTAACTCTCTCTCCTTCTCCCTTCCTCTCTGTCAATAAAATATATTTTTAAAAAAATGAATTTTTGTGGTCAATATACATTTAAAAGGTTTTTTAGTAACATGTTATTTGTAAAAACAAAAACAGAGATACAAACAAAAAAAGAACCATCTGTAATTCCAACATCCAGTGGTAACCACTCTTAACATTTTCATGTCTATCGTGGTTATTAAAGTAAATTAATACTTACAGATTCTCGGAGATATCCTTGTCCTGCAACATCATATAAACTAAGTCCTATTCTTGTTTGATGAAGCCAAACTGACAATAAACAAGAAAATGAAATGCAATTACTAAGTGCTATCCTTTAGAATATATATGGACAAAAGGAGATAAAGAGCTAGATTAGAGGGACAAGCTAATATCATTAATATCTTTATTCTCACACATATTACTTATTTGTTAACCCTAAACTTGTTCCAAACAAAACAAACCTACCATAGAATTAATGGCAGATATCGATGGCAGATTCTGCAATGCCTAAAGTGATAATATAGTCGATGCCCTTGAGGATATTGTTCTTATTAAACTTGTCATTCCACCAAACAAGGACAGTGAGTGTAATGTTATGCTTTTAACAAGCTGTTTTTATTCTACTGAGGTTATTTACTGCCACCAAATATTAAAGGTGATATACATAAGACTTGAAAGATCATTATGGAACTTACAGGAATCATATAACTCCAGTTGTTTGGTAAAAACTCCTTGAAACTCATACTACAGCTGTGAGTTTGAAACCATCTTCTCAGGCAGCTCAACCCATAATGTGTTAGTAAAATAAAATTACCAGTGAATTAAAATAATTTCAAATCACCACACATTAAAACTCTTGGTTCGCACCAAGACCGGTTTGGCTTAATGGATAGAGCGTCGGCTTGGGGACTGAAGGGTCCCAGGTTCGATTCCGGTCAAGAGCATGTACCTTGGTTACCGGCATATCTCCAGTAGGGAGTGTGCAAGAGGCAGCTGATCGAAGACTCTCTCTCATCGATGTTTCTAACTCTCTCTCTCTCTCCATTCCTCTCTGTACAAAATCAATAAAATATATTTTAAAAATAAATAAATAAATAAATAAATAAATAAATAAAACTCTTGGTTCGGCTTTTGATATATCTAGATAGCTAGTATCTTTAGGATGTGAGGTTTTTGTTATGTTTCTCTTTTTATAACAATAAACTCAAATTTACGGCAGAAAATCTCAGCTCTAGTAAGTTCTAGGAGAGAATCATACTAAGAAAAAAAATCTTGTTTAAAAGACAAGCAATTCTGCTATTCAAACTTACTGAGAGAGTATTTTCACATGGGAGGGATACTCTAAAAGCATGGACCAAAATCCTACTTGATTCACAGACAGTGAGAGAACAGTGAAAATGAAATCACCTTTTCTCATGACGTAATTAAAGAACTGCATGATGGAAATTCTTCCATAAGAATCTGTATGAAGGAGTTTAGCAAAGACTTTTGCTGTGAAAAATTGCCTATGGAAAGGAAATAAGGGTTAAAATCATCTGCCAACATAAAAATTACTTCTATGTAAATTATCAAACAACAGCAATGAAAAATCAAAAGTGGTGAAAAAAGAGAATTATAGCTCAAAAATATTGTCCTACTTCTTTACATTCTCTTGTATTAAGAATGAAGGCTTATAGTGTTATAAGTCATATTTATTTGAATAAATTCATACCAATATAATTTTTACTAAATAATTTTTTAAACTTCATTAAGAACTATTTTAATAACATTGACTCAAATTGTAATACCGCTGGCTTAAATTTTCATCAACATTTGAGGCATTTAAAATGCTTAATGAAATATATTCTTTTATTAAATACTACAGGCCCGGTGCATGGTATTCGTGCACGGGTGTGGTCCCTAGCCTGGTTGGCAATCAAAGCGCAAGTGTCTGGTGTGAAGGGCAGGCCCCAGCTATCTCTGGGCCCCTGTGCGCCCCCTCCGCCTGCGTCACTGGGCCCTGCCTGGCTCCCTCAGTGCCTGGGAGCTGCTGCTGGTCAGTCTGCAGGGCAATTGGGCCTCCATGTGCACCCGCCTTGGCCTGGCGCCACCTGCTCACCTGCTCCACCATCCTGCTGTGGTCCCGCTCTTGTCAGGGCCCATTGGGGCTGGCAGCGCCTCCACTGCCGCCCCGTCAGCACGGCCAATGCCCGCCATGTTCTGTGATACCCCCTAGGGATCAGCGCACGCCATGGCGAGCGGTCCAATTCCCGGTCGAGGGGACAATTTGCCCATTAGGTTTCTATTATATAGGATATTATTCTTACTTGCACTTTGGTCCAGCTTTCTCACCAACTTTCAAAAAATTTTCATAATTAATCATTGCTTCTTCTCCAATCATAGGTGGTGTCTGGTGCTTGTCCAGCAAAAACCATAAGTTCTTAGGAAAATTGCAAAAATGGAGATGTTATAGTTAACAGAACAAAACTTAAAAGCAGTTAAATGTTATTTACATTAAAATGATAGTTTGATAGTAGAGTTAATATTAAGATGAATCTCATCCCCTATTATTCTTCTGATTAATAACAATAAAAAGACATATACATTGCCTCCTTAATCTACATAACTATATACTGTAGATATTGTTATGCCTACTTTACAGATGAGTATTAAAGCACAAAAATGTTAAGTACATTGCCCAAGATCACAGAGCAGGGCTGGAGTTTGAACCCCTGAAGTTTGACTCTATAGTTGGGGTTTAACTTTATCCATTAGAATCACGTAGGGGCTTTAAAAGACAAAACTATCCTTGGGAGATAGGCCCACACAAGCTCTGCTGCTGTTTCTGGTAGGAGCCCTCTCTCCAGAGCTTGTCTTTCACCCACTCTGCAGGCCCCTCTCCATAAGACAGTCCTGAGATCCTGTCTGATGTAAGTAGTGCAAATAAGAAATGACTAACATCCAAAGCAAGCTTTTATTCCATTTTTACCTGTAATTCTTCATTATCTAACAGTTCTCTGCTTTTCCTTTGCAGAAAGACAGCTCTGGATTCCTCTCTTAATTTCTGTAGTAAGACTTCATCTTCAGCTGGCAGCTAAAAATACATTGTAGTTAATTTCTATATTTAAATTCTAGACTATTGGATTAAGTAAAATGTTTAAGAGCTCATAAAATAATTATGTATTATACTCAATTACTTTTTGTATTTCCATTCTGCTTAATTTCAAATCATCATTCATTTAAAAAGTTCATTTCGCCTGGCAGCTGTGGTTGAGCACCGACCTATGACCCAGGAGGTCACAACTGCATTCCAAGGCACATGCGGGCTTATAATTGCCAATGTGTACTTCTTATCTCTTTATCTTTTTCACCCCGCCCCCATCCCTCCTCCTACCTGGCAACCATCAATTTGTTTTTGCATATAAATTGCTTTCTTAAGATGTTTTAACCTGTAAACCTCTGCAAATACTTCTTTACAATTTTGGCACAAAGAAACAAATAAATATAACTCTTCAAGCATTCCATTCTTTTTTTTTTTTTTTTTTTTAAATATATTTTATTGATTTTTTACAGAGAGAAAGGGAGAGAGATAGAGAGCTAGAAACGTTGATGAGAGAGAAACATCGACCAGCTGCCTCTTGCACATCCCTTACCGGGATATGCCCACAACCAACGTACATGCCCTTGACCGGAATCGAACCTGGGACCTTTCAGTCCGCAGACCGACACTCTACTGCTGAGCCAAACCGGTTTCGGCAAGCATTCCATTCTTAACCTATTTTTCAGTTTAACCTTGAACAAAACATTTTATACCTTACAACATAAGTAAAAAACAAAGTTAAAAATTGTGATCAACCCTGGCCTGTGTTACTAGTGGTTATAGAGTAGGCCCTCATACCTAAGGGTCACAGGATCGATTCCAGTCAAGGGCACATATGTAGGCTGCAGGTTTGATTCCCAGACCATTGGGGTGAGTGTGGGAGTCAACCAATAGATGTGTCCCTCTACACATCGCTGTTTCTGTTTCTCTTTCTCCCCCCCACCATCTCTACCTCCCCTCTCGTCCTCCCTCCCACCCTTCTACTCTCTCTTAACAGAATTGGAAAAAATATCCTTGGGTAAGGATTAAAAAATATATATATATGTCAAGTAATCCTAAATCTTACAAAAAGCCTGACAACATAATCCAACAGAATATCCATTACTAATATCCTTAATTAGGAAGAAAAAGCCTGTAACTCAATAAGAGGGGGGCAATTAACAACTATGTGATCTTATCCAATTTATATGGAATCTCAGGATTTTATCAGCTCCAAAATAAGATCAACTAGAATGAAATAATATATAAAATTTGAGATATAATCATTTCCCAGCCGACGTGGCTCAGTGGTTGAGCATTGACCTATGAACCAGAAAGTCATGGTTTGATTCCTTGTCAGGGCACATGCCCAGTTTGTAGGCTTGATCCCCTTATGGGGCATGCAGGATGCAGCTGATCAATGATTCTCTCTCATCATTGATATTTCTATTTCTCCCTCTCCCTTCCTTTTGAAATCTATAAAAACATATTAAAAAAAAAGATATAACCTGCCCTAGCCAGTTTGGCTTGGTGGCTACATAGTTGGCCTGTGGAACAAAGGGTCCAGAATTCTGGTCAAGGGCACCGTGGTTGCAAGGCTCCTCCCCAGCCCAGGTCCTGTTGGGGAATGTGCAGGAGGCAACCAATTGATATGTTTCTCTCACATTGATGTTTCTCTCTCTTCCATTCTCTCTAAAAGATCAAAGGAAAAATATTCTCCGATAAGGATTAACAAAAAATAAAATAAAAAATAAAAAAGGATATAACCCTCTATTTATAAAATATTCTTATTCCATTTTAAAAATTGCATTTTATTTATAAACTCTGCAAGACATTTGCTTAGATACCACTTACCCTATAATAAAACCGGGGAATGGTCTTATAGAATTCATTTGTGTTTTTTCTACCTCCTTTCCATTTAGAGTAGTATTTGGTAAATAAATCCATTTCTTCATCTTTTAATTCTTGTTCACTTTTTTTTTCTGTTAACAAAATAGATTCAGGGGGGAAAACACTTTTACAATCAAATAATACTTTTCTCAGGTCATCTACCGTGTTCCCCGAAAATAAGACCTACTTACAGGTTTCCTTCTGAGTGAAATATAAAGCATCCCCCGAAAATAAGGCTCCCCCCCAGGCTAAACATGAGAGATTTGGTCCACTGATTCTGAAAGAAATGGAGTCACAAGAAATTTACCAGGAAATTCAGGAATTGGATTGTTTTGATGATGTTCCAGAAGATGATGACATGATTGTCATTGAATAAATGAGTAAATTCTTGATACTGTAGGATTCACAGTTTGTCTGGTTTGTGTTAACAACTACCGTACTACCATACCGTATACAGGTAATAAATTTCCTTTATTTTCATTTAACAATAAATGTGTACCGTATTCTTCTTCATGGAAAAATAAGACATCCCCTGAAAATAAGACCTAGCGCATCTTTGGGAGCAAAAATTAATATAAGACACTGTCTTATTTTCGGGGAAACAGGGTAGTATAATTATAGTGCAAAAATGGTCTTCACAGTTGTGCTTAGATACTAAACATATTAACTTTCTTGAAATATCAAGACTCACTATTTTTCACTGAAACGGCCTCTCCTACATATTCACTTTCCATTGTTCTCACTACTATTTTTTTATTTTTTATCACTATACTTGTTTCTTCCTCAAGCCATTGTCTCTTTTATAGACTTACTAGAGGCCTGGTGCATGAAATTCGTGCATGGGTGGGGTCCCTAGGCCTGGCCAGGGATCAAGGCCGGTCAGGTTCCTCACCTCCCTGCTCCTCTCCTCCCAGCCTATCGCCCTCCGCCTTCCCTCACTGCCCAGGTCTGCCACCACCCCTTCTCCCCCCCTGGATCCCCGTCACAACCTGAGGCCTGGCCCTGACTGGGTAACTGGGACTTGCCAACCCAGGGGAGGGACTGGGAGGTTAGACAGCAGGCCCCATTGGCGATCGGGACCTGTGGGCTGGGGAAAGCTCCTGTATTGAGCGTCTCCCCCTGGTGGTCATTGCGCGTCATAGTGACTGCTCATTCTGGTCGTTCTGTCATTCCATCATAATGATCACTTAGGCTTTTTTAAATATATAGTTGGCATGTTCCTAATTCATTCAATTAAAAGTATTTATTAAGCACCTACTACACATTGAACCCTATATTAGTCACTGATGCTAGGGTGCTGAGAAAACAGGCACAGGCCTTGACCTCATGAAGTTTCAGCTTTATAATCACTCTTCTTCCAAAAACCCTTTCCTCTGAAGCTCACATATCCAGATACTATTATTCTCCAACCTCTCCACCAGCCTGCTGCTGGCAGGTAGCTGTCATTTAGCCATTACTCCACAACTGTTTGTGGATCATGATAACTGGTCACAGCGCTCTCCACCTCAATCATCCTGCAATCATCGAGGAAGAACAGACATGTGGGTGACTCCACTGTGAAGGCTTTTGCTTTCACCTCTACTGTGTCACTCAGTTCTATGGCAAGACTACAGATCTTATCTGCTCTTCTAAAATGTTAAACTCTGGTACTCTCAAATAATTTTTCTTTCCTGGTTATTCAAAACCTCACTACCATAATATCTGCACTTTAGCCTCACTGATGCCTCCAATTCTATTATCTATTTTCTCAAAAGTTTATTTTCCTCTTTCTGGTCTCATTTCCTTCCCCTAAACTCCTCTTATGCCTGCATTTCTGCCACATCTGCCATGTTAATTTTTACCCTTGGACTAATCTTAACATCTAATTCGTTTACCATGGCTTAATACCTTTGGAGAAAACTGTATAATTTTGGTCCCACAAATTTATTTCATGGAACTAATTAGTAAGTCAGCTTTTCAAAACACCAGGACACATTTTATTTGCCCTTGATGTTCTCTTGCTGATTCCTCTTGTTGACCGACTGCTCCAAACTGTCATTACATTCCTCAAACCCACTCTGTATTCACCATCAACAGATGACAATCTCTCCCAGTTTGTACTGGATACCCACAAACATTTCAATGAAGTGGGAGGGCAGAAAGGTATCAAATCTGTACCTTCTTCTTCCTGCCAGTTTTAAGGGAAGAGGTTATCTCCTCTCTCATCCAAGGCTAACCTCTCATTTCACCGAGAGTTGTTCCATCACTTATTCTTTCTTTCTTCCTCCCTCCCATTGAGCTATCTTCAATTCCTTCATCTTTACTGGCTTTTCTTTAATTAACAAACACAGAGGTTTCTTCCATCTCCTCACCCGCCAAAACTCCTTCCTTTTATCTACTACCACACCTAACTCCTTCCTTTCTCATACAATTTTTCAAAAAGAAAGCCTACTCTGGCCATCTTTGCTTTTGTATCTCTCACCCCTTCTTTACGCAATCCTGCTTCTACTCTTACCAACCTACAGAAACTGTAGAGTTTCTTGCCAGGACGACCAATGACCTAATTGCTTATTTATTTTTTAAATTATTTTTATTGGGTTGACATTGTACAATAAGATCATATAGGTTTCAAGTGTACATTTTTTAAAAAATAGCATGATTTAATTTACTTGCTGCTGAATCCTGAATCCTCTTAAAACACACACACACACACACACACACACACACACAACAAAAGTTAAAATTAACTATTCACGTTAATGAATTTAAACCTTCCAGAAAACATGAATCCAAAAGGAAATGTCCAACAGGTGAGCGAGCCACATATAATATTTTATGGCCTTTCCTGTATTGGCCTCGTACTTTCTAAACATCAATGGGGAAAAAAAAAATCTTTATCGAGTTTTGTAGTTTTATTCTTCCGGTGCATAATGTTCAGCCTGTTATTGAGGACTGTCTTCCAACAGGTACACAATCAGCTCATAGGTGGACAGAACAATGGCCGTGTTGGGGATCTGCCGGATGAGCTGGGCAAAGAGTCCTCGATAGAAGGCAAGGTAGCCTTCTTCCCGGAAGACCAGCCGAGCGGTCTGGACAAAGGACTTGTACTTGGTGGCCTCCTCCCGCAGCCGCGTCCTTATCACTTCGTGTGGATAGGCGATACAAGAGGCACATCCCTTAGACACAGCAGCAGCTGCCATAAGTCCAAAAAAGCTTGCGGAATTCTTCTCAGTCCCGTTTGCGGAGAGGCTGAACGGGGCGTCCTTCAGATACTTCTTCAGGCTTTCATAAACAGCGAAGCAGATGACAGTTTCTGAGATCCCCGAGTACGAGGCGGTTAATCCCCGGTAGAAGCCGCAAATGCCTTCCGTCTGATAGACGTGGCACGCACACTGGAGCGTGTTCATCTGCTTACAGCCGCGCACCTTCCGTTCTAGCTGTATCCGGGTTTTAACCATCCATATAGGATTCATTAGGGAATTTGTGATAAAAGCTGCAGAGCCAGCTGAGAAAATGTGCACAATATTGCTGTTGGGCACAAAAAAGCCATTGAACTGCTCTTTGGCTCTGGAGTAGCATGCAAAGTACACAGCCCTTGGCGGTGCAACTCCAACCAAATTTGGACCCAAGCCTCTAAAAAGTGACTTTGGTCCCTCCTTCTCCAAGATTGACTTCAGAACCTGGAGTAGTCCAGGCATCACCGACGTTGGTCTCACCACTCCAGCGCCATCAATGGCCCAAGTGAACCTGAGGGTAATAGACTGTCCACAGAACTAACTTCGAAGACTGCAGCCTTGTCTTAATGACTTCGAGTGGACAAGTGAAAATAGCACCAACCATGCCCCCGCACCAGCCGGCGAAGAGGTGGAGCAGCGTGTTCTCCTTCTGCTGAGAGCTGGTCGCCATGGATGTGCCGGTGCTGGTGCCGGTGCCGGTGCCGGTGCCGCCCGGCGCGAGGCGGCTCGAAGGATGCGGGAGGCGGCCGCTCCGCTGGCCCCGCTGCTCTCAGGCGCCCGCCGTCCCCAGGAGGCGCATCCCCACGACCCGCTCCCTCGGCCAGCACACTCCGGGGGAGGCCGCCGGCCCTTCACCCGCCACAAGTGTACATTTCTGATACATAATCCGTATTACCTAAAGTCATATCATCTTCTATGCCTGTAAGCTTGGCCCCTTTACCCTTCACTACCCCTCAACTCTGTTGCTTAGTTTAATGTAGGGGTGTCGAACTCAATCAGAGAAGGGGCCAAAATCTAAAATCCAGCCTAAATCGTGGGCCGAATGGTTTACTGAACAGTCATAAACTGTCATTGTGATGGAAACGCAGCGGAGTGCAGTGATGACAGCGCGGTGCGGGCCACATTGCAAGGCCTGGCGGGAAGGATTTGGCCCGCGGGCCTTGTGTTTGACACATGTGGTTTAATGGATACATCTGTTCTTGGTTTCCCTGTTAAATTTGATATTATTGAGTCTAACCTTTCCTTGGCTTTTCTGAGACTATGCTGTTGATTCTCCTATGTTTTGGACGTTTCTTCTTTTTTTTGTTTTGTTATTTCTTTTTCCTCTATCATTTCACCTTTTATAGATTTAACTTATAAGTCCCAAACCTATGTCACTTCAATGTTAAGTTGTTGGGGAGAAGAGGAAGAAAAAGCATACTGAGAAGGAATGACTGGTGAGGCAGGAGAAAAAATAAGAGTGTATGTCTACTAGAAACTAAAAAAAGAAAGTATGTATAGGATGAAGATATAAGGGAACAGAGAAATAGCTTGATGTGGAAGTTGAGTCTCTAAGATGAGAGAAATACCACCATGTTCATATGCTGCTGTGAATGACTGAGAAAGAAAACTCGAGAATGCAGGAGAGAGTGGATATAGCCTTGAGTAGTAGGCAAAAATGGGACCTATCTAGCACACCAAGGAAGCAAACAGTCTTAAACAGAAGTTGTACAACCTGTATGATTTACTTATTTTTATCATCTCTTCCAATTCTAAAGTGTAAGTTCTACAAGAACAAGGGTTTTTGTGTGTTGTGTTTGCTGTGGCCTGGAAGAGTAGGAATTAGCATGTTAACAAACATGCAATGGAGTGGGTTTTATGCCGGCACAAGTACAGGTAACTTTTTCAGAAAGTTTTCCTGTAAAGTGTGGCTAAAGCTAGAGGGGAATATGAGAGCAAATTATTATTATTTTTTTTAAGATGAGGACTATTACGGCATGTTTGTTGGAACTGATGGAAATGATCTGGCAGAGAAGGAAAATTGGATGACACACGAGAGAGAGGATACAGCCAGAGTGAAGTCAGTGAAAAGAAAGGGGACACGATCTAGTGTGGAGTGGAGGGAGGGACTGTCTCCAACAGGGGCCGGGACAGTTCCCCATGTTTAACCAGAGCCGGGGCGGTGACAGACATGGTAAGTGGGAACAGGTGAGGTGCTTTGATTGCTTCTACTCTCAAATATTTACACAGACAAGTTCAGCAGCTGAGTATACAATTTTACCTATACGTTCCCCAAAATTCTAGTTTAGCACTTCTTAGTTGGGATTCAGGAATCTGTATTTTAACAACTCCACCAGGTGATTCTCATCATGAGAGAAGTTTGGGAAACACTGATCTAGGGAAATAGGGAAGAAATGTAAACGAATGACTGAAACACTTGCCGTAAGTAGACAAGAACTGAAAGGGAGACAGTGTGCCCTCGTTCCGTTTTCCCTAAGGCGACCAGACGTCCCGATTTTTAACAGTCTGTCCCGCGGCATTTTTAAAACACATTGTTCAAATGCGGGACTGTCCCGCCAGAAGTGGGTCGCCTGGTCACCTTAGTTTCCCCCAGCACTTTCAGCTGCCTTGGGTGCGGGTGTGAAATAGGAAGGGGTTTTCAACAGGGTGGTCAACAAGCAAGAAGGAAGGATGGGCAAAGGGACAAAGAAAAACTGAGTAGTATGTATGACATTTAAGTGGATTAGGAGGGAAGGGAAAAGTGCTAGTCAAAGGGCGGCAGGATCAATGGTGGGACCCAAGAGTTGTTGGAACCGGGGTTCTCATTCCTCCTCCATCTGTGAGCTCCCCGGCCCGCAAATCCTTCCTCGGGGGAGTGTGGGCCAAACCCCCCGGGGCCTCGGACCCACATCCCACTTCGCCCGCTTTCCCGGGAGAGTTTTCCCGGCGGCTCCCAGCGCGGCTCCTCCCCCCCAGCCCCCCCTCTGGGAGGTGAGGCCGGCGCTCTCCGCGGACCGCCCTCCCCAAACTCACTGTTGGGGCCGTTGCTGGGCGTCGCCAGCCGCCGGCGAAGGACTTCCTTCCAGTCCATGGCTGACTCCCGCGCTGCAGCTCCAGCATTTGCTAACCGCTCCCCTCGCTACCAGCTCAGACCTCAGCCGGCGGCCGGCCTCCCGGAGGCTGCGGAGGCCGCTCGGCCGCCATCTTGGGCGCGGGCGGAAGTCGGCTACGGAGGCAAAACGGTGAACGTGGTCACTGCGGAGAAACCGGCGGTCACACCGACAGCGGGGAGAGGAGAGCAGGCGGGAGAAAGGACGGAAAATGACGTCCTCCAGGCAGCTTCCCAAGGCCACGGCGCCCGACGGTGAAGGCGCAGGAGAGGGACGCCCGCACTTGGATTTCCTCTGGGGCCTTAGGCGCGTCGGCACCACGTGACCCAGGGGTCCTTGGGCGCTTTCGGGAAGCGTTTTCTCCACAATTTCTTTTTATTGTTCCTTGAGGATATATGGAGGCCCTAAAAGTTCCCTTAAATGTAGCAGACGCCTTGACTAACTCACCCCCCCCCCCCCACACACACACACAAGGCTCCCTCTGCCAATAAAAGCTTCAAAATCGCCTTCCTCTCGCCGCCCGGCCTGCGCCCAGCTCAGCCGCGCCCCGCGGCGGGGCCGGCGCGGTGCATTGTGGGCGCGGTAGTTTCCGTGGCGCCTGTGGTTGCGGCCGTACAGCGCGCGCGCTCCGGTGAGTGGTTGAATGAAGTGAACTTGTTTGTGACTGATCTATGCGCCGTAGGCTGAGCCCTTTGTGGCCCGTCCTCCCTCCCTTCCCTGAGTGTTGGCCCGGCCTCTCCCCTCCTCCCCCAGCCCATTCCCTGGCCTGACGAGTCCGGCGGTCTGGGGACGGTGGTTCTGCGGGGCAGGCCGCTAGCCTGGCTTTCGCCGCTGCCCTTGCTGGTGGGGCTGGGCCTCCGGGTCACGATATTCGACTTGACGTCTCGCCTGCAGCAAGGCATCCAGGGCATCCTATCCCTTCTCAGGGACAGCTGTGATTCTCGGGAGTCAAACTGGTCCGTCCTCCTTGTGCTTTTTCCTCAGGTTCGCGGACTGGACTGTAACAGGCACCAGCGATTCCTGCTCCGGCTCTGCGGTTGCGGCAGACGTCGGATGTCCCCGGATCAGCATTGCTCAAGGGAGAAAACTCATAAGACTTCATTGCTATTAAGTAACCGCAAAAGCAGAGCCTTGGTTTTTCTGTGAGAAATTGAACACCGTCTTTTAAAAAGTTGCGTTTCGACTCGTCCTCTCCCCCCCCCCCCCCCCACATTCGTGCATTATGCGGTAGAAGTAAGGGCTTTTTCTTCACCATCTGCTGATCTCCCTGCACAATGAATTTCTGTTTCACTACTATTAGAAGCTTTCCTAAGCTTTGGAAAAACAACCCATATCTTGGAGTCGGCCCAGGACACTCTTACAACTCTTTCTTTCTGAAAGATGGTTATGGCATCAGGAACCAACAGAAGTTGTTTTCTCTTAAAACAGTGTCTCCACAAAATACCAAAGCAATAAACCTGACTGCCAAGGCCAGATATCGCAGAAAGGAAGATGAGGGCAGTAATAAAGTTTCTTCTGAGTTTCCTCACCTTTTTGCAGCTGGAGCAGCTAAGAAAAGATCTCAAATGAATCCTCATAATCAAGATCTTGCCTTGTCACCTGAGAGAAACATTGTTCAGCTCCCAAGCAAACCTTTGAATTCAGAGCAGTGGGATAAACTTAAAGAAGATTTCAAAGGAAAAGCTAATTTTGAAGATTGGATCATTATACAGTTGATTAACTACAATAGCTCTATAGATGTGGCCAAATCTTTGCTGGCCTGGGTAGCTGCAAAAAATAATGGTATTGTAAGCTATAATTTGCTGGTCAAGTATTTGTGTCTCTGTGTCTTTCATAAGCAGACATCAGAAGTTTTTGATGTCTATGAAATCTTAAAAGCCAGATACAAGACTTTAGAAACTTCAGCAAGCACTCTTCTCATCCGAGGATTAATCCATTCAGACAGATGGAGAGAGGCTTTGCTGCTGTTAGAAGACATCAAAAAAGTCATGATCCCTTCAAAAAAGAATTATGGTGACTGTATCCAGGGAGCCCTCCTTCATCAAGATGTAGACATAGCTTGGAATTTGTTTCAGGAATTGTTAGGTCATGATCTTATTCCTATGATGGAAACTTTGAAAGCCTTCTTTGATTTTGGAAAAGACTTAAAAGATGATCAATATTCAAAGAAACTGCTAGACCTTCTTTTGTATCTAAGAAATAATCAGCTATATCCTGGGGAATCATTTGCACACAGTATAAAAACATGGTTTGAGAGGTAATTTTGATTTTTCCTTTTCTGTATGTTTTTATTTTAATACCTATATAGCTGCCTTTTTTTATTGGTTGCTGAGATTATTCCGATTTATAGTACCTTTCCCATCTCTTAAGATTTGTTTCCCTTTACAAAATCTTCCTTCTCTAAAAAATCAGCATAAACAAATTGTGTTAATCTCTACTCATCACATAAAAGGGAAATGATAGAGAATTTGTAGTTTTTATGTGTTTTCCTATTTAGAAGGATCACTTATTTTGCTTTCTGAAGTATCTGGCAAGATGTAAGTACTTATAAATAGCACTTGTGCCTTGAGTTCATAGTATTTCATCAACTTAGATAGTTAAAGAGTTGAGGGGGAGATCCTTATCAACTCTGATATGTAAGCATTAGCATAAACAGTCTTCATCCTTGCATTCATTTTAGATCTTTCTATCATTAAACTGCTCTCTCCAAAGCTCTCCAATGACTTTCCTTTGCTTTTTTTTTTTTTTTATTTTATTATTATTTTTTTTAATGTTACTGGCTTTATGCCTTTTTATTGCTTCAGTCTTTAACTTTATTTCTTCACCATTAATTTGCTTTTGGCTATTTCCCAAAATTTTATTCCTTTTCTCTCATTTCCCTTCCTCTTTTTCTATTATGTATCATCAGAGCTTTGAAGTGGTAATCAAGCTGAATTATATTTTTTGTTTGTTTGTTAATCCTAACTCAAGGATATTTCTTTATTGATTTTTTTTAGAGAGAGTAGAAGGGATGGATAGACAGAGAAATATCGATGTGAGGAAGACAAAATGATTGGGCTTGGTGGATCAAGCCAGCAACCACAGTACCATAATCAAACCCTCAGCCCTTTCAGTTTGAGTCTGTCCCCTGAGCCAAACTTTCTAGGGCTGAATTATCTTATTTAATAAACTTATTGAATATCAATAGAAGCACTAGAATGTGGAAAATTTTTGCAATGATTTTAGATTTTATTCTGTTATCAAGAGTGTTTGTCTAGGAGTGGAATTTTAGAACGGTAACTGCCAAAACAGTGAGAAAAGAAGATTGGAGAGGGATTAAAATTGAAAACAAATATGTTTGGAGGCAATTATAGGTTTGAATGAGAGATTATAAGATTCTGAATTAAGAACTGAAGAAGAGAAAGCAATAGAATTAATAGAATCATGGTGGTATATGTAAAAGGAAAGAAGAAATGGTAAGTTGAACAAATAAGTATTTTGAATGCCACTAATTAGGATAGCCACCAAGGATATTTTGTGACACAAGATCTTTTATGGCATTCACAATTGGGAATGCAATACATGTCAGTTAAATAATAGTAGTAGCTTTGACTAGAGTGGCTCAGTTGATTGAGTGTTGTTCCATGTACCAAAAAGGTTGCTGGTTCGATTCCTGGTCAAGGCACATGCCAGGCTGTGGGTTCCATCCCTGGTCAGGATGAGTACATGAGGCAACCAACTGATGTTTCTCTCGCTCTCTCTCCTTTCTCTAAAATAAATAAAAACATTAAAAAAAAATAATAGTGGCGTAAGAAAGTATAAAAGAAATTCCTGTATCATGGGCAGGAACGATCTCTGGCAGCTTTATGGAGAAGGTTAGAGTTGAGTTTAATTAAGAGATTATACTATTAATATCAGCTGCTTTCTGTACAGGTCCTGTGAAGGTAGATTTAGAGTTGAAGATGAGGGTCACATGAGGGAAGTGAAGGGTAGAAGGAGATCCAGAGTAGGGGAGGGGTACCATAAGCTTCTTAGCCCTATTACAGTATACCAACTACTTTTCAAATTAAACCTCTAGGGAAATAGTCTGAACTTATAAGAGTTCTTGCCTATCTAGTTTCTAAACTTTGGATTCAGTAGGAATCTGAACTGATGATTTGGTTTTACAGTCATTTATTTATTTATTTATTTATTTATTTATTTATTAGTGTTCCTGGAGAACAATGGAAAGGACAATTTACCACAATCCAGAAAAAGTAAGGCCAATGTTTTATTTTTAACTTGTTTGATTCAGGTTTAATGGGTTGTTTTGCTACTGTTTAAAACCTTTTAATTCCTGAATGTCTTAGAGATAAAATAATTAAGAGTTAGAGTACCCAAGACAAAAGCCATGTTTTGCATAGTCGGTGCTCAAAGTGTTTTTCCTGTCGGTTCTGTGAGCCCTTGTGAAGCATCAGAGATGCTTTCTCCTAGTTGTATTTTAGGAATAACTTGTAAAACTATCTGGATGCCCAGCAGTCTACTCTTTTGTGTTTTCTGGCATACTAATGTGTGATATTACCAGGTGTACAAAAAAAAAAAATCATATAATGCATGTGATTATCATAAAGGCTATATATTTTTTAAAAAATTATCTTTCAATTTCCTCATGTCTTAGAATTATTTATTTTTTAAAAAGTCCTTTTCCAGGACACTATTTAACACAAACAGTTGTAATTACAGTGGTCAATGTTCGGGCTGTGGAAAAACCATAGAGTCTATTCACTTGAGTGCAGAAGAATATGAGCTCCTCAAGAGAAAAATCCTGAGCGATGTGATAGATGGAGGTGACCAATACAAAAAGACAACACCTCAGGTGAGTCTGGACCAGGTTTTATTGCATTCTTGGTGTCTAGAGCAGGGGATGGCAATTTTTTTCTCTAAAAGGACAGATAGTAAATACTTTAAGCTTTGTGGGTCATATATTCCTTTTTGCAACTTTTCTACCCTGCTGTTGTAGTGAAAACAGCTATAGACAATACATAAATGAATGAGCATGGCTGTGTTTCAGTAATAATTGCATTTATGAAAATAAGCAGTAGATTGGATTTTATTTATTTTTAATGCAAAGAGAAGCAGTAGACTAGATTTGTCCTACTGGCCATAGTTGCCAGCCTTTATGAGAGATTGCTTTAGAATTTCATGGAACAATTGGGTCAGACTATTATCCAGCTATTAAAGTCAGTCCTATTTTATCTGGGCACAAGTGCACTTAAGCCAAAAAGATGGTGCTTATTCTTTAAATGCTTCCAGAAAACTGTGTTCAGTAAACTCCCATGAAAGTATTATGGTTTCTCACAACTTTTTTAGTCAAGAGAGTTTAAGATGACAAAGTTACTTCCCAAGTTTTCTTAGAATTGAATTTGATTCTCTGAATTATTTTCAATAGCTTTATTTTGCTAGTCTTCAGGGCTTTATGCTGGTTTACCGAGATTAAGTAGATGTAAAATACTTTTATTTTGAGGAAAAGCTGCCCATCATCTCGATGAATGCTTTTTCTTCAAAGTATTAAATAAAAACAAGAAGTGAAAATTGTTCTGCTTTCCTACCTTGACTTAAAGTGTCAGATCATATATTTTTATTGATTTCAGAAAGGAAGGGAGAAGGAGAGAGAGAGAGAGAAACATCAGTGATGCTGCCTTCTGCACACCCCACACTGGGGATTGAGCCTGCAACCCAGGCATGTACCCTGACTGGGAATCAAACCATGACCTCCTGGTTCATAGGTTGATGCTCAACCATGGAGCCACACTGGCTGGGCATAAAATGTCAGATAATGCCCCTAGATTATATGAAAAGCTTTAATCCTCAGAATAAAGTCAGTATCTGGTTCATAAAAAAAAATCTCCATTTTATGGAATACTTTTCAGCTGACTTTATTGATAAAATCATAGTTAATATCAAGTGATGCTAAGTACTTTACATCAATTATTTTTTTATTTTTATTTTTTAATATATATTTTATTGATTTTTTACAGAGAGGAAGGAGAGAGGGATAGAGAGTTAGAAACATCGATGAGAGAGAGACATCGATCAGCTGCCTCTTGCACACCTTCTACTGGGGATGTGCCCGCAACCAAGGTACATGCCCTTGACCAGAATCGAACCTGGGACCTTTCAGTCTGCAGGCCGACTCTCTATCCATTGAGCCAAACTGGTTTCGGCTACATCGATTATTTTTTTATATTTATTTATTTAATTTACTTATTTATTTAAAATAAATCTTTATTCAGATTATTACAGGTGTTCCTCTTTTTTTCTCCCCCATATCTCCCCTCCACCTGATTCCCCACCTCATTCCATGTCCTTACCCCTCTGCCACTATCTTCATCCCTAGGTGTAAGACTTTTGTCCAATCTCTTCCCACACCCCTCAGACCCTTTTCCCCCTGAGAATTCTCAGTCCCCTTCCTTTCTATGTCCCTAATTCCATTATATTTACCAATCCATTCTGTTCTTCAGACTTTTTATTCACTTGATTTTTAGATTCACTTGTTGGTAGGTATGTATTTGATGTCTTTTTGTTGTTCGTAATTTTTATCTTTACCTTTTTCTTCTTCCTCTCCTTAAAGAATACCCTTCAGCATTTCATGTAATCCTGGTTTGGTGGTGATGAACTCCTTTAGCTTTTTCTTGACTGTGAAGCTCTTTATCTGACCTTCAATTCTGAATGATAGTTTTGCTGGGTAGAGTAATCTTGGTTATAGGTCTTGCTATTCATCACTTTGAATATTTCTTGCCACTCCCTTCTGGCCTGCATAGTTTCTGTTGAGAAATCAGCTGACAGTCCTATGGGTGCTCCTTGTAGCTATCTAACTGTTTTTCTCTTGCTGCTTGTAAGATTCTCTCTTTGTCTTTTGCCCTTGGCATTTTAATTATGATGTGTCTTGATGTGGTCCTCTTTGGATTCCTTTTGTTTGGGGTTCTGTGCGCTTCCTGGACTTATAAGTCTATTTCTTTCACCAGGTGGGGGAAGTTTTCTGTCATTATTTCTTCAAGTATGTTGTCAATATCTTGCTCTCTCTATTCTTCTGGCACTCGCATAATTTGGAACACTCTTGGTGCACCCCTTTGTGGGCTGTGTGCACAGTCTTGTTATAGTTAAGCCTTGATTGTTGTTGGTATCACTGGAAGGAATTGACCTGCAGGTCAACTGGCTATGAGGACCAGCTGTGTCTATACTTGAGGTTGTTCCAGAGGCTCCTTACACTATCTTCATATTTTGGATTCTTTTTTATTTTTATTTTTCCTGTTAAGTGTTTTTTACTTCTTTGTATTTCAAATCTTTGACTTGATTCTTGTGATCCTCTAGTCTGCTGTTGGATCTCTGTATGTTATTATTTATTTCAGTTAGTGTATGCTTAATTTCTGATTGGTCCTTTTTTCATGTCCTTGAGGGTCTCACTAAATTTCTTGGAGGTTTCTAGAAGATTCTTGAGTAAACTTATAATCTTGGTTTTGAACTCTATATCCACTATTTTGCTTTCCTCCATTTCTTTCATTTGTGACATGTTTCTTTGTCTCTGCATTTTGGCTGCTTTCCTGTGTTGATATAGTGGCTTGTGTGCTAGGTGTCTTATAGGGCCCAGTGGCTCAGCCTCTCTAATTACCTGTGGTGAACACTCTTGGTGCACCCCTTTGTGGGCTGTGTGCACAGTCTTGTTATAGTTAAGCCTTGATTGTTGTTGGTATCACTGGAAGGAATTGACCTGCAGGTCAACTGGCTATGAGGACCAGCTGTGTCTACAATGGGAGAACTTCTGTGCTGGAGACACCCTTATGGGGCAAGACTTGCTTCAATGGGCCTTTGGTGCTCACTGAGCCTGCCCCTTCAATGTGTCGCATATAGATGTTTAGAATTGTAATGTGGTATGGTCTCACATTGACCCCTGACTCTTGGCTCTTGAATCTTCAAGGAGGTGCAAAGTCAGCCCCTGCCAGATGCCAACCAGCAGGAGCTACAGAGAGATCTGCAGGTTCCTCCTTTTTATTTGGGGTTTGGAATAGATGAGGCCCAGCTTTGAACCAATGCAGGCTGCTATTGCAGGGCCTTAGGCTTTCTTTTGGACTCCTTGGAGCTCTCTCACTCAGCTGCAGTTTCTTAGGTTTTAGGTTACAAGAACCTAAACAGGCCATTCTTATGCAAAAGCTGCTGCACACAGTATGGTGGGGTTGTAAATTGGGTGGGGTGGGATCTCAGGCAATCACCAGGGTGGAGCAAACAGCAATGGCTGCCAGTCCACACTGCCCTGCGATAAGAAAAGTATCTATGGTTAAAGAACAGTGAATTGGGTCAGGGTTTTGTAGTATTGCTGAGGCAGAAGGGGCAGGGATTAATCCAGAGCACTTCTGGTGGGTTGAAGTAAAGCCAACTCTTTTTCTGGGACTAGAGGGAAGGAATCAAGGATAGTGGATAAATTAAATACATAGGTGCAGCAAAGAGTTGGAGCATTTATTCAGACCTCTAGTTTTTCTGAGGGCAAATCAGTTATTTGAAAATGAGAGAAAGTATGATAGTCTAAGGGAGCTTGAGGAGAGTTTGAAGCCTTGGAAGATTGGATTATTTGTGAGAGGATTGGGCCAAGGAAGCCCCAACTGAGGCTGGAGAGCATTGTTTTCTAAGCCATATCTAGCAGTCCTGAGCCATCCAAGTATGCAAACTGAGAAGGCAGTTGGATGGTATGGTATGGGAGTTGGCTGGTCTGGTACTGTTGAGGGAAAGAGAAAACAGGAATGGAGGATGTAGGTGAGAGGTGGCTAGATCAATGAACCATGAGATCAAAGTTGATAGGATGTAAAGATGGGTGGGACATGGCTCAGGAGACTGTTGACATAAAAGTGAACTGAAGGCTCTTGGAAGTTGAAGATCCAACATAAAGGAAGTGAGTGGAAATCAGATTTGGTCTAGATGTGGCAACATGAATTTTAGAGGAGACACTATTCGTCCAACTGCAACTTTTCTTTCTCTTATATATATATATATATCTAGGAATGGAATGTTTGGGTCTTTTGATAGGTGTGTGTATAGCTTTTAAAGAAATCACCAAACTGTGTTCCAAAATGGTGTCTCTTTGTACATTTTTACTATCAGTCTATGATGGTTACAGTTGTTCTACATCTTGGCCACCTTAATATAGTCAATCTCTTTACCTTTAACCATTCTAATGGGTAGGAAGTAGTATGTCACTGTGTTCTTAATTTACATTTTCCTAGAGACTGATAATGTTGAGCATTTTTATGTGATTAATTGCCATCCTATATAATAAAGAGGTAATATGCAAATTGACCTTCATGCTGTCGCAAAGATGGCAACACCCTCAGCAAATAAAGAGGGAATATGCTAATTGATTGCCCCACCCTCAAAGATGGCAGTGCCAACAGCCAATAATGAGGGAATATATTAATTGACTGCCATGCCCTCAAAGATGGAAGCACCTACAGCCACAAGATGGAGGCACTGAGTCCTCTCAGCTCCCCAGCTACCCATGGCTGGCCCAAGGCACAGGCAAGCCTGGGATGGCGGTTACCCAGCTGCCCAGGGCCAGCCTGAGGAACGACCAAATGACTGAACAAGCAGGCTGTGTAGGGTGACCAGGTTGGCAGGGGGGTTGGTAAGGGATGGCCAAACGAGTGAACAGTAGGCTGCGTGGGGCAACCAGGTCGGCAGGGGGGATAGGGGTGACCATGCAGGAAGGGAGGGCAGTTGGGGGTGATTAGGCTCACAGGGGGGCAGTGAGGGGTGACTAGGCTGGCAAAGGAGGCAGTTGGGGGTGACCAGGCTGGCAGGGGGTGACATTTAGGGGCGAACAGGCAGGCAGGCAGGCAGGTGAGCAATTTGGAGCCAGCAGTTCAGGATTGTGAGAAGGATGTCCATCTGCCTGTCTGGACCAGTAGTCAGACATCCCCCAAGGGGTCCTGGATTGGAGAGAGTCAGGTTAGGTTGAAGGGACACCCCCTCTCCCCCCCATGCATGAATTTTGGCACCAGGCCTCTAGTCCAGTGTTTTTCAACTTTTTTTGGGCAAAGGCACACTTGTTTCATGAAAAAAATCACGAGGCACACCACCATTAGAAAATGTTAAAAAATTTAACTCTGTGCCTATATTGACTATATATAAAGTAATTCTCTTGAATAGGAATCAAATAAACACAAAGAAAGTATTTTATAATTACATTATGAAATATTAAGTAAACAAAATAATGAAAATTTATAAAATTCTTGTCTTGCCTGCACTTACGGCACACCAGGCAACATCTCGCGGCACACTAGTGTGCCGTGGAACAGCGGTTGAAAAACGCTGCTCTAGTCTATATATCTTTTTTGGTGAAGTTCAGATCATCTCCCCAATTAAAAATTTGGATGTTTTCTTATTCTTGAGTTATAATGGTTGTTTATATATTCTAGGTACAAGTCCTATATCTGATATATCTTTTGCAAATATTTTCTCCCAGTCTGTGGCTTGCCTTTCATTTTTATCAAATAGAGATTCTGATTTAATTGTTCTGGTTTAAAGCCCAGGTATCAGGCCTTTCAAAAGCTTCTAGATGATTTTAAAGTGCAGCCAATGTTAAGAATCACTGCTTCTAATGTGAAATTTTGAAGAACCCTAATTATGTATAGCAACTTCTTTTCTTCAGGATAATTTGGGAGAAAAATCTCAATCATAAGTATTTAGCCTTTCTGAAGCCTTTACTGTACTTAGATATTACAGCCAGCAGATGGCGATAGTGTAACGTAAAAATTATTCTCGGTTTTATAGAGAAGTCAACCAAGTTGAAGGATTTGGTGGGCTTCTTTTATTATTAAACTGAAAGATCTCTGTGTCATTTTTGTTTAAGTCAGATTAGTAATAGGTAACGATGGGAGCTGTATATGTGAATTTTAAGTGAACAAAATAGAACTCTATATTATATCCATGTACACTGCTTGTTTAACTCCATGAAACTAATTGAGAGGACATCAATGAAAATCAAAAAATAAATTTGGAACTATGTGGATGGTATTAGTTTAAATTTTTTTTTGGTTAATATTATTTTACAATTTTTAAATTTCCTTTAGTCTTAGCAATTACAGATTTATTTTTTCATATATAATTGCTCAGTTATGAATTTAGTTCTTTAACCTTTTTATTAGGGAAAATTTCAAACATGTGCAAAAGTAGAGAGGCAGTATAATGAACCCCTAGCTCAGTGGTTATTAACTCATGGCCACTCTTATTTGATTTATACTTCCTGTTCCTTCGTTGCCCCTCAAGTTTTTGTGAAGCATATCTGAGCTTAATCATTTGTCCTGTAATTTATAAATTCACTTTTAAGCAACTTTATTTTCCCTATCTTAAAACATACTTTTTTGTGTAGAAATACTTTAGAAAAGCAATTATCAAATGTTTTGGTCTTAAGACCCTTTTAGATTAAAAATTAAGGACTCCTGAAAACATTTATGTGGGATTATATTTACTGAGAATTACTTCATTAAAAGTTAAAACTGAAAAACCTTTAAAATATATATTAATTTATTTAAAATATCAATATAAAAACTATTACATGTTGTCATAAAATATATTTTTCTCAATAATAACTGTTGTCCAAAACAAAAAACAATATATGAAGAGATAGGTATTGTTTTACATGTAAATCTCTTTAATTGCATGGCTTATTAAAAGACAGATGAATTTTTATATTTGCTTCTGTATTCAGTCTGTTGTGGTAAGTTATTTTGGTTGAATATATGAAGAAAACGGAGGCTTATAGAGATATGTAGTTGGAAAAGATAAGAGTATTTTATTGGCATTTTCAAATCATTATAGTTATTCTTCTTTGATATTATGCCAACTCCACTACTCATTTGTGAACAATGAGAGTGAAAAAGACAAATAATATCTTAGTTTAAGAACCACTGCTCTCGGGGTGGGAGAAGAAGGGAGAAGGTCTGACTTTGGGTAGTGAGCACATGCTGAAATACACAGATCTTATCACACAGAAACCCGCACCTGAAACCTGTATGTTCATATTGGCCAATGTCACCACAATAAATTTAATTAAAAAAAATAAAATAAAGTACGTTGATGCATACCTCACATTATACAGGCAGGCACATCTTGGAGATATTTTGGGTTTAGTTCCAGACTATTGCCATAAAAAGAATGCTGCAATAAAGCAAGTCACAGGAAAAAAATAAAATAAAAAGAACTGCTTTAGAAATGCTTTAGAAATAGTTTTCTCTTCTTTCTGTTTGAAAAGTTTGAGTAAAATGTATTTCCTCCAATTTTGTTACAAAAGCATATTATCAAAATAAGTTAAAACAAAGACAGTCTCACTACTTAGCATATCTTCTGTTTAGCTTCTTCTGTTTTAGTTCTTACTGAGACTTCTTTCATCATCTTTCATTTCTAAAATAGCAGAAGTGTTTTTTTTCTAATTATGAAAATATTTATTAATTATTTTAAAACTACGGTCAAAATAGACAACTCCAAAGAAGGAAATAGTATCCCAACATAGTCCTCTCATTTTGAACTTTTATTGAAACTTTAATTACAATAGCACTCTCCCATAATTCTGTGATTTCGAACTTCTTAAATAAAACTTTAGTGACTTGAGATTCTGTTTTCTGAAAAAGAAATCTGAGGCAGGCAAATTGCCTGTAGTACATTTAATTGAGTTTTTAAGGGTTAGGTTTAAATCAAATAATTTGTTTTACTTGATAATATATTTTCAGTTAATTGACAGCAGGGAGGCCTTCTGGTGTTTTTCTAATTACAGATTTTAAACAGCAAATGTGACCCAAATGAAATGTCAGTATTAGAGCTGATGTAATGTAGGCTTGTTTTTGTTTTTAATTTGAGAGTGGCAGCTGCAGACTCTGAAAGATGTGAACTAACTTAGCTCTTCATCACAGTCTTCAGAACCTTCCACTCTCATCTCTTCTTGGTTTGAAGATCTGGTTACCTCTAAGATGAACTATGAGGTTTTTCCCTAGATTTAAAAAATGTTGAGTGGTAAATGGCAAACTTTGAGGTTTCGGTAATTAAGACAGAAAACTGAGAAATTTAATTATCTGCAAAGTATTGTTTTAAAAACGTGTTTCGAATTCTCTATTTATATAAGCCCATTAAAGATAAATTGTCCTCTACTTAAGCACATTTTACTCAGTGCATACTTAATCAGTAATGCTATCCCCATTTCCTCTTCAATTCCACAATTGAAAACCTAAAAATAGGCTTATTATCTCTGGATCATTAAGGTGTCTTGGTGTAAGAATTGTGGCCAAAATGTGAATCTTTTAGAAAAATCAATAAGTCCCAAAGTTCAGGAAGGGTAAAAATACTAAAAAACATACTGGTATTTCCCTTATTTCTTCAGTTTTCTTTATTTTCTCTAATAAAGTACTTGCTGAAATTCTACCAACTGGGCCCAGTCTTTTTTAGAAGAACTAGCTGAAGTAGTGCTGCCTGACTTCTGTTTTACAAAGTTATGAGAATTAGAATTTTGGGGTGATTTTTAGACATGGAGAATATTTTGGTGGAGAGATCTGAGAAAGATGCAAGAGTGGGAGTTTTCACATGTCAGTAGTAGAGGCAGAGGGATAAAGGCATCTTAACTTCAGGAGTTTTGAACAACATGGGAGTATGCAAAAGAGAAACTTAATTTTTCTTAGGTCAAGCGCAAGAAAGTTTTTTTTTTCTTATACTCTGATTTTTTTTCTGTCTCAGATTAAGGCTGGCACTATTATCATACTGTAGCCTAATTATGTAGTTTTGGTATGGAAACCAAATCACTTCTTATAAATTTGTATTTACAGGAAAAGTATTAAGTCTAAATAGCCATCTTTAAGTGAAGTTTTGGAAACAGTATGTTGGAAGTAAGGCAATATCCAGGAGACCACACCTTTAGTTTTCTTTTACTTAGAAAGTGCTGGCTTAGATTTTGGATTCATTTTTTCTTTTGCTGGTAACTAAATGCATCAGTTTTTATTGCCTTTTCATTTGGTCTCCCTAGAGAATAGAATAATGTAAATAAAATAGTAGATTAGAAATAACACACTGGTACTAAAGAGGGACAGCCTACTTCTGAAGTAAGAGAAAATGATTAGTTTGAAAGTGTATCAGCTGAGATGTTGACAATCAGGGCAAAGGTCTTCTCCATTCTCCATAGCACAAACTGATTTTTATAAAGATGCCCCTCTTATAGTCTTTCTTATCTTAGTAAATATAATTATTACCACTTTTTGATTCAAGCCACTAAACTAGACAACTATAATAGCTTCCTAACTGGTTTCCCTGTTTCCCCATGCCCATGTCTGTTTTGGTGAGAGTGATCCTTTTATTTTTGTAACTAGAGGCCCGGTGCAGAATTCATGCACGGGTGGAGTCCCTTGAAGTGGCCAGCAATCAGGGCTGGTTGGGGCTGCCTCCCCTATTCTCGATTGGGGCCGATCAGGACTGGCCTGCTGGGGGAAGGGAATGCAGGAGGTTGGCTGACCACCAGGGAGTAGCTCCTGGGTGAGCGTCTGCCCCCTGGTGGTCAGTGCACATCATAGCTACCAGCTGGTCATCTGGTCGTAATGGTCACTTAGGCTTTTATATACAGGCAGTCCTCACGTTATGTCAGAGATTCGTTCCTATAGTGTGAAGTAACTCGATTTTTGCCATAAGTCGGAACCCACCTACATAAGCACCTACGTCACTCACATGGAGCACATACACAGCAGTAATGAAGTGAAACAGTAAAAAAAATGTAAAAGAAAAATGACAATTCCTGACCTTTACTTGTAGTAAATAAATAATAAAAAACATAAAGTACATATGTACATATGTCAAATAACGGAACTTTTCCCTCTCTTCATAAACGCTGTAAATGGGAGATGCCAAAATAACCACAAAGCAATATAAGTTGAATTTGACATAATTCAAGGACTGCCTGTATATTATCAAATATGCAAATTGACCGTCACTCCAACTCACAAGATGGCTGCCCCATGTGGTCAAAGATGGCCACCACAAGATGGTTGGCAAGGGAGGGCAGTTGAGGACAATCAGGCCAACAGGGGAGGGCAGTTGGAAGGGACCAGCCCTGCAGGGGAGGGCAGTTGGGAGCAACCAGGCCTGTAGGGGAGGGCAGTTGAGGGAGAACCAGGCCTGTAGGGAGGGCAGTTGGTGGGAACCAGGCCAGCAGGGAAAGCAGGTAGGGGCAACCAGGCTGAAAGGGAAGGGAAGTTTGGGGTGACCAGGCCTGCAGGGGAGGGCAGTTAGGGGCAACCAGGCTGGCAAGGGTGGGAAATTAGGGGTTACTGGGCCAACAGGGGAGGGTAGTTGAAGGGGACCAGGCCTGCAGGGAGGGCAGTTGGGGGGAACCAGGCCAGCAGGGAAAGCAGGTAGGGGCAACGAGGCCGAAAGGGGAGGGAAGTTAGGGGTGACCAGGCCTGCAGGGGAGGGCAGTTGGGGGTGACCAGCCAGCAGGGGAGGGCATTTAGGGACAATTGGCTGGCAAAGGAGCAGTTAGGCGTTGGTCAGGCTGGCTGGGGAGTGGTTAGGGGGTGATCAGGCTGGCAGGCAGAAGTGGTTAGGAGCAATCAGGCAGGCAGGCGAGTGGTTAGAAGCCAGCGGTCCTGGATTGTGAGAGGGATGTTTGCATGCCCGTTTAAATCCCTTGATGGGTTCCAGATTGGAGAGGGTGCAGCCTGGGCTTAGGGATGAATTTCATGCACTGGGCCTCTGGTATAGGTATATTTTTATTGATTTCAGAGAGGAAGGGAGAGGGGAAGAGAGAAACATCAGTGATGAGAGAGAATCATTGATCAGCTGCCTCCTGCATGCCCCACACTAAAGATCCCGCAACCTGAGCATGTGCCCTTGATCAGAATCGAACCTGGGACCCTTCAGTCCACTGGGTGACACTCTGTCCACTAAGCCAAATCGGCTAGGGATTTGATGTGAGAGAGACGCATCCTTTTAAATCCATGTCAGATCCTGTTACTTCTCTGCTTAAAACTTCAATAGCTTTCCATTTCACTCAAATTAAAACTAAGAGTCTTTACAGGGACCTGTTAGCCCTTTGTATTAGCCTCTCAGGTCTTATTTCATTCTACTTATACTGGACTTCTTGGTGGCTCTCCATCTCACCAGATATACTTCTGCCTCAGGACCTTTACACTCGCTATTTCCTCTTCCTCTTCCTCCAGATATCTATTGTAACTTATGATTATTCATTCAACTCCAACTTTTTTCTTAAATATTACTTTCTTAGAATGGTTCCTCCTAGTCACCCTATTTAAAATAGCATTAATAGCCCTGGCCACTATGTCTCAATGGTTAGTGTTGACCTGAGTACTGCAGGGTCTTGGGTTCGATTCCCTGTCATGGGTACATACCTGGGCTGCAGGTTTGATCCCCAGTCACCAATCAAAGTGTTTCTCTTACATTGATGTTTCTCATTTCCTTCTTCCCACTCTCTCTAAAAAAAAGTCAATGGGCCTGGGCAGTGTGGCCCAGTAATTGTGTACCAACACGAGGTCACAGGTTTGATTCCGAGTCAGGGCACATGCCTGGGTGGCGGGCTTAATACTCAGTGTGGGTGTGTGGGGGGCAGTCGCCGATGGATGGTTCTCTCTCATTAGTGATGTTTCTCTCTCTCTCCCTCTCCCATCCTCTTTGAAATCAATAAACATATATTAAAAATAAATAAATGGGGGAAAATCCTCTGGTGAGGATTACAAAACAACAATAATAAGATTAAGATAAAATAAAATAGCATGCATACCCTCACTCTCACCTAGGCACTCCCTATTTTCTGTCTCTGCTTTATTTTTCTCCATAGTACTTACCATCATCTGACATACTACATATTTTATTTGCTTTTATTGTCTGTCTTTTTTTTTTATGATACTCTTTGGAGTCTTTCATTTGATAAAAGAACATATGCAATGCCTTTCTAACAACAATTTCCATTTTGGATTATTTTTACTTTAAAAGATAAAGAAATAAAATTGAGTGTTTAAAGGAGCATGCCTCAGTTATCTGGAATGTTTACTTATATATATAACATATTCCCCAAAAATGCAAGATACAAGAGGATAGTGTTTGTATTCTTAAACTCCTTTGAAAATGTTTTTAATTTTCATTTATTTAGTTCGTTGTTCATTCTCACCCAAGAATATTTTTTTCATTGATTTTTAGAGAGAGTGAAAGAGACTGGGAGAAACAGAGAGAGAGAAACATCTATATGAGAGAAACATGTTGTTTGGTTGCCTCCTGCACATGCCCTGATTGGTGCTGGGGATTGAGCCTGCACCGAGGTACATGCCCTTGACTGGAATTGAACCCAGGATCCTTCCGTTGGAGGGTTGATGCTCTAACCACCAGTTAGGGCAGTGTTTGTATTCTTTTTTATTAATTAATTTATTTATTTATTTATTTTTATTGATTTCAGAGAGGAAGGAAGAGGTAGAAAGAAATAGAAACATCAGTGATGAATCATTGATTGGCTGCTTCCTGCATGTCCTATATTGGGGATTGAGCCTGTGATCCGGTTATGTACCCTGACCAGGATTGAACCTTGACCTCATGGTTCATAGGTCAGCGCTCAACCTCTGAGCCACACTAGTTGGGCAGTGCTTGTATTCTTGAAGATGTTCAAAAGATCTTTTCAAATACTAGTTTTGCTACTTCATTGGTTTTAACTATGCTTTTTGTAAAAATGTAAACATTTATATAAGGTTTATTATATGCTAGTCATTGTTGTGAGTGCTTTACCACTCATTTAATGTCATCTTTATAATAATCATGGGAAAGTTACTTATTTCTCTTATCCTCTGTTTCTTGGTTTTTAAACAGAGAAGATTGGACTACATAATCTCCAAAGCCCCTTCCAGCTCTGAAATGTTAAAACTTTCTAACTGTTGGCCAGACAATCTAGTTGTGTGTTAATTAAGACAGGTCAGCTTTTCCTAGTGGGAGCAAAGATGATGATGAAGCCCTGAAGATAGTGCAGAGTGGGAGAGGAAGTTGTTATTTAGGTGAATGTAAGTGCAGAATCTGAATCTGGCAGTGTCAGTCTGGGAAGGAAGAAAGAGTACATCAAATCACTGTTGAGGTTTTGATGATGTGGAGCTGTTTAACTACCTCACTGCCTTTCCTTAATATCTAAAGGTCGAAATTCAAAGTTGTTTAAGTCTTGAGCAGAGCACATGAGACCTCCTTATTATCTGGCACTACTTTTTAGCTATAGTTTGAAACTTAGCCAGGACTTCTCCCCCATGGTTTCAAGAAATAGGAAATAGAAAGGTTAAAAATTTAGTACATAAAATATAAAATTTGAATCTGATGAAGCATCTGGAGTCAACTACTAATTTATAGGAAATATAGGGGATATATTACACACTAAGGATGCAACCATCAAATCTAGTCCATGAGAAACCCAGTGTCTTGCAATAAAAAAATTTAAGGTGCGGGGACAGGAAAGAGCTATAGATCAAAAGCAATTTGTGATATATCAACCATTTGTGTGTGTGGTCTGTACTAGGCCTTTAATTTTTCTTTTTTTTAATAAATATTTATTGTTCAGATTATTACAAATGTTCCTCTTCCCCCACTCCATTGCTCTCCTCCATCAGGTTCCCACCCCACCACCCTTTGCCCTTTCCCCACCCCCCATTGTCCTCATCCATAGGTGCACAGTTTATGTTCAGTCTCTTCCCGCACCTGAGAATCGTCAGTCCACTCCCCTTCCATACCTCTGATTCTATTATATTCACCAGTTAATATTGTTTTTCAGATTTTTTAATTCCCTTGGTTTTTAGTTTCACTTGTTGATAGTTATATATTTGTTGTTCATAATTTAAAAAATATATATATTTTATTGATTTTACACGGAGAGGAATTGAGAGGGATAGAGAGTTAGAAACGTCGATGGGAGAGAAACACCGACCAGCTGCCTCCTGCACAACCCCCACTGGGGATGTGCCCACAACCAAGGTACAGGCCCTTGACCGGAATCGAACCCGGGACCTTTCAGTCAGCAGGCCGACACTCTATCCACTGAGCCAAACCGGTCCCAGCTGTTGTTTATATATATATATATATATATATATATATATATATACACACACACATTTTTTTAAAAATCAATCTTTATTGTTCATATTATTACAAAGGTTCCTCATTTCTTCCCCCCTCCACCAGGTTCCCACCCCACCCTCCGCCCCCTCCCCATCCCCCATTGTCCTCATCCATAGGTGCACAGTTTATGTTCAGTCTCTTCCTCCCTCCCTTTCCCCGATAGTAAATCCCTTTTCAGATAGTAAATCAGTTACTTAGCATTTTCTCATATCAATAATACCTCTACATGCCCAATGATACACTTCACACAAAAGACATTTCCAAATAGGTCAACCAGCCTCATCCAGGCCCCACCCAAGGCACTCACAGATCAACACCCCAGTGCTATACTAACTCAACACATCCAGATCTAAGCCTTCATCACTTGATTCAGCAGACCCTCAAGTTCCCACAAAAGTTTCCAGCCATGTCTGAGAGGCAGCCGTGGGGCAGGGGCAGGCGAGGAGCAAGCTGTTCTGGGCCTGGCTGCTCCGGGCCTGGCCTCTGTTGCTCTGGTTCGTTCCACAACCAGCTGCTCCAGGTCTGGTCACTGTCGCTCCCGACCTAGTTGCTCTGGACTTGGCTGTTGCTGCTCCGGGCCTGGCCGCACCCGACCCGGCTGCTCTGGGCCCGGCCGCTCCGGGCCCGGCCGCTCCCAGCCTGGCAGCTGCTGCTCCGGGCCTGGCCCCACCCGACCCGGCTGCTCCGGGCCTGGCCGCTCCCAGCCTGGCAGCTGCTGCTCCGGGCCTGGCTGCACCTGACCCGGCTGCTTTGGGCCCGGCTGCCCCGGGCCTGGCCGCTCCGAGTCTGGCCGCTCCTGGCCTGGATGCTCCGGGCTTGGCTACTGCTGTTCTGGGCCTGGCTGCTCCCAACCCGGCTGCTCTGGGCCCGGCTTCTCCGGGCCCAGCCACTCCGGGTCTGGGTGTTCCTGGACTGGCCACGCTGGGCTTGGCTGCCTCCGCCTCAGGCCTGGCTGCCACTGCCCCAGGTCTGGCTGCTCCAGTGCTGGCTGTTGATGCTCTGGTTCTGGCTGCTGCTGCTCTGGGGCCTGGCCGTTGCTGCTCCGGGCCCGGCTGCCATTGCCTTGTGCCTGGCCACTCTAGGCTGTTCCAACATTCTGTCCTTTTTTTATTTTTTATTTTAAAAATGCATTTATGTTGCAATGTTGGCTGGTGAGTTGAGTTCTGACTTAGTCTTTGATTTTTCAAGATCTTCTTTGTATTTTTTCTTAAGTAATTTTACTATCTTTTGCTCTCACTTGATTTCTTCACATTGAGAACTTCTTTGGTTTCTTCCTCCTTGTCCTGGGAGCTCAGCAGGTTGGCCTGTGGCACCCCTTCGTTCTCTGCGGGCTCCTGCGCTGCTTCAGCCTGTTGCCGGGGTTGGCGCCGCCCAGGAAGCAGTCCCCAGCCTTGGCTCCTTTGCCCGCCCTCAGCGGTTGAAGGCTCAGGGGCACCCCCCCCCCCCCGGGGGCCCCGTTGCCCGGCTCCTTGCTGGTGCCCGGCTGGCCGGTGTCCGGCAGGGCCTCCTGCTCCTTGTCACGTTCCTCCAGTCTGGAGCTTTTTTTCTCCTTCCCGCTAGGGGAATCTAGGATCAGAGTCAACAGACTGTCCTTTGCGCGCAGTGTGCGTGACTCTGGGGGCTCTGCTTTTTGCCGCTCTCCTGGGATTCCGCCTCACAGCCCCGTCTCCCCCTGCCTGAGCCTGGGTCCCCAGGGTCTGGCCTAGGACTGGGGTTCAGAGCAGTCGAAATTGGGGCCCAACACGGCCGGGGCTCCTGTTTCCTTCCCTCCAGGGAAATCCCGCATCAGAGTCAACATTCCTTCCCTTGCAAGCAATGTGCGCGACTCCGGGGGCTCGGCCTTTCGCCGCTCTCCCAGGACTCCACCTCACAGCCCCATCTCCCTCTGCTTGAGCTTGGGTCCCCAGGGACTGGCCCAGACCTGGAGTTTGGGGCGGTCCGGACTGAGGCTCAGTGCCGCCGGAGGCTTTGTTTCTTCCAGCTAGGGTAATCCAGCATCAGAGTCAACATTCAGTCCTCTGCACGCAATGTGCGCGTGACTCCGGGGGCCCCTGCTTTTCGCTGCTCCCCTGGGATTCCGCCTCACAGCCCCGTCTCCCCCTGCCGGAGCCTGGGTCCCCAGGGTCTGGCCCATAACTAGGGCTCAGCGCTGCCGGTTCGGGGGTTCAGCCCAGGCTGGGGGTTCTATTTCCTTCCTGCTAAGGAACGCCAGGCAGCACCCAGCCCTCTCCTCCTCTCCGGCTGCGACCTCTTCGCGCGCACGTGCGTGCAGGCGCGCAGCATGTCTCCGTACCTTAGGCTTTTTTTCAGCTCCTCTGATTTTCCTTCTGGTTTTCTCTTTCCTTCTTGTGGTAGAATTTTCAGTCAGTCGACTACCTGTAGCTCTGGGCAATGTCCACTCTACATTTTAGTTGTATTCCATTGAAATTGTTGTGTGCTGCTGCGGTTAGATGTCTATCCGAGCAGCCATCTTGGATCCTCTGTTGTTCATAATTTTTATCTTTATCTTCTTCCTCTTCCTAAAGAACCCCCTTCAGCACTTCATATAATTCTGATTTGGCGGTGATGAACTCCTTTAGCTTTTTTTTATTGGTGAAGCTCTTTATCTGGCCTTCGATTCTGAGTGATAGCTTTGCTGGGTAGAGTATTTTTGGCTGTAGGTTCTTGCTATGCATCACCTTGAATATTTCTTGCCATTCCCGTCTGGCCTGTATGGTTTCTGTTGAGAAATCAGCTGATAATCGTATGGGTGCTCCTTTATAGGTAACTACCTGTTTTTCTCTTGCTGCTTTTAATATTCTCTCTTTGTCTTTTGCTCTTGGAATTTTAATTATGATGTGTCTTGGTGTGGTCCTCTTTGGATTCCTTTTGTTTGGGGTTCTGTGCGCTTCCTGTCCTTGGAAGTCTATTTCTTTCACCAGGTGAGGGAAGTTTTCTGTCACTATTTCTTTCAGTATGTTTTCGGTATCTTGCTCTCTGTCATCTTCTGGGACTCCCATAATTCTGATGTTGGTTCACTTGAAATTATCCCAGAGGTTTCTTACACTATCTTCAACTTTCTGGATTCTTTTATCTTCTTGCTTCTGTGGATGAGTATCCTCTGGCTCTTTGTGTTCCAAATCTTTGTCTTGATTATAGCGATCTTCCAGTCTGTTTTTAGGACTCTGTGTAATATTTTTTATTTCAGACAATGTTTTCCTTATTTCTAGTTGATCCCTTTTTATTTCTAGTTCATCCCTTTTCATATCCTCATAGTTCTCATTTATTTTATCAGCCTTTTTTAGGAAATTCTTGAAAAACCTTATAATTGTAGTTTTGAACTCAATTTTTATTCTTTTCTTTTCCTCCATCTTCTTCCTTTGTGTTCTTCCTCCTTCTCTGCATTTTAGTTGTTTCCCTGATTTGATGGAATGGCTTTGTGTGCTAGGTGTTCTGGTAGAGCCCAGTAGCACAGCCTTCCCAGTTACCTGAGGTGGACAGTCTTGGTGTAGCCCTTTGTGGGCTGTGTGTGCAGTCTTGTTGTTAAGCCTTGCTTGTTGCTCTTGGCATTTTAATTATGATGTGTCTTGGTGTGTCCTCTTTGGGTTCCTTTTGTTTGGGGTTCTGTGCGCTGCTGATCTCCAAGCCAATTGGCTGTGAGGATCAGCAGTGTCTCAGCTAGGAGGACTAATGTACTCTGCTTGGATGGGGCGGAGCCTTGGGGTGGCACAGACAAGCTTTGGTTCCCTTTCAGTCTTGCCTTAGGAAAGTCCTATTCACGGCAAAAGAGAAAGTGAGCTTCCGGTAGAGCTTCTGTGCTCATCTTGGATAGGGCGGAGTCTCAGGGTGGTACAGACAAGCTTTGGTTTCTCATCAGCCCCTCCCTGAGTCCCGCAGTAATGGCCGCTGGCTTCACACACTTCCGAGAGATCTCTGCCTGCTGCCTGACAGTCCAGCCTTTCCCTGACTGGGGCCGTCTATCAGAACAATAGGGTGGTTCTGTTTTCCTCCGAACAAGAAAGCCAGCCGCGTTAGCTGTCCGCCCTCTCTGCAGCAAGCCAGCAGGGAACTCAGCTCAGCCTCTCCGTGCGCCGGGAGTAAGCCAGCAGCGAATCAGCCCGCCCTCTCAGCGAATCGGCCCGCCCTCTCCATGTGCGGTGAGCAAGCCAGCAGCGAACTCTGCGGCCGCCTTTTCGCATGCACAGTTCTCCGCACCTTCACAGTTCCTGAGCTCAGTGTGCCTTCTCTCTCCTTCCCAGATGGTAGAGCCTGAAGAGCCAGATGGGCGCTTCAGGGCAATGTTTCCCCTGTTTTCCAGTTCTAAATTCAAAATTGTTGTGGTAGGCTGCATCAGGTGTCTACCCTATGTTGCCATCTTGGTTGTCCCTAAGCCTTTAATTCTTTGTTTCTTTTTTTATTTATTTTCTTTTTTTAATTAAATTATTATCTTTGTACATATACCATGGTGGCCTTTAATTCTTGATTTGCACAATCAAAAAGCCCTCGCTGGTTTGGCTCAGTGGATAGAGCATCGACTTGAGGACTGAAGAGTCCGGGGTTTTGATCCTGGTCAAGAGCACATACCTTGGTTGCAGGCTTAATCCCCAGGCCTTGATTGTTGCTCATGTAGGAAGTAACCAATTGATGTGTCTCATATCGCTGTTTCTCTTTCTGTGTCTCCCCCTCCCTTCCACGCTCTCTAAAAATCAATGGAAAAAGTCTTTGGGTGAGGATTAAAAAAAAAAAAAAAGATCTGATGGAGATATTAAGAAATTATTGTTGGATTTTTTTAGATGTAATAATGCTAGTGAGTTGTGTTTTGAAACTTGTTATATTTTTAGAACTACACACCAAAACATTTATGGATGAAATGAATGATGTCTGAGAAATGCTTCAAAAATAACAGAAATGGGGATGGAGTAGATGGGGTTACATAAGAAACAAAATTGGTCATAAGTTGATAAAGTTAGTGTTTGGGTTCATTGGGATTTATATTATTCTGTCTACTTTTTATATGTTTGGAATTTACATTGTAAAAACCTGTTTTAAAAAACTGACATATTAAATAAAAACAAATATTTATTTAGGATAGAAGTTACGAAGAGGGAGATTATAAAGCAATGCCCCATTAATGAATTTCATGAAGAGGTAGCATCTTGTGTAGTGTTTTTCTCCAAACATATCCTATATAATAAAACCCTAATGTGCAAATTGTCTAAACAACTGGTCGCTATGACATGCACTGACCACCAGGGAGCAGACACTCAATGCAGAAGCTGCCCCTGGTGGTTAGTGTGCTCCCCATAAGGGGAGCTCCACTCAGCCAGAAGTTCAGCTCAAGACTGGTGAGCGCAACAGCGGTGATAGGGCCTCTAGTATTCATTATAAAAGACAAAAGTAGTTCAGAAATGTCATTGTAGAAAGTGAATTACCCCATCTTTAATCAAGTAATTTTAAAACGCTGCAAATTGGTCCCGCCTTCATGGCTCAGTGTTTGAGCATCAACATAT
Source organism: Pipistrellus kuhlii (assembly GCF_014108245.1). Classification (NCBI taxonomy): domain Eukaryota; kingdom Metazoa; phylum Chordata; class Mammalia; order Chiroptera; family Vespertilionidae; genus Pipistrellus; species Pipistrellus kuhlii. Next base: position 73,362,722 of record NW_023425404.1, read on the forward strand.
GAACCAAGAAGTCACAGTTCGATTCCCAGTCAGGGCACAGGCCTGGGTTGCTGGTTTGATCCCCAGTATGGGATGTGTAGGAGGCAGCCGATCAGTGATTCTCTCTCATCATTGATGTTCCTATCTCTCCCTCTCTCTTCCTTTCTGAAGTCAATAAACATATTTTTTTTAAATACTGAAAATTATGTCATTTGCACATGGTAATCTATTCCTGTTTCTGATTATGAAATGCATGAGAGATGAACTTTGGATTAAGAGCTGGAGAGAGATTTTATACTGAACTGCATTGCTTTTCCTTTGCAAAAGGGATATTAACATTAGTTCTGGAGTGAAAAGAAACCCTATACATGTTAATCCACTATGAGGTGAGAACTGTAGCTGAAGTGACAATCTGTATGCTCCAGTGTGCTTCTACCCCTGCCTGTGATGCAAGGTGGCAATTATAGACTAACTGTGGTGTGGTCAGGCCTTCCATGAAGAGATTTTGAACCTGAGAGCCTATGTCCTCAGCAGTGCTAATTGGGAGATGTGGAGTAAGGGGATTCCCACTCTTTGTTAATAATTCTCCAGGCGCATTTCCTCTTTGTTTTTGCATTTCTCTCAGCTGTGAAGCAGCTGCAGGGAAGTAAAATGTAATTTCCTGCCCTTGGGTTGCTGGCTTTTCTTTTGGAGAATTATAATTGGAAGAGTGGGATGTGTAAGGATTGAGTTACCTACACAGCTGATTTAAACACCAGTTTTTCAGTTTTATTGAGATATAATTGACATAAAACATTCTATTAGTTTAAGGTGTACAACATAATGATTTGATATTTGTAAGGAACTGATTATTATTAAGTACCAAAATAACCTGAAAAATCACTTTCAGAACTAGCAGAGCTGAATGATGAGATCCAAAGTACTGCATTCATGTTCCCTTGTCAACTATGTCACCAGTGAAGCTAAATTAGTATTTAAATCTTTAATTTATCACTGTTGTGTTAGGATAAAACTTTTACAGTAGAGCTATGTACCTCAGCCCAGCCTGTCCCTCTCACAGTTTAGGAGCCCTCAGTGGCGGATGGTGATCCAGCAGTCAGGGGAAGGCGATGCCCCATCACACCTCTGCTGCTGCCACTGCCAGCTGCGCAAGCCTGGGCTGGTCCTGGTTACCTGAGCCTCCGCAGCCCTCGGCAGCCGCCATCTGAGACTTACCTGTGCATTGAGCTGGCCCTGGGTGGCTGGGGGACTGAGGGGACTGGGGGCTCCAGAGGCAGGCACATCACGTGCCTCCTGCCCCAGCAGGGCTGAGGGGCCTGGGCGCCGCCATCTTGTGGCTGTGGGTGCTACTATCTTAGAGGGTGTGGCAGTCAATTAGCACATTCCCTCCTTATTGGTTGTGGGCGCCGCCATCTTTGTGAGGATGCGATGATCAGTTAGCATATTCCCTCTTTATTAGATAGGATAGAATGCTGAACTCCCAGAAGTTTTGGTAAAATTTTGTGTAAATATATGTGCAGCCTTGTTTTAGGTGGGTTATAGCCTGGTAGATAGACATGACATGTACATATAAGGTAAAATTATATTAACTAACAAGTTTATATAGCTCAGAACACCAAAATTTCTTAGAAAATGGCCAAAGCAGTAGCAGGTACAGTGAATTTCAGCACAGTTCTCCTAGGCCCCTAGAGTTTCTGAGCAGCGAGTAGCAGTGTGCATCCAAGGTAGGATCTCTTCATCTTAAGTCACATTGCATCACAGATCTTTTATGTCTACGTTGTCACCACTGTTCACAAAGACTTATACCACCGTTTCCATGCCTCCTCTTATGAATATTGGGCTCTCTTGGACTCCTTGTCCTCTCCTCACTAGAGGAAAGAACCATTTCCCAGTGGTGAAGGTGTATAATTTTCTCATGGAAGAGGACCCAGAGCTGTGTTCCTAATGGGACTTTTTTCCTCAGCTCTAATTCTTGCTTGTCCAAGTGACTCCCAAGTTTTTTTTTAATCTTGGTTACTCTTTTAAATGCCAGATCAGTATAACTAATTGCTTGTAAGACATTTCTGTGTGAATATTCCATAATGAGCTTGATTCAAACAAACTCTAGCCTTTGATCACATACCACTGAGTTTCTTTTTCTTTTTCTTTTTTTTAAATTTTCTTCTTTGCCACTCAGATTGGAGAACTTGACACTGATTTTTGCCCTGGCTGGGGTGGCTCAGTTGGTTGAGCATCGTCCCATGCACCAAAAGGTCACCAGTTCAATTCTCTGTCAGGGCACAGGCCCAAATTGTGGGTTTGGGTGCAAGTGGGAGGCAACCCCATCAATGTTTCCCCCTCTCTCTCTTAAAACATCAACATTTTTTAAAAAAGGACTTGAGAGAAACAAACTGATTTTGACTCCTCTTTTATCCTTAAACTTTGTGTGGTATCAGTCACTAACCTTATCGAGCAGCATTTCTCAATTCTGCCTCTGTTGTTCTGTTTCCACTACTCCCATTGGCTGAATTGCTGCTTCGAAAACCAATATTCAAGAGGCAGGTGGTGGTGTAAGGAAAAATGATTTATTCGAGAGCCCACAGCCTAATAAGATGAGGGTAGGAGACTCTCATCTCAAAGACCATCTTAACACCTCAGTGCAGGCAGAGGTTTATAAGGAGGGAGAGGGAAAACAACAAAAAGATTAAAGGGAGCGGTTAAAAATTTCTCCGTGCACGCCAGCAGAGTCTTTTCTAATAAGGACTTTGAAAGTGGTCAAGTGATGGTGTGGTGTGCGTCATCTTGGTTTTTGTCCTGGTCTTTGTCATGCTGGTTTTACGATTGAAAGTCAGCAAATCTCCCAGAGCTGGGATGACTGGAGGTTGGAGTCTGTACCTTTTGAAGTTAGTTCCTAGTATTCTTATACAGACATACTTTTTATCTGCAAGTTACATATTAGAGTCAGCATTTACAGAAACAATGTCAAAAGAAGGGTGGGGTGGATTATATCTACACTCTCCTTCCATCTTTTTTCTTCACACTATTGCCACATCAGTCTTTTCAAAACACTGATTTAATTAACATTATTCTCTTGTCCCAAAATCTGCAGTTTTTCATTCCTGCCCTGAAAGTAACTCCTTCACAGTTTCTCTAAAACCTAATTTCAAACCTCATCTTTTAATACTCTCCTCTACACACATCTACTTCGGCTAGATTTGGCTCTTCACTGGCTCTGGACTGCTTTCCCCTTTATCTGCTCTGTACTGTTTCCAAATCCTGGTTTTGTTTTTGTTTTTTTTGTCAAGGCTTTCTCAAGTCAGTTTTTCATCATAGTCTTCCCTGACCTCTATAGACTTTAGTTTTTCTCCCTTTGAACTTGTAGCATTTATTAACCCTGGGCACACTTGGCTATTAATCTGTATCATGTATTCTTGTTTTGTGCTTAGTTTTTCACATCAGTATCTTTTGTCTTTTCAACTACATTATGCACTGATTGAGGGATAGAGCTCCCTTCTTTGTATTTTTCACAATGCTTGACATCCAGTAGATGTGTAATAAATGTTGTTCTTTATACATTGCCATTCTTTTTACATTTCTTATATCATAGCTACCATTTATTTAATTGTATTATTTAATCATTACAAAGTATATTTTATATACTTGACAAATGAGGAAACTGAAGCTCAGAGAAGTTCAGTGACTTGCCAGAGCCACACAGTTTAAGTCATAAAGGCTGTATGCAAACTCAGATCTTTGATTCTATTACAGATGCTATTTACACTTACTAGTAATTCTACCTCCTTATTAGTCTGATGTATGTTTTTTTCTTTTTTATTAAATTTATTGGGGTGACATTGGTTAATATCATATAAATTTCAGGTGTGGGTTTCTGTGTTACAAGATTTGTATATTGCATTGTGTGTCCATTACCCAAAGTCAAATCTTCTGTCACCATGCTTTTTGAGGGTGGGAGAGTGCTTAACATTTAGCTTGCTGATACTTGCCTAATTAATGGCAGCAGAAGAAAAGGTGTGCTAACATGAATAAGCAGTGATAGCTAGCAGGAACAATAAAACAGTTGCAAACTATGTCAAAGTTCACAGGAAAATAGAATTTCCCTTAATCTCATTGATTACTGGTAGAATGACTCACCTTACAGTAGTGCGTTGTTCATAAGCTATTCAATATTTGTTTAAGTTAGACAAGAAAGGGAAAATCACTGATGAGATGTACAAGAAACGTCATTTGAGCTAATGACTGTTGCTGGGATATCCCCAAGATTTGTATCTCAGTAGTCTTACCTCCTATTTACTGCTTGACTCTTTCACTGGATTTTTTTCAGAGTAAAATCACTTCCCATTTCCGTTATGCCTTCCATCTGGACAGCTTCCATAGGCTACTTTCTTATACTGTGAAGCACAAAGATTAACTATATGCTTACTTAACGTGAGTCAGATTTAGTATTACTTATCTTAGAATTTCCAAGAACTAAAATATTATCCATCTCTGTTATCATTTTCTATTCTTTTTTTTTTTTCATTAAAAGAGGACAAAAAGACAATTCAAACTATTTTCTTTATAAATTAGCAATAAAATTAAGATAGATGACAGACAGTAAATATTACTTCATTGCTATGAGAAAATTGTAAATTTTGATAGCTTTTGCAGATACAACTGATAAATTATTTCTTCTGTTTTATAAATAAACTAGAGGCCCGGTGCACGAATTCGTGCATGGGTAGGGTCACTTGGCCTGGCCAGCTATTGGGGCCGGCTGGCCTGCGGGAGGGACCATGGGCGGTTGTTTGTTGCAAGAGGTTAGCTATGGAAGTGCACTGACCACCAGGGGGCAGCTCCTGCATTGAGCGTCTTCCCCCTGATGGTCCCTGCATATCAAGCAACTGGTCATATTTTTCTGGTCTGCATAGTTTGTTGAGAGATTAGCTGACAATCATATGGGAATTCCCTTATAGGTAAGTAAATGCTTTTCTCTTACTGCTTTTAAGATTCTCTCTTTGTCTTTAGTTCTTGACATTTTAATGATGTGTCTTGGTGAGGGTCTCTCTGTGCTTCCTGAACTTGTAAATCTACTTCTTTTACCAGGTAGGGAAGTTTTCTGTCATTATTTTTTCAAATAGATGTTTGTATGCTTGAAGTTGTTCCAGAGGCTCCTTTTACTATCTTCATTTTTTTTAAAAAAACTCTTCTTTTTGCTCTTTTGATTGGGTGTTTTTTGCTTCCTCATATTTCAATTCATTGATTTGATTCTAGGTGTCCTCTACTCTACTGTTGAACCCCTGTATATTATTCTTTATTTCAGTCAGTGTATGCTTAATTTCTGAATGGTCTTTTGCCATTTTTGGCATTCTTACTAAGATCCTCGGAAGTCTAATTTAGTCCCTTGGAGGTTTCTAGATTTTTTTGTTTTAATTCTATATTGTTTAAAGTATCACATATGTCTCCTTTTTCCCCCATTGAGCTCTCCCTGCCATTTTCTCCTCTCCACCCACAGCACATGCCCTCACCCTTCTACTGTCTGTGTCCATGGGTTATGCTTATATGTATGTATATAAACCCTTTGGTTAATCTCAAATCCCCAGCCCACCCCAGCCTTCCCTCTGAGGTTAGATGGTGTGTTCAATGATTCTGTATCTGGATCTAATTTTGTTAATCAATTTTTGTTGTTCATTATATTCCATAAATGAGTGCGATCATGTGATATTTATCTTTCTCCCACTGGCTTATTTTGCTTAGCATAATGCTCTCCAGATCCATGCATGGATCTGGAGATCCATTGCAAATGGTAAGAGTTCCTTCTATTTTACAGCAGCTTAGTATTCCATTGTGTAGGTGAACCATAATTTTTTTAACCCACTCATCTGCTGATGGGAACTTAGGTAGTTTTCAAATCTTAGCTATTGTAAATTGTGCTGCTATGAACATAGGGTTGCATATATCCTTTCTTATTGGTGTTTCTAGAAGATTCTTGAGTAATGTTATAAGTGTGATTTTGAACTCTGTATCCAGTAATTTACTTTCTTCCATTTCTTTCATTTGTAACATGTTTCTTTGTCTCCACATTTTGGCTGCTTCCCTGTGTTTGTTTCTATGTACAGCAGTCCTCCGGTTACATTGGGCTGGTTGGTTATGACACCATCTCCCATTTATTTATTAAAAACAAAAAAAAGTTCTGCCATTTCTACATAGGTACATGTGTGCTTTATGTTTTCTATTATTTATTTACCACAAGGAAAGATCAGGAATTGTTATCTTTTAAATTTTTTTTACTGTTTCACTTCATTACTGCTGTGTGTGTGCTCCATGTGAGTGACACAGGTGTTTATGTAGGTGGGTTTCGACTTACAGCGAAAATCTCGTTAAGTTGACTTTTTATCCTATGAAAGTTTTTAGGTGTTTTTTTTTAATGATTAGTTTTCATTATATTTTTTTTAATAAATCTTTATTGTTCATATTATTACAAATGTTCCTCACTTTTTTCCCCCCTTCCATTGCTTCCCTCCACCAGGTTCCCACCCCACCCTCTGCCCTTTCCCCACCCCCCATTGTCCTCATCCATAGGTGCACAGTTTATGTTCAGTCTCTTCCCGCACCCCCTAATCTCCTTTTCACTGAGAATCGTCAGTTCACTCCCCTTCCATACCTCTGATTTTATTATATTCACCAGTTAATATTGTTTATCATATTTTTTAATTCCCTTGGTTTTTAGATTCATTTATTGATAGTTACGTATTTGTTGTTTATAATTTTTATCTTTATTTTCTTCCTCTTCCTAAAGAACCCCCTTCAGCACTTCATATTATTCTGGTTTGGCGGTGATGAACTTCTTTAGCTTTTTTTTTTTTTTTTTTATTAGTGAAGCTTTCTATCTGGTCTTCGATTCTGAGTGATAGCTTTGCTGGGTAGAGTATTTTTGGCTGTAGGTTCTTGCTATTCATCACCTTGAATATTTCTTGCCATTCCCGTCTGGCCTGTATGGTTTCTGTTGAGAAATCAGCTGATAATCGTATGGGTGCTCCTTTATAGGTAACTACCTGTTTTTCTCTTGCTGCTTTTAATATTCTCTCTTTGTCTTTTGCTCTTGGAATTTTAATTATGATGTGTCTTGGTGTGGTCCTCTTTGGATTCCTTTTGTTTGGGGTTCTGCGGGCTTCCTGGACTTGTAAGTCTAATTCTTTCACCAGATGGGGGAAGTTTTCTGTCACTATTTCTTCCAGTATGTTTTCAGTATCTTGCTCTCTCTCTTCTTTTGGGACCCCCATAATTCTGAGGTTGGTTCACTTGAAGTTGTCCCAGAGGTTTCTTACATTATCTTCAACTTTCTGGATTCTCTTGTCTTCTTGCTTCTGTGGAGGAGTATCCTCTGGCTCTTTATGTTCCAAATCTTTGACTTGATTCTTGTGATCTTGCATTTTGTTTTTAGGACTCTGTATAATATTTTTTATTTCAGACAATGTATTCTTTATTTCTAGTTGATCCCTTTTAATATCCTCATAGGTCTCGTTTATTTTATCGGCCTTTTCTAGGAAATTCTTGAAAAACCTTATAAGCGTGTTTTTGAACTCTATATCCAGTCACTTTTTTTCCTCCATTTCTTTCGTTTGTGATCTGTTTCCTTGTCTGGGCATTTTCACAGCTTCCCTGAGTTGGTAGCCTTAAAAGTCTCTGTGTTCAGCTTGGATTGGGTGGAATTTTAGGGTGGAGCCTACAGCCTTGGCTTCCTTCAGCCCCGCCCTATGAGGTTCCTGAGTCTCAGTGTTCCTCAGGGTCCTTCGGTACTCGCTGCAAGCACCTCTGAGAGAAAGGTGCCCTTGAGTTTTGCCCGCTACCAAACAGTCTAGGCTCTCCTCCAATGAGCCCAGAACTGGGGTTCAGTTCAGTTGGAAGTGGGGTTGGAAGTGGGGTTCAGAGCAGTCTGGAGCTTTTGTCTCCTTCCCGCCAGGGCAATCCAGCGGCACAGTCAACAGTCCCTTCTCTGCGCGTAATGTGCGCGCCTCCTGGACTTCCTTTCACTGCTCCCCTGAGTTTCCGCCTTACAGCCCAGGCTCCCTCCGGATGAGCCTGGGTCCCCAGGGTCTGGCCTAGAACTAGGGTTCAGTGCAGTCGGAACTGGGGTTCAGCACAGTCCAGAGCTTTTGTCTCCTTCCTGCTAGGGATTACCAGCCAGGCACTTAGCCTCCCTCCTCTCCGGCTCTGTCCTCTCCGCGCACGCAACGTGTCTCCATACCTTAAGCTTTTACAGCTCCTCTGATTTTCCTTCTGGTTTTCTCTTTCTTTCTAGTTGTAGAATTTCCAGTCAGTCAACTTTCCTGTAGTTCTGGGTAATGTCCATTTTGTATTTTAGTTGTGTGAGGCTGCAGTTAGGTGTTTACCTATGTTGCCATCTTGGTTTCTTCTCTCATTATTTTGTTTTGACTTATTCCTTAGAAACATCCTTATGAGATTTCAGTTGGAGCTCTGTTCTCTGGCCTTTATATCTAATAACATTCTGTTTTTGTTTTTATTCTTTTCCTCTGCATTCTAATAGTATGTGTCAAAGTTTGTGCTGCATTTCACCATAATCCATGTTCTAGTATATTCTAATGAAGATTTAATTTTACTGTTGGATTTTGTTTTTTTCTTTTAAAAAAATATATTTTATTGATTTACGGAGAGAAAGGGAGAGAGATATAGAATTAAAAACATTGATGAGAGAAACATTGATCAGCTGCCTCCTGTACAGCCCCTATTGGGGATGTTCCTGCAACCAAGGTACATGCCCTTGACTGGAATCAAACCTGGGTCCCTTGAGTCTGTAGGCCGATCCTCTATTCACTGAGCCAAACTGGTCAGGGTGGATTTTGTTTTTTCTTAAATTTATATATATTTTTTCCAGATCCCTTTACATCTCTTGCTGTTCTGTCCTTACAGCTCATTGCTTTTTCTTAATAGATAAAACTGAGTTTTATCCTTTTATAGAAAGAAGACAGTAATAAAAAATGTCCTCTGCCTATCCCCTAAGTTCCTGGTGTTTCCCAGGGCTTCCTTCCTCTCCTCCTACTCTACCCCTCTTCTTGTCCATTTTTAACCACTACTCTGGTTTTTTCTACCGCCTGCATGCCAGTGACACCACATCTGTATAACTCCCGCCCTCCCATTCTCATTGACTCCTATGCTTTCTTTTGGGCATCTTCCTGAATATCATTCTTTCAGTGACAGGATAAGAACAGTAAGCTGTTTGATTCTTTGTCTGAAAATGTTTACTTCAATGATAGTTTAACCTTATAAATTTTAGTATTTTCCCTGAACACTTTGAAGATAGTAGGCCATTGTCTTCTGGCCTCTTTTAGCTGCTGTGGAAGAATTTGCTTTCTGCCCGAACCGGTTTGGCTCAGTAGATAGAGTGTTAGTCTGCGGACTGAAAGGTCCCGGGTTCGATTCCGGTCAAGGGCATGTACCTTGGTTGCGGGCACATCCGTGGTGGGGGGTGTGCAGGAGGCAGCTGGTCAATGTTTCTCTCTCATCGACATTTCTAGCTCTCTATCCTTTTCCCTTCCTCTCTGTGAAAAATCAATAAAACATATTAAAAAAAAAAAGAAAAAGAATTTGCTTTCAGTCCAATTTTTGTCCCATTGTAGATCACCTCTATTTTCCTTGTTCCTCTTAAGAGTTTTTTTCACTTCTGCTGTTTCACCATTATATGTAAATGTGAATGTATTATTTTTTCTACTTGGGATTCACTGAGCTTCTTGAGTTTGGGGCTTCATATCTTGAATTAATTCCGAATAATTCTCACCCCATACATCTTCAAATATTGCTTCTCCTGAAATTACTATTAGATTTGGTTGGGCCCTTTCAACTCTCCTCCATGTCTCTTATTCTCTCTCATATGTTTAATCTCTTTATCTTTCCAAATTGTATTCTGGGTAACTTCTTCAGATGTATCCTCTAGTTCACTACTTCTCACTTTAGAAATGTCTATTCTTTCTACCCATCCACTTAGGAATATTTTCCCTATTGTTTCAATAATTAACAGGCTGTGAAAATGACCTATTTTAAGCATATAATTCAATGACTTAGAGAAAATTTATACACTTGTGTGACCATCACCAGAGTTCAGTGTTAGAATACTTATATCACCCCAAAAAGTTTCATCATGCCATTTTGATGTCAGTCCTTGCTCTTACCCTTTGCTACAGCAACTATTGATCTGCTCCCTGTCTTTAATTTTGTCTTTACTTAAAAAAAAAATTCATGTAAATAGAATAATACCTGTAATTGTTGTCTTTTTTTCACTTAACATGTTTGTTTTTATAATATATTAGATTTAGCTTCAAATATATTTCTGAATTTATGTTATGTATATCAGTAATTCATTGCTGAGTAGTGTCCCAGTGTATGAATGTGCCACAATTTGTTTATTCACTAGATGATAAACATTTGGATTTTCCCCCCATTCATTTAGTTTTATTTTAGAATTTTAATTTTAGAATTTATCTTACAAATTTTCCTCTTCAGTTTTTTATGGTCTCTGCCTTTTCTTATAGTTCTGGTTCTTCTTTTATATTTTAATTATTCTTGCAGACTTATTTTAAATTGTCTCTGATATTTCTATTTTTTTTTTTTAGCCTGAATTCTTTGGACTTCAATCCTTCTCTTGTGTTAGAGGACTCTCACACATGGTAGATTGTTTACTCTTGTGTTTTGTCATTTTGTATTGGTAAGACCAGTTTTAGAGGGACTTTCTCTTTCTATTCAGGTCCCTTTGTTGTCTGAATTGTTGATAGTGTCTAGAGAGGTTTTGTGTTTGCTTCTGTCAAGTGTCAGAGAGATATTACTAGAAGAGAACCAGTTTTCAATAATTTTTTGGTGGAGCGTGATGCTTTTGTCTTGCACAGTTTATCTAAATTTGTACTCCAAACCCATTTATGACATAAGACTGGAGTTTCCTATTATTAAGGGATTTATTTTTCCTCCTACTTAGACCCCCAGAAGCGATAGAGATGCTGGTGCATTGTGTTCTGACATCAGTGTGCTTATTTGTAAAGATTCCTCCTTTATTCAGGAGTTCACTTCCAATTTCTCCCCTCATTTGGGCCCCAGGTTGATAGTTATCCTGTTCCCATAGTGACATCAAAAGCCAAGCCCCTGCTTGCTAATGATCATTCCATTTTTCCTCTTTACTTCTCTCCTGGATAAAATTAGCATCAATTCTTATCCTTACCATTTTGATTTTCAGATCTGGCTTCATCTCTGGCACTTGGAGTTTTTTTTTCTTTCCAAGTTCAGCCATGCATTTAGTCTTTTGTGTTATATTTTATCCAGTCTTTTTAGATAATTGTTTTAGGAAGTTTTTAGTTTGTTTTTTCATCTCACTATTATCAGAAAACTCAGATAACATTATAAGTATTTTTTTAAAATATATTTTTTATTGATTTCAAAGAGGAAGGGAGAGGGAGAGAGAGATAGAAACATCAATGATGAGAGAGAATCATTGACCGGCTGCTTCCTGCATGCCCCCTACTGGGGATCGAGCCCTTGACCGGAATTGAACCTGGGACTTTTCAGTCCACAGGCCGATGCTCTTTCCACTGAGTCAAACTAGCTAGGGCACATTATAAGAATTTTTAAATAGTATAGTACACTATTGTAATTTATAGCTATAATTACCAAATGAAAAAAATCTCCTAAAACATAGCTTGCTATTAAATGTGTATAAGTTTTTTTAGGTTATTAATTGTTAGATTGTAGTGACATTTTCCAGACCTGTGACTTATATCTTTCCTTAGCTTCATTAAGGTATTCGTGCTAGCATTCTTTTTATTTAAGCTTTATTTGTATCCTTGGTTTGAAGAAGGCTCACAAAGAAATTTGGCCATCAGATGCAAAGATCATTTTTTATTGTTGTTCCCACGTTAAAAGTAGTGCTTCCAACCAAAATAACTGGTATTCCCCTATTTTTCCATATTCACTATAACTAACGTCAGTTGTTTTAATACTCCTTTGTTTTGGAAAATATGTATTATCTGATTTTGTTTTAGTACATTGAATATAATTAACATGTTAAAATCATTCTTTTATGATATAATGTTTCACATATACATTATTTTAGTCCTCCTGTTTCTCCTTGGTTGTTATTCCTAGAGTATAACATTAACTAAATAAAATAAATGAGAGATCTATTTTGAACTTCCTGGTGAGATTAGTATCAAAGTCTCAGAATAGAAGTAAGCCATCATACACATATGGACCATCATTCTACAAAAATTTAAGTGTTTTAACCTCTTTTAAATGAAAAGGGTTAAAAAAGTTTTAATGACTCTTTTCATATCGCTTATTGAGAAAAATTAGTTGATTAACCTGTTTGTTTTTCATCTATAATGTAGGAGGAGTAATAAATAAAAGAGTCAAGTTCTATTGCCTTGCATGTTGTTACAGTCATTTCTAATTATGAAGCTAGTTCTTTGATGGTAGATGCTATACCTCATGTGTAATGAGTAGGGTACAGCTACACCATTCTTTCTTTTTCTTTCTTTTTTCTTTTAATTTTAAGAGAATATTCTCTCTCTCTCTTTTTAAATATATTTTATTGATTTTTTTACAGAGAGGAAGGGAGAGAGATAGAGAACTAGAAATGTCGATGAGAGAGAAACATCGACCAGCTGCCTCTTGCACACCCCCTACCGGGGATGTGCCAGCAACCCAGGTACATGCCCTTGACCGGAATCAAACCTGGGACCTTTCAGTTTACAGATCGAGCTCTACCACTGAGCCAAACCGGTTTTGGCTCTTTCTTTCTTTCTTTTTTTTGGCATACATCTTTGGATCCTTTTGCTACTCATTTATGATTAGGTAACAACCACAAAACAACAAATATTAGATCTGCTTCATTGTTTCTATTAATAAGGTAGCAAATTTAAAACTTTTGATTAACTTTTAGAATTGTTTTTACATATATTTACTCTTTCCCATATAATGGTAATAAAGAATTGATATTCCTAAAGATGTTATACTTATTCTTTGAGCTTCCAGATTGCCTAGTTGTTAAGCCTCAAACATGCAAAATGTGTTTAGTAAAGAGGGCCTTGATAGTTCTTTTCTCTGCCTAGAAGGCTCTTGCCCCAAAAGGAGCATGCTCCTTCACTTCATTCAGTTCTGTTCAAATGTCACCTCATTAGAAAGGCTTTTTCCTTTTACCATAGCTAAAATAAAGAGGCAAGGGAGAGTGGTGCTAGTACCTACTCATTAGCAGTCTTCTCTATTCTGACACCCTACCACACAGCAACTACTAATCTACTTTCTGTCTGTAGATTTACCTATTCTGTATATTTCATATTAACTGAATAATTAATATAAATGTATGGTCTTCTGAGATTCACTTCTTTCACTTAGGATATGTTAGTGGTTAGTTCTCACCTTTTTGTTTTGATTTATTGCTTGGAAACATCTTTGTGAGATTTCAGTTGGAGCTCTATCCTTTGGCCTTGATATCTATAACATTCTAATCTTAATAATTCTCTTTTTCCCCGTTTCCTTTGCATTCTAATAGAACGTGTCAACGTTTGTGCTGCATTCCACAATCTGTTCTAGTATATTAATTCTGATGAAGATTTAATTTTGCTGTTGGATTTTGTTTTTTCTTAAGTTTATATATATTTTTCCAGATCCCTTTGCATCTCTTGCTGTTCTGTCCTTACAGCTCATTGTTCTTTCTTAATAAATAAAACTGAGTTTATCCTTTTATAGAAAGAAGACAGTAATAAAAAATGTCCTCTGCCTATCCCCTAAGTTCCTGGTGTTTCCCAGGGCTTCCTTCCTCTCCTCCTACTCTACCCCTCTTCTTGTCCATTTTTAACCACCACTCTGGTTTTTTTCTACCACCTGCATGCCAGTGACACCACATCTATATAACTCCTGCCCTCACATTCTCATTGACTCCTATACTTTCTTTTGGGCATCTTCCTGAATATCATTCTTAAACAGGATAAGAGTAGTAAACTGTTTTATTCTTTGTCTAAAAATATTTACTTGAATGATAGTTTAACTATATAAATTTTAGTATTTTTCTTGAACACTTTGAAGATAATAGTCCTTGTCTTCTGGATGAACCTTGAAGAATATTCTAAAAATTGATTGTGATGTTGCAAAAACCTGTGAATTGAATTATATACTTCAAATAATTGGATGGTATGGATTTGTGGATTTTATATGCTAGATCATTAACCAATCTTTAATCAAGCACAATCCCCGCAGTAGCCCTACAAAGAAATATTTGTTCTTTGTTTAAATTTGCCCTCCATTAAAACAACTAAGCTTGCAAATTGGAAATGCCCTATGCCATAGTTAGTTTGCTATCTCACTAGGTCAACTCTTTGTTGTGCCTTTTCAGCATGATCCACTCAGAGGCTTTTGACTACAATGGCATATGTAAATTTGGGTAGTTGGAAAAGTGAGCATTTTAGAGGCTCACCGGAAGGAAATATTACAGAGTCCCAGACTAGAAATATACTTAGTGAGCCGAGCTTTAGTAATGGGAAAAATAGTCCATCTTGACATCTTGGATTTTTCTGTCTATTGGAAGACATGGATCAAGAGAATAATCTTTGGATCTGATTTTTAATTTTATTTTATTACACATTCTGTGATTACACGTGCCTCCTGCCACTCACCTTTCAAACAAACCATCTCAAGTTTACCCTTTTCCATCCTGTGATTTTAAGGGATTTCCAAGTCTTTTTAACATAGAATATCAGAACTGGAAGGGGATTTTATGAGTCATCTAGTTTAACTCTTGATTTTTACAGATGTTCATTTTACTAGTAATACTGTGATACCTTAGTTTGTCATTACTCCTAAGGTGAGTATAATGTAGTACTAAGAGCGGCACTAAAAATGACAAATTGGAAGTGTAGTGGGAAATCTTGTTCATGTTCATTATTAGTGAAACCTGAATTTATAAAGTTAGTGCTCCTGTTTTGTTTCCCTTGATTTATTCAGAGTAAAACAAAAACAGTCATATTATATGTAAACTTCATTATCATATTATATGATAGCTTTATTTTCATTTATAAAAAATAGTATCCCTATTCTAATCAATATTTAGTTATAATATTAATTGGAATTTTCTAAAAATTTCTGTTTAGAAATTTCTAAACAGAAATTTTAAAACAAGGTGATTTGCTAAATAGAAAGGAAAGAGATTGGTCCAGACAACTGGAGCTGAAGAGGATAGAAAAGTCAAATGAGAAATGAAAGTATGCACATGGATCAATGGTTATTTTAAAGATGAAGAATATTATATACAGTGTTAGGATTTTCTTTTGCTTTTTGATCAGTTTTATTAAAGTATCGGGTCTAGTAATAATTAATGTCGTTTTTAAACATTCGTTTAAAATCTTGCTTGGCGTTGACTTGTATTGACATAACCTTCAAACACGTGGTATCTACAGAACGTGTGAAGTGCAATTAACAAGTTTTGCTTGAAAAAGTTTGTGTTTGGTTTTTGTTGTAAAACTAGGGCTAAGAAGATGGCGGATGAAGAGCATATTCGGCACTGCATGCTTTACGAGTTCCAATTAGGAAGAAAAGCAAGTGAGGCTGCAAAAAACATCTGTAGTGCTCTTGGTCAAGATGCAGTTAGTGCCAGAAAATGCCAGCGTTGGTTTGAGAAATTTCGCAAGGGAAATTTTTTGTTAGATGACAAGAGTGGTCGAGGCCGTGTGTCCAATTTTGATCAAGAAGCTCTTCAAGCTCTTTTGGTGCAAAATCCTCAAATTACCCAACAAGAGCTTGCGACAACTTTAAATTGTTCACAAAAAACAATTTCCAATCAATTGCGTGCACTTGGCAAAGTCCAAAAGTTTGGAAAATGGGTTCCTCATGAGTTGACCGACAACAACCGTAATCAAAGAGTCACAATTTGCAGTTCGCTCCTCTCTCGTCAAAACCGTTTGCCGTTTTTAGAGCAAATTGTTACCGGAGATGAACAATGGGTGCTGTATGTTAATTTGAAAAGGCGGCCTCAATGGTTGGACAAAAATGAGGCTCCGCAGCCCACACCAAAACCTGACTTGCATGCGAGAAAAGTGATGTTGTGTGTTTGGTGGAATTTTAAAGGAATTCTTCATTATGAACTTTTACCATCTAACCAAACCATTACAAGTGCAGTATATAGTGCCCAATTGGGAAGGTTAGCCCAAGCTTTAAGAGAAAAAGAACCCGCGCTGATTAATCGGAAGGGCGTAATTCTTCACCACGATAACGCATGACCGCATACTGCAAGAATCACTGCTGAAAAACTGCGCCAGTTGGAATGGGAAGTTCTCCCTCAACCTGCATATTCTCCTGATATTGCCCCTTCCGATTACCATTTGTTTCGTTCTTTGCAAAACTTTCTTCTTGGAAAAAAATTTAATAATGAAGAATGCCTCAAAAATGCATTGACCGAATTTTTGGCATCAAAATCACAAGAATTTTACAACAGAGGGATTAAAATGCTTCCTGAGCGTTGGGCACAAGTAGTAGAAAACAACGGCAACTATATTGTTGATTAAATTTTGTTGTATTGTGTAAATAAATTCGATTTAAAAAAGTATTAGAAAACGACATTAATTATTACTAGACCTAATACTAGCGCCTGGTGCATGACATTTATTAAAGTACTAGCACCTTGTGCATAACTACAATAGTACTGGGGCAAGGGGCATCCCTCAGCCTGGCCTGCACCCTTTCTGCAGTCTGGGAGCCCTCGGGGTGTGTCCCACTGATTGCCAGAGAGTGTGGCCAGCCTGCAAACAACCACAGGCCCCTCGCCCAGGCCATCCCACTCCCTAAGGGAACCCCTGCCTTGATCCAGGACATCCTTCAAGGCAAACCAGCTGGTCCCCACCTGTGCACCAGGCCTCTATCCTATCTAATCCTATGTAATAAAAGAATGATATGCAAATTGACTGTCACTCCAGCACAAGATTACTGCCCCCATGTGGACACAAGATGGCCATCACAAGATGGCCAGAAAGGGACGCAGTTGGGAGAGACTAGGCCTACAAGGGAGAGCAGTTGTGGGCAATCAGGCCAGCAGAGGAGGGAAGTTGGGGGCGACTGGACCTGCAGGAAAGGGCAGTCGGGGAACCCAGGCCTGCAGGGGAGGGCAGTTAGGGGCAAACAGGCTGGCAGGGGAGCAGTTAGGTATCAATCAGGCTGGCAGGGGAGAGGTTAGGGAGTGATCAGGGTGGCAGGCAGAAGTGGTTAGGGGCAATCAGGAAGGCAAGCAGGTGAGCAATTGTTAACCAGCAGTTCTAGATTGCAAGAGGGATGTCCGACCTCCCGTTTAGGTCCGATCCTACTGGAATTGGGCTTAAATGAGCAGCTGGACATTCCTCGAGGGGTCCCAGATTGGAGAGGGTGCAGGCTGGGCTGAGGGACGCCTCCGCATCCCCCCCGTGTATGGATTTTGTGCACCAGGCCTCTAGTAGTAGTATGTTTATAAAAAAGCTCTATGTCTTTATTAATGTTCTGCCTGATTTTTCTCTTTTAGGAACTAAAGAGATTTCAGAACTTTGTGGAACATTGTCCTCCTTTTGATGTCGTCGTTGATGGGCTCAACGTTGCCAAGATGTTTCCTAAAGTTCGTGAGTCTCAAGTTGTAAGTACAAGCTTTATTTTGTTATTCCAAATCTCTAGAAACTATTTATTGTATCCACTTGTGATCTTCTTGGCATCTCATAGCTCCCCATTTTTCCTTCCTCTAGAAATAAAGCTCTTAAAGGTGCCATAGCGACCAACTGCTCAATTAAGATTTCTTGTTTTCATCTCTGGAAAATAAGTGGCTCTTACAGGGTGAGCAAGAATGAGAGATTAAAAAGTCCACATAATCAAGGGCCAGGTCAGCCCTTTTTGTAACCCATAGCTAACTTTCTACTTTCCATTTACTCTGTCATTTCCTTGTAGGTCACATCTCTTATTTGAAAATCTTCAGCATATATTATCAAGATTCATTAATCATTCATTACTCACATTTGTTTTTTTCAAACATGTTTGTAAATTAACCTAAGCAGGGTTTTTTTTGTAAGGTAATAATTTTTTTCAATCGGTTTATAGATGTCATAGTAGTTTCTAATAGGAATATAATGATTTTTGTAGCAGTTGTGAGCAATTATTTTAATCCGCATTTTACAGTTCAGAAAATTAAAAAATTGAGGCTAATTTTATATAGTAAATCCTTAAAAACATCAAAATTAGTTTGTGGAGAGCTCTGAGGTTTCAAGCTTGTGGCTCTTACTGCTGGCAATCTATGGTCATTCATCTGTAAACTCTTATTTCTTAAAAATTGCTGCCGACTTAAAAGTGGTTTCTGAGATTCTACTAGAATACTTTGCCGTGTACACTCAGAAAATACAAGTACTAAGAAGAAGGTTGATTTACAGAAACTTCTTTATATGCCTTTTTATATTTATGCCTACTTTTTTATAGTCAAGTATGTACTTTTTAATCCTTTTTTTTAAAAAAAAAAAAAAAAAAAAAAGCAAGTGGAACATATTTTTGTCTCTTAGGCACTTGAAGGAGCCTTTGAGGCAGTAACATTGACAAAGGCAAAGTGAAAGAGGAAACACATACCCTGCTTCCCTGAAAAGAAGACAGTGTCTTATATTATTTTGTTCCCAAAGATGCGCTAGGTCTTATTTTTAGGGGATGTATTATTTTTCTTTCTTATTTATTTATTCATTTATTTTTATTTATTTTTTTAAATCCATCTTTATTGTTTATATTATTACAAAAGTTCCTCATTTTCCCCCCCTCCTCCAGGTTCCCACCCCACCCTCTGCCCTTTCCCCACCCCCCATTGACCTCATCCATAGGTGCACAGTTTATGTTCTGTCTCTTCCACCACTCCCCCCCCCCAATTGTCATCCACTCCCTTCCCATATCTCTGATTCTATTATAATCAACAGTTAATATTGTTCATCAGGTTTTTTAATTTCCTTGTGTTTTTTTTTTAATTAATAAACTTTTATATTTTTAAGAATAAATTTTAAAATCTAATAATTTTAAAACTTGTTTTTTCTGCCCTGGGAACTGAGAAGCAAACTTGTTTACATGTAAACTTGCCCTTAGGCTATCAAAAGGCTTAGCCATTCAAATGTAAATGGACACATTGTTTAAACATAGCTGCTGGCTGGAATTGGATTACCTGTTCTGGGTGGGAAGGGCTTGTCATTCCCTTTCTCCATTAAAATTAAGGTGTTAGCTTCTGTTTTTGGCAAGAGACCTTAAACTTTCAGAACTTTAAATTTTTCAGGTAGCAAATCAGTTACTTAGCATTTTCTCAAATCAATACCTGCACATTCCCAAGGATACACTTCACACAAAAGAAACATCCAAATAGATCAACAAACCTCATCCAGACCCCACACAAGGCACTCACAGATCAACACCCCAGCGCTACAACAACTCAATACATCCAGATCTAAGCCTTCATAACTTGATTCAGGAGACCCTCAAGTTCCCCCGAAAGTTTCCAGCCATGTCTGAGAGGCAGCCTTGGGGCATGGGCAGGCAAGGAGCGAGCTGTTCGGGCCTGGCTGCTCCTGGCCTGGCCTCTGTTGCTCCGGGCCCGGCTGCGGCCACTACGGGCCTGGCTGTTCCCGACCCGGCTGCTCTGGGCCCGGCCGCTCCCGGTCTGGCTGTTCCGGGCCTGGCTGCTGCTGCTCCGGGCCAGAAGACCCTTTGAATTCCAATACTGACTCTGCTACTTAGTACCTTACATAATTTGAGCAAGTTACCCTCTTTGTGCTTTAGTTTTCTAGCATGTAAAAAGGAAATAATAACAGTACCTATCTTATAAAGATGTTGTGAACAGTAAATAATTTAATGTATGTAAGCTTGGCACATAGTAAGTACTTAATAAGTGTAAGTATTATTGTGGTTACTACTAAAATGAACTTCCCAAATGGAACAATAATTCTTGCTTTCAATAGACTCTTATCTGTCAGTATAAAATTTTTTCTATCATGTCATTCATGTCAATAGAGTTAAAAGAAAATGCAAAACTCTGCCTTAGAGTTAGAATCAAAATAGGTCTAATACTATCAAAAACTTAAGAAAATTTTTAAGTATATTTTAATAAATTTTATTTTCTTCTGATTATAAAAGTAATGCATGATTGCTGATTATAAAGTTATTGTGTGTAAAAATAATTCAAGTAATTGTAGAAAAATTGGAAATTACAGAAGAGAAAATCATATATAATTCTACCATGCAGCAATAATCACTGTCATATTTGAAATGGGAAGGACCTTTGAAATATACATAAAATCCAAGATCCCTGCCCAGCTGGCATGACTCAGTGATTTAGCATCAACCTAGGAACCAGGAAGTCACGGTTCGATTCCTGGTCAGGGCACATGCCCGGATTGTGAGCTTAATCCGCCGTGTAGTGCGTGCAGAAGGTGGCCAATCATTGATTCTCTCTCATCATTAATGTTTCTCTCTCTCTCTCTTTGCCCCTCTCCCCCGATCTCTCTCTCCCAAGTCAATAAAAATATATATTTTTTTTAAAAATCCAAGATTCCCAATGGAAAGAATAGAGAAATTTTCTAGACTGTAAAAAATATTATAAGCACTGTTAAATGACAACAACAAACTGAAAAATATTTTTTACAACATATATAATAAAGGGCTAATTTCCTGACTGTACCAAAGACTCTTATACGCCTGTAAGGAAAAGATGAGCCAGGCAATAAAAAAGTAGTTTAACTTTATTCATACTTATAGACATGCAAATTAAAACATTTATGTTCCAGATTGGCAGAGATTTAAAGGTTGCTAGTATCCAGTATTTTGAATGGTTTGGAGAGGTAGGTGGTGGGTGATTCGGCAATAACTTTGAATGCCTAAAAATTTGAAATTCTACTTGTAGAAACTGATATATTTACACTAGTACATTAAGTCATATATCCAAATATGTTAGTTATAGCATTGCTTGTAAGAAAAAATCTCTAGTCAACCTAAATATCAATCCAGGAACTGATATATATATTGAAACATCCATTTAAAATGAAGTTGATTTACATTGTGCCGAGACCGGTTTAGCTCAATGGATAGAGTGTCGGCTTGGGGACTGACGGGACCCAGGTTCGATTCCGGTATAGGGCATGTACCTTGGTTGCGGGCATATCCCCAGTAGCGGGTGTGCAAGAGGCAACTGATCGATGAGTCTCTCTCATCAATGTTTCTAACTCTCTATCTCTCTCCCTTTCTCTCTGTACAAAATCAATAAAAGATATTTTTTTTAAAAAATGAAGTTGATTTATATTGAGTGGCCAGATTATTATGATCTCTGAACACATAATAATCTGGCCACTCAGTGTATGTATGTATTTATTAGAGGCCTGGTGCATGAATTCGTGCATGGGTATGGTCCAGCCAGCCTGGCCAGGGGAGAGGGGACATGGGCAGTTGGCTGGGGGACAATTTGCATATTAGCCTTTTATTATATAGGATATACACTGAGTGGCTAGATTATTATGCATTCAGAGATCATAATAATCTGGCCACTCACTGTATATGTGCTGATACAGAACAAAAGCTAAAATAAGGGTCAGAAGCAAATTGAAGAACAGCAAGCTTAGTTCCCCACTTGTGTTAAAAACAAAACCAAAGGATTACCAATATATAAATGTTTGTTAAATAAGTTTATATATGTCTAGAAAATTTTTAGAAATTATACACACTTAAAAACTTAATAGTGCCCTAGCTGGTTTGGCTCAGTGGATAGGGCATTGGCCTGCAGGCCAGAGGGTCCCAGGTTCAATTCCAGTCAAGGGCATTTACCTGATTTACGGGCTCGACCCCCCAGTAGGGGGCGGGTAGGAGGCAGCTGATCAATGATGTTTCTATCTCTTCCTCTCCCTTCCTCTCTGAAATCAATAAAAATATATTTTCCAAAAAAAAACCTTAATAATTAATTTTTGGAGTTAGGGATAGAATATAGGGTGTGACAAAAGTAGGCTCATGAGTACATGAAACAGAGTTTATTCTTATATTATTATTTATTATTGTGTTATTTTACACGTGAACAACTGTAAGCCTACTTTTGCCCCAGCCTGCATTAAGAGAATGAGAGATTTCAATTTTCCATTTCCACTTTCTTAAATTTTCTTTAACAATGAATATATATTATTTTAAAATAAGACATAAATCCACATTACAAAAAGTGAAAACACATTCTTGATAAATATTTTTAAATAACTATAATATTCTGTGTCTTAGGGATGCACCATAATTTTTAATCATTTCCCTGTTCGGGCCTATTTGTTTCCCATTTTTCACTATGGTAAATAATAATGCTTGGAAGAAGATTACTGTGAATGTTTCAGATTATTTCCTTAGAATAGATTCCCAGAAATAGAACTCTTGAATTAAAGGGTATGGATATTTGCAAAGGTCTCACTACATGTTGCCAAATTGCTTACTCAAATGATTGTAGCCTTTTGCTCCTAACAACAATGTATAAAAGTGCCCAAATAGAACACATTTCTTCAAAATTTCTTATTACATGATTGCTTCAACTATTTAGTTACACCTGTGCCATGAATATGCTAAGTGAAAAGAGCTGGGCCAGTTTTTAGGTCAGACATTTAAAAAATCTGTAAACCAAGTTAAAATAGTCCTAAAGGAAATATCCTTTACTTTCTCTCTCCCTCTCTCTCCCTCTCTCTCCCTCTCTCTCCCTCTCTCTCCCTCTCTCTCTTTCTCTCTCCCTCCCTCCCTCCCTCCCTCCCTCTCTCTCCCTCTCTCTCCCTCTCTCTCCCTCTCTCGTTTTGTTAATCTTCACCTGAGAATATTTTTCCATTGATTTTTAGAGAGAGTGGAAAGGAGAGACATAGAGAAACATCTATGTGAGAGAGACACATCGATTGGTTGCCTCCTGCATGCACCCCGACCAGGGCTGGGGAACTGTCAGGAATTGAACCCGAGACCTTTCAGTTTGCCGGCCGATAGTCTATTCACTGAGCCAAGCTGGCTAGGGCTGTCTCTCTCTTACTATAATTACCTATAAGCATATATAAAGGAAAGATTAGAAATCCTAATTCTGTGTCTTGAGTTTTTTTCATGTTTGTGTGAAGAAGTTTCCAGATTTACATTATTTATTTCTGTTTTTATAGTTACTATATCTTTTCTCATGCTGTTAAGCATCTTGACCATCATTATTCTGAACTCTGTCTCAGATAAATTTCTTATATCCATTTCATTTATCACTTCTTCTGGAGAATTCTGTTATTCTTTCGTTTGGGGGTTGTTTATTTGTCTCCTCATTTTGGGTATCTGTTTGAGTTTGTGACTATGTAATAGGTAGATCCACTCCAGATTTACAGATAACAGATCATTTTCATTCTTCCCATGAACTCTGTATAATATGTTCCAAATTCTTTTTTATCCTTTCCCCTTAATGGTTAATTGTCTAGCCAACATAGTTCTCCATAAGCTCTTAAATGGACAAGACCATTTTTCCATTCATCATTTAGAGAGTAGCACCATGATCTCAAAGCCTACATCATAGGAGCGATAGAGATTAAAGCGCTAAAAATAAGTTCTGGTTGTGAATTTATTTTACTTTCTCAATTTTCATATGCATCTTTTATTTATTTGTTGATAGATATACTTTTTAAAATCTAAAGTATGTCTTAACAAATATTAGCGTATGTCTTATTGATGTCAGCAGAAACTTGCCAGCTACCATGTAGAGTTGAGACTTATTAATGTTTGTCATTGCCTGGGTGTGGGCAAATTTAGCTAAACAGCATTTATCTGCTCATCTATTAATACTTGTCACCTCAGATGAGTTAGTTGCATTGGCAGGTCCCCACACTGTACTTTAAATTTTTGCTGAAGGTTTTGTTTTGTTGTTGTTAATCCTCATCCAAGGATATTTTTCCATTGATTTTTAGAGAGTGTGGAAGGTAGAGGGAGGGAGAGAGAGAGAGAAACATTAACATGAAAGGGACACATTGATTGGTTGCCTGCCACATACGCCCTGACCAGGGCCAGGGATTGAGTGTGCAACCAAGGTATGTGCCCTGGACTGGAATTGAACCCAGAACCCTTCAGTCTGCAGGCTGACATACTATCCATTGAGTCAAACTGGTTACGCTGAAGGTTTTCTAACAATGCTTAAAAGGTAGTGGTGATTGACAATGAAAGAGAAACACCACATGACCTCACTCATTTGTGGATAATAAAGAGCATTATAAACTGATGAACCAAAAGATAGATATAGAGACAGTAAAGCAACAAGCAGATTGTCAAATTACAGCGGGGAGGGGAGGAGGATCTGGGGGAGATAACAGATCAACCGAAGGACTTGTATACATGCATATAAGTACAACCAATGGACATAAAACTATGGGGAGGGAGGGGATATGGGGGAGGGAGGGAGGGGGCAAAAAAAAATCATTAAAATATGTAAAAATAAATAAATAAATAAATTTAAAAAAAAAAAAAAAAGGTAGTGGTGATTGACACATTTCTCAGACTAAAGTACAGAATTTTAAAGCAAGTAGAAATTGTTATAACTGATTTTTTCACTTTGAAAAGCTGTCACTGGCTGCAAACTTCTGTATGTTGAAAGATTTCCATAGACATTCGAGTTGATTAATTTACATAATGGTATAATTCATTGAAAGAAAAAATAATAATCAAATGTGAAATACAGTATTCTTCAGTCTGCCTTTGCTTTTGGTTCTAAAAGTGATACAAAAGTAAAAATGAAGAAGACAGGTTCTAAGAAGAATGGTATATAACATGTACCATGAGTCTGTACAGAGCTGCCATGGCTAAAAGTGATTCAGAAGAGCCTTTAACCTACCTATGAAAGTTTATATTTTAATGTTGCTTGTGGTTCTGAGAAAAGAATATGGTATGGACTGTATGGATTGATACATGATTTTGATGATTACTGAAAAAGAAAGTTTTTTGTGTATTTTGCTTAAAAGTTAATACTAAATCAGTGGTTAATCATCTAATCTTTGCTGTTAATACAATCACAGAATATTCTAAATGGAATTTTGGAGATTATAAAGTCCCTTATTAGATTTCACTTTGGAATAATTTTGTGTCTTGCAAAGTAATATTTCAATTTATTAGTGTCTGCATTAGTTTTATTTTTCGATAAACCATTATAGTCAATTTTAAGGTGTACAATTTAGTGGTTTTTAGTATATTCACAAAGTTTTTCATCTGGAATTTATCTAATTTCAGAACATTTTCATTCCCCCCAAAGTAATTCTAAACTCATTAGCAGTCATTCCCAATTCCTTCTTCCCGTTAATTTTTGCCAACCAGTGATCTACTTTCTGTCTTTGTGGATTTGCCTGTTCTGGACATTTTATGTTTTCACTTAGTGTGTTGCTAAAGTTCATCTAGTATATTGTAGCACGAATCAGTACTTGTTTCTTTTTATTGCTGCGTAATATTTTATTTATGGATACACCACATTTTATTTATCCATTAGTTTGTGTATATTTGGATTATTTCTACTTTAAGAATAATGCTGCTCTATATATCTTATATACAAATTTTTGTGTGAACATCTTTTCAATTCTCTTGGATTTATACCTAGGAATAGAATTATTAAATCATATTGTAGCTCTTTGTTTAACCTTTAAAGGAGCTGGAAAACTTCCAAAGCAGCTGTCCCATTTTATATCCCCATCAACAGTGTATAAGAGTTCTAATTTCTGTACATCCTCATCAACACTTGTTAACATCCTGGTGAGTAAAAGTGGTATCTCATTGTGGCTTTGATTTGCATTTCCTAATGACACAGGGATGCTAATCATCTTTTTGTGTGTTTATTTGCCATTTGTATATCTTTTTTGGAGAAATGTCTATTAAAATCTGCCCATTTTAATAGAGTTCATTATCTTTTTGAGTTATGATTTTTTTATATATTCTGAATACTAGACCTTTAACGTATGTATGATTAGTATACCCATCAACATTTCATGTTATATTGGTTTGGTGGTGATGAACACCTTTAGCTTTTTCTTGTCTTTGAAGCTCTTTATCTTACCTTCAATTCTTATTAGAGCTTTGCTGGATAGAATAATCTTGGTTGTAGGTCTTTGCTATTCATCTCTTTGAATGTTTCTTGCCACTCCCTTCTGGCCTACAAAGTTTCTGTTGAAAAATCACCTTAAAGTCATATGGGTGCTCTCTTGTAGGTAACTAACTGTTTTTCTCTTGTTGCTTTTAAGATTCTCTCTTTGTTTTTAACCCGTGCCATTTTAAGAATGATGTGTCTTGGTATGGTCTTCTTTGGATTTCTTTTGTTTGGGGTTCTGTGCACTTCCTGAACTTCTAAGTCCATTTCTTTCACCAGGTAGGGAAAGCTTTTTTTTTTTTTTTTTTTTTTTTTTTTAATCATTTCTTCAAATAGGTTTTCAGTATCTTGCTCTTTCTTTTCCTTCTGGCACCCCATGATGCAAATGTTGATATGCTTAAACTTGTCCCAGAGGCTTCCCATACTATCTTCATATTTTTGGATTCTTTTTTCTTTTTGCTGTTCTGATTGGGTGTTTTTTGCTTCCTCATATCCCAAATCGTTGATTTGATTCTCGGAATCCTCTACTGTTGAATCCCTGTAAATTATTCTTGATCTCATTTAGTGTATGCTTAATTTCTGACTGGTCCTTTTTCATGTCTTTGACATTCTCATTAAGATCCTTGAAAGTCTCACTGAGTCCTTTGAAGCTCTCACTAAGATCCTTGAGTAACCTTATAATCATGGTTTGAACTCTGTATCCAGTAGTTGCTTGTTTCCATTTCTTTCATGTAACATGTTTCTTTGTCTCCACATTCTGGCTGCTTCCCTGTGTTTGTTTCTATGTATTAGGTAGAGCTGCTGTGTCTCCTAGAATTGCTATAGTGGCCTTGTGTGGTAGGTGTCCTGTAGGGCTCAGTGGCTGAGCCTCCTCAGTCACCTGAGCTGGGCATTCTAGGTGCGCCCCTGTGTGGATTGTGTACACATTCTTGTAAATGAGCCTTGATTGCTATTGGCCTCATAGAGAGGAATTGACCTCCAGGCCAATTGGCTGTAAGGATCAGCTGGACTACAGTGGAAGAGCTGCTGTGCAGGAGACACCCACGTGGAGCAGGACTTGCTTCATTTGGACTTTGGTGCTCTCTGAGTCTGCCCCTTTGCTTGTGAATGTGAAGAGCTGTTACCTGGTATGGTCTGAAGCTGTCCATGGTTGCACTGGCCCTGAGGGCACCTGGCAGGAGCCTCAGAGAGGTCTGCAGATGGCTGCTACTTGTTTTGGGCTTGTGAAGTGTCCAGGGGAAGCCGAACTTTGAAGCAAGGTAGGTTGGTGCTAGTGCCTGGTGATGGGCCTTTTATTGATAGGTTTGGGACACACTGACATCAGCTGCTGCTTATTTGAGAGATTTTAGCAAGTCTGAGAGATTTGAGAGATTTGAAGTCTGAGGGATCTAATCTAAGTTCATGCACCAGCCCTTTGGAAGGCATACCGGTGTCTCCAGCAGTTCAGCCTGAAGTTATAGGGACTTCTCTTTCCAGCTCTGAGGGTGGGGAGGCTCTGCAGCTTAGATATCCCTCCAGATTAAAATAACAGCACTCATGGGTATTGTACCATCCTGTTCCATGCCTCCTTCCCTCCTGACAGTTTTGATGTGCTTTCTTCTTTACTTCTCTAGTTATAGGACTTCCATTCAGCCAGCTTTCAAGTGGTTCTGAATCATGGTTGTTTTGTATTTTAGTTGTAATTTTGATGTGGTTGTGGGAGGTGGTGAGTACCAGCATTTACCTCCTGTTTGACCATTTCTTGAGCAAGGAGCTGGCCAGGCAGCCAAGGTCCCACAGCACTCGCACTTCGGCCTTTTTATATTCTTATATTTCCACAGGGTGGAAGGGAGAGTTGAATTTGGGAAGGGGCCCATATTCTCACATACCACACAATTGGTCACATCTAGCCTAGGAACATAAATGAATTTCAACATGACAATGCATATTATCTTTGCATGTGTTCATTTTTTCAATATCAAATCCCTTACCTGCTGTTTTATGTGGAAAGAACAATGCTTTGTTGATTATTTTTTCTAGAATTAGCAGATAGGAATTCTAAAGTCTTTGTGATTCATGCTTTATACATACCTTCACAGCTTTCATTTTAAGATGGGTTTTTCTTTTGAGCCACCAAGTCATCATTAATAAATGGTGATGTGGCCGAAACCGGTTTGGCTCAGTGGATAGAGCATTGGTCTGCGGACTGAAAGGTCCCATGTCCCATTCCGGTCAAGGGCATGTACATTGGTGGCGGGCACATCCCCCGTAGGAGGTGTGCAAGAGGCAGCTGGTCGATGTTTCTCTCTCTCATTGATGTTTGTAACTCTCTATCCTTCTCCCTTC
Source organism: Pipistrellus kuhlii (assembly GCF_014108245.1). NCBI lineage: Eukaryota > Metazoa > Chordata > Mammalia > Chiroptera > Vespertilionidae > Pipistrellus > Pipistrellus kuhlii. Next base: position 73,391,103 of record NW_023425404.1, read on the forward strand.
CTCTCTGTATAATAAAATATATTTAAATAAATAAATAATGGTGATGTGAGATTGCCTTGAGGGGACAGAGACAACACACTAACCTTTCACCTAGAAAACAAAAGAATATAATGTGGAAAGCATTTTCTTTCTCATTATCACTCCCTGCCTCTCCCTTCTCACTCTCACCCCACCCTACCATGTCATGATTCATTCCTAATGTGTTTGTTCTTTGTTCCTCCAGTTTGCATTTTGGACTTCCAGTTGTTCATAAGTTCATTTGTAGATGTTATATTTGGGGAAAGTACATCATTTTAGATAATCTTCCTGGCTGTTAAAAACTTTGCTCCCTGTTTTTCTAGATAAGTGAGAATAAGTTAAAATGATTTTACAGAATGAAAACTTAACATGTAATTCAAAAGAATCAGCACTGAATGCTTTCCTTCTTATAGCATGCTTGGGCCATTGAATAGAAAGTAGTTTGGTGGAAACACTGTGGAATTTGTTTTGATTGCCATCTTTTAGTTGGTTTTACCACAGTGAGAGGAAAATGCAGGGAACGGTATTAGCTATTAAAGGTCATTTTGGCAGTAGCATTTACTTGGCAGTGAGTTTTCATTTTTTCCTACCACCAAGTTATTTTATTTCTTTCTGTTGATTTACATAACCGCTTGTAAATGTTCCAATAACATAAAGAACCTAAGGTACAATAAATTGTGCTCAATGTTTTTGTGTGTATAATTCTGGGCATGTTTTTTGCCCCAAATTGCAAATGTGTTGTGGAGTTTGACACTAACTGTGTTTGAAATTATGTTTTGGTAATGCTTAAGTAGCAAGGAAACTCACGAATACCTTATTGTGTTTGCAATGGCAAATTTTAGATTAAGTATTGAAGTGGAATTTTTATTATACCTCCTTAATTTAAAAATTTTTCATATAATTGTTTCTCCTGTTCTTTTAAGGAAGGGTTTTAGAGATAGACAGTCTTTTTCATTGGGTCTCAAAACTCGAGTGTCATGCCCATACTGAACTCAAGTTCAGCTGCCTGCTGCTTGGGGGCCAATACTTGAGAGACAGGTGCTGATGTAAGGAAAGATAGTTTATTCAAGTGTCAGCAGCCTGAGAAGATGGGAGATTCCTGTCCTAAAGACCATCCTTTTTTTATTTTATTTTATTTTATTTTTATTGATATTTTACAGAAAGGAAGGGAGATAGAAAGTCAGAAACATCGATGAGAGAGAAACATCGACCAGGTGCCTCCTGCACACCCCCCACCGGGGATGTGCCCAAAACCAAGGTACATGCCCTTGATCTGAACCGATTCTGGGACCCTTCAGTCCACAGGCCGATGCTCTATCCACTGAGCCACACCGGTCAGGCCCCCCCTTCCTTTTTTAAAAAATTGTTTTCAGAGAGGAAGGGAAACAGAAACATTGATGAGAGAGAATCATTGATTGGCTGCCTCCTACGTACCTCCTACTGGGAATCAAACCCACAACCTTGATGTATGCTCTGACCAGGAATCAAATGGTAACCTCCTGTTCCTAGATTGATGCTCAACCACTGAGCCACACCAGCTGGGCTGAAAGACCATCTAAATATCTCAGTGCAGAGAGGGGTTTTTATTAGGAGGGAGAGGGGAAGCAGAACAAAGAAATCAGGTGGAAAGGGGTTGAAAGTTCTACGTGTAAGTCAACACACTATTCTGATGATTATCTTGAGGTCTGGTTTTTATTCAGCAAGTCTCCCGGAGATGAGATGTCCAGTTGCTGGAGTAAGCTCCCTTTGAAGTTAGTTCCTGGTTCACAAGCATGCTATTTATCATGTTAGTTAACAATTCATCTTTTGCCAAAACCGTTTGGCTCAGTGGATAGAGCGTCGGCCTGCGGACTGAAAGGTTCCAGGTTCGATTCCAGTCAAGGGCACGTACCTTGGTTGCGGGCACATCCCCGATGGGGGGTGTGCAAGAGGCAGCTGATCGATGATTCTCTCTCATTGATGTTTCTAACTCTCTATCCCTCTCTCTTCCTCTCTGTAAAAAATCAATAAAATATATTTAAGAAAAAACAACAATTCATCTTTTGCAAAAACACTTAATAGAAACAATATTATAAGAAAAGAGGGGTGGGTTACAATACTGCTATATTGCCTTAAAGAACGTACTACCCTGAGAATGTATTTGAGTAATATTTATCTCTATTGTTATTTTTCCCAGTTTATTTTCATAAGTTTTTTGATTACTAATGATTGGAGATTGCTTCCAAACACTTTCTTAATTTTAGTCAACTGGTTAGCAATAGTTAATAGAACTTAAAGAGTAGTTTTTTTTTCTGTGTTTTTAAGAATAGGAATTACAGAACAATTATTAATCCAATTATTTATGGATTAAACTCTAATCTAGGAAATTACCTTATTTTTTATTTTAACAGTTACATATTTTTACAGGTACTTATTGCATTTCTTTTTTTAAAACCTCATATTTTTTAAATATAAGATAATTTAAAATAATTTTTAGTATTATAAATTTACCTACTAATGTTTCTATTATATGATAGAATATTGATTCTCAAACTTGATTGTGCATTAGAATTACCCCGAGGGCTTGCTGAACCAAACTTCTAGCCCACACCCAGAGTTCCTGATTCAGGAGGTCTGGGTGGGGCTAAAAATTTACATTTCTAAGAAGTTCCTAGTTAATGCTAATGCTGCTGGCTTGGGGACTATATTTTGAGAAACACTATTACCTACGAACAGCTTCTCAGAAGTGCACTCATACTGCTTTGCAAAAACTATTAATTGTAGAAGTCAAATACTCAAAATCATTAGAAGTCTTAGTGATTCTTAGATTGGGAATTTGTTTTTTAAATTAAACATATGAAACTCATTTTAAGGTACTGAAACTTGGTCCTAAGAATAATATATTTCTTCCACTTTCAAAATAGAAGTTTATCATGTTTTCATAACCAGCAGTTATCAAGTAGTTTATATTAACATTATATTAAATAGAGTATGATTTTTCTTTTAAAAAATGTTTTTTTATTGATTTCAGTAGGGAGAGGGAGAGAGAGGTAGAAACATCAATGATGAGAGATAATTATTGATCGCCTCCTGCATACCCCCTATTGGGGATCGAGCCCCAAACCCGAATATGTGCCCTGACCTGGAATCAAACCATGACCTCCGGATTCATAGGCCGATGCTCAACCACTGAGCCACACCAGCCAGACTAGAGTATGACTTTTTAAAGTATGGTTCCATTGATTAGAGCAGTGGTCAGCAAACTCATTAGTCAATAGAGCCAAATATCAACAATACAACGATTAAAATTTCTTTTGCGAGCCGAAAACTGACTTCTGTGCATGGGCCATGAACTTTCAATTGCACTGTATATGTGCACCCGCATGTGGTATTTTGTGGAAGAGCCACACTCAAGGGGCCAAAGAGCTGCAAGTGGCTTGTGAGCCACAGTTTGCAGACTGCTGGGTTAGAGCATCATCTCATTCACCAAAAAGGTTGTAAATTCAGTCCCTGGTCAAGGCATATACCTAGTTGCAGGTTCTATCCCAGGTCAGAGTGTGTACAGGAGGCAACTGATCAGTGTTTCTTTCTCATATCAATGTTTCTCTCTCTTTCTCTCTCTCTCTCTCTCCTCTCTCTCTCTCTCTCTCTCTCTCTCTCTCTCTCAAATCAATAAACATATTCTTGGATGAGGATAATAATAATGATGATAATAAATATGTTAACTATCCAAAAGAGAATGTGCTAACTGGGGAAACCTGAAACTTAAAGTAATTGTATGCATTGTCAAACCAATGCAATTGCATGTTTCTCTCTAGAACATCTGAAATAATACCCAAATGCATCAGGATTAGTATGTATTCATTAGCCTAAGATTTTTAAAAAATCAGTGGAAATCATACACTTGGATAATGTCTTAAGGCAATTAATCTGGTAGCAGCATTTAAGTACTATTTCATTAGGGTTTAAGAAGGGCTGATACGAGTTCTCTATAAATTTATTACATGGTGGGACAAAAGTAGATCTAATCTTTGCTCCTTATATTTGAAAGAGTTATATATGGCTACTCAAGGGTAATCTAAGAGACTTGGGGAAATAAGTAGGCATTAGTGGATCCCCATCAAAGATTCACTTAAGAACATAAGAAATAGATCTTTTTCCCCCCTCACTGTTCATCTTTCATAACATAACTCAGGGAAGTCACCTTACCCTAGGTCAGATAGTGTCAGGCTGAGTAGGTACTTCCTTCCATCCATGTGCCTTTCTACCTACTCCACCTACGTGACACACTGTAGGAGTTCTGTTTTGTCATGTGACTGCTGGAAAAGTCTATACCATTTAAAATTATTCTTACTGCAAATGCAGTGAATGATCAACTGTCAGATAGGTGGGTTTTTAGTGATATGATCAAGGGAATAAGTAAAAAGATGAAGGCAAAGTTGCTATAGTAAATTTTGCCTCATATAGTTTTCTTTCTAAATATCTCCAAAAGATACACTTTGCATAATATTTGAATCAAGATTTCCCCAATTGCATTAGTCAAGTGTCCGATATCTTAGAGCAGCAATGTTAGAAACAGCGTTGCCAAGCTCCCATACCTGTTTTCTCTGGCAAAATCTTAATAGCATGTTGATTCTCCTCTTGATGTGTCACTGATAATGTTTGTGTGATAACTATTTGGGGTGTGGTGAGATTGTCTTTGTGAATCATTATTGTGTGTACCTTGCTTCTATGACAGTGTTTTAAAACACACTTCTCAGGAATGTGGTAGGTAGAGGCTACCTATTCTATCCTATATAATAAAAGCCTAACGTGCAAATCGTTCAACCAGAACTTCAACCGCTTGCTATGACATGCGCTGACCACTAGGGGCGCATGGAACATGGCAGGCGTTGGTGATATGGCACTGGCAGTAGGCAGCAGTGAAGGCACTGCCAGCCCTAATGGGCCCTGACAAGAGCAGGACTGAGGTGGCATGGTGGTGGAGCAAGTGAGCTGGTGGCGCCAGACCAAGGTGGGTGCAAATAGGGGCCCAGTGGCCCTGCTGATCACCCTGCAGATGGCGACCAGGAGCAGAGGGTGGAACCACTGCCTAGCTCCCAGGTGCTGAGGGAGCTGGGTAGGGGGCCCCACCCCAATCGATTGCCCTGCAGGCAGGAAGGGGGAGCAGGTGAGAGGGCAGCGCCAGGCCACAGTGGGGTGCCAGGCAGGGCTGTGAGGCTGGGGCGCGAGATGAGGCCCAATCTCCTCAGGCCACCCCAAGGGACAATACCTGTGCACAAATTCGTGCATTGGACATCTAGTGAAAATATAAAACTCAATTTAAACAATATTTGTTTAAATATTTAAAAAATATTTATTAAGTCTACAAGCTAAGCAGCAATTCCAGAGTGAGTAGTAAATTTACTTAAACATGTTTTTGAAAATATATAAATTATTTTTTCCTAATTTTATTACAATGGTAATACCTTACTAAGTTTCTATTAACATTTATTTTAAGATACTTTTTTTCTATTAAAGTATTTTCTATTCCAGACTTTTCACTATGTAAGGGATGATTTTTCTCCCAGTTAAATACAGTTAAGATTACTTGATTCAAATCTTAGGTGTTTATTGCAGTGTTTCATCTAGACATGGTGTTTTTTTGTGTGTGTTTTTTCTAGATAATATTGGAAAGCATATATAGTATTCACTTCCAAAGAAGATGTTTTTTATTTATAGATTTTTTTCTGCCTTTCTTTGTAAGATAGTTATAATAATATACACAATGTGGAAAATAAAATTTAAACTAAGTTAAAACAAGAAAAGAGCACAAATGAAATTAGAAATCAACTATAGTAACAACATCCAAAAACATTAAGAGAAATGAAGGCAATAGCATGTTATTAAACAATGAATGGGTTACCAATGAGATCAAGAAAGAAATAAAAAAAACTTCCTGGAAACAAATGAAAATGAACACACAACAACCCCAAATCTCTGGGACACACAGCAAAAGCAGTGCTGAGAGGGAGCTTCATAGCACTACAGGCATACCTCAAAAACAAACAAGAAAAATCAGAAATAAAATATTTAACCATACAATATAAAGAATTAGAAAGAGAACAACAAGAAAAGTGCAGAGTGAGTAGAGGGAAGGAAATAATAAAGATTAGAGCAGAAAGAAATAACATAGAGACTAAAAACAAAAATACAAAAAAATCAATGAAACCAAGAGCTGGTTATTTGATAGGATAAACAAAATTGGTAAACCATTAGCCAGACTCATTAAGAAACAGTATTAATGTGTTCCCTTCTTTACTTGTATGTCTTATCACACCTAGGCATATGGCCATTTCCAGAACTACTCATTACTTATTGAACTGAATTTGGGCACACATAATTAAGTTTATTTTTGCTGATTTGTTAAAGGTATATTATTGCATGTGATCTACATGCAGGTACTATTATTATAAAGACTACGTTAGCTTGTCATTGTTAATAAGTGCTAGGGTCAATATTCAAACTAGGAACTCCATTCCACAGCCTCTTATCTGACTCTACTGGATTGCCATAATGATTTGGATCTTTTTTTTTTTTTTTTTTAATATGTTTTCATTTATTTTAGAGAGGAAGGGAGAGGGGGAGAGAGATACAGACGATAATGATGAAAGAGAATCTTTGATCGGCTCTCTTCTGCTCGTCCTCTACTGGGATTGAGCCTGCAACCTGGACATGTACCCTAACCGGAAATTGAACTGGTGACCACTGGCTAGGCATGATTTCTATCTTTTAAAAAAAAATGCATTTTGAAAATAAAGAAATCAGTTAGCCTGGAGAATACTATGCTAAGCGAAATAAGCCAGTCAGAGAAAGACAAGTATCACATGATCTCACTCATGTGGGATCTAGTGAACAAAATAAACAGATGAACAAAATAGATCCAGAGACATAGAACCATGGAACAGATTGTCCAATCTCAGAGGGAAGGTGGGAAAGGGTGGGTGAGTTGGAAGAGCTCAAAGAACTTGGTATGTATATATGCATAACCCATGGACAAAGACAATAGGGTGGGAAAGTCTGGGGCAAGGGTCGGCTAGAAGAGGTCAGTGCCGGGAAGGTGTATATATATTTTTTTATTTCAGAGAGGAAGGAAGAGAGAGGAGAAACATCAATGATGAGAAGGAATCATTGATCACCGCCTACTGAGGGTCAAGCCGGTAATCTGGGCATGTGCCCTGACCAGGCATCGAACCATGACCTCCTGGTTCATAAGTCGATGCTCAATCATTGAACCACACTGGTGGGGCATATGTAATACTTCCAACAATAAATATTTAAATAAAAAATTAAAAAATCAGTTACACATGCCGAAACCGGTTTGGCTCAGTGGTAGAGCGTCGGTCTGTTGATTGAAAGGTCCCGGGTTCAATTCCGGTCAAGGGCATGTACCTTGGTTGCGGGCACATCCCCAGTAGGGGGTGTGCAAGAGGCAGCCGATCGATGTTCATCTCTCATCGATGTTTCTAACTCTCTATCCCTCCCTCTTCCTCTCTGTAAAAAATCAATAAAATATATTTTTAAAAAACAAATCAGTTACACAGCTTAAGCTTATTGGGTTTTAGAAAGTAAGAATAAGTTATAGAAAATAGAAAATAAAAGTTGGCTTTCTAGTTATTTCTCATAACAGATGTTTGGGTTATCTTAAGCTTTGTATTTCATAAATGGTATCTGTTATCTTCTTTCATCTGGAAACCACAAAAAAAACTTCCTGCAGAGAAACAGTTTATATTTTTAGGTAATATTCTGCTTTCTTATTTTGCTTCTTTAAAATTTTTTTCCACTTTAAACCTTTGGTAAAGGTGATACTCATGCGCATGGTCATGTTACTGGAAAGTAATGCTAGGAGAAATATGTGAAAGAAGTGAGATAATTTTTCTGCTGAAAGAGAAATGGGTCAATGAGACCACAAGATCTAACATTTAACTTCATGTGCTCAAATTAAAGGCATATGTCAAGACTCCTGCCTCCCTAAACAAAATTACCTCTTAAGAAGAATACTGTTTAGTTTCTTTAATAAATCACATTTAATCACTTTATTATCTTAGTATATTTTTGTGATATACTGCTGTGGTACAAAGATACCAAATTTATTCTATCTGTTTACACTTGCTCCAACTATATTGATCAGAATGTTCTAATTTTATTCCAGTATTTTTGAGGGCCTCCTTGTTTTAAGGCCTTGTGCTGAGTATATAAAAAACACAAAGGTGAAAGAAGCATAGTCTATACTCTCAAGAATGTTATAATCTCTTAGGGCAAATAAGAAAAAAGATAAATGTTTATGATCGAAGACAGAATAAGATCGGTATGCTAATTATACCAGTAGCTGCACAGGAACAGCAAGTAATATTTCTTAGACTTTTCTATAGTTTAATCTGATCTTTTTATCCAGTTGCTCAGAAATATTAAACATTTATGGTATTTCCAATTAATTTATGTATAATGGTCCCAGCATCGTCTTCTTAATTTAGCTAACATTTATTAAAAATTTTACATTGCTCTAGCTGTTTTGACTCAGTGGACAGAGCATTGGCCTGCATATTGAAGGGTTCTGGGTTCGATTCCACTCAAGGGCACATGCCCAGGTTGTGGGTTTCATCCCCAGTAGGGGGTGTGAAGGAGGCAGCTAATCAATGATTTGCTCTCATCATTTATGTCTCTAACTCTCTCTCCCTCTCCCTTTCTCTCTGAAATCAACAAAAATATATGTTTTGGGGGAGAGAATTTCACATGTGCCAGGAACTGTTCTGAGTACCTTACATTTATTACCTCATTTTGTCCTCAACAATCTTATAGGTATTATTTTCATTTTATGATGTAGAAACTGAGGAGTTGGAGAAGTCAATCTTGCCAGTTTTATATACGTGTGCTCTATTTACAGAAAAAAGCAGCTTTATAAGTGGAAGGAAAGCCATCAGTAGTGTTTGTTCATTGGTTTTAATTAGATATTCACATGATTTTGAAATCCTACATAATAAAAGTCTAATATGCTAAGTGTCTGATTGTCAGGTCATCTGTTCAACCAATCTAAGTGTATTATGCTAATGAAATATACCAAGGGCTGCTCAACCACTCACTGTGACATGCACTGACCACCAAGGGGCAGATGCTCCAATTGGTAGGTTAGCTTGCTGCTGGGGTCCGGCCAATTAGGACAGCAAAATGGGCTGGACACACCCTGGAGCCCTTCCCCAGTTTTTTCCTGGCTGTCCAACCTCCCACGTCCTTCCGTGTCCCTGATTGTGCACCTGGCCTGTGTTCTCTCGAAATCCGGGACCCCTCAGGGGATGTAGGAGAGCCAGTTTCAGCCAGATCCTGCAGGCCAGGCCGAGGGATCCCACTGGTGCATGAATTTGTGCACCAGGCCTCTAGTCTATAATAATAAAAAGGTAATATGCTAATTAGACCAGACGTCTTCCAGATGTCATTGTGGACATTTTTCCTGATGAAGTCAGGGCCTGGGGGAAGCCAGCCTGGTCCCCAGGTGCCTGCGGGCAGCCCAGGGGAGGCTAGCTGGGGTCCCAGGTGCCTGCGGGTGGCCCAGGGGAGGCCAGCAGGGTCCTGGGTGCCAGAGGGAAGCCCATGCTGGCAGCCGGGGAAAGAAAGGCCTACTCTTACACAAATTTTCTTGCATTGGGCTTCTAGTTGCATCTTAATAGACAATATATTTAGGATTGGCTTGGATGCCACAGTGGAACTGATGAACATTTTTCAGTGGGTATATAATATTGTAAAGATTATTTTTAAGGTTATCCGTAGGCATATGCTTTATTGTCTCCACACTTTGCAGCCACCTCGTTTATTTATTTGTTTTTGTTTACCAGCAGATACTCATTTCCAAAGAATGTAAGTTCTATAACAATAGGGACCTTGCCTCTTTTTATTCACTGCTATCTTCCCAGCACCTGAAACCATGACTGGCAGTTAATGGGTGCTTGGTAAATATTTGTCAAGAGAATGCATTTTTTATATTTACATATACATATATATCAATAAATAAAGATCAGCCAAGAATGAGTATTATATCCCCAGTCCATCTGCTCAGTATACTGTAAAGGCCATTAATGCCAATAATGATAAAAGCCATACATTATTCTTTCTTATCAGTTGTCTAATGTCCACTTGTTTCCTCTTGTCAGTTATCCTTCAAATAAAAGGAAAACATGAAATGTTCTTTCAAAGAATGCAAAGATCTAGAAATAGGAAAATGATAAAAGCTAAAATGGCAGTCTCTATATTTATGTTTTTGGAAAAGAGTTATGTACTATTACTTTTTTATGAATAGCCATTTATAAACCAGCCAAAGCAATGAAATCATAGGACTTATTTCCAGAATAATATCCCAGTACATTAAGGAAATTATAGTAATAGATTTTCTCAGAAGTCCTAAATTAATATTGAATCTATTCTCATTTTTAAGATTTTGTTTTCTAGAAATAAACAGAATAATTATACTTTCTCATCTCCTGTTGCTTCTTTTTTAGAAGAAGGGTACATTAATAAAGTGCAGAGGTTGTGAGGTGTTATCTATAAATTTTTGTTCTGATTTGTAACAACAGGCAAGAATGGGCATGTCTTTCTAAAATAATACTTTTAAATGGCTGGATATCCAGGAGTGTCATTTTTAGGATGGGCTACATACTTACTAAAGATCGGAAGAATAGTATTTTTTAAATTCTTAAAATGTTTATTGAATAAAGAAAGGGAAGATCAGGAAAAGTAAGCTCTAATTATGGTCTGATATGGGGTCCTCTCCCAGCTCTGCTGCTACCTCTCTTTATGATCTTGGGTGGTCTCTTCTTTTTGAACCCCACTTCCTTTATTTATAAAATGAGACCAGGCCTCATAATCTTTATATTCTTTCAACTCTAAAAATATACTGAGTCAGCAGACTCCTGTGAAAACTGCATTTTTTCCAACAGAGGGTGCTGTGGTATTTCTGAATGCTTTAGCATTTTCTGAAAGGAACTGAACAGAGTGAAATCCACCCTCATTTTCTATCTTTAGACTCCCAACCTTTGAGAAATAGTGTCTGGTTCTTTAAATTTGTTTAGACGTAAATATTAATGTTATTGATACTTTTAAAGCTTTTAAAATACATGTTTACTTTAGAAAATCTGGCAAATAAAGTTTCAAAGGGAAAAATACACATAATCTTATGACCCAGTATAACAGTATTTTGTTTGTATGCATTCTTTATAAAGTAGTAAGTGTATTGTCCTTTGTTATATTTATTGAAATATTTTCCCAGTTTGCCTTTTAGTGTTGTTTATGATCTTTGGTATATAGAAGTTTTGCATTTTAAGAGGCCAAATCGATTATTTTTCTTTGTTTTTTTTTTGTTTGTTTTTTACTTAGGAACTGTTGCCCTCTCCTAAATTCATTATTCTTAAGAAATCAGATGAACCTTGGCCATCTCAGTCCAGAAAACCAAGTTAGTTAAACTTAATTTAGAAATACATTACTATATTTTAAAAACTCTTTTATTTCAAAACATGCATAACAGAACTGTTGCATTAGTCATAAACAAAATTTTGAACAATTTTACAACACTTACATCACTGATATTCTCAGTGTAACTTAATCCCTCGTTTTTTTATTTTTGTTTTTTTTATTTTTTCACAAACTTCACCAAAATACCTTGCTATAATTTGCTTGATTTACTTAGTGTTAAAAAGCTTTCTACTCACATGCCTGTCACTTTTAGGAGAACTGTATGACTTAAGGTTCCTTCCTGGAGCCTCCTGTAGGAAAATTAGTCTTGATTCCCATTTTCAGTTTTAATTTTGAGAAAATCTATCATTTTCCTTTTCTTTCCTATGCTCTGTTTTTGCTTCTTCCCATGTGTCAGAAATTATAAAAGAAGAGTAACTATTCTTTGTAATTTTTCTTTTTAATGTTTCTCATTTTAACCAGCCAGCTTGGAGCTGCAGAGTTTTTTTCTTTTTCTTTGCTGAATTCTCAACCTTTACTCTTTTCTTCTTTTTTTCTGACTCACTCTCTGAAGTATATAACATTTCTGGTCCTACCTTAACTAGGTAGATCAGATAGAACAGCTCCGAGGTCCTTAACCTTGGCACTTTAGACATTTTAAGCTAGATAATCCCTTTTTGTGGATTATATTGTTCATCACAAGATATTTATTATCCAAGTGGCCTCTGCCCACTTAAGTGTTGGTAGCACTCCCTTCCTTGACTTCTCTAGTTGTGAAAACCAAAATTGTCTGTAGACATTACCAGATGTCATGGGGTCATGATCATCTTCCTGTTAAAAACCCTGAAGTTGATAGACAAACCAATTATTTTAGTTCCAAGATGTAAATTCCCATCTCAACCCTGGTTTTTCACTGCTTTTGTCTTCTGTATTCCCCAGTCTAGAACCAAATACAATTTTTTTGTACCCACTAGATATATAGCTTGATGCTATAAGTGGCATCAAGAATGTTTTGAGAAGCATTCCTCATATTATTCATAACATACATTTTGGCATTATGTGCCCTACCCATGTGCTGTCATTTATTGAGTGACCTTATAGCTCTCTGATTACTTACTCCATCTCTTGGATTTTAGTAAGAATGAAATTTAAAAAATGCATTTTAAATGTTGACCACATCATAAATGCTCAGTTAATAGTTGATGTTGTACCATCATCATCACCACTCCATTGCTCATCTCCTCTATTGAGCTGACTCAGAAATACCACATAAGCACAGCTAAAATTATTACCCGTTTCCACCAGTCTTCTTTTATTTCAAGTTAAAGGTAGTTTCTCCCTCCTATAATAGTTTGTCTTTACTTTTCTTGTAGCACTTGTTCTTTATCTCCTGTTATAACTATTTATATACATGTCTTTCCCACTTTTAATGTTTGTAGTACACATTCTCACATAGTACACTTTTACTAAATATATTGAACTGAGTAAATTTATCCAGTGAGCCCACTCAGGGTATCCTATTAACACTAATAGAATAAACAATAAATTGGCAAATAGTATGGTTAAGAGTTCAGCAACAAAATTGTCTGGGTTTGGATTTACCACTTATTTGTCTGCAACTTACCTCCATCACACAGAAGAATGTTTAAGAAAATGGTTTTGTGCTCAACGAATAAAATTTTAATGAAAGTATTAGTGATAGCCAGTAATGTTTGTGTGATGATATATTTAAGTTTTATGGGTATCATAGGATGAAATTCATTGACGCCTAGAAAAAACTTACTTGAAGTAATTATTTTTTTTCAGTCCCTTCCCTTATCTTGCACTTCTTTCCTCATTCTCTATTTTTTGTCTGACATTTCCAACTTGAACATAATTTTGGACATTTAGTTGTCATCATATAATAAAAAAGTAATATGCAAATTGACTGTCACCAAGACATATAATGGCTGCCCCTATGTGGACACAAGATGGCTGCCAAAAGATGGCCAGCATGGTAGGGCAGTTATGGGAAGTTAGGGGTGACCAGGCCACCAGAGGAGGGCATTTGGGAGACACCAGACCAGCAAGGGAGGGCAGTTGGAGGGGACCCAGGCCTGCAGGGGAGGGCAATTGGGGGCTCTAGGCCTGCAGGGGAGGGCAGTTAAGGGGACCAGGCCTGCAGGGGAGGACAGTTGGGGGGGAACCCCAGTCTGCAGGGGAGGATGGTTAGGGGAACCAGGCCAGCAGGGGAGGGCAGTTGGGGGGATCAGGCCTGCAAGGGAGGGCAGTTGAGAGCCAGCAGTCCAAGATTGTGAGAGGAATTTCTGGGATTGGGTCTAAATGGGCAGTTGGACATCCCTCAAGGGGTCCCAGATTGGAGAGGGTGCAGGCTGGGCTGAAGGACATCCCCCCACCCCATGCACGAATTTCATGCACCAGGCTTCTAGTTTTGTAATATTACACTAACTACCCCAAACATGTAAAAAGAATGTTTTGTTGTTTATATCTTAATAACTAGTCACTGGATCTGAATATATGAACAGCAAAGATTAACTGATACTAGACTCAGAGGATCTCACTAAAGGCAGGCACCAAAGTTACCATAGAAGCAATGAACAGTATATTTCACCAAGAAACAGTGGGAAGATTTAGAGATATCTATATATAAAACCATAATATGCAAATAGACTAAACAGCGGAACAACTGGCCGTGTGCGGAACATGGTGGGCATTGGCCAAGGCAGGATGGTGGAGCAGGTGAGCAGGGACACCAGACCAAGGTGGGGCAATGGTCATTGTCATCAGAGTGAACCTCTGGTGGTTACTGAACATTCTTTGCTCCCACGCACAGTCCTGCCCAGTGTTTGCACCTGCTACCGGAGCTGGCCCTACTCACACCCACTGCCAGTGGCCCATCATTTGCCCCTCAGTGCTTCTCCACCTCCCTCTATCCTGAGGGGCAATCAGGGCCGGCAGCCACCCCTCGCACCTGCTGATGGCGAATGCCCCGCTTGAACCCACTGCCATCGCCAGAGTCGCCACTTGCACCCACTGCCAGTACCAGCCCCATTCACAGCCAGCGCCAGAGCCACCACTTACACCCACCGCCAGCGTCTGGCACTGGTCCCAATCGCTGGGCACTGTCAGGGGGTGTGAGCGGCAGCAGCTGGCCCTGATCACCCCTGAGGGTTTCTCTACCTCCTCCTGAGGGGCAATTGGGGCAGCAGCTGTCGGTTGCACCTGCTGACAGCACTGATCCCAATCCTTCCGCACTGTCAATGGGTGCAAGTGGGGCCGGCACCATCAGTTCATGGGTGTGGCAGCCGCAGGTGTGGGACCTGGGGCTTCTATTGGAGGGGCCAGGCGGGGGTGTGGAGGATGGGGCAAAACCTGCCCCTGTGCCCACCACAGCCTCACAGCCACAGTTCCTTTCAAGGTGCACGAATTCATGCACTGGGCCCCTAGTTCTTCAATAAGAACCCATGCCCAAACTACAGTTTTTGGAAGAAGTGGCCTCAAAAATTGGCATATATCCAACAGTATTATAGATTTGGTTCAAGAACCTTGGAGCAAAACCACAAAAAAACAAAAATTCAAGCATATTCAGAGTAAAAGCATCAAGAAGCTCAACAATAATAGTTACCTGAGGGAAAAGTCAAGAGAAATAATGGGCATACTACCAAGATCCACAGATGGAGCCAGCTCTGTCTCTGGATTCCTATAAATCATCTGGCACTCTCAGTCCAATTTAGCATGTCCTGATTTTAAGGTCCTCTTAGACCACAAAATAGTTATTTGGGGTACTGCCAACATCGTAAAATATACTGCCTATTCTCCATTTTGGACTTCCAAATTCTTTTCCCAGGTTGAGGTCCTAATTCTTTGATATCTTCACTTCTAGACATACTTAATCAGCAATTCTGACCTGCAAGCGGGGGAGGGAGGTTATGTGAGTAGGAAAAAAATATTTACCTCACTCTGGGCATTAACTTCCTGATAGTATTATAGTGTGCTTGTGCTGCTCTCTGCATTCATCCCTTAATAATGCATCTCACCTGTTGTTTTTTCTTTAGTTGCTTCCCCTTTTTCCTCATTAGAGCCAGTAATATATTGCCATTTTATTTTTAAAGCCTAACCTTTCATCTCTTAGTTTGCACTTCCTGTTAGACTTTCTGGCTTGGAATTACCCCCATCCTATCTCTGAACACTTTGAAATTTACTCTCAGGGGTCTAAGGTCCTCCCATGCAAAAAGGTTATTTTTTTATTATTATTATTTTTTTGCTATTAACAAAGTCCAAGTTAGCAAGCACCATCACTTTGTATCACCAACAGTTTCCTTCTTGTCGGCCATTAGTCCTGAACACCAGGTGAACCAGTTAATAATGCAGATTTTGCAATCAAAGAAAACACGATAATTTCAAGAGAAACATCAAAAGTGCTTTATTCAAAATAATGTCCATCCCTAGCTACACATTTTCCCCATCTTTCAGGTAATTTATTGATACAGACCCAATAGAACTTTCCTTGTTTTGAGGCTAACCATTCAGAGACCCAATTTTTCATTCCTTCCTACGTTTTGAAGTGCTGCTCAGAAAGTGCATATGCCATCGATCGGAACAAGCAGTAATCTAAAGGAGCAAGGTCTGGTGAATAAGGCGGGTGGATTAATACTTCCCAGGCAAGATCTTTTAATGTGTCTTTAACTGGTTTTGAAGTGTGTGATGGTGCTTTATCATGAAGCAAAATACTTTGCTATGTCTTCTGGCCCATTCTGGTCGTTTTATGATCAAAACAGGGTTCAGATTGATTATTTGTTGTCGGTAGCAATCAGTATTTTGTCTTCTTTCTGAAGCAGTTTGGCCTTGCACTTGATTTTGATGGTTGACCTGGATCAACCCATGATTTTGTGCATTTGGGGTTCTCAAAATAAATCCATTTTTCATCATCAATCACAATTCAATGCAAAAAAGACTTACTTTTGAAGCAACATTTTACTGATGACTTTTTATTTTCCATTTGTTTTCATTCAGTTGATGTGGCACCCATTTTCCTTACTTTAAAATCTTTCTCATTGCTTGTAAATGATCAGAAATTGTTTGCTAAGTAACATTTAATCTTTCTGCAAGTTGTTTTTGAGTTTGACATGCATCTTCATCCAATAATGTTTGTAATTGTTGGTGCTCAAACTTTTTCAATTGACCTGGACGTTCTTTGTCTTTCAATCTAAATCATCACTTTTAAAGCATTTAAACCAGCGTTCACAAGTATCTTGAGATGGAGTATGTTCACCATAAGCTTCCCAAAGTATAGGATAACTTTCAGCAGCACTTTTCTTCAAAATAAAGTAATGAATTAAAACTTCTTGCAAATGTTCTTTTTTTGGCATGAAATTCGACATTTTTAATCATAAAAATATCTATGATACTAACACCTTGAGAAGATTTGACATATGAAGTTTTGAAGCTTCCTGTCAATACATAAAATAGCATACATATCAAATCCATATATATCAACATATGTGTAACTCCATCTATTGAAATAAATCCACATTATTAACTGGTAGCAGTTCTCTTTGCTGTTTCTTCTACTTTCTGATAAATAAAATTATCAATATGGTATCAATTTATCAAGTGCTCTACTTTTACCAGAAAGAAAACCTCTCCTTGATGCTAGGAAAGGTGACATTTTCTGTTACCGCTGTATATTGTGTCTATATGAATATTTTTTTAAAATATATTTTTATTGATTTCAGAGAGGAAGGGAGAGGAAGAAAGAGATAGAAACATCAATGATGAGAGAATCACCTACCGGCTGCCTCCTGCACACCCCCCACTGAGGAACGAGCCAGCAATCTGGGCATGTGTCCCTGATCGAATCAAACCCGGGACCCCTCAGTCTGCAGGCTGACGCTCTGTCCACTGAGCCAGACTGGCCATGGCTGAATCTTTTTTAAATCCTCATTTGAGGACATGCTTATTGATTTGAAAGAGAGGGTAAAGTGGGGAGGAGGGGGAGAGAATCAATCCATTGTCCTCTCGTACACGCCCCAACTAGGAATCAAACCCACAAACTTTTGGTTCACTGGCAATGCTCAACCAACTGAACCACACCGGCCAGGGCTAAATATATTAATCTTGTTTTAATAGAAATTCTGTTGTAGTTAATTTCATATAGTATGATATAATGCATATGTAAACTTGCTAAGGACTCTAAATAAATCTATGGAGGGCTTGAATACTTGAATAGTTTGGTAGAACATTTTTATACTGTAGTAAAAGGAGCCCCAAGGAATTAAAACAGTAAACATAAAGCTAAGGATTCTTTTTAATATTTGCCTTTATTTTCAACGTGATATATATATATATATATATATATATATATATATATATATATTTGTTTTACAGAGAGGAAGAGAGAGGAATAGAGAGCTAGAAACATCAATGAGAGAGAATCATCGATCAGCTGCCTCTTGCATCACCCCTACTGGGGTTGTGCCTGCAACCAAGGTACATGCCCTTGACTGGAATCGAACCCGGGACCTTTCAGTTCGCAAGCCGATGCTCTATCCACTGAGCCAAACTGGTCTCGGCAACGCGATATTTTTAAAAATTTGTTTATGCTTTCCTTTTTGGTAGTTGTGACATTTCCCTGGCAACTGTACAACCTGTCTAACCTATAAATTAAAGTACCAATTACTAAAGAGCTTAGCTCCTTGTAAGTCATGTGCCTCTAACCTAGCCAGAGCTCTAACAAGCTGTAAAGTTAAGATGTCACTAGACTGCTGGTGACTTAATGGCACTAAATATTACACTCATAAAAATCATGACCACCTCTATACTAATAAAAGGGCAATATGCTAATTAGACTGAGAGACCTTCCAGACGTCCTTCCAGACAAAGCCATGGTGGCAGGGCAAAGGTAGAGGTGGTTAGGGGCGATCAGGCTAGAAGGGGAGGGTAGTTGGGGGTGATCAGGCCTGCAAGGGGAGCAGTTGGGGGCAAGCAGGCTAGTAGGCAGAGTGGTTAGGGGCAATCAGGAAGGCAGGCAGGTGAGTAGTTAGGAGCCCTCTTTCCCAGATTGTGAGAGGGATGTCCAACCAACAGTTTAGGCCCGATCCCTGACTCCCCTGAAGGGTCCCAGAATGGAAAGGGTACAGGCCAGGCTGAGGGACACCCCTACCCCCCCCCCCCCACCTGCCCTCATGCACACAAATTTTGTGCACTGGGCCCCTAGTATTTGTATAATGTCCCCTACCCCCCCCCCCCTGCCCTCGTGCACACAAATTTTGTGCACTGGGCCCCTAGTATTTGTATAATGTCCCCTACCCCCCCCCCCCTGCCCTCGTGCACACAAATTTTGTGCACTGGGCCCTTAGTATTTGTATAATGTCCTTTTGGGAGCATGGAAATTATATGTGGCTTGGAATACCTTTATTCAGGCTTTCCTCCCTTGTATCCATAAATCCAAGTAGGTCTCTTGCTTTTTATGTTCTTCCTCCTCTTTCATTCTGTCTATTCCTAAATTAACTCCATTGGTCAGTAAAGAGGAATCCCACCAAAAATAAGAGTCTTTTTTTCCTTCTTATAGGGACTTTCTTTACTTCTGTTTGGATAGTCTTCATTTATATCTTAGAGCAAAATGAAATAAATGGCAATTTGGGCATATTAAAAACATTTCTGAAAATTCTAGTTCAAAATTATAAATTTCTTTTTTCTTCATTGTTTATAGTTATACTCGTGTAATTTAACAAATTAAAGTCATAAGCCTGAGCTTTACAATACTAATTTTTAAAAAATAATAACCAGCCAGTTGAGTATTATTGCCTTTCCTTATGTGATAAAGAAAAAATATATAACTTGCAAATTTAATAAATGTGTGTATTTAAAAGGTCATGGAGATGTTAGCCTGTAATGCCAAACCTTTTAGTTATTTCCCCCTTCCCCCCCCATTAAAAAGACTATGATTCCTACATGAACTGTAGATGGAAGTGCTTATACACTGAGTGCCAGATTATTATGATCTCTGAATGCATAATAATCTGGCCAGTGTGTGGGTGTGTGTATTAGAGGCCTGGTGCATGAATTCGTGCATGAGTGGGGTCCGGCCAGCCTGGCCAGGGGGAGAGAACATGGGCAGTTGGCCGCTGCCTACTGATCGAACTCCTGGTCAAGGGGATAATTTGCATATTAGCCTTTCACTATCTAGCATATACACTGAGTGGCCAGATTATTATGTGTACAGAGATCATAATAATCTGGCCACTCAGTGTATCTGGAAAAATATAAGTTTATGTAAGAGATTTCAGAATGATTAGCAGATGGGAGTCTTAAATGAGTAAGGTTCAATTGAAATGTTCTTTGCTGATTTTTCTCATACACTGGATTTTTTAAAAGCAATCATTTCTTTTTCACTCATGTTTCTGTTCAACTTTTTGACACCATCATCTCCCCACCCTCCCCACGCCACTTTTGTTTCAAAAATCACGTTATACAACCATTTTCTCTTTCGATGACAGTGATTGGAAATTCGGTGATTACATACATGATAGGATTCTGTGTAAAGTTCTGTGTATTTTTTCTCAAGCAGGTTAAGTGCCAGATGGCACTGCTATAATTTCTCTGATAGGGACAGAGAAAGCACTGTCATATGTTTCTAAAACACTTTATTACTGCTGTGGTTGCTGTGGGTCAGTGGCTAGAGCATCGTCCTGAGCATCCAAGAGTTGAGGATTCAATCCCTAGCCCCAGTTGGGGCACATGTGGAAGGCAACCAATCCATGCGTTTCTCTCACATCGATCTCTCTCTCTCTCTCTCTCTCTCTCTCTCTCTCTCTCTCTCTCTCACTCTCTCTCACTCTCTCTCTCTTTTTCTCTTTCTTTCCCCTCCCCCAATCCTTCCCTCCCTCCCTTTCACTTTCAGTGGAAAAAAATATCCTTGGGTATGGATTAACAATAACAAAAAACAAAACAAAACAAAACAAAACCTTCATTACTAATCTATACTTCTAAGCTTGATCATGTCTATCTTTGTATGGAAGGGAGTAGCTCATTTAGGAATGCAAAAAGTTCATCTCTCTAAACCTGGGAATTTTGCTCAGGTATTAATTATAAGTATTTATTGAATACTAATTATATGCTAGGCACTGAGCTGGGTTGGCATCCTGCATTATGTACATGAAAGGACATGTTACTGTCAGACACCCCTTCCCAAGTATATAATAAAGGTGTGGTGATTCCTACAATAGAGGCATGTAGAAGATACAGTAAGACATAAAATAGGAATAGATGGCTGTAGCAGACATCAATAACAACATACTTTACTTCCAAATCTGCTGGCCTCAAATTTCTTCACAACACAGCACTTAGAAAGCTGCTATTGTTCAGTGAACAAGACACGCAAGAAGAATCCTATTTCCTGTCCATGGCTTACTGGGAGAAGTGACTAAGTCTGCCTAGAAGTGGAATACATTATGCCACCAATTGTGTCAAGAATGGGAAAGAAAACACACACGCACTTATTTGTTCTTGTCTCTCTAAAAGGCTACCCAAGAAATGGAATATCCTTTGCTTTCTTTAAAAAAAAATTATATATATATATATATATTTCACAGAGGAAGGGAGAGAGAGGTAGAGATAAAAACATCAGTGATGAGAGAGAATGCCTCCTACACAGCCCACTGGGGATTGGCCCACAACCCGAGCAAGTACCCTTGACCAGAGTTGTTCCTGGGACCCTTCAATCCACAGGCTGACATTCTGTCCACTGAGCCAAATCAGCTAGAGCTACTCTTTGCATTCTTTTGCAATTTGAATCATGTGGCTTTATTACCCATACAAAAATAAAGCTTTATTTCCTTGGTATATCACATCACATATGAGGAGATTATATACCAGTTGTCTTTTATTTGGTAGGTTGTGTAACCTACTAAACTAAACATACATTGGACAGGATATTGTTAAGGATTGCTGAAGTAACATTTCTTGTTTTGGTTACAGGGAACTTCCCATTTTTCATTTTTCACTGCTGTCAATTAGCATATCCTCAGAAATATCAAGTGGCTGGGCGTGGGAGTGGTTCCTCCCATAGAAGCCAACTGTAGGTTTTTTGTGTTTTTTTTTAAATATAGCAAAGAGCTGTGTTTGGTTTTTATCTGATTTTATTGTTTTAATGGAAATTACAGATGATGGTGCCAAGTAACCTTGGCAGAAAACAGACCGTGAGCAGAAAAAATATGGTTCAGTAAGTCCCTTCTCATTGCTCAGAATTTAGAGCAACTTGGCTGATTTCCTTGGCAAAATGAATTGTTTGTGATATACCGTCGGAGGAGACATAATAGGAGTTTGACTCAATGTAGAGTTTTCAACTCTCTTGAAATAACTAAAAAACACTGGGACTGTGGAAAGAAATCCTAGAGTCAACCATAGCCCATGTCCTTAGAAATTTTGTATGTGTTTCTGAATCATGTAAAGATCAATTTGAGGATTGTAAAGAAACAGAACTTAGGTCAAGTTGAAGCTTGATAAATAGAACAGAATGAAAATCAAACATAGGAATAGTATGTGATATATATGTGTGTGTGTGTGTGTGTGTGTGTGTGTGTGTGTGTGTATCTAATATGCAGTGTCCTCTTGGGTTTTAACCAACTGGGAGACTGATTGCTTGCTATGACATGCATGACCATCAAGGGGTGGTGTGGAACGAAGGAAGGCCCAGGCTTGTCAGTTGGCAGCTGCTAGGGATCCTACCCATGCACAAGTTTCATGCACTGGGCCTCTAGTCTGTTTTATATACATGCATATTTGCCAAAGCACAAAATGGTCAGTAGGCATTAACTGGATAGTTAATTTTTATCAACTTGGTTTCTATTGTATAATTAAAAACAGCTAACATAGTAGCATCTAACAGTTTATAGATCATCTCTGCAGTATTTATCTCACTTGTTCACGTGTTCATGAATTTATTTTGGGGGTGGGGTTTATATTATAATGAAAATCATGAAAGTTAGGAATTCTATTCCAAGTGTTTGGATTTTTTTACTCACTCAGTCTCTTCCAAGTGTAAGAAATTCTCCTCTAACATATACTTCATCTCTTTTCTCTCAGACTTCTATTTTCCCTTTTCCTTTCATTAACTCATTCACTCATTCAGCAAATATGTATTGATGGGCTTAAGCATGAGGTCCTATTCTTTGTGCCAGGGATACAGCAGTGAACCAAACAGAGAAAGCGTCATCCCCTCATGGAGCTCACGTTGTTTTCACTGCATACCTGCCATCAGGGCTGCCGCGGTGCAGGACTCAATTGGGGGCCTCTCAGGTTGTGGGCCGTGTGCATATTCTCCCTACACCTGTGCAGTGCACAGCCAGCTCAGCTCTACGTAGTGCTCCTATCTATATGCTTAATTTGGATTTTTGTCAAAACTCATTTCTTATAAAGTCATTTAGTTGTCATGTCCCAACAACTGTCAGAGTGCAACCCCTTCCTTTAAGGAAAACATACAGTCCTCTCCATGGGCTGGAAGATGGATTTTGTAGAGAAACCAATCTTTGTCTTTTTCTAGACTACCTGTGTCAAGCTACTCTTATATTCACTTATTGTTTCTCTCTTTACCTTCAGTAGTAATTGAAGGATTTTTTTTCTTTACCTTTGAAAAGCTCTGTGATTTTTTCTTTTATCTTTTTTTCTTTGCAGAGTAAAACACGTCATTTCCTTTGCAATGACTACACCATCATTTTTTTATTCCCGAGCTATGCAGTGGTTTCCACCTTGATTTGTGGTCAGTAAATATGTAGTTTGTAAGAAGTCTGTGCCCAGTATATTGAAGACAAAGTTACATTTCATATATTTATTTATTAGGAAGAGAGATTTGGGGGAAAAAAAATAGCATTGGATTTCATTATACCATTATCTTGCCTTGTGACACTATTGAGTTCTAAGTTCTCTAAAGCTCAGGTTTTCCTGTGATCAAAATATGAGGCTAAAAATACTGATTAATAATACCCCCACTTTCTCTGTGAATTTATAAAAAAATGGTATCATGTCAACACTCATTTGAATGAAATGTGTACTATTTGAAGAGAGCAATTCTTTGTGCATGTAGGGTTGGAAAAACTGAGAAGTGTGTTTACTTGCACATCGTTATAGTTAAAATCAGATGGAAAGGTTTAGAGATTGTGCAATTAGGGAATTCCCTAGCTATGTCCTTCATATTCATTATCAATTAGGCCCAAGAGTATTTGGATTCAAATCTGCTTTGGAAACTAATTTTCCCAAACATTTTGTTTCCTACATCTTTACTGATGTGATCAACAGCATCAGGTGTCAACTCCAACAGCTTTCCTCTCTTGAGGCGACCTTGTTTGCTTGTGCTTTGATCTTTTCTATATCGCCTCTTAAAACTTTATCTCTGCTGCAAATCTCCTCTTTTATAGACCAACTAGAGGCCCAGTGCACAAAATTCATACATTGGTAGGGTCCCTATGTGGCAGCCCTTCAGGGCCTCCCTCCCTTCCCCCGGTTTGCCCCCTGGTCCAACTCCCGGAAGAACTCTGGTCGAGGCAACAATTTGCATACTACGCTTTTATTATGTAGGATGAGGGACCTTTATTTTAAATATTTTTAGACATCGGCTAATTATATGTAAGAAACAAGGGTTCCCACCCCCCCCCCCCCCGAGCTTGCTTCCCTCTTGGCACTTTACTTGATTCAACATTTTTAGGCTTCAAACATGGTTAATTCTCCCTGACCCTTTCTCTTTCAGTTCTTGTCCCTATTTTTGATATTTCATAACTAAATGCTGTAACTCTGGGCAACTTAACACACATTTTCACTGTGTTGACAGTCTTCAACATTATCAGTGTCTTCTGTACCTTCTATGCTAGGCACTTTTATATGCAGTGTCTCATTTAATTCTCACAACAGTTACATAATTAGTGGAATTCCCTTCTTAAGCTCAGAAAAGGTAGACTAACTTGTCTCATAACGAATAGATGGCAAAGCCATAGGCTTAACATATCTCATTAAAAAATCCACGTTATTCCTTCTGTAAAACACTGTTTTATTTTAAATTTCAACCTATTAATCTACCCCCTCTTTTTTGAAATACCACTCTAGGCTTTTTGTGACATGATTTTCAGGACTTCCATTGCTTTAATCACTAACTCATAAACAGCTCGTTTGCTCTAGTCTTTCTCCTCCTCATCTAAACTTCCCAAATATCTGGGATACACTTTCTTTCTTGCTACCTAATTACTCCTAACTCCTAAATCCACTGAGATCTGGCTTAGCCCTCATCACTTGCATTAAAACCAGTCTTTCTAAGACCGTCAGTAATTTCTTAATTTCCAATTCTAATGGACTTATTTTTGTGCCTTAGTCTCTTTGGATTTTGATACCAAAAATACCATAGCCTGGTGGCTTGTAAACAACAAACATTTATTCTCACAGTTCTGGAGTCTGGGGAGTTTAAAATCAAGATACCACAGATTCATGAGGCTCGATTCTTCATTCATAAATGGCCATCTTTTCACTGTAACCTCACCTGGCAGAGTGGATGAGAAAGCTTTTGGGGCCCTCCACATACCATCAAATACCACAAGTTTCAACATATGAATGGGGGCAGGGCCCACATAAACATTCAGACCCTTTCTCTGCATTTAATAATTTATTATTACTTTCTTCCTGAAACTGTCTTTGATTTCTGTGAGTCTGGATTCATCCTTTTCATTATACTCTGATCATTCCTTGTTATCTCTGACTTATTTTTGAGCCCCTTCCTCCTCTTCCTACTTAAATGTTGGTACCCCTGAGGCTCTGTCTTAGGCCCCTCTTTATATGCTGTCAAATTCCAAATCTACATCTCCACCATTGGCATGAAAACTAAGGATGTCCAAAACTGAACTCAGCACTTTTCTCCCAGACCTCTAAACTACAGATAGTACCGCCACCATTTGTCCAGCCATCCAACCTGTAAACCTGGGAATGATCTGTGACTCACCATAACCCCTACATCCAGTCATTCACTCAGTTTTTCCTCCTATTATTTCTCAATCAATTGTCTTTTCTTCCTCAATTCCATTGTCTTGTCATCAGATTTTTATTAGCATCTGCTTAAATATAGAATAGGACAAAAATAGGTTCACAGTTATATGTGAAACACAACTTATTCTTATATTCTTTTTTATTAATTATTGTTTTATTTTCCATATGAACAACTGTAAACCTTTTGTGCGCCCCCCCCCCATATGTACAATACCCTCCTAACTGGTTTTTCATCTCCAATTTTGTTTCTTTCATATCTATTCTATTACACAGGCAAAAATAAAAATATATAATGCCTTAGCTGGTTTGGCTCAGTGGATGGAGCGTTGGCCTGTGGATTGAAGGGTCCCAAATTCAATTCCAATCAAGGGCACATGCCCAGGTTGCAGGCTTGATTCCCAGTAGAGGGTGTGCAGGAGGCAGCTGGTCAATGATTCTCTCTCATCTTTGATGTTTCTGTCTCTCCCTCCTTCTCCCTTCCTCTCTGAAATCAATAAAATTTTTAAAAATAAAATAAAAATAGCCACATAACTCTCCAGATTCAATAGATTTACAGTTCATATTTTGGAAATATCTGAATCTATTAAAAGATTATTTTGATAACTGATGTGAATTTTTTGTTTGTATTCCTTTCCAATGTAGTCTTTTTATTTTCTTGAATTTTAAAATTAAATATAACAACTGCTCATTATTAGAGCAGACAAAATTCTACAAATATAACCATTTTATTTTTAACAAATCTTATTTTTCTGTCTTTTATGTGAAGGGACAGAAACTAAAACTTACTATGTACTTTTAAAGTTGGACAGCATGCTTAAGCAATCCCATGAAGTAAAGCAATTAAATTCTTGTTTACAAATGAGTGAACTGAGTTGCAAATAGGTCTCTTCTCAATGATCATTGAAATACATAATAGTTCCAAAATTCAAATAGCAATCTGACACCCAAGTGTGTTGTCTTCCCTCTATGCTACATTACTATGCCCTGAAGTATATAATGTAGTAATCCCAAATCCACATATCTAGTCCTCCTCTCACCAGGTAGTTCTCTGGGTTTCTTCACACCTGCAGGTTAAGCCAGTTCCAAAGCTAAGGTGACTATGAAAATGATGTGAAGAAAGCAATGTTGTAGGAAAAATAACCTGACAATGATTCAGGAGAAAAAACTGGTTGGAAACCAATCAGCAGACCTAATGGCATCTTGAACTAAAGTGATGACAATGGAACTAAGAAAGAAGAAATGAATGTGTTTAAGGCAAGAAGTTAAAGTGAAGGTCTTATAAGATACCAGAGGCTCAGTGCACGAAATTCATGCACTTGGGGGGGGTGGGGGCGGGGAGGTGTCCCCTCAGCCCAGCTTGCACCCTCTCCAATCCAGGACCCCTTGGGGGATGTCCAACTGCCGGTTTAGGCCCGATCCCAGGGATGGGGCCTAAACCGGCAGTCGGACATCCCCCTCACAATCCAGGACTGCTGGCTCCTAACTGCTTACCTGCCTGCCTGCCTGATCTCTTCTAACTGCCTGTCCCCCCGCCATCCTGATCACTCCGAATCTCCTCTGTCTGTCAACCTGTTGTCCCTAACTGCTCCCCCACCCCCCTGTGCCAGCCTGGTCGCCCCAACTACCCCCCCCCCCCCCCCCCGCCTGCCTAGTAACCCCTCACTGTCACCACCACCACCACCACCCCCATCGGCCTGGTCACCCCACGCAGCCTGCTGTTCAGTCATTTGGTCGTTTCTCGCTAACCCTCCTGCTGGCCTGGTGGCATTGTGACCAATTTTCCTATTACCCTTTTATTAGTATAGATATCTCAACTCTTTTCATGAAGACATCGTAATTCTCTGAATCTTTTAGGATATATCGAAACTGTATATGAATGTGCTATATTTTTTGTGCTTTCATAGCCTAACAATATGTAGTCTTTAACAGCTTACTGAGCCCTTTCATAGATAGTACCTGATTTTATCCTCATATCCGTATGGAGTAAGTAGTTCTATTTTTGTCATTTTACATATGAGGAAACTGGCTTAGAAGTTACATGATTTGCACAGAGGCAACAGCTCTCTAATAATACACTAAATCCATGTCCTGTGCTTTTTCTCAAAGATATCTGCTTCCTTGAAAAAAAAAACAGTATTTTTTCAAAGCAAATTATCAAACTGGAGCCCCTTTTCTTCTCAGCATTTTAATGCCAGCTTGGCAGCATATTATGTGTTGGTTAGATTAGGCAATGAGTGAATGAAGAATAAGAACAGACTATATAATTTATGCTATGGACTGAATTCTGGATAAGCACCCCTTCCCATCCCAATACATATGTTGAAGCCTTAACCCTAGTGTGGTGGTATTTAGAAATTATTGTCCCCAAGTGCATATATTCTAGAACAGGGGTGGGGAACCCTTTTTCTGCCAAGGGCCATTTGGATATTTATAACATCATTCATGTGCCATACAAAATTATCAGCTTAATAATTAGCCTGTTATATGTGGTCAAACATTTGATTAACTCACCCCTAAAGCCTTGGCAGGGCCAGACCAAATGATTTGGGGCTGGAAGTCCCCCACCTCTGTTCTATAATATATTCTAGTATTAGGTGCCCTGTCTGTGACTTACAAACAGGATTCTTGTTCCCTTTGATAGGTAACAGATACATGACACATTATTTCATCTGCATTTCAAACACTGCCTGTTAGAAGTATGTGAATAAAGCCATAGCAAAGTCATGCCAACAACTCAGTGGCATGTCATGTAGAAAAAAGTTCCCCACTTACAGGAACATGTCTTGCCTTGTCCAACTAAAGAAAAGCAAGGATCTACTCTACTCTGGCCTCTATTAAAAAAAAAAATTCGAAAAGAGTTTGACACAGAGTGCTTGGTGAGATTGTTATACAGACTGGCCTAAAGTTCTTGGTTATCAGTCATTTCCCTACCACCATAGTTACTACTCAAACAATTTCTCTGCCTTCTGCACACACACATTCTATCTTAGCATCCTTTAAAAGTGCTGTGGCCACTACTTCCTGAGCAGTGGTCAGCTTTTAGACCGTTATTTCCTTTGTTTTCAGACTTACCCAGGTGGGTTTTCTCCTTTTACCTGTTTCTATTTTGGAAAATCATTCTTTAAAAACAGGTTATTTTCTTTACTTGTTTATTCCCATTCTTAGATGTGTGTGTGTGTGTGTGTGTGTGTATGTGTGTGTGTGTATGAGAGAGAGAGAGAGAGAAAGAGAGAGAGAGAGAGAGAGAGGGAGAGAGGGGGAGAGAGGGAGAGGGAGAGAGATCACAGATATTTCCAAGGCAACCAATGTATTTTGAGACAGCAAACAAGCAAACAATCTTAGGGTTAGCTGTGGTACCACCTACATTTTAGGGGTATCATTTTCTATGCTGTATTATATATATATATATATATATATACACACACATATTAGAGGAGAACCCAAAATTTAGTTCAAGTAAATGTCCTTGATCTAGCATATAGTGATTAGACTGGATCACCTTGCTTTTTTTCTTTTTCTTTTTTTTCTTTTTTTTAATATATCTTTATTGATTTCAGAGAGGAAGGGAGAGGGAGAGAGAGAAACATCAATGATGAGAGAGAATCATTGATTGGCTGCCTCCTGCACATCCTCTATTGGGGATCAAGCCCGAAACCCAAGTATGTGCCCTTGACTGGAATCAAACCTGGGACCTTTTAGTCCGCAGGCTGACACTCTATCCACTGAGCCAAACCAGTTAGGGCTCTCCTTGCTTATTACTCTTCAACCTATCCAAAGGTCTTAGTAATTTGGGGACTATTAAATTAATTAGAAATTAATGTCTTCACCTTATGGTATATGGACATAATTTTGATGAAATCTTAAAATCCCACTTCTTCCAAGCTAGGTGTATATTTACAAAATAGGATAAAGTGCCTTAGAAAGTGTATTTTTACATTAGATTTTAAAACTAGGAACATTTCAAAAAATCTCTTATTTTCTTTTATTTAAGACATTGGACATTTTATTTTTTTATTATTATTTATTTTAATACATTTTTATTAATTTCAGAGAGGAAGGAAGAGGGAGAGAGATAGAAACATCAATAATGAGAGAGAATCATTGATTGGCTGCCTCTTGCACACTCCCCACAGGGAATCAAGCCTGCAACCCGGGCATGTGCCCTTGACCGGAATCGAATCTGGGACCCTTTAGTCCTCAAGTTGACACTCTATCCACTGAGCAAAACTGGGTAGGGCAAATATCTTATTTTCTTTTAAAAAAATATTGAAAATTATGGCTGCACTATTAATGCAAGAAATTGTTAACTTAGAGATCTCACATGTGGTCTTGATTTTTAAATTTTTTAATTTTTTGGTTTGTTTTTGACACATGTCAATTTTATATTGAGTGAAAATAAAAGCAAACTTTGACCTTCCATGTCTCATCCTAACTCAGAGGAATCCTTAGGAAGAGGTTACATCAAAGAGATCTGGATAAAAATTCTGGCTGTCACTACTAGCTAGATCATCTTGGTCAAATAACTTCATGCTCAGATATTTTAGTTAACACCCTAAAACGGAATTTCTATCTCCTCCCTACTCAGGCCTGTTCTTTCTGTATCCTCTACTTGGTTTGATGGCACCACTCTCCTCTTATCCAAGCCAGCAGTTCCAGATATATTTACCTCCTTATCTCTACATTCACTAAGGTGACAAATCCTGCCAATATTGCTTTCTAAGTCAATCCCTCTAATCCTCCATTGTGTAACATGGTAGCCAATAGTCAGTGGGGCTATTGAGCACTTGATATGTAGCTAACCAAATGGAGATGTGCTATGTATGAGATACATACAAAGTCTTAAAGAATTAGTATAAAAAAGGGATAAAAACTATCACATGAGTAATGTTTATATTTTCATATTGAAATAATATTTTTGATATGGTGATTTGAGTGAAATATGTTAATGTTTATGTCATGTGTTTCTTTTTTATTAAATTTATTGGGGTGACATTGGTCAGCATGAACTTTTTTTTAAATAGGGCTACCAAACTTATAATTACATTTGTGTCTTGTTTTATTTCTTTTGGACAGCACTGCTCTAGTCTGTCTTGTCTTCTCTATTTTTTTATCTTACTCGGATTCTTTATCTCTAACTGTGCTGGACTAGTATTTGACCTTCTACATTCCAAGCCTCAGAAAGAATGCTCTTTCTGAGAAGTATTACCACCCTGCCTACAGCCCTGCAGAGGCTTCTTTTCACAGGAGCCCGCGGTCCTGTATGCAGTGCGCAGTCTTGGTTATTTGACCCTGTGTGTGTCTCAGCCTGTCTTTGCTCCTCCTTCCCCCACCGTGCACTGTACACTCCCCTGATCCTCCAATTCCTGTGTTCTAAACATACGCTGCTTCATTCATCTGTGCCTTTGCTGATTCTTTAATCTAGAATGCTGTCCCATTCATCCTCCCCCATCTGACTGGGAAGTTCCATTTTAGCTTTCAAAACTTTCCATGGGCCCTCTTTTCTCCCTCCCTGTAGAGGTCCTACAAACACCTTCTTTTTACTTCATTAGGCTCCAAGCTCCCTGAGGCAGAGGTTATGTTTTGTTCATCCTTATGTCTAGCTCTGCTTAGAGCAATACTGGATTAGAGCAGGTACAATTCATTTGATAAATATTTGTATTAGTTGTATTAGAATCATATATACCACAGTAATTTATTTATATGTCTGTCTTTTTACTATGGGATGAATTTTTTGAAGAGAAGTGAATCTTATTGATATAAAGATGCAATATCCCAGAACCTCACATTATACCTGTCATAAAGTGGTCACCAAAATATATGTTTATTGAGATGAATTGAATAAATTAAGGCAGAACCCACTCTGCATGGATCTGCTGACTTTCATATTGATCTTAAGGCTCAGTCCTTCAGTGGGATACAGTAGGAAATCTCTAGGAATCCTTTTTTTACCTTTGGTTTTTGGGATTGCTTTGTATGTTATTGCTGCTGAGTTTTCCTCTGGTTTTACTGTGATATAATTGACATTGAGGTATACAACATAATGATTTGATAAATGTCATGTTGTGAAATGACTAATACTAAGTTTAATTAACATATCTATCACCTCAAATAGTTACATTTTTTTTCTTGTGATGAGAACTTTTAAGATCTATCCTCAGCAATTTTTGAATATACAATATAGTATTATTTAACTGTAGTCACCAGGCTGCACATTATATCCCTGGAAGCTGTTTATCTTATTACTGTAAGTTTAACCTTTTAATCTTCATTTTCCCCCCCACCCCCCGTTGTTTCTGTTTTTTAACCTTTAAATGTTTTCCTTCCTTTACAAAGGTAGTAGTAAACATGTTTACTGGGAGGCGGAGTCTAATAATACCAAGTAATAGAAATTGAAAATTCGATCAGTTTTGTTCTTCAGAGGAAACCACTGGCAACAGTTTAATGTATGCCTTTCAAGACTGTTTTCACATATGTATACATAATTATTTTGTACAAAAATTGCCATTACATATTAAACATATTGCTCTAAAATTTACATTTCCTTAATATATATATTTTCAAATGCAAACTTTTAGATGAGTCTTTGAACAGTCAAATTAAGGCCATGTTCCATATTGTGACTTTGTTCCTGGCCCGGGTGAAATGCTATGCAGACTGACTTGTCCTACAAGTTGGTGGTCCTCATGTATTTCCAGAGGAAGAAGACCTCTTATCCCCCAGAAACGGGAAGCTATGAACCTGCTGCAAATACAAAATGCCTTTGGAGTCTTAACTTACCTTTTCTTAAATATTTTCCTATTAATTTCAGAGCGGAAGGTAGAAAGAGAGAGATAGAAACATCAATGATGAGAGAGAATCATTGATTGGCTGCCTCTTGCAGGCCCCCACTGGGGATTGAGCCTGCAAACTGGGCATATGCCCTGACCAGGAATTGAACAGTGACCTCCTGGTTCATAGGTAGATCCTCAATCACTGAACCACTCCACCCCAGCTTATTAGTTTTATCTTAAAAGTTAGTGCAACCCTGGCCAGGTGGCTCCTTTGGTTGGAGCTTCATCCTGTACACCAAAAAAGGTTGTGGGTTCTATTCCTGGTCAGGGCACATACCTGTGTTGCAGGTTCAGTCCCCAGTTGGGGCACGTATTGGAGGCAACTGATCAATGTTTCTCTTACCTCGATATTTCTCTTTTTCTCTCTCCCTTCCTGTCTCTCTAAAATTAATTTTTAAAATATCTTTTTTAAAAAAACACATATCCTTGCCAAAACCGGTTTGGCTCAGTAGATAGAGTGTCGGTCTGCGGACTGAAAGGTCCCAGGTTCAGTTCCGGTCAAGGGCATGTATCTTGGTTGTGGGCACATCTCTAGTAGGGGGTGTGCAAGAGGCAGCTGATTTATGTTTCTCTTTCATCAATGTTTCTCTCTATCCCTCTCTCTTCCTCTCGGTAAAAAAATCAATAAAAATACATTTAAAAAAAAAACAAACACAAAAAAACCACATATCGTTGGTGAGGATTTTTTTAAAAAGTTAATGCAGATCTTGTATTTGAAGGTCATACAGCTCTTTTTGTTTTCAAAATGAAAAGCAAGGAGATTCTCCCCAAAAATAAAACCTGAAGTAAAAAGTGTCACTCCAGGAGGATGTGTCTTGCAATTTCTATAGCTTCCAAGTACCCCCAACATAATTGCCAAGTACTCTTGTGTAGGCCCCAGTGTGAGAAATACAGTGTTAGGCATTCAAGCAAAAGAACCTAGGGATTTCCACAACTCACTTAGGAAGGATGGAGCAGAGATGCTACTGGGGAAATCATAGTAACATTTAG
Source organism: Pipistrellus kuhlii (assembly GCF_014108245.1). Lineage (NCBI taxonomy): Eukaryota > Metazoa > Chordata > Mammalia > Chiroptera > Vespertilionidae > Pipistrellus > Pipistrellus kuhlii. The sequence continues at coordinate 73,424,417 of NW_023425404.1, forward strand.
CTGTAGAATAAGATGCAGGATTAAGAAGGGAAATTTTTTAAAAGAAAGGAGATGGGATAGAAAGTTGTATAGTATAAGTATAAGATTATTGATTAAGAGCATGGATTTCAGGTTAGAATTGCCTTGGTTTTAAACCTAGCTCTACTATTTCCTGGTCTGTGACCTTGAGCTAGTTCCTAAACCTTACTCAGCCTCAGTTACCTCACGTGTAAAAGGGCGTTAGGAACAGGGTAGTAATAATGGTACCAAATTCATAGGGTGTCTGAAGATGAAGTGTGATGATGTTTATAAAAACATTTAAAATTATGTTTTAGAATAATAATCAGAGAATCATAGCTAAAGGAAGGAAAGTAGAAGATTCTTCTTTGTGAGTTTTTAATCTATAAGACTAAAAAAAAAGAGTTTCTAAACAGCTCTTCTATTGAAGACCAACTCAGTCTACCCATGTCTCCACCTTGATTAGAAAAAAAAGGGAATACATTTGTCCCATTTCATAACTGATTCCGCCTCTCAAACCTCTCTCTCAAATCACATCCCCATTATTGCTTCCTGTCATTTCCAGTTCTGTGTCCCCATCGTTGCTAAGAAAAGCAGAAGCGGGGGAAATGTGAAGACTTGGGGATTTCTGAAAGCTGTTCATAAGTTTTCATTATTACATTGTAGTGAACTGTAATTATGCGAATATAATATTTGCCAAATCTTTTCCTGGGAAGCACAAAGGAATTTCCCCAGTAGATTCTTAGTTACATTTTAACTTTTTATAGGACAGGAATTATTATTATATTGAGCATAGACAATATGAGAGTTACACAGTTATGAGAGTTCTTTACATTTAAGAAATCCTCTGTGTTTTTTCCACTCTGCATTTTGCATATGAGGAAACTTGGGCTCTTAACTTGCCTCCAGGGGACATAGTATGTTGCTGAGCCTGAAGTATCAAGTTTAAAAATATGAGCTTGCTATTTTTGTACCTTAAGGAAGGTATAACATTAGTAATTTCATATGGTTTGTAATTATAAATCCCGTGTGTGTGTGTGTGTGTGTGTGTGTGTGTGTGTGTGTATAAAATGCATCGCATTTGCCGAAACCCGTTTGGCTCAGTGGATAGAGCGTCAGCCTGCGGACTGAAAGGTCCCGGGTTCATTTCCGGTCAAGGGCATGTACCTTGGTTGCAGGCACATCCCCAGTAGGGGGTGTGCAAGAGGCAGCTGATCGATGATTCTCTCTCATCGATGTTTCTAATTCTCTATCCCTCTCTCTTTCTCTCTGTAAAAAATCAATAAAATATATTTTTAAAAATGCATCACATTTTATACACTTTAAATGTATAATGTAAAGTAGGGGTGTCGAACTCAATCAGAGAAGGGGCCAAAATCTAAAATCCAGCCTAAATCGCGGGCTGAATGGTTTACTGAACAGTCATAAACTGTCATTGTGATGGAAACGCAGCGGAGTGCAGTGATGACAGCGTGGTGCGGGCCACATTGCAAGGCCTGGCGGGACGGATTTGGCCCGCGGGCCTTGTGTTTGACACATGTGATGTAAAGAGTAGTAATTAACACCCCTCTACCCACTAGTCATGTTAAGAAACTCCCTTTGGCCGAAACCGGTTTGGCTCAGTGGATAGAGCATCAGCCTGCTGACTCAAGGGTCCGGGTTCGATTCCGGTCAAGGGTGTGTACCTTGGTTGTGGGCACACCTCCAGTAGGGGTGTGTGCAAGAGGCAACCTGTCGATGACTCTCTCTCATCGATGTTTCTAACTTTCTATCCTTCTCTCTTCCTCTCTGTAATAAATCAATAAAAAAATAAATAAAAAGAAACTCTCTATGTATCCTATCGAACCTTTAACCTTACTCCCTTTACCCCCAGCCAGGTACATCACCCTGACTATAGTATGAATAAAACTTTTCTGCTTTTCATTGTTTAGGTTTGAAAACTGAGCAATAAGGTGTGTGAAAGGGCAGATATTAGACGACAGCTCCCTCACAAAGGTGAAGAGTCTTTGGCTCATGCTCTGACGTTGGCTTCTTTGAGAGCATAGAAGAGCTTCTTGTGAAGTCAGGATCGAGGTCATGAATGAATCTTCGGAAACAGTGGGTTTGCCATAGTGAAGGCATATGACAGAACTACAGTTTGGACCAGGTGCATGACATTTGACAGAAATATGGGTCAACAGAATAGGCTTCTGTTTACTGCCTCTAAACTCCCCATGGATTTTTCTCCAGCTCTGGGGAATAAGCCAAAGAAAAAATTTCTTGCATTTTCAGTAAAATGCAAGTCTTCCAGGCAGCAGGGCATGGAAGGGAGTATATTAACTCCAGTCTAGAGTTAAGACAAGCCAAGTACAAGCTCACACAGGCATACTGTGCTATGCTCAGGTTAGATTGGCAGTGGGGATCATGCTTATGATTGTCCCCAGTGTGGCTATCTCTGCAGACACTCTCCAATCTGAACTAATCGCCCTGTATCTGTTATTCAGCCCTCATCCTGGGATTCTCTTCACCATCCTCCTGTAATTTCCATTGCCTCTTTCCTGTGTTAGATCTCCCATTTCCTTTTTCTTGAATTAGTCTCAATAGTGGAAAGACTAATTTCCACATTCACCAGGTGCTAACGTGTTTCCCTGAAAATAAGACATCCTCCGAAAATAAGACCTAGCGCAACTTTGGGAGAAAAAATTAATATAAGACACTGTCTTTTTTCAGGGAAATAGGGTACTTAAAGAAGGGTGGATGGGAAGTAAATTTTTTAAGAGTTTTCATGTGTAAAAAATACCTTTATATTATTCTTATGATATAGTGTCTAAAAATATATCTCTAGGTTAGAAATAATAGTCTTTAAAAAAAAATTTTTTTTGTTAATCCTCATGTAAGGATATTTTTTCATTGATTTTTAGTGAGAGTAGAAGGGAGGGAGAGAGTCAGAGAGAGAAACATTGATTGGTTGCCTCCCACACAAACCTAGATCAGGGCTGGAATGGAGCATGCAAGAACCTACAATCAAAGAACATCCCCTTGACTGGGATCCAGCCTGGGACCCTGCAGTCAACTGGATGAGGCTATTTTGTTTTGTTTTGCTTTTGTTTGTGTGGTGGGGGTTTTTTTGGTTTGTGTTTTTTTTGTTTTGTTTTGTTTTTTTCAAATTTTTTGACATCAGTGCTTCATGTTTCCAGAGTTATCCTTGAACTCTGAGGACATTCTGACTCCTAATCTTTTCTGTATTATCTGCTTTTATTTTTTCCTCTCTCTGGAAGTTTTTTGAATTATCTGTTTCCAATTTTTTTAAAGGTTACAGGTAGTGTGGTTTGGTATGTTCAATTTGCCATCCATTGAGTTGGATAGGAAATGGACTTTTTCATTCTAGAAACTCATATTTCTGTTTAGAGAAATGTTCTTTGGTTATTTCATTAATGACTCCTCGTTTTCCCTGTTCTATCATTCTGTTTCTTTTTTTTTCTTTTTTTTTTCTTCTTTTTTTTTGATTTTTTACAGAGAGGAGGAGAGAGGGATAGAGAGCTAGAAACGTCGATGAGAGAGAAACATCGACCAGCTGCCTCTTGCACACCCCCTACCGGGGATGTGCCCGCAACCGATGTACATGCCCTTGACTGAAATCGAACCTGGGACCTTTTAGTCCGCAGACCAACGCTCTACTACTGAGCCAAACCGGTTTCGGCCTATCGTTCTGTTTCACTCAGATGTCAGATCTCCTAGATTGGTTCTCTAATTTTCTTACTTCTAATCTCTTTGCTCCTTTTCTGGGAGGCTTTCTTGGTGTTCTCTTCCTACCTTTCAGTTGATTCTTTTTACTCTTGGTTGCAATTGTGTTTTAATATCAAGAGCTCTCCTTTATTTTTTTCATTTAAAGAAAATCTGTTGCCCTAGCCCAGTGGTCAGCAAACTCATTAGTCAACAGAGCCAAATATCAACACTACAACGATTGAAATTTCTTTTGAGAGCCACATTTTTAAAACTTAAACTTCTTCTAATGCCACTTCTTCAAAATAGACTCGCCCAGGCCATGGTATTTTGTGGAAGAGCCACACTCAAGGGGCCAAAGAGCCGCATGTGGCTTGTGAGCCACAGTTTGCCGACCACGGCCCTAGCCAGGTTGGCTCAGTGTATAGAGTTGGCCTGAGGACTCAAGGGTCCCAGGTTCGATTCTGATCAAGGGTACATGCCTGGGTTGTGGGCTCTGTTCCCAGTGGGAGGCATGTGGGAGGCAGCCAATCAATGATTCCTTTTTCTCATTGATATTTCTCTCTCTCTTCCTCTCTGAAATCAATTTAAAAAAATTTTTTTTTTAATCTGTTCATGACTGCATTATGTATCTTATAGGATTTTAATGTGAGGTTTTTGTGGGTTTTGCCTTCTCCTTTTACAGTCTTTGCTCTTTCACTTCTTTGTTTTTCCTTGTTTTACACTCTCCACAGCTGTGTGGTAAATCTTTGCTATCTGCTTCTGATTAAACATGATCTGAAGAGCTCATTGGAAGCTTCAAGAGCGTGATATGGATGGGCCATTTGTTGGGAAATTCCCAATATTCAGAATCTTTAGTATTTTTTTCTCTTTTGCTGATCAGATTCCCCAAAGGAAAGTTTTCAATCTCTTGGCCGCAGGGTAAAGGCCTTACTGCCTGTGATTGTTCTGAAAGCCAAGTGAGGAAAGAAAGAGGCCTGGGTTTCTCTCATTCTGCATTCAGTACGCATACACTCACGTACTTCCTATTTTCAGTGTGATACTCACACTGTCATATGTGTTCGGTACTTCAGCCCAGGGACCCTCCGATTTACCACATCCAAGTAATGAGCTTTTAGACGTCTCTCTAGCACCCCAGCAGAAACAATATGGATGGGAATCAATAGCTTTCAATAGCTTCAACTGAATCCTGTCAGTTCTCCTAATTTAAGCCAAACTCCTCCAATTTAGCCTCACACCTTTGCTTCCAGTTCTGGAGTCTTTTGAGAAATTGGATTGGTTTGAAGCTTGTTCTTCTCCAAATCTGGCTGTTGGATCTGCAAGGTCAAGTAGCGACTTGTCTGTCTGCCTTTCGAGCATCCATGTTATTGCTATTGCCTCCCATCTTGCCCTCCAAGTTTTTATGGGTTTATCGTTTTAGAAAGACTCTGTAGTATAGTTTTAGTGGGATTTCAGTGGGATTAGATGCATGTGTTTCTTTTGTCTTTTTAATCTGAAAGTTTATGTTTTACTCTTCACAAGTGTTGACAGAAAGATTAACATAAAAATCGCTCTCAAGTCTGTGATAATCCAAAAGAATCTCTTTCTTTTGGGGGTGGTGGTGAAAATATAGTGGGGCTTGGAAGATCTAAATGACTTAGTCAAGGCTGTACTGTCTAATAATAGCCCAGGTTTATTGAGTATTTTTCCATGTGCTTTGCATTCATGTTCATTTAAATTAATCCTCATAATAACTTAATTTGTACTGTTTCTCAGTTTAGCAATGATGGAACAGAGGCCCAAGGAGGAAATGTAACTTTCCCAAGGTCACACGGTTCTGACATAGAGGAATCAGAATTTGAACACAGGCAGCCTGATGCCAAAGCTTGAGCTCACTTACTATTACTATACTATTAAAAAAAAAATACAAATTGAAAAAGTCTTTTTTATGTCTCTATTCAGTCTTTTTACTGTATGAGCCCTGCCACCTCAGGGCTGTATAAATGACTTGGGACATTAACTGGAAATGTTCAAGTTATATACCTAGGTCTTTTATATATATTTTAACTGACAGGATTATTCCAGAAAACGAAATCAATAGCCATAGTGTACAGTGTGTGTGGCTCTGTACCAAGACAAAAGACGTGTGGATCAGTGCGGCCATGGAGAGGCTGCATAAATTCTTAAGTGTCCAGAGCCATGCTCATCATATTCTTTCCCTCTAATCACTAAATGATGTTTTATGAGCCTGAAAGTGTGTGTATACTTTCCCAGTGTGAACAAGTTAGTCGCTGTACATGGTTCAGAACCCTAGGGAAAAAATTTTAATAAGCTTTTGAAAGTGGAAATTAAACTACATCCAAGTAAGTTAATTTAATCTTTCTACATTTCATTTTGAGTCCTCAAAATATCCTTTCCTGTCTCTCAGTGATAAAGGAAACAGAAATGTCATAAAGAAACTAAAAAGACCAAAGAATGCATGTAAATGTTTGGAGAAAAGTCACACTATGAGTCAGGAGACAGATCTTCAGTCTTTTCGATAGCTCTGACTCCCAGCTAGCTGGGGAAATCCATCCAGGCCAACAAGGAGCTGGAGGATTGTGTGGGTGCTAATCGCATGGAAGAGGACCTGGTACGCAGGAAGCACATCCCACACTCGGCAGGATGTTCCCAGGACAGGAAGGGCATCTCTCTTCCTCCGTAGAATTATTTCATTGACTAAGGACAACATGATATCATTGAAATCTCCCTAAAATACCAAAGACTGACGAAGGCAGGATATAGGACATGGTGAGTCTAATGTAAATCAGTGGAATCATTTATGACATCATAATAAAGTAATAGTGTTCTGTGTGTATACTTTCTTTGAAGAGATTCAAATAGCTTTATACTAGTAGAGTCAGTTAGTCATCAGAGTTTTAAATTTTATTGTGCTCAAAGCTCATGATCCCAAAGATGGGAGCAAGACTCCAGCTCAGCCTCAGCGTCTCCTCCCTGGAATTACACCTCCCGCCTTAGGAAGCTTCCTCTCCTCCAGTACCACCCACTGAAAGCTTCTCTGTCCCTCCTCACCAAGCTGCTGCTAGTTCTCTAAAACACTTCCTTTCCTCTTCTAATTTTCTCAAGTGCTAATCTGTGTCTTACGTGCTATTTGGCTATTTAATGATTCCAGCAATGAAATATCACTAATCTTCCTTTCAAAAAAACAGTGATACATTATATCTCTCTCTGTCTGCAAGCAACAACAACTACCAAAGGTAGAGCTGAGGCTGAGACAGCACCAGTGAGTAGCAGGCAAATGAAAACATGATGAGCAGCTTCAAGCCACAACTTGACTGGGTTTCCCACACTTTCTTCTTTGGTGGCATTTTTAGAAAAACATTGAATATAGCAGTCACTTATAGACTCTCTCTGGGACAGGGATTCTCTTCACAAAACTTAAGAGGGAAATGATAGGAAGGGAATGGAACTTGAAATTAGGCTACCTGCAGACAGTAAGAGCATAGAAACAAGAAGAAAACTCCATTGTTCTAGTTTAAGTGATGACTTACCTTGTTTGTTTTCTGCTGTGGAGAACACAGTGCATCAATTATAAACACTGTGTTTGTGGTCTTCTCAGTCTGAGAACACTGCCTCCATAGAGTTCATCAGTCACTGTGTGTGTCCTAATGTGGTTTTATGTTCACTTAGTTTGTGGGAAATAATATTCAAAATTGTTTAATGCACGTGAAAGAAAAGGACCCATAGAATCTTTGTTTACTTTTCTTGCTTTCTGTCTACCTTTGACTTAATTCGTCATATCCTGAAATTCAGCCAGACTCAAACAGAAAACACCCCCACCCTCCACCCCAGTTCAACCCCAAGTTATTGTGAGGTTGTCTTCAGTGAAGCAATACCATAAAAAGCCAATATTTCCTGGTTTTAGTTTCCCAAACAGGTGTGTAGCTGGTATTAGAAATAGTTTTTCGTGGCCGAAACTGGTTTGGCTCAGTGGATAGACCTTCGGCCTGTGGACTGAAAGGTCCCAGGTTCGATTCCAGTAAAGGGCATGTACCTTGGTTGCGGGCACGTGCAAGAGGCAGCTGATCGATGATTCTCTCTCATCGATGTTTCTAACTCTCTATTCCTCTCTCTTCCTCTCTGTAAAAAATCAATAAAATATATTTAAAAAAAGAAAGAAAGAGAAAGAAAGAAAGAAAGAAAGAAAGAAAGAAAGAAAGAAAGAAAGAAAGAAAGAAAGAAAGAAAGAAAATAGTTTGTTGCTGTACATGGACTGGATCTAGAACCCTGGGGGAAATTTTTTAATAAGCTTTTGAAAGTGGAAATTAAACTGCATCCAAATAAGTTACTTTAATTATTAAATTCTTTTATGCTGAAACAGTATCTAGGCTATTTGTGCTGATTTTAAAAGTTTCTCCTGTTTTTTTATGGAATTTTAAGTTTATAAATAATATGCGGCCTCCTGGGACCACCTTATCAAATAAGCCCCTAGTTTCTTTCCTAAAGCCATTCAAAGAAGGAGACTGCTAGAGAGAGCCTCCCCTGAAATCAGGTGGTTTTGAGATCCTTTCTCCACAGCTCATTTCATATAGAAATGGTATTGAGTGTTGACATTTTACGTTTTTTGTTGACAATGACTTGTGGATAAATAATAACAATGTTAAAGATAGTGAAAGAGTACCTTATTCAATTTTTATAAATAAAAACATCTAAGCAAATAAATAAAACAGGAATTTGGAATTCCTGACTCTGGCCATAACCCAAAACCACAGATCCTGTACTGATATATAAATTTGGAATGGTGTCTCTAATAGTAGATAGGGAGAAGAATATTAGAAGACTGATGTTTCAAGTATGGTTCCTCCTAAAAGTGCCTTTGACCAGATGTTAACAAAGTACGATGGGCAATCATTATCCACACTGGCCCTCTCACTCTGCAGCAAGGGCACTGAATACTATAAATCTCCTAATTTTGCCGACTACTGCTTGTCTCTAGTCACTCCTAGCCTCCACTCCTAGCCTGCATTGGGCTCCCGCACTCAGTCTCACACCAGCTATATTTGACCTGCACCACTGCCCTGAAGTCTCCTGCTCCTCCCTCCTCCACCATCCTGCCCATGATTCAGCTCCTGTTGTGCACAGAAAATAGGGAGATATCAAGAGGAATGACCTCATATGTCAACACTCCCCACATGCAGCAACACACAATCAAACCAACGTGTCTGTGCTCAAATCCATCTCAGTGCAAGAGGTGATTTCTCCCCCAGTTTTCTAGACTCCCTCCCACCCCCCATCTGCTTTCTCAGAACCTTGTTCCAACAATTATTTCTTCTATGCCTGTGTCTTCAGCGTCTACCTTGCAACTGGCTTTTTCTGATATAAATATCCTCAAGTCTCTTCCATCTGTAAAAAAAAAAAAAAAAAACCAAAAAAAACCTTCTCTCTTCACCTACAGCTTCTGGGAGGTGGGAGGTTTTGAAGAGGCCACACCACTGAAATGGAAAGCATAATTTGTTATTTTCAGTAAGCCAAATAGAGCCATGCTTGTAAGACAGTGTCTCTGGACAAATTGCAACTTTATACATATAGAGTTTAGGGAACCAACTGAAATCTCAGTCCTGCCCCCCACCACGGCACCATCAAAATGACTCCTCCAGGTTGTAGGCCACATTTTGGTGTCTCTGTAGTACTAATATACTTAGCCTCTCCTTCCTTCTTTTTTTTTTTTTAATATTTTTATTGATTTTTTTACAGAGAGGAAAGGAGAGAGATAGAGAGCTAGAAACGTCGATGAGAGAGATCGACCAGCTGCCTCTTGCACACCCCCACCGGGGATACGCCCGCAACCAAGGTACATGCCCTTAACCGGAATCGAACCCGGGACCTTTCAGTCCACAGACCGACGCTCTACCACTGAGCCAAACCAGTTTCGGCCTCTCCTTCCTTCTTGAACTGTTCCTTATAATCTTTCCAAGAGACCACTGCCTCTTCATTCTTTTTCTATCCCTGTGGCCATTCCTCAGCTTCCACTAATGGCTTTTTTAAAAATCACTCTATATGCAGATGATGTATCATAGAATTGTACACTTGAAACATATATATTTAAACTAATGTCACCCCAATAAATTTAATTTTAAAAAATCATTCTCTCTTTTAAGTAATAGTATTTCTCAGGTTTCATCCTCAGCTTTCTTCCTTCTAAGTCTGAATCGTATCCTATTGTGCCTCATCTACTTGCTAATGGTTCCTACCATTCTATGTTCCCTGATGACTCCAAATCTTTATCTGCAGCCCAAAGCCCTCTCCTGAATGGTAGAGTCACATAACTGGCTGCCCCCTGAACATCTCCCACCTGGAGACATCACCAGCTCCCCTCTCAGAGGCCTTGTCTTGCTACCATCATCTATCCAGCTCTCTAAGTCTTCCTTGGTTTATCCCTTTCCTTATTTCCCATATCCGGTCAGTGACTGAGTCTGTTTAGCTCTGCTTTACTCAGAGGGCTCTCTTCTCTCCATTTTTACTGCAGATGTCTCAGTTCTCATTATCTCTTACCTGAATTACTGCAGAAGCCCCTGCTTGACCTTCCTATCGCAATCCACAATTTTGATCTCTAAATTGATAGTCATGTCATGCTCCTATTTTAAATACTTAGCTTTCTCCCGTTACTTCCAGGTGGTAAAAGACTCATTATAGCGTATAAGGATGCCTGTGATCTGACCCCCTACATTCATTTTCCAGCCTTCTTTCTGCCACTGCTCATGCATGCCACCCTCTTACACCCACATTTGACCGCTTGCAGTTCCTGTAATCCCCACCTACAACGTGCTGCTCCTTGTCCTTGGAAACTCCCCCTCCTTATCTGGATAATTCATCTGATACTCAACTCAGCTGTCTCTTCCTCTGTGGAGACTTCTCTGACCACCTTCCCAGCTGATTTAAGTGCCAGTCTGATTTAAGTGCCCATCCTTTGTGCTCCCTCTTAACACTGCATTATGTTACAATCATGAAGGTTAGGAATAAATGTGTCTTTACATCTGTATCATCAGTACCCCCTGCCTAGTGACTGACAGAGAAAGTTCTTGTATTTTTTTTAATCCTCACCCTAGGATATGTTTTTACTGATTCTAGAAAGAGGAGGAGAGAGAGAGAAGAAAAGGAGGTGGGGGAAGAGAGAGAGAGAGAGAGAGAGAGAGAGAGAGAGAGAGAGAGAGAGAGAGAGAGAGAGAGAGAGAGGGAGAATAGATGGATGGATGGGTGGATATATATATATATAGATAGACAGATCGATCGATATATAGATAGATAGACATCAATTGGTTGCCTTCTGTACTCCCCATGACCAGGGATTAAACCCAAGACCCTTTGGCTTGGGATGACACTAACCAACTGAGCCACACTGGCTAGGGCAGTTCTCATTAATTTTTGATGATTGAACTGACCTTTTTACTTTATTGGGGCCACAATTTTAAATGCACCGACACCAACCAAAAAAAACCCTTGAATCTCATAAAGTCTTTAGATCCAACTACCACTTTAAAAGAAATAGAGAGGACTGGACAATGTTTTACCTGATATCATAGAGTTGCTGTTGGCAAAAATCTAAAATTCTGTGAAATTCCTTTCCTTAAGACAGCTACATTTCTTTAACTGCAATCAAGAAATTGAAGTGTATGGAGCTTTTTAGATCCTGATTTAAAAAAGAAAATACAAAAAAAAAAAAAAAGACTCAGAAATATAAACACTGCATATTTTATATTAAGGTATTATTATTAATTTTTTACATGTGATAATGTATTATGCTTGTTTTTAGAGCCCTTATGTCCAGATAATCTAAGAGGCAGAAGTGGGAGGTGAAGCAGATAAATTGAATTGCCTATGAGCTGATTGTTCTTATAAAGCTGGGTGATGGGCACATTGTGCTATTCTGCCTCTTTATTTTTTTAATTTCTATAATAAAAAGTTTTATTATGTTAAAATACACATTACGCAAAACTTATTAAAATATATTTTTACTAGAGGCCCAGTGCACAAGTTAGTGCACGGGTGGGGTCTGATCGGGGCCAGCCAGTGGTGGGGAGGTTGGCCAGCTGGCCCTGCCCCCATCGGGCCAGTTGGCCGCTACAGTATGTGTCATAGTGACTGGTCATTCTGGTTGCTTGGCTTTTATATATATATTAGAAGCCTGGCACACAAAATTTGTGCACAGGTATAGTCCCTAGGCCTGGCCTATGATAAAGGCCATCTTCCCTGGCTGGCTGCAGGCATCAGGCAATCAGAACCTGCTGGCCAGGGAAGGGACTGAGAGGTCGTCCTTTCCCGCCCACTTGCTGGCCCCACGGTTGCCCTCTGTGTGTAGGGTGACTGGCGGGGCAGGGGCCTTGTCCTGGTGCTGCCCGCATCCTCTACCACCCACCCCCTGATCCCCATTTGCCATCGGACGATGGATGCCTGCCAGCCAGGGAAAGGGACCGAGAGGTGGTCAGTGTGCCTCATAGTGACTGGTAGAGCAGTCGTTCTGGTCGTTCCACCGTTAGGGTCAATTTGCTTATTAGCCTTTTATATAGAATAGACTGGAGTCCTGGTGCACAAATTTATGCATGGGTGGGGCTCCTTGGGGTGGTCTGTGGGGATCAGGCTCCAGCTCACATCCCCAGCTTTGCAGTCTCAGCTTGCACCCCCAGCCTTGCAGCCCCACAGCCCCGCCAGGCACCCCACCATGGCCTGGTACTGCCCCTCACCTGCTCCATCATCCCGCCTGCAGGGCGATCAGTCAGGGCCAGGCCCACCGGCTCAGTTCCCTCAGCACCTGGGAGCCAGGCAGCGGGCATGCCCCCCCATCACCACTGCTGGTCACTATCTGCAGGGCGATCAGCTCACACCCGCCTTGTGCTGCCCACTCACCTGTTCCTTCATCACATCATGGTCCTGCTCTCATCGGGGCTTATCGGGGCCGGCAGCACCTCCACCCACTCGCTGCCAATGCCACATTGCCGACGCCTGCCATGTTCTGCACTGCCCCCTGGTAGTCAGCGCACACCTAACTCTCCATCAGTCGAACTCCCACCTGGGGGGAACAATTTGCATATTAGCCTTTTATTATATAGGGAGGATGAATTGTATCTCAGTAAAGCCGTTTTCAAATAGAAATTGAAGACAGTTTGTGTTCATATTTTCTCTCTCCAACCCATATCCCCTGAACCTAATATTCTAGTGAATTAACTTTGAATTAATACTTATTACCTAGAATTAAGTGATTATTACTTGCCAGCAGCTACTTTCTTTGTTATACCTTTTAGTTTATATTATAAAGAATGGTCCTGGCCATGTGGCTCAGTTGGTTGCAGCATCATCACCAAAAGACTACATGTTTGATTCCCAGTCTGGGGGCTCATACCTAGGTTGCTGGCTCAGTCCTGGCAGGGGCATGTATGAGAGGCAACCTATTTCTCTCCCCCTGCCTAAAAATCAATAAAAACATATCCTCAGGTGAGGATTTAAAAATATGTATCTATATATAATTTTGTTTTCTGTCACTATGGGAGTATATTTAATGCCATAACATAAATATAGTAATATATACACTTGATGTATATATACAGGAATGGGCAAGTGTAGGTTTACACTAATTTGTATGGAAACTAATACAATAATTAATAAATAATAGTACACAAGTAAACTCTGTGCTTCATGTACTCACAACTGTAAATGCACTTTTGCCCCACTCTGTATACATTGGCACTCTTTGGGTAGTGAGGTACAAGAGTTGGCTTCTGTCTTCCTTCTAGTCTATATTTTGCAGGTTTTCAAATTAAGCTACTTTTATGCTGGATAAAAATAGATATGTACAGCCGAAACCGGTTTGGCTCAGTGGATAGAGCATCAGTCTGCAGACTGAAGGGTCCCAGGTTCGATTCCGGTCAAGGGCAATGTACCTTGGTTGCAGGCACATTCCCCATAGGAGGTGTGCAGGAGGCAGCTGGTCGATGTTTCTCTTTCACCGATGTTTCTAGCTCTCTGTCCCTCTCCCTTCCTCTCTGTAAAAAATCAATAAAATGCATTTTTTAAAAAGATATGTACATATTCTTCAGGCAATCAGAAAATTTCTTTAAATATATATTTTATTGATTTTACACAGAGAGGAATTGAGAGTGATAGAGAGTTAGAAATGTCGATGAGAGAGAAACATCAACCAGCTGCCTCTTGCACACCCCCCACTGGGGATGTGCCCGCAACCAAGGTACATGCCCTTGACCGGAATCGAACCTGCGACCTTTCAGTCCACAGGCCGACGCTCTATCCACTAAGCCAAACCGGTTTTGGCTAATCAGAAAATGTTTAGTAAACTTTCCATATATGTGGAGTCAGCATATATATATTTTTTCCTAGGCTTGGTTGTTGGGTAAGAAAATTATTAGGTACTTTCTCACTAAAGGTAGAGACCATGTCTTCTAAAATTGTGTAGGCTATGATACCTACCATGTGCCTTATACATAGAGAGGCCAAGGAGATAACTGTTGAATGAGCGCAGAAGCGATTATCCCTAGCTTGGAAGAAAATAATTATATTTTAATGGTTGTGAAGCTTTTACTGGTCTTGGTATACTTCTCTGCTTGTTTATTAACTCACATTCAATAGGCAAATTGTGTTTATTCTGTCTCCTAGCTCTAGAATTAGTAATTTATTATCAGTGATTCTAGAATTAATAATAGTAAAACCAACTACTGTTTCCTAAAATAATAATAAAAGTAGAATGGACAAAAAACACACAATATAAATCCAAAGCACTAAACAGCAATTAAAAAATTCTACCCATGCTAATTCACTATTTGATTGTCAGACAGTCTACATGTATATTAGACATAGCAAATACTAAAGCAATATTTGACAACTGACCAAATAAATGAATGAAATGTTATTGATTAAAGAATTTTAAGTAATATCCTGAAAATCTACAAGGGAAGAAATTATGAGTAAATGGAAGCTAGAATAAAATCAGTATCTTTTTCCAACCAAGACCCAAGAAAATTAAGCATTTCTTTAATGACTTTGAATTTGTGACTTTCAAAGGCCCAGCAACTCTTACAAATTAAAGAACTTTTATATTTCTAACACACTGTTATATAACATAAATTATAATTTTCCAATATATTTTATTTAATATAGTAATTTAGTTTAATAGGTTGTACATGAAAGTAATTTTCAGACTTTTCCTTATGAAGGACTGACTATAGGCAAGCTCACCAAAGTACTAGATTTACTAAAAATCCAAGTGTAGGCTTTTAAGAGGAGTTCATGTGCACACAAGACATGTGGGGAATGAAAAGAATGGGGATAAATTCATTGACTGGAAAATGGGCTAGAAGATGGAAGATGACATTAACATTCCTTTGGGAGAAAAATAATTTCAACGAAAGGTAACAGTCTCAGCAGAAGCATGACATGGAAAGGTTGGCTGAAAAGTCACTATCTAGTCTAGCTACTTACAAACTTTTAAAGTAAGAAGCAGAACCCTTTATTTGAATGAAAACTTATGTAGAATGCTATTATGTAAATTGCAAAAGCTGAGCTGTTTTGGTTAGTATGGGGTTCGGAGTATGTAGGAACCAAACCCATCCTCCTTGGCCTCCCTGTCTATCCCAATGGACTCCAGGGAACACAGTTTAAAAACAAATCTAGTTTATGCTTATTTAAAAACACAACAACCTGGCTCCAATGGAACCTGATCATTAGGCAGGTGTTAGACATTAATTTGTTAAAAAGAAGCATTTTCCTCAGATTTAAAAAGATGGACGTTGTTTTCTTATCCCTTACAAAAAAAAAAAAAAAAAGTGTTTCACTATTGAGATTATCAGCAGGAGGAATCACTCCACTTACTTGAGATTCTTCTTCCCTTGACCCTCTTGGGGCTGGCTCTGTTTTTTTTTAGCTCTTGAAAGTGGTCTCTCAGCTAGCCAAGGCTAATCTTCGAGTGCTGGTCCTGGGCCGGAAACACATGACAGTACAGAGTGCTCGGTGGAGAAAGGATGAGATGGAAAAGGTGCAAAAGCAAGCCAGCTGTTTCTTTGCTGACAACATGTAAGTACTGAAGGTAATAATTGAAATACACCAGGCTCCTGTCATCTGTTTGTTAATTATCTTTTTTTTTTTTTTTTTTTGCCATTTTTTAAAGTGTATATTTATGTATACTCAGTCTCATTCAAAAAAAAAAAAAAAAAAAAGATTTGAGGCAGCTTACAAAAATAGTTTCTACAGCAGAATAAATTTAACCAGGCTAGACTAAGGAATCAGGATAAAGGAAGAATGGGAGAAAGATATAGTCAGAAGTGAGATTATTACACAGAATGCATGCTATAAGGTCCTAAATAGATCATTTAACAAATACCTTACAAATATGAGCACTTTCTGTGTTCTTGGAGAAGAGAACAAGACCAACAAGTCTCTGATGTCATATGACTTATAGTAAACAGATAAACGAGTTATATAATTCCAGGGTCAATGCTATGAAGACTAAAGCAAAATAAGTAGATAGGAAGAATTAGTTAGGGGTAGGCCAGCAGGTAGGGCGTGCAATAGTTAGGAAAGGCCTTTGGGAGGGGGCAATTCTGAAGGGAATCAGTGAGTCATTTGAGAAAGGGGGAAGGGTGATGGGAAGAGCATACCTGGTACAGGGAACATCAAGTGTTCAAAAAGCAGGAATGAGTTTGGCGTGAGGAAGGCAAGCAGGCCAGTATAGATGGCTGTAGCCGCAAGAGGGAAAATGGTAAGTTCTAGGGTCAGAGAGAAGGCAAGGACCACATTGCAAAGGAACTCAGGGTAAATAAGCAAAGGGCCTGGATGTTATTCTGAATATTACAGAAATGTTACTATGGGCTACAGCTTCTCAGGAAGCCAAAGGAGTCTGGAAAACATGGTCAACAACAATATGAACAGTGTCCATAAAGCGAGAAGAATGAAGTTAATCAGAAGGAGCACAGATCCTCAGCAGGATAAATGAACTTTAACTTGCATTTCATTTTTCATACTATATGCTGACAAGTTTATTTCCAACTTTGCATGGATAATGTGTGTGCCTCAGCCTCAAGTCTAGGTTTCATTAGGTTGTATGTGATAACTTAAAGATATGTCAGTATTCCTCAAACCATTTATTATATTCTGTTCTTATTTTTATAACTGTTTTATTAGAAATATTTTTTAAATGTGCTGCCTGATCTTTCTTCTTTTTTAAAATATCTTTATTGTTGAGAGTATTACAGATGTCCTTGCCCCCTCTTAAGTTTCCCCCCATTGCCCTCCTCCACCCAATCCCATTTCACCTTAAGCCTTCACCACCCTATTGTCTATGTCCATGGGTAATGCATATATGCATATAAGTTCTTTAGTTACTCTATTCTCACTCTGCCTTCCCTCTGATTCTCAATCTGTTTCATGTTTCCATGCCCCTGATTCTATTTTATTCACCAATTTATTTTCTTCATTAGATTATTTGTTCATTTATTTTGATTTTTAGATTCATTTGTTGATAGATATGTATTTATTGCCATTTTGTTGTTCATAATGTTTTTCTTTTTTCTTCTTTTTCTTAAAGAAGACTCTAATGTTTCTTGTAATAATGGTTTGGTGATGAACTCCTTTTGCTTTTTCTTATCTGGGAAACTCTTTATCTGACCTTCAATTCTAAATGATAGCTTTGCTGGGGAGAGTAATCTTAATTATAGATCTTTGCTTTTCATCACTTAAATATTTCATGCCACTTCCTTCAGGCCTGCAAAGTTTCTGTTGAGAAATCAGCTGATAGTCTTATGGGCACACCCTTATAGGTAACTAACTGCCTTTTTTTTTTCTTTTTCTTTTTTTTCTGCTTTTAAGATTCTCTCTTTGTCTTTCACCTTTGCATTTTAATTCTGTGTCTTGGTATGGACCTATTTGGGTTCATCTTGTTTGGGACTCTGTATTTCCTGGACTTGTAAGTCTATTTCTTTCACCAGGTAGGGTAAGTTTTCTGTCGTCGTTTTTTCAAATAGGTTTTCAATATCTTGTTCTCTCTCTTAGCCTTCCAGCACCCCCATAATGTGAATATTGGTGTGCTTGAAGTTGTCCCAGAGGCTCCTTACACTGTCTTCATATCTTTGGATTCTTTTTGCTCTTCTGATTAGATGTGTTTTGCTTCCTCATGTTTCCAAATTGCTGATTTGATTCTTTGTGTCTCTATTGTTGATTCCCTGTAAATTATTCCTCAGCCTTCATTTCTGACTTGGTCCTTTGATGTTCTAAGATCCTTGAAATTCTCACTAAGTTCCTTGACTTTCTCACTAAGATCCTTGAAGCTCTGATTAAGTTCCTTGAGCATCCATTGTTTTGAACTCTGTATCTAGTTTGTTTTGAACTCTGTATCTAGTAGTTTGCTTGCTTCCATTTCATTCAGTTATTTTTCTGGAGATTTCTTCTGTTCTTTCATCTGTGACATGATTCTTTGTCTCTGCATTTTAGCTGTTTCCCTGTGTTTGTTTCTATGTATTAGGTAGAGCTTCTATGTCTCCTGGAATTGGTAGAGTGGCCTTGTGTAGTAGGTGTCTTATAGGGCTCAGGGGCTAAGTTTCCCCACTCACAGGGTGTGCCCCTCTGTGGTACAGTCTTGTTATAGTTGAGCCTTGATTGCAGTTGTCTTCTCCAAAAGGAATTGACCCCCAGGCCAATTGGCTGTGAAGATCAGCTGTAACTACAGTGTAAGAGCTGCTGTTCAGGAGACATCCCTGTGGAGTAGGACTTGCTTTAGTGCTCACTGAGTCTGCTCTTGAGTGTGTCGCTTGTGGATTTGGTAGAGCTGTAATCTGATATGGTCTGAAGCTGTCCCCCGGATGCACTGGCTCTGGGGCCTCCTGAGATGTGCAAAGTCAGCCACCGCTCGTTCCCTGCCTGGGGCCACCTGGCACAAGCTACAGAGTGATCTACAGATGACTGCTACTTGTGTTGGTCTAGGAGGTACCCAGGAGAGGCCAAGCTGTGAACCTGGCAAGCTGCTGCTAGTGGGAGAGTACAGTTGAGCAATTAAGAGTCCCAAGCAGCCAAAACCGGTTTGGCTCAATGGATAGGGTGTCGGCTTGGGGACTGAAAGGTCCCAGGTTCGATTCCGGTCAACGGCTTGTGCCTTGGTTGCGGGCATATCCCCAGTAGGGGGTGTGCAAGAGGCAGCTGATCGATGACTCTCTCTCATCGGTGTTTCTAACTATCTCTCTCCCTTTCTGTACAAAATCAATAAAATATATTTTTTTTTAAAAAGAGCCCGAAGCAGCATTTCTTTCCCCTTACTACCCATCTGTGTTCTAGATAGTGTTGCCTACCAGCTAACATGGTTCCTAAGTATCACTGAGATTATGTTGGTTACAAATGCAGAGGACCTCTGAGGAAAGTAGAATAAGAAATAAAAAACAAACAGCATGGATGGAACTGGAGTGCATTATGCTAAGCTAAATAAATCAGTTGGAGAAAGATAAATATCACATGATTTCTCTCATATGTGGGATATAATGATGAACATAATTTGATGAACAAGAGTAGATGCAGAGACAAATGGAAGGGGGTCAGGTAGAGAGCAACTAAAGGACTTATATGCATGAACATTAGCATAACCAATGGACACAGACACTGGGGCCGTGGGGGCTTGCCCAGGGTGGGAATGGCTGAGGGGTGGGGGAATGTCAATTGGGGAAAAAGAAGACATATGTAAAATTTCAGACAATAAAATAATAATAATAATAATAATAATAATGAAAAGTATAAATAACATGGTGAAGAATGCTATCCTGTGCCATCTCAGTGGTGTACTTGATTGTGTTCTCTCTTTTGTCTGACTCAGCTCAGAGGATGATCCGTTCCTTCTGTATGCCACACTGAACTCAGGGAATCACTGCAAGTTTATCACAAAAGATCTGCTGCGGGACCATAAGGCCTGTCTACCTGATGCCAAGACCCAACGCCTGTTCTTTAAGTGGCAGCAGGGACATCAGCTGGCAATTATTAATAGATTTCTAGGATCAAAAGTAATTTTTCAGGTATGTCATCTGTTCTGTACATAATGTCAACAGAGTCAAGTACATAGTAAGAATGTGGCATAACTCACGGGGTGAAATGTAAATGAAGAGCCCAGGAGATGCTGCCACACCCACCACGGCTGGAAATAAAACAGCATCAGACACAGGGCAGCAGACTCACACAGCCGGAGCGGGGCAGGAGATTGGTTTAACCACTTTGGGAAACTGGCGATTTCTATTAAAGTAAAAACATATGAATCCTATGCCAGCAATCCTACTCCGAGAGAAGCCAGAGCATGTGTTCGACACAGACGTATTCAAAATGTTTCACAGCAGTTTTATTTACAGACATAATATTGGAAACAGCCCAGCAGTGTGGCTCAGTGGTTGAACATCCTACCATGAACCAAGAGGTCACTGCTTCAGTTCCCGGTCAGGGCACAGGCCTGGGTCAGGGGCATGAGGAGGCAGCTGATGTTCTGTCTCCCTTCCTCTCTCTAAAATCAATAAAAACATACTTTAAAAAATAAATAAATAAATAAATAAATAAATAAATAAAATTTTAAAAAAAAGAATGTGGCATCAGCAAAGAATGTTGCAACCTTAAGGGCTTTATTTTTCTGAGTTTTAGTTTGATATTTGAAATTAGCCAGTTCCTAGAAACAGAAAGTCTGCTAGAGCAATAGTTCTTATAGACCAGTGTTTCCCAACCTTCTCTCATGATGAGAATCACCTGGTGGAGTTGTTAAAACACAGATTCCTGAATCCCAACTAAGAAGTGCTAAACTAGAATTTTTAGGAACATATAGGTAAAATTGTATACTTAACTAGTGCTCTAAGACAGATTTTATATACAGAGCACTAAGTTAGGTATGCAATTTTACCTATATGTTCTCAAAAATTCTAGTTTAGCACTTCTTAGTTGGGATTCAGGAATCTGTGTTTTAACAACTCCACCAGGTGATTCTCATCATGAGAGAAGGTTGGGAAACACTGTTATAGACCAACCCTACATTAATTGACATATTGGAAACACCTGGGATGTCATCAATTATGGCTCTAATGCTATCAAATCAAATATTTATACATGGTTTTTATTTCCTTATTTATTTGTAACTAGAGGCTCAGTGCATGAAACTTGTGCACGGGGTCGGGAGGTGTCTCTCAGCCCAGCCTGCACCATCTCCAATCTGGGATCCCTCAAGGGATGTCCAATTGCCCGTTTAGGCCTGATCCCAGTAGGATCAGGCCAAACGGGCAGTTGGACATCTCTCTCACAATCAGGACTGCTGGCTCCCAACTGCTCATCTGCCTGCCTTCCTGATTGCCCCTAATTGCTTCTGCCTGCCAGCCTGATCACCCCCTAACCACTCCCCTGCCAGACTGATTGATGCCTAACTGCTCCCCTGCCAGCCCGATTGCCCCTAACTGCCATCCCCTGCTAGCCTGGTCACTCCTAACTCCCCTCCCCTGCCAGCCTGGTTGCCCCCAACTGGCCTCCCCAGTAGGGCTGGTCCCCCCCAACTACCCTCCCCTGCTAACCCAATTACCTCTTAACTGCCCTCACCTGCCAGCCTCATCACCCCTAACTGCTTTCCGCTGTTGGTCTGGTTCCCCCTTCCCCCAACAGTCCCCTGCAGGCCTGGATCCCCCCAAACTGCCCTCCCCTGCAAGCTGGATTGCCCCCAACTGCCCTCCCTTGCAGGCCTGGTCCCTCCCAACTGCCCTCCCCTGCTTGCCTGATCGCCCACACTGCCCTCCCTGTAGGCCTGGTCCGTGCTGGCCAGCTTGTGGTGGCCATCTTTGACTATATGGGGGCAGCCATCTTGTGTGGTGGAGTGACAATCAATTTGCATATTACTCTTTTAATAGATAGGATAACTAAAAGTTGTTGATCCCTGTGGTTTTTCATACTTCTACTTTCCATTTTCCTGGTTAATCCACTTCTACGAGTTGGTTTCAATTGAATCTTCTTTTGATTCTAGTTTTGGTTTCAATTGAATCCTCTTTTGATTCTAGTTTAGAATGTCTCTTGTATGAAAGCAAAGGGAGAAAATCCAAAGGCGAGTTATTACAGAAAAATACACTAGCCAACGGTAAATGTGGTTTAATAGTAAAAAAAAATATAATAAACAAATTTATAGGAAATATAGTATTAAGTGATACCACAGAAATTCAATCAGCATAATCAAGACTGAGAATTAATAGAACAGCTGATCTTATTTCCTCAACAACAAAAAAATGACCAAAATAATGGAGATGGAAAGGGAAGCTCTAGAGTAAAAGAGAACTGAGAGGCAGGTTAGCCTATCACAATGTAATAGCCTTATTTCAATCCCTGATCATACAAACTATAACACAAACTATATATATACACATAATTGGAAATGTAAACAGGATGCTAAGGATTTATTCATAAGTATGTAAATGGTCTTAATCTTGTATTTACAAAATAAGTCCTTATCTTTTAAAGATATATACTGAATTACAAGAAGAAATTATATATCTGAAATTTGCTTCAAAATAATCAAACTTCAGGGTAGAGGCAGCGGAAAGGAAGTGGGTGGATTATGGATGAAATAAAATAAGCCTTGGGTATATAATGGTTGAAGTTGGGTGATAGGTACATGGGAGTTCATGATACTATTTTTGTATATTTGATTTTTTTCTGTCACATATAAAGCTGGTAAAGGCAACAAAGGGAATACTATATGGTATGTATGTATGTGTGTGTGTCTGTGTGTGTGTGAGTGTGTGTGTGTGTGTGTGTGTATAGAGGGGTCCTTCACCTTAAAAATGAAGAAGCACCCCAAAAAAGAAACTACTAATACTAGGGTTCATTTTTACAGAGCTAGCTGCTCTTTGAAAACCCATTGTTAAGACAAGGAATATGTCCCTAAAACAAATTAAGTAGTCAGAGAAGAAAGGGAAATAGCCCAGCCAGTGTGGCTCAGTGGTTGAGCATCAGATCTATGAACCAGGAGGTCATGGTTCGATTCTTGGTCAGGGAGCAAATATATATAATTTTATTATTTATTTATTTATTTATTTATTTATTTATTTATTTATTTATTTTTAAGGAAAGGGAAATAGCCAGGTATCCTATTAGTGTTGTTCTTAATATTTGGTTTCCTTTTAATTCAACAGCATATTCCCAGCTATGACACAGTGGTGCAAACAACTGGAGACTCGTGGCACATACCATATGATGAAGACCTGGTGGAAAGATATTCTTATGAAGTGCCAACCAAATGGCTTTGCCTTCACCGAAAGATATAAAGACTTTTACCCGCATGCTAAATTTGTATTTGGGTGCCCTCCTGCTTGGCATACTTGTTTAGATCAGCGTTTTTCAACCGCTGTTCCGCGGCACACTAGTGTGCCGCGAGATGTTGCCTGGTGTGCCGTAGGTGCAGACAAGACAAGAATTTTATAATTTTTCACTATTTTGTTTACTTAATATTTCATAATAAAGTAATTATAAAATACTTTCTTTGTGTTTATTTGATTCCTATTCAAGAGAATTACTTTATATATAGTCAATATAGGCACAGAGTTAAATTTTTTAACATTTTCTAATGGTGGTGTGCCTCGTGATTTTTTTCATGAAACAAGTGTGCCTTTGCCCAAAAAAGGTTGAAAAACACTGGTTTAGACCATTGCTTCTGTCCTGTTCTGTTTGGTCCAGTTGGTTTTTATGTCAACAAATTGGTTTTTTAATTAAATGAATTATAATATATTTTCACAAGCCATTGCATTTTCTAATGTTTTTATTGATTTAAAGAGAGAGGAAGAGAAACATTGATGAGAGAGAAACATAGACCAGCTGCCTCTTGCATGTCCCCCACTGGGGGTTTAGCCTGAAACCCCCAAATGAAATTGAACTGGCAACCTCTTGGATACTCAACTAACTGAGCCACACTGGCCAGGGCTCTCTTATATATATGTACTGAGTGGCCAGATTATTATGATCTCTGAACACATATGTCCTATATAATAAAAGGCTAATATGCAAATTGTCCCCTCAACCAGAAGTTTGACCAGCAGGTAGGCTGCCAACCGCCATGTCCCCTTCCCCTGGTCAGGCTGGCCGGACCTCACCCATGCACGAATTCATACACCAGGCCTACCACACATATATATACTGAGTGGCCAGATTATTATGCGTTCAGAGATCATAATAATGTAGCCACACACACACACACATGCAACACGCACACATACAAATATATGGGTTGATTTTTTTTAATTTTTTTTTTAGACTTAACTAGAGCTAGGGAACTTAGTGAAGAGTGAAGCCTACGTTTGTCTTACTGGGCCATCTGTTTCACTTGCTTGGGAAACAGGTGCTTCTGGTATTTTGCTACTCCTGACCTCACCTTCCACCAGTAGCAGAACATGCCCTTTCCAAATCTGTTCAAACTTTTGTGAACTCTATTAACCCATCACTTGCTTTGAGGGTTTTTTTTTTTTTTTTTTTTTTTTTTTTTTTTTTTTTTCATTTAATTACGTTTGACTTAGTTTAACTAAGTGATTACATTTAATAGTTGCCTCTCTGTTTTATTCCTTTACTAGGTAGTTGATACTGGGCCTTGATTTTAGCTGAAAATAATCATTTCTGCAGCACTTTATTTTAGGTTTTTCCTTATTCCTACATACCATATGATTTAATGTTTAAAAACAGGCAAAACCAATCAATCTATGGTGATAAAAATCAGAATAGTAGGCCCTGGCTGGTGTGTCTCAGTTGATTGACTGTTGTCCCATGCACGAAGAGGTCACCAGTTCCATTCCTGGTCAGGGCAGGTTTCCCAGTAGGAGATGTGTGTAGGAGGCAGCCAATGGATGTTTCCCTTCCTCTCTCTCTCAAAAAAAAAAATAAAAAAATCAGAAGAGTAGCTGCCTGAGGAAAGGGGCACAAGAAAACTTTCTGGAGATGATGGGAAGTTCTCAGTGATGCTGTCACAGGGAAAAAATGTGTGTGTGTGTCAAAATTTATTACACTAAACACTTAAAATTGATGCACTTACAACAATGTGCCTCAAAAAACCATGTTAGCATAAGAAAATAACTATTTCATAAAAAAATGACCTTGTTTACGTAAAACAATATACATGGATATAAGTAGGATGTGTATATGGACAGAGAGACAATTAGGAAAAACAGAGTAGGGTATGTTTCACCTCTTTAACTATTTACTGGATCCAGCACTGCTGCACACCAAGACTAAAGAGCTCTCCATGAAAGTATCTACATTAATAAAAGAGAAACATGCAAATTGACCATCTCTCTGCTACACCCACCAGCCAATGAGGAGGGATTATGAAAATTAGAAGGCCATAGATAGTGGCCGTCCAGCTGAAGAGTGGCCAGGCGGGGCAGGACACCTGCTGTGAGTGGGAGGGCGGTGGGCAAAGGGATCTATAGGAGCGGCACGCACTCTGGCAGCAGCGAAGACGAAGATGGCAGACTCCCGCCCCAGTCTGAAGCAAAGACAGCAGACTCCGGCCAGAGTGAAGGCCTGGGTCCCGGGTGCCAGAGGAAAACCAGTGCTGGAAGCCAAGGGAAGGAAGGCCTATTGCACGAATCTCTGATAAATAAGCATTGAAAGAGTCTTAAGAGTCAGCTCTCATTAATGCAATCTTTCTTTTTTAAATTTCATGAACTACATACTTAAAAAAAAAACCTGCTTTCAGTGTGCTAAACCTTTTTTAAGGAACTATCCTAATCTTAAGAAAATTTTTTTTAAAAAGCCTTGCTGGTTTGACTCAGTGGATAGAGTGTCAGCCTGCAGACTGGAGTTCCGGGTTCAATTCCAATCAAGGGCGAGTGCCCAGGTTGCAGGCTCAATCCCCAGTGTGGGGCATTGCAGGATGCGCCCAATCAGTGATTCTCTCTCATTAATGTTTCTATCTCCCTCTCCTCTGAAATCAATAAAAGTATATATATTTTTAAAAGCATTTGTTAAATAAGCTTGCCTGAAAGCCTAATGCAAATGTCTCACAAGAACAGAGATGGGAGAGGATACAAAAGGAACCTAGAACTTTAGAGCAGGAGTGAATCTTAAAGAACATAAAGTTCATTTTATAAAGGAAGAACAGACCCCGCTAGTTAGTGAAACCATTTCAACCATAACCCACCTCTTCTGATTCCTAGCTAACTATTCTTCCTTCTGTGCACTAATTTAGGCTAGAGTGGTTCATAAAAACTGAAACAAACTGAATGGTAGAGCATACAGTATTTACATTAGAAACTTTGTTAGCCACATAAGAGTAAGGGAGAATGAGAGGAAGAGGACAGGAAGTACCTCTTTAAGGCCCACATTCCCAGAATGGCCAGCAGTGTAGACAATTGTGAAAGGGAAATTACATTATTTTTAACTCTTTAATAACATTAAAAAACAAAACCCTAATTTCTGCTTGAGGTAAATTAAGGTGCATCTGTTCTTTGTCCGAAGGCGGGGGAACCATCCTAGGATCACTCAGAGTAAAGCTAACACAGGAACCTGAGGAGTGCAGGGTTCTCTGAACAAAGGCGACTGGTAACAAACATATAAACTGTCTTTGTGTATTCTGGTCACCTGAGTCAAACAGGCTACCTGTCACACAAGGTCCAAGACACCACGGAAAGAAGATTAAAAAATCTATCCTGGGGATTGAAAGTGTCTTTAAAGTCAGCCATAAACAACAAAGGTTTTAAAAATGCTTCCCTTTGACATGCTTCTGAATTTATACTGTTCTTTCCTCCTGCTGTTCTTAGGCCCAAAAAAGAAAATCTCAAAGGAGAAGATTGAGTTCATTCTCTCAGGGGACCTTCAGGTCTGCCTTACCTCAGGTACCTTGTTCTTCACTTGAAATTAACTTTTCTCGTCAAGTGTAATTAGTGCTTCCTTGGACCTCTAGCAGGTTTCTAACTTTTTCAAAACTGTCCTAAGGTACTATGAAATGTATCATATGTGTTCACATTAGATTTCTTTTTCCTTGATAGTTCCATTCTAAGGCAGGTGTGGAAAGGCCAGGTGTGTTGTGTAGGCACCTTAATTCTGGTCCATCATGTGAGTCTTATCGTCATTTGCTAAAAATCAAAATTATTGGGGTAATTGAGGATAAAGCAAAATAGGGAAAGCAGATCTGGTGTTTTGCCCATCCTTCAGCAATTTGGAAATCACAGGGTGAAAAGCTTCGAAGGGAACCTCGGTGGAATGACTGGGTATATGGGAACGGACCGCTGAGATGGTGATATTTATCAATAGATTTGGGTATTCTTTCCAGAATGGGACTTACCCAGACAGAGTTCTCAGTAATAGGGACCAGGCAGCGGCTGGAGCCTCCTGTGGCCCAGGGTGAGAGTAGGGTTGCCAGATAATATATAGTACTCTCAGTTAAATTTGAATTTCAGATAAATAATCATTTTTTAGAATAGATATGTCCCAAGTATTGCAAGGATATGTACTAAAAATATTGTCTCTCTGAAATTCACACTTAACCTGACATCCTGTATTTTTTTATTTGCCAATTCTAGCAACCCTAGGTGGGAATTATATGGAAGGGGAATGGAAATGGAGCATCTATATAGCCCAGCAGTACTGCAGGAAGCAGGAGGGGAGCAAGGATAAGAAAAGAAGGGAGGAGGAAGAAAGAAGACCAGATTTTTCCTGCCTTGTCCCAGTCAGTGAAAAGCAGTCTGTTTGGTTCTATACTAAAACGAAGGGAGTTCCACTAAGAGATCTATTTAAAGGAAACCATAGAAAACAATGAAGTGGAAAAAAAAGATGAGACAGGGACATCAAAGAGTACATGTAGGAAGTCTTGAGAATTGATCTTTAATTTTCTCTTACCATGTCTATTTTACGGTGTTTCAAGATTCCCATGAAGCCCTCTCCTCCCAAGTTTGTTCTTTGTTGACAATATTTGTTCTGACAGATGCTTCCAGAGACTTAACATAATTTCAACTAGGAATTGAAATAAGCAGAAAGATATTATCTAGTCACTGATGGGAGCTACAAATAATTTTGCTACTAGAGTATCTCTGAAGTGCACTGTTATCAAGTGGATTGCGTTAAGATAACCATGATAATTTGCTATAAACAGTGTCCTATGAAGGTTTTTTGGTAGCTTCTGATAAGAAATTTCATGTACAGAGTTCATTTCAACCACATTAAAATGACTTCCCCAGTCATCTCTTTAATGTTTGTTAAAGTCCAGCCAAATAAGCAAATATTGAGAAATCATTGGTAGGGGGCTTTAATTTCTAATATAATAGAAACGTAAGTTCATTTTGAAGAGACCGGGTGAGATTGTTCTGTCACTCTCAACTGAACTGGAACATTACCAGGTACCAAGTTCAGTTCACATTTACATACTTAAAGTCTGTTATTAAAACACATCCCTTGTGCTTTGTCTGACTGCGTCAGAACAGAGAATGTCAGTTTCCTGATAGAAGCCAATAGAATTCTGTGATGATCCTGCTGTCCTATAGCTCTCTGGGCAGAGTGTACCCTAGGAGAATAGAACAGGGCCTCTATGTCCATGAAACAGGTTCCTTAGGAAATGGTTATAGCAGGTCTTCTGAAGGTTAAGTCCCCTGTTCACACTTGTTGCTTAAGATATACTGTTATTACTAATTCTTTAAAAATGAACTATTCTCATATTTTCTTCTTCTTTTTAGTGACCTTGTCCTAGAATCCAAAGCTGCATTTTTTTTTGTATCCTCTGTTCCAAAATTGAGCAGTCTATTGCTATTAAGTGTCTATGCATTTGTGTGCCTGTTATATATGTCATATACACTAAGTGGCCAGATGATTATGATCTCTGAACACATAATAATCTGGCCACTCAGTGCATATCCTATATAATAAAAGGCTAATATGCAAATTGTCCCCTCAACCAGGAGCTCGACCAGCAGGCAGGCTGGCCAACTACTCATGTCCCCTCCCCCTGGCCAGACTTGCTGTACCCCACCCATGAACAAATTCATGCCCTGGGCCTCTAATGTGTATATATATATATATATATGAAGCCCAATGCATGAAGATACATGCTAAAATGGGCCTTCTTTCCCTGGCTGCTGGCACTGCCTTTCCACTCCTGCCCAGCCCCAGGGCCACCTTTTTCCACTCCAGCCCTGCCTTCCCACGCTGCCCAGAGACCCTGAGACCATGGTTGGGACCGAAAGCCTGCTCTGGGTCGCTGGGTACCTGTGTATGCAAATTAACCATAATCTTTGTTGGGTTAATTTGCATATCACTCCTGATAGGCTGGTGGGCGTAGCAGAGGTACAGTCAATTTACATGTTTGTCTATTATTAGGTAAGTGAATACACACACACATTGGCCAGATTATTATGCAATGAGAGATCATAATCTGTCACTCAGCATATATTTTAAAGGATTATCCCAATAAACTCTTTTATAACATTAAAAAATATATATTTATTGGTTTCAGAGAGGAAAGGAGAGGGGGAGAGAGATAGAAACATCAATGATGAGAGAGGATCACTGATTGGCTGCCTCTTGTATGCCCCACACGGGGGATGGAGCCAAAGCCTGGGCATGTGCCCCGACCAGGAATTAAACCATGACCTTCTGGTCTATAGGTTGATGCTCAACCACTGAGCATGCCTGACAAAATGAAAACTTTCCCTTATTCTTAATAGTCTTCTACCACTTTTTCCTTGTGTGCTCTCATCATAATAATATAAATTCATAAAGAGGGGCAAACCATAAAATATTATTCACATACTCAGACTACTCAGGTTTCCTTGTGTTCAGAAGGAAAATTGTGTTCCAGAAAGCTGTCACTCAGATAATAGCTGCTGGCTCAGATTAAGGCTCATGTCCTTTGGCACTCAGTCCTGTTCTGGCAGGAGTGGTAGAACCCTTGGAAAATGGGTTTTTCCAAGTTAGGCCCTCTGAGGTGCAGAACTCCTAAAGAAATAAACTCTGGTCACACCCCGTTTTTGAAGAAATAGTCTCAGGAAGAATTGTCACTTTACAACTTTACACAGATAAAGAGCTTTTTATTTTTTTAAAGCAAATCACATACCTCCTCGTATTTGTTGACATACCAAGGGAAGTTTATATGAGGAAATCAGTGTTGAACAGTTTGTGCTTTATAAATGTCAATAGACTTTTTCCTTCCACCCCCACTTCCATTATCCCCAGAGATTTCAACATCATCCACAGTCCGGTCTCATGTTACTTAACCTCTTAAATTAATATTTGGGGGCTTGTGTGAGATGGCTAACCTGAGCCTGCTAAATTACTTAAGTGCTCCAGTTTCAGGAGCTCAAACTTCCAAGGTCTTCATTGTGACCACAGCTTCCTACCTACTCCACTCTTTCATCCCAACCACCAGTTCTTGGGCTTATCCCTTCCTCACTTGAAGCCCTCTTTTGTCCATCCCCACCTGGCTTCACTGGCCTTCCCCACCTCACCCCACTCTTTTTTTCTTTTTAATTTAATTTTATTGATTTTTTACAGAGAGGAAAAGAGAGAGAGATAGTTTGAAACATCGATGAGAGAGAATCATCCATCAGCTGCCTCTTGCACACCCCCTACTGGGGATGTGCCCGCAACCAAGGTACATGCCCTTGACCAGAATCGAACCTGGAACCCTTTAGTCCATAGGCTGACGCTCTATCCACTGAGCCAAACCGGTTTCGGCCTCACCCCACTCTTAAAGCATTCATCTCAGAGAAATTGCAGATTATTTCATTCATTTTACCTCTGTGGTGTCCATCTTAGCAATTCTAAACCTAATTTTGGAAAGCCCCAGACCATCCCACTTCCTTCATTCCTATACACTGTACTATTGCTAAGTCATGCCTTTCGAAAAGTCATTAAATTATATGCTTGAAACTTTACTCCCTTGTGAAGGCCTCCTTCCCCCCCTTTTGTTGATTTCCCATTAATTTCCTAAAGGAATTCTCCCAGCCTTGTCATTTTGACTTGAAAAGTAACTCATCTCCTGCAGCCTTTATTTCCTTCTCTGTAAGCGGGGAAGATGGGCTTCAGCAGTACTTGTCAAACTTTAACCGGCATGGAATCACCTGGGTTGTTTAAAATACTGATTCTGGTTCAGGTCTAGGGTGCCGGCTGATACCAATGCTGTAGACCATATTTTGAACAGTATTTTGAGTAGCCTCAAACAAGCTCCAAGGCTATTTTAAAATTTAATAATGATGATGATGATATACATTATTGATTCAAAGTCCTGAGTCATAACCTGATCATTCTCACTCTCAACAGATGACTTACCCAGCAACTAAAAGCGATGTGTGAGGAGCTGCTCCAGCAGCTTTTGCTCTTTCCAATACCTTTCCTGTTCTGAACCTTTTCTAGGTTACTTTTCTACCACTTTTGCTAACTTGGGACCTGACTCTCTCAGTTAATCCCTTTCTACTGACTCTCTTCCACCTAACTACAAATATCTTTAGGCTTCTCACCTGAAGAAATCGTGCTTTTCTAGGGATTGTTTAGTAGCCAAACTTCTCAAAGGAAGAAGCCATCTGTACCTCTGGTTTCTTTCCAATTCCACATTTGTAGTTGAGCATTTCCGTAGACTATGGACTCACAAGCTCAGCCACTTTGAAAACAACTCATCGTCACCCCAACAAAACGACCTCCTGCCTTACTTTATTTTTCCTGCTCCTTCTCCCCTACTTGCTTTCCTACTTGCAAAATGTCTGTTGTAGCCTAGTTATTCTACTCCTGACTACTTCCAAAGGAAATAATCGTGTGTTTTTAAAGCTTTGTTCATGAAGATATACAATAGTGTTGTTGATAATAATAAAATTGGAAATAACTAAATGTTCAAAACAAAGGAATTGAGGAAGTAAGTATAATTTTAAGTCTCACAGTAATTAAAATGATATTTTGTGTGTTGGCATAGATTAAATGAAAAAGCATATGCAAAATGGCATGTCTACTATGATCCAATTTTTCTAATTAGGAAGGAAGGAGATACTTGGAGAAAAATATCTAAAATACCATTTTGTTGATTCCAAATGTTAATAGGTGTTTGGCGTTGTTGGGATTAGAGATGATTTTTACTTTCTTTTATCTATGACAGTCTGAAATTGTTACAGTATGTGTGTAATAGAATGTTAGACTAGAACTCTTCCTGCCTCAGTTTCCACAAATACATGGATACCAAGATTCCCAGGTGAGGGTGAGGCAAACACCACATATGCAGAATTTACAAAAAAAAAAATAAAGGAAAATCTGTCCTTGCCCCTCCGTCAGGCCAAAGATAGAAAAACGTCAGAGGAAAGGAAAGGATGAAGTTGTTTCTTTAGAGAGAGCCATTGCCAGCCTCTGAGTTCCTTGGGACCCCTGGAAAGATGCCTCAGTAGGAGGTCTTGGGGCCCCTGCTGCAGCATGGGGGGCCCAGACAGGTGCCTGAGGAAGCTGCAGCCTCTGTGGACGTGGCCTGACTGCCTGCAAACCTAGAAGATGATAAGGGGCTTGGAATGGGAACCAGTCTTGGAATCGGTCTGCACTGCAGGCGTCCTGAGGGCCAGAGGGAGTCAGGCAGGTGGGGACAGAGCTTCCTTAGCTTCCTTGGGCTAGAAGGGAACTTCTGGATGCCCAGTGGTTAAGGAAGGAGCTAGAAGTGGCTACCTACATAGAAAGATAGAGAGCCACTGAAGAGCTTAAAAAAGTGGCCAAGTGGGGAAATATCAGCTTTAGTCTGCCAGGCTCAGCAGAGACACCAGCTTTAAACATCTGCCAGGCCTAGAAGCATTGAACCACCCCTACCTATCCTAGCTCTCCACTGCTCATCCTCCACGTTGACTGGGGTGGGGGTGAGCTATAAGTGTTTAGAGAGGAAAAGCTAACCATGATCTTTTAGAGGCTTTAGTCTGAAACCAACCTAAACTGGCAGAGTAGAAATGATGCAATGCTTTTTGGAATTTTTATTGTTATAGAGGAGACTATCCTAATTTCTGAATTGAGACTGCATTTGTTACTTAAAGTTCCATAGCACTGTGTATTACCTAAAAAGAACATAGAAGGAATGGGACCTTCCACAGTTTTCATCTAGAAGCAAGAAAGACTAAAGGAAGAATGGGAGAACAAATAATCAAACTGTGCAATCCCAATCATCTTGTTACCAGAACCCAGATGCCACCTGGTGCCTAATTCTATCATTTCTTGCCTACACAAAGATAGCCCTAGCTAGTCTTCTAACAATATAGATTCATTTTTCTTATCTTTGTACTTTATATAAATTAAATCATTTAAGATATGCTCTTTTGTGGCTGACTTCTTTCATTCAATTTAATGGGAGTTTCATTCATATTATTGCATGTAATTGTATTTCCTTTGGTTTTATTATACTAGAGGCCTGGTGCACAGATTCGTGCAACATGGGGTCCTTTGGCCTGACCTGCACCCTCTCCCAATCTGGGACCCCTTGGGGGAGGTCGGACTACTGGTTTTGGCCCAGTCCCACAGGGCCAAATCCGTGCACCGGGCCTCTAGTATGCATATAAGATCTTTGGATAAGGGGGCTGGCAGGACCCTGACCCCAAGATGGTGGCACCCAATGAAGTGGAGGCACCTGCCTTGGAAAAGGCGATGATGTGGTGATGGTAGCTGCTTTGTATGCTGGGTGGATGGATGGTTGGAGGCACCTAAACCCTCTGCAGGAGGAGGAGAAGGAGGAATAGAAGCTGGACACTCTGCAGGACACTGTCTCTGCTTTCCTGAGATGGAGAAAGAAACATTGAGGGGAGAAGGCATTGACAGGCTGCCCATGCATGTACCCTAATTGGGATCAAGTTTGCAACCCAGGAATGTGCCCTCACCTGAAATTGAATTGGCAACCCCTCAATGCATTGGACAATACTCAACCACCTGAGCCACATAAGCCAGGGCATAACCACCATCTTCTGAAGCATTCTCTAATTTCTCATCTAATTCATCTTGTACTCAACTGATAAATTTTCTTAAACCATTGAAGTGATCCTACTTAAAAATGTTTAATAGTTTCTCAATTGACAAGTCAAATAAAAAAATTTCCTCAGCTTAAAAAAAAGATCTTTATTTTTTTAATAAGTTTTTATTGTTCATATTATTACAAATGTTCCTTTCCCCGCCCACCATTGCTCTCCTCCACCAGGTTCCCAACCCGCCCTCTGCCCTTTCCCCACTCCCCATTATCCTCATACATAGGTGCACAGTTTATATTCAGTCTTCCACCTTCCCTCCTACCCCCTTCCCTCTGAGATTTATCAGTCTGTTTCATGTGTTTCATGCCTGTGCATTGAACATCTGCCCCCTAGTGGTCACTGCATATCATACCTACTGGTTGAATAGTCAAATGGTCACTTAGGCTTTTATATATAGAGAGGCCAGGTGCATACATTCGTGCACGGGGGTGGGGGGCTCAGCCTAGCTGGTGATCAAGGCCTATCGGGGGGCCAGTCCGGGGGGGCAGGGTAAGGGACCTTGGGCAGTTGGTCGGCTGGCCCTGCCCTCGATTTGGGGGGGGGGGGGGCGATCAGGACCAAATCGGGCTAGTTGGCTGCCACAATGCATGTCATAGCAACTGGTCATTCCACTGTTTGGTTGCTGAGCTATTAAATATATAGATAATGTTCTATAGTGTGAATATACCACAATTTTATCTATTCTACTGGTTATGGGCATTTGGATAGCTTCCAGCTTTGGCCTATTATAAAGAATCTATACTTATAAAAGCATAATATGCTAATTCGACTGGACATCCTTCTGGATGACCTTCCAGATGAAGCTGGGGCTGCAAGGGAAGCCCAGGTCCTAGTGCCTGCCAATGGCTGGAGAGAAGCCTGGGTCCTGGGTGCCAGAGAGAAGCAGGTGTTGGCAGCCAGGGGAAGGAAGGCCTACTCTTGCACAAATTTTGTGCATCTGGCCTCTAGTACTACTATGAATAGTCTGTTATGTTTAATATTAGGGAGAGCTATTTAAAAATCTCTTGTAGCCTAGCCAGTTTGGCTCAGTGGATAGAGCATAAGCCTGCAGACTGAAGGTCCAGGGTTCGATTCTGGTCAAGGGCACATGCCTGGATTGGGGGCTCGGTCCCCATAGGGTATGTGCAAGAGGCAGCTGATCAATGATTTTCTCTTATCATTGATGTTTCTCTTTCTCCCTCTCCCTTCCTCTCTGAAATTAATTAAAAATACATGCAAAAAAAATCTCTTGCAGATATTTCCCTTCCATTCCCATTACTATTGCCTCAATTCAGGCCTTCAGAAACGTTCACATGGACTCTTAGCAATATTAATATCTGATTAATACCTCTATCTGTAGTTCACCATAAATACCGTCCCAGGTTTGTCTTCCCAGAGCAGCAATTTTCAACTGGTGTGCTGCAATAATTTTTAAAACATGCAATACTTGACTAGCCAGAGGTATTGACCTCTTTTCTCTCTCAAAAAAAAAATTGACAACAGCCAATAAAATAACTGTCTGGTGTGAATGAATCAAATCAAATCATTTTTCTCTTATCATTGATGTTTCTCTTTCTCCCTTCCTCTCTCTCTCTCTCTCTTTCTCTCTCTCTCTCTCTCTCTCTCTCTCTCTCTCTCTCTCTCTCTCTCTCTCTCTGTCAGGTTGGCAAAAAATACATTTTTGGAGGTGCCACAGAATTTTAGTAATTAGTTTCTGTGTGCCATGAAATGAAAAATGTTGAATTGCTGTCCCAGAACATAATTCTAATCATGTTGCTGCTTTTACTGAAAACATTCAATGTCTCACCACTGCCTTCTAACCAGAACCCTTGTTTCCTTAGCTAGGTATTCAAGCCTCCTCCCTGCGTTTGTACCCTAATCCCGAACATTTTGTGCCCTAGTCAAAGTAGGCCATGGCCACACCCTAAGCACAGGCTCTTCTCCCCCAATGCCCCTGCTTCTTTGTTCATGCCACTCCTATTCTGTGCTGTATTGTGATGTCACCCACACTGATCCCACCCTGTCAGAGTCCTTGTCTTCCCAAGCTGTACTCAGATGTACTTCTCCCAGCAGGCAGCTTGCTTCCCCTATGGCCCAAGGTAATTTCCCACCTGCAGTCTTTCGTTGGAGCCTGCCTTATGTATCATGAGCTGCCTTGTGTTAGTATCCATGTTTCATCTTCCTCACTGTGCTCTGGTGGGGACCCCATCTGTGTCTTGAGTAGCCAGCTCAGCTTCTTGCCCATAGAAGGGGCTCAGTAAATGTTAGTTGAATTGCTTTGGAGAAGCTGTTTGAAAATGTCTTCCTGATTTTTATCTTTGATTCCCACTTCTCCTTTGTGAATTCCCCTCTTGCTCCTAGGTTTGTTTGTTGTTTTAAATATTCACCCAAGGACACCCTTTTACTGATTTTCAGAGAGAGAGAGAAAGAGAGAGAGAGAGAGAGAGAGAGAGAGAGAGAGAGAGAGAGAGAGAGAGAGAGAGATCTCAATTGGTTGCCCCCTGTACCCTCCCCAAGCGGGAATTGAACTTGCAATCTTTTGGTGTACAAGACAGTGCTCCAATCAACTGAGTCACCCAGCCAGGGATTCCTAGGTATTTTGTGTATGTACTGGCTAGCTCAAGAACATAGTCACTGGAGTCTGATATTTTGTCTGATCCTCAAGAAATAATTTCTCTATGGCATTCTCCATAGTCACACCATTATAGTCATATCTCCCCCCACCCCCATGTCTTACATGAATTAAATGTGTACTTATTAGGCATCTATTATGTACATGGCATTATGATAAAATTTTCTCTGTACCTATAACATCATTCCAGAGTTTTCAATCTTGGAAGTGTTTTATTTTTTCTTTTTCTGATATTTTTACATATTATTTTTCAATTATAGTTTACATTCATTATTTTGTATTAGCTTCAGGTGTACCGTATAGCAGTTAGACAATTATATATTTTACCTCACAATATTTCCAGTACCCACCTGGCACCATACATAGTTATTACAATATTATTTACTACAATCCTGCATTCCCTATGCTGTACTTAACCTTTAGAAATGTTTTAGATCTGCTGTCTGTAGTTTATTTCTGTTTTTGTTGATTTTTTAGAGGGAGAGGGAAAGAGCGGGGAATGGGGGGAGACATTGATTTGTTGTTCTACTTATGTATGCATTCATTGGTTGATTCTTGTATAAGCCGTGACTGGGGATTGAGCCCTCAACCTTGGCATATCAGGCAACACTTTAACCAACTAAGCTACCTGGCCAGGGCCTGTGATTAATTTTTTAAAAAAACTTGCCCTTGTTTCACCACTATGAATAAAGTATAGTTGATGAAGTTTGGGGATTTTAGCTGAGATCCATCAAGTCCTTTGACAGCAAGTGAAAGCACCCTTTTGCTTTCTCATCAATAACTGGGTTCTCAAGAACTGGTTCCTAAATTAGTGACTGAAAATATTGGTGATAATGGTCCAAAACCTCATTTACTTGCTCTCCCTGCCATTATCCCAAGAGAATATGGCTTGTTCTGGGCATCAGAGATGACTTAATTTTGTGGTATGAAAATAGGAATTAGAGGAAGCCAATTAGGAAACCTCAAGGAAGAGGAACTATCTCTAGGCTAAATAAAGGGAAGGCTGTTGAATCTTATTTCCTCTCTGTTTTTGACTCACTTTCTTGGTTCCTGGCCAACCTCTGCACCGCCCTATCCCCACCTGACCAAGGGGCTGGAGTGGGGCTGGGTGTAAGGGTGAGGATGGTGAACAGAGTGAATAAAGTTAAATACCATTCATAAAGACACAGGGAAGCACCACGAGTTGGAAATCTCAACGAACTGTTTGAATCTTACTGTCCCCATCCTCCTGTCCACAGTCATGGGTGAGGTTGCATGTGTGTGGGATGGGTGTGTGTGTGTGTGTGTGTGTGTGTGTGTGTGTGTATGTGTGTAAGAATTGGCTGCTTTCCGAGTTAAGAAAACAGAGTTTCTCTTCTGAACAATAGCAGAGTACAGTGCAGGTTGGTGTAATACTTGGTTTCCTTCTGTATTAGGGATAGATTAAAGCAAAATAGCCAGCAATCTAGGCCTTACCAGTCCCTTTCACAGAGAAAAACTGAGTTCAAGCTTACTAGTAGGTGGCTTATTGTCTCTGAAGTAATTAATATTTTTGTCCTCTATACCTTTAAGGTTGATACAACATGCTCACCTTTTGGCCAAAGTCACCAGGTTAGTCCGTGGCAAGGTACCAATTCAAATTCAGCGCTTCTGACACTCAGAGCAGAGCCTGACCATGTTCAAGACTCAGGTCCCTCTCTTCCCCATCTTACTTTTCACTGGAACATTTGCTGGTTTCTCGAGCTATAAGGCTTTCCTGTTATCATGCTTAAGGGGAAGTTGTATGTTAAAAACCACCAATGGGTAAGCCCAAGCCAGCTGGGGTCTCCCATTGCTCCTTTCAGTATGCTGTGGAGACCCACAAGAATTCTCAGTGTTTCTCAAAGTCCATGGCTTTCAGAAACAAAAGATCAGTAGGTCAGTTGAGCACTGGGTCAGGTAAGGGGGAATTTGGTAAAACGAGAAAAAGTTGTAGGAGATAATATTGATGTTGTCATAGCTTAAAATCAATGGTAAACTGAAAGCTAAAGGTTTGGGCTCTGTAGAGGGGTAGTTTAGTTAAATGGCCTTTGGGTTGCGCTGATAAAAGTTTATTCCCTTTCACATCAAAATATGGCATTATTGTTTTGGGGGATGAACGATATAATCCAGGCACTGAATTAAAGAAAGCAGGGAGGAGGGGAATGCCAGTTGTGTGACTGCTATGCTGCTAGACACCATTTTGTACTCACCACTAGTACTGGAGGGTGAGAGAACCACACTAGATTTTATGGACAAAGTGGGCAGGGAAGTAAGTGTTGCTTTATTGGAATCTGGTCAGGTAAGAGGTTTTTGAGTAGAAGCGTAATCAAATGCCTCATGTAAGCACACCCCAACTCACATTTGATGCTTCATTTGTCCCTCTCCTTTGCCTGTAAAATATAGAACTGGAGTACAGAGAAACCACCCTTTTCTCCCTCCCAGAGACTGAGCCAGAATGACATTCCTGGGCAGCCTACCATAGCTATTGGAAGAACTGCAGGGCTGAGATTGGTGTGAGTATGACTCAGAGAGAGCCAGGTTCTTCCCTTAGTCCCCTGACGAAGCATCTGATTGGTGAAAGGCTGGCCAGGGGCCAGGGCAGAGCTCTCCCTCCAGCTGTTCACCCAGAGCTGCTATCGGCTCTAGTAATAATTAGTGTCGTTTATAAACATTCGTTTAACATCTTGCTTGGCGTTGACTTGTATTGACATAACCTTCAAACACGTGGTATCTACAGAACGTGTGAAGTGCAATTAACAAGTTTTGCTTGAAAAAGTTTGTGTTTGGTTTGGTTTTTGTTGCAAAACTAGGGCTAAGAAGATGGCGGATGAAGAGCATATTCGACACTGCATGCTTTACGAGTTCCAATTAGGAAGAAAAGCAAGTGAGGCTGCAAAAAACATCTGTAGTGCTCTTGGTCAAGATGCAGTTAGCGCCAGAAAATGCCAGCGTTGGTTTGAGAAATTTCGCGAGGGAAATTTTTCGTTAGATGACAAGAGTGGTCGAGGCCGTGTGTCCAATTTTGATCAAGAAGCTCTTCAAGCTCTTTTGGTGCAAAATCCTCAAATTACCCAACAAGAGCTTGCGACAACTTTAAATTGTTCACAGAAAACAATTTCCAATCAATTGCGTGCACTTGGCAAAGTCCAAAAGTTTGGAAAATGGGTTCCTCATGAGTTGACCAACAACAACCGTAATCAAAGAGTCACAATTTGCAGTTCGCTCCTCTCTCGTCAAAACCGTTTGCCGTTTTTAGAGCACATTGTTACCGGAGATGAAGAATGGGTGCTGTATGTTAATTTGAAAAGGCGGCCTCAATGGTTGGACAAAAATGAGGCTCCGCAGCCCACGCCAAAACCTGACTTGCATGCGAAAAAAGTGATGTTGTGTGTTTGGTGGAATTTTAAAGGAATTCTTCATTATGAACTTTTACCATAAACCAAACCATTACAAGTGCAGTGTATAGTGCCCAATTGGAAAGGTTAGCCCAAGCTTTAAGAGAAAAAGAACCCGCGCTGATTAATCGGAAGGGCGTAATTCTTCACCACGATAACGCACAACGGCATACTGCAAGAATCACTGCTGAAAAACTGCGCCAGTTGGAATGGGAAGTTCTCCCTCAACCTGCATATTCTCCTGATATTGCCCCTTCCGATTACCATTTGTTTCGTTCTTTGCAAAACTTTCTTCTTGGAAAAAAATTTAATAATGAAGAATGCCTCAAAAATGCATTGACTGAATTTTTGGCATCAAAATCACAAGAATTTTACAACAGAGGGATTAAAATGCTTCCTGAGCGTTGGGCACAAGTAGTAGAAAACAACGGCAACTATATTGTTGATTAAATTTTGTTGTATTGTTTAAATAAATTCGATTTAAAAAAGTATTAGAAAACGACATTAATTATTACTAGACCTAATTCCTCCCTAGCTCTGTCCTGGCCACACTGGACCTTTGGGGCCCCTTAACGTCGGGAATCCCAGCTTTCCCAAGATACTCTATTACCAGTGTTCATGGCCAACTTACAGGACAATGTGTTTCAACACCTGCTAATAGCACATACACTTAGTGGCCAGATTATTTTGATCTTTGAATGCATATAATCTGGCCATTCAGTGTATGCCCTCTATAATAAAAGGCTAATATGCAAATTGTCCCCTTCACCAGGAGTTCCACCAGCAGGTAGGCCGGCCAACGCCCATGTCCCCTCCCCTGGCAAGACTGGCCAGACCCCACCTATGCACGAATTCATGCACCAGGCCACTAATATATATATACTGAGTGGCCAGATTATTATGCATTCAGAGATCATAATAATCTGGCCACTCAGTGTAGAAACACAGATAAACTTTCTTTTTATTCCATGGCTCTGAAACTGCCAGCAGAACATCCTAAGCTAGCCGAAACCAGTTTGGCTCAGTGGTAGAGCGTCGGTCTGCAGACTGAAAGGTCCCAGGTTTGATTCTGGTCAAGAGCATGTGCGTTGGCTGCGGGCACATCCCCGGGTGGGGGATGTGCAGGAGGCGGCTGGTCGATGTTTCTCTCTCATCGACGTTTCTGGGTCTCTATCTCCCTCCCTTCCTCTCTGTAAAAAATCAATAAAATATATTAAAAAAAAAAAAAAAGAACATCCTAAGCTAAGGGCTAAATTCTTATTTGTCTTTAAACGCATGGCATTTGGCCTGTCTGCAGTCACTGGGAACTTACCCTGCCACTCTTTACCTTTGCCTTCTGGGTAACCCCTACCTCCCACCTACCTCCACGCCCAGGGGAGAATGTGAGCCTTGCCAAACGAAAGCCACCAGGAGATTTTCCAAGATGCACGAGATGTCAAGTCATCTCTGAAATTTTTCAAAAAACCAGAAAGTCATTTCAAAAAGTCTAACTTGGTGGCCCCACAGAGAGGAAGATCAAACTTTCCACACCAACACAGCAAGTCTGCCCCCACAGGCTTGTGTTAAAGCTGCAGGAGTATTTGTACTCAGACTTTGGTGAAAGCTCAACCCAAGGGGAAGTCCACCTGGTTGAGTAGATTAGCTGCTGCTTGGCACGAGGGGATTTCCCTTAGCAATGGAATCAGCAAGGAGTTGTGTCTTTCTGAAGGATTTCCCAGAGGAATTCATTTGCCTATGTGGGAAAAATCTCAAATTCTAAAATAAAATCTCTGACCTTTTTAACGTTTTTGAGATCTGGATTTCTCATTTATTCACAAATCTCTTCAAATAAAAAAACCAAACATAATAGAAAACCCAAATAGTGAGAATGCATACTCAGTGAATGATGTATTTCATGCTAGGCACTGTTTGGCATTGAGATATAGTGGAGAACAAAGCACATCTAATTCTAGCTTTCATTTTATGTTTGTATTGAAAATGAGGTTGATTCTTCCCAGTATAAAAGTGTAGGTAGCATCCAAAATCCTATGTGTCTTTCAGGGCCCAGCGTAAATGCAACCTCAAGAAGGAATCAGGATTTGTTTAATGTGAGAAATAATTCTTTCAGCCTGCAGTCTGTGTACTAGTTTAAAATATCCCCAAACTTCCCTAGCCAATGTGGTTCAGTTGGTAGAGCGTCCTCCCATGGGGGGACGTACACAAAGCTCACTCAGAATCTGAGAGAAAAAATACTCAAAAGGTCAGGAGGAGCCTTGCCAGTTTGGCTCAGTGGATAGAGCATCAGCCTGCAACTGAAGGGTCCTGGGTTCGATTCCAGTTAAAGGCATATGCCTGGATTGTGGGCTCAGTCCCCAGTAAAGGGCATGCAAGAGACAGCTGATCAACGATTCTCTCTCATCATTGATGTTTCTCTCTTTCTCCCTTCCTCTCTGAAATCAATAAACATTTTTTTTTTAAAGGTCAGGAGGAGTTGGTCCTGAGTGAAGGGACTTTTATCTGGACACTTGGGAATTAGGCCGAGCTGGAAAGTACCCTGTGTGCCAGAGCTGCACTTAAGTATTTTCTCAATCATGTTTCAGTTTTGAATTTTTCTTCGGGTTAATGAATAGAAGTTTATTAAAAAAACAACAACAATAAACTCTTGAGAAACTGGAGGTTCCTCAAGAAACTGCTTAAGAAGTTCTTACAAAATTTTCTTTAAATGGAAAGTGAATTTAAAAGGAAATGCATTGAAGAGGTAAGAATCCCTCCTTAAGAATGTACTTACAGCAGGCATTCAAGTGGCAGAAACCTTGCTGTATCTGGCCTTCCTGGTGCAAACTAGGGGGGAGGGGCACACAAGCCTACCATATTTTTCAATTT
Source organism: Pipistrellus kuhlii (assembly GCF_014108245.1). Classification (NCBI taxonomy): domain Eukaryota; kingdom Metazoa; phylum Chordata; class Mammalia; order Chiroptera; family Vespertilionidae; genus Pipistrellus; species Pipistrellus kuhlii. Next base: position 73,466,947 of record NW_023425404.1, read on the forward strand.
ATATTCAGAAGAAACTTTTATTGCCAGTGGCTACCAGAACCTAACTAAAATTAATGGCTGCAATCCATTTCTCCCCGCAGCGGGAAGGAAAGTGGGTGGGTAAAGAAGAGGCTAGAAAGGGTTGTGGGTTCATCGCCAGGGAGGGGCATGCAGGAGGCAGCCGACTAATGATTCTCTCTCATCATTGATGTTTCTCTCTCTCTCTCTCTTCCTCTCTGAAATATATACTGCATATATATATATATATATATATATATATATATATATATATATATATATATATATATATATATATATATATATATATAAATTTACATATAGAAATTTAGGTTAGAAAGGACGCCAGCAATCTAGACGCAGGCTGGTTATACTGGGCCCAAAACTAACGAGAGATGAGAGATTGTGGAATAACACGACCCATTTAGGTCACACTGAATGGCAAAATCACTCCGCTGGGCCCCAGAGAGTTTCTTCGTTCTTGCTATAGTCGATTCATTCCCCAGATGACAGCTCCACACAACAACCGCGTTTCACCCGGCTTCCTGAAGCTGCGCAGGCACGGCCCTGACGCCTGCGCACGCCGAGCCCCTACGTCCCTTCCCCCACGCCCCCGGGGGCGGGGCTCCGAGCGCCCCCTCCGCGCGCGCACTGACGCCGGGGTCGTGAGCTCGGCGCGCGAGGGCGGATGACTCCGGCCGATGCACCGGAAGCAGTCGCAGCGGCTTCCGGAGGGGCTTGTACGCCTGGTTTGCGCGCTACCGATCCCAGAGACCGTTCTTGAAGTAGTGGCTGCTTCAACATGTCCCGTGGTTCCAGCGCCGGCTTTGACCGGCACATTACCATTTTTTCGCCCGAGGGCCGGCTTTACCAAGTAGGTGAGTGAACCAGGTCCGCCTTGGATCCACTCGAATTGCTCTGTCACGGCGCGGCCTGGAGTTCAGGCCGGGGCTGAAGCATGGCCGGAGTTGGGACGGGAGAGGGGCCTCGCCTGGGTTGCCGTCCCGGGGTGTTCTCACCCCAGACCGGAGGCAGGGGGCAGGGCCCGAAGGCCGAGGCCTCTGTCTGTGGAGAGCGGGCGGCTCCGCTGCCTGGATGGACACAGTGAAGAGTGAAGGAAGGCAGGACCTAAATGTCTGACTCCTGACTTCCTGAGGCCGATTAACTAGTTTCATTTTGGCGTAGGTGGACTCGATGTCTGTACTTCTCTAAAGGGTCATTAGTTCCTTAACCTCCCAATTGAAACGTTTGCTCCCTGTTTTCCATTGTTTGCAGCATGCACTTCCTTGTCCCGAGGTAGTTGTTTGCGCACAGGCATTCGGAGCCTTCTGTGTGCCAGATACTGCTGGTCCTAAGGGGCACAGAGTTGTCCCAGCCTCTCTTACATTGAAGCTCACAACGTAAAGGGAATGCCAGATAACGTAAACAAGCGGAGAAAAAGAAAAAAAAATACCAAGTTACTGCTATCTGCAGAGTTCAGGACATCTTTGGAAAACTGGCAGATAGATTGTCAGCTGTAGAGCTGCTGGTGAAGCATCCCCTTTTAACCCATGTCTGTCTGACTCCTGTAGTTAAGTGGGTTTAGCACCTCATGCCTTGGCAAGGACAGTAGTACAGCCTGTGTTTGGAAATCATAGGATAGAGTTGGCCTATGGATGAGGTTCTCTTCACCTGTAGGATTTTAGAAATAAAGTTAATTTGGAATGAAACCAGTCCACTATATGGCTCCATACTTAATATAATGTAGCAAGAAAACAACATCATATTGGGTAATTCAGTAACCCTTTTAACCATCCCCAATTCAAAAATATGATCAATATTTTGATCAGTAATGACCAATATCTACACAAATATGATCAATGATATCTAGTAGAATGATTTTAAACTCTGCCTTGTAAAATAACACACTCCCATTGCTATTCAGGGCACTATTAGACATTGCTAGGAAAAGGAAAGTGAAAGAATAGTTAGTATGAGCAAGCAGTATTGTGGTGAGGATTCAGGCCCTGGAGCCATAACCTGGGTTCAGATACCTACTCTGCTCCGTACTAGCCAGTCAAGTGATATAACTTTAGCCTAATTTCTCTTTGCAAAATAGGCCTGATAATTCCTTGTGGTTGTTTTGAGGATTAAATAAGGTGATGTATGTAGAGTAATTGTACAATATTAAGTGCTCAGAAAGGGTTATTAGATTCCTGTTTTTCTTTTTTGGTGTATTACATTGGTTGCTCTGTAGACCTGGAATATATCCCTTTTAATAGTCTATGCATGCTTAGTTCTCTAGTAAAATATATGTACATTATCTTAATATCATAAGTGATCTTTATTAGTTTATAAACTTTAGAACTGCCTAAGATAAAGTATATAACAATTTTAGAATGCAAACTTTAATGTTGATAGTGGAAAGTAATATAACAAAAGTGGGGAAATGACAAGGGAAGGAAAGCTTAATGGAAAATGAGTATAGCATGGCCCAGTGGTGGGACATCGACTTATGAATCAGGAGCTCATTGTTTGATTCCTGGTCAGGGCATATGCCCGCTCAATCCCCAGTGGGGGGTGTGCCCAGAGGCAGCCAATTAGTGATTCTCATCATTGATGTTTCTATCTCTTCCTTTCCCTTCCTCTGTAAAATCAATTAAAAAAATATATTTTTTTAAATGACTATGCTTCTCATCTTTCATGGTTGGGACTCAAAAGATAAATGTAGTCTAAAGTTGACAAATAAAAAAATAGAAGTATAAATTTAAAGTTACAATGCTAACCATAATTATAAACAAACTGTTGACAGTGTTTGCTTCCAGGGAGTAGGAAAAAAGATTTTTGAAAAATTGATTTTAGAGAGAGGAATTGGGGGGAGGAAGGGAGAAAGAGGAATATCGATGTGAGAAATATCAATTGGTTGCCTTCTGCACGTGCTTTGATGGGATTGAACCTGCCACCTTTTGGTGTACGGGACGACTAACCATCTGAGCCACACTGGCCAGGGCAGTGAGAAAGATTTTTTTAAAAAATTGATTTCAGAGAGGCAGGGAGAGAGAGATAGAAATATCAATGATGAGAGAGAATCATTGATCTGCTGCCTCCTTCACACCCTGTACTGGGATCAATACTCATTTTAAAATAGTGTTTCTCAACCCAGACTTCTAATGCCTTCCTTGAATCTGATTTAAAGTTTAATGTTGGTGTGTACACATGCATACATCTGCATGTATGCAGACATAAACACATACTTATTATATGTATTCATAAATACATACCTATTATAACTACATACAAAAAAGGTAACGAGATCAAACACTGCTATGTTTTAAAACTTCATATTCCCCTTCCCACCACTGCTAAGATTTTTAGTGACTTCATCTGTTTGTAGATCACTGTTTGAAAGTGTAATAGTTGGAGGCACTTGAAACACACTTCCCATTTAGGTTACAAGGTTAGAGAAAGAACAACTTCCAAAACCTTAACAAAAAGTTTCTTAATCAGAAGGCATTGAAATTGAACATAAACATATCCTGCAGAGTACCAACCTTCTTGCCTCAGCAGTTCTTTTTTTTTTTTTTTTTTTTTTAATATATTTTATTGATTTTGTACAGAGAGGAAAGGAGAGAGATAGAGCGTTAGAAACATTGATGAGAGAGTGTCATCGATCAGCTGCCTCTTGCACACCTCCTACTGGGGATATGCCCGCAACCAAGGTACATGCCCTTGACCGGAATCGAACCCGGGACCCTTCAGTCCCCAAGCCGACGCTCTATCCATTGAGCCAAACCGGTCTCGGCGCCTCAGCAGTTCTTTTAATAACCAAATTTCATAGAATGTATGGATCTTTCAATTTATTTTTCACCAGCCCGTGAAAAATGGGAAGGGGTGGTATTGTTTGTTTTCCAAAACTCAGTCAACACTTTAAACAAAATTATGAGTGAGAAAAGTCTTAATATGCATTCCTATAATTGTCAGAACTTCAAAATCATCTGTAAGTGCTGATGAGCATGCAAAAAGGGTACGTGCTCTCCACTATTGGTAACATCATGCTGTGAGCCATTGCCTGGAATTGTGTGCTTGTCCTGGACACTGTCACCATGTCTTTTATAATTAGTTCCTGTTTCCCCCAGTATTACACAAATGAGTCCCAGAAATGTTGGGAACGTGTTGGGGAAATTTGTAGGGAAGGAAACAAAATAAGAGGTTACTGGGGAAAAGAGTCTCTATACAAAACAATTATTTACTAACCATTTTAATCTTAAGGTTTGCTGTTAGGTCAATTTTTAACCTATAGAACGACTTTCATGTGTTTCAACCAAATATTTACATATAGGTACATATTTTACTATTATTTAAGTTACAGTCTAAAAAATTGGGGACTCAACAGTTGAGTATAATCTGTTATAATTTATCCCATTTAAAAAATGGGAAATGGACTCAGCCAGCGTGGCTCAGTGTTTGAGCGTTGGCCCATGAACCAGGAAGTCACGGTTCTATTTGTGGTCAGGGCACATGTCCAGGTTGCTGGCTGAACCCCCTGTAGGGGGCATGCAGGAGGCAGCCATTGAATGTTTCTTTCTCCTTTCTAAAAGTCAATAAAATATAATTTAAAAATGGGAAATGGTCTATCAGTTATTTTCCTGCTTAGTCTTGGGCATTCAACAACAGATATACTAAGATTACCATAATAGTGCTTGCTAGTTTTGCAAATTTCTGACATTTTATCCAAATAAAATAAAATCTTTATTGATGTAAATAAAATGTATAATTACTATTTCCAGCATTTGAATTCTGGCTTTAAAAAATAAATATGCCTTTTCAATGCTGCCCGTAAACCATTTTGTTTTTTTCTTAAGTGGCCTTCCTTCTCACCTCTGCTATGGGGGGTGGGAGGGGAGGACGCAATATTATTTGTTTCTTTAGAAGATAGTCTTTGGTTATTATCTTTAAGTCCTTTATGTGGCAGTTTCTATTTTCCTGGAATTTATTACACAATATATATATTTTTTGGAAGTAGTATTATAATGGGGATTTAAGTATACAAAATTTTATTGAAATTTATAACATGGTGAGTACTAAACTAACAGTACAAAATAAGGCACTGAAGGAAGTGACACTTCCAGGGAGAGCCAGGAAAGGTTCCTCAGAAAAGATGACTTGATTTCGATGGAGATTAGATAAGGAACTTTTGGGGGATCAGTGCATAGGTCAGTGTGACTGGAGCATAGACAGTTGACAACTGGAAAAATAAATTGTAGCAAAATTAAAAAAAAATATTTTATTGATGTTTTACAGAGAGAAAGGGAGAGAGAGAGAGAGAGAGAGAGAGCTAGAAACGTCGATGAGAGAGAAACATCGATCAGCTGCCTCTTGCACACCCCCTACCTGGGATGTGCCCGCAACCAAGGTACATGCCCTTGACCAGAATCGAACCTGGGACCTTTCAGTCCGCAGACCGACGCTCTACCACTGAGCCAAACCAGTTTCGGCAAATAGTAGCAAAATTTTAAAGAGATTTAAAGAGATTTGGGTACCATGCTAGGGTTTGGATTTTATCCCATGAGTTTTGGACATAGCTAGCAAAAGTCATTAATAGTGACAGGATTGCCCAAACCGGTTTGGCTCAGTGGATAGAGCGTTGGTCTGCGGACTGAAAGGTCCTGGGTTCTATTCTGGACAAGGGCATGTAACTTGGTTACGGGCACATCCCCAGGAGGGGGAGTGCAGGACAGCTGATCGATGATTCTCTCTCATCAATGTTTTTAATTCTCTATCCCTCTCTCTTCCTTCCTCTCTGTAAAAAATCAATAAAATATATATTTTTAAAAAAGTGACAGGATTATTAAGTCCCAATGCAGGAGGGTTGAGTGTAGAATTAGAATTACAGTAGAAAGGGACTGATGGCAGGAAGACCAACTAGAAACTTGTTAACTAATCCATGTAAACCTTAATGAGGTATTGAGAGAGAAAGGTATAAAGGGGAGACTGAGTAGATATAAAAGTGGACACTTGAGAGAGAAAACAAGGATGGTACCCAGGTTTGTAGCTTGGAAAACTGAGTGGTTAGTAATACCATTGATATAAGGACTATAAGAAAAGTAGCAGATTTACAGAGAGGAGTTTATTGTGGTACATGCCTTTGGGTGAAATAGGCATCGGCAAGTATGGGTTCAGCAGTAAAGATGACAATAGTGATCAGATAAAATCACCCAGGGATAGGGGGAAATGACGGAATCCTGGAAAATAACCAATTTAAGGAGCTGGCTGAAGAGGTGGAAGCAATGAAAGAGACTGAGAAGGGAAGTTCAGAGAAGTAGGAATGATATTCTTTAAGAACTTCAAAATTCAGTTCTCAGTTGCATTAGCCACATTTCAGGTACTCAATAGCCACATATAGCTAATGGCTATTATATTGGACAGTGCAAATATAGAATATTGTCATCACAGAAGATTATTTTGGTTAGCACTAGTCTATATATAGAGGAAGGGAGGAAGAGGACTAATTTAAGGAATCCTGGCAAATTCACAAGTGCATTCTCTATTGAGGAACATTTTTTAATATGTAAATTTTATTTTGTGGGACAAGATTTTATTCTGTGATGGAGGGTTGTGGCTATCTTTTGTGGCTTTTATATTTTGTCTGTAAGCAGACCAGGTAAATAATACAGATGAGTGCAACATGCTGGGTGAGATATGACAAGGAGTGGTAGGAATTGGAAAACAGGCCTAGATGGTTTTTCTATGTGCGAATGAGGGGAGGTGCTAACAAATCCCCCCCCCCCCCCAAGACAAGCTAAATCCTAATTTTATTTTTATCTGACTTTTAGTTAATTTGAATCTTTTTAGAAAGCCATGCATTCCAATCCAACTTGAGTAAGTGGGATTGAGTCCATGGCCAACTTTTGACTTAGTATCTTCTGGTTGGCAAATTTAGTTTTAAAGTTTCTTGGTTCCTGTGTTCTTTGACTTTCCAGTCTGGATGTGGAAGGCAGAAATACACATTTTCAAATGTTAGACTTAGTGGTGAAATAGGAAATGCTATCAGAATCCAGAGAAAGTGTCCATGGGAAATGGCAGGGGCTTAAAGGGGAACAGCAAGCTTTGGCTAGGTGGACATAAGAGCGAGAAGGCAATCCAGGCTGGACATAAAGAAAGACATGAGTGTGGGAAGGATCAGGGAGGCTTTTAGGGAGAATGTATTCTTCACTTTTTCCACTTCTAGAGGCTGCCAGCATTCTTTGGCTTATAGCTTCATCACTTCAATCTCATAGACCAGCATCATTGTCAAATCTTATTTTGCTCCCTTTTCACATCACCTTTTTGTTCTGTATGTATAAAATCTCCCTCTGGTCCTCTTATAGATATGATATGATTGCATTTAGGATCCACCAGGATAACCTTCCCCTCTCAAGGTCCTTGAGCTAATCACATCTGCAAAGATCCGTGTTTGTTGTTGTTGTTGTTTTAGCCATAAAAGGTAATATTCACAGGTTCTAGGAATTAGACATTTAGGGGCATCACTTAGGGACCATTTTTTAGCATACCAAAGTGTTTATGATTTTGTTGGTTTGTGTAGTTTATCCATTCTGGCAATTTCTATTTTTTATTGGAGTATTTTGTCCATTAACATTTAATGCAGTTGTTGACACAATTAAAGTTTACCATTTGTTTTTCTGATCTTTTTTGTCTATTTTTTTGATTTCTGATCTTTATTGTTTCTTTTTTTTCTAATATGGATCTATACCATTTTGCCCTTTTCTAGTTTTTTACTGTAGAAACTTAAATCTCTGATTTTAAACCTTTCCTAATATAAACAATTAAGACTATTATATTATTTTCTATGCTGCATAAAAATTAGCACAAACATAGCAGCTTAAAACACACACATACTTGTTATCTCACAGTTTCTTTAGATCAGGAGTAGTCCCGGCGTGGTTTAGCTGGGCCCTCTGCTTCGGATTCTTACAAGGCTGCAATCAGTTGTCTGAGCTGTTCTCATCTTGAGGCTCTCCTGGAGAAGAATCTGCTCCTAAGCCTCACTGAGGTTGTTGGCAGAATTCATTTCCTTAGGACTGGACCCCAGCTACTTTCTGGCTGTTCACAGGGAATTTCTTGCCATACACCTTACCGAGCCAATAAGAAGAATCTCTAAAGAGAGTCTGCTAGCAAAACAGACTCATCATGTACGTAATCAGGAGCGAGACATCCCATTCTTTCATTACATTCAGTTTGTCAAAAGCAAGTTATATATACACAAGTGGAGGGGATTACACAAAAATGTGAACACCAGGAGGCAAGGATTGAGATGGGGAGGCCACCAATAGGCCTGGCCCCCATAGCAATAAAATCCCTTAACACTGTTTTATCTGCATTCCGCAAATGAACATTCAATTCAGAATATTTTGAAATCTCCCTTCTGATTACTTTTTTGATCCATGGACTATTTAGAAACATGTTTTCAAATTTTCAAAAATTACTTAGGGTTTTCAGTACTTTAAAATTTATCAAGACTTGTTTTATGACCTAACATGAGCTGTATTGGTAAATGTACTAATATGTCAATTTTCCTTTCATGTATTTTAAAGTACTCTTATAAGGTACATATGTACTTACGATTGTTGTGTTTTATTAATTGGCTAGAGGCTCAGTGCATGAAATTTGTGCACTGGCAGGGTCCTTAGTGGCTGCCAGCCGGGTACTCCTTCCTGTTCCCTGGATGCCTGCTGCCGCTGCCCCCCAGGGCCTCCCTCCCTTGCCCTGGCTGGCCCCGCCCCTTGGTTGAACTCCCAGTCAAGGGGACAATTTGTGTAACGCTTTTATTATATAGGATTCTTATGCCATTTTGAAATGCTCCTCTTTGTCTTGATAATACTCTGTCTTGAAGTCTACTTTGTCTGATATTAGTATAGTCCCTCCAACTTACTGGTGCTTACTGTTTATATGGTATACTTTTTTTTATCAACTTACTAAAATATGTCTCTGGTAGACAGCATATATTTGGGAGTTTGTTTTGGGCTGTGAGGCGGAGGTGGGCACAGGGGTGGGTCTTGGCCCATCTTCCATGCCCCTGCCCAGCCCCTTTCTCCTCTCCCCCTCCTCTCCCCCCCTGCATCCTCTCTCTGCCAGCAACCCCGCTCCGGCAATTTGCTGTTCACACTCGCTGACGGTGCAGATCGATTGGGGCCAGCACCAGGAATGGGTGTGAGCGGCGGCTGCTGCCCAGTCACCCCTCAGGAACAGGAGAGGTGGAGTGTAGAAACCCTCAGGGGCAATTGGGGCTGGCAGTGGATACCAGCGGGGCTGGTGCGGCACACAGGAACAAAGAATTTTCAGTAACCACCCTGATGATAGCGACTGGAGCCCCGCCTTGGACCGACAGTCCGGCTCACCTGTTCCGCCATCCTGCTGCAAGCCAACATCACCATGTTCCACACTCTGCTGCTTGCTGCCACTGCCTGCCATGTTCCGTGCACATCCCCTGGTAGTCAGCACATATAGCAACTGGTTGTTTGGTTGTTCTGCCGTTTGGTCTGTTTGCATATTAGGATTTTATATATGTAGGTTAGTTCTCTTGTTATTATTTTTATTCTTTATTGTTGAAAGTATTACATGTGTCCCCCCCCCCATTGATCCCCTCCAATCTGTCCCTGGCCCCCCTCCACCTAACCTCAACCCCCCACCCCAGGCCTTCAGCACCCTATTGTCTGTGTCCATGGGTTATGCATATCTGTATACAAGCTTTTTGGTTGGTTACCTCCCACTTACCCACCTTCCTCCACCTTCCCTTTGAGATTCCATACACTGTTCCATGATTCTATGTCTCTGGATCCACTCCATTCATCGGTTTGTTACTTGATTGCACATATGAGTGCGATAATGTGATACTTGTCTTTCTCTGACTGACTTAGCATGATGCTATCCAGGTCCCTCCATGCTGTCTCAAAGGGTAAGAGAGTCTTCTTTTTTACTGCTGCATAGTATTCCATGGTATAAATGTACCGTCGCTTTTTTATCCTCTCATGTACTGATGGGCACATGGGCTGTTTCCAGATCTTAGTTATTGTAAATTGTGCTGCTATGAACATAGGGGTGCAAACATTTTTTCTGATTGGTGTTTCATGTTTCTTAGGATATATTTCTAGAAGTGGGATCACAGGGTCAAATGGCAGATCCATATTTAGTTTTTTGAGGAAGTGCCATACTGTTTCCATAATTGTTGCACCAGTCTGCATTCCCACCAGCAATGTTCTAGGGTTCCCTTTTCTCCATATTATTGCCAGCACTTGTCATTTTTTGATTTGTTGGTGGTAGCCATTCTGGCAGGTGTGAGGTGATACTTAATTTGCATCTCTCTGATGTTCAGGGACTTAGAGCATTTTTTCATATGTCTCTTGGCTGTCTGTGTCCTCTTTGGAGAAGTGTGTAGGTCCTTTGCTCATTTTTTAATTGGATTATTTACATTCCTTTTGTTACACTGTACGAGTTCCAGGTGTATTTTGGATATTAACTCTTTATCAGATACTAGAGTCCTGGTGCACGAAAATTTGTGCACTGAGTGGAGCTGGGTACCTCAGCCTGGCCTGCCCCCTCTCACAGTCCGGGAACCCTCAAGGGATGTCCTACTGACAGTTTAGTCCTAAGCTGCAGTATGGCCTCCCTCCTGGGGAGCCAACTGGGTCCATCAGGGGAAAGTGCTGTCTTCATCACGCCACTGCAGCTGCCTGCCCTCCTCGGCCCTCGCAGCTGCTGCGGCTTTGTCCAGAAGGGCATCCGGTCTATCTGGTCTAATTAGCATGTTACCTTTTTATTAGTATAGATATCATTGCCAAATATGTTCTCCTAGCAGGCTCACTTTTTGTTTTGTTGATGGTTTATTTTGCTGTGCAGAAGCTTTTTGTTTCGATGTACTCCCATTTGTTTATTTTCTCCTTCGTTTTGTCTTAGAAGATATATCAATAAACATATTGCTATGAGAGATGTCTGAAGTTTTGATGTGTATGGTTTCTTCTAGGATTTTTGTGGTTTCATGATTTATATTTGTCTTTTATCCATTGAGTTTATTCTTGTGTATGGTGTAAGTTTCTCTTTTTTTGCATATATCTGTTCAGTTTCCCAACACCATTTATTGAAGAGACTGTCTTGACTCCATTGTATGCTCTTGCCTCCTTTGTCAAATATTAATTGAGCATAATGGCTTGGGTTGATTTCTGGGTTCTCCGTTCTGTTCCATTGATCTATGTGCCTATTCTTGTGCCAGTACCAGGTTGTTTTTATTATGGTGGCTTTGTAGTATAACTTGAAATCTGATATTGTGATTCCGCCAAGTTTGTTTTTCTTTCTCAAAATTGCTGCAGCCATTCGGGGTCCTTTTTGATTCCACATAAATTTTTGGAGTATTTGTTCTTGCTCTGTGAAATATGCCATTGATATTTTAATGGGGACTGCATTGAATCTGTAGATTGCCTTGGATAGTATGGACATTTTAATAATGTTGATTCTACCAATCCATGAATATGTTATATTCTTCCACTTGTTATATCTTCTTCTATTTTCCCAATATCCTGTAGTTTTCTCAGTATAAGTCTTTTGCGTCCTTGGTTAAGTTTATTCCTAAGTATCTTAATTTTTTTGTTACAATGGTAAATGGAATTGTTTAGTTTCTCTTCCTGAGAATTCATTATTGGTTGTAAAAAAGCCATCAATATGTGGGTGTTCATTTTGTATCTTTGCTACAATGCCAAGTACATTTATTCAATCTAGTAGTTTTTTTGGCTGAGTCTTTAGAGTTTTTTACATACAATATGTTAACTGTGAATAATCAGAGTTTTCCAATTTGGATGCCTTTTATTTCTTCTTTTTTTCTGATCAATGTGGCTAGGACTTTCAGTAATATGCTGAATAAGAGTGGTGAATGCACTTGGCCACTGTGAGTAATGTTGCAGTGAACAGGGGTGCATGTATCTTTGTGAATATAGTTTTTCGGATAGATACCCAGAAGAGGGATTGCTGGGTCATTTGGTAACTATTAAATTTTTGAGGAACTGCCATGCTGTTTCCCATGGTGGCTGTATCAATTTACATTCTACCAGCAATGAATGAGTTCCTTAATTGTGAAGTTGAGCATCTCTTGACATATCAGTTGACCATCTCTCTGTAGGTCTTCTTGTGGAAAGTGTCTCTTCAGGTCCTCTGTCCATTTTTTAATTGGTTTGTTTGTTTGGTCTTGAGTCGTGTATGTTCTTTATATGTTTTCGATACTAACACCTTGTCAGAGCTGCTGTTTGCAATTATCTTATATTCAGCTGGTTACTTTTTGTTTTATTGTCAGTTTCTTTTGCTATGCAGAAGCTTTTTAGTTGATTAGTTCTATTCATTTATTTTTGTCTTTACTTCCATTACTTTTGGGGTCAAATTCATAAATCCTCTCTAAGTCCATAAAATATCTTCTGAGAGGCTCAGTCACTCCAGAGGCAGGTAACAAGGAGCAAGATGTTTTACATCTTGAGTTGACAAGTGTTTGACAAGCCAAAATTATTTTCCCCTGAAGATTATCTTTGATAACAGAATTCTTCTGGGGAATAGTTGAGTGTGTGGTTTTGTTTTTCGAAACTACTTCATAAAGATGTGAAAAAGAGAAGAGACTATGGAAACGCATCTGATTCCAGATATGATGATGGAAGTGGATCCCCAAGGAAGCCCCCTCCCCTAGAAGAATGGGTCAAATTAATCATCTGCATGGTCCCAGCCCTCCTCCAATGGCTGATGGATGAGGAAGACAAATGTCTGCTCCAAGAAGCAGACAACTGGACATGCACATTTCATGGCAGAAGGAACAAATCATCAGACAGTAAAAGAATATTTTTATTGGATATAGTAGTAAGAACTGACGGTTTTTCCATCCCTTTACTCTCATCCGGTGTGTGTCTTTTGTTCTGAGGTGGGTCTCTTGTAGACAGCATATAGTTGGATCATGTGTTTGTATCCATTCAGCTACCCTATGCCTTTTTATTGGAGTATTTAATACATTTGCATTTAGGGTTATTGTTGATAGGTACTTATCTATTGCCATTTTAATTTTGTATGTCTAGGTTTCTCTGTTTCTTCTTCTCATTACAGCTGTCCCTTAAGCATTTCTTGTAATGCTGACTTGGTGGTGATGTACTATTTAGCTTTTTGTGTGTGTGTCTGGGAAGTTCTTTATTTGACCGTCTATTTTGAATGATAGCCTTGCTGGATAGTAATCTTGGTTTCAGATCTTTGCTTTCTATTACCTTGAGTACTTATGCCATTCGCTTCTGGCCCGTAGAGTTTCAAGTGAGAATTCAGGTTTCAACCTTATGGGAGCTCCTTTGCTTTTCTCTTGCTGCTCTTTTTGTCTTTAATTTTTGGCATTTTAATTATGATGTGTCTGGGCGTAGGTCTGTTTGGATTCTTCTTGCTTGGGGCTCTCTGTGCCTCCTGAACTTGTGTGATTTTTCCTTTACCAGGTTAGGGAATTTTTCTGCCATTATTTCTTCAAACACGTTCTCTATTCCTTTCTCCCTTTCTGCTTCTTCTGGCACACCTGCTATTCTAATACTGCATGGAAATTTTTTTCTTTCCATACTTTAATGATGTTCCACTATCTTTAGGGAAGCCTGTGAAATTCAAATCATTGCTCTCATGTATAATCTGTTATTTTTTTCTGTGTTTTCAAGTTCCCTATTTTTAGTTTTCAGGAATCCTATATAATTCTATATAATAAAGAGCTAATATGCAAATGGTTGTCATACCCTCACACTGTAATGTAACTACTCAGACTCTCAACACTGGGAATAGAGGAATGGGGACCAGCTAGGCACAAGTGAGCTTGTGAGAGAGTAATAGAGACCAGCCAGGCTGCAGCCCGGGAGAGGGACAAGCTGCCCACCCTGCGGTCCTGGTCGCCAGCAGCTGCACCTGCAGTCCAAGAGAGGGACAAGCCACCCGCCCCAGGTCCTGTTCGCCAGCATCCGTGGCTGTGGCCCATGTAAAGCCACCCGCCCACAGTCCACTGCTGCTGCTGCCACCCCAAGTCCTGGGTGCCTGAGGCCAGTCAGAGGGAGGAAAGCCCATGTCCCAGGTGCCTGTAACCGGCTGGAGGAGTGAATCCTGGGTCCCAGGTGCGGGGCGAGCAGAGGTGATTAGGGGTGATCAGGCCAGCAGGGGAGCAGTTAGGAGCGATCAGGCCAGTAGGGGATCAGTTAGGGGCGGTCAGGCAGGCACACAGGGGTGGTTAATAGCGATCAGGCAGGCAGGTGAATGGTTAAGAGCTGGCGGTCCTGGATTGCGAGAGGCAGTCAGACATCTTCTGAGGGGTCCTGGATTGGAGAGGATGCAGGCTGGGCTGAAGGATCTCCCTCCCCCTCGTGCATGGATTTTGTGTACTGGGCCTCTAGTTTGAATATCGGAGCCCACATGTGATTTTCTTTATATTTAACCACTTAGAGTTTGCTGGATCTTCAATTTGAAACTTTACATCTTTTGCCATATATGAACTGTTTTTAGCCATCATTTTTTCAGATTTTTTTCCCCCCACATAGGACTTCAATTACATGTAACTATACCTTTTTATTTTACAGTATTTTAATAAGCACTTTAATGTATAGCAGCAACCACTGTCTACCCACTTTTCCAAAATAGTTTCCTTCCAAGGAGAATTAAAATACAGTTTGGATCTCTAAATCTCACTCCACTCATTCCAGTTTAGATGCCTTTTATTTGTTATTGCTTAACCACTATGGCTAGGACTTCCAGTACTATCCTACCTAATAAAAAAGTGATATGCAAATTAACCATCACTCTGCTACACCCACCAGCCATGCCCACCAGTTAATCAGAGCAAGTATGCAAATAAACCCAACCAAGATGGCTACCAGAAGGGAGGCTTGTGTTTCCCCGGCAACAGAGGAAGCCAGCTTTCCACACACTGGCAGGCCCAGGCCTCTACTCAAGGATACATAGTTTCAATTATAGAAATGGCGGCAACTGGGCAACTGCGGACAGAGCCGGAAGTTTGGCTCTGCTCCAGGCTACAAAGTTTCCATTGTAGAAGGTAAATAAATTCCAGATACCAGGGCCTCTGCTTGGGTCGCAGGGGGCGTGGCTGGCTTGCAAACCACCACAGGCTCCTCGCCCAGGCTGCCCCATGCCCCAAGGGAACCCCATCTCATCCGGGATACCCTTCAGGGCAAACCAGCCTGCCCCCACCCATGCACCAGGCCTCTATCCTATCTAATAAAAGAGTAATATGCAGATTGACCATCACTCCAACACACAAGATGAAGATAGCTGCCCCTTTGTGGTCAAAGATCCTGCCCCATGTGGACACAAGATGGCCACCAAAAGATGGCCAGCAGGGGAGGGGTCAGGCCTGCAAGGGAGGGCAGTTGGAGGCGATCAACCCTGCAGGGGAGGGCAGTTAGGGGTTACCAGGCCGGCAGAGGAGGAAAGTTGGGGGCAAACAGGGGAGCAGTTAAATATCAATCAGGCTGGCATGGGAGTGGTTAGGGGTGATAAGGCTGGCAGGCAGAAGTGGATAGGGATAATCAGGAAGGCAGGCAGGTGAGCAGTTGGGAGCCAGCAGTTCTGGATTGTGAGAGGGATGTCCCAGATTGGAGAGGGTGCAAGCTGGGCTGAGGTCACACACACCCCACCCCACCCCCCCGCACGAATTTCGTGCACCGGGCCTCTAGTCCTATATATAATAAAAGGGTAATATGCAAATTTACCCCAACAGCAGAAGGACTGGTTGCTATGACATGTGCTGACCACCAGGGGGCAGATGCTCAACGCAGGTGCTGCCCCCTGGTAGTCAGTGTGCACCCACAGCAGTAACTCTGCTCAACCACAAGCTGGACTGACAACTGCAAGCTCAGTGGCGGTGGCAGGAGCCTCTCCCACCTTCTCGGTAGTGCTAAGGATGTCCCATTGCGGCTTAGGTCTGCCCCCCACAGGAAGCAGGCCTAAGCCATCATTTGGACATATCCCAGGCTGCCAAAGGGATGTATGACTGCCAGCGTAGGCCCGATCTCCCAGGAAGCAGGCCTAAGCCGGCAGGTGGACATCCCACAAGGGGTCCTGGACTGCACTGCGCCTCTAATGTTGAATAAGAGTCGTGAAAGCAGACATTCATGCCTTGTTTCTGTTCTTAGGGGAAATGCTTTTAGTTTTTGCCCATTGAGTATGATGTTGGCTGTAGGTTTGTCATATATGGCCTTTATCATGTTGAGATATGCTCCCATCATGCCCATGCTTAGTCCTTAGTTTAGATGTAGATTTTATTCACAGCTCACTTAGCCTTGGTTCATGGTGAATTAGGCTAGGGCCTAGAAAGAAGTAAAAACCTATTTAATGTGTTTTATTCTTGGTCTGTATTCTGTGAGAGGGATCAGTTTTCAGGATCTTCCAAGTGTCAATGAGTGATAAAATCTAGCCATTGAAATTCGTTGGATATAATACTAGGGGACTCACCTAGCCTCAGGTTCCTAAGTGGAGCAAAGAAACTTAAAGAGAGGAAGTTTGATTCCCTCCTGTGCCTGTCTGCCAACCATGCCCCCTTTACAGTGGGGTCAGCTGCTAGTCCATAGCCTGCTGAGAGAGCATTACAGCTGTGCAGTGCCAAGATTCAGCTGATAGTTCTTGAGGGACAGAAGCTTAAAGTTGTCATTCAGGATCGACCTGTTGCTCCGTGTTTTCTTTTGTTTTTATGTTGGTACCAGACCATACCACCAAGAGCCAAAGCAATGAGCAGGAGAATGACACCAATGGCTATTAAGACAGAAGCCTGCTGAAACCGGTTTGGCTCAGTGGATAGAGCATCAGCTGCGAACTGAAAGGTCCCAGGTTCGATTCCGGTCAAGAGCATGTACGTTGTTTGCTGCACACCCCCAGAAGGGGGTGTGTGCAGGAGGCAGCTGGTTGATGATTCTCTCTCATCAACTTTTCTAGCTCTCTATCTCTCTCTCCCTTTCTCTCTGTAAAAATTCAATGAAATATATTATTAAAAAAAAAAAAAAAAAGACAAGCCAGTATCTTTTTTAAAAAAATATATTTTTATTGATTTTTTACAGAGAGGAAGGGAGAGAGATAGAGAGCTAGAAATGTTGATGAGAGAGAAACACCGACCAGCTGCCTCTTGCACACCCCCTACTGGGGATGTGCCTGCAACCAACGTACAGGCCCCTGACCGGAATCGAACCTGGGACCTTTCAGTCCGCAGGCTGACGCTCTACCACAGAGCCAAACCGGTTTCAGCAGAAGCCAGTATCTTGATAATCCTTTACAGGGATCTGCATGCCTAGCATCCTCACATTGCCTTCTCTAAAGTCTCTGGAGATTGCTTCCCCAATCTCAGTGGTGGTGGTGGTGGTGGTGGTGATAATGCTTAAATGTTCTCTTTGGTACAAAAGATAGTAACATGGCAGTGAATCAGCCATGTCCCAGGGTTGCTGGCCACCATTTCCACAACTTCAAAGGTACCCAGGAAGAGATCTACCACATCTGCTTGGTAACTCTTTTCATTCTGATTGAGGAAGCTCTCTGCATAGAAATACACAGCGTGCGGGTGAATATCGTGGCCCTTGGCTAGCTGTACCAAGCCATTCATTCTCCTTTGTACATGGTAAGACACTTGAGGTTGGCATAGAATTTTCCATTAATGGCCTGCATTTTATTGCTCTCCAAGAAAGTTTCTTCCTGTAAGTTAACACGATCTGGCTTCTGGGGCCCATGGATTGCCAGGTTCTTATCCAAGTACCAAGACTGGTTCTTATTAAAAATCAAGAATAACAAGGCAGATTCTTGGTCCATGTCATTTCATAATCCATGGGGCTCCAAGATCCCTTTCTGCAGATAACCAACGACACCATCAAGCCACTATTCCTGTCCTTGGTGGGATCTATTGCAGAATAATAAAGCCAGGAAACACAAGCAGAGTCATTGGGTCCAGGGCTGGATCTTTCTGGGATGCTCCCTTTGTAAATGAGAATCTCACCTTTTGCAACAGCATGGATGGACCTGGACAGTATTATGCCAAGCAAAATAAGCCAGTCAGAGAAAATACATTATACCTTTCAATATTGGCCCACAGACTTACTGTCTTTTTTAATCTTATTGATTAATTTCCATATCCATTCACTCTTTGTTATCTTTATTCTGCAGTTAAGTCCATTTGGCTAATTATTTTATTACAATTATTTGTCTCAGTTCTACAGCTTCTATTTGTTTTTGTGATGGTGTTTTTTCCCGCTTCCTCCACTGAGATTTTCTGTCTTTTTTCATTTTGAGAATTTTCCCCATTATGTCATTGAGCATAATTTTAATAACTTTTCCTGCAAATACATCATCTGGGTTATCTCAGGATTGGTCTCTTACAAATGGATCACATTTTCCTGATTTGGGTTGTCTTATACTGAGTGTGTGTGTGTGTGTGTGTGTGTGTATGTGTGTATCTTTGGGTTGTTTTCTTTTTTGGTATGTTGGAGTAATTCTTAATTGTCCTGAACACTTGTGAATGATAGGTTGGGAAGACTAGATTCTGTTATATTCCTCCAAAGGATGTGGATTTTTTCTGGAGGCAGTTAATTTGGGTGACAGCTCAAAATCTCACTTTTTTATCCTTAGCTAGGCTGCCTGGAGTCTATCTTGTACATGTGTGGTTATGGAATCAGCTAGAGATTTAGGCAGTGCTAATATATAGAAGTTGGGGCTCTCCCTCTCTGGTTCTCTTCTTTTTCTCCCTGACTTTCCAGCATCTGTCTTTACCCCCATACCGCTCTCTAATTCTCTAGGCCAAAAGGACTGAGTTTTCTATGAGTGGTTACCCTGACTGGGGCCTGGATGCAGGCTATCGGCCATGAAACTGGAAATTCATCCCATGCCATCCCTTTGTTCCAAACATTGACACACACACACACACACACACACACACACACACACCCGCCTAGAATCTGCTTACTTGGGCCACTTTCTTGGCTCTTTGAGCAGTTATTGTTTTGTCTATAGGATATTTGTGGAGGGATGGTGAGAAGTAGAAGAGCATTTTGAAACATATTTTAGAAGTTATTTGTAATGTAATAGGATGGTAAAAATATTATAATTAGCCAACCTAAGCTAGATTTGAAGTGACTTTTCTATAGTCTCTTTACTCCATTCTTTTCTCTCTTCAGTATATAACTATTTAGAAATACTTGATAAGGGATTTTTATTATAGTTTCTATCAAAGGAAATTCTTTGGTTGGAGCTATAATAAAGGTAGTATCTTTTTTAGTCCTCATCACCAATGGCTTTATGATCAGATGAGGCCAGGCCTCAGACCCAGTTCCCAGAGTAATACTTACAGAATTTTAAAAGCATCTATTATGCCCAGCCAGTGTGGCTCAGTGGTTGAGCATCAACCCATGAACCAGGAGGTCACAGTTCAATTCCCGATCCAGGCACATGCTTGGGTTGCGGGTTCAATCCCCATTTGGGGGTGTACAAAAGGCAACCAGTCAATGATTCCCTCTCATCATTGATGTTTCTATCTCTCCATCTCCCTTCCTCTCTGAACTCAGTAAAAAACATATTAAAAAAAATAAAGATACTGATTTGGAGTTATGAATAATATTTTCTTTTATATTATCTTGTCTTTTTATATTTTCTACAATGAGTATATGTTAATTTCTGTTGCTGTGTTCCTAATTACAAAATATATGTTTAGATTAAATTTAAATGTATGGAAATACATAACATAGAATGGGATAATCTCATCTATAATTCTACTTTTCAAAGGCAGTCATTATCAACAAAATTACATAGTGCCGAAGTCCTTTGTTTTTATGCTACTACTAGAGGCCTGGTGCACGAAAGTTGTGCACTGATGCTGGGGGGGGGGGGTGTTCCCTCAGCCTGGCCTGCACCCTCTCATAGTCTGGGACCCCTCATTCTTTACTGCCACCAGCTGTGAGCCCAGCTTCTGGCTGAGCGGAGCTCCCCCTGTGGCACTACACTGACCACTAGGTGGCAGCTCCTGCATTGAGCGTTTGCCCCGGTGGTCAGTGCTTGTCATAGCGACCCGTCATTCCCCCATTTGGTCAATTTGCATATTAGGGTATTAATATAAATGTTGATACAGCATTTTAATTGGGTAATGGTTGGATAGTAACTTAAAGTGTATAAGCTGAAGTTTGTTACAGACAGACTAAAGAATCTTATAAAAATGCAAAAAAACGTGATCCAAAAAAATTCAACTTGGTGGGGGGAAAAATACAAAATAATCTAAGAACAATTAAAACTGCATATGGTCAAATTAATTATTGACCAAAAGTTAACAGAAATATTAAATCTAGAGCAAGTAAATTTGATTTAGATAAACCAGACTTAGAAATAATGGCCACAAAAGCCAACTTTTAAAATGGTAAAACATAGCCCTAGCTGGTGTTTTTCAGTGGTGAGAGCGCTGAAAGGTCATGGGTTTGATTCCCAGTCAAGGGCACATTCCTGGATTGCAGGTTCGATCCCTAGGCCCCGTCAGGTTGTTGCAGTAGGCAACCAATTGATATTTCTCCCTCAAATCGATGTTTCTATCTCCTTTGTCTCTCTCCCTCTCCCTCCCTTCACTCCCTGAAAAGCAATGGAAAAAATATCCTGGGGTGAGGATTAAACTAAATTTTTTTCCAATGATAAAACACAATTGACAAAGATATAATAAATTAACTAAATCTTTATTTGAAATTTGGTGCTTGAGCCTGATAAAAAGATTTTAGTAAAATTAAAATGGAAAGAAGTTAAGTTGGTTTAATTATGATTTATTATTACTATTATTTTGACTTCATATTTTAGCGGGCATTCAGTATTAGCTTGTGTAGCTGTCTCATTCTTTTTAATGACTGCTATTATCTATTACATAAATCTGTGATAATTTATTCTGCCTTTTAAAAAAACTTCTGTCTTCCAGAATATGCCTTTAAGGCTATTAACCAGGGTGGCCTTACATCAGTAGCTGTCAGAGGGAAAGACTGTGCAGTAATTGTCACACAGAAGAAAGTACCTGTAAGTAATACTGCCCAGATAGCTGATTATTGTGGAATATAATGCCAGAATTTTTCACAAGTTTGTACAGAGGGATATTATTATCTATAAATGTTAACATTATTCTTGTTTTGACTCTACTTTCCTAGTATTTACTAATTGGTTTTAACTATAAAGCACACAAAAAACATTTATTATATAGTGTATTATTTAATTTCACAGTATTTTTATCACTACACAGGGATTTTTAAAAAATTATCTTGATTTCTTTTATTAGGACAAATTATTGGATTCCAGCACAGTGACTCACTTATTCAAGATAACTGAAAACATTGGGTGTGTGATGACAGGAATGACAGGTAATTGGCTCAATGTCTACTTTAAATTTGTTATTTTCTTCTAATTATTTTTTAGGTTTTTTTTTTTTTATACATTTTATTGATTTTACACAGAGAGGAATTGAGAGAGACAGAGAGTCAGAAACGTCGATGAGAGAGAAACATCGACCAGCTGCCTCCCGCACACCCCCAACTGGGGATGTGCCCGCAACCAAGGTACATGTCCTTGACCAGAATCGAACCCGGGACCCTTCAGTCTGCGGGCCGACGCTCTATCCACTGAGCCAAACCGGTCCCGGCTATTTTTTAGTTTTGTACTAATTTTAAAAGTATAATAGAATTAGACATCCATACTACTGTTAGGGAAACTGGGCCCCTCTCACAGATGATTTATTTCAGGTGTAGTTAATAGTGTAAGGGGATGTAAGTCAATAAATCCCAAACCTGGTAATAATGACATTGGATAGAGGTTAGGTGAGGATTATAAAAAATTACTTTGGATTTCTATTTTCTGAAATAAGGGGAAATTCAAGTTTACCAAAAAAGATCAAGAGAAACATTCCTTAAAATTTGTTCTTAGAGAGTGTTAGTTATAGAAGCTATTTTAGCAGTTCTATACACAGTACTTCCCTTTAAAGCACATGTGTCAAACACAAGGCCCTCGGGCCAAATCCGTCCCGCCAGGCCTTGCAATGTGTCCCGCACCTCGCTGTCATCACTGCACTCCGCTGCGTTTCCATCACAATGACAGTTTATGACTGTTCAGTAAACCATTCGGCCCTCTATTTAGGCTGGATTTTAGATTTTGGCCCCTTCTCTGATTGAGTTCGACACCCCTACTTTAAAGGCTCAGAATAAAATGACAGTACTGTGTATGGAAATTCATTTTAAAACTTTCTTTCTTTTTGTTATATACTTATCATTGACTATTCATTGGTGGTTTAAAAAAACCATAGTGGACTATTACTGCTTTCCTTAAGTTGTAATGGAGATTTTATATATATATATATATATATATATATATATATATATATACACACACACACACACACACACACACACACACACACACACATATATATACATATATGTATATATATGTATATGTATATATATATATATATATATCTCCATCCATTATATATATGGAAAATTGTCTGGCTTGGAGGGTCATTCTTTGCTTCTAAAGAACTAAACCTTTTTTATGCTCTTAGCTGACAGCAGGTCCCAAGTACAGAGGGCACGCTATGAGGCAGCTAATTGGAAATACAAGTATGGCTATGAGATTCCTGTGGACATGCTGTGTAGAAGAATTGCTGATATATCTCAGGTCTACACACAGAATGCTGAAATGAGACCCCTTGGTTGTTGTAAGTATGCTAATAAGTACCTTAAGTAATTGATGAATTTAGAATTTTTCTTAGAGAAGATGCATAAAGAAAATTATTTCAGTAACACCTAGGTTCTGAACATGTGGTTTGGAAATTGTGAGGAAATCTTTATAATTTATAATTAGCAATGAAGGATAGGTTTTACAACAGTACTTACAGTATTATCTTGAAACTTTAGATGCTGTTAGACTTTTTATCAAAATATTTTTGTTTAGTGTTTGTGATTTGAAAGATCTAAATTGTTGTTATATTAGGCTTTTGTAATGGGGATTCTACGG
Source organism: Pipistrellus kuhlii (assembly GCF_014108245.1). Classification (NCBI taxonomy): domain Eukaryota; kingdom Metazoa; phylum Chordata; class Mammalia; order Chiroptera; family Vespertilionidae; genus Pipistrellus; species Pipistrellus kuhlii. Next base: position 73,489,966 of record NW_023425404.1, read on the forward strand.
CAATTCTAGATTACGTACTTGTTCAAAGAAAATACCTAAATTAGGCATGTTAGCAATGTAGTTGTTTTCTTGACCACTCTAAAGAATCAGGCTCACACACATATGCCTAATTCATATTTTTAGAATAAATTTCTTTAAAAAAAAAAAAAAAAGGAAAATTTTATTGGGTGAGGGATACGGTTTACTGATTTTAGACTTATTGTAGTAAATTACTCTGAAAAATTCAACACAGGTTTATTTTTGGCATAGTGTCATTCATTCATGAGAAATAAAGCAGTCAATGTAATGATTTCTCCTTAGCATCTAATCCTATTTTTTAACTTGTCAATCAGCTGCCTCCTGCACATCCCCTACTGGGGATGTGCCTGCAACCAAGGTACATATCCTTGACCAGAATCGAACCTGGGACTCTTCAGTCTGCAGGCCGACGCTCTATCCACTGAGCCAAACTGGTCAGGGCTATTTTCCTACTTTCATCCTTTTCTTTTGTGTCCACACCCCAGCTTCCCTGGTCATCTGATTAGTCATCAAGCTTTTCCTCAGAATTTCTGTTTCTTCTCCATTTCCAGTTACTTTTTCATTATCTCTTGCTTTTGCCACTAAATTTACTTGTCTCTTCTCTCCTTTCTCACTCTTTCCGTGTCTATCGTTCATATTGCTGCATGAGTTAATGATTCTCATGTTACTGGTTGCTGCTCCTTTGGAAAAACTGATTATTATTGGCTAGTGTGTCAATCCCAAACTCCTTAATATGATATGCAAGGCCTCTTACAGTTTACTCCCAAGTTGCCTCTTTCTTGTACTGCTTCCCTCCCTCATCTGAAGACCCAGTCACACACAGATCATTTTTCATTCCTTTGTTCCACCTTGATCTTTCATGTCTTGTTCCTTTTGCTTTGATCGCCTTGCATGTCCTTATAACCTATTAAACCTTATGTCAGCTTGCAAGACCCTGGAGTAGAGAAGTGTTTCTTGCTTCCCCCAGGCAGTAAGTGGATATCTCTTTCATGTTGCTCTTGAACTTGGTCTATATCAAGTATGAAAGGTAAAGAAAATTACAGGGTAACATAACATTTGAATAAAGCAGATATTGGATGATAGTGTTTGTCAATAAAATAAGGTTGAAAATTCCTCATTAGGAGACTCTGTAAAACATCTATAAATTTGAATAAAGTAGTAAGCTCATATGAATTTTAGAAGAAGACTCTTTAAAGGAGGTTCATATCTAAATGTAAGAAAGCAGGAGTTAAACTGTTCTTTAAATACTTTGTGCCAAGACCGGTTTGGCTCAATGGATAGAGCGTCGGCTTGGGGACTGAAGAGTCCCGGGTTCGATTCCGGTCAAGGGCATGTACCTTGATTGCGGGTATATCCCCAGTAGGGGGTGTGCAAGAGGCAGCTGATCGATGACTCTCTCTCATCGATGTTTCTAACTCTCTATCTCTCTCCCTTCCTCTCTGTACAAAATCAATAAAATATATTTAAAAAAAAATTAAATACATACTTTGTTACCTGCTCTGCTGAGTAGAAAGAAGTTTGATGGTAGTGGCTATTTTAGTTGTTACGTTATGTCAATCTAATAACATTAGATTATGTACAGAATTTAGAATCTTAATTATACTGGCTTCTAGAGGAATGTATACCAACAACAACAAAGATGGGCAGGGTGGAGATGAGCATTATCCCCTATGTGTATTTCACTTCGCTCCAGCATTCCCAAGGTGTATTACATATCATATACTTTTAGGTCCTTGGAACTTGCATCACTAGTTCTTAAATTTAAGAAAAGAGAGAAGTATTTCTTGGTTTAGTAAATTGAAGGACTACTGAGCTAAAAATAGGTCAACCTAGAGCAGAACACTTTAGAATACCTATACTATTGAATATTATTTTCTCCAAAAGAATTATATAATAAATGTATTTTCCAAATTTATTTAACCAAGTAACATTTTGAGGAATTAGGATTCAAAGAAACATGCTTTGAGTAATAACAAGGATTCAGAAAATTTTTTGTGGATTACATTTGTGATAATTTGAACTTTTCTAAAAATCTGTATTAAAACCTTTTGCAGTGTTAACCTGTATTTTAATTATCGGGTTTTTTTGTTGTTGGTTGTTTTGTTTGTTTTTTTCCTTCTTTGTTTTTAAATTATATTTATTAGAGAAAGAGGAAGGGAGAGGGAGAAAGGGACAGAAACATCAATAATGAAGAGAGTCGTCCATCGGCTGCCTCCTACACGTCCCCGCTGGGGACCGAGCCAGCGACCCGGGCATGTGCCCTGACCGGGAACCAAACCGGCCCACTCTTGGTTCATGGGTTGGTGCTCCCCACTGAGCCACACTGGCTGGACTGTCTTATCAATATTTTTTTTTAGAGCAAAACACATATTCTAAAATAGTGGGCCAGAGTAATGATTACTAAGAGCTATATGACAACACAAGAATTTTTTCTGTATAGAAGGTATAAGATATTTAATGAGGGTCTTCCTTTCTTTTTAGGTATGATTTTAATTGGTATAGATGAAGAACAAGGTCCTCAGGTGTACAAGTGTGATCCTGCAGGTTACTACTGTGGGTTTAAAGCCACTGCAGCCGGCGTTAAACAAACTGAGTCAACCAGCTTTCTTGAGAAAAAAGTGAAGAAGAAATTTGATTGGACATTTGAACAGACAGTGGAAGTAAGTTAGCCAAAAGAAACTAAGGTTTTTGTTAATGCTCTATAGAATAGTAAAGATCACTGCATACTTGACATTCTATAAACTCTATTCCTGGGTTATCTCACAAGATCCAAGTTTGTTAGCTGAATAATAAAATAGCCGAGATGGGAACAATGAGCAGTGCTTTTCACTTAATTTCTTATCTCCATAATGTACTTGAAATTACTTTCAATAAAACACATCTAAGATGGAAAAATATAACTAAGAATAGGAATCAAAGACTAGACCTAAAAGCCTGCATGGTTATGACTCAAAGTAGGCTTACACTTCTTGGTAGCAAAAGCAAAATAATTGAGTCAGTAATGTTGCTCTTATAGTGTGCTAAAGGAAAAATAAATAGCCACACATCAGATTCTCTTCCTAGTAAAAGAACATGCTCACAGGATGAGTTGGTAAAGTAATTATATCTGGGATGCAAAAATAGAGCTAGCTTTATGCAGGGTTCTTGAAGGATTATGCATTATGATTGGGAACTTTACCTTGATAGGACAAGCTAAGGTTGTTGTTATTTTTTAAACAAGCTAAAATTCTACAAATATTAATAACGTTAGACTAAAGAAGCCTCTTTTTTATTGCCAAGAAGTTAAAAACAAAAAATTTGGTAGATATTGGAATGAGGGTCTGTGATACAGACCTTTCTAAAGACTTAGTAATATGATTCTGACAAATGACAAAGGGAAAATTACTATCTAATCCTATATAATAAAAGCCTAATATTCTAAGTGTCCGGTCGTCCAGTCATCTGTTCAACTAATCAAAGTGTAATATGCTAATGATATGCTAAGGCCTCTCAACGGCTTGCTATAATGTGCACTGACAACCAGGGTTAGAGGCTCCAAGCGTAATATGCTAATGATATGCTTGCTGCTGGGGTCCAGCCTAGTGGGACTGAGTGAGACAGGCTGAACATGCCCTGGAGCCCTCCTGCAGTCTCTTCCTGGCTGGCCAAGCTGAGGAACCCCACTGGTGCATGAATTCGGGCACTGTGCCTCTAGTACTTGTATGTTTGGTTGGTAGTAGTATTTATACTAACAGGTGATATAAAGCTTGTTTTCATCTAGGAGATACTATGCCCTGTTTAAATGTTTATTAAAGGTTTTTTCTTATTGCAATTCATAATTACATGAGTAATTAATCACATCAGATGGAGAGCCACTTAAAACATTCTTACATTGTTATTACTATAAATTCCTTGAAAGAAGACTATATCATTCATCTTTTTAAAAAAAATGTTTTTATTGATTTTTATAGAGAGGTAGGAAGAGGGGGAGAGAGAAAGAGAAATATCGATTGGCTGCCTCCTGCACACCCTCTAGCAGGAATTGAGCCCAAAACCCTAGCATGTGCCCTCACCGGGAATCAAACTAATAACCTTTCAGTGCACAAGGTGATGTCCACCCAACTGAGCCACACCAGCCAGGACTATATCATTCATCCTCTCCTCATCTCACCCCAAATGCTAACCGTAGGGCCTGGCACGTAGTGGTCATTAACCAAATAGACAGTTTTGTGTAAATGTTTCTATTTTGCTTAAGGACCCCTTTGATTTATGGCTGGACTGATATAAACAAGTTTCTTTTCATTGGCAGGCGACGTACTAGAATTAAGCAATCTGTTAGTGGCTATAGAAGTACATCACTGAAACATGGAGCAAAAATGAATAGCATGTGGTTAATTCATGATTTGAATAAGCTTGGAATGAGGAAATTTTGGAGTCTCTGAAAAATACCATATTTTAATGTTGATACTTTTTTCAGACTGCGATTACCTGCCTGTCTACTGTTCTATCAATTGATTTCAAACCTTCAGAAATAGAAGTTGGAGTAGTTACAGTTGAAAATCCTAAATTCAGGTGAGTTATTTTGTTGACCAGGTACTTTAGAAGTTTGCCAAGTGATAAATTCCAGCCTAGAGAGTTAGACATGTGGGTCCATTTGTCCTGTAGTGTGGGGGAAGGAAACATTTTCTTATAGTGTTGTAGTATTTCCCTTCAGCACCTAAGAGACCTGTTTTTAAACTTACTGATGTCTCTTTAAGACAGATATAACAGCTTTTCTTCTCATTTCAGAGTGATTTCTTATCTAATACCATAGGTGATACAAAACAATCCCCTTTCTAAAGTAAGAAGTAAATATAAGTGTTTTTCTTTTTTTAATTTAAGGTCAATAGAAATTCAACTGTCAAAGTAGTTTTCAAGTTTTTCAGGGAGAGCCTCAATTATTTAGTGGTTATATATGTGAAGAGCAAATACGAAATACCAATATACATCAAACCTTATCTAGAGATCTTTGGAAGCCCCAAATTTTGAATACAGCTCATTGAATTACAGATGCTGGATGTCTGTCTGTTCTTACTAAGAGAGCTAAGTGACTAATTACCAGAAATCAACCTTAGAGCTTCCATGAGTCAAATCTATACTGGATGCCTAGTACATGTAAGCTCACTCAATCCTCCCAACAACCCTGTGAGGTCATTACTTTCCTTGTACTTGGTTGCTGTTTTGAATGGTGGAAAATATTTCAGTTAGGTCCACAGATGTGAGAAACTGCTGGAAGGGAAGGCATATTAACTATTATGTATATTTGCTTTTAGGTCACAATTATAAGTACACATGGTTATGGTTAGGGGTAGACCAAGCCTTGAAGAGTTTTTTGGTAGTATGCCTTTTTCTACTTTGTTCTTTTTGTTGCCTGCATTTGATACAAACATGAAAGATTTAAGAAAAAACATTTTTATTTACTGTAGGAAAAGATCTTTTTTTTTTTTAATTGATTTTTTACAAAGAGGAGGAGAGAGAGATAGAGAACCAGAAATGTCGATGAGAGAGAAACATCGACCAGCCGCCTCCTTCACACCTCCCCACTCGGGATTTGCCCGCAACCAAGGTACATGCCCTTGACCGGAATCGAACCTGGGACCTTTCAGTCCGCAGACCGACGCTCTACCACTGAGCCAAAGTAATTTTTTTTTTTTAATTAGTAAAATTTCATTAAGAATAATTTACAGATCTCTGTAATGGACCTGCAATTGGTTTTTGTTTTCTATTCTGAGACCTTCCTATAACCTTTAAAATTCTTATTTCCATCGATTAGTTAAATATATAAGAAACCAAAGATCCTGTGTTTTCAAAAAGCCCTTGTATCATTTATAAATCCTGTGATAGTAAGTTTACTTAAATAATAACTAGACTATATAACATCAACAACTATATGAGCTGCTTATATTTCCCCCAAATGCCCTAAATAATGTTACTTTGACAAATTTTATTTTTTAGTGGTCCAGCAGTGATAGGTCATGTTAAAAGTTACCAAGCAGTTGATTTCTTTGGGTCAGACATCATTTAGAAAATACATATGTTCAGTCATACCATATGGAGTGCCTTCTTATCTCTCAGCTAATTCAAACTTGAGTTATACTAGGTATAAAGGCATTTTGACGTAAGAGCCAAAATGGAATGCTTTATGTGTAGTTTAGCTTTATATTTAAATATTTTCTATCATTGCTGCAACTAAAAGACCTAATTCTAGATCTGATGTCAATCATATTTGTGTATACAAAGAGTTGCTATCACATCTGGGAATTCCTTTAAAATAATCTAAAGGAATAAATAGTAGGTGTATAGATTTTTTTAAAGATTAGCTATAAATTGACAATTGTTGAAGTTGCGTGTTAGATACACATGTATTCATTACTAGCCTACTTCGTGTGTGTTTGGAATTTTGCATAATAAAATTTTAAAAAGTAAATAGTTTTGGTTTTTCTTTCCCTTTGCTTTCTAGGATTCTTACAGAAGCAGAGATTGACACTCATCTTGTTGCTCTAGCAGAGAGAGACTAAACATTGTAGTCAGTTTACCAAATCCATTACACCACTTGCCTGTGTGTTTGGTAACAACAGATGAACATTATGGAGGCCTTTGGATTGAAAAAGGAACTTCTCCCGCTCCTCCTGCCACTGGAGTGGTTAGGGCTCTCTATAAATAAAAACTGCTTTTGGAAAATAATTGCATCCTGTCTTTTTTACCTCTGTTTTATGTATTAATCCATTAGTACATGCAGACTGTTAAATGTTCACCATCTTGACATTGTGGCTTTATTCATTTTGTTGACAGAGATCTAAGTTTCTGTGGCTTAAGAAACTTAATTGCCAGAAATTTAATACTATAGCTAAATGGCATAATTAGTAAGTAGCAAACTAGAACTCTGGCTTTAAAACTTTCTCTACCTGTAGGCAAAGCCTTTATTTCATAATTCCTCATTCATTCGAATGGGATATTTCTGAACGTGGATTCTAGGTCCCATTGGAAGTTTTAATTGTAGTAAAAGATTAGCATAATTGATATTCAGTAGTTTTGAGATATACATTAAATCTATATTCAATAGGAACCAGTATTTTTAAGAGCAGAAATTAGTTACGTTTGGGAAATAGTAGGGCTAGAAAAGCTGTAGAATATGTGTATTTTATATATTGCCTTAAGATTAATTATTTAAATCCTACTCTACAGAGTGTTCCTTAGTATCGATAGATATATCATCATAAACAATGTTAAGGAAAAAAGAGCAAACTATATACTCAAAATCATCTTTATTCATGTACAGAATTAAGTTTCATAAATTTCCAGAGTGACTCTCTGTGGCCTAATTGTTTTTGGATGATCCGGAAGTCTTGGAGGGTCGAAGGCTGACACATCCCACGTCCTCATTTGTGCTGGCTGAGACCGGTGCTGTCGGTGTTCCCTCACGGGTGAGTGGTGGTTGGTCCGACGCCAGTCCCTGGAGTCGGCTGCCCCTCTTTCTGTAGCCACCAGTCCCCCATAAGGGGAGGCCATGTGAACTTGTGACCACCAGAAGCAGGAAACTTCACCAACCACATCCTCTTCACAGCTGAGTCATGAGTTGTGAAGTGTCCTAAAAGGGAAGCGAGTTCTTCCAGTTTAGAGGCTACTGCCTGGGACTACCCCTCCGAATCCACCGGGCGCTCTGAAGAGGCTGCCACCATTTGGAAAGTGGAGTCTGTGTAGAAGTATCCTGAACAGACCAGGACATTCTGTATTTTAGAATCTTGACTGTTACAGGATAGTGAAAAGTTAGGAAAATTCCTAAGTGGAATAGGGAAATCGACAAGAAAAGGAAACAAGGCCAGACAGTTTGTGTAGCTTGCAGCAAAATCTTAATCTTGAGAACAAAAGGCTAATACCTCTCACTAACAATGAAGAAAAAGGGGGAGTTTTAATGCCTCTTCTCCCTAACCAGAAAATACACAGCATGAATCACCTGGAACTGTTATGGCGTGGGGGAGGGGGGGGGGAGTTTTATCACCACTAAAACAAGAGTCCAGCTGTCTAGGGCAAAGGACAGTTTTATCTCATTAACAGATAAGCCAGCAGCCTCAGGGCTTGTTAGGATAAAATCAAGCCCCGTGGGCCGCTTGGTTCTGGGTCAGGGCACATGCCCAGGTTGTGGGATCAATCCCAACAGATGGGCGTGCATGAGGCAACCCATCGATGTTCTACTCTCACATCTATCTCCCTCCCTCTTTAAAATTGATAACTTTTTAAAAAGTCGCCAAGTGCTTTTCAAATTCTAGAAAAGCCATAAACAAAAGTCAGGGTTGTGGACTAGATCCCCAGTAGGGGGCATGAAGGAGGCAGCTAATAGATGATTCTAATCATTGATGTTTCTTCTTGTTGAAATTAATTTTTAAAAAGAAACAGTTTTGTACCATTTGGATTGTAAGTGATCTGCAAACCAAGCACTCGGCTCCCTCACTAGCCCCCAAATCCAAGATTCAGATTTGTGCCGCAACCAAATTAACTCCATTAAGGATCTTCAGGGTCTCCCTCAGAGTCAGAAATGCTAAGGTTAAGTATATTCTGACTGGCTACTTCATTTTCAAAATAATAAAGTCTAAACCGTAAACATTGTAGTAGTGATTAGTGGTGGGCACTTCCAATGAAATCAGGGGTGATTTCCAGGATGACTATCAACCTCCATTTATTTTACATTCCAGAAAACCCAACTCATAAGAGTTATCAGAACACCAATAGAACAATGTACTAACATCATAGGTCATGAAAGTTTTCAAATCAGTAGACTTGGGAAAAAATGGTTAATCTCACATTTAAAATGCAAATTACAAGATATTTCCATGAAACTTAAATTACAAGTATACAAAACTTGGTACTTTGCAAGTACTTAATAAATATTTGTTGAATGAAGGAATGATGGGATATGTTAGAAGTTACTCATTCAGCTGGTGGAAGGATAAACGGTCACTTTCTGGAGGGCAACTTGGGAATATGAATCAATAAAAAACTAAGAGTTTTTCCTAGGAATGTAATTGGAGATGCAGAATTACGTCAGTAATTTTTTTGTACAGCAATAAATTACATTGCATCCAATATTGTGTAATATTGGACAGTCATTAAAATAAGTTTTGAAGAATAATTAGTGAAAACATTCACAATGTAATATTATGGAAGAAACAAGATGAAAATATACGGTGTGATCCTTGCAGCAGACACTTTGGAACACATTTCATTCCCTCTGCCTGGACTGCTCTGACTCCTGCCGGCAGTATCCCACCTCCATGCTTCATGCGTTTATTTGCTTCCTAAAGTTAGGAATGCGCTCAGCGTGTGCAGGCCTAACACAACGAGCAGGGTGTAAATGCCAGCTGAAGTTGGTTGATAAATGTCCTAGTCTCATGAGGTATTTCTGGAACGGGCCTTAGAAAACTCTAAAACTGCAAAATTTAGTGCATGTCTTAATTTCCTGGGAGAGACCCACATATAGCTTTCATAAGATATTCAAAGAAGTCTGTTACGCACGAAAGGAGCACCACTGGCAGGAAACAGTAGGAGAAAACTGGTTATTTCTAATGGGGACCATTTTGGTTGTATAAGGCAGAATTATGAGTACATATTATTTTATACATTTATATTTAATTTCAGAGAGGAAGGAAGAAGGATAGAAAGATAAAAACATCAATGATGAGAGAGAATCCCCGATCGGCTGCCTCCTGCACGCCCCACACTGGGGATTGAGCCCACAACCCGGGCATGTGCCCTTGGCCAGAATCGAACCTGGGACCTTTTAGTCCACAGGCCGACGCTCTATCCACTGAGTCAAACCGGCTAGGGCTATTTTTTTCTTTATATTCTCTTTTGAATAAGGAATGTGCACGAATAAGTTAAAGGTGGATGTGTTAACTGATTATAGCAGGGGTCCTCAAACTTTTTAAAGTGGGAGCCAGATCACGGTCCCTCAGAGAGCTGGAGGGCCGGACTATATGAACTACTAATTCCTACCCACACTGCACATACAGTGGTGCCTCGCATAAAGAACGCCTCGCACAGCGAACGCTGCACACAATGAACTTCATTTCATGATTCATACAACGAACTTCGTTTCACACAACGAAGTCGCCCGAGCTTCTACGACTGCTTCTCCCGAGCTTCCACGATCGCTGCCGATGTATTGCATCCTTCCGCGCAGGCACTGCAGGCAGTCGTTAGTCACTGCGCTTAACTTAAGCACGTATTGCGGCAATCGTTCTTCATTACGAATTAAATCACGCACGTATCACGGCAGTCGTCCTTTTAAGTTAAACTCAATATTTTTTTTATATCATGATGTATCTAAATAAAAATAATAACAAAAAATTTATCTTTTTTTTATCTCATCTTAGCATATTTTATGCTACAGAACGAATTATTTTTTTTAACATGTATTGTTATGGGAAAACGCGTTTCACATAACGAACTTTTCGCATAACAAACTTGCTCCTGGAACGAATTAAGTTCGTTGTGTGAGGCACCACTGTATCTTATTTCGCAAAAAGGTAACAAATACAATATAAATAAAATGAAGAACATTTATAAATAAACAGATCACTTACCAGTATTTCAATGAGAACTGTGGGCCTGCTTTTGGCTAATGAGATGGTCAATGTCCGGTTCCATATTTGTCACTGCTAGTCGTAACAAGTGATGCAAGTGGGCATCAGTTCATCTTGATCTGGTTGGAGATTTCAGATGTTTCATTCTTGAAGAAGTCTGTTCACAGACATAAGTGCTACCAAAGATGGTTACCATTTTGAGTGCATGGTTCCTAATATTTGGATATGTCTCAGAGGGGAGAGATGCATAGAAATTCAGAAGGCTACTTGACTTGAATGTGTCTTTCAGAGAGTCACAATTCTGCAGTTCAGCCAGTTCCATTTGGTAAATTGTAAGGACATTTTCAATCTCAACAGAAAATGGGTTACGAAAAAGCTGTATGTCCTGTTCATGGAGATGAAGCTCTTTGAATCTAAATTGAAACTCCTTTTGCAACAATTCCAGTGAATCCACACATGTTTTCTTTGGGAATGCAACCAATGGTTTGTCTGCTGACAGGTTTTGAATTGTTGGGAGATGGCTGAAGTTTTCCTCCTTTACTTGTTTGATGAGAAGGCCTAATTTTACTTCAAATGCTTTCACATGCGATGCCATATCACAGATGAGCTTCCCCTTGAAGTTGCAGATTGAAACTGTTGAGTAGCTCTGTTATATCTGTCAGAAAGGCAAGGTGCCATTTCCATTCTGCATCACTGAGCTCTGGTACTTCTTTGTTTTTTGAAAGTAGAAAAGCTGTAATCTGCGGAAGTAAGTCATAGAAACATTTCAAAACTCTCCCTCTACTCAGCCAACGGACTTCTGTGTGGTACAGAACAGCCTCATGGGCAACATTTAGCTCAGACAGAAATTCCTGAAATTGTCTGTGGTTTAGTGCATGAACTCTAATGAAATTAACACAAAATACCACAATTTTCATAACAGAGTCCCACTTCAGTGATTTAAAACACAGCGCTTGTTGGTGGACGAGGCAGTGTATGGCAATTGGATGAGGATGGTTATGTTTGTCCATCTCTTGTTTAATGTGAGCAATTACTCCTCTCTTAGACCCCACCATGCTAGGAGCACCATCAGTTGTCACACTGGCTAGGTTAGCCCAGTCCAGCTCCAAACCATTCACAGTTTGGCAAATCTTTTCATATATATCCACTCCTGTGGTTGTACCTTTGATACTTTGCAGTGCAGCAAGCTCTTCTGTGACTTCAAAATACTCATTTGTCCCACGCATAAAAATGAGAAGTTGGGCAGAATCACGAACATCATTGCTTTCATCGAGTGCCAAGGAAAAATAGCAAAGTTTTTTTGCAGAGTTTTGCAAATGGTGCTGCAAATTGTCTCCCATTTCTTCAATCCTTCGTGTCATTGTAGCTCCTGAAAGACTCACTGTACTAAATAAATCGGCCTTCTCTGAACACATCTCTTTGGCAACAGAAAGAAGGCATTCTTTAACAAATTCTCCCTCCACAAATGGTCTGCCATTGCGCGCTATTAGCTTGGCAACTTGAAAACTTGCCCGCAGTGATGAAATATTTAGCTGCTTCTGCTTCACAAAAGTATTTTGCTGAGTTGTCAGTGTATTTTTCAGTTTTAATATTTTATCTTTTCTCACTTCTCCGACCAAACAATCATATTTATCTTTATGTTGACTTTGATAGTGGCGTCGCAAATTGTATTCTTTGAACACAGCAACTATATTCTGGCATATCAGACACACAGCTTTTTCTTTGTACCGCGTGAAAAAGTAATCATAAGTCCACTGTTCTTATGTTCCTACACTCGGAGTCAATTTTTCTTTTTCTTGACATCATTGTTTCCTAGGGATTCCAAATTGCTATTAGTAAAATACTAATATGTGTGTGTGTGTGTGTATATATATATATATATATATATATATATATATATATACACACACACACAGTGTATGAACTCCCATTAGTAGGTCTCTGCCCCCGATGTGGACACTTACCTCTTGCAGGCTTTTCTAAGCAGACCAGCTCAGTCCCTGATGGGGTTCGGTTATATCTCCCTATATAACAGCCAAATTGATATGTTCGGAATCAGCATGTGAACACTGAAAAGGAAATGCAAAATGCATATAAAATTTTTAATGTAAACCCCTTTAAAAGGCTTTAATCGTCTTTTTACACTGGAGTTGACTTTCTGGTTTGGAATGGGCCTGGCTATATTAGTAGGAAGATGCGATCAGGGTTGCCTCATGGAAAAAAAAAAGGCTGTTGGCTGGGGCGGCATGCTGTCAGTCTCAATTCTTCCACAAAGAGACTTGGTCCAAGTCTTCCCCCCCCCCCCCCAACCTGGCAGAATTTTGATTTCTCATATCAGCACCGAACACCTTCCCCCCAAAACTGGCAGAATTTTCCATATGGGCAATTCAGCACCGAACCCCTAACCTCCCCCCACCTCCCACCTGGCAGAATTTTGATTTCACATATCAGCACCGAACACCTTCCCCCCAAAACTGGCAGAATTTTCCATATGGGCAATTCAGCACCGAAGCCCTGACCTCCCAACCACCCCCCACCGCCCACCCCCCAACTGGCAGAATTTTGATTTCAGCACTGAACGCCCCCCCCCCACCCCCCACAAAGGGGAATTTTCATATAAGTCACCAACCCCCCACCCCCCAATTGGGCAGAAACCCCCCATCTGGCAAAAATTTCTTTCTATGGCATTTTCGACCGACCTTTGGTGAAGGCAGTGGAGGGAGAGGAGGAGAACCTCACTGACAGGCAGGCACAGCACACAGACACCACGTTGCCTGGGAGTGAAGCGGGCGCCTTTTTACATCATTGCCGAGCAGCACAGCACAGACGTGCCTGTGCTGCGGCACGTCGCACACTCTGAGCCCCAGCAGGCACTGTGCTCTTAAAGAGGCAGAGGGGTCCGAGCGGCCGTGCAGTGACAGTGTATATGCAGGTCCTGGCGGCCGAACTGTAACACCTCGGCTGCGCTCACTGCCCAAAAAACCTGGCGGGCCGGATCAGACTCCTCTGCGGGCCGCATGTGGCCCGCGGGCCGTAGTTTGAAGACCCCTGGATTATAGCTAAAAATATTTGCTGCCATTAAAAATGTTTTTAAAATAATTTGACACTTTAAAATGCTTATGACATAATTCAGAAAAAAATAAGATTGTTTACAAAGTCAATGATTTCAACAATGTAAACAATGCATGGAGGAAGTAACCCCTGAACTAATAAGTGTTTATAGGAAGGTTGCAGGACACAAGTTAATATTCAAAAGTATATTGCTTTTCTACATATCATCAATGAAGGATTGCAATTTAAAATTAAAAACACAATGACATCACTTATATTAGAACCAAAATGTGTACTAAAGCTAAAGAAAAAAACTATAAAAATGTTTTGAAATAATTTAAAATGACATTCTTAAAATGCTTAGGACATAATTCAGAAAAAATTTCATACTTGCAAGATGTCAATTTTTCAAAATCTATAAATTTTGCACACTTCCAATTAAAATTCCAGCAAGTTATTTTGCAGCCATTGAAAAACTGTTTCTAAAGTTTATATGGAAAGGCAAAACACCCAGAATAGCCAACACACTACTGAAGAACAAAGTTACTACCTAACTTTAAGACCATACCACAAACTACATTAGTCAAGACAGTATGGCATTTTTTTAAATATAATTTTTGTGTGTGTGTTCAGAAAGGAAGGGAGAGAGAGAGAAACATCAATGATGAGAATCATTGATGGGTTGCCTCCTGCATGCTCCCTACTGGGATCAAGCCCGAAACCCAGGCATGTGTCTGTCCTGTCCTAACTGGGAATCGAACCGTGACCACCTGGTTCATATGTCAACACTCAATCCCTGCACCGCACCAGCTGGGCAAGACAGTGTCGTATTAATGAAAGAATAGATTAATAGAACTGACTAGAGATCCTAGAAGTAGACCCACCTATATATAATCAACTTTGAAGTAATCATTGTTTGTAGGAAGATTGCAGGACACTGGTCAGGGGAATGCAGGAAGCAACCAATCGATGTGTCTCTCTCACATCGGTGTTTTCTCTGTCACTCTACCTTGCTTCTCTCTAAAAACCAATAGAGAGAATATCCTCGGGTGAGGATAAAAAATAAGAAGAAAAACAGGAGCAATACCAATTCAATGGAGAAAGAACAGCTTTTGAAATGGTTCTGTAACAACTAGATGTTCACATGCAAAAACAAAGCACCTATCAGAAAAAGTAACTCAAAAGAGATCATTATGTAAAATACCAAACTACAAACTTCTAAACAATAGAGAAAAATGTATATTGTATGTGAAAGAAGCCAATCTGGAAAGATTATATACAGTTTGATTCCCATTATAAAGCCTTCTGGAAAAAGTTAAAACTCTGGAGGTGGTAAAACTGATTGGTGGTTGCCGGAGTGTGGACGGGGAGAGGAGCACGACACTGCATTTGTCAAAACCCACAGAGATGTTCATCACAGATGGTGAGCCCTCACTATGGACTGTTGGCTGTAGTTCCTAATAGGGTATCAATATTATTTCACTAAAAGTTCATTTTTCAAATGCATGAGGAAATTTTCAAGAGATAAGCCAAAATGTTCACACTGGTTATCAATCATTTTTCTTACTTCTTATATTTTAATGTATTTTCCAAATTTTTTTAATACGTCAGGTATTGACTTACAGAATCAGACCAAAATTAAACTCTGAATTCTAAAAACCTATAATGAAAAGAATAGATTTTTAAAAATCTGATTAAAGTTTCAGTCTTTTGCCGAAACTGGTTTGGCTCAGCAGTAGAGCATCGGTCTGCGGACTGAGGTCCCAGGTTCGATTCCGGTCAAGGGCATGTACACTGGTTGCGGGCACATCCCCGGTAGGAATGATGTCATATAAGAAACAGCTGGTCGATGTTTCTCTCTCATCGACGTTTCTAGCTCTCTATCTCTCTCCTTTCCTCTCTGTAAAATATCAATAAAATATATTTTTTTAAAAAAATTTAGTCTTTTTATGAACAAATAGGCCCAGATTTTCCCAATAAAATACTGAAGTGAAGCTGGTTTGGACTCAAGGGTCCCGGGTTCAATTCCAGTCAGGGGCGCATGCCCGGGTTGCGGGCTCAATCACCCAGTAGGGGGCGTGCAAGAGGCAGCTAAACAAAGATTCTCATCATTGATGTTTCTATCTCTCTCTGTCCCTATCTCTCTGAAGTCAATAAAAAAATATTTTTTAAAAAACACCAACGCGAAGGTTTGGATATTCTTATCCAGTTTTGGGGTGTTCCCACATCCCTCTGTAGCATTAGCTGGAGAGGAGCCTTGCTCAGCTGGTCACCTACAGTCCGAGTTCCTTGCTCAACCCCCGTGTGAGGCATTTGTTTTCCCTGGAAGGGGCCACAGACAAGCCCAAACTCTGCACATGCATTAAGTGCCTTCACAATTCCTGGGCCAAAGCCATCATCCGGCCAACGTTCCCTGGCGCGCAGTCGCGCCCTGGTTGCCTGTGACCCATCTGACTGGCTTCAGGTGTGAGCAGCCTCACCTTTAGCCCCAGGGCCCTGCCTCCCCTCCGTGTTACCTGAAAGCACACCATCAGGTCCTGGTGATGGCTTCTGACTCAAAAAGAACTCCCCGGGTAACAAAAAGCACTTTTTGCCTCCTGACCCCTCTCTGCAACAAGGAAATCACTGAGTTCGGAGTGGTGTGAAATCCTCTGCCAGACCGCTTTCTATGCCCACACCTCACGAAGGTGAGCAGTGGAGACTTTTAAACTGAAACGGGCTGGCTGAGCAGCTCGTAGCCAGGGTTCCGCAGCAGAACCGTGAGGGGACTTTTTTGAAGGGTGCGAGCCTGGCCCCGGACGTGGGCTGTCAGATCAGAGGCTCCCGGAGTGCCTGCGCTGTGGGCACGTGCGCTCTGAGTGCGGTCCCCGCCAGCTGCTGGTGAGGAGGCCGCGTAAGAGGTAACTGGCTGCAGGTGGCATGACCATAGTCACGTGCGGCTCATCCCACCTCTCCTCCTCCTTCCGTCAGTGGGAGGCGGCCCATTGTGCCGAGGAGCCCAGCAAGTTTTCAGGAAGTGACCCCTGTGCATCGAGTTCATGTCATCTGCGCTCTACTGTCCTCGTCTTTGACTCCTAAAGCCAGTCAAGGGGACAAAAAATGCAAATGTCTAACAGTAATTAACACTCCCAGGAGCCCAGCTTGCAGCAACCTCTTCTTGGGGTTCCCCTTGCAAGCTCAAGGCAGGTCCCCAGGGCTTTCTGCAGACGCCTCGCATGAGAGGCTCTCCCACATGCAGAGGGCCGGGAGAAGGGAGCGTGCGTGGTCCCGAATCGAGCCAGCAGGAAGGAGGCCCGCAGGCTGGTTTTGCACAAGATGCCGAAACCTGCTGAAGCGACGGGTGACCTTTGGGGCAGTTACCACAAGAAGACTCTGAGGAGAGGTGTCCTTCGCCCAGCGAAGCGAGCCACCAAGCTAACCCCGGGGAGTAGGTTTTACAGAGAGACAGGCAGGGATTGAACCTCCGCTGGGGACTGGAATGACGAGAGAAGAAGTAGAACAGGAAAGACCTGGTTTCCCTGGGCAGAGCAGGGATGAATTGGGGGGAGCCCCAGCTCACAGCCTCCAAGTGCCTGGCCCAGCCGGGGTTTTCCAGGGAGAGAGGCGAGAGCAGCAGCGTGGTTATCAGCCGCATCTATAATAGCTGCCTCGCCGGTAACTGCCGTCAGGACCACGGCCGTCTGCGTCAGTCACTGCGGCCACTCCACCTGCCAGCCTCCGGGGCCAGGCGGGTCCAGGTTTGGGGAGCTTACTACGTTCTCACCAGGAGGGAGAAGACAGCCATGCTGGCATGTCTTAACTGGTGGTGGGGGGAACCCAGGGCCAAAGCACCTTCTGCAACCAAGCAGCTCACCGGTCCTAATAGAACGGCCGCAGGGATTCACCGTTGCAGGCTGACCTGGAAGAGGCCTCGGCTGCTCGGTGTCTGTGTCCAGCAGCCCCCCGAGAAGATGTGCTTCAGGAGGGACCCAGAGGGGGAGGTGCAGGGGCCGTGCCATTGCACCAGATCCTCTCACTGTAGGAGAAGCTCTCTTACAATAGTTCTTTCGATTGATCAGCAGATATCTTTGAGCCCCTCCGTTAAGTGCAGCCCTTGGCGGTGAGACAGTGAGGAACAAGGCAACACGGGCTAGTTCTCCCAGGGACTGACAGTGTGGCCCTTGCAGCGCTTGCAGAGTGTCTCCTCCACGCACACTGCCACCGAGGTGCTGTGGCAGCTTCACATCCTGTCTGCGTCCAGCGGGTGGGGCGCCCCTTCGGAGGCACAGACTGGCATGAAGGCATCTGTGCAAAACCAGCCGCAGCCTCCTTCCTGAGGCTCCGTCGGGGATGCCCTGGCGGCCAGCGGCGGCCTGCCCGGCGGTGAGGAGAGGCCTCTGCAGCTCCCCTGGAGTACACATGCACACGCCTGTCCGGCCACAAGCGATGTGAAGGTCCCGTCTGGGTTTTTTCTTTCCCCGCTCTGTGTTCTTAAAAAAAACAAAACATCGTTGTAAAACAGGGCGCTATGCAGTTCCTTCTAAGGCAGGGCAGGCTGCAGGTGGTCACAGCTGACCTCAGTTCTGAAAACCCCCAGGCCCAGGCCTCCCTTTCTCAAAGTCGGAGGAGCTGATGGCCTTGGAGGGAGGGGCTCTCGTGGAGGGGGATAAATAGTCACGTGGTCCCTGTCCAGGCTCCTGGACATCAGACAACACAGCAAAACTGGGTGTGGGGAGGATCCCTCTGAAAAGGGCATGGCCAGCAGCTCCTGACCACACACACACCCAGCCCACAGGCCCAGCCCTGCATCTGCTCCCGCTCAGGCGGCCCAGGGACAGGCTCTGACGAGGGGGCTGGGGGACGGGTGCTTGCCTTCCCTCTGCTGGACTCCAGTGCTGAGGACGGGCTCTCCCAGAGGCTCGCTGCGTTCTGACAGCCTCCGTGTCCTCCGTGTGGAATGGCTTCGCCATAAGATCCATCTCTGGATCTTAAAGAATTAAACGACATCACGCATTTAACCGCTGAAAAGAACAGTATCCACTCTCCACCCATGTGGCGCTCCAGAATGGCTCTTGAATGCTCTCAAGTTTCTGAAGCATCCTGACCTCGCAAAATATGATTTTCTGGCAACATTTTCACCAAAGCAGTGGGGTCGGCAAGGCAGAAGCCAGCCTGCAGTTAAGAAGCACCGTCCAAAATGGACTATTCTAACGAGCAGGAAGCTGTGACTTGAAGACATGAAAGCAATTGGAACTAGGAAATCCAGAGAATTCAAGGTGTCGGGGTTTTCAAATAAGTTTCAAATTTGTCTGAGTGCACTTAAAAGTTGATTGTACCAAAAAAAAACCCCACAAAGGACATTCGTTAGTGGGCCTGGGGCTGCGCTCCTCCAGCGGGCAGGGGTGGAAACTCTGCCATTTACAAAGCATTTGAATGGCGAACTTTTGTTTCCCCAGTGCTAATTATGCAAAACCACGGTGCCCGGTGCCCACGTTTAGGGAGAGGAATCGTGTCTGAAGGTGCTCTCGTCACATCAGCGTGGGTCCTTAGTTTAAGCAAATCTAATAAAAGCGGAATATGCTAATTTAAAAAAAAGTCCCGTCCACCCCCCTCCTCCAGACACACACACACACACACACACACACACACACACGGGGCCGAGTCCCTGTGGCCCTGTGTAAGCGGCACAAGCCAGGAAGCCAACTTCCCACTTTTTTTTCTGGCGAAAAGGTTCCTTCCCGCACCTTCTGTCACTCACTTCCTCCTGACACATGACACACACAGGCCTCAGCTTTTCCCATGGGGGTCCCTGGCCTTTAGGGCAGTCCCTGGAGGGGCACACGCCAGGGCATCAGGGAGCAAGCTGCTTCCAACCGTCCCGTGAACCAAACAGCCTCCTGGGCTCAGAGGGTCCCCCCTCCCCTGCTCCCAGGACCTGCAGGGACCTAAGAGGCTGGTGGTCCTGGTTCAACTGGGCCCCAGCACCGAACGGAGGCCCTGGCCTGCCTTCCCAGGGGCTCCCCTCCCCCCATCAGGTCCCTCTCCCAGGGCGTGTGGGAGTCGGTGAGCAGGGAGGGAGGCCGAGGTGGAGGAGCCCCGGGAGGCAGAAGAGACAGGAGAGATGGCCGGGCCGGGGTCCCCGGAGGGAGACACTCCTCGCGCCCAGGCCTCTTCCACCGTCCCTCCCGATCCTCGCCGAAGGAGTGGCCCCTTGCAGTCTCTGTGTACGGGAGGCGTTTTGCAACCTCCCAGTGGCTTTTGTCCCATAGAAAACCACAGGTCAGCTAATAAAGGAGCTTGCTTATCAGGTGATGGGGGCGGGGAGGTTGCAGGCCTGGGATGGGGAAATCCTATCTTGCATGACTTCCTTCCTTCCTCCCTCTGGCGACGCCCCGCAAGGGTGGGGACGCCTTCCTGGCCTTGGCACCGGGCGGCCGGGCTCCCAGCCAAGTGTCCGAGGACACTCCTCCCGACACCTGGACCCCCTCACCCCCCGCGGCCCAGGGAACAGCACGAGGCCTCTGTCCTGGAGGCCGGTGACTGGAAAACCCCTGCGTTTCCCGGCCCCGGAGCAGCCGCGCTGGCCTGGCGTCCGGGAGGAGCCGGGGAAGAAGGCTGGCAGGCGCGCTTCCCTCTCGCGGAGCCCGGGCCAGCACCCAGCGGCCCCGCGGGCGCGCCTCCCAGGCTCCAGGCCCAGCCAAGTATTGGTTGAATCTTAGAATGTCTGAACCGGAGCTTAAAAAGTGGCTTAAAATGCCTGGTATGCTTGGGGAATGCTGCTTAATGTTTTAAACCCACATCTCTCCCTCCCCCCCCCCCCTTTCTTTATACCCTCAGCCTCTGTGGAAGCACAATTGGACCTCCACCCAGTGCAGAGCAGGTCTGTCTGCTCTCATTTCCTAATGGCCTCCCATCCCCACCCAACACACCCACTGAGCCGTAGTCAGGCCAGCTCCCAGGTTGCAAAATCAAGGAGAAAGGTCAAAGGCCAGGCTGTCGTTCCCGCCCCTTGAAGTTGTTGGTGGCTGTGGCCTCCCAGGGTCTGCCCCACCAGCCCAGGGCCGGCCTTCCCCAGGCGGTCAGGGCCCGATGGGGCAGAGGACCCGTGCGCCCGCCCGGGGCAGCCTCGGGGGCAGGGGCGCTGAGCGGATTTTCCATCTTGCTCTACAGCACATGTGTCAAACACAAGGCCCGCGGGCCAAATCCGTCCCGCCAGGCCTTGCAATGTGGCCCGCACCGCGCTGTCATCACTGCACTCCGCTGCGTTTCCATCACAATGACAGTTTATGACTGTTCAGTAAACCATTCGGCCCGCAATTTAGGCTGGATTTTAGATTTTGGCCCCTTCTCTGATTGAGTTCGACACCCCTACCAGCCTGGCTGGCTCCTCCGCAGATCCTCACCTGCCAGGGACACAGGCCTGGGCTGGGCGAGCTCTCCTGCGGGACCCAGGGCGCTGGAGGCCATGCGGGGCCTGCGGGGGCCGGCCTCCCCCGCTGCAGCTGGCGAGGGCGGAGGAGGGATTCGGGGTCCAGGAACCCCTCAGGCCAGAGCCTCAGGCCACGGCCGAGTCCCGCTGCCTGCACCTGCTGCCTCTGCCCGGGCCTGTTTCCTCCTGGCCTCCGCTCTCCTGTTTCCCTGCCTTGCCCTCCGGGAGGCTCCAGGCTCTTCCAAAAAACCCCGCCAGGAAATTTGCTTGTTGCCATGAAATAATGCAAATGTGCTCCTGGGGCGTCCCGGAGACCGGAGAGAGCGGGCGGGCAGGCAGCCCCCTGCAGCCGCCCACCTCAGAGGACAAACACCTGTCAGCCCACGGACCGAGGAGTGACAAATGCAGGGACACGACGGGGGGCAGCAAACACGTCCCAGCTGTCAGGCTGCTTAGGGCCCAGGCCTGCGCCCCCGACACCGGACCTGGGACCTGGGATAAAAGCCCATGACCAGAGAAGATCAGCAGCACCAGGCGGCTGCGCCGCCAGCCCCTCCCCTGCCCTCCAGGGGCATTGGGGCAGGCGGTGGGGTGGCCCGTGTGCGGGCCCAAGGACTGCATTTCCGGAGGAGAACGGGGGAGGGGGGGGGGCGGGGGGCGGGGCGGGGGGCGGTGTGTGTGTGTGTGTGTGTGTGTGTGTGCAAAAACAGTTACTTGGCAGAATGGATTAACGTTGTGTGCTCCTGCAGCTCGCCTCACCCTCTCCTCACCATCGCCTGTGGTCCCTGGGCTGAGGGTCTGATGAGAATGTTACTCGCCCCCAGCTCCCCTCATTTCCTGCTGCTGCCTCCGTGATGGGGCCATGGCTGCTCAGTAAAGGAATGGAATCCCAGGTGCTCTCCCTCCTAATAAGGCGGTGGGTTGGGGGCGGGGGGTTAGGGTGGCAGGAACACCCAGGACCATCCACTAGGTACCGGGCCCTTAGATTGGTACTTAAACAGTGAACACGGCCTCCACTGACTCTCAGAGCAATTCTGTAAGGTAGTTGTTTTCATGCCAGTTGACAGATGGGTTCAGAGAGGTCAGTGACGTGTCCGAGGCCACACAGCAGGTGGTGGTGATGCGAAGCCAGGTCTGCTTGGAGTTCAGCGGCCATGGCGTCCGTCCGGGTTAAAGGGGTGCTGTGACCCCAACATGCGCTCCTGCCTTGTGAAGCCTGCCACCGTCCACCCACATTCTCACTCGCCTCCAAACTCCAGGCCTCAGAGCGTCCTCGCCCCCATAAAAGGGAGCCCAGAGGCTCCTGGAGGCCCCGCGAAGACACAGGTGCTTGCGCCCGGCTCAGCTCTCTGGGACGGCTGGTGGGACCAGCAATGGCGGGTACGAATAACAGGGCAGGCGAAGGTTTCCCACTTCCACACTGAGCCCTCCAAACGAGGGTCTCAATCCTAAGGGGAAGCCAGCTAAGGTAACTTTGCCTCATGATTTCAGAGCAGAATTTGCCTCATGTTGGATTATGGTCTTACTCGGCTAAGTCTAGTCAGCCGGCCTGTGGATTTCACCAGCCAGAAGCCTGGAAGGGGGAGGGAATTATCAGGGCAAAATCTCCTCCTGTTAGATAGGACCAGGGTCTCAAGGTCTGGGCCATTCTTACTGAACGCTATTCCTGCTAAATGTTACATGCAGCACGGTATTTTGCAAACCAGCCGTCAACAGAATGAGCTTGACAGGGGCCCAGCCCAGCAAGTGTAGCCAACTCAACCCACGGGTGATGGACCGAGTAGTGTCTGCTCCAAGCAATAGCTCAGACTCCCTCTGGGAGGCAGAGCTTTGGGTAGGAATCCCGCCTCCTTTACTTGCGACGACACCACCTCTTGGGTTTTTTGTTTGTTTTAAACTATATTTTTATTGATCTCAGAGAGGAAGGGAGAGGGAGCGAAACATCGGTGACGAGCGAATCAGAGACCGGCTGCCTCCTGCACGCTCCCCTCAGCATGTGCCTGACCCGGAATCACAGGCTCATAGGTAGACGCTCGACCACGGAGCACCTTCTTTTGTAACAGAGCACCCCCGGTCTGGTAACACACCCACAAAGGATATTGAAATATGGTGCAGTTTGCTGAGCCCTAACACGGGCCTCATGCTGCTCAGCGAGGGCCTTGGGGCAGCCCCCCAGATGGGCACCCCCACCCCATTCCCGGGCTGCAGTTCAGCATACAGGAGACAGCAGGCTCCAGGGGAGTACAAATCCTGATGGAGAACCGAAAGCTCATGCAGTGAGTTCCACCTGCCCACAGACAAGCCTCTCTGCTCGGACTCTGCTCGGCTGGCCTCTGGGCCGGAGAGAGGGGCTGGGGAGAGGGGAAGGCACTGCCCTTGACCTCCCCAAGGCCCCCTGTGGGCCTCGGCGCCCGCTTCTGACCTTCCTCACCCTTCCGGCAGCCCAGCAGCCGGGGCAGCAGGCAGAGACACTATGACCTGATGCCTCAGGGTCTTAGCAGCTGTGAACTCTCTCTGAGGCCTGGTGGTTTCAAGCCTTTCTTCTGGAATGCTCCTTTTTGTCCACTGACGACGTGAGTGCTGAGAAGCCAAGGACTTCCATGGGGGCAAAGTGCCTTTGGGCCTCGGATTCCCAGGCCTGAGGCCACACAAACCCTCCCGTTTGGTTTGTTCAGGCTGTTTTTCTGGTGTGAAACCTTTGCTGAGAAGCAGGGGGGGGGGGGGGGGGGGCTCTCAGACCCTAGCGTGGCCCCTGTCTGTCTGTGGGAGACAGGGGGTGCCGGTGGGGTGCCAGCGAGACCTCCAGGCAGCGGCGGGGGCAGCGGGGCCTAAGGGAAGTTCTTGGGTGTCCAGGCCGCGGTGAGCCCAGCCCTGCCTCCCTGGGGCTCCTCCCCGCAGAGGCCACCCTTGCAGAGCTGGGCACCCGGGCTGCCTGGTTCCACCCCCCACGCCCTGATCCCAGAGGAGAGATGAGAGGAGGACAGGCCCCCCGCCCCAGGTGATCCTGTGCCCTCACGGTTGAGAACGTTGCCCTGCAAGCCCCGGTCAGACCCAGGCAGGGAGGCAGCTCTACGGCGTGTGCATGGCCGGCGGGGAGCGGCGTGCTCCGTGTCCGTGTCCGCTGCAGAGGAGGCACGGCCAGGCCTGAGGAGCAGCCGCCGCTGCCCTCCCGGAGCCTGCCCAGGCCCTCCTTCCTCAGAGCCCCGCCCGGGCCCTCCCGTGGGACACCCGCCAGGCTGACAGCCCGGGAAAACCCCGCGGCCGCCGGGCGCCAGGGCGGAGGCAGAGCGGGGGGTGCCGCGAAGGCTTCTCTCCCGGGGTGCCGCGGCACCCCCCCGCGGAGCACGCCCCCCGCCGCCCTCTGTGCCGCGCAGGCCTCCGCGCCGGCCTGCAGACGTGTGGGCTCGTCTTTCAGGAGGATCCGACGCCCTCGCCCTCTCTGCCGGCCCCTCCTGACACCTGTCAGAGGCTCCCCTCCGGTGGGGCAGAGCCCGCGGTCACGTCCCTCGCACCCGGGGCCAGCAGAGCCTCCGGCGGCCGCCCGGAGCAGCCCCTCCGGGAGCAGTTCTCCTTTGGCTCTGTGGTCCGGACGAGCTCAAGGACTGTGCCTCCACCGGCAGCGGTTTGGGCGACTTCTTCCTATCCCAGAAGCGAAGGGAGACCAGCGCCGCCCCACCTCCGGCTGGACGTGGGCCCCAGGGGACGGCCGTCTGCGGCCTCTCTGCTTGTCCGCCCGAGAACCCGAGTGGGGCTGGCCGCCCCCCTGAGTGTTCAGAGACAGTGCCTGTGAGACCGGCCAAGCGCTGGAGAGATGTTTACGGACTGAGCGGACAGGGCTTGGGATTAGTTTTTGTGACTCTGAACAGCCGTGTGCGAGGTGTAAGGATAAGCCTGAGATGCAACCCCCGGTCCTCGTCTGACGGGCAGAACGTGGACCTGCGCAGCCTCCGTCTTCCAGACCAAATGCAGGGCCCGCCCGCCGCGTCCACAGGCGCCTGCTGCACCCTGGTTCTGTGCGGCCCAGGCCCCGCGGGGTGACGTCCGTCCGATGGGTGTGGAGGTCGCCCTGCCGCCGCGGGAGGGAGAAGTCAGTCCCCCGGCAGGAAAGGACGGGGAGGCCAGCAGCCTGGGAGGAGGAGAGCAGTCCGGCCTCAGGCTCCTGCCGGTCACCTGAGGGCTGCGAGCATGAAACACAGAGGGGCCAGGCCAGATGTGCAGCCTGAGAGCTCGTCCCATCCTCTGGGGAAGAGCAGCCCCGGCCAGCAGCGACGCCGATGCACAGGCCTCACTGCTCAGCAGCCATGCCCTCTGACCCTTCCCGGGGGCACCCGTCTCCGGCCTCCGGCTCTGTGTGGTTCGGGAGAAGGTGGCCCATCGCCTGGTGGACACAGCCCAGCACGAGCCAGGCCGGCCCCCCACACACGCAGGCCGGCCCTGCGCCTGCATGGCCGTGCACAGCAGCCTGACCTCAGAAAAGTCCCCAAGTTTTGCAGGAAAAGGAAAGGCATACGGTACACAGACATTCCCCAGCAGCTGCTTCTCTGGGTCTTCCCCGAGCATTCCACCCCTCCTGGCCCTGCCAGGTCCCAGCTGGACAAGCCGTGGGCCCCTTCCCCCTCGGTAGGCCCCCGGACCCTGGACCCCGGATGCCAGGGGCCAACCCGCCCCACATCCAAGCACTGATTCTAAGGCGGGTTCCTGGTTGGAGCCAGCGATTGGCTGGGCTGCCCAGCCTGGCTCCCTGTCAAGGCCTGGCTCCGGCTGCTGCCAGCACCGCCCTGCCCTCCGTCCCCACCTCCCCACCGTGTTTACCACAGAGGAGGCGGCGAGCTGGGAAACTCCCGGCCGGCGCCCGCCGCGGCCGCCCCCACCGCGGCCACACTGCCCCGGCCCCGCTCCCCGCTCCCCGGCCGGCTGGCAGCGCCTCCCCGGGCAGCCGAGCCTCCCGCCGCCTCCACTCAGGGACCAGCAGGCGCTGAGAACAGAAGAGGGAGCGCGGCCTGGGCGTTCCCTCCTCCCGCCTGCCTCAGCCCCCTCAGGCCCCGCAGGGCGGGGAGGGGAGCTGCATCTCCAGCGCAGGCAGCTGCCCTGCTGGCCGGCGGGGGCATTTCCACTGCAGAAGCCTCCTGGGCTGTCAGAGGCCTTAGCTGACCCCAGGGATGCTTCAAGTGGTTTTGCTTTTGAGGAACCTGCTGCCCTGGACTTCCAGGGCCTCCCTGGCCCCCATGCCGACCCCCACTCCCCCCGCTGCTCCTGCCCCCTCGCCTGAGGAGTGAGTCCGGGCTCTGCGGGAACGCTGGAAGATGGGCAGAACCGGATTACTCTGAGGCCTAAACCTCCAGCAACACACCGTCACTCCCTGGCGACGACCCCTCATTCCCCAGGCCCCACAGCACCTCTGCTCACTCGGCCAAGGACCTCCCCGCAGAGGAGCGATGGCCGAAGCTGGTCCCTTCGGGGCACAGCCTTCCCACGCAGCGGCAGCCGGGGCGCCGGGAGGTCCCTCTTGGTGCCAGCTGGGTTTTCTTTCTCACACAGCCAGGGCGCTCCCCCCAGGCTGACCTCCTTCTTCCTGAGGGGTTTGTGAGGGGGGACCTCCCTTTCTGGGGCTCGCTGCTCTTTTTTAAATTTTATTTTCCTTTCGTTCCCATCTCTCCACCCCCTCTATTTGGCAATCATCAGCTTGTCCTCTGCATCTGTGGGTCTGTTTCTATTTGGTTTTGTTTATTCATTTGTTGTGTTTTCTTAAGATCCCACATGTGACTTGTGGAAACCACACAGTACTTGTCTTTCTCAGACCTGACTTACTTCACTTAGCATCATACCCTCTGGATCCATCCACGTTGCTACAAATGGCAAGATTTCATTCTTTTTTTATTGCTGAATAATATTCCATTGTCTATATGTATTGCATCTTTTTTCACATTAAAAAATTTTTAAAATTTATTTATTTATTTTAAATATATATTTTTATTGATTTTTTATAGAGAGGAGGAGAGAGGGATAGAGAGCTAGAAACCAGCTGCCTCTTGCACACCCCCTACCGGGGATGTGCCTGCAACCAATGTACATATCCTTGACAGGAATCGAACCTGGGACCTTTCAGTCCACAGACCAACGCTCTATCCACTGAGCTTAACCGCTTTTGGCTAAATTTATTTTTCATTAAAAGCAGATCCCCAGCTATATGGTAAGTAGCTTTTAAAATCCAAACAACTTTGTTATAATATTTTATTTGCGAAAGTAATTGTGCGGTAGTTACCAGGGAAGTTGAATACAATAACAAAGTACACAGCTGATACCAGAGGAATCCTATGAGATTTACACAGTTGTTCTAGCAAACACAAGAACACTCTCGTCTGGTTTACATTAGCTATATATGAAAAGGATAAAGACAAAAGGCTCTTCTACCTCAAATCAATCAGGTTTTCAGTGGCAGCTTTTCAACATAAAATAAAGACATAACAAACAAAGATATCTCGTTCTAAAACATTTCTTTTTAGTCCATTCGTACTTTGAATAATCTTGTATTAAGTTTTTGTTTTGTCTTTGTGTTAATCCTCACCCGAGGATATTTTCCCGTTGGTTTTCAGAGAGCGTGGAAGATGGGGGGAGAGAGAAACACTGATGTGAGAGAGACAGCGATCGGTTGCCACCTGCACGTGCTGGGCCTGGGCTGGGATCGTGCCCTTAACCAGAATCAAATCCAGGACCTACAGTCTGCAGGCCAGCGCTCAGTCCACTGAGCCAGCCAGCGAGGCCTGATACTCTCACAGGACTCCCTCCCGGAGACCTGCCCTTCTTCCTCGGAGGCTGTAAGCAGAATGCTGCTTCCCAGGGTGAATGAAAGGCGATGGGTGCTGTGCGAGGGGGGGGTCCTGCCCAGCAGCAGCACCCTCTGGGCCCCTGGGCCCCTGGGCTCTGCTCAGGGGGCCGGGTGCAGGTTTGGTGCTTTGGAAATGTAACTGTCTGCTCTCACAATTTTATTTTTATTAAATTAAATTATTATTTTTACCTCCTTTCCTCCTCTCCAGCTGTTTGTTTTCTGCTGCAATAAATAAATAAATAAATAATCCCACCCATTTGTGGTTTGGTTTTGTGGGTTTTAAAAAATATATGTTTTTATTGATTTCAGAGAGATGGAGAGGGAGATACAGAAACATCAATGAGGAGAGAGACTCATTGGCTGGCTACCTCCTGCCCGCTCCCCTAAGCCACTCGGGAGCTCACAACCCAGGCATGTGCCCTGACCAGGAACCGAACCGTGACCTCCTGGTTCATAGGTCGACGCTCAACCGCGGAGCCAGGCTGGCTGGGCCCTATTTGTCTATCACGTATCTTCTACCACTAGAAGGTAAGCTCTCCTGTTTCGCTCGCTGTTATCTCCCCCACACAGGGCATGGTGAATAACGGGTGCTCCATGAATACGTGTTGAATGAATGAAATGCCAGCACATCTCTGAGCCTGTGAGCTGGCCCTCTCCTCTCTGCGAGGAGCAGGCAGAGAGGATCGTTTGATCCCTTGGGAAGTTCAGATGAAAATGGCTGTTTTGATTTCAGGGTCCTTGAGGCTGCTTCCGGCGAGGGACTCTCCTGCCCTTCTCTCGCCGAGATGGCGAGATGGTGCTGAGCAGAGCTCACAGGACGGTAAAGCATCCCCGTCAGCCGGGAGGCTGCTGGCCACTTGGTCCACATTGCTGCCGACAGAGATGGCGTCTGACCACGGCTGGCCTTGCCGACAAGAATCAGCAGCCCCTGATCTGTGGTCCCTCGGCCTCTTTCCACCGTGGGAGGGCGACCCCCTCCTTTATGGATTGTCTTCTCCCTAATGTCCAGTTCATTGACGGATGGGACCATCAATGCTGGAGCGAGGAGGGCGAGGGAGAGATGATCTAGGCTCTCCCTAGTGCTGCCTCAGCCTCTCGCAACCCAGCATAGCAGGACGGCCTCAGGTGGCTGAGTTACCCACTGGGGATTCTGGAAAAGCCCCAAGGGACAGGCGCACAGACATGCCTCCAGGAATGCTCTGACCAGGGCCTGCCTGCCTGACTGGAGCCTCAGGACTGTGAGGAAGGACCCACGTCTCCCCTCAGCCACTCTGGAGGGACAGACTCACCCTGCAGACAGAAGCAGAGGGCATCCTCATACAGTGGCCTGGTGTTCCCCAATGTCTCAGGCCAATGCCAGCCTCAGACAGGGGTCCTGACCTCAGAACGAACCTCAGCACCCCTCACCCTGGGGAGCCTGGTGGCATAAGCTCAACTCCGAGAGACAAGCTCCTTCCCGCAGCCCGGCCTCCCTGTGCCTCCGAGCGGGGGCTTCCCAGCCCCTTCACTCAGGCGCCACCAGGTCCGTCGTTCCCTTTGCCCCTCTCCGCTCCCTGCCTTCCTCCCCGTCCTCCCAACGATGCTGCACTTGGACCAAGTGGTGACCGGACACCATCCTTTCTCTATCCTCTCCCATTGCTCCGTGAGCCAAGTCCCCCTTACAGTAAGGTGACCAGACGTCCCGCTTTTGGCGGGACAGTCCCGATTTTTCACAATTTGTCCCGCGTCCCGAGGTGTTTTAAAAAAGGATCTTTCGCTGAAACTGGTTTGGCTCAGCGGTAGAGCGTCGGCCTGCGGATTGAAAGGTCCCAGGTTTGATTCCGGTCAAGGGCATGTACCTTGGTTGCGGGCGCATCCCCAGTAGGGGGTGTGCAAGAGGCAGCTGGTCGATGTTTCTCTCTCATCGACATTTCTAGCTCTCTATTTCTCTCCCTTCCTCTCTGTGAAAAATCAATAAAATATATATTAAAAAAAAAAAAAAGGATCTTTTAAAAAATCGGGACTTGTTTAAAATGCCCCGGGACGCGGGACAAATTGTGAAAAATCGGGACTGCCCCGCCAAAAGCGGGACATCTGGTCACCTCACCTTAAAGCCCAGGTGGCAGCTGCCACTGGGGTAAAATGCTCTCTCCCCAGCTCCTGTCAGAGCTTTCCCACGAGCCCAAGCTGCCCTCCCTGCCTCATCCCCAGCACCTCTCTACCCGGGTCTCTGTCTCCCCCTCCGCCCTCAGTGAGGGCCTGTGATTCCGCCCGCCGGCCGGGGTGGTGAGGGCTTCATGACAATGGGCACAGCAGGCCCAGCTCAGCGCTGACACATGGAGGTTTGCAAACTGTCAGTGTCTTAGAGATCATCCCTCTGTCTCCCCAGAGCTCTCCCCACCCGTTGCCACCCTGCCTGAGTCTGGAGGAGCCCCCCACCCCCGTTAGATCCTGCTGGACCGGGGCCCTGGCCCTCGGCTGCCTTCCCGTGTTGGCCAATGGGAAGCCCAAGGGAGGTCAGAGGGCGGGAAGAGGCAGGAGTCTGTATTAACTCCCCTGCCCTCCTCCGGCCCTCGGCTGGCTGTGCTTGGAGGGAAGTCACAGCCTCGGATCCCCTATCTCCTCCGGGAGGCAGCTGGGAGTCCGGCTCTGTCCCTGTCTCCTTGCCCTTCACATCCTGTAGACGAGCCGCCACCACACACACTGCTTGTCAGCCACCCATCGTCACCTCGCATGCCTCAGTCTGTCCCTGGGCCTCCCAGCGGCTGCTTCCTTTACCTTGGTGGTTTCTCCCTGTTTGAAAAGATTTCAATGGGCACCAAAGGACTACAATGAAAATCTCCCTTCCTCTTTTATTTTGAACACCCAGTTCTCCCCATAGGCAACTAATGAAGTGTGTTTTTTTTGTTTTTTGTTGTGGTTAAATACACATGATATAAAATGTAACCATTTAAATCAGAGATTTTAACTGGTGTGCCTCAAGGATTTTTTAAACATGCAATTCCTGACTATTTAGTCAGGGCACTGACCTCATTTCCCTTAGATTGCCAAATAAAAACCAGCAACAGCCAAAACTGGTTTGGCTCAGTGGATAGTCAGCATGCGGACTCAAAGGTCACAGGTTCGATTCCGGTCAAGGGCATGTACTTTGGTTGCGGGCACATCCCCTGTGGGGGGTGTGCAGGAGGCGGCTGCTCGATGTTTCTAGCTCTTTATCCCTCTCCCTTCCTCTCTGTTAAAAAAATCAATAAAATATATTTTTAAAAATAAAAAAACAAAACAAAACAAACAGGAACGGCTGTCTGGTGGTAATAAATAAAAATTTGTTGTATTGGCAAAAATGATATTATTTAGCAGAATGTTAGTAATTAGTTTCTGTGTGCCATGAGACGAAAAGGTTGAAAACAGCTGCTTTAAATAATTTTCAAGTAATCAGCAGTGGTAGTAAGGACATTGCTGTGCAACCATCCCTCACCAAGCCTGTCTCATCTTCTCCAGCTCCCTGAAAGGTTCTGTTAGTTTTCATTATTATTGTTTTATAAATTCTCCCAGAGACATTTTATGCGTAGTCGAGCAAATACATATAAATAAAAACACCAATGGTAGCTTCCTTTTTATACTGTCTGCATCTTACTTTATTTACTTAATACATCTTGGATATCATTTCACTTCAATATGTAATGCAATTTCCCATCCTTCTGCTCAGCCTCCGTGTGGATGGCTATTTCTACATATTCAGCCTCCCCCCAGGGATGGAACCGTATGTGCGATGGCTCCCTCCTAACCTGTGTCCTCTCCAGGCTTGTGACCTCCCTGCAGGGAAACCAATCTCAGCCTCCATCCGGGGGCCTCCAGTCTGGCTTCAGACCTGCCGGCCCCTCTCGGGAGACTGCCTGCCCGTTGCCCTGGCTCTGCCGTGACCCCGCACAGGTCTCCTTGGGCCCTGTCCGCCAGCCAGCAGCCTCCCTGTCGGCCGATGTTCAGCCGTGACAGACCTCAGTGACACACCACCCGGCGAGGGCCCTGAGTGTCCCCGGGTGGGGCTGTTTTCCTAACCCCAGCTCCGGGGAGTGTGCACACTGCACCTGCAGGGGCGGGTCTGCTCGGGTCTGCAGAGGTGAGGGCTGGGCACGAGATTTCCAAACCTCACTCAGTCCCAGCGAATCTGCTGGCGCCTACTATGAGAGGTGAGGCCGCTGAGAGCCTAGTAATCTTCCATCCGATGCTGTTTTTCCTCTCCGCCACTGCCACCACCGTCTCCACCTTCTCATTCAGAAAGGAAATGTAGAAAAAGAGGCAAAGAACATGATAGAGAAAAACCCCTCATCTCTAAAAACAAACATGACTCAAGATTTATGCTACATGGAGCAGGATCAATTACAATGAAAAGTGCTTTTCAGATCATCTAGACCAGTGGTTGGCAAACTCAGTCATCCGAGCCAAATATCAACAGTACAACGATTGAAATTTCTTTTGGGAGCCACATTTTTAAAATTTAAATTATATAGTTAGGTACATTGTTATTAACTTAATTAGGGTACTCCTAAGCTGGCCTTTGCTAAAATTCAAAAGGCCAAAGAGCTGCATGTGGCTTGCAAGCTGCAGTTTGCCGACCACTGACCTATACTAATAAAAGGGTAATGTGCTAATTAGACCAGGATATCTTCCAGGAGAACTTCTGGACGTCCTTTCAGACAAAGCCATGGTGGTGGGGCTGAGATAGAGGCAGTTAGGGGAGATCAGGCCAGGAGGGGAGGGCAGTTGAGGGTGATCAGGCTGGCAGGGTGGGGGGGGGGGCAGTTGGGAGTAAGAAGGCTGATGGTGGGATAGTTGGGGGCAAGCAGGCTGGCAGGCAGAGTGGTTAGGGGCAATCAAGCAGGCAGGCCGGTGAGCGGTTAGGAGCCAGTGGTCCTGGATTGCGAGAGGGATGTCTGACTGCTAGTTTAGGCCTGATACCAGATTGGAGAGGGTGCAAGCTGGGCTGAGGGACACGTCACTAATAACAGAGACCACCTGCTTTATAAACACGCACAGGATGGCCGTGGAGCCCTCACCCCCCACGAGGTAACGCTGTGCTGCTCCCTTCTGTCACGTTACTGACGAAGAAAGGGGCTCAGACGCCCCTGTCAGAGGTGAGGCAGGACGCTCCTCCTGACTCCAAGTCTCTACGAAGGCCTACATGCCCCTGTGTGTTTGGCCTGTGCACCCACCCACCCCCACCCCCAAACCTGCTGGTGGGCGGTGTTCTGGAGGAGAGGATTAATTAACAGAAAAACTGGAGGCAGCAGAGCCCTGGGGTAACTAGCACAGACATGGGGTAATGGGCCCAGCAAAACTAGGTTAGCTTGCAGGCTGAGCTCACAGAGACGCGGGGGGGGGGGGGGGGGGGGGAGCCGGAGAGCCGCTAAAGGTGTTCTGCTGCCCTGAGAGCTGGCCCCGCGGGAAAGAGAGGGCAGGGAGGGGCCGGAGCGGGAGTGCGCTCTGGGGGCGGGTGCCTGGGTGATACTGCCATCCTCCCTTCCAGGAGCTGTGGCACTCGGAGAAGGACCTTGTTCTTCGCGTCCAAAGGCTTAGAGGTGGCCCTTCGATTCGGCTGCAGACACAGTACAGAGGGAAGCAGGGATGTGGTAGGGGTGGGATGGAAACACGGTGGGATGGACTCAGCTGAGTTCAGATGAAGATGGGTGCCTGGCACCTCCCTGTGGCTGCCCTTCCCGGGAGCTGAGGTCCGAGGCCGTGGCACACTGTCCGCCCCCGGCTGAGGGAGTCCAGCCGGAGGCCACATGCACGGATGGTGCTCTTGGGAGAAAACCTGGACAGTCTCCAGGAGAAAGCAGGAGCCTGGGAGGCCATCGGGGGGACACCCTAGGTCCCCCTCACTGATGCCCCATCTTTCCCAGCGCCTTGGAGCGCACCAAGGTCAAGGACAGCCTGGCTGGTTAAAACCAGCAGGTGCTTCAACACCACAGGCCCCGACTGAGCGCCCAGATGTGCCAGGCC